>NC_135818.1:60650523-61884938 GCF_964213995.1 Mustelus asterias | reverse complement strand
CATCCATCATCTGCACATGATTCCTCCCATAGTCACTGGAAAGGTATTGGTTTCTCCATTCTAATGTTTGTCAATTTCTAAAGCTGTATTCAATCTTCATTTCTGCCAAACAGCCCAGCAATGAAAATTACAAGCGTGGAGATTCATTCATTCAGATTTTAATTACTATTGGAGATTTTAAAGAGAGTTCATTTTGAATCTTTTCCTTTCAGCTTCTTATCTTTCTCTTTCTTAACTTCATCATTTTATCCTCTTTGTTTTTCTTTCTGTACATGCTTAAATTATCAATTGCAACTTTCAATTCCCATTTCAGATTCTTCATGTCACAGAGAGGATCTCTCAATCCCATTAGTTAAGGATATACACAGTTGCTTGTCTTGTACACATGGTTCCCAGGTCTCTTGGTAGAGTCTGCTGCATTGACATGAGTTTCTATTCATGTTTTATTCATTCACAAAATGTGAGCATCGCTGGCTAGGCCAGCACTTGTTGCCAATCCCTATTTGCCCTTGAGAATGTATAAACATATGAATTAAGAGAAAGTCCCCTCAGCCTGCTCCACCATTCAATAAGACCAGGGTAGCGCAGTGGTTCGTGTTGCTTCCTCACGGCACCAAGGACTCTGGTTCAATTTCAGACTCAGGTGACTGTCTGTGTGGAGTTTGCACGTTCTCCCCGTGTCTACGTGGATTTCCTCCAGGTGCTCTGGTTTCCTCCCACAGTCCAAAGACGTGCAGGTTAGGTGGATTGGCCAAGCTAAATTGATCCTTACTGCCTCAAGATGTATAGGTTCGGGGGATTAGTAGAGTAAATACATGGGTTTACAGGGATAGGGCTGGTTAGATGCTCTTTCGGAGAGTTGGCACAGACTCAATGGGCCAAATGGCCTCCTTCTGCACTGTAGGGATTCTATGATTCTAATCTGATTGTAACATCAGTTCTACATTACAACCTACCCCTATAACCTTTCACCACCACTAGCCCCCCCACCCTCTTTGCTTCTCAAGAATCTATCCACCTCTGCCTTAAATTTTTTCAAAGGTTCCATCTCCACCATCCTTTGAGGAAGAGAGTTCCAAAAACTCACGATCTCCTGAGAGAAAAAAATTCTCCTTGTCTCTGTCTTGAATGGGCACCTCCTTATCTTTAAACAAGTAACTTCTAGTTCCAGATTCTCCCTCTCAGGGAGGCAATGGCATAGTGGTATTGTCATTAAATTAGTAATCCAGCGATCCATGGTAATGTTCTGGGGAGCTGGGAATGGATTCTACCATAGGATCATCTAAGAGGCTATTGAGGACAATGAAACTATTGCCGATTGTTGGAGTCACATATTTTAAATGTTTATTTACTTGTGACACTAATAAATAAACATCAAAAAATATATGACTCCAGATCCACAGCAATGTGGTTAACTCTTAATTGTACGCTGAAAGGGCCTAGCAAGCCACTCAGTTCAGGGGCAATTAGGGACAGGCTATAAATACTGGCCTTGCTATCAATGCCCTCATCCCATGAAAGAATAGCAATAAGAAAAGGAAACATCTACTCCATCTTCACTCTGTCAAGAACACTTATATGTTTCATATGTTTCAATCAAATCACCTCTTACTCCAGCTGATCCAAGCTTATTCTGTCCAAACTTTCCTCATCAGGCTACCCTCCTATTCCAGGTATTAATCTGGTACACCTTCTCTGAACTGCTTACAACACATTTACCTTCCTTCTTACATAAGGAGACCAATACTGTACACAGTACTCCAGATGTTGTCTCACCAATACCCTGTATAACTGAAGCATAACCTCCCTACTTTTTGTATTTAATTCTCCTTACAAAAACAATAATATATTAACTTTCCTAATTACTTGCTGCTAACTAACCTGCATACTAACTTTTTGTGAATCATGCACTCCAACATCCAGGTAATTCTGCATTTCAAAGCTCTACAATCTCTCACCATTTGGATAGAATGCTTATTTTTTTATTCTTCTTGCCAAAATGGACAATTTCACATTTTCCCACATTTGCTCGATCTTTTCCCACTTTCTTGATCTATCTATATCCCTGTAGAAGGGAATTTTAAATCCGCTAGTGAGATTCATAGAGAGATGTAGCCTTTTTAATGATAGGATAACTAGAAGGGGTTAAATGATTCTTTATAACAAGTTAATATGGATAATTTGCTCATATGTGAATGCAATAACAGTATTAAAACAAATGAATATGATTTTAATGTATATATATCAAAGTATTGAATATATTTTAATATATAAAATGTATTGTTTGTCTCAGTCAAAAAAAGCAAACATGGAAAGCATCCATAGTTACATAGCAACCAGGAAACAGGTTTAGCCAAAATGGGAGGATGTCCAGATTGAATGGACCACTGAGATATCGTTGTACTGAGCGTCAAATTGCAATTGACTGAGCTACTTTGTCAAAAACTGGACTGACATGTGAACACCAAATGAAATTGATTTTAAGCTAACGAAGAGGCATATCTTAGATAACAAAAGGTATAATCGTTCTGTATTTTGGCTGAGTGCCTCAGATCTTTGGAGTGGTTTCACAGCCCTGAACCTGAGCTGTTTAACCCCTTAGAGACCTCTGAACGGCCGTACGTTAATGTATTGTTTGTCCTGTTTGATTTTTGAGTTTTAAATAAATTTTGTTACGTCTTTTGAAGAGATTTTTTTGCCCTTTGCGAGTTTGCGAATGTGGCACCTTATCAAATGCCTTATGAAATTCTAAATAGAGAGCAACCACCCCTTCATCCGCAGCAGGTGAAACTCCTTTAAAGAACTTTAATAAAGTAGTTAAACATGGACTGGAAATTTCCCGTCCTGCCCGTTACGGGAATAGTAGCAGGTGGGACAGAAAATTCAGCAGACGCTAGCGGGAGCTGAGATTCTAGCCGCGGACCCGCTAACTAGATGCAAAGGTATGTAAACGCATGGTAATGTCCGTTACGCTGATTCTCAGCGTGGATCCACCGATGGCAAAAAACTTAGGCTGGAAAACGTGAAGAGGCCCGGATGCCAGCGAGTATCCCATGAATCGGCTGCTGCTCGAATCTCCCAGCCCACTGCACTAAAAAATTAGCGCAGCGGGATAGGAGAATCACCCACATTGTAACAAGGGACTTGGATAAATCTAAAGGTCTGTTGAGCTCGGGTGGGAATTTCCAGTCTTGGGGCGGGCGCGGCCGGAAAGCCCCAACCTTACAGAGCGCTGGTCAGACTGCTGTCTGCAGCCACTGTGCTGTGACTTTGTTCTGGCTGTGGGGTATGGTGAGGGACTGGATTGAGTGCTGGGGTTTTAGTGGAGGGGGGGGTGGGGGTGTGAAGTGTACCATGTGCTGCTGAGGACTCATCAGTTCAGGCAGCTGGTGCTCCAAGCAGGGGCGCTCTGGTTAACATAGATACCCATACTGCATGTACCCTGCAGTGAATCAATCAAGCCAGCGATGGTGTGAGGGAAGTGAGAGGCCAGCGATGAGGCTGGCAATGTCTTTGGGGAAGGTTTGAAACCAGTGATTTCAATTCTGGGAGGACTTGTTTAGCGTTCTCCCAGAGATGTGGGCATGTGCAGGTCCCCAGTCAGCGCACTGATTTCAGCCTCTTCAGTGGGAATAGGCCCAGCCCTTGGACTTTTGGCGTGATTCTCGCTGCTGACCTCTGCAGTGCACAGAGTGCGGAAGATTCATTTTGAAAACCCCACTGAAAAAACAAGTGCAAATTACTTCAGTCTTCACGTGAATTTGACACTTAGAATTTTTCTGGGAGAATCCCAACCAATGGCTTCTAATGTTTTCCCTTTATGACAAATGTTAAAGTGAATGAAATAAAATGACAGTCCAAATTACAATTCCAAGCGAAAGGAACCTTCCCCAAATCAAGAGAATTTTAAAAATTTTAAACCAACACATCAACTATCTCACCTCTTTCAACACCCTAGGATGGAAGCCCATCAGGACCTGGGTACTTGACAACCTGCATCTCCAAGAATTCACTCAATCCCGCTTCCCTGGTGCAACCCTCCTTCCCTTCCAGTTTCTGATTTACAGCAACTTCTGGGATGCTATCTGTATTCTCTAAATTGAAGACTGATCCAAAATACCTGTTCAATTCATCTGCTATCTCCTGATTTTCTATTCTGAATTCCCTAGACTGACTTTCTATAGGACCAATACGCATTTTGTTAACATTTTCTTTTAGACATATCTTTGGAAGCTCTTCTCTCCCTCAAACTGAATGTAAAATTCAATCATATTACGATCACATCGCTATGAGGTCATTAATTAATTTCACAATACCAGGTCTAGCCTAGCCTGCACTCAAAGCCACTCCAGAACGTGCTGTTCGAAGAAACTATTCCAAAAACATCCTATGAACTCCTCAGCCAGGTTATCTTTACCCATCTAATTTTTCCGGTCTATATGTCGATTAAAATCCCTCTCCTGCTTATCACTGTTCCTTTCTGACATGCTCCTATTAATTCTTCCTTTATACTGTGTCCTGTTATGTGGGTACTACTCAGGAGCCTGCATACCATTCCTGCAAGTGACCTCTTGGGCAGGATTCTCCCATCCCACTGCAGTGAATGAAGATTTGGCTCAGCGGCAAATTCTCCGTCCTCGCTGATGTAATTTATTTATTAGTCACAAGTAAAACTTACATTAACACTGCAATGAAGTTACTGTGAAATTCCCCTGGTCACCACAGTTCGGTGCCTGTTCGGGTCAATGCAGCTAACCAACACGCCTTTCAGACCGTGGGAGGAAACCAGAGCACCCGCAGAAAACCCACGCAGACATGGAGAGAACGAGCAAACTCCATACAGACAGTGACCCAAGCCGGGTCCCTGACACTGTGAGGCAGCAGCGCTAACCACTGTGCCACCGTGATACGTGCTTGAATGTGGCGGAAACTCAGCACCTCCATTTCTATCCACCCACCTTGACTAAGTTATGCCTGAATAAATTTGCAGACGTCGGATTTACAAGCTCCCAGCTCCTGACACGGCACAGCTTGATTTACAGCATTTTCAAAACACGGGGGCCTGATAAATGCCATAAAAATGCTGCATAATGTAAAACTAACAAAATCAATCATTGTCAAAAATAGCAAAAGGAAACCAAACAATGAAAATGTCAGCTGAATATTATGACATTAACAAGCTGCACATGGAAATCTCCAGTTGCTATAAATATGTACAGCTGGTGATTGGCTCCATGTGTTATTATGAAGTCCCCTATAACATTTTAATAGTGAACTAAACACACTCCTAAAATGAGCATGGTGTAAACATTGTTATCAATGCAATGAAATCTAAAAACTGAAAAGCAAACTCAGTTAATATTGGGTGAGTTTGATTATTTGGATACAGATATTTTCATCTGAATATGTGGCTGTTTGGCAGAACATCAGAAATCAGGTTAAGTGCACAAGGATGCATAAATACCCTCAAATTGCTTTTCCCTTTACAGATTATGCACAAAATAAGTATGTGTGCAGTGGGATTTACCATAGATTTTCTGGGCCTTGCCTGTAATTCAGGTTGTGGAGAGGGCTGCAACTGAAGTTGGTACTATTTTGAAGAGGATTAAACATGGCGTTGGATGGTCAAGCTTATCACTTGCGTGCCCTACCCTTCCTACATAGCAGCAGTGTTAGAATGCAACCGGTGACAACTTTGTATTGGATGTAATGTGACCAATGGTAACAAGCTGTGAGGGTCAGCTGACCCAGTAAACCATGGAACCAATTACAGAATGATGTGATGGCCAACTGACCAACTGACTCACTATAAATAAGAACCTGTTGAGAATTGAGGGGAGCTTGGAATGGCCCAGGGCGAGGCCCCAAGTTTGGAGTAATGAAGTTTCTTTATTAAACCCTTTCTTTGATTTATAAGTTGGGGCAAGTTTTGTTATATTTTTGTTGTCTGCATTCGAAGAGTTCCTTCTGAAGAAACAGTAGTAGCCCAGGCTCACTCATATTGATGCTACTGAGAGAATAAGACAAGAGCAGAGTTCAGGAGAAGATGCAATGATGGCTGGCAGAAATCCCCGGTCTCCATACATAATTTTCCAATCTGCACGTTAGAAAATGCCAAGTGTAAAAGCAAAGTTAGGAAAACTTATAAATATTCAAAACTCTCTTGTTTTCAATGTATTGGGTATTCATGACTTTGTAATTTAATTACCAGTTACACACTGATGCATTGGTTAAGACGAAGAAAAGAGTTTTTCAACAACCTTCCAGTCAAAATTGTGATGATGTTTTCTTGCACAATGCCCATGGGAAGTACGCATCTACACTGAAAACAGCAATTTTGGAATATATATAACTGTGCGGGGATTCTGTTGAATGTAAATTTCCGATACCTCTTTGTCATTTTAGCCGAAGGTGGTAAGAATAGGTCAAAAGTTGGCAGAGATGCGTTGGTTAAAGTGTAAAGAATATATTTAAAAATTTACATGCCCATGTTTAAAATATTTCCCAGCATGAATTTGCATAAGCTTTTACTCTTTGCGATATCCAACATGCAGATCTGAAGCTTATGCATGGAGACTGGGGATTTCTGCCAGCGATCATTGCATCCTCTTACAAATTCCACACTTGTCCCATCTGCTCAGTACTAACAATGTGAGCAAGCCAGCTCATATTAGGTTGTCAGGAAAGCATACCATATCCAAACTGTGTTTCTTTCAAAACAAGATAGATGGCCTACACAGAAGTCTTGAGCTGGAGCTCATTGCTGGAGGATCGTTCTCATTGTTGAACCTCACTGTCCCTTTCAGCCAAGTGACATCTTTGGATTGTTTTCAACAAGATTCTACTCTAACTCATGAGTAACTTTACACACAGAAGGTTGAATCTCAGTCAACGTGTCAACATACTCAGTCAGTGCCTTCACAGACACTTGGAAATGTAGCATAGGGAATAATTTTTAAATGTATAACCAAGGCATGATTTGGGCTATATAAACTGAACGTGACTGCAGTATTTCTTCTAATTATGTTCGATTACAGCCTCCAAATAGGTTAATAGCTTCGGTAATGGGATTACGTGTTCCTAATCATACAATCTCTACAGTGCAGAAGGAGGCCATTCAGCCCATCGAGCCTGCACTGACAACAATCCCACCCAGGCCATATCCCCATAACCCCATGTATTTACCCTGCAAATCTCCCTAACATTAAGGGACAAATTTAGCATGGCCAATCAATCTAACCCGCACATTTTTGGACTGTGGGAAGAAACTGGAAACCCACGCAGACACGGGGAGAATCTGCAAACACCACACAGACAGTGACCCTGGGTGGGAATTGAACCTGGGTCCCTGGCACTGTGAGGCAACACTGCCAACCATTGTGCCACCGTGCCACCCACTTGTCAGTCTGAATTCTAACTTTGATTGACATTGAGTTTATGCAGTTTTGTTGGATAGATTTTACTTAGTTTGTTTGAACAATTAGAATGCAAACTGCATATAAACTGCAGGATGGAAAAAGATGGAAAAACGATTGCCATCTTTTGGAGTATACCACCTTCTGCCTGAGCCGGAGTTTTTCCAGCCCTTTACGCTGGTGGGATCTTCCAGTCCTGCTGATGTAAACGGAGATTCCAATGGCTTGCTATCTCCGCCGCAGGTATACTCATGGCTGGGGGCTGGAAAATTCCAGCCAGTGTTTATGATCTGAGCGCACATTCTTTCATCTTCAGACATGGAACAAGACCGCGTAGACCACTGTGTCTGTGCAGGCTCTTTGCAGAGCTGCCCAATTTAGTTCCACAACCCAGCACTTAATTCCATAATGTTGTAAAACCCTCCTTAAATACATGTCCAATTGTCTTTTGGAAGTTCCTGTGAAATCTGATTCAGGCAGTGTGTTCCCGATGGTCACAATGTGGGATAACAATGGCTGGGATTTTGCACCTGCAGAAATGGCAATGTGGACGCAAATTCCCCTGTGGGGCCAAAACCGAGAACCCCATTGGCGAGATCTCAGGGCGCGATTGCCCCATGCCCCACCATTGATGTAATAAGGTTCCCGCTCAGGAAGGTCAGGAACCTCACTTAAGAAGATTTCCATATCATTAGCGAGCATCCCCACTGTATCGTTCCCCCCCCCCGCACCTCCCCCCCCCCCCCCCCCCCCCCCCCCGCCCCCCTCCTCCCCCACCCCCAGTATCACCACCAGTCAGTTTTTACCCCAATGCATCTAATGCTCCTCTGGTTCAATTTGGCAAAACGATCGTCACACAGGAACATAATGTTAATATATTCACGAGACCCACAATGCTTTCAGGCGCAGGAGTATGGTGAGACCTCACCGTGAATATTGTGCACAGTTTTGATCTATAGCCCTTTCGATGGGGGAGGGTGGAGAGGGGGTGGTGCAAGCAAGGTTCACATGATTGATTCCTGAGATGAAAGAGTTGCTGTTTGAGGAGATACTGAGCAGAATGGAGGTACAAGGGGAAGAATTTAGCTTCAGCAATTGGGATCCACCCACCAGAGAGAGCCAGCCGCCTTTCCACTGGCGAGGCGACACTGTTTCCCATACCCCGACTGTGTCAGACCTGCCATTGAATTCAATCCCCAGTAGGACAGAAATCACCTTCACTAAACTAGGATAAATCCATTAAGTGCCTGTGTGTAAGTATCAGATGGGATCATTTCACGGCTGAAATATTTCCATCTCAACGTCATTACAAGTTAAGCCTTGTAGTATCTTTAGAGCCGGTTTAGGTAGAGGTGACGCGCACACATAGCATCCATGCTAAATATTAAGGTCAGTCCAATTCATAACAAAGCAATGTATCTTTCTGGCCATGACATGGTTAGGAATTATCAACAAAGAGCCAGAAACCAAACACGAGCTGTTCCACTAACAAAAAGAATAGTGCAGAGTTTTTAAAAAACAGTTAGTGACTGAGATATCAGGCTAGATTTACCAGTCCAATAAATTTGACCTGGGATGTGGGAGAGCTGGTAAAATGTTAGCCAGAGGTGTCAAGAGGGGAGCCCGATATCTTCGCGGCACCACAGCATATTGCCAGAGGCAGGAACGTCAGTGGCATACTGTGGCACTGTGGGTGGCAAACTCTGGCAATTATGGGTCACCTCCTGTTGGCATTCCACTGGCATCAGGAGGGGCTGCCCCAGTGTGGGGAGACTGCCAGATAAGCCTTGGTGGCCTCTGAGGGAGTTACCTACCGGGGCCCTTCATTGAGGTCACTCCATGCTCCATGGAGGGCCGTCCTGGCAGCAATGACTGCCTCTGCAGCTACTGACTGCTGAATGAATGTGAGCCCCAGCCCCCCAACTAATCAACAGAACTTAAAGTTAAAGTGTATTTATTAGTTTTACAAGTTGGCTTACATTAAAACGACAATGAAGTTACCGTGAAACTCCCCTAGTCACCACACTGCGGCACCTGTTTGGGTACACTGAGAGAGAATTTAGCACTGCCAATGCACCGAACCAGCACCTCTTTCAGACTGTGGGGGGAAACCAGAGAACACAGAGGAAACCCACGCAGACATGGGGAGAACCTGTAAACTCCATACAGACAGTCGCCCAAGCCGGGAATCGAACCCGGGTCCCTAGCGCTGAGCTTGCATGCCTGTTTCCAGCAAGGCCGGAAAACAAAAGTACCTGTCCAATGGTGCCTTGGCATTGAGGCACTCTCTTCTTCATCTTGCAGGCTCAGCAATGGCCACCTCTAAAGAAGCTGAGCTGCCTACCCTCTGACGGGGACCACCCCTCTGGGAGGCTGGCTCTCCACCTCAGGGAGGTTGCAGTCTCAGCAGTAACCAGTTAATTGGTCACTGCCAGTAAAATGCCAGCCCAGTGTCCTGCCACCCACCAGTGTTTGGTTGGATCCCACTCCCAACTACAGTGACAGGACCTTTCAAACCATTCAATCCATCAGATCCATTCCCTCCAACAGTTGAGCGTATTGATTTCTGTTGTACTGCCTTCAACACTTGGAGCAATTGTCTCAGACATATCCAATCACTGTTCCCCTATCAATTAGACTTGAACTATCAATAAAATCCCAAAGAACCAGTCATAGATTCTTCAGTCTTATTATGTTTTGACTGATAGGGCAGACTAATGATTAGAATTACCTGACTGGCCAGTTGGGAAGTATTTTCTAAATGGTGAAACTAAGAATTGGAGAGGAAAGAAGAGATTTGAGAGTTCAACTATGCAAACATTTAAGGTTCACAGACGTACAAAAAGTAATCAAAAAGACAAATGGAAAGCTGTCCTTTATCTCAAGGTGACAGACAAAGAGAGGAGAAGATATGTTTCAGTTGTATAGAGATTTGGGCAGATCCCATCTGGTGTACTGTTTAGTTTCAGACACTACACCTCAAGAAAGATATATTGGCCATGGACATGGGAACAGTGCAGAGTTCCCATCATAATACTGGACGGTAGAGGGTTAAATTATGGGACAGTTTGCATAATCGTGATTTGCATTCCCTTGAGTTTAGAAGGCCCAGTGTTGAGGCAGTGGCACAATGGCATTGTCACTGAATTGGGTACCCAGGTTCAAATCCCATCATGGCCGAAGGTGAAGTTTGAATTCAATATTTTAAAAAATCAGTATTTAAAAGTCCAATGATGACCATGAAACCATTGTCGATTGTTGCAAAACCTTAGTTCGCTAATGTCCTTTAGGGAAGGAAATCTGCCGTCCTTACCTGGTCTGGCCTACATGTGTGGAGTTTGCACATTCTCCCTGTGTCTGCGTAGGTTTCCTTTGGGTGCTCCAGTTTCCTCCCACAGTCCAAAGATGTGCAGGTTAGGTTGAATGGCCAGGTTAAATTCCCCCTTAGTGTCCCAAGATGTGTAGGTTAGATCGGATTAGCCATGGTAAATGAATGGGGTTACAGGGATAGAGAGGGGGAGATGGCCTGTGTAAGACATTCTGTGAGGACTCAGTGGGCCGAATGGCCTCTTCTGCACTGGAGGGATTCTATGATTCTAAATGCTGTTTTGGTGAGGAGATTAGCGCGAACATTAGGAGTAGATGCCGGAAGTATGTGGAGACGGATGTTTGTGATGTCAGTCAATGGGCAATGCTGATTGGATGCCAGTGCTGGTTAGGTGGATTGGCCATGCTAAATTGACCCTTATGTCAGGGGGATTAGCAGGGTCAATGAGGGTCACGGGAATAGGGCCTGGGTAGGATTGCGGTCTGTAGAAACACAATGGGTCCCTTCTGTACTGTCGGGATTCTATGATTCTATAACACCGTCTTCGGGCATAGTACGTGAAGTGAGAAGGATATAGATTGGATACTTTAACATGAAAAGATTCTATTAATATATCCTTCTTCTGCTTCTTAGAATCCAATATCAATTTCTCTATCCATTAATAGGTTTGTGAAAATGGACTTTTTCCTGAAAGAGGCATTTCATTTTGTTCTGTCCTTTGAGAATGGTAGAATCATAAAAATATTTAACAACTCTCCGAGTGTTTCTTTTCCTTTTGGAATGATTTCCACGTTGCCTTGTTACACCTCTGATTTGCATTCCGTGCTTTAATAGCTTAAACTGCTCCTGCATTTTTTTGAAATTCAGGTTTCTGAAATGTAAAATTGGGTAGTTTGAAGTTGTTTCTCAGAGTTCTGAACACTATTTTGTGGTCATAAGTTCTTAGGCTTGTGGTCTGTAACCTTTGACAGCTTGGTGATGAATTAGTTTGAACCTGTAGGAATCCTGAATTCACACGGTAGCTGCAGTCTCTAATTACTCCTTAGGGAACCTCCTCCCTCCTCTTTCCAAGTTGGATCCTTTCCACCTTCATAAACTTTCCTTAAATTCTTCAGATCCTAAAGGAAATGAAGTGGGCAAAGAACTCTTGTGGTCTTAAAGCTTGTCGTTTATAAGGTGTCAATAGTTATGCATAAAAGGTGGAGACATACAGTTCTAGAAGAAAAAAGCCCATCCAAATGTTGGAATTCATTCAGAACTTCAAACATTACTCAATTATTGGGCAGCAAGGTGGCACAGGGGTTAGCTGCTGTCTCACAGCACCAGGGACCCAGGTTCAATTCCCGGCTTGGGTCACTGTGCGGAGTCTACACAGTCTCCCCATGTCAGCGTGGGTTTCCTCCGGATGCTCCGGTTTCCCCCCACAGTCCGAGAGACATGCTGGTTAGGTGCATTGGCCACGCTAAATTCTCCCTCAGTGTACCCGAACAGGCGCCGGAGTGTGGCGATTGGGGGATTTTCACAGTAACATCATTGCAATGTTAATGTAAGCCTTATTTGTGACACTAATAAATAAAGTTTAAAAAAACAATGACCTGAGGAAGGAGCAGCGCTCTGAAAGCTCGTGATTCCAAATAAGCCTGTTGGACTTTAACCTGGTGTTGTGAGACTTCTTACTTAAAAAACAAAATTATTGTCATCCAAATGTCAATGCTCCAAAGCATTTACCAATCATGATGCTGAAAAGGTTTATTTTGGAAAATGTAGCAATGGTCAGTTTGGTCGAAGAATTCACCAGTCTGCTATAGAAGTCAGACATTTTGATCAGAACATTCCTGAGGTGACTTTGTGGTTCCCAATTTGTAGAACAGTGGATGTTGTATGTATCTAATTGCAAAGCTGTATTCCCCCAAAGCATGAGCAGAGTGTTTCAACAGCATGGAGAAAAACACATTTAAAATTGCAGAGGAATTTGATTGAACTGACACATCCTAGCTGAATCAAATGATAAAATTGCATTGGCAACTGAAATTCTTTCTGACACTGTGGGGAAAGATAGAACCACAGCATATGAAATATAAAGAAATGCCTCCAGTTTTTACTTTTAAAGAATTTTAGAGGAGAAGCTGGATGAATTATCACGGAAATGTATCCCAGGACGTTGCGGGAGGCTAGGGAGGAAATCGCGAATCCCTGAGCAGAGATATCTGAACCGTCGACAGCCACAGGTGAGGTGCCCGAAAATTGGAGGGTAGCAAATGCTGTGCCTTTTTTTAAGAATGGCTGCAGGGAACAGCCTGGGAACTACAGACTGGTGAGCCTAGCGCCTGTCGTGGGTAAGTTGTTAGAAGGTATTCTGAGAGACAGGATGTGCAGGCAGTTAGAGAGGCAAGGACTGATTAGGGACAGTCAGCAGGGCTTTGTGAGTGGCAAATCATGTCTCATGAATTTGACTGAGTTTTTTGAAGGGGTAACCAAGAAGGTAGATGAAGGCAGTGCAGTCGACGTTGTCTACGTGGACTTTAGCAAGGCCTGTGACGAGGTACTGAATGGTAGACTGTTGCATAAAGTTAAATCTCACAGGACCCAGGGTGAGGAAGCCAATTGGATACAAAATTGGCTTGACGACAGAAGACCAAGGGTGGTTATAGAGGGTTGTTTTTCAAACTGGAGGCCTGTGACCAGCTGTGTGCCTCAGGGAAGGGTGCCAGGTCCACGATTATTTGTTATTTATATTAATGATTTGGATGAGAATTTAGGAGGTATGGTTAGTAAAGTTTGCAGATGACACCAAGATTGGTGGCATAATGAACAGTGAAGAAAGTTATCTAGGATTGCGATGGGATCTTGATCAATTGGGCCAGTGGGCCGATGAATGGCAGATGGAGTATAATTTAGATAAATGTGAGGTGTTGCATTTTTGTAAATCGAATTGGGGCAGGAGCCAATCTATTAATGGTAGGGTATTGGGGAGAGTTATAGAACAAAGAGATCTAGGAGTACAAGTTTATAGTTCCTTGAAAATCCTTGGAGTCACAGGTGGACAGGGTGGTGAAGAAGGCATTTGGCATGCTTGGTTTCATTGGTTAGAACATTGAATACAGGAATTGGGACGTTTTGTTGAAGTTGTACAGGACATTAGTAACGCCATACTTGGAATACTGTGTATAGTTCTGGTCACCCAATTATAGAAAGGATATCATTTAACTAGTAGGAGTGCAGAAAAGATTTACTAGGATGCTACTGGGACTTGATGGTTTGAGTTATAAGGAGAGGCTGGATAGACTGGGACTTTATTCCCTGGAGAATAGGAGGCTTAGGGGTGATCTTATAGAGATCTATAAAATAATGAGGGGCATAGATAAGGTAGATAGTCAACATCTTTTCCCAAAGGTAGGGGAGTCTAAAACTAGAGGGCATAGGTTTAACGTGAGAGGGGAGAGATACAAAAGGGTCCAGAGGAGCAATTATTTCACTCAGTGGCTGGTGAGTATCTGGAAAGAGCTATAGAGGCAGTAGTAGAGGCGGGTACAATGTTGTCTGTTAAAAAGCATTTAGACAGTTACATGGGTAAGATGGGTATAGAGGGATGTGGGCCAAACATGGGCAATTTGGACTAGCTTAGTGGTAAAAACTTAGTGGACAAGTTGGGCAGCAGGGCCTGTTTCCATGCTGTAAACCTCTATGACTCTCACTGTATGTTGAGGATCTGGGTGCACACCACTAGGATTGTGAATGTACTGAATCATAAGCCAAACTTCACATTGAGCATGTCATTGATGCTCATGGGGGTAGAAATGCACCTGGTGAGAGAGAATTAGAATCCCTTTTGGCACTCCACTCAATTATCTACTTGGGCTGTTGATTCACAATCACTCTTTTTGCATTACCACCCAAGACAAATTTATAATGAGTCCATCCATTGACTCCATCTGCACTTTCCTCTGTCTCTGGAAAGCAGCCAGCATAATGAAGGCTCCAACACACCCCGGACATACTCTCTTCCATCTTCGTCTGTCAGGAAAAAGATGTAAAAGTCTGAGAACACGTACCAACTGATTCAGGAACAGCATCTTCCCTGCTGCCATCTGACTTTTAAATTGTCCTATCATATATTAAGCTGATCTCTCACTTCACCCTATCTGTAACTGTTACGCAGTATTCTACACCCTATTCTTTCCTTCTCCACTATGTATTATATGTATTATATGTTTTGTCTGTATAGCGCGCAAGAAACAATACTTTTCACTGTATCATGTGAGATATTTTGTTTCAATTTAAGCAATATCCCCACAAACATAGATCCTTCTTCAGAATCAGTTAGCACAAAACATATAGCTCACATGAATACTGGGTTTCCAGCCTTTTAACACCTCTGGACAGAGGTCCAGAAATATACCTGTCTTCTGATTTCCACACAGCAGTCTCCAGAGAAAGATCTAACTTCAAACAACAGAACTTCAGAGAAGGAGACCTATTTTCTGGCAGATATCAATCTCCAATATTCAGAGAGAGAAAGAGTTATTTCTCTCCACAGCTCCCAAAACACAACTAAGCTTGTTTCCCTCTGATACACGTGACGATAATAAATCAAATCAAAAGTAAGTTACTATCAAAATATTTGCCAATTATTTACCAATATAGAAGCTCCATATTTTTCTAGATTTTGCCCTGCTATAAAGAGTGGCAGGAAGGTATTGCCCACCAATCTGTCTTAGCCATCATTCTCACCCATATCCCATGGATGGACCTGCAACCAAGCCAGATCTGGTTCAAATGGGATACTCATTCTGGAAACCTTGTAGGCTGCAGAGTGTCTTTTTTTTGGGGAGTTCACAAACCCAATTAGCCAAATATTTGAAATCTTCAAGCTATTTGTTTTTGTTCTTTTTGATGGCCATCCCCTCGCTGCCATTTGAATACTATTTTCTGCCACTTTCTACAAATCCTTCCAGTCTTAAAGCTCCCCAAAAAGTTCCAATTTTCCAATTCATTCTTCATCCTACATTGACATCTGTTTTGATATCCAGACATCTTCACCTCTCGTTCTACCTCTGGAGATCTTCTCAAACATTCTCTCTATAATGAAGCTTTCTGCTTGTTTCTTAATCTCCCTTTTCTTAATTCAATGTTCTTTGCATTTACCTCCTGTAAAGAACATTAGAGAACTTCAGAGAAAGAGACCTATTTTCTGGCAGATCCCAGTCTCCAATATTCAGCGAGAGAAAGCGTTAATTCTCTCTGCAGTTCCCAAAAAGCAACTAAACTTGTTTCCCTCTGTGAATATAGCCCCATCCAGTCACATGACTTTTCCTGTCAATCAACTTAATCAAGCCACACTCCAAAAAAACCCCAGGGGAAAGCAGTAAAATAACAGATCTGTATTAGCCCAGAGTAAATACAAACATTCCAGCATTTAGGACCAATTATGCTTCTGCAGCATCAACATGTAGGCTGCCAGTTACAGACAAAGTAGCACCAATAAATAGAACTGACTGCTAAAAAAAAATCCTGTACAAGAAACATGACACGAATACATTTCTTAAAGGCACAGTATCACCACAAGGCACTCGTTGAATCAATCTCTCTTCAAAATGTCATCATCCTATTTGATGTACTAATTGAGAATGATTTGTAATATAGATTTTTCCATTGTCAGTTAAGGGAGGGGGTCTATTTTTGCCTTCACCTGTTGCAAGTTAATGTGGTGGATCCGATCAATCCTGGCTCCTGCTCCCTATTGCCCCACCCCATAAAGCAAAAGGATACTATATTCTGAAAGCAACTGACGAATAATTGGTTTTATTAGTGACTGTGGGAGGGTTACCCTTTCTGGCTGTAATTTCTGGCAGACATTTTAGCTACCTATTCTAAAAGATGTCAGTGTTTTTGACAGTTTAAATGCAGCAAGTGATAGACAGCGATCAAGCGATCCCACAACCAATGGATCAGATCTATGTTCTGCTGTCCTGTCATAGCCAGTCATGTGGTGGATAATTAAACAACAAACACCAGGAGGAAGCTCCACAAATCTCTCCATCCTCAATGATGGGACAGCCCGGCAAGTCAGTGCAAAAGGTAAATAGAAACATTTGTAACCATCTTCGGTGAGCAGTGCCAAGCGGATGATCCATCTCAACCTCCTCCTGAGGTTGCCCAGCCTCTGTCAATTCAGTTCAATCCAAATGATATCAAAGACGGCTGAAGACACTGGATACTGCAAAGGTTATGGGCCCTGTGGGAAGTCACTGTTTTATTTAACTTGTAATTTACTTTTATAAATAAGATTTTTATAACATTTTCTGCAGTATACTTTTATTAACATTTTCACACAGGATAAACCCTATTGAAGCTTCAAGTTTCACACGCGATAAACCCTGTTGAAAGCTTCACTTATGCTTGGATCATGTTACAATGTTACATGTGCCGCTCTGCTCGTCATGTACGCACAGTGTGTGATTTAGCTAACCTTGGCAGAAGACCGTCAACCCATGCACAATGCATGATCAGAGGTCCGGACTAATCAGTGTTGACCACCTTATGTGATGTCTTTAATTAACCAATGAACGTAAATGGGCATTCTCTGGAGTAATGAATAATAATGCTGTGTAGGAACAATAGAAAGGAGAGAGACTGGTGATATCTTGAGAGAGTGTGAGAGAGAGAGAGAGAGAGAGCAAGAGCAATAGAGAGAGTGAGTAAGACAGAGAAGCTGGTGTACATCTTGAATGAACTCCTAATAAACTTGTCCAAGTCCTACCAGGTGTCTTGTAAACTCTTGAACCCTGACAACATCCTGGCAGTAGTATTGAAGATTAATGCTCCAGAATACAGCTACAGCAAATACCTGACCATGTGGAAAATTGCCCTGGCATGTACTGTCCACAAAAAGCAGGACAAATCCAATCAAGCCAATTACTACCCCATCTCCTTTCGATCATCAGCAAAGTGATGGAAGGCATCATTTACAGCGCTATCATTTACAGCGCTATCATTTACAATGCTATCATTTACAATGCTATCATTTACAATGCTATCATTTACAGCGCTATCATTTACAATGCTATCATTTACAGCGCTATCATTTACAGCGCTATCATTTACAACGCTATCATTTACAACGCTATCATTTACAATGCTATCATTTACAGCGCTATCATTTACAGCGCTATCATTTACAACGCTATCATTTACAACGCTATCATTTACAGCGCTATCATTTACAACGCTATCATTTACAACGCTATCATTTACAGCGCTATCATTTACAGCGCTATCATTTACAATGCTATCATTTACAGCGCTATCATTTACAGCGCTATCATTTACAATGCTATCATTTACAGCGCTATCATTTACAACGCTATCATTTACAACGCTATCATTTACAATGCTATCATTTACAGCGCTATCATTTACAACGCTATCATTTACAATGCTATCATTTACAGCGCTATCATTTACAGCGCTATCATTTACAATGCTATCATTTACAGCGCTATCATTTACAATGCTATCATTTACAGCGCTATCATTTACAATGCTATCATTTACAACGCTATCATTTACAATGCTATCATTTACAGCGCTATCATTTACAACGCTATCATTTACAACGCTATCATTTACAACGCTATCATTTACAGCGCTATCATTTACAACGCTATCATTTACAACGCTATCATTTACAGCGCTATCATTTACAGCGCTATCATTTACAATGCTATCATTTACAGCGCTATCATTTACAGCGCTATCATTTACAATGCTATCATTTACAGCGCTATCATTTACAACGCTATCATTTACAACGCTATCATTTACAATGCTATCATTTACAGCGCTATCATTTACAACGCTATCATTTACAATGCTATCATTTACAGCGCTATCATTTACAGCGCTATCATTTACAATGCTATCATTTACAGCGCTATCATTTACAATGCTATCATTTACAGCGCTATCATTTACAATGCTATCATTTACAACGCTATCATTTACAGTGCTATCATTTACAGCGCTATCATTTACAACGCTATCATTTACAATGCTATCATTTACAGCGCTATCATTTACAGCGCTATCATTTACAGCGCTATCAGTTACAGCGCTATCAGTTACAGCGCTATCATTTACAGCGCTATCATTTACAATGCTATCATTTACAGCGCTATCATTTACAATGCTATCATTTACAGCGCTATCATTTACAGCGCTATCATTTACAACGCTATCATTTACAGCGCTATCAGTTACAGCGCTATCAGTTACAGCGCTATCATTTACAGCGCTATCATTTACAGCGCTATCATTTACAATGCTATCATTTACAGCGCTATCATTTACAGTGCTATCATTTACAGCGCTATCATTTACAATGCTATCATTTACAGCGCTATCATTTACAATGCTATCATTTACAGCGCTATCATTTACAGTGCTATCATTTACAGCGCTATCATTTACAGTGCTATCATTTACAGCGCTATCATTTACAATGCTATCATTTACAGCGCTATCATTTACAGCGCTATCAGTTACAGCGCTATCAGTTACAGCGCTATCATTTACAGCGCTATCATTTACAATGCTATCATTTACAGCGCTATCATTTACAATGCTATCATTTACAGCGCTATCATTTACAGCGCTATCATTTACAGCACTATCATTTACAATGCTATCATTTACAGCGCTATCATTTACAGCGCTATCATTTACAACGCTATCATTTACAATGCTATCATTTACAGCGCTATCATTTACAGCACTATCATTTACAACGCTATCATTTACAACGCTATCATTTACAGCGCTATCATTTACAACGCTATCATTTACAATGCTATCATTTACAGCGCTATCATTTACAGCGCTATCATTTACAATGCTATCATTTACAGCGCTATCATTTACAGCGCTATCATTTACAACGCTATCATTTACAATGCTATCATTTACAGCGCTATCATTTACAACGCTATCATTTACAATGCTATCATTTACAACGCTATCATTTACAATGCTATCATTTACAGCGCTATCATTTACAATGCTATCATTTACAGCGCTATCATTTACAATGCTATCATTTACAACGCTATCATTTACAATGCTATCATTTACAGCGCTATCATTTACAACGCTATCATTTACAATGCTATCATTTACAGCGCTATCATTTACAGCGCTATCATTTACAATGCTATCATTTACAGCGCTATCATTTACAATGCTATCATTTACAGCGCTATCATTTACAGCGCTATCATTTACAATGCTATCATTTACAGCGCTATCATTTACAATGCTATCATTTACAGCGCTATCATTTACAATGCTATCATTTACAGCGCTATCATTTACAATGCTATCATTTAAAGCGCTATCATTTACAGCGCTATCATTTACAATGCTATCATTTACAGCGCTATCATTTACAATGCTATCATTTACAACGCTATCATTTACAATGCTATCATTTACAGCGCTATCATTTACAACGCTATCATTTACAATGCTATCATTTACAGCGCTATCATTTACAGCGCTATCATTTACAATGCTATCATTTACAGCGCTATCATTTACAGTGCTATCATTTACAGCGCTATCATTTACAATGCTATCATTTACAGCGCTATCATTTACAATGCTATCATTTACAGCGCTATCATTTACAGCGCTATCATTTACAACGCTATCATTTACAGCGCTATCAGTTACAGCGCTATCAGTTACAGCGCTATCATTTACAGCGCTATCATTTACAATGCTATCATTTACAGCGCTATCATTTACAGCGCTATCATTTACAACGCTATCATTTACAGCGCTATCAGTTACAGCGCTATCAGTTACAGCGCTATCAGTTACAACGCTATCAGTTACAGCGCTATCATTTACAATGCTATCATTTACAGCGCTATCATTTACAGCGCTATCATTTACAGCGCTATCAGTTACAGCGCTATCATTTACAATGCTATCATTTACAACGCTATCATTTACAACGCTATCATTCACCGTGCCATCAAGCAGTATCTCCACAGCAATACACAACTTACCGATGCTCAGTTTGGGATTTGTCAGGGCCACTTGGCTCCTGACCTCATTACAGCCTTGGCCCACATGTGGACAAAAGAGTTGAACTCAAGAGATGAGGTGAGAGTGACTGCCCAAGACATTAAGGCAGCATTTGCCAGGGGTGATATCAAGAAACCCTGGAAAAATTGAAATCAATGGGAATCAAGGGGAAAACGCTCCTCTGGTTGGAGCCATAGCTAGCACAAACGAAGATGTCTGTGGTGGTTGGAAGCCAGTTATCTCAATCTCAGGGCATCACTGCAGGCGTACCTCAGGGTAGTGTCCTGGGCCCAACTATCTTCAGTTACTTTGTCAATGACCTTCCCTCCATTATAAGATCAGAATTGGAGATGTTCACCAATGATTGCAAAGATACTGAAGCGGTACATGCCAATATGCTGCAATTCCTGGGCAACAGTCTGCCTTGGGCTGATAGAAAGCAAGTAACATTCACATCACACAAAGGCTAGGCAAAGATTATCTCCAACAAAAGAGAATCTAACCATCTCCCATTGGCATTTGATGGAATTACCATCCCTGAATCTCCCACCACCAATGTCCGGGGGGTTACCATTGACCTGAAACTGAACTGGACCAGTTATATAAGTGCTGTGGCTGCAAGAACAGATCAGAGTCTGGGAATTTGGTAGTGAGCAACACATCTCTTGACTCTGCAAAATCTGTCAATCATCTACAAGGGAGAAGTCAGGAGTGTGATCAAATACTCTTCACTACCTGGATGTGTGAAGCTCCAATAACATTCAAGAAGCTTGACACCTTTCAGGACAAAGCAATCACTTGATTGACATCACATAGAATCATAGAATCCCTACAGTACAGAAAGAGTTGGCCCATCGAGTCTGCACCGGCCACAATCCCACCCAGGCCCTACCCCCATATCCCTACATATTTACCCACTAATCCCTCTAACCTACGCATCTCACGACACTAAGGGCAATTTTAGCTTGGACTGTGGGAGGAAACTGGAGCACCCGGAGGAAACCCACGCAGACGCGAGGAGAACGTGCAAACTCCACACAGACAGTGACCCAAGCCGGGAATCTAACCCAGGTCCCTGGAGCTGTGAAGCAGCAGTGCTAACCACTGTGCTACCATGTCGCCCTATCCACCAACATAAAGAACATTTGTTCCCTCCACTGTCAAAACACAGTGGCAGCAGTATGTACTATATACAAGATTCAGTGTAACTCACCAAGACTCCTTTAACAGCACCTTCCAAACAAGTGGCCTCTACCACCTAGAAGTACAAGGGCAGCTGTTACATGGGAACATCACTACCTGCAAGTCCTTCTCCATGAGACACATATGCCGGAATTCTACCGTCCCTCCTGCCACAGGAATCGGAGCAGGCGAGGGGCAGACAATGGGAAGGTCCATTGACCTCGGGCAGGATTTTCCGGTCTCGGGTCAAGCGGGGCTGTAAAATCCCACCCATAATCCTGGCATGGAACTATACCGTCACTCATTCACTGTTGTGCGATCAAAATCCTGGAACCCCCTTCCTGATAGCACTGTGCCCAACACGAGTCAGTCTTCAGCCGTTCAAGACAGTGGTTCACCACCCCCTTGTCCAGGGCAATTGAGGTTTGGTCAATAAATGCTGGTGCTGCCAGCAACACCCACATCCCATCAATGAATTTTTAAAATGATGTACTTTGTAGTATAACTATGGAGATAAAAATGTTTTTCCAAATAATTCTTGGCTATTGCCTTCCAACATGGACAGGCTGGGAATATTGCTTTCTTTGGAACTAGTTTATATACGTGTTCTGGGATGCTACTTTACTCTTCTTCAAGTTGTGAACTTTCTGCTCACTCTTTATTGTGCCTTTGAGACATGTTCACCAGATATATTCAGCTCCCCACACGCTCCCCGCCCCCATGTATTTATGATGATCTTTTGCCAATCCACCCGTATCGATGAACTCTCTTCCCCAGCCCTCCATAAACCTGAGCTCATGCGTAACACCGTTGCTCATTTCCTAGCTCACACAGTTGATTCATTCAGTTCATTGACCTGCATTAGTTCCCAATTGGCAATCCATCAATGCTAAAATTCTCGACCTTCTTTTCAGATCCTTCCATGGCTTTATCTCTCCCTATCAATGCAACCTCTTCCAGCCCTACAGATTCCTTAGGCTCCTCTAATTTGGTTTATTGCATATTCCCAGCTTTCATTGCGCCATCATTGGCAAACTTATGCTGTCCTGGCCCTAAGCTCAAGAATTCCCTCTCCACCTCCTGGCCTCTCTCTCTCCTCCTTTCAACACACTCTTAAAACATCTTTCCACCTCCTGATTTCTTTCTCTCCCATTAAGGCACTCCTAAACATCTATACCTTTGAACAAGATTTTGGTTACCTGTCCTATTTTTCCCTTTATATCCCATTGTCAAATTCTGTTTGATTTTAAAGTTTATTAGTGTCACAAGTAGACTTACATGAACACTGCAATGAAGTTACTGTGAAAATCCCCTAGTCGCCACACTCGGGCGCCTGTCCAGGTACACTGAGGGAGAATTTAGTGTGGTCAATGCACCTAACCGGGAGCACCCGGAGGGAACCCACACAGACACGGGGAGAATGTGCAGACTCTGCATAGACAGTGACCCAAGCCAGGAATTGAACCCGGGTCCCTAGCGCTGTGAGGCAGCAGTGCTAACCACTGTGCCACCGTGCCACCCTAGATGCACCTTGGGACATTTTACTATGTTAAAGATACTATATAATATAACTTATTGTTAAGATGACATTTTCTCAGTTGCTGTTGAAATCCATTTCAAAAACTATTATGCACCAGGCCAATATATTTTTCATCATTTTTCATGCTTTAATGGTGTCTTAGCTGCTTGAGGATCATCGCTGCAGTTGTGTTGTGATGAGATCATATTCTTTTCATTGCATGTGATAATATTCCCACAAATCTCATTTCAATTCTGTGTGCTCCAGTGATTCCATTAGTTGTTCTTTAATTTCAATTCCATTCGATCATTTATTTTGGGAAGGAAGCTGAAATCTTAGGTGGGAATTTAGATTTTGGCAAGTTCCCCACTTTCCATCCCTTCATGGCACTAGGAGTTCATGGGTGAGCTCATGCTGATGGGTGAGAAGTGGACAAGAAGCAACTGCAAGTCTTCAGGGAATCGGGCATTCAGTTAATGTTGGGGTCGGGGATTTTGGTGGAGTGGGAGAGCAGACTCTAGTGAAGGAATGGGAGAGAAAAATCATAGAATCCCGACAGTGCAGAAGGAGGCCATTCGGCCCATCGAGTCTGCACTGACCACAATCCCATCCAGACCCAATTCCCGTAACCTCTCATATTTACCCCATTAATCCCCCTGACACTAGGGGCAATTTAGCCCAGCCAATCAACCTAATCCACACATCTTTGGACTGTGTGAGAAAACCGGAGGAAACCCATGCAGACAAGGGGAGAATGTGCAAACTCCACACAGGCAGTGACCCGCGGCCAGAATTGAACCTGGATCCCTGGCGCTTTGAGACAGCAGTGCTAACCACTGTGCCCCATGCCGCCCATGGCTGTAGAGGCTTAAACTGTCACAATGTCAGCCCCACTCGCCTCAGAATCAGGATTGAAGCCCTATTTCATACCCTTCAGCTCATAAACCTAGTAGAGCCTCCAGGACTGGGCTAAGGGAATGCTGCAGGGTTAGAAGTGCTGTCTTTCAGATGAGGCAGCAAATTGAGGTCCAAACTGCTCACTCAGGTGGACATAAAAGGTTGCTTGTGCCAGTTTGAAGAAGATCTGGGGAATTGTCCCCTAAACCTTGGCTTTTTTAAAAATCCCTCAACCAACACCACTAAAGATCAGACTACCTGGTCATTTTTGCCCAGGTGTTTGTGGGAATTTTGTTGCACACTAATTTTCTACAAATACTCCTAACTAACAATGACTAGCCCTTAAATGGACTTCATTTGCTGTAAAGCTCTTTGGAACATTCTGAATCATGGAAAACACTATATAAGTGCATTTCTTTCTTTCTTGGGTCTCATGGAGCCTCGAGGAGCAATCCACAGAGGATAGTAGCAACGTAACCTTGGGGACCACATCAGCTTCCCAAATCGGTAGCACAGTGGTTAGCACTGCTGCTTCACAGCTCCAGGGATCTGGGTTCGATTCCCAGCTTGGGTCACTGTCTGTGTGGAGTTTGCACATTCTCCTCGTGTCTGCGTGGGTTTCCTCTGGGTGCTCCGGTTTCCTCCCACAGTCCAAAGATGTGCGGGTTAGGTTAATTGGCCATGCTAAAAATTGCCCCTTAGTGTCCTGAGATGCATAGGTTAGAGGGATTAGTTGGGTAAATATGTAGGGATATGGGAGTAGGGCCTGGGTGGGATTGTGGTCAGTGCAGACTCGATGGGCCGAATGGCCTCTTTCTGTACTGTAGGGTTTCTATGATCTTCTATGATCTATGAACCTCTTCATCTGATAGAAAAACAAAACAAAACAAAACATGACCGCCCCCATTTTATTCACCAGAATTACCATTGAATCCAGATTAGTTTGAGTGAACGGGGTAGTTGGCATCAATTAAAATTGGAAATGGTGGAACCTGGATGGCTTTCTTGGCATTCCAGGAATTAAAGTTAAAATCCTGCCAATACTCCTAATATTCAGCAACTTGTGTACGTTGAGTTACGACAATGTTGTACACAATGCTATCAATTAGAAATGGGTGGCAAGATTTACAAGCTTTATGAAACAACACTAATTGATCACTTATGATGGTTTTGCCTTTTTGTTATTAAATCAATCTTATTAGAAACTTATGAACAAATTTTCAGAGCAGTAGAGCTTTGTTTGACTTTGTAAGTCCACTTAAAATGAGGTATCCACATTTATTTGTTAAAATAACTTTGTGCATGACTACACACTTTACCATGGATTTGACATTGCAACTCTCTCGTAATTTTAATTATGCTTTGTGTTGAGGTAGATAACAGGTAATCCCAGAAGTAATTTGCCACAATTTGGTTGACTCTCTGTGAACTAAAGAATTGACAGTTTCCTAAATCCATTGGGGAAATCCAGGAATCATAAGAACAAAAGTAGAACAAAAGTAGAACAATCGGCCCTTCAAGCTTTCTCTGCCATTCAGTAGGATCGTGGCTGATCAGAATATAGCCTCAACTCCACTTTCTTGTCTGACTGCCATTTCCTTGACTCCCTTATAGATCAAAAATCTGTCTAACGCAGTCTTGAATGTATTCAGTGACCAACTTTCACTGTGCCCTGGGGAGAAAAATTCCAAGGATTATTCACCCTCTGAGACAAGAAATTCCTCCTTGTCTCCATCTTAAATGGGAGAACCCTTACTGTTAAACTGAGGTTCATACTTCTAGATTCCTCCATGCTCCACAAGGTGCAAGAACATTGATGCGCGATAAATCACACGGGAGGCTGGACGTACCCGGGAAATAAAGGCTTTTATTGCCAACAATAACGGAGCTACTATATACAATATACAATCCCAGACTAAAGGGTCACCAGGCAGAGCAGTGACCTTTATACCTCTCCCGGAAGGCGGAGCCAACTGGAGTGTACCATAGGACTATATTAACAGGTAGAACAGCCCAACCCTAACCCCAACAGTAACATATCTACAGACTCATAGTGCTGGCCAAACCATGGCTCAGCACTCCTGGTGGTAACCAACAATGGTTCACCACAAACATCGGACCCGTTGGACAAGTGTAAGGATAAAGTTCCTTTATTTGCATTCCCATACCGGCATCACTTGCAGTCACACTCTCCAGTCTCTGACCATGGACCAAATCTGAAGTATCTAACATCAGGGGTGTGACTGCCTCCTGGAAAGGCAACTTATTATCTAATTTAGATAATAAGTTCCCTTTCCATTTTTCTGACCAAAATGGATTACCTCACACTTATCCACGTTAAGCTCCACCTGGCACATTTTGGCCCACTCACCTAACCTTACTATACCCATTTGTAAATTTCTTATTTCCTCATTGCAACTTTCTATCCCATCTATTTTAGTGTCATCTTCAAATTTAGCTATAGTATCTACTATCCCTGTATCCCAGTCATTAATATAGATTGTAAATAGTTGGGGCCCAAGTTCCGAACCCTGCAACACCCTACAAATTACATCTTGCCAACCAGAAAAAGACCCATTTATCCTGACTCTCTGCCTTCTTGTCAGTTAGCCAGGCTTCTATCCAAACTAATAAATGACCACTTAACCCTGTGATCTTACCTTGTGTATTTACCTTCTGAGTGGCACCTTATCAAACGCCTTCTGAAGTCTAGATATGCTACATCTACAAGATCTCCATTATCCACTTTACATGTTACATCTTTGAAGAACTCTAGAAAATTAGTCAAACACAATTTACCCTTCATAACACCATGCTGACTCTGATGGATTGCATTTTGACTTTCCAAATGTCCTGTTATTACTTCCTTAATAATGGATTCCAACAATTTCCCAACAATAGCTGTTAAACTAATTGGTCTTTTCTGCCTCCTTCCCTTTTTGAATAAGGGCATTATATTAGCATTTTTCCAATCCACTGGAACTTTTCCCCATCCAGGGAATTTTGGAATATTATAACCAATGGATCCACCATCTCCACTGTCCGTATACTGGGAGATCGGCACATGCGCACTGGCCCCCTCAGCAGTCTGATGCTGGCTCTAGGGCAGGATTAGGCCCTGCCCCCTTTACTATAGTGCACCGAGTGCTGTAAATTCATTTAACTAAGTTCGCCCAAAAAATGGGCACTTAGTTTTTTTTCTGGGAAAATTGCACTCTTGTTCTTTTTATTACTTTTTTAGTAACCGTTTGTTGATCTTTAACATTTTCACAACCTTCCAGCCTGCCACTGGCCTTTGCAATATGATATGTCTTAGTTTTTGTCATTATGTTGTCTTCCTTATTTAGCCATGGATATTCATTTCCCCTGATAATATTTATTTATCTCTGGAATATATTTTAGTTGGGAAGAACTGAATATCTCCTTAAACAACTTCCACTCCTCATTAACTGTCCTACCTTTTAGCCTTCCTGTCCAGAAAAGATTTACCAGGATGTTGCCTGGTATGGAGAGCTTTAGTTATGAGGAGAGGTTGGAGAAACTTGGTTTGTTCTCACTGGAACAACGGAAGTTGTGGGGCGACTTGGTAGAAGTCTACAAGATTATGAGAGGCATGGAGAGAGTGGATAGTCTGAAGCTTTTTCCCAGGGTGAAAGGGTCAATTACTAGGGGGTATAGGTTTAAGGTGCAAGGGGCAAGGTTTAAAGGAGATGTACGAGGCAAGTTTTTTACACAGAGCATAGTGGGTGCCTGGAACTCGCTGCCGGGGGAGGTAGTGGAAACAGATATAATAGTGACTTTTAAGGAGCGTCTTGACTATTACATAAATAGGATGGGAATAGAGGTATATGGTCCCCGGAAGGATAGGGGGCTTTAGTTCAGTCGGGCAGCATGGTCGGTGCAGGCTTGGAGGGCCGAAGGGCCTGTTCCTGTGCTGTAATTTTCTTTGTTCTTTGTTCTTTGTTCAGTCCACTAGGCTAAGTCTGTCCTCATGCCTACGTAATTGCCTTTGTTTAACTCCAGAATGCGAATGTCAGACTCCAGTTTCGCACCCTCAAACTGAATTTTGAATTCTATCATACTATGATCTCTCTTCCCTAGAGGATCCTTAACTTCATTATTTAAGACCTGCTCTTTACACAATACCAAATCCAGAATAACCTGCTCTCTGTTTGGTTCCTCAGCATATTGCTGCAAGAAATAATCTCTAATGCATTCAATTAACTCTCCCTCAAGGCTACCCTTGTCAATTTGATTTATCCAGTCTGTGTGCATATTAATATCACCCATGATTATTGCCATAACTTTCTTACAAGCCCCCACTTACCCTGTGCCCCACTTTGGAACTATTGTTTAGGGACCTATAGATTACTCCCACCAGGAACTTCTTTCCGTTGCTATTTCTTATTTCTACACAGATTGATTTCACATCTTGATCTCCAGTACTCATAACATTTCTCAGTACAGCAGTGATCCCTTCCTTCACTAGCAAAGCTATGCCACCTCCTTTTCCTTCACGTCTATCATTCCAAAATACTGAGTGCCCTTAGATATTCAATTCCCAGACTTGGTCTCCTTAAAACCATGTCTTAGTAATCACCACCAAATCATATCCCTTAATGCCCTTTATTTATTTTCTGCTGCTATTACTTGAGTAGGATAATCTATTAGGATATTCCTTTCTGTGTTAGTTTGTCTAGTTATTATTTGTAGCCCCCCCAGTTTTTCTGATCCTGTTAAATTTTCCATTGTTAATGAAGGCTTCGCAATCACAATATCCACTGTGTGTTCTCTCCAGGCTTGTTTTCAGCTTTTTATGATTTCATAGAAACCCTACAGTACAGAAAGAGGCCATTCGGCCCATCGAGTCTGCACCGACCACAATCCCACCCAGGCCCTACCCCCATATCCCTACATATTTTACCCACTAATCCACGCATCTCAGGACACTAAGGGGCAATTTTTTTACCATGGCCAATCAACCTAACCCGCACATCTTTGGACTGTGGGAGGAAACCGGAGCACCCGGAGGAAATCCACGCAGACACGAGGAGAATGTGCAGACTCCACACAGACAGTGACCCGAGCCGGGAATCGAACCCAGATCCCTGGAGCTGTGAAGCAGCAGTGCTAACCACTGTGCTACCATGCCGCCGTAATTAAACAAAATTTGTTTAATTACTTTATCTTTTGTTTCTTGGATTCATGTTTTCTACTGTTGGAAAACCTTTAAAAAGCTTCATGAATGTCACACTTTAACTTCACTCAGGCCAATATCCCCATCATTGAAACATCGGCCACATTCAATCAGTTCCGCTGGGTGGGCCACATTGTCCACATACAAAATTCCTGAAACAAGTGCTCTACTCGGAGCTTCGACATGGCAAGCGAATCCCAGGAGGGCAGAGGAAATGCTTCAAGGGCACCCTCAAAGACTCCTTGAAAAATTGAAACATCCCCACCAACACCTGGGAATCCCTGGACCCAAGACGCCCCAAAGTGCAGAAAAGCATCTGGGAAGGAGCTGAACACTTCGGGGGAATTTTCCCATCCCACCCACCACAGGAATTGTATCAGATGGGGGGGGGGGGGGGGGGGGGGTTTGGCGGGGGTGTGTTGCAGTGGGGGGGTGCGGACCGCGCAAAGGTCCATTGACCTCGGACAGGATTTTCTGGTTTCGGAGCGAGCGCGGCTGGAAAATCCCACCTGACGAGTTTCATCTCCAAGAGTGGGCTGAAGCCAAGCCTCCACAGCGAAAGAAGCGTCTGGCAACTTGGTCACCCCACCCACCCACTCCTCCAGCCACCATCTGCCCCACCTGTGACGGAGACTGTCGGTCACACCTTCGACTGCTCAGTCACCCAACAACTCTGAGGGACTGCGTAAGAAGAAGAAACACTTTTTTAAAATTCTGCTTTGTTTGTTTTTAATCATTTTTTGAACATGAACTGGAGGTAATGAATATCAATGAATTTAATGAGCTCTGCAATGAACACATTTTATTTTGTTTAGTGATGAAAGAAAAAAAGATTATTTTAGCTAATAAAAGTTTCCTTCCGGATTGAATGAAATTGATGATTAATTACACAACTAGGCGGCACTTACAAATTTAAAAACATTATTACAGGAACCACAAATATATTCAGAGTTATAGCTGCGTTTAGCATCTCAAATAACCTCATATTCAAAATTTACATTAGATCATTTAAGAATTCAGGACTAAGGGAAAAGATCTTTGTGCCAATTAAGCCTTTCCCTGTCTGATGGATCTCATCTTCTGCTATCAGCCTGCTTACCCTATTCCTCTCTCTTTCATCTTTGAAAACACAGCTCGCTGACTGCATCCTGAACTCTGTCAGATCAAAAGGATATTAGTTCTATTCTCTTTCATTCCTTTACAAACAGTGCACCATTAAACCAGTAAATTCGAGTAATTTGATAAAGAATTCAACTTAAAATCACAAATGAAGAACTAAGAATGTACCCTGAAAGTTTTATTTACAACTAATTAAAACATGCTCTGGTTAAAACCCCAGAGTATGAACAGGTAGTTTTTGGGTAGTGAATGTAATATACAAAACATGTAAGTTGCTTGCTCATGCAGAACATGCCTTTTGCTGTCAACAATGGGCACTTGGGTCAATTGGTGCACAAAAATATTTCTTTTATTGCCTTGTAATAATGCCATTTTATCACAGTATCTGTGTTTCATTCCTCGATATCCAATCCTTGGGAAGTGATGAAGACGAAAGCCGAGACCAAGGGCTGGATTTTGTATTGAGTTGGGGAACCGTGAGTCCAGCCGGTTCCCGACTTCGAAAACCAGAGCCCATCACCTCTTCCCACACCTGCCATTTTTTCATCCCTGTGAGATTTGAACGGGCAAAGAGCATGTTCCCCGACTGTCACGATCCCACTTGGTGGGCAGATTCCAGAATGGAACCCTGGCTCAAAAGACTGGGTGCTCGGATTAACCTCCCACAGTCCAAAGGTGTGCAGGTTAGGTGGAATGGCCATGCTAAATTGCCGCTTGGTATCCAAAGATGTGTAGGTTAGGTGCATTAGCCATGGTAACTGTGCAGAGTTATGGGGATAGGGCTGGTGGAGGGTGAGCCTGGTTAAGATGCTCGTTCAGAGAGTGCTGCAGATTCAATGGGGTGAATGGCTTCAATCTGCACCATAGGTGTTCTATGGTTTGCAGTCATAGAGGTTTACAGCTTGGAAACAAGCCCTTCGGCCCAACTTGTCCATGCCGCCTTTTTTTTAACAACTAAGCTAGTCCCAATTGCCCGCATTTGGCCCATATCCCTTGATAGCCATCTTACTCATGTAACTGTCAAAACGCTTTCTGAAAGACAAAATTGTACCCACCTCTACTACTACCTCTGGCAGCTTGTTTCAGACACTCACCACCCTCTGTGCGAAAAAATTATCCCTCTGGACCCTTTTGTATCTCTCCCCTCTCACCTTAATTCTATGCCCTCTAGGTTTAGACTCCCCTACCTTTGGGAAAAGATGTTGACTATATCTTTTCATTTTCGTTCACCTCTGAGGTTTGCTGCTCCACTTTAAATCTGATTACTGGTCTCTTTAACTCATTACACTTTGCCTACTCTTCCTTAAATCTGTATAATAACTTGATCTCTGTTCTTTTAACTTGTCTTAAACATTCTTTCTGGTCCAATTCCCAGGTTATCTGGACTGTAACTTATTCCGTAGGAAGCCTGAATATCTGCAATTCCCTTGTCCTATCCAGTTTTCTTGGCAGAGTTGGAAAAGGTTCACTCCCACTGTCCTGTGTCCAACTGCAATATATCCAGCTAAAACTAAAACCTAAAAGTTTTTTTTACCCTACAAGGGCCTCCAGTTGCTAAGCAATGTCTGCATACCTCTGCTGGCCTATTTATTCTTCACACCATAGCTCCCTCTCAGTATAATAGACACACAGTTCAAACTTAATCAACACCCACGCATACAAACACCTTTGTCCAGCATGAATCTAACTACATGTTTTACCCTTCCAGACACAGAAACATTAAATTAAACCCACTTGAAACTGTATCTTATTTCTAATGTTTACCAAAATAAATATAAATCCCTTAAAACTATCTTTGTTTTCCTAACACTGACCCCCAAGGATGTGTCAGAAATGTTGGTCAGTTCACAGGGACAGCAGTCCAGCTCTCCAACAGCATTCTACTTCCACCTAACCCTTACATCCCATCACATTCCTACCCTATATGCCCCTTCATATCTCCATTCCCCTTCCATGAACTCTCATTTTCCCCATGCCCCCTCATATTCCCCATGGTCCATCATATTACCTATTTCCCCGCATCTCCCTCCATCAACCATTATATTACACATGCTTGCTCCATGTCTACCAGGTATCCTGCTTATTCACTCGACCAGCCCACTGGAGCCATGTAACAGCAATTGGAAATTTTTGAAATAGGCTTGAAGAAAGTATTCCTCTAATAATCTAATAAAACTGTCTTTCAAAAACAGAACCACCATTCACACTGAAAAATAATCCAGACCCAATGCAAAAAAGTAAAATTTCCTCAAATGATCATTTAGATGTAAAACTGACCAGACATCCACTCAGTAACCATATGATTATTTAATCCTTTTAAAAATTGCTAGATAAAATGAATGCATAATTGCCTGCTGCAATAAGTGGTCCTCAAGCATTCATAATGGGCTCAGCTCTCAATGCAAACGTTATAACTGTAAACAGTGGAGCCTATTGAAACTGGAAAAACAGATGGCCCCACTTTTCTCTGTTATATCAGGTGGCCTGTCAATCAAAGCTGCCCAGCAGAAGGTCGCCCTTCAGTGTCCATAGATGTGCAGATTAGATGGATTGGCCATGATCAATAGATGGGGTTACTGGGATAGGGCGGGGTAGTGGGCCTAGGCAGAGGGTCAGTGCAGACTCAATGGGCTGAATGGCCTCCTTATGCATAATAGAGTTACTATTGGATTCAACTCTCTAAAAGAGCATTTTACCCAGGCTCTGTGTTGGATTGAACCTGGGTCCCTGGCGCTGTGAGGCAGCAGGGCAAACCACTGTGCCGCCCCAAAAGGAATTCAACTTCATAATGTATGAACAGATCCACAGGTGTGAGTGTACTATTGAGGATTTCCTTTTGAAGCTCTCATGTTATCTCCCTTTGAAGTTAATAATTCCCTTGAATGCGAGCTATTAGCGAAATCAATGAGATAAGACAATATGGCACTTCCAGTGCTCCAGTTAGTCTTTGCTCCAGCTACTCCAATCACAAGTTCCCTCCCTGCTGCTCTTGCTGCACTCCCCCCAAAAACAGAATCTATGATTGGAGCAGCAGCAAATGTGGAAGAGAGGGAAGCTATGATTGGAGGAGCTGGAGCAGTTATTCTGTAAGAAGTTTAACACCAGGTTAAAGTCCAACAGGTTTATTTGGTAGCAAAAGCCACTAGCTTTCGGAGCTCCAAGCCCCTTCTTCAGGTGAGTGGGAATTCTGTTCACAAACAGGGCATATAAAGACACAGACTCAATTTACATGAATAATGGTTGGAATGTGAATACTTACAGCTAATCAAGTCTTTAAGATACAAACAACGTGAGTGGAGAGAGCATCAAGACAGGCTAAAAAGATGTGTATTGTCTCCAGACAAGACAGCCAGTGAAACTCTGCAGGTCCAGGCAACTGTGGGAGTTACAAATTGTGTGACATGAACCCAATATCCCGGTTGAGGGCCGTCCTCATGTGTGCGGAACTTGGCTATCAGTTTCTGCTCAGCGACTCTGCACCGTCGCTGATTAGCTGTAAGTATTCGCATTCCAACCATTATTCATGTAAATTGAGTCTGTGTCTTTATATGCCCTGTTTGTGAACAGAATTCCCACTCACCTGAAGAAGGGGCTTGGAGCTCCGAAAGCTTGTGTGGCTTTTGCTACCAAATAAACCAGTTAGACTTTAACCTGGTGTTGTTAAACTTCTTACTGTGTTTACCCCAGTCCAACGCCGGCATCTCCACATCAGTTATTCTGGCCATTCGCGTTGGCCGCCATACAGGAAGTTTTCAACCGTGCTGAATGATTTTTAGTGGCACCTTGTGAGAGGCCAATGATAAGGAAGAGGAAATGAAAGAACAGGAGGGAGTCTCCATTGGTAACTAGGCCCGGGCGGGCCCAGGATGTGAACCAGAACTTCATTTCTAATGATGCTGAGTTATCTTGAAGGAGGTGTGTGAGTGCTGTGTCAGTGTATCCAGGGAGGGAACAGGGAGTGAGTGAAACTGTTTCTTTCCTCCTCACATCCTTCCCTCCCTCTTTCCCTCCACAACCCTCCAACAATCCATCCATCTATACTTTCTGCTGGCTCGGAAAGGCAGCCAGCATAATAAAGGACCCCACGCACTCTCTTCCACCTTGTTCTGTCAGGCAAAAAATACAAAAGTCTGTGGTCATGTACCAACCGACTCAAGAACATCTTCTTCTCTGCTCATCAGACTTTTGAATGGATCTACGTCACATTAAGTTGATCTTTCTGTACACCCTAGCTATGACTGCAACACTGCTTTCTGCACCCTCTCCTTTCCTTCTCCCCATGTACTCTATGAACGGTATGCTTTGTCTGTATAGCGCGCAAGAAACAATACTTTTCACTGTATCCCAATACATGTGACAATAATAAATCAAATCAAATCAATGAAACAATGTAAGCTGTAGCATGGAAACGGTCTTTCTTTTCTATATAGAACAGTTAGTCAAAATATATCAAACGAAACCTGAAAGGTTTTCTGGCAATCTAATTAGAAGTACTGAATCATTTTCCCAAATATGAATTTACATTGCACATAGAACGTGTTAATGGGGGCTGAGGCAGTCACTGAAATCAGTGTTATCATCTGCACAGAGTTATAAATAATAATGGGAAATTTTCCTACCAAACAAACAATTTTGCATGATGCATGTTGAAGTAAAATTTGCACCCTCCTGTTTGCTTAGTACTAGCGACGGGATTACCGAAAGGGCGCACAGAAACTATCACTGCATGAGATTGCTGCTCTTCACATTAATAACCAGGAGCTGCTTTGATACTGGATGATATTTTTAACTGAATGGGCATTGCCTTTTTATGAGAACCTTTCTCTGATCATTTGGTGAATTGATTGGTGGATATTGAAAGGGGAAATCATTAACATGATTGAGAAGGAGGCTTAAATAATGGGGATAGGGGGTGGGGAGAGGGAGGAGTGCAGGATAAGAGACCCAGAAACAAGAGAAACAGCAGGACTCATGATTTCCCTCCCTACCCCTGGCGAGAGCAGAGGGGTTTATGGAGCTGCATGGTGCAAGTTCCACCCGTTTAACAAATCTTTCATTGGCTTTCTAACATCGGGCTCCTTACTTGCTCGATACTTAACGCCTGCAGAGCTGGAATTCCACAGTTTTCCAATTTGGCAGCCAATGAATTTCTGAAGGTGATTTTGACCTGAAACTGGTGCCACGATAATTGATTTATTTGACCCATAAATGAGTTCAGTGATGCTCATAGAGTCATAGAGGTTTACAGCATGGAAACAGGCCCTTCGGCCCACCTTGTCCATGCCGCCCTTTTTTTTGAAACCCCTAAGCTAATCCCAATTGCCCACATTTGGCCCATATCCCTCTATACCCATCGTACCCATGTAACTATCTAAATGCTTTTTAAAAGACAAAATTGTACCCGTCTCTACTACTACCTCTGGCAGCTTGTTACATACCCTCTGTGTGAAAAAATTGCCCCTCTGGACACTTTTGTATCTCTCCCCTCTCACCTTAAACCTATGCCCTCTAGTTTTAGACTCCCCTACCTTTGGGAAAAGATATTGACTATCTACTTTATCTATGCCCCTCATTATTTTATAGACCTCTATAAGATCACCCCTTAGCCTCCTACGCTCCAGAGAAAAAAGTCCCAGTCTATCCAGCCTCTCCTTATAACTCAAACCATCAAGTCCCGATAGCATCCTAGTAAATCTTTTCTGCACTCTTTCTAGTTTAATAATATCCTTTCTATAATAGGGTGACCAGAATTGCACACAGTATTCCAAGTGTGTCCTTACCAATGTCTTGTACAACTTCAACAAGACGTCCCAACTCCTGTATTCAATGTTCTGAAACCAAGCATGCGAATGCCTTCTTCACCACTCTGTCCACTTGTGACTCCACTTTCAAGGAGCTATGAACCTCGATCTCTTTGTTCTGTAACTCTCCCCAACGCCCTACCATTAACTGAGTAAGTCCTGCCCTGGTTCAAGCTACCAAAATGCATCACCTCGCATTTGTCTAAATTAAACTCCATCTGCCATTCGTCAGCCCACTGGCCCAATTGATAAAGATCCCGTTGCAATCTGAGATAACTTTCTTCACTGTCCACTATACCATCTTGGTGTCATCTGCAAACTTACTAACCATGCCTCCTATAGTCTCATCCAAATCATTAATATAAATGACAAATAACAGTGGACCCAGCACTGATCCCTGAGGCACACCGCTGGTCACAGGCCTCCAGTTTGAAAAACAACTGAAGCCAATTTTGTGTCCATTTCGATACCTCACCCTGGATCCCGTGAGATTTAACCTTATGCAACAACCTACCATGCGGTACCTTGTCAAAGGCAAGTATAATTGATTCTTTAAAAAAAGTAGGGTGTTGAAAATAATATTTGATACCACAAAGTAGGCGGCATGGCGGCACAGTGGTTAGCACTGTTGTCTCACAGCACCGGGGACCTGGGTTCAATTTCGGCCTCGGGTGACTGTCCGCGTAGAATTTGCATGTTCCACCCTTGTCTGCGTGGGTTTCGTCCAGTTTCCTCTCACACCCCAAAAATGGGCAGGTTAGGTTGATTGGCCATGCTAAGTTGCCCCTTAGTGTCAAGGGAATGAACAAGGTGAATACGTGGGATTATGGGGATAGGGCCTGGGTGGGATTATTGTCAGTGCAGGCTGAATGGCCTCCTTCTAAACTGTAGGCATTCTATGATACAATGATTCTAAGGACAATATTTGGGTACTTCCTAACCGGCTGGGAAACATAAAACATTTGCAGTTATATCACACCCAGTATGCAGCTTCAGTGACGATATCAACGCTAAATTGGAATATAACAACAGTGTAAAATGCAAAGCACTTGACCGAAATTGGGAATTGCATGCTCGTTGGTTTATCAAGTAATTTGTGTAATTGTTTGTCGTCAAACTGGTTTCTGAAGGACTGACGGTGAAGAGGTGAATGGTGAATGGGTGTGGATTTTAAATTAGCTGCATGCTTTCCTCAGTGCCCTGTGGATTGAGAAGCGGATCAGCTCTTTAGTACACACGGAGTGAAACAAATCGCCGCAAATTACTTGTTAGCTGGATCAACACAGAAAGGAATTAAAAACCAGACAATGTTGCAATGTCAAATCCATTGTCAAATGGGCAGTCAGGCACGGAATTATTTTAACCAAAAACTGTGGGTAACACCGAATTTTAAGTGAAGCTCAGAAAGCTGCTTAGAATCGTAAACAGAGTTGTACTACACCAATTATTAGTCTACAATTTTTTCATCAGGTTGTATTAAACAGTAAGGTATTTATTTTCTATTTCTGCTGCATTTCTTTGTTTCACTCTTCTGCATTCAATCCGTGGAAAATGTTAAAGGCAACAACAATGATCAAACGAGTCTTAATATTCCAAGTGGAAATGCATTTGGATGACGAGTTTTTTTACTGATTTAGAAATAGTTCTGCCTCGGATACCTGGCTGAAAAATAACACAATCAATCACATAAAGTTAAGAACTAGGTCTATGCAGTGGGGTTGCATAATGGCATAGGACGGTGAGTTAGTAAGGAAAGGCAGAAAACAGAGGCCAGGGACTTCAACATGTGTGTGTAAGGGAGGAAGTGAGGAGGGGGTGGGGGAAGGGGAGGTGAAATCAGAGACATTGGGGGTGATCTTACCAAAACATTTCCAAGTGCTGAGCGAGCATGAAAAGTGGAGAGTTTCAGATCCATTTGTTGGCCTCCCTGGACAATCCGCACCACCCCCTCCCACCCCCGGGGCTCCGGTCCAGTCGATTCCACTCTCCCCCCAACCCGGTCAATTGCCATCCGAACACCCCCCCCCCTCCCCCCCACAGGCCGATTCCCTGTTACAGAGTGCGCAACTGTCCCCCCCTTCCCGCCCCCCCCCCGCCCCCCGTCTGCCTCCCTTAGGCACCACCCCATCTTGACTCCACCCCTTGGCATTGTCAGGGCCCCAGGTTGGCAGTGCCAGACTGGCACTGCCCGAGTGGCATTGCCTCCCTGTCCCGAACAACCTGGGGGCCTCAATGGCCTCCGGTCCTACTGGTGAGGCCACCATGTCAAGTCCCCATTACTGGGGACCATATGTGACCCTCCACTGGCAAGACCGTTCAGGCAAGTAAGCCTGGGCAACATTGTCCCGAGCTCACTAACTATATTTAAATTTGAATTTAAATATTTAAATCAGCCTCGCGCCCTTCCTAGGCATGAGGCTAATCACGCCGGAAATCGGGGGCCAGTAAGGTTGCGAGAAGCGAGAAACCAGACGCAAACCCGATTTTTCGCCTCTCGTGCGATCTTACCTGCTTGCCTCACCCATCGACCAATGTGAAGAGCCGGTAAGATCGCCCCACTGTTTTCTTTCTCTGTCCTTTAGGCACCTTCAGAACCCTGGAGTCGGATTTTCAACAGGCCATTCGGTTGGGATGCAGTTCAGGTGAGATTTCGAAATCACGATCCCATTTGTGTCGGGGCCAAAGAAAAATTGTTTGTCTTTGTGTTAAATTGAGCTTTAATGGGTCAACTACAACCAGGTTGAACACTAAAACTTACCTTGGTGCCCATGATTACTTTCCTCCACATTTCAGCTCCTTACCATCTAATAAGTTGCCTGCCCTATCCCACAGGGATGTGTCGTTGCAACTATACAGGGCCTTGGTGAGGCCACACCTAGAATATTGTGTGCAGTTTTGGTCTCCTTTTCTGAGGAAGGATGTTCTTGCTCTCGAAGGAGTGCAGCGAAGGTTTACCAGGCTGATTCTGGGGATGGCGGGACTGATAAAAATGAGGAGCGATTGACTAGGTTAGGATTATTTTCGCTGGAGTTCAGATGAATGATGGGGGATCTCACAGAGACTTATAAAATTCTAAAGAGGACTCAACAGGGTAGATGCAGGGAGGATGTTCCCGATGGTGGGGGAGTCCAGGACCAGGGGGTCACAGTCTGAGGATTTGGGGTAGACCATTTAGGACAGAGATGAGGAGACATTTCTTCACTCAAAGAGTGGTGAGCCTGTGGAATTCATTACCACAGGAAGTAGTTGATGCCAAAACATTGAATGTATTCAAGAGGTGTCTAGATATAGCACTTGGGGCAAATGGGATCAATGGTTATGGGGAGAAAGCAGGATTAAGCTATTGATTTGGATGATCAGCCATGATCGTGATGAATGGTGGAGCAGGCTCGAAGGGCTGAATGGCCTCCTCCTGCTCCTATCTTCTATGTTTCTACAACATGGCTGCCGCCTACCATTGCTGCTGACACCAGGTAGGGAGCTCCCACCTCCTGGAGGTTTCCTCCTACCCAATCAAGGCATTCAAAGCTAAAAATAACATCACGAGACAAATGCAGTTGAGGCACAGGGTAGAATTCATCCAGATACCGGGTTCCCCACCCCGCTTTGAACATCCAGTCTTGGGCACATTCAGTCATTCCCCCCTCTTCATCGAACCCTCTTCAGGTTAAATTAAACAATAAAGTATTTCTCTTCTTTTCCCACACCAGTTCTTATGCTTTATTCTTCTACTGTCAAGTGTTCGAAGCAAAAACAATGATCAAAGGAGCTTCAATATTCCAAGTGGAAATGCATTTGGACAGTAATCCCTTTCTGATTCTTTCTGAGGCAACGAAGGAGTCCAGTCAACTAGGAATTTCACACAGGCTGTGTAAAACTGAATGAATAGCTAACTATTAGGGTAATTGATTAACATGGCAAGTGATCGTTTGTGTGGAATAACCATTCCATAATTATAAGGAAAAGAATGGACTGGAAGAATATTAATTCAAAATTATGAGGAGTCTTTGAGAAGGTAAAGAGGGAGAAATGGCTGTCACCGGCCTGAAGATCAGAAACCAGAGGGCATGCAGTTACAGAAATTGGTAAGAAGTCAGAGGAGGGATGGAGGCCGGAATTTTACCATCCCGCCCACCATGGGAATCGGAGCTGGCAAGGGGCAAACTACAGAGAGGTCCGTTGACCTCGGACGGGATTTTACAGTTTTGGGACAGGCAAGGCCGCAAAATCTCGCCCAAAGAGTTATTTTTATGGAACAAATGGTTAGGATCTGGCTGCATTGCCTGATATTGTGGTGGAAGAAGATTCAATGGGGACTTTCAAAGGGGAATTGGACTTATACTTGAACAGGAGATATTTGCTGGAGAATGGGGTAAGAACAGGGGAGTGGGACTTAATTGGGTCGTTCTTTAAAAGGTTGGCACAGATGCAATGGGTTGAATAGCTTCTTTGTATCATTCTATGAACGCAAATGTCATGTTTGGCTGTCTGTGTTCAAAACATAGCAGTGTTTCTTTGTTTGTAGTTTATCTAATTATGTTAGGCAGCACAATGGCACAGTAGTTAGCACTGCTGCTGCCAGCACCAGGGACTCAGGTTCAATTCTGGCCTTGGGTCACCATCTGTGCAGTGTCTGCACGTTCTCCCCATATCTGCGTGGGTTCCCTCTAGGTGCTCTGATTTCCTTCCACACTCCAAAGATGTGCGGGTTAGGTTAATTGGCCAAGCTAAATTGCCTCATAGTGTCAGGGAGATTAGCAAAGGTAAATATGGAGGGTTACAGGGATATGGCCTGGGTGGTATTGTGGTCGGTGCAGACTCAATGGGCCAAATGGCCTCCTTCTGCCCTGTAGGAATTCTATGAATCTCTGTTAAATATGTGTTCTTCCCTAACATTCATATTGACTTAATTAGCTCACCTGATACCGACAGCAAAAGGCAGCCTAAAATGTGGGACTATTTAGTTTTTGTTAATTAATCTTTGTAGAAATTAAAATAGGGAGAGATGTATAATGAACAACTGAATCAATATTATCCATTTCATACAATTAATGAAAAAGAAAGACTTGTATTTGATAGCACTTTTCACAATCTCGGTACATCCCATAGAACCAAGCTGCCAGTGAAATACTTTTGAAATGTAGCTACTATTAAAAAAAACACTATTATCCAAAGTTAAAATTACAGCCAGTGTATTTACTCCATCAACCGTGAACATCCTTAGAATCTTTGATGTAAGGTAACAAAGTGACATTCCTGGGAGTTTTGAGGAAAGATCATTGACCTAAAACATTGGACTCAATTTTAATTCACTCAAACTCCAGGCACTGTACAGAGTTAAAATCAGGCCCCGTTAACTCTGTTTCTCTCTCTGCAGTTGCTGCCAGACCTGTTGACTATTTCCAGGATATTCTGTGTTTGTGCCATTTCCGGGGCATGTGAGAGATTTACGTTTGCAGGCATCACTGTAGATACAACACAACCATTGGCAAGGTCACTCAAAGCTAAATACCAAAGATGGCATACATTCTTCAAACTATATTCCAATCTAATGGAAACTAAAGTTTTTTTATTAGTGTCACATGTAGGCTTATATTAACACTGCAATGAAGTTTCTGTGAAAATCCAATAGTCGCCACACTCCGGCACCTGTCTGGGTACACTGAGGGAGAATTGAACATGGCCAATGCACCTAACCAGCACCTCTTTCGGACTATGGGAGGAAACCGGAGCACTCGGAGGAAACCCACGCAGACACGGGGATAACACGCAGACTCCTCACAGACCCAAGCTGGGAATCGAACATGGGTCCTTGGCGCTGTGAGGCAGCCGTGCTAATCACTGTGCCGCCATGCCACCCTAACTATGAGGTGCAATTACAGCATTTTTCAAGTGCGTCTCTATCTCTGAAGGGTGCTGCCTGGAGTTATATAATTAAATGTTCCTCTCATATCTGTACATGTTCAGTGGATGCCAAGTTAGTCCCAGATCAAAAAATTGAAGAAGCTAGCAAGGGAGTCTTCATTATCTCACACTTCTTTTCAGGAGTAGTGAGGCACGGAAAGATCAGACAGCTTTTGTAGCAGACAATCTGCATGTAGTGGTTGTGATCTTTGAGAATTTAAATCAATTTTGTAGTCTGTGGATGCATCATTCCATTGTGTTCGCTTGGCTCTTACCTTCCTGCTGAACATGTAAATGGTCTAATTTGAATGAAGTTGGTGTATAATAATATATCCTTACTTTCATTCAGCTTTAGATCATCAAAATGGGTATATTGATGGGAGCAATAGTTTCTTAAGTTCAAACTTTTTATTATCCGAGACTTTCTTATTATTCTTCCTCAAATGCAAATAACATAGAAATATATATATTTAAATAAGGGGCATAGATCAGCTAGATAGCCAATATCTTTTCCCAAAGGTAGGGAAGTGTAAAACTAGAGGGCATAGGTTTAAGGTAAGAGGGGAAAGATACAAAAGGGTCCAGAGGGATAATTTTTTCACACAGAGGGTGGTGAGTGTCTGGATCAAACTGCCAGCAGCAGTAGTAGAGGCGGGTACAATTTTGTCTTTTAAAAAGCGTTTAGACAGTTGCATGGGTAAGATTGGTATAGAGGAATATGGGCCAAATGCGGGCAATTGGGACTAGCTTAGTGGTTAAAAAAACGGGGTGGCATGGACAGGTTGGGCCAAAGGGCCTGTTTCCCTGCTGTAAACCTCTATGACTCTATGACTAGTAAGAACCGTACTTCCATATACAAGAAGTATTAATGTATTCCCTACATCAATATATCTTCATGGTATTAATGTATAAACACTCCCCAATTTTTCCCAAAGTAAAGGAACTGGAGCTCAAGGAAAATAATTAATTCCTTCATTTGATTTGAATGTTCAGGCAGATTTTTATATTAAGCAGAAGGTATGTTGATCAACAATGGTTCAGGTGGCTTTGGATATTGTTTAAGAACGAGGAATTCAACAATGTTCTGATTGTGTGTTATCGAATGAATGACCTTGACTCTTGTCTGTATAACATACTGATCCCAATCTTCCTCAGGTGCCTGGTGGCCACTGCAGGGGTGCCTGGTAGACATCAAACACAGTCGTATTGTATTGTCACTAACTGAAACCCAGTGTAATTTGACATTAAGTTACCATTGGACTTACGAGGGAAATTTTCCCATCCCGCTTGCCACAGGAATCGTAGTGGGTTGGGAGAGGATGACGCAAAGGTCCATTGACTTCGGACAGGATTTTCCGCTTTTGTGGTGAGTGTGGCCGGAAAATCCCGCCCACAGTCATTTGGATTCTGTCCATTTCTTTTCTTTTAATTCATGCGTGGGATGTGGCTGTTGCTGGCTAGGCCAGCATTTATTGCCCATCCCTAATTACCCTTAAGAAGGTGGTGATGAGCTGCTTTGTTGAACCACTGCAGTCTATGTGGTGTAGGTGCACCCACAGTGCTGTTAGGGAGGGAGTTCCAGGATTTTGACACAGCGGAAGTGAAGGAACGGCGATATATTTCCAAATCAGAATGGTGAGTGGCTTGGAGAGGAACTTCCAGGTGGTAGCGTTTCCATATGTCTGCTGCCCTTGTCCATCTAGTGGTCGTGGGTTTGGAAGTGCTGTCTAAGGAGCCTTAGTGAATTCCTACAGCGCATCTAGTGGATGGTCCACAGTGCTGTTACTGCAGGTCGGTTGTGGAGACAGTGAATGTTTGTGGAATGGGTACCAATCAAGTGGGTTCCTTTGTCCTGGATGGTGTTGAGTTCTTGAATGCTGTTGGAGTCGGTATCATCTAGGCAAGTGGTGAGTATTCCATCAGACTCTTGACTTGTGCCTTGTAGATGTGAACAGTCTTTGGGGAGTCAGGAGGTGAGTTACCCCCCACAGGATTCCTAGCTTCTGATTTCTGTAGCCACAATATTTTTATGACTAGTCCAGTTCAGTTTCTGGTCAATGATAACCCCCAGGATGTTGGCAGTGAGTGACTTGGCAATAGCAATGCCATTGAATATCAAGGGGCGGTGGTAGATTCTCTCTTGTTGGAGATGGTCATTGACTAGCACTTGTATAGCGTGAATGTTACTTGCCATTTGTCTGCCCAAGCTTGCATGTTGTCCAGGTCTTGCTGCATTTCGACAGATTGCTTCAGTATCTGAGGCGCACAAATGATTTGATTTGATTTATTATTGTCACATGTATTGGGATACAGTGAAAAGTATTGTTTCTTCCACGCTATACAGACAAAACATACCGTGCATAGAGTACATAGAGGAGAAGGAAAGGAGAGAGTGCAGAATGTAGTCATAGCTAGGGTGTAGAGAAAGATCAACTTAATATAAGGTAGGTCCATTCAAAAGTCTGATGGCAGCAGGGAAGAAGCTGTTCTTGAGTCGGTTGGTACGTGATGTCAGACTTTTGTATCTTTTTCCCGACCGAAGAAGGCGGAAGAGAGTATGCCCGGGGTGCGTGGGGTCCTTAATTACACTGGCTGCTTTTACGAGGCAGTGGGAAATGTAGTCAGAGTCAATGGATGGGAGGCTGGTTTGCGTGATGGATTGGGCTACATTCACAATCCTTTGTATTTGCTTGCAGGTTTGGTCAGAGCAGAATGATACTGAACAGTGTGTAATCATCAGCGAACATCCCCATTTCTGACCTTATGATGGAAAGATGGTCGAGGACACTACCCTGAGGAACTCCTGCAGTGATGTCCTGGAACTGAAATGATTGACCTCCAACGACCATGACAATCTTCTTTTGTGTCAGGTATGACTCCAGCAAGCAGAGTATTTCCCCTGAGTTCCAACTGACCCCAGTTTTGCTAGAGCTCCTTGATACTACATTCAGTGAAATGCTGCCTTGATGTCAAGGGCTGTCACTCTCACCTCACCTCTGGAATTCACCTCTTTTGTCCATGTTTGAACCAAGGCTGAAATGAGATCAGGAGCTGAGAGACCCTGGCGAAACCCAACCGGGAATCACTGAGCAGGTGATTGCCGAGCAGGTGCTGCTTGATAGCACTGTTGATGACCCCTTCCATCACTTTACTGATGATTGAGAATAGACCGATGGGGTGGTAATTGGGCAGGTTGGATTTGTCCTGTTTCTTGTCTGCAGGACATGCCTGGGCAATTTTCCACATTGCTGGGTAGATGCCAAGTGTTATTGTTGTACTGGAACAACTTGAGTCAGAGCACAACAAGGTCTCGGGCGCAAGTCTTCAGTACTATTGCTGGAATATTGTCAAGGCCCATAGCCTTTGCAGTATCCAGTGCCTTCAGCAGTTTCTTGATATCATGTGAAGTGAATTGAATTGGATGAAGACTGGCATCTATGATGCTGGGGACCTCTGGAGGAGGGCAAGGAGGATCATCCACTTGGCACTTCTGGCTTAAGTTGTTGCAAATGTTTCAGCCTTTTCTTTTGCACAGATGTGCTGGGCTCACCCATCATTGAGGATGGAGATATTTGTGGACCTTCTTCCTCCGGTGAGTTGTTTAATGGTCCACCACCATTCCCAATTTGATGTGGCAGGATTGCAGAGCTTAGATTTGATCCATTGGTTGTGAGATTGCTTAGCTCTGCTGCTTATGTTGTTTTACATGCAAATATTGCTGTGTAGTAGCTTCACCATTTTGAACCATGCCTGTGCTGTTCCTGACATGCCCTCTTGCACCTTTCATTGAACCAAGGTTAGTTTGGTGACTTGGTGATAATGGTGGAGTGGGGGATATGCTAGGCTATGAGGTTACAGATTGTGGTTGTGTACAATTCTGCTGCTGCTGATGGCCCACAGCGCCTCATGAATAACCAGTCTTGAGTTACTAGATCTGTTCAAAATCTACCCCATTTAGCACGGCGGTAGTGTCACACAACACGATGGAGGGTATCCTCAATGTGAAGACGGGACTTTAACTTCGCAAACTTGATCACTTCCACTTATATAGTCATGGACAGATGTTTTTGCGGCAAGGAGATTGTTGAGGATGAGGTCAAGTATGTTTTTCCCTGAGATCACATACCAATTAACTCAAGAACAGCTTCTTTCTTGCTGCTATTAGACTTTTGAATGGATCTACCTTATATTAAGCTGACCTTTCTCTGCACCCTAGCTATGACTGCAACACTACATTCTGCACCCTCTCCTTTCCTTCTCCCCTATGAATGGTATGCGTTGTCTGTATAGCGCGCAAGAAATAATACTTTTCACTGTATAGCAATACATGTGACAATAAGAAATCAAATCAGTTCCCTCACCATCTGCTATAGACCCAGTTTAGCAGCTATGTCCGAGAGGACTTGGTGAAAGAGGGTGTAAGGGGGTGTAAGGGGGTGAAGGAGGGTGAAGGGGGGTTAAAGAGGGTGTAAGAGGGTGTAAGAGGGTGAAGGAGGGTGAAGGAGGGAGAAGGAGGGTGAAGGAGGGTGAAGGAGGGTGTAAGAGGGTGAAGGAGGGTGAAAGAGGGTGTAAGAGGGTGAAGGAGGGTGAAGGAGGGTGAAGGAGGGTGTAAGAGGGTGAAGGAGGGTGAAGGAGGGTGAAGGAGGGAGAAGGAGCGTGAAGGAGGGTGAAAGAGGGTGTAAGAGGGTGAAGGAGGGTGAAAGAGGGTGTAAGAGGGTGAAGGAGGGTGAAAGAGGGTGTAAGAGGGTGAAGGAGGGTGAAGGAGGGTGAAAGAGGGTGTAAGAGGGTGTAAGAGGGTGTAAGAGGGTGAAGGAGGGTGAAATAGGTGGTGGTACTACTCAGCCAGTTTTGGTGATGGACATTGATATCACCTTACTTTTACTTAAGACCATAAGACCATAAGACATAGGAGCGGAAGTAAGGCCATTCAGCCCATCGAGTCCACTCCACCATTCAATCATGGTTGATTTCAACTCCATTTACCCGCTCTCTCCCCATAGCCATGTAATAACTTACATCCTACTTTTATAATTAATCTTGTAATTGGATTAATGCAAATAAAGCTAAATGAAATCATGCAAATAACACGTCTCTGTGTCCATTTCTGGTGGCGATGCCTCTAGCAAGTAAGAGTTAAACGGCATTTGATTTGGTGCTGTGCCGCTGCTGTTTGTCAATAATTGATTCCTCTGCCGTGAAGTTTTGTTGGAAATTTCAAGCCAACCCAGGCATCGTGTTTAAAATGCTGGACATGAAATGAAAGATCCTGATCCAATACTTGGAGTTTTGAAGATGTATTGAGGTATACACTTGGTGAAGATTCGAGAGACAGATTTCTTTGAGGTTATTCCACTGGTGTTGGATACTTACTCAGAATTTTTCATTACAGCAGTTCTGACACTTTGGGAATATTGCTTGGGATTAATGCTCTTCTATCCTCCACCAGTAAAATATTAAATCCGTTGATTGATAAAAAATAAATGTTACTGTTTTCTATGGGATATAATGCTTTTTGCAGATGAATTTGAAATGGATTTTCAGTTTTGGGAAAGGGGCAATTGGTTTTAAAAGTAAGAGGAGTATCATTACATGGTGTTCAATAAATGACACAGGAATCACAATGCAGGATTAGCCCCACATCCTTTGCGTCCGATTCTCACTCTCTTGAAGACAGGGTGAGGCAGCAGAATCTAACTAACGGGGGACAGGCAAGCTTCACGTGGTTGCCATCATTCGAATGGCCGTGAATGAGACTGAGGCCAGCGTCAGTGCTGGAGGTAATTGTTCCTCCTACCTAATCCACTTTCTCACATCCCACTTCTCCCTCATCCCACAGTATCTTCTGATTGACAAGCTGCAGATGGTAAAAGTATCAGCTCCCCTCACGCAATCTACCCTTGCTGCTTTCTCCTTTCGTATAGCAAGAACTTTTCATCTTCATTCATGGGACATGGGCATCGCTGGCTGACCAGCATTTATTGTCCATCCCTAGTTGCCCCTGAAATGAGTGACTTGTGAGGCCATTTCAGAGGCAACCACGTTGCTACTTCTCTGGAGTCGCATATTGGCCAGATCAGGTAAGGGCAACAGATTTCCTTTCCTAAAGACTTTTTATATTCATTCATGGGACATGGGCGTCACTGGCTGGCCAGCGTTTATTGCCCATCCTTAGTTGCTCCTGAAATGAGTGACTTGCGAGGCCATTTCAGAGGGCAGTTAAGAGTCAACCACGTTGCTATGGCTCTGGAGTCACATATTGGCCAGACCAGGTCAGGACAGCAGATCTCCTCACCTAAAGGACATTAGTGAACCAACAATTAACAATGGTTTCATGGTCATCAGTAGACTCTTCATTTCAGCTATATTTTTACTAAATTCAAATTCCACCATCTGCCATGGCTGAATTCGAACCCGGATCCCCAGAACATTAGCTGAGTTTCTGGATTAATAGTCTAGCGATAATAAACATAGAAACATAGAAGATAGGAGCAGGAGGAGGCCATTTGGCCCTTTGAACCTGCTCCGCCATTCATCACGATCATGGCTGATCATCCAACTCAATAGCCTAATCTGCCTCTTGAATACATCCAATGTTTTGGCATCAACTACTTCCTGTGGTAATGAATTCCACAGGCTCACCACTCTTTGGGTTAAGAAATGTCTCCTCATCTCTGTCCTAAATGGTCTACCCTGAATCCTCAGACTTTGACCCCTGGTTCTGGACACACCCACCATCGGGAACATCCTCCCTGCATCTATCCTGTCTGGTCCTGTTAGAATTTTATGTCTTTTTTAAGTATATAACAATATGATGGTTGGGTTACAAGTATACTAATAGACTTGGCCACCACTTGCATGATGGGAATGTTGTATTCAATGCTCCGCACAAAATCCTGTGTCCAGCTGGTACTAACCTCTTCCATGCTCCTTAATATTTTCTAGTACCACGAGGCCATCATCTCCCCTAAACAAAGAGGTGGAAGAGCAGGAAGAGAGTATTGAAGATAAAATTCCCTCCCTCACTCTCACAGCGTCAGCCATTCATTCAGATAATGAAACAGAGTAGACATCAAGCAGCCAGCTGAGGGGCAATATCTGCCTGAGTGGGAAGGCAGGGTGGCGAACAAAGCGAGTGCAGGTGTCAGCTCACCAGAGGGTGAGATTAGACACATGTTCTGGTGCAGAGGACACAGATAAGCACTTTGGTGGGGAAGTCTGATGAATATGCGCAATGAAATGCTTTCTGTCAGGAAGCTGCCTGCCTGAAATATTAAGGAGCATGGAAGATGTTGGCACCAGCTGGATTTTGTGCAGAGCATTGAGTACAACATTCCCATCATGCAAGTGGTGCCCAAGTCTATTAGCATACTTGTAACCCAACCATCATATTGTTATATATTTAAAAATGGTTGCAAGGTTGTTTTAAGAGCTGATCATATGATTTGATGCTGATGTCATTAGGGTGGGTACTCGGGCTGCTGTTTTACTTTCAGTTTTGAATTCTGATGCAGAAGAAAGAGCAGCACTTCAATAAAACCTGTTGTGAGATTGAATCTACGTGTGCAAACCAAGCCTTTTCTTTTTCCGTGAAAACTGAAACCCCTCAAATAGTTAGGACGTTACACATATGCAGGGACCGAAAGCCAGCTTCCATTGCAGCACAAGTAGAAATCACTTAAAGTGTGGGTGATGGACTGAAAGTTCAGACTTCTATAACGCAAACTCAGTTTGCTGTCACAAAAGCTTAAGCTGCTCCCAAAAGAGGTTGCAGATATTATGGCTCAAAAGGGGCTTATCTGCCCTTCAACAGATGGCCAGGATTGCTGAGGTGTCAACCTGGGGGAGTGACATTGACTCCTGGAGCACAGACCCTGTTGTCCTCTCTTTGGAGCACAGAATTTACCCTCCCACCCCTGCTATTCTACTGGTGTTTTTGCTGTGGCCTGTCAGCCACCCAGCCCGAACTGTTGCCAAGACGGTGCAATCCCTCTCGGGCCCAGATCTGCTCAAGTTTATCCTGTGAGGCATCTGATGTTTCCTCCTCTCAGCAAGCTTTCCATCAGCAATATTGCAGCCTGCGTAGGTCACCCACTTTGGAGTGGTGTCCACTCCGAAAGTCTGCTGAGTGTTACCGCCAGGAGCCCCTTGCTTCTGACAGGGCTGCCATCCAAGGCGGCAAGGTCTGGTGGAGGTGCCAGACAAGGTTTAGCCCAATAAGGCCTCACCCAGCAAAAAGGACAAACGGAGACAATGGGTGGGATTTTCCGGTCGCACTCGCCCAAAGGCCGGAAAATTCCGCCCAAGGTCAACGGACCATTGCACAGTCCGTGTTCCGCCCGCTACGATTCCCATGACGGGCGGAATGGGAGAATTCCGCCCTATCCGTCTCACTGGCAATGAAAGTGAAAGAAGGGTCCGGCAGCAAGACGGTCCCACTCATTTGGTTTGACATGTCACTGAAATCAGACCACCAGCACATATAGATCATGTGGACAATGATGGCCAGGGTCTTCACATTAAACAGTGTCACTCGCACACTTCTACCAGGGCCCATTGGTCAAATCCTGTGGCAATTAAGATTTAGCAATGAGGACAGGGCTGTGAAACTGAGGGTCCCAGAATCTGCAAACAGTCAATGTGCGCCTGAATGTCTTCACCTCTCTCGGGGTACACAGCCTCAGTGATATCCATTGTGTGGACAGCAAAATGAGAGATGTTGCAAATAGCACCTTCTCCAATCTGGAAGGAGCATGATAATAAATGTTGGCCTAGCCAGCAATGGCCACATCCCATGAACAAATACATTTTTGAAAATTGCCATGACCACGGTCACCTTCACAACCCGTTGGCATTGCGGACCTTAGCTTTAAGGTTGAGGCTTACACAAGTGTTGAACATCTGACGCAAATGCCGGAATTTTACTGCCTCGTCCACCCAAGGCCAATGGAGAATGCCATTCTGTCAGCCTCACCCACCCCGAGTTTGGGGCGGGCGTGCCGGTAAAATTTCGGCAATTGAGCTGGATTTTCGACCACTGATGGGGGAGAGGCTGGGTGTGGGTGCAGGTACAGTTTGAAGCTCACGTTTCTAGTTGGTGTATTAGCTTTCTGACTCCTTTCTGACATGCTGCGACTTTCAAAGGGGAAGCGAACTGCTTCGCCCCCTCATTAACGTGCTGGTAAGATCATTGAAGAACATTTCAATGGGCTGTGGAGGGACAGTCTCAATTTTTCAAAGGTAAGAACGGGAAAAGCGAACAACCTGAGGCATGTTAGTGCATAGTGGTCGAGAAACCATGATTGATTGTGGCTGTTGATTTAAAATCTTGAACGTAATGGATAGTGAAACTGAGGTGCTCATGCGGTGGCAGAATGTTGGCATCGCTTGAGCAGAATGGATTAAGTAGCTGATGACTGCAGGTTTGGACACTTTTTTGGACGATGAAGCTGCTAATCCTCTGCTCTCCTGCCTACTCCGTTCCCCTAGTCAGCAGCAAGCCCAGTCATTGCTGTTAGCTGCCTTTGTAAACTGCGCTCCAGATCCAGGCAGTACCGAGTGCCAATAATTAGCCAGCAGTTCCACCTCTGGCGCAATGAGGGCCTTTGCATATAAAAATCACATCATGCCATGCATGCATGGGGTCAGGATCCAAAAATAGTTTTTTGAAGCGTAACCAAGAGGTAGATGAGGGCAGTGCAGTCGATCTTGTCCACATGGACTTTAGCAAGGCCTTTGACAAGGTACCGCATGGTAAGTTATTGCATAAGGTTAAATCTCACGGGATCCAGAGTGAGGCAGCCAATTGGATACAAAATTGGCTTGATGACAGAAGACAGCGCGGTGTTTGTAGAGGGTTGTTTTTCAAACTGGAGGCCTGTGACCAACAGTGTGCCTCAGGGATCGGTGCTGGGTCCACTGTTATTTGTCATTTATATCAATGATTTGGATGAGAATTTAGGAGGCATGGTTAGTAAGTTTGCAGATGACACCAAGATTGGTGGCATAGTGGACAGTGAAGAAGGTTGTCTAGGATTGCAACAGGATCTTGATCAATTGGGCCAGTTGGCTGATGAATGGCAGGTGGAGTTTAATTTAGATAAATGCGAGGTGATGCAATTTGGTAGATCGAACCAGGAACAAAGAAATCTGGGGATATAGGTTCATAGCTCCTTGAAAGTGGAGTCACAGGTGCACAGGGTGGTGAAGAAGGCATTTGGCATGCTTTGGTTTCATAGGTCAGAACATTGGAACAGGAGTTGGGACATCTTGTTGAAGTTGCACGGGACTTTGATAAGGCCACATTTGGAATACTGTGTACAGTTCTGGTCACCCTATTACAGAAAGAATATCATTAAACTCAAAAGAGTGCAAAAAAGATTTAGTAGGATGCTACCAGAGCTTGAAGGTTTGAGTTATAAGAAGAGACCGGGTAAACTGGGACTTCTTTTCCTGGGGCAGAGGAGGCTTAGGGGTGACCTTATAGAGGTCTATAAAATAATGAGCGGCATAGATCAGCCAGATAGTCAACATCTTTTCCCAAAGGTAGGGGAGTCTAAAATGAGAGGGCATAGGAGAGGGGAGAAATACAAAAGGGTCCAGAGGGGCAATCTTTTCACACAGAAGGTGGTGAGTGTCTGGAATGAGTTGCCAGAGGTAGTTGTAGAGGTGGGTACAATTTTGTCTTTTACAAAGCATTTAGACAGTTAAATGGGTAAGATGGGTATAGAGGGATATGGGCCAAACACAAGGCAATTGGGACTAGCTTAATGGTAAAAACTGGGTGGCATGGACAAGTTGGGCCGACGGGCCTGTTTATATACTGTAAACCTCTATGACTCTATGGCCGGAATTTTACCGGCACGCCCGCCCTGATTCCAGCAGCGGGCGAGGCTCGGAGAATGGTATTCTCCGTAGGCCTCGGGCGGGGGATTGTACGAACCTCAGGCAGACGTGCCAGTAAATTTCTGCCCTATGACTTTATGACTAAATTAGTCACTCTCATTTCAAAATTCAGCCCATTATTTCTCACTGAGGTTCAGATAGGAAATCGCTGTCCATTAACCCTGGGTAGAAATAGTCTCAGGCAGAGAATTCTCCCCTTCCTCCTCCTCTTCCAGCTGCTTGCCCTATTCTGTCTTGCCTCTGCTCATTCTCCTTGTAGTCCAAGGGGAATGTAAACTATAGCACCCATGTCCAGGAACAAATACTTTGCACAGAGAAGTGCACCAGAGGAGCCAAGGGCACCATCTTGGAGCCAAAACAGTACTCACAACACTAAAAAAATTGGGAGCGTACGAAGGTGTACGTAAGAAACATGGTGGACAATTTGCACACAGCAAGATCCCACAAACTACATGAGATAAATGGCCAGATAATCTGTTCTGGTGAAGGAAAAACAGAAAATGCTAATATGCTCAGCAGCTCAGGCAGCATCTGTGAGGAGAAGAAGATTTAACTGTTCAGATCGATGAGTTTATGTCACAATGTTTTTCGTGAGGTTGGCTGAGTATTAGTAGTTGTCCGGACATCAGGATAACATCCCTTCTCTTCAAGCATTGCAGTAGGATTTTGTATGGCTACCTGAAGTAGGATAATTGAAATCATTTGTCAACAAACATTAATAGCTTTGAAGTAGGCAAATATACTTACGAGAATTAACAGCCTTAAAAGAACAGGTATTTTCTCAGCACGACAGTGTTATTTTATTCTTCATTCATGGACATGGCCATTGCTGGCTGGGCCCTTGGAAGGCAGGTGAGAGTCAAGCACATTGTTGTGGCTCTGGAGTCACATGTAGGCCAGCCCAGGTAAAGACGGCAGATTTCCTTCCCTAAAGGACATTTGTGAACCAGATGGGTTTTTCCGACAATCGACAATGGTTTCATGGTCCTCAGTAGATTCTTAATTCCAGATATTTTTTATTAAATTCAAATTCCACTATCTGCCATGGCGGGATTCGAATACGGGTCCCCAGAGCATTAGTTGGGTTTCTGGATTAATAATCTGGCGATACCACTAGGCCATCTCAATCACAAACTTAATGACCTTCACAGGATGGGTAAACTGAAGTGTGATAAGAAGCACAGACTTCAGTCATTAATTAGATGAGGACAGCTACAACCTGTATAATTCTGCTGATTAGGATTTTACAGTCTAAGTGTGATAACCAAAAGATATAAATATATTGTGGCAGCTTTTGTTTCAAGCACAACCTTGAAGGAGCAGGCTGTGTCTCCCAAGCGTGCTTATGAATAAAAGTCTTCATTACTGCAACTTTTTTTTTTGTTTATTTATTATTGTCACAAGTAGGCTCACATCAACAGGACAACACAGTTACTGTGAAAATCTCCGAGTCACCACACTTTGGCGCCTGTTCGGGCACACTGAGGGAGAATTTAGCATGGACAATGCACCTAACCAGCACGTCTTTCAGACTGTGGGAGGAAACCGGAGCATCCGGAGGAAACCCACCCAGACACGGGGAGAACGTGCAAACTTCAGACAGACAGTGACCCAAGCCAGAAATTGTGCTAACCACTGTGCCACTGTGCCACCGTAGACTAAAAGATTCCAATCTGTTATTACTATACTAGCTCAGTTTAAATTCTAGTGAGTAAGATGGCATCTCTCCAAGTGCAGCACCGAATCGTCAGCCTAGATTAGGTAGTCTTGTGGCCTAAGTAGAGTCTAAACCCATGGATTTCTACCTCAAAGCTGAATGCTGCCACTGAGTCACAGGGGAGACTTGAAAGGATTTGGAAATTGAATCCAATTCAAAAACATCCAAAGTGAAATAATTATAAATTGAAATGGGGGCAGTGGGGGGTGGGTGGGGCTGCAGGGTCTTGAGCTCATTCTCACCATCACTGGGAATGGCAGCGGGGTGGGGGTGGGGGGCGGGGGGGTCTCAAGATCCGGCAAAACTCAGAAATCGCAAATCTCGCCGACGGGATGGAGATCTCTGATTTACACAGCCCCTCATAGTTGAATATATTTACATACGATTACATGCTGCAATATCTTGACTCTTCGCTTTATTTTCATACCTCACCGGTGTGACGTCACGTCGGTGGGGTTTACAAAAGATTCACCCAGATGTGAACCTGTCACCGGGACACCTCTGTGGACATCGAAATGATGAGGGCCTCTGGGAGACAAGGACATGGCCAGGCAGTACATTATCACTACCCCCGGCACAGGTCAACACTGCCAGGTTGGCACCATGCCAACTGTGGGAGCTGGGAAAGCCGGCAATAGGGTGGTGGTGGGGGGGGGGGGGGGGGGGGTGGTGGATGTCGACTCTGATCGTGCAGAGGGATGGGAGGGGAGGTTATTTCTTCCCATTGCAGTCTGGCTTTGCCAGTGTCCCGTCCCTTAACATGACGGCGTGAAACAGCCGCGATGCCCCCCCCCCTCCCCACCACCCCCCCTCCCACCCACCCCACCCCCCTTCCCCACCCCCCCCTCCCACCCACCCCACCACCCTCCCACCCCCCCTCCCCACCACCCCCCCTCCCACCCACCCCACCCCCCCTCCCACCCCCCCCCCCCCACCCCCCCCCCACCCCGCCCCCCCCCCTCCGCACCCCCACCCTGCTTTTTTGTGACAAAGTGTCCGAAGACCTGGAGAGAAATCCGGCCCAGAAACACGCCAGTTTTCGGTCAGACCCTGAGATTTTAATTCTGGCAAGGTTGCCCCCATAGTCCCCAAATTGTTTTTTTTAACAAAGTATATCAAACATCTAAATGCGTTGCAAAATAAACAACGTGCTTAAAATATATCACCCTGCGTTAAAAGTAAAAATTTTTTTTACCGGGAAACAGATGGATTGCAAGCTGTAGGTAGATGTTTGTGTACAGAAAACGCCAAATTCTGGAGCCATATTAAATCCACATCAGACTTTACAGAACTAAAGTTTAATTCCTTAGTGGGGAGAGCCATCTGGACCTTTACTTCTGATTCTTATTGTCTGGCATGTTGTGCAGTATCATTTGCCACATGCACAGCAAGGGAAGATTAGAGAATTGGCAAAGACTAAAATTTATTCCTGAATCATTTTCAGGTTTAACATATGCAGAGAAACACTTGTTTCTCTGTCATAATTGTTGGGTGTATCAGTTTTGGAAAACTATGGATGCGTTCAGAATGTTTTTCATATGCGTGGTTAGATTGGTTAGATCTCGGTAGGTTTCATAAGGTCGCCATAGCCTTTAGCCGGTTATCTGTAAGTCTTTACCAACTTTAGAATTATTTACAAACAGTAAAGGGTACAAACTATAGGAGCTCTCTCCATGCTTGCATCTACATACAGCTCAGTCCAATATCACACTGACTCTGGGTCGGGTCATGTGGTCTCTTACATCACTGTGTGGGCAGTAACCCTATCTGCTGTGAAAATCCCCTAGTTGCCACACTCCAGCACCTGTTCGGCTACACTGTGGGAGAATTTAGCACAGCCAATTCACCTAACCTGCACGTCTTTGGACTGTGGGAGGAAACTGGAGCACCCGGAGGAAACCCACACAGAACACGGGGAGAACATGTAAACTCCACACAGACAGTGACCCAAGCCAGGAATCGAACCCGGGTTCCTGGCGCTGTGAGGCAGCAGTGCTAACCACTGTGCCGCCCAGATGCGCTGGACCCTCATACTATAGTAGCCATTGTCATAGAGTCATAGAGTGCAGAAAAAGCCCTTCGGTCCATTGAGTCTTCACTGACAATATCTACCACTGGTTACAAATGGCCTCAATAAAGGAGGCTCTGGTGGGTTCAAGGAAATTCCTCGCAGCAGCCTTCAGTAAAGTGAGAAACTGCGGAGGAGAATATTGCGTAGTCAGTCTGAGTGGAAATCCTACTGCTCTGACTTTCAATACATAGAAATATAGCGGTTAAAATTATTTTAGCACCCAGTACACAAACAAAGCATCCTGGGAGCCAAGGATATCTAAATAATTGTCCAACTTGAAATTTGATTGATGCATTTTCTAGGCCTTTGGCATGGATGCTTAAAACAGGCCTCTTGCACATGCCAGTGAGGAGCTCGCACCTGTCTAAGGACCATTTCCAGAAACCGGGCTGACAACAGCCTACGAGGGAACAGGCAATTCTGGATTTGGTGATGTGTAATGAGGCAGACTTGATCAGGGAACTTAAGGTGAAGGAATCCTTAGGGAGCAGTGACCACAATACGATAGAATTTACCCTGCAGTTTGAGAGGGAGAAGCTGGAATCAGATGTAACAGTATTATTGATTGAATGGAGCAGACTCGATGGGCTGAGTGGCCTAAATCTGCCCGTAGGTCTTATGGTCTTATGGATTGTCTGCGCTACAATGCAACCTTGCCAGTAGCCACTCTGTAAAGGTATGTGAATTGTTCGTGTAAAATGCTGTGGAGCCAGGAGGAGCAAGAACAGCCATCATACATACAAATTAGGAGCAGGAGTAGACTATTCGGCTCCTCAAACCTGCTCCTCCTTCAACACAATACATCTGATGCCTGTTAATGGTTACAACCAGACACACTCTTGTTATGCTTGTACAACCCCAATAATCGGGACTTATGTAAGACTCAGCAGTCAGTGAGGCAGGTGAGTTTAAATTATTATTGCACGTCTGAGAAGTATCATAAGTTAAAAATGTAAGGAAATGAAGCAAAGCTGAGTGATTATAAATCATCTTCTTTTCCTCTCAACAGCTGATAGTTAATCCCATTGTTAATTTTTGTTCAATTAATTTTAACTACAACCTCTTATTTAAACTGAAAATGACACAATGGGCATTTATTACATAAACTACCGCGAAGTCATTGTTAAAGCTCCGAGTTGATACAGGGAGCCTTAGGGGAAGCATCAGGGGTCACAATAAACTGCTGCTCTGTTAAATCTCCCTCTTCATGCCTCCACAGGTCACTCGCCCAATGGGAGGATGGAACTTTGGGCCAGATGTTGGGCTGGAAATGAAGTGCTACAAGTGCCATTTGTATCCAAAGTGCATGCCCACAATTCTGGAGTGGGCCATACTGAATACCATTTTGTTTAAAGTTTATTTATTAGTGTCACAAGTAGGCTTACATTAACATGGCAATGATGTTACTGTGAAAATCCCCAAGTCGCCACACTCTGCTGCCTGTTTGGGTACACTGAGGGCAAATTTAGTGTGGCCAATGCACCTAACCAGTGCATCTTTCAGACTGTGGGAGGAAACCAGAGCACCCGGAGGAAACCCACACAGACAATGGGGTGAATGTGTGCAGACTCCACACGGTGACCCAAGCCAAGAATCGAACCCGGGTCCCTGGCACTGTAAGGCAGCATTGCTAACCACTGTGCCACCATGCCACCCCACAGCTTGGAAAAGGCCACACAAGTGGTGTCTTTTGCACAAGGTAGAAAGAGGCATTAGACAATTAACAAATGCAGATAATGAGGTCCAAAGGTCCAAAGTTTCAGGCAGTCGGCAGAAAGTTCAGCAGCAAGGGATGGAAATGCTTGATGGTTCTATTTTGAAACAAGAATAGCAGTCACATAAGGAGTCAGGAATGAGAAAAAGTGCATTTTGTCCTTCCAGCCACTGGCTCAATTAATAAACATGCTCAGGCTGTTGCCCACACATCATTTCCATTGCCAATTTCAGTCTTGTGTCTTCCAGTTCAAATTGAACTTGGGAACTGTCCATTCAGCTTATCCAAAAAGTTTTATTCAAGAAAACACTATTTCTTTTTGCTCAGTCTTGTCTTCTTATATTCTCTCTATTGTTCTCTCTCTCTCCATCTCCTTCTCTCTTTCTGCTCACTCCAGTGATGGACTCTTTCTGCGCTCAGTCTGGCAATACCGTACTCTCCTTCCCTATCTCTCTCCCTTTCTCTCTCTCTCTCTTTCTGCTCATCTGGTGCTTCTGTACTCTCTGGGGGAAATTCACCCGTCCAGGATTAAGTGCTGTGTTTTCTGCTGTGATCGCCAGTGAGAAAACACACCATGGGGGCGATTCTCCCCACTGCTCCAGCAGTGCAACCGGCCGGAAGACATCAGCAGAGGCCATTTAGCTGGGTCCCCAATGGGCCTCCATGTGTTTCCAGGGACACGATTCCAGAGTCGTCCGTTCCGTGCCAGAAATCGGTGCTAAGCTGACTTAAATATTTAAATTTGTATTTTAATATCATTTGCGGGCCCAGGAAAGAGGTCTCCATGCTTGCTAACCTCCACACCCCCCACCCCCGCCCACTCCCTGCTAGGAGTGGTTCACTCCAGCAGGGTTTATAACAGCTCCCTACTGCTGGGGAGCTGGCAGTCAACCCCACTAGAGTGAAGGGAGGTCATGGAGGTCAGGGGTAAGGTGGCCAGTGCCAAGGGGCAAACTAGAAATGCCCAAGAGACCCCGTGGCACTGTCCACCAGGCATCGGACACTGCCAATGGGGCAGGGCCAGAGGGGTGGGACCTATTGGGGGCAGAACCTATATGGGGTGATCGGTAGAGGTGGGGAGGCGGCGGGGGGGCCTGCTGCCACTCCGCACTTGGGATCGGTGGATCGCAGGCAGAGGGAGGAAAGCGGGTGGTCGGGGGCTGGCCATCCGGATCGGTGCGGGATTCAGGGCTGATAGGGAGGAGTCGGGCTGCTGGGGGGGAGTCGGGACTCCGTCTGGGGAGGGGGTGTGGGGGGGGTGGGAGTGGGAGTGGTCAGGACTGCCTGGGGCAGGGGGGGAGGTGGGGAGATCGGGGTGGGAGTGTGGGAGGGAAGGCGGGGGGGACATCAGCCTGGTCTGGGAGGGGGGGTGGGGTCAGTAAGCCAGCGATGGAGGGTTGCTGTGCTGGCAAGCAATCAAGCCGACCAGTGATCAGGGTGCCAGCTGTGCGGGGTTACTGCTCATGCTGACAGATCGGCGCGTGCGCAATGGCCCGCTCAGCGCTATGCTCCCGGCCTCTCCAGCGGGAATAGGTCCCACCCACTGATTTTCAGTATGAATCTTGCGAGGGCACTCCGCAGGGCTCAGACTGTCCCACAAAAAAAAAACAGCAGGAGTTACTCCCGTTTTTGCACAAATTCAGCACTTAGAATTTTTTGGGGAGAATCCTGGCCCACATCTTCCATTCCAACCTCATTCATTATGCACCCAGGATGACGTAGCCAGAATGAAGAGGAAAAGCTTAGCATTGCCTGATGCAATTCAAGTTAGGTGCACTTAGGTGGCACGGTAGCACAGTGGTTAGCACTGCTGCTTCACAGCTCCAGCGACCTGGGTTCGATTCCCGGCTTGGGTCACTGTCTGTGTGGAGTTTGCACATTCTCCTCGTGTCTGCGTGGGTTTCCTCCGGGTGCTCCGGTTTCCTCCCACAGTCCAAAGATGTGTGGGTTAGGTTGATTGGCCATGCTAAAATTGCCCCTTAGTGTCCTGAGATGCATAGGTTAGAGGGATTAGTGGGCAAATATGTAGGGATAAGGGGGTAGGGCCTGGGTGGGATTGTGGTCGGTGCAGACTTGATGGGCCGAATGGCCTCTTTCTGTACTGTAGGATTTCTATGAAAAGGGAAAAATTGCTTCCAATATATTTACATCTTTCCTTAAAATAAGGAGACCAATACTGTAGACAGTACTCCAGATGTGGTCTCATTAGTGCCCTGTATGACTGAAACATAATCTCCCCACTTGTGTATTCAATTCCTTTCACAATAATTGAAAACATTCTATTAGCTTTCCTAAATTACTTGCTATACTTGTGTACTAGCCTTCTGTGATTCATGCACTGGGACAGCCTCTGCACCTCAGAGATCTACAATCTCTCACCATTTAGATGATGTGCTTCTTTTTTTACTCTTGCTGTCAGAATGGACTACTTCACATTTTTCCCACATTATACTGCATCCGGCGGGTCTTTGCCCACTCAATTAACCCATCTATATTTTTATGTAGCTTCCTTATGTCCTCTTCTATAGAAAGAACTTGAGGCACCGGAGGGGATGCCGCGAAGATTTACAAGGATGATACCAGCAATGTTCTGGCTGGCTCTTTTCTGATGGGTGACTTAATGGTTATTTAATAATTATGAAAGGTTTTGATGGAGTGGACGGTCTCTCTTCTGTAACAGAGTGAATGTTGATAGAATGAATGCTCAGATGGCAAAATCGGACGCCATCAATACAGATACTCACCAAGACATGCACCAGACAGGAAACACATGGGGCAGAATTTTACACTACCTCCCACACCTCCCCCCACCCCCAATCCCCAGAGTGTTCTGAGAACATTAAATTGCATGGACAGGATTCCCTCCAGGATTCTGTCTGCCCCCAAGGGGAACCAGGGAAAGTGCCTCAATCAGAATGCCCCTTTAGGATGGGTGTGCCCTCCCGTCAGGGACCTGGGAGCTCTGGCCCTCCCTCACAGACCCTCCTTCCCAAGCCTACCCCCCAACAGCACAATCGCCCACCCCCCGCCGACCCCCGTAGGGTATCCCCCCTGTCCTCCCCTTCCTGGGATCTCTGGAGCCTATCTAAAGTGTGGTCCTGGACTTTGTCTCAGTCACGACACTGCAGTACCTCTTCTGGCCACACCAGCGCTCATGCACAAGCAGTTGGACAGCTATCAGCCAATCCAAGTGCAGATAGAAGTTATAGAATCATCGAATCCCTACAGCGCCAGGGGTGCCATTCGGCCCATTGACAACAATCCCACCCAGGTCCTATCCCAGTAACCCCTATTTACCCTGCTAATTCCCCTGACACGAAGGGACAACTTAGAATGGCCAATCCAACTAACCTGCCCATCAGTTGAGTATGAAATGGCGGTGGGCCTGTCGGAGTCAGCGGAGAACACATCCCTTCTAACTCTCAGAATCCTCTCCATCTGGAATATTCATGCCACGGAATCAGGTGTAACAGCGATTTTACATCACCCCAGATTTGCTGTCTTCGATGGAGAGTAAAACTGGACAGGACTAAAATCAGAGATGCACCGAATACAATTAGTTTCCCAATGGGCCGATTAGGGTAAAATTCGACCTGCCCATGATTCTCTTTTCTAATACTTTGCGCAGCAAGCTCAACCACATCCCCAATTTTGAAGGGGCCTTTCTCCAAGGGAGTTTGCCTGAAAATTTACAATCCTGCTCAAAGATTAGTTTAATTTCCCAGTAGTTCTTCCTCGGAATGCTCATTTCCTTCTGCCCATCATGATTTACCATGAATATATCATCGCAACTTACTGCGTGCAACATTACAAATAACTACTCATCTTTAGTAAGCACACTGCGCTGTGGTGTTGTTCTGTTGGTCACAAACATCCAATCACACAGCAAAGACTGGTAAAACAATAATGTGGGTCTTTGTTTGATGATAAAGTAATATCTACGTACAATATTAACTGGGAGACTACATAGACATGACGAACCTCGATGGTTGCTGTGTACAGAGTCACGAGGTTACATTTCAATTCCTATCTTGAAGTGGGCACAGTAAGAAGTCTGACAACACCAAGTTAAAATTCATAGAAACCCTACAGTACAGAAAGAGGCCATTCGGCCCATCGAGTCTGCACCGACCACAATCCCACCTGGGCCCTACCCCCACATATTTTACCCACTAATCCCTCTAACCTATGCATCTCAGGACACTAAGGGCAATTTTAGCACGGCCAATCAACCTAACCCACACATCTTTGGACTGTGGGAGGAAACCGGAGCACCCGGAGGAAACCCACGCTGACACGAGGAGAATGTGCAAACTCCACACAGACAGTGACCCAAGCCGGGAATCAAACCCAGGTCCCTGGAGCTGTGAAGCAGCTAACCACTGTGCTACCGTGCCGCCCAACAGGTTTAGTTGGAATCACGAGCTTTCGGAGCATTGCCCCTTCATCAGGTGAAAAGGAGCAGCGCTCCGAAAGCTTGTAATTCCAAATAAACCTGTTGGACTTTAACCTGGTGTTGTGAGACTTCTTACAATGCCCACCCCAGTCCAATGTTGGCATCTCCACATCATATCTTGAAGTGGGTAGTGATTGACAGCAGTTTTCGGCTATATGTACGGACCATTCCAACACCTCCCTTTTTACACCAACAGCACAATAAAGATCAATTTTTGGCAGAAATTTTTTTTTAAGTTTTACGAGCACAGAGAAATGTACATAAATGCCAGAAAAGGACCAGCTAACGCACACACTGGGCAGTATTCTACCAGTGACATGCTATCCCCAATGTTGGAACTAGAAATGGGTGTCACGTTTCAGGACTCTTATTTCAGGAACCAGCACCCGCACAATTCTGATTAAGTGCCGGTCGCAGGCACAGGAGACACATGTGATGAGAAGCTTTTTCGTTGGTGAAACGCGCCATCAGCTGACTTATGTATTTTGGGGCATAGCCCCTTTAAGGGAATGGGTCATGTGACCTCGAGTTTGGGGTGAGCTGTTGGGATCCGCCCAGAGTGAGCAGTCAAAGTTTGGCGTGTGGAGTGAATAGACTGAATAAAGAGCTGTGTTCCCTGACGCCTGACTGTGGAATAGTTATTGAGGGGAAGACTCAATACAACCGGATTTAACACTGACGATGTAGCAATGTAACAAAGAGCACCTTTTAGAAGATTCTGGAATTTATAGATTTATTTTAGGTGTGCACTGTACAGGCTTCAATCCCAAACTGTCAGCAGGCTGTGGAGGCCCGATGACATCATGAAGTGATCACATAACCGTTCTCTTAAAGGAAATGCCACACATAGTAATTATCCAAATACACAACATCCCTCTCTCTTTACTTCAAAGACAAGTTGCTCCCACTCCAATTAAATCTCCGGATGAATCGCATCCAGAGTCATTCTCACCTGGAGGCCTTTTGATTGGCTATTTAGCTTGAATTTGAGTTTCACTTGCACTTCTCCCATTGGGCTTCCATTGGGTATCTTCGAATACCCTCTTATACCTTTGATCCTCTCAATATCACTTTATACCTTCACTCTAACGCTTCAACTTTGCCCCATTACCCTGGGCCCTGTCACCCTCCAATTTGAACATCTCTCCCCCTGAATCTTCATCCATCCCAGTCAATGTTTCTCCCCTGAACCTCAACCCTCCATATATGGACCGGATGGGATGTACCCCAGGTTACTGTGGGAGGCGAGGGAGGAGATTGCGGAGCCTTTGGCGATGATCTTTGCATCGTCGATGGAGACGGGAGAGGTTCCGGAGGATTGGAGGATTGCGGATGTGGTCCCTATATTCAAGAAAGGGAACAGGGACAGCCCGGGAAATTACCGACCGGTGAGTCTAACCTCAGTGGTTGGTAAGTTGATGGAGAGGATCCTGAGAGACAGGATTTATGATCATCTAGAGAAGTTTAGTATGATCAAAAGTAGTCAGCACGGCTTTGTCAGGGGCAGGTCGTGCCTTACGAGCCTGGTTGAGTTCTTTGAAAATGTGACCAAGCACATTGACGAAGGAAGAGCGGTGGATGTGGTCTATATGGACTTCAGCAAAGCGTTCGATAAGGTCCCCCATGCAAGACTTCTTGAGAAAGTGAGAGGGCATGGGATCCAAGGGGCTGTTGCCTTGTGGATCCAGAACTGGCTTGCCTGCAGAAGGCAGAGAGTGGCTGTGGAGGGGTCTTTCTCTGCATGGAGGTCAGTGACCAGTGGAGTGCCCCAGGGATCTGTTCTGGGACCCTTGCTGTTTGTCATTTTCATAAATGACCTGGATGAGGAAGTGGAGGGATGGGTTGGTAAGTTTGCTGACGACACCAAGGTAGGTGGTGTTGTGGATAGTTTGGAGGGATGTCAAAAGTTGCAGCGAGACATAGATAGAATGCAGGACTGGGCGGAGAAGTGGCAGATGGACTTCAACCCGGATAAGTGTGTGGTGATCCATTTTGGCAGATCCAATGGGATGGAGCAGCAGTATAAAATGAAGGGTACCATTCTTAGCAGTGTAGAGGATCAGAGGGACCTTGGGGTCCGGGTCCATAGGACTCTTAAATCGGCCTCGCAGGTGGAGGATGCGGTCAAGAAGGCGTATGGCGTACTAGCCTTCATTAATCGAGGGATTGAGTTTAGGAGTCGGGAGATAATGCTGCAGCTTTATAGGACCCTGGTTAGACCCCACTTGGAGTACTGCGCGCAGTTCTGGTCACCTCATTACAGGAAAGATGTTGAAGCCATTGAAAGGGTGCAGAGGAGATTTACAAGGATGTTGCCTGGATTGGGGGGCATGCCTTATGAGGATAGGTTGAGGGAGCTTGGTCTCTTCTCCCTGGAGAGACGAAGGATGAGAGGTGACCTGATAGAGGTTTACAAGATGTTGAGGGGTCTGGATAGGGTGGACTCTCAGAGGCTATTTCCAAGAGCTGAAATGGTTGCTACGAGAGGACACAGGTTTAAGGTGCTGGGGGGTAGGTACAGGGGGGATGTCAGGGGTAAGTTTTTCACTCAGAGGGTGGTGGGTGAGTGGAATCGGCTGACGTCGGTGGTGGTGGAGGCAAACTCGTTGGGGTCTTTTAAGAGACTTCTGGATGAGTACATGGGATTTAATGGGATTGAGGGCTATAGATAGGCCTAGAGGTGGGGATGTGATCGGCGCAACTTGTGGGCCGAAGGGCCTGTTTGTGCTGTGGCTTTCTATGTTCTATGTTCTATATCATCCTTAGAGTAGATCCTGTGACCCATCGTGAGATCTTTCATTATCCCAATCTTTGACTGGACCTGCCCATCCACCAAGTAGCATTACACACTGAAACTTCCCTCTGCCAGTTAATACTCTGAGCTGGACCCACACATAGACAGTGCTGACGCCACCCTTTAGGAACCTGATTTGTATTACTTCGGCTGACTGTCCCTACTAACCCCACCTCCCACCACACCCAAATGCCAGTCCTCTGAGTCCCCAACCACACTGTCTATCCTCCCTTGGCTTCCTATTCCAGCCCTCCATGCTCCTGACCCCACCTTACACCCCTCCTCACCCTAAATTGGCCCTTACCGGTCCCAAGCCTCCATCCAAGCTGTCGTTCTCCTGTTCCCTTCCCTTGTACTGCAGAGTTCAACAAAGGCAGCCGCTCACCTCAGCCACAACTGTAAAAAGCTAACTGGTGCACCAATCAGGTACCACCAGATTTCCATGTGCTGCTGACTTCATCTTGAAGTAAGGATTTAATTTTAAATAATTATAAGATAATGAGTGTTCAGGGCAGGCAATAGGGACCTGCTACAGATCACTATAAGGCCCAGCCAACCACTGCCATATTATTGCCTAAATCTCTGCATCTCAACCTCCCCGTGAGAAACCATATTTCGACTTGTACCTAATCAAATTGGAGGGTGTATTGCGTGCAGTTCTAGTCGCTACACTACCAGAAGGACGTGGAAGCTTTGGAGAGAGTGCAAAGAAGGTTCACCAGGATGTTGCCTGGTCTTGAAGGTGTTGACTGTGAGGAGAGGTTGAATAAACTAGGATTGTTTTCACTGGAAAGATGGAGGCTGAGGGGAGACCTGATAGAGGTCTACAAAATTATGAGAGGCGTAGACAGGGTGAATAGTCAGAGGCTTTTTCCCAGGGTGGAAGTGTCAATTACAAGGGGGCACAAGATCAAGGTGAGAGGGGGAAAGTTTAAGGGAGATGTGCAGGGGAAGTTTCTCACGCAGAGTGTGGCGGGTGCCTGGAATGCGCTGCCAGAAGAGGTGGTGGAAGTAGACACTTTAGCAACATTTAAGAGGCATCTGGATGGGTACATGAATAGGGAGGGAATAGAGGGATACGGACCGAGTAAAGGCAGAAGGGTTTTTTTTTACTTTAGTTAGGGCATCGTAATCAGCATGGGCTTGGAGGGCCAAAAGGCCTGTTCCTGTGCCGTACTTTTCTTTGTCCTTTGTTCTAATCGAATCACCCCCCGTGGCACAATTCCTCTTCTTTCCAAATCCCGTAAAATACAACCCACATTTGTCTCCCGCCATTGGAAAAATAAATCACCTTGTAACAAAATAAGAAAAGCACAAACTGAGCACGAACCAAGGCATCCATTGGGAAATGTGTGTTTTACACAACCTCATAATCTTAGAAATTAGGGATAAAAATGTTAATTCCGAAATGCGATCGCAATTCACGCGTAGAGCATATCCTTCAATTCAGCAGCTTAATACGCAATCTTAAAAATTTACCATGACTCCCACTGATTTCAGTCTTTATTCAATTACCTTAATTCAGATTTACAGAGTCATTTCTTGCCACCCTGCACATCTCAAGGAAATGAAAATCAGGGAAGCAAAGAAATTATTATGATAATAATTTGAAGTTTAAGAGCAACTGAAAGCATGCAAATGTTGCAAGGAAATTGATCAAGAATGCCGTGCGACGCAAGATGAATGACATTAGCATGATTACGGTGATCATTACTTATACTATTTTAGTAACCTAATCCAACCATGAATATTCACAGCAGATAACCTATTAAATTGTTCTGTCATCAGTGCAGGTATTAGCAATTCAATTCTATTCTGGTATTCTGGAAATTGGAATGTAAAAAACAATAGTCTATCGTACTCGGCATTTTAATCTCCACAAGATTTGTCAGCTGTTCCCAGGATCATTAAACACTTGAATACAGGATTTCTTCAGGGTGTTGAATGGTAACAACAGCTTAGTCAAGTATTTAAATATCAACACATGCAATTGTGGGGGGGGGTGCGCTGTGTCATTTGGCTGGTGGGTAGTGTGTGATTCAGAATCACACCAATAGAGTGGTTTCAATTCCTGCTCTAGCTAAGGTAGAGTTGGGATTTGCCCCTTGTCTGATGCAGAGTGGTGTACATCCAGCTATGCAACTAATTGTCTCTCTTTAAAAACAAGAGTACCTTGTGGACTTAAAAAACAAATTAAGTCACCACAGTCCTAGAGGCCCATAGGCCACTCTCCCCTTTGATGGGAGACCCCAGAGATGGTGGTGATTTAACCTGAGGATCAGCACACCTCAGGCGAGGGGCAAGATTGAGAAGGTGGGGCCTTCATGAATACCCTCAGCCAGGACAGAAATTGAACTCACGCCGTTGGTGCTACTGTACATCACTAACCAGCTGTCCAGCCAATTGAACTAAAGACTATGAGCATTCACCTCTCATTTCGCCCCCTGTCACCCATTCCCACATCATGTGTCTCTCACTAACTCCCTGCCACCCATTCCCACATTATGTACCTTTCACTAACCCCTTGCTGTTAGGATGTAACCGGTGACAACTTTGTATTGGGTGTAATGTGACCAATGGTAACAAGCTGTAAGGGTCAGCTGACCCATCAAACCATGGAACCCATTACAGAATGATGTGATGGTCAGCTGACCAGCTGACTCATTATAAATAAGAACCTGTTGGGAATTGTGGGAATCTTGGATTAGCCCAGGGTGAGGCCCCAAGTTTGGAGTAATGAAGTTTCTTTATTAAACCCTTTCTTTGTTTTATAAGTTGGAGTAAGTTTTGTTATATTTTTATTGTCTGCATTTGAAGAGTTCCTTCTGAAGAAACACCTGCCAACCACTCCCACTGTACATTATCGTTGTGCCTTTCTCTTTTCAGATACCTAAGATGTGCAAGCTGACCAGGTAGTGGAGGAACTGCAGGAAAATAGCACAGGGATCAGCTTGTGCTGAGACATCAGGCACATGTGGCCCACAACCTGGGCAAGAGGAAAGTTTAGCGCTGGTCAGTGACTGCTCACCAGAGGGTGAGATCACATACTGGTTCTTCCCCAGAGGAAGCCAATGAGCACTTTGACAGAGCAGCATACAGAAGATGGGCATACGAACAACAAAATATCCGGCACGTTTGGGAACATGCCACGAAGCCTGTGTTCAGTGACATGGAACATGGAGGCATCCAGTGCCAACTTGGCAGAGGACTTTGCACAGCATGTAAATGGTGTCAACTCCATGAGAACACTCGCAGACTCGACCATGATGCACTGTCTAATGGCTGATGGCCCAACTTCCATTGCAGCATGAGCAGCAGCCACAACAATATCTGAGTGCTGCAGTGGGAGCTCAGATTCCTGTCCTGCAAGTTCAGACTGCTGCCACTGCAAGTTCAGACTGCTGCCACCCGAGCTGTGAATTACAGTGATCAATGGGTCTTGCAGTAGTCCAGGGATTTGCCCTCCACAGGATTGCTGGGGTGCCGCCCCCTGGGGGAGTGGCAGTAACTCCATGGACATGTAATTCTGTTCTCTCTTCCGATGACAACATCCGGCCTCCCACCTCTGCCAGTGCCCCTGCTGCTGCCAGTCAGCCAACCAACCCTGACTGGACTCCAGTCACACATGCCGAGGTGCTGCAGTCTGAAACCAGACCCTCCAGGGCCAGCGCCACTCAAAGTCAACCTCCAAGATCATCTGCAGCCATAAGCCTGCTGCAGCTGCTGGAGTAAAACCAGGGACACACACACAGGCACTAAGGGAACACACAAGGGTGAGTAATTGAATTTTATATACCATTTAGTCCGATTTTAATTTATAAATCTGGTTTGGAATGTGATGGCTTTTATTTTTGGATTGTGGCCAAGAGGACGGTCAGTAACAGAGGGAAGGAAACATGGGGCTGCTACTGAGTTTGAGGCTACTGGTATCGCACTGTTACCATGGACAACCCAGGCAGAATGGGGCTTCTACATTGTTTCCTCCATTCCTCTATCTTCTCAAACCCCTGACCTGACCGGCTCACCATATAGTTGGTGGTATGTGGTGTTCACTGATGTGGCATGCATCACCATGAACTCTGACCTCCTCAACGATGGCGCCAGAGTGTGGCGACTTCTTGCGAGCTGTCCCCAGCATACCCTCTAATTCCATCTTTTACACTCATTCTTTGCTTTTAAACCGGTACTCTAACTCTTTTAAACTCTCTAGTAACGTCATGGAACATAGAACATAGATAAACTACAGCACAAACAGGCCCTTCGGCCCACAAGTTGCGCCGGTCATGTCCCCACCTACCTAGGCTTATAAATAGACTTACCTATAACCCTCCATCCTATTAAATCCCATGTACTCATCCAGAAGTCTCTTAAAAGACCCTATCGAGTTTGCCTCCACCACCACTGACGGCAGCCGATTCCACTCACCCACCACCCTCAGTGTGAAAAACGTACGCCTGACACCTCCTCTGTACCTACTCCCCAGCACCTTAAGCCGGTGTCCTCTCGTAGCAACCATTTCAGCCCTGGGAAAAAGCCTCTGAGAATCCACCCAATCTATACCTCTCAACATCTTGTACACCTCTATCAGGTCACCTCTCATCCTTCGTCTCTCCAAGGAGAAAAGACCGAGCTCCCTCAACCTATCCTCATAAGGCATGCCACCCAATCCAGGCAACATCCTTGTAAATCTTCTCTGCACCCTTTCTATGGCTTCCACATCCTTTCTGTAATGAGACGACCAGAACTGGGCACAGTACTCCATAACACTATATTCTGCACCCTCTCCTTTCCTTCTCCTCTATGTTCTCTATGAATGGTATGTTTTGTCTGTATAGCGCACAAGAAACAATACTTTTCACTGTATCCCAATACATGTGACAATAACAAATCAAATAAAATTTTTTAAAAAGAACTGCAGGGCTCTACCAGAACAGTCCAGGCAGTGTAAATGTCCTTTCAGTATCCCAGGAGTCTGCTCCATTATATGGCATCCAATGTATAGATGCTGCTTACACATGCGTGGGTTATGCACTGGAGTCATCAGTAATGTGGTCAGTGGGTAGTCCACATCTCTCAGTCGCTACCCTTCAGTTTGCTGTGGTATCTGAAATGCAGCTGCCACAGTGACTGCTGCCAGGATACCAGGCACTGACCTGCATGATTCACTGCCAATGGTCACACACCAGCTGCACACCGTGTGAGTCAAGTCACTTTCGGTGCTAGTACAGAGCAGAGTTGGCACACCGTGCCCGCACAACAGTGTGTAAGCATTCAATAGTACCCCGCACCATCAGGAAGCCTGCAACCCTAGCAAAGCTGCGTGCTCGATCTGTCCACTTCTCTCTGGCAAGAGAGACTGAAATGTCGTTAGCTTTTCAATTAATAGACATCCTTCATCATTCCCCCTTACACAACAGAGAATGGCAAACTGCGAGACGTTGCAAACATCTGCAGCTCCAGCCTGGAGCAAGCCAGGTACATAAAAATTCATCACTATGATCACCCAGCCATTAGCAAGAGGGTCCTTGCTCTGCTCCGAGGTAACAGTCGCGGCTGTAGAAAGTGGTGGATTTCAGTGAGGAGATCCTTAGAAAAGATGTCTCACATGTTGTTCCTCTCACAGCGTCAGAATTGCTCCCTGAGCACCTGGGGAGATGTGAACATGGAATGAGAGTAGTTCTCTCCTTCACTTCAGCAGTTTATCCATTCTCCAAGTCACGCTGTATTCCAAAGGGGATGTCTACTAGTGTCTACAATCTGGGAGCAGCTCTTTAATCATCAGTGAAAGATCCTTCAGCAGCTATCATCCCACTCCCTGTAGACGTCGCTTATTTGAAACAACAATACAGACAAACGCATGTAGAGTTGAAGCAATGGCCAAAATAAATCAACTTGCACGCAGAGATCTTGTGGTAGAGTGGGTAGTGTCCCTGCCTCTGAGCCAGAAGTTCCAGGTTCGAGTCCCACCCCAGGACTTGATGGTCAAGGGAGGTGTGTTCATTACGCAGTCAAAACAGATTAAGTGTCAACCTGCAAATCCTCCAATATGCTCGTGGCTGGCAGTAAGAGCGGGAGAGACTCCGCTTGATGTGGAGTGGCGTCCCTCAAGGTATAAGCCCCTGGCAACAGATTAGTTACCCGTTCTGGGAATTACTAGCTATGGAACCAGGCAAAAGTCTGCCTTAGTGCACCACTTAATAAAACATCAAATGACCAGAATTTTATATTGCCCGTCTGCTTTTACAATGGGCAGCATGTTGATTGGTCAAGCGACCTTTATGTTCGAACTGCAATCTCGATGCCAGGTGGGATGAAGGGTTAGGGCTAAAGTAAAATTGACAAGTGTGTCTGGGGACATTGTGTATGATTGTGCTTCCTGGACACTCATGGTGTTGATATTTATCTATCACGGGTCAACAGCTCCGCAGTGGCTGGTTCTGAGGGAGCACATTCGAAACACCAGCCCACACCCTCCTTTCCTCAACACCTTTCGTCTTCCCACCCTCCCTATTAGTGCTCAGCCTTTCACAGAGCGCTTTCCATACTGGCTGTTAATCGGACAGCCCGTGTAAAATCACGTCGACCGTGGCTGGGATTGCGTTTTCGTCTGGGCCTGCGTAAAATTCAAGCCAGTGCATCCATTGTTTGCGCTTTCCAGAAAATTCTGTCAGTTGTGCAATGGTTTTGGTCGTTGAATCCTCATTTTTTGGTTATGAAGTAGTTGTTGAAGGCTCTTTCCACGACGCAGATTAATTCATTAGAAAGGGCGAATAGAGTTCTCTGCACACACAATACGCAGTGATGTACATGGTGAAAGAATACAGAGATGCGCAAGATTGAAGTGCAGGAGAATGAGTTACGAGGAAGGATCAGAGAAGATCAAACCCTTCAGCCTGGAGAGTATGTAATTAAAGCTGGACATAATGGAACAATAAACTATTAACATCAGTAAACCAGGAAATCAGTACCAAAGGACATCAATAGAATTTAGTGAAAAGTCAATATGTTAATTTAAAACAGATATCAGGAAGTCTTCCTGACTCAAGAGAGCACTAAATGTTTGGAATAATCTACCCACTCAGGTAACACAGTAAAGCTTTGGAATGTCAGAATACAGCGAAATGCAAAGTGAAATAATCAGTGGACTTAAGAGGTGAATCTTGATGTACTGCATAACAACGTTCATGTTTCCAACCAGGTCATATGAGGCCCCCTCCCATAATGGAATATAATTTAAGGAGGAGTTAGACAGATTTTTAATTGGTAATGGGTTAAAGGGTTATGGGGAGAAGGCAGGAAAATGGGGATGAGGAGTAAATCAGCCATGACCGAATGGCAGAGCGGACACAATGGGCTGAATGGCCTAATTCTGCTCCTATAACTTATGAACTTAAAATGTACCTTAATTACTGTAGTTACTTGGTAAAATTCCTTAAAGATTCAAAATTCCAGTTACATCACTGCCAACAAAGTCCATTAAAGAAGGTAGTTTCACACAGGAGATAGCAAACAGATTTGTGGTTAAGCATTTTTCTTACAAACAAGACATAGGCCACGAAGCTAAAAGCAACTAAAGTTGGGACAACAAGTTTGCATCCAGGGTCCCTTAGAAATGATGTGGCAACCAGCCGAGGTGACAAAGATTTGTTCAGAACCAAGGTTCTATGAAGGAATTTAACACATTTGATCAAACCTCAGTTTCACTTTTGCCTGGAGCAGAACACAGCAGACACAGCCCTGCTTCTGGTGGCTTTAAGGTTTCTATCCACATATATTTGTTCACGTATACCTAGAATGAATAAATGAACTGACAACATGCTTACACAATTCCATAGGGAGGAATTGTGCGTTTGTATCATTATATCACATATAATACTAACTAGTTTAAAGTTTTTTACTTTTAAAACTTTGAACTTTAAAAAACTTTTTCAAAAAAGAATCGCCAAATCTGTGGAGATTGAATTCGAACACTGTTGGAGAGTTTAAAAGAGTTAGAATCGAGTTTTAGAACGAGAGTAAAAGATAGAATTAGAAGGTATGCTGGGCACAGCTTGCAAGATGTCGCCTCGTTCCGGTGCCATTTTGGGATTATTTAAATTAAGGCCTTTTTGAACAGGATTAAGGGAACGTTGTCACTGGTTTCTGATGTTGTAGCTTTAATAAAATAAAACTCGAATCTTTGTTGCTAAATGGATTAGGTGTCTCGCACCCCTGCCCCTCACATCCGACACACGCACGTTATCAACAACTAGTCATTTGGATAAAATTGGTTAGCAGATTAGGAAACACCAATTTTAATGCGAGGTGTTAAGAATGTCTGACAAAAGGGATGAATAGAAATTTTCCAAAGTGTTCATATTTCACTGTAAATGTCTTTGTAGAAGAGACAGGATTAACTAAACAATTCTGTAGATGTTAAGAGCTCGCATGATCAACTAAATCTTCCTGTTTCTTGGCGAATAAACATGCCTTGAAGTTTGAAAGGTCAGAGAGCAGAATTTCTTTTTTTTTATCCATTCGTGGAACATGGGCGTCACTGGCTGGTCAGCATTTATTGCCCATCCCTAATTGCCCTTGAGAAGGTGGTGATGTGCTGAGTGTCATGCTAGGCCATTTCAGAGGGCAGCTGAGAGTCAACCACATTGCTGTGGCTCTGGAGTAAGCCAGGCCAGGTAAGGACAGCAGATTTCCTTCCCCAAAGGATATTAGTGAACCAGATGGATATTTCCAGCAATCGACAATGGTTTCATAGTCATCACGAGATTCTTAATTCCAGATATTTTTTATTGAATTCAAATTCCAACCAGCTGCCGTGGTGGAATTCGAACCCAGATCCCCAGAACATTAGCTGAGTTTCTGGATTAATAATCCAGCGATAATACCACTAGGCCATCAGCTCCCCCGTTGAGTTAGAGACAGAGAAATGAATTTTGGATTATCCCCTCTGAAATTTATTATAAAATTCCCAGTTTTGGTTTACATCAAAGTTGAGCACAGTTTTGCAAACATTCAGCAGCTCTCCTTCAACAACTACCTTCCACCATGCAAAGGGCCAAAAAATAACACAATACAAAAACAACAGCCATCGACCCATTCCTACACCCTGGATTTTGGCCCAGCGATGTACATCTCCAAATCTCCATCCCCAATCGCTTCCCCTTTTATCATTATCACCAACCCAGCAATGCAGTCTCCTGGAAGCAGCAAGGCAAACAATAAAAGGATTACACTAATTTAGGTATAAGATTTTGGGGAAATTTCTGTTTGAGCTAAACAAGCCATCATAGTGCCAGGGCAAACATGCAATGGGTGACCCATCAATCTTCTACAAACTTCTGGGGGAAGTGGTGGCATAGTGGTAGTGGCACTGGACTAGTAATCCAGAGACTCCGGGTAATGCTCTGGGGACCTGGGTTCGAATCCCACCATGGTAGATGGTGTAATTTGAATTCAGTGAAAATCTGGAATTAAAAGTCTAAATGATGACCATGAAATCATTGTCGATTGTTGCCAAAGCCCTGGTTCATTAATGTCCTTTGGGGAAGGAAATCTGCCGTCCTTACCTGGTCTGGCCTACATGTGACTCCAGATCCACAGCGACGTGGTTGACTCTTAAATAGCCTCAGAGATGGGCAATAAATGCTGGCCCAGCCAGTGATGCCCACATCCCATAAATGAATTTAAAAATGTTAGTAAGTTTGCGAGTCTCAGAAACCTGTCCATCTCCCTTTTTGGATGCTTTCAGTAAATTAGTATTTACTCTATGATTTATCTCTGCAAATATCTATCCTAATATCCAACCTAGTTCTTTGTTTTCATAGCTTAAACATACATAATCTAATCTCTAGTTCACATAGTCTACCCACTTGGACTGAGTGTAATCCTTTGTGTCTCTTTAAAAGAATTGATCAAATCTCTCGGAATTTTATGTTCTACCAAAGTGAATAGGCCGCAGTACAGAGACAGTTTGTTAACTGCAGCTCTTTTATTAAATGTAACTTAACTAATATCCTAATATCCAACCTAGTTCTTTGTTTTCATAGCTTAAACATACATAATCTAATCTCTAGTTCACATAGTCTACCCACTTGGACTGAGTGTAATCCTTTGTGTCTCTTTAAAAGAATTGATCAAATCTCTCGGAATTTTATGTTCTACCAAAGTGAATAGGCCGCAGTACAGAGACAGTTTGTTAACTGCAGCTCTTTTATTAAATGTAACTTAACTGGAACCCCTGCCTGTGTCCCTGTTTTGCCTGTGACACTTGTCTGGATCCCCCGAAGGTGACTGACTGCCCATCACATCCTCTCTTCTGCGTGTTTCTGACTCTGACTGACTCAAATTGACTGACCCTTGAACTATCAGTCTCATAGTGATCCACCCTTGTTGCTAGGCAGGAATTGTAACAGCAGTAGGTTTTGAAATTTTACCTCCATCTTAAACTCCGTTTTTTAAACACCCCATACACATATTGCCTCAGTGCAAACTCACCCACCCATCTCCTGCTAAATTTTGTTGCAATTTATACAAGTTTAACACACTCTCCCTCCCTTCAGTTTTGATGAAGAGTCAAAGGACTCAAAATGTTAGCTCTGTTTCTCCCCTAATAGATGCTGAGTTTTTCTGGTGGACTCTGTTCTTGTTTCAGATTCCAGCATCCGTAGTGTATTGCTCATAACAGCAGTGAAACCCGCTGTACCTTCAATGTTGCAATCTCCACAGGGACACACAAGAACACATTGATCAATGGAATTCCTAACAGCTCTCACAAGGCACACTACTGAGGCCACTACTGTTCACAAGCCATTTCAACAATCCAGGACTTGAAATCAAAAAGACAATTTCTCAGTTTTCAGTAGATATCAAATTGAGAGGAATGGTTCACACTGAGAAGGGACAATTACAAGAGACATCACTTAACTTTCAAAATGGGCATATAATTGACAAATGAATGCCATTTTGATAAGAATGATAAGCAGATCAGATATTACTGAGAGAATAAGAATGTAAATGCAGTGGAGGAGCAAAGGGATATAAGTTTATTTATTAGTGCTAAACTGACATTAACACTGCAATGAAGTTATTGTTAAAATCCCCAAGTCGCCACACTCACCGCCTGTTCGACTACACTGAGGGCGCATTTAGCATGGCCAATGCACGTCTTTCAGACTGTGGGAGGAATCCGGAGCACCTGGAGGAAACCCACGCAGACACGAGGAGAACACGCAGACTCCGCACAAACAGTGACCCAACCTGGGAATCGAACCTGGGTCCCTGACGCTGTGAGGCAGCAGTGCTAACCACTGTGCCACCATGCCGCCCAAATGCACAACTTGCTAAATGTTGCCACACAGTCCAATAAGGCCAACTCAAAAGCCAGCCAAGTTCTAGAGAGCATTTCTTGAGGGACAGAATTAGAAAGTGGAGAAGTTATGTTAAACGTGTACCCAATTTTGCTTATATGAGATTTGGGAATATTGTGTGCAGTTCCGGTTGCCATGTAATAAAGGGATACAAAGGTGCTGGGGAGGTTGCAAAACAATTTACAAGCATGGTACGAGAACCATGAGGTGATGCCTATCAGGAAAGAATTAACAAGTAGGCTCTCTTTTCTCTTGGCAAGAGAAGGCTGAGCTAAGCTAATAGAGGTCTTTAAAGTTAGGAAAGGTTTTTATAGAATAAAAGAGAGTGCGTTTCCCTTCAGCGGAAAGAGCAAAGCTAAAGGCCATCAGTATAAGATAGTCATCAAGAAATCCCATAGGGAATTCAGAAAACATCTTTATCCTGAGAGTGGTGAGATTGTGGAACTCACTATCAGTGAGGAAATGAGGTGAATAGAATAGATCCATTTAAGGGGAAGCTTGATAAGTGTATGAAGGAGAAGGGGATGAAGGGTTTTGTTGAATGGGAGGAGGCTCAAGTGGAGTCTATTATCTCCATGTGCATGGACTCCCTGGGCGAGATTCTCCAGCCTCCCAACCACGTGTGTCCACCCGGTGGAATTTTGGCACGTTGTTTGCCAGTGGCGGGATTCTCTGGTCCTGCTGCTGTCAATTCCCATCGACGTCACCCCACGCCAGCGGGAAACCCACGGGCAGGGGGCACACTGCCGGCAGAACCGGAGAATCTCGCTGGCGTCAATGGCCGGAGAAGTCCAGCCCCTACATCTGTCTCATTGATGGTTGCGTTACTTGTTTCTATTGCAATTATGAAACCTCTAATTCCACCCCATCTTTTCCTCATTCTGTCTTTTCTAAACTCTGCAAATTTGAAATTCTAGTCTAGATTTTTCCATGTTTCAATAGTGCTGAATTTGTATTTGTTTTGTCATTATGTATAACTGCCTCAAGCTCCCCTGTTTTATTAAAGAACTGAGTGTCTTGCTGCACAGACAGCTTAACTCATTTTTAATAGCAGCTCCTCTCACTTTATTTTTAGCAACAACTTACGTTTATAAAGTGCCTTTAATGTAAGGAAACATCCTGAGGAACGTCACAGGAATGAGTGCGATAAAAAGCTAAAATAGACATGGATCCACATCGGGCAATATTAGGACAGATGTTGGAAAGCCCCACCATCACCTCCCTCCCCGCCCCATCTTTTTCATTTAAAGCCTTGCCACCTCCCCATTTACCCTTTCCTCTTGGACCCTGATCTTAGCTTGGCTCATGGAGAAAGATGTCCAAAGATGTGCGGGTTAGGTTGATTGGCCATGCTAAAATTGCCCCTTAGTGTCCTGAGATGTGTAGGTTAGAGGGGTGAGCGGGTAAAATATGTAGGGATATGGGGGTAGGGCCTGGGTGGGATTGTGGTCGGTGCAGACTCGATGGGCCGAATGGTCTCTTTCTGCACTGTAGGGTTTCTATTAAAAAAAAAAGAATCTGTCCCTTCAGTATAGTTCCTTCCTGTCCCAGTGCTGGTGTCAATATCCCCTCTTGAAATTATCCCCTTTTTCCTATGCCAGCCCTTTATCCACATGTTGACTCACCTGATCTTTGTTTTTATTCATTCATGGGACATGGGCATCACTGGCTGACCAGCATTTATTGCCCATCCTTGTTGCCTTTGTTCAGAGGGGAGTTGAGAGTCAATTATATTGCTGTGGCTCTGGAGTCACATGCAGGCCTGACCGGAAAAGGACGGCAGATTTCCTTCCCTAAAGGACATTAGTGAACCAGATGTATTTTTCCGGCAATCGACAATGGTTTCATGGCCATCAGTAGATTCTTAATTCCAGATTTATTTTCATTAAATTCAAATTCAACCATCTTCCATGGCAGGATTCGAACTCGAGTCCCCAGAACATCAGCTGAGTTTCTGGATTAATAGTCTAGCAACAATACCACTAGGCCATTGCCTCCCCAAAAGCTGTCTCTATGCCAGTTTACATGTATGGTGGACAATAATTCAGAGATCAAAGTCCTGATTTAATTCCTAACTCTTGATACTTCCTCTGTCGGACCTCCTTCCACGTCCTACCTAGATTATTTGTTCCAGCATGGACCTTGATAAATGTATGTCCTCCTTCCTTTTCCAAATTCCAGCCCTGTTGCCTTAGATATGCCTTAACTGGCACTGGGTAGGCACTACATTTTCCAGGATTCTTGTTTGTGCTTGCAAAGGGCACAATGCTCCTAATTATAGAATTTCCTATCACAATCACATTTCAATTCTGCTCTTCTCAACATCTAGACAGCCTTCTGATCCACAATGCCTTGACCTGCCTTGCGGCTTTCCTCCCGGCAGTCTTTCTCCTTGTTCTCACAGGTAATCAGTTCATAACACAAGACTAATGTCTATAGGACCTTCTTTTCAACCTCTCCTGAATCCCCGTTACTCGCTCCCAACAGTCACACCCTCCCTTTCCTGAGCCTCTGCTTTCCTATGGGACGTGACTGCGTTCTGGATAAAGCTATCCAGAAAATGCTACCCCCTTCATTTAGTTTTGACATAGCACTAACTCACACGCCAGCTCCTTGCCTCTGAGCTGGAGTGACTGAAGGCGGAGACATCTCCTGCAGATGCAGAAATCCAGAGGAATCGTGCTAGCCACAAGCTATCACACACTAGAGTCCTGACACACAGCCGGCCTTGATGTCTTCATTTACTTCCAGTGATAGCCAGAATTAAAATTAGGCAGACTTGTTAAAAACGGTTCATTCCTTACCGTTTACTCGCCTTTAGAACTTTTCAGCATAGAAATCATAAAATCCCTACAGTGCAGAAGTAGGCCATCCAGCCCATCGAGTCTGCATCAACACCAATCCCACTCAGGTCCTATCCCCATAACCCCACATATTTACCCCACTAATCCACACATCCCAGGACACTAAGGGGCAATTTAACATGGCCAATGCACCTAACTCGCACATCTTTGGATTGTGGGAGGAAACCGGAGCACCCGGAGGAAACAGACACAGGGAGAACATGCACATTCCACACAGACAGTGACCCAAACCAGGAATCGAGCCCAGGTCCCTGGAGCTGTGAAGCAGCAGTGCTAACCACTGTGCTACCGTGCCACCCTTTTGGTCTGCACTGGTGGTAAGGTCACTTTTTCAGATTTTTCCTTGCATTAGTTTCACTGTCCAGTTTTTTTTAAATGGTTCAACTCACTGCTAGTCTCCCACTACTTCTTAAACTAAATTTGATAACCACTGTTCTGAATATCTCTTTAACTATTTATCTATAGTCAAGTTAAAATAAAATAAATTAAGTATTTCGCTCAATCTCCAACAGCATCCACCTCTCCTTACTTGTGCTCATTATAACCTAGATCTCTGGGGTGGTTAACTGCCAAAGGTCTCCTCCTTATACTGCTCCTGTTCTCACCCCTTTTAGCTGCTGGGCTAGCCTTGTAATTTGGCAATAGATTGATTTCCACAAAGCAGATGAAGTGATGCACAGCCACATTGCTTTTAAATTCATTCAAGGGATGTGGGCTTCACTGACAAGACCAGCATTTATTGCCCATCCCTGGTTGCCCTTGAGAAAGTGGTGGAAAAGCCAATTTCTTGAGCTGCTGCAGTCCCTGTGGTGTAGATACACCCACAACTATTAGGGAGGGAGTTCCAGGATTTTGACTCTGTTACAGTGAAGGAATGGCAATATATTTCCAATTCAGGATGATGAGTATCTTGGAGGGGAACTTCCAGATGGTGGTGTTCCCTTGTATCTGATGCACTTGTCCTCCCAGTGGTGGCATGTTTGGAAGGTACTGTCAAAGGAGCCTTGGTAAGTTCCTACTATGCATCTTGTAGATGGTACACACTGCTGCTACAGTACCGCACTCATCCAGGCAAATGGAGAGTATTGATTGAAAGGGCAGCAAGTAGTCATTAAGCACTCAGTTCACCACATGCAACAATTACATGTGTACGAAAGGTATTTAATGCTTGAAAACTACAGTCAAAATAATTGCAGTTTGTAACTGTATGCAGCTAGTGCCTGGCATATGTGTGCATCCATGTAACTAGGATCCACACAGTCCTTGGAAAATATAGGGGTAAGGCCAAAGCAAAATTATTGTTTATTGACCATTATGTCAGCGAATGTGTTGGGACTTCTGAAAGAACTTATAGAAACAGTGCATTTTGCAGCAAACAAAATCTAGTCTAATTAGGAAGAATCTCTACAAACAGAACTTGGCAATGTCCCCTGATATGGGGCGGCACAATGGTCAGCACTGCTGCCTCACAGCGCCAGAGACCTGGGTTCAATTCCCAGCTTGGGTCACTGTCTGTGCGGAGTCTGCACGCTCTCCCCGTGTTATGTGCGTTTCCTTAGGGAGCTCCGGTTTCCTCCCACAATCTGAAAGACGTGCTGGTTAGGTGCATTGGCCGTGCTAAATTCTCCCTCGGTGTAACCCGAACAGGCGCCGAAGTGGCGACAAAGGGATTTTCCCAGTAATTTCATTGCAGTGTTAATGTAAGCCTACTTGTGATTAATAATTAAATAAATTTTGATGAAAACAGGGTGATTTTCAAGCAAAAACCCAATGAGAAGTGTCATGAACCCTGTAGGGACTGGTAAGTTTTTAAAAATTGCATTCCCAATGTTCAAATTTTAAAACTCCACAGGTATTAAAAGATTTAAAGCTTTTTACTTTTACAAATAAACTAAAAGCAATATCAACAGATTAGGTGAATTGGTCATGCTAAATTGCCCCTTACTGTCAGGGGCACGAGCTAGGGTAAATGCATGGGGTTATGGAGATTGGGCCTGGGTGGGATTGTTGTCAGTGCAGTCTCGATGGGCTGAATGGCCTCCTTCTGCACTGTGGGATTCTATGATTCTATGATCAAGTAAACATTACTTAGTTGGCTACTAATACTCGAAAATACAGAAAACAACCCTTGTTAATGTTCTAACTCAAGTGATAATCTCACACTGCATAAATGTACTTTATAGCATGTATTCCACAGGATAACAGTCTTTATGGAAGGTCCACAACTTCCAATGCATTCACACCTCTCCATTTCATTGAGTGATGATGTTGAAGACCATCAAAAGGCGCTTCCCTCAGTTTTTCAGAGCATTTCCAAACCGGCTACCAGATGTGAGAGTCACTCCAGTGATTCCTGCTCCTGATCTTGCCAGAGTAAATCTTCCAGAGTCTTTAGGTTGCCACGGGATGCGCCTCTTCATTGAGAGATGGTTCTCTCTCCCACATTTTGCCTGGTAGTTTGCAGAGAACTCACAGCCTTCTTTCACTGACTCCACTAGCTGCAGCCTTTTGTCCCTGGAAGATCTCTGTCTTTTTTCTCCCCCTTTGACCAAAACCTCAGAGACAGAGAGGGCGATCTAGTCATCATACCCCACTGGCCAATGGGTGGGGTGAGCCACTAAGATTGTGAGAGAGCTGAGAAATCAGGTTCACACCTGATTTCTCAACTCCTGCAATCTTGTTGGCACCGGATGTCCGATGTGATGATCTGGCCAGGGGTGGGGGGGGTGGGGGTGAGGGGATGGGTGGAGGATGATTGGTCCAGCCAGGGGGGGTGAAGCTGGGGCTCGCAGTCGACCTCAGGGGGGCTGGGGTGCAGGGCCATGGAGGCCAGCTGAAAGCAGCAGAGACTTTGTGACAAGTCCTTGCTGCTCTTAGAACAGAGACCAGCATATGCGCAATTGCGCTCTCTGCTGCTATCTGCTGGTTTTCTGGTTATTTAAGCCCCGCCCCTCCTCCTACTGGCGGGGAATAGATTTCAGGATTTTTTAATGCACCGAGTGCATATGATTCGAGATTTGTACTCACCGAAAAAACGGATCCAAAACTCTCCCGTTTTCACACTCATTCTGGAATTTTTTTGGAAGATCCTTCTCAGAAAGTCTGTCCACAGTCAGCTTAGCGGCTCTCGCCTTTGCTTCTGTTTGGGAACATTTTGTGCCTTACACTCAATAAGTCTCAATCTGGGCCCTTGTCTCCACTGTAACCAAACCACACAAGCTTCTTGTCGGACAGAACTTGTAAAAGTTCAGATGACCCTCTTCACTCCTCTATTTTATCTTAAGTTAAAGAGATGGTTTAAATATAACAAACTTATAAAACCTCACATTCGTAGCAGAATGAAACAAATTAAATTGAGAATAGAAACATCATGGAAGATGCTCCATGGAAAAATAACAGTGGGTAACAGAGAACCTACGGAACAGAAGGCAGTACTTGTCAAATGTCTCAAAAAGAAATAAACAGCTACCAGAAATGAAAGCCAATACCAGGGTTAGAATTCTTGTGACATGACTTCACTCTCTCTGCTGGTGGATTACCCACAGAAAGCAACAGAGTTTCTGAATATCAATCTTCTTCCATTTCTCCCCACAAAATCTGTGTCTCCATCTCCTATATTTTACTCATCCTGTTCTACAACAAATCAATCTGGATTTGCAGCAAAATCTTGTGAAGGCCAAACTGAACTCCCTGCTTCTGTCAATAAGCACATCCTTTTTTTTTTATTCATTCGTGAGACATGAGCATCGCTGGCTGGGCCAGCATTTATTGCCCATCCCTAATTGCCCGAGGGCAGTTGAGAGTCAACCACATTGCTGTGGCTCTGGAGTCACTTGTGGGCCGGACCAGCTAAGGACGGCAGATTTCCTTCCCTAAAGGACATTAGTGAACCAGATGGATTTTTCCAACAATCGACAACGGTTTCATGGTAGATTCTTAATTCCAGATTTTTGTTTAATATTGAATTCAAATTACACCATCTGCCATGACAGGATTCAAACCCGTGTCCTCCAGAAGATTAGCTGAGTTTCTGGATTAATCGTCTAGCAATAATACCACTGGGCCATCGCCTCTGCTAACCTTAAACATAAGAACCTTATAACCAAGGCTCCAAATATCTCGATGGCAACATGACATAAAGAGCCTGTTCTCTGGCAGAAGTACAGATCAACTACCTTTTAATTCCAAGGTTTCCATTGATTCTGAGAAACTATATGAATAATTTCTAATTTGAATTAAGGTTTGCAACCCTGTTTTCCAGGATTGTAAGTCTTTATCTTCTTTTATGGAGATAACAATAGGTACCATAACTTCACTAAGACGTCCAAAAGCAATCAATCTATTTTTCAAGATTTTTCACGATTAACTATGACCTTGCAAATGAAACATAGATTAGCTTTTAATTGACATTAACTTCATGCTTATTTGGATTCCATTTATTTCAGGATTGCTTATCAGTTTTTCAATCAGATTCCCCTATGTTTCCACTCCAGGGACCCGGGTTCGATTCCCGGCTTAGGTCACTGTCTGTGTGGAGTTTGCACATTCTCCCCATGTCTGCGTTGGTTTCCTCCGGGTGCTCCAGTTTCCTCCCACAGTCTGAAACACGTGTTGGTTAGGTGCATTGACCCAAACAGGCGCCAGAGTGTGGCGACTAGGGGAATTTCACTGTAACTTCATTGCAGTGTTAATGTAAGCCTTACTTGTGACAATAGTAAATAAACTTTACTTTTCCTGAAATACCAACCTCCCAAGCCGAACGTTATATTCCAAAATATCTGAATCGTGAACTATGTATTTACAGCAATATAGGACATCAATTATGATATTTTTAAGCATTTTACCGATCCATAAAATCAAGATAATGGCACGATATTTAAGAAATTCCTATTTTATCACCTGAGGTTCATCTCTGGTGAAAAAGTAACTGACTCAAAGAAATCATAGAATCCTACAGTGCAGAAGCCATTCGGCCCATCGAGTCTGCACCGACCACAATCTCACCCAGGCCCTATCCCCATAATCCCATGCATTTACCCTAGCTAATCCCCCTGACACTAAGGGGCAATTTAGCATGGCCAATCCACCTAACCCGCACATCTTTGGAGTGTGGGAGGAAACCAGAGCACTCGGAGGAAACCGGTGCAAACTCCACACAGACAGTGACCTAAGCGGGAATCGAACCCAGGTCCCTGGCGCTGTGAGGCAGCAGTGCTAACCACTGTGTCACCGTGCCACCCTTCAAGTAGTAACAGTAGTTGAAAAAACTTGTGAAAGCAGCTAGTATAGTTAATTCGGTTAGGCAAAGAAATTTTGGTACTGCAGCTTTTTCTGAAATGAAGACAGGAAACACTTGTGTGGGGGTGGGGTTGGTAATGGAAGCACTAAAGGATTTGTCTGACAGAAAATCAGTTCAGCAGAAAAAGTGACTCTTGGGGAAGCAATTCACCTTACAAAGAATAATCTGGAAAGTGCTTCATCAATACAAAAAAAGACAGTCGAGCAGATTAATCTCCAGTTGTATATTTCAGAAGGCAACAGATAATGGGCAACTGTTCTTTTAGAACTTGTCTCTGATATACAATAGCACTCCAAAGTCAGCTCCAAACTTATTCCAAAAAGAGGTGGTATAGAGTATAACCTCAGTGTGGTATCCATACCAGGATTAAAACTGCTCTGATGAAAGGTCGCCTACTGGAACATTGGCTCAAACTTTCCTTCCAACAGTGGAAAACAGAAGTTGGAATTTCTTGCAGGTGCCAAACTTGCCCTCATGAAGAAACGCTCTTTGTGGTTTTCATAGAGGGTTCCCCTTAATTGGCATGCAAAAGATTTGCTGTCCAATTCCCAGCTAATGTTCTGGGGACCCAGGTTCGAATCCCACCACAGCAGATGGTGGAATTTGAATTCAATAAAAAATATCTGGAATTAAGAATCTACTTTTTAAAAATTCATTCCTGGGACATGGGCGTTACTGACTGTCCAGCATTTATTGCCTATCCCTAGTTGCCTAAGAGCAGTTGAGAGTCAACCACATTGCTGTGACTCTGGAGTCACATGTGGGCCAGACCAGGTAAGGATGTCAGATTTCCTCTCCTAAAGGGCATTAGTGAACCAGATGTGTTTTTCCGACAATCGACAATGGTTTCATGGTCATCAGTAGATTCTTAATTGTAGATATTATTTATTGAATTCAAATTCAACCATCTGCTGTGGCGGGATTCAAACCCAGGTCCTCAGAACATTAGCTGAGTTTCTGGATTAATAGTCTAGTGATAATACCACAAGGCCATCGCCTCCCCTAACTGATGACCATGAAACCATTGCTGATTGTTGGAAAAACCCATCTGGTTCACTAATGTCCTTTAGGGAAGGAAATCTACCGTCCTTACCTGGTCTGGCCTACATGTGACTCCAGAGCCACAGAAATAGGATTTATAATAGGATTTATAGCCACAGAGATAGGATTTATAATCACCTCGAAAGGAATAATTTGATTAGGGATAGTCAGCATGGTTTTGTGAAGGGTAGGTCGTGCCTCACAAACCTTATTGAGTTTTTTGAGAAGGTGACCAAAGAGGTGGATGAGGGTAAAGCGGTTGATGTGGTGTATATGGATTTCAGCAAAGCGTTTAATAAGGTTCCCCATGGTAAGCTTTTGCAGAAAATACGGACACATGGGATTGAGGGTGATTTAGTGGTTTGGATCAGGAATTGGCCAGCTGTAAGAAGACAGAGGGTCGTGGTTGATGGGAAATATTCATCCTGGAGTTCAGTTACTAGTGGTGTACCGCAAGGATCTGTTTTGGGGCCACTGCTGTTTGTCATTTTTATTAATGACGTGGATGAGGGCGTGGAAGGATTGATTAGTAAATTTGCGGATGACACTAAAGTCGGTGGAGTTGTAGACAGTGCGGAGGGAACTGGCAGGTTACAGAGGACATGGATAAGCTGCAGAGCTGGGCTGAGAGGTGGCAAATAGAGTTTAATGCGGAAAAGTGTGAGGTGATTCACTTTGGAAGGAGTAACAGGAGTACAGAGTACTGGGCTAATGGTAAGGTACTTGGTAGTGTGGATGAACAGAGGGATCTGGGTGTCCATGTGCATAGATCCCTGAAAGTTGGCACCCAGGTTGATAGGGTTGTTAAGAAGGCGTACGGTGTGTTAGCTTTTATTGGTAGAGGGATTGAGTTTCGGAGCCAGGAGGTCATGCTGCAACTGTACAAAACTCTGGTGCGGCCGCATTTGGAGTATTGCGTACAGTTCTGGTCGCCGCATTATAGGAAGGTTGTGGAAGTGTTGGAAAGGGTGCAGAGGAGATTTACCAGGATGTTGCCTGGTATGGTGGGAAAATCGTATGAGGAAAGGCTGAGGGACTTGAGGTTGTTTTCGTTAGAGAGAAGAAGGTTAAGAGGTGACTTAATAGAGGCATACAAGATGATCAGAGGATTAGATAGGGTGGATAGTGAGAGCCTTTTTCCTCAGATGGTGATGGCTAGCACGAGGGGACATAGCTTTAAATTGAGGGGTGAGAGATATAGGACAGATGTTAGAGGTAGGTTCTTTACTCAGAGTAGTAAGGGCGTGGAATGCCCTGCCTGCAGCAGTAGTGGACTCGTCAACATTAAGAGCATTCAAATAGCTATTGGATAAACATTTGGATGAGATTGGAATAGTGTAGATTAGAGGGGCTTTAGATTGGTTCCACTGGTCGGCGCAACATCGAGGGCCGAAGGGCCTGTACTGCGCTGTAATGTTCTATGTTCTATATGGTTGACTCTCTGAAATGGTGTAGCAAGCCACTCAGCTTACCACCATCTTCTCAGGGGCAATCAAGGATGGGCAATAAATACTGGCTGGCCTGAGACACCCATGTCCCACAAATGAATTTAAAAAAAATAAGGATGGCAGGTGGGCTCTTGAAGTTCAAGGGTCAATCAGAGGCCTTCCATCTTGAAAGGAGCAGCAGCCTGCAACGGGAAGTGAGGAAGAGGAGAGACACTTCAAGATGGAGGTGCCCTCTTTCCAATCTTTCTTTCAATCTTAAATTAAAATTGGATTTTGCAGCCAAGCTATGATGTGTTGGAGGAATGAAGAGTCTAAAGGGTGGCCAGCAGCTGGCTAGTCCTGCATCCAAACAGGCAAAGAGGGCTGTAGGTCAGCCTGGTGTGATGCCCCCTTTCCCACCCCACCCAGCCGGTCTGCTCCTTTAATTGGTCTCAAGAGATTCCTAATGAGCCCGACAGGCTACATAGCATTTTCAGCCAGGTAGTCCTGCTGGCTCCCAGTCCCGCAGCTAAACAACTGGCCCAGACAATGGATGAAGTCAGGGAACCATCACACCAGCCAAGAGACGGCATGGTGGCACAGTGGTTAGCACTGCTGCCACACAGCGCCAGGGATCCTGGTTTGATTTCCGGCTTGGGTGACAGTCTGTGTGGAATTTGCACATTCTCCCTGTGTCTGCGTGGGTTTCCTCCGGGTGCTCCGGTTTCCTCCCACAGTCCAAAGATGTGCAAGTTAGGTTGATTGGCCATGCTAAATTGCCCCTTAGTGTCAGGGGGTTAGTAGGGTAAATAAGTAGGGTTATGGGGATAGGGGCTGGGTGGAATTGCGGTCGGTGCAGACTCGACGGGCCAAATGGCCTCCTTCTGCACTGTAGGGATGTTATGGATTGTAAGGGGACTATTTATAAATCCCAGGCTGGAGCCAAAAATCCAGTTCATAAATTCTGTTTCTCTCTTCTTCGAGGCTGCCAAACCCGCTGAGTATTTCCAGCATTTTCATCTTTTTAAAAATATGTTAAAACCGCCCAGGTTGCTCATCGAATCTGATGGGAACTTTATAAACTCAGAGGGAAGGCTTTTGTGATTGTTTTGAGAATTTGAACATTCCCATTTGCAACTGTTTAAAGATCACAATTTCACAGTAAATATAAAGTTCTGCTCACATATCAGGATGTCATGTGCAAAATTATCTTCAGGTACTCAGAGATTGGTATTTTAACCACAGGTGGCAGTGTGGGGGGGGGGGGGGGGCAAAAGTGTGGTAGCGGGGGAGGATGCCCATGTCATCTGGGCTTGGGGGATCTCCTGTTCAGGCATCTAGTGCCCAATGAAGGCCCCCCCGCAACCTCACAACCAGGGTAGCGACCTTGTAACAATCAATTGATGCCCACTTAAGAGCCTCATCCTGCCACCCATGGTATCAACTCAGCAGCAGGTTGGGGCTTATCCAGGGAACATGACAAGCAAACCCTTGTGAGTTTGTTTGTGGACACCCGGGGGTGGGTCCCTTGTTTAGAGAAACTCAGTGGCTTGTCGAGGGACCTGACAGCAGGAAACATGGGGCCCAGTGAGAGCTCTCTCCCTGCCCTTGCTGCCAACTCCTCTGCTCATCCCTTCCCTGCGATGCCTACCCTGTGAGGCCCTCCTGCCATCCCTTCACCTGTGCCTGGGTCCCATCGATGCAACAGCTCAGGTATGTGTAGCTAGTGACCCAAAGGCACCATTGAGCGCTGAAGAGCTGCCATCCTCTGATTGACTGGCAGACCTCACTGGCACAGCACAATGGCGCCATGGTTCACAATGCTAAATTGCCCCTTAGTGTCAGGGGGACTAGCAGGGTAAATATATGGAGTTACAGGGATAGGGCCTGGGTGGGATTGTTGTCGGTGCAAGCTCGATGCGCCAAATGGCCTCCTCCTGCACTGTAGGGATTCTATGATTCTTTCAACAGGCCTTCTCAAAAAGAGACAACAAGGAGAGTCTCATTGACTCTCCAGCTAACCATCATCTCCACAAGATTCCAGCCCTTGTATCCAAGCACAATAGGTACAAAACAGCATTCAGCTCAAAAGGAATATTCCTCCATTCCTCCAGAATGATGTCTTATTGTCAAACTCCTGCTAAACAACAAATGAAGTGACTGCCACAAGTCAGAAATCTGCTCTTGCAATTCGAGTAACGTGATTGATCATAGTTTGGGGAGAAATTCATCAGTCGACTGTTATTGGATCTTGCTGCAGGTAATTAAGAGACTCCGACAGTAAACTAAAAAACAAGCCAATTAACCTTTCCCATCAACAAGTAAGATGCTTACTCATCAATGGAATGTCCTGACAGCTGATGGATTGCGGAAAAGTCCATCAGAGTGAAAGTTGGGAGACAGCAATTATCAGTATTCCGGCAAACCTAAATCCCAGAGGATTTACCCCTTCCGCATTATGATAAATCTTTTTTTCAGTGAGGTTCACAATGCTGAATGAGCAAACACTGATATAATAGTCTAACCTTACAAGGAGATTGCCACCTTTTCGAAGCACTTAAAAATTTCATATGTGCCAACAGGCAAAATTTTGGGTATTGGTTCCCACAATAGCAGTAAGTATTTCCCTGCCCCTTTAAAAGAGGAAATAAGCTATCCAAGGCTCTTCATGGAGGTGTAATCAGTCATTCCACTGCCAGTGGAAAAGTTAATGAGAATCTTGACCAAATGCTTGATGAGAAATGGGATTTAAATAGGAAAGAGAGGTAATGGGGCAGAGGAGTTAGAGCGTGGAGTCTAGATGGCTCAAGTCAATGGCATTGAGGAAAAGGTGGGGAGGTGATGGCCTAGTGGTATTATCATTAGACTATTAAGCCAGGAACTCAGCTAATGTTCTGGGGACCCAGGTTCGAATCCTGACATAGCAGGGATTCCACAGGTGGAACTTGAATTCAATAAAAAATATCTGGAATTAAGAATTGACTGATGACCATGAAACCATTGTCGAATGTCGTAAAAGCCCATCTGGTTCACTGATGCCCTTTAGGGAAGGAAGTCTGCCGTCTTTACCTGGTCTGACCCACATGTGACTTCAGAGCCACAACAATGTGGTCGACTCTGAACAAGGGCAACTAGGGATGGGCAATAAATGCTGGCCAGCCAGCGACACCCATGCCCCATAAATGAGACAAGTGCAAAAAATAGAAATTTATTTTCCATCTTCACTGCAAATAATTTTAGGAAATCCACTGAGCAGCAACTAACAAAGAATAAAGAACAAAGAAAATTACAGCACAGGAACAGGTCCTTCAGCCCTCCAAGTCTGCACTGACCATGCTGCCCGACTGAACTAAAACCCCCTACCCTTCCAGGGACCATATCCCTCTATTTCCATCCTATTCATGTATTTGTCAAGACGCCCCTTAAAAGTCACTACCGTATCCGCTTCCACTACTTCCCCCGGCAATGAGTTCCAGGCACCCACTACTCTGTGTAAAAAATCTGCCTCGTACATCTCCTTTAAACCTTGCCCCTCGCACCTTAAACCTGTGCCCTCTAGTAATTGACTCTTCCACCCTGGGAAAAAGTTTCTGACTATCCACTCTGTCCATGCCTCTCATAATCTTGTAGACTTCTATCAGGTCGCCCCTCAACCTCCGTCGTTCCAGTGAGAACAAACCAAGTTTCTCCAACCTCTCCTCATAGCTAATGCTCTCCATACCAGGCAACATCCTGGTAAATCTTTCCTGTACCCTCTCCAAAGCCTCCACATGCTTCTGGTAGTGTGGCGACCAGAATTGAACACTATATTCCAAGTGCGGCCTAACTAAGGTTCTATAAAGCTGCAACATGACTTGCCAATTTTTAAACTCATTGCCCCGGCTGATGAAGGCAAGCATGCCATATGCCTTCTTGACTACCTTCTCCACCTGCATTGCCACTTTCAGTGACCTGAGTACCTGTACACCCAGATCCCTTTGCCTATCAATACTCTTAAGGGTTCTGCCATTTACTGTATATTTCCTATCTGTATTAGACCTTCCAAAATGCATTACCTCACATTTGTCCAGATTAAACTCCATCTGCCATCTCTCCGCCCAAGTCTCCAACTGATCTATATCCTGCTGTATCCTCTGATGGTCCTCATCGCTATCCGCAAATCCACCAACCTTTGTGTCGTCCACAAACTTACTAATCAAACCAGTTACATTTTCCTCCAAATCATTTATATATATATATATATTACAAACAGCAAAGGTCCCAGCACTGATCCCTGAGGAACGCCACTTGCCACAGCCCTCCATTCAGAAACGCATCCTTCCACTGCTACCCTCTGGTTTCTTTGACCGAGTAAGAAGTTTAACAACACCAGGTTAAAGTCCAACAGGTTTATTTGGTAGCAAAAGCCACTAGCTTTCGGAGCTCTTAGCCCTTTCTTCAGGTGAGTGGGAATTCTGTTCACAAACAGAGCTTATAAAGACACAGACTCAATTTATATGAATAATGGTTGGAATGCGAATACTTACAACTAATCAAGTCTTTAAGAAACGAAACAATGTGAGTGGAGAGAGCATCAAGACAGGCTAAAAAGATGTGTATTGTCTCCAGACAAGACAGCCAGTGAAACTCTGCAGGTCCACGCAACTGTGGGAGTTACAAATAGTGTGACATGAACCCAATATCCCGGTTGAGGCCGTCCTCGTGTGTGCGGAACTTGGCTATCAGTTTCTGCTCAGCGACTCTGCGCTGTTGTGTGTCGCGAAGGCCGCCTTGGAGAATGCTTACCCGAATATCAGAGGCCGAATGCCCGTGACCGCTGAAGTGCTCCCCAACAGGAAGAGAACAGTCTTGCCTGGTGATTGTCGAGCGGTGTTCATTCATCCGTTGTCGCATGTTACCAAATGTTACCAAACAACGATAATGTAATAGCAAACTTATCAAATGAGTACTTTGTATCTGTTATAACAGTGGAGAAAGAGGACAGTATACCAGTGTACAGAGGAGCCCAAAAATAAAGGAAGAGGAATGTTGTGGATTTGACATTTTTTGTAATGGTGAGGGAGAAAATACTGAGATTTAAGATACACAAGTCACCAGGACCTGATGGTTACAACTGTACGGTATAAATAGGACTGGTGAGCAAATTGCAGATATTTCAGTCATCATTTTACAAAGCTCTCTAAATTCAAGAACTGTGCCCTTGGATTAGAAAAATTGGAAAATTGCAAATCTCAGTCTATTATCTAAGAAGAGACAAAACACATAACTACAGAGCTGTCAGTTGAATGTCAATTGTGGGGAAGTGACTGGAATCCACTGAAAGAAGGGGATTGACCGAGCACTTGTAAAGCATCCACTGTTCAAAAGCTGTCAGCGTGAGCTCAGGAAGTATAAGTCACATCTGACTAATCTAGTTGGTTTTTTTGAGGAAGTCACTAGCGTGATGGATAGAGGGAGGTCTAATGGAGTCCTCCATACCGTTCCACATAAAGTATTTGATGCAAAAGTGGGAGCTCATAACTGATGGTAACCTTGTGACATAGGTCAGTAGTAGATCAGTAAAAGACAGAGTCGGGATAAAGCAGTTTGTGTTGATGGGAGCAGCAAGTTACAAAGGAACACAGGTTACCTGAACAGCTACAACGGTGGCAGATGGAGTTTAATGTGAGATCATTACCATGTGGCAGCATGGTGGCAAAATGGTTAGCACTTCTGCCTCACAGTGCCAGGGACCAAGTTCGATTCTGGCCTTGGATGACTGTCTGTGTAGAGTTTGCACATTCTCCCCGTGCCTGCGTGGGTCTTTCCCAGATGCTCCGGTTTCCTCCCCCAGTCCCAAGATGTGCTGGTTAGGTGGCCATCTGATGCCCGTGTGCATCAACCTCAGCGATTTCCCTCCCTCATCTGCTGTGGGACTGTCAATGGAGGGAGTTCCATGAGCTCTGCCAGTAGCTTGCGCTCATTCAGGCTTAGAAAGCAGAAAGCCCTTGGAGTATTAACATATCCTGTGAGTGACAGGAGTTCAGAGAGGGCTGGCAACAGCTTTCGGTTGTTAAATAAACCCAGGGCTGGGCCAGATTGAGAGTGGGTGGCTTATACAGGGGTCCAGATGGACATGACGCATGGATTAGCATTGAACAGAAACCTCAGAGCTGTTACATAACACGAACGGGAATGACTACTTTTAACAGTCAAGTGCCTGAAACTGACATGGTGGGAGATAGTTAGAACTGTTTAAGCTGACCGGGGTGACCCTCAAAGTCAGCCCCTTCCCTCCAGCACAACCCCCACTTCCTCCAGTTAGACGCAGAGAGATTTTAAACAGGCCATTTGCTCCCCGTCGCGGGACACTTGGTGCGGATCTCAACTTGGAATTGACTACCTATTCAGTGGGCCATCGGGGTTCCTACTAGTGGTGAATGGGGCTGGGGAAATCCCCCCCGCGCTCCCACCTTTAGACTATTCAGATCAATTGGGGACATTTGACTGCTATCTTCTTGCAATCGTTACAAATGTAAACTTATTTAGGAATATTCAAACCTGAGTATTCCAACAACAAATACATTTCATTTTTAGAAAGAGACGATACTATACAGAATGAATTAACTTGCAGTTAGTTATTTTTATGGTAGCCGATATTTATAAAGCGACAATTGATGACCATGGATTTCCATTGAGCAATGCATTCGAGACATTTGTGCAACAATGCAAATTGGAGGCATTTATCAATGTGTTGACACCATTCCTGCATTGCACCTGGGAATTAAGCATGGAATTTGTTTGTTCTGTGTATGTCAGCCAGAAAAACCCACATACTTGTGTCTGTAATAGATCCTATTAATAAAGTCAATGATTTAAACAAAATAGAGGAACAGAGTTTACCAATCTGAAACTGTTGAACTCAATATTGAGTCTGAATGGTTGTAAAGTGTTTGATCGAGGAAACACTCACAGACAGTAAAATCTACCCGCTATTATGTTTTAGTTTCCTTCCATGTTTCGCTTTTTAAAAATTATTTTCAGACAGTAACATATCTGCTCCAGCCATACCCTTTGTTTCATTCTTCGTCCCATCACCATTCCCTTTGACCCTGTGACTCTTCTATCATTCCATCTCCCTTGTCTTTTACCCTATCACATGTCTTCCCTTTGTCTTTGTACCACCAACCCTTTGGCTTAAACTTATTCTGAAACATTCCTAACTTTTCCCTGCTCTGATGAATATTATTTAAATGGAGAAAGGCTGCAGCGCAGAGGGATTCGAGGGCCCTTGTGAATAAATCACAAAAAGCCAGCATGCAAGTTCAGTAACAGGGAAGGCAAATGGAATGTTGGCTTTCGTTTCTGTGGTGAACCATAGTTGGTTACCACTATGAGTGCTGAGCCATGGATGGTCAGCACTATGGGGGTTTGTAGATATGTTACTGTAGTTACTGTTGGTGTTAGGGTTGGGCTGTTCTACCTGTTGATATTGTTCTGTGGTACACTCCAGTTGGCTCCGCCTACCAGGGGAAGTATAAAGGTCACTGCACTGCCTGGTGACCCTTTAGTCTGGGATTGTATTGTATATAGTATGCTCCATTCTTGTCAGTAATAAAAGCCTTTATTTCTCGGGTACAATCTAGCCTCCCGAGTGATTTAATCGAGCATCAATTTTATTACTGACAAAATTTTGAAAACCATGGAGCAAATGTTGAAACCTGATCGGCTTACTTTAGATCCACGTGCGGCAGGAGCGTCGAACACTTTCGACCATTGGTTAAAGTGTTTTCAAGACTACATCGATGCCTCAACAGCCATTCAAAACGATGCCGATAGACTGCGGGTCCTCCACCTGAGGGTAAGCGACACTGTATACTTAGCAATCCGCGATGCCCAAGACTACAAAGGGGCCATCGAACTACTTAAGAAACGGTACAACAAACCGCCAAACGAGATCCATGCTCGACACCTTCTAGCCACTCGACGGCGGCAGCTCGGCGAAACGACAGAACAGTACCTGTGTGAACTTCAGCAGCTAGCCAGAGCCTGCAACTGCAAGCCAGTGTGGGCGGCCCAGTATACAAACGACTTGATCCGCGATGCGTTCGTGGCGGGAATCGGCTCGTCGTACATTCGCTTTCGGCTGCTAGAGCAAGGTAATCTAGACCTCGCTAAGACGGTAGAATTGGCCGACGCTATGGATACGGCCTCCAGAAGTCTAGAAACGTACCCCACCGACCACGTGGGAACATCGTGGCAAGTACAGCCACCGATTCTGCTTTATTCAGCGGCTCCGAAAAACTGCGCGATTGTGTTTCCAACCTCGGACCTGACTACGGCGGCAGCTCCAGGAGGCCCGCGGTGTTACTTCTGTGGATTGGCGAAACACCCTCGGCAGCGATGTCCAGCTAGAACGGTATTTTGCTCCGCGTGTGGAAAGAAAGGGCATTATGCCAAAGTCTGCAGGACCAAACCACCCTCCAAACATAGCAGTGCGGCGTGTGATTCTCCTGAGCCTGTCTCCTTGTCTCCAGTGTCTTCGAGGTCTTCCACCACGTGCGATTCCAGAGCGCCGCCATTCCTGACGACGGAGACGCAAGACACGTGCGACCTGCAGGGGCCGCCACTTTTAGTGCCACCGACCACGTGCGATCCATGGGGGCAGCCATTTTGGTCGGCACCGACCGCGGACGACCAGCAGGGGTCATCATCATCAACCACCTCAGCTGCCTGCAGCGGCACCCAAGACCCAACGGTGGCGTCAATCATCCTGGACCAGGCCAAGCCTCACAGACTCGACAAGTCCATGATGGACATAGAGGTAAATGGACGCCAAATTCATTGTTTGTTTGACAGCGGGAGCACAGAGAGCTTCATTCACCCTGACACCGTGAAATGGTGCGGTCTCCGAGTACGGACTGTCGGACCGACAATTTCGATGGCGTCGAGGTCCCGGTCTGTTGCCATGCTAGGGAACTGCGTGGTCAACCTGACGGTGCGGGGCACAGTTTACGAGGATTTCAGGCTCCTTGTGTTACCGCACCTTTGCGCTCCGATGCTCCTGGGACTAGACTTTATCGTCCACCTGAGGAGTGTAACCCTGCAGTACGATGGACCACTCCCTCCACTTTCAGTGGGAGCACAGCAGCCTCCAAATTGCCCAGCGCGCTCCACATGTAGCCTCTCGACACTCAGAATCATCCCACCATCTTTATTCGAGAATCTCGTGCCAGGCTGCAAGCCCATCGCAACCAAGAGCAGGCGTTACAGCACTGAGGATCGGATCTTTATTCGATCTGAAGTTCAGCGGCTCCTCAGGGAAGGGATCATCCAACCTAGCTCTAGTCCATGGAGAGCGCAAGTAGTGGTGGTTAAAACTGGAAACAAACCCCGGATGGTCATAGACTATAGTCAGACCATTAATAGATATACGCAGCTGGATGCGTATCCTCTCCCGCGCATATCTGACATGGTCAACCAGATTGCGCAGTACCGGGTGTTCTCCACCATTGACTTGAAGTCAGCTTACCACCAGCTCCCCATTCGCCCAGAGGACCGAAAATACCTCGGCCTCCACAATGGACCGCTATGAGGCGGATGGTCGTCTTTATCACTTTTTAAGGGTTCCCTTTGGCGCCACGAATGGGGTCTCGGTCTTCCAGCGTGCAATGGACCGAATGGTGGACCAGAACGGGCTGCGGGCTACCTTCCCGTACCTGGATAACATCACTATCTGCGGCCATGACCAGCAGGACCACGATGCCAACCTCCTTAGATTTTTACGCACTGCATCTCGCCTGAATCTGACCTACAACAGGGAGAAGTGCGTATTTCGCAAGCGCCGCTTAGCAATTCTCGGATACGTGGTGGAAAACGGGGTCCTTGACCCTGATCCAGACCGTATGCGTCCCCTCCTCAAACTTCCCCTGCCCACTAGCATCAAAGCACTGAGAAGATGCTTAGGCTTCTTCTCTTACTATGCACAGTGGGTTCCCAATTATGCGGACAAAGCCTGTCCGCTCATCAAGTCTACCTCCTTTCCCCTAGCAACAGAGGCTCGCGTAGCCTTTGAAGGGATAAAAGCCGACATCGCGAAAGCCACGATGCACGCTGTTGATGAGTCCATCCCCTTCCAGGTGGAGAGTGATGCATCGGATTTTGCCTTGGCCGCCACACTTAACCAGGCGGGCAGGCCCGTCGCCTTTTTCTCTCGCACCCTCCAAGGCCCTGAAATTCGGCACTCTGCGGTGGAAAAGGAGGCCCAGGCCATTGTGGAGGCCGTTCGGTATTGGCGCCATTACTTGGCGGGAAAACCATTCACCCTGCTCACGGACCAGCGGTCCGTGGCGTTCATGTTCAACAACACGTTACGGGGTAAGATCAAAAATGATAAAATCTTGAGGTGGAGAATCGAACTCTCCACCTACAATTATGATATCATGTACCGTCCAGGGAAGCTCAATGAGCCCTCAGACGCCCTGTCGTGTGGAACATGTGCAAGTGTGCAGGAGAATCGATTACAGCCCTCCACAATGATCTCTGCCATCCAGGGGTCACTCGGCTCTTCCATTTCGTAAAGGCCTGGAATCTACCCTACTCAGTGGAGGATGTCAGGTCCATAACCCGAAGCTGCCAGGTATGTGCTGAATGCAAACCGCACTTCTACTGACCTGACAGGGCACACCTCATTAAAGCCGCTCGCCCTTTTGAAAGACTGAGTGTGGACTTCAAGAGCCCCCTTCCTTCGACAGATCGGAACGTGTACTTCCTCTATGTGATTGACGAGTACTCACGATTCCCTTTTGTCATTCCCTGTTCTGATACGACCACTGCCACGGTCATCAAAGCATTACGGGATCTTTTCACCCTGTTCGGTTACCCCAGCTATATCCACAGTGATAGAGGCTCGTCATTCATGAATGACAACTTGAGGCAATACCTGCTCTCAAAAGGGATTGCCTCAAGTAGAACTACGAGTTACAACCCTAGGGGTAACGGACAGGTTGAACGAGAAAATGCTACAGTCTGGAAGGCTGTCTTACTGGCGTTGAGGTCTAAAGGTCTTCCAGTCTCCCGTTGGCAAGAGGTACTCTCTGATGCGCTCCATTCTATCCGCTCACTCCTGTGTACGGCAATCAACGCTACTCCACATGAGAGGATGTTTTCCTTCCCTAGGAAGTCTTCCTCTGGGACCTCATTACCGTCTTGGCTGACGCACTCAGGACCTGTCCTCCTGCGGCAGCATGTTAGGACCCGCAAGTCCGACCCTTTGGTTGAACAGGTCCATCTCCTCCATGCCAACCCTCAATATGCCTATGTGGCATATCCTGACGGGCGAGAGGACACGGTCTCTATTAGAGATCTGGCGCCAGCAGGGGACATGGCAACCCCAGTCGCTTCCACACCCCTAGTTAGGGACCCCCCGACCCTTATCTCCTCTCCTGACACGGCGCGGGCAGTATCGGGACCACCACTTAATCCTCTTACTCCCGTGTACAGCTTGCCTGAGTCCAGGAGATTGTCACCACCTCGAGGCGTGCTCGAGTCCAGCAGATTGTCGCCACCTCGTGGTCCACCTGTCCGTGAGGAACTGGAGGAGTCACTGGACACCGCCTTGGAGAGAAGGTCACCACGGTTACCAGAACCGGCGTTACCGCCGGTGTTGAGGAGGTCGCAGAGACGGTGCGGTCCTCCAATACGATTGAACTTGTGAATATATGAACAGTTGTTCTGTTTTTTTTGCCCCACCGGCCTTTGTTTTAAAGGAGGGGTGAATGTGGTGAACCATAGTTGGTTACCACTATGAGTGCTGAGCCATGGATGGTCAGCACTATGGGGGTTTGTAGATATGTTACTGTAGTTACTGTGGGTGTTAGGGTTGGGCTGTTCTACCTGTTGATATTGTTCTGTGGTACACTCCAGTTGGCTCCGCCTACCAGGGGAAGTATAAAGGTCACTGCACTGCCTGGTGACCCTTTAGTCTGGGATTGTATTGTATATAGTGTGCTCCATTCTTGTCAGTAATAAAAGCCTTTATTTCTCGGGTACAATCTAGCCTCCCGAGTGATTTAATCGCGCATCAGTTTCAAAGGGATTGGAGTACAAAAATAGAAAAGTCTTGCTAAAAGTTGCACTAGGTTGATCTTTCTCTACACTCTAGCTATGACTGTAACACTACACTCTGCACTCCTTTCCTTCTGTAAGAATGGTATGTTTTGTCCGTATAGTGCGCAAGAAACAATACTTTTCACTGTATGCTAATACATGTGACAATAATAAATCAAATCAAATCAACTATACAAGGCACTAGTCAGACCACACCTGGAATACTGTGAACAGTTTTGATCCCCTTATCTAAGGAAAGATAAACTGGTATTGGAAGCAGTCCAGAGAATGTTCACTGGGCTGATGCCGGGTATGGAAGGATTGTCTTATGAGGAGAGATTGAGTAGATTGGGCCTGTACTCATTAGAGTTTAAAAGAGCGAGAGGCAACCTTATTGAGACGGGGCGGGATTTTACCGTACCGCCTGGGAATCGTAGCAGGCGGGACAGAAAATTTGGCGGACTATGCAATGATCCGTTGGGTGGGAATTTCTGACCTTGGGCTGCGTGCGGCTGAAAAATCCTTCCCCTAGAATTCTCAGGGGGCTTGACAGGGTAAATGCTGAGAGGTTGTTTTTACTGTGGGAGGGTCTATGACCAGGGAGCATAATCTCAGAGTAAGTGGTCGCCCATTTAAGTCAGAGGTGAGGAGGATTTTCTTCTCTCTGAAGGAGTGAATCTGTGGAATTTTGTACCGCAGAGGGCTGTAGAGGCTGGGTTGTCGAGTATGTTTAAGACTGAGATAGACAGATTTTTAACCAGTAAGTGAATTAAGAGTCATGGGGATAAGGCGGGAGAGTGGAGCTGGGGGTTATTGTGGTGAACCATCGTTGGTTCACCACTGGGGGTTGTTACTATGTTACTGTTGGGCTAGGGTGTTGTTACTGTGGGGGTTGTACAATGTTGTTGGGTTAGGGTGTTTACCTGTTATAAGAGTTATCATGGCACATTCCAGTGGGGTCCCGCCTCCGGTGGCGAGGTATAAGACCCCCTGCTCCGGCAGGACCCCTTCAGTCTGAACTGGTGTATTCGTGTTAGTAGTTCCATTGTTACTCTATTAAAGCCTTCAATACCGAAGCCTTGGTTCCACGTGCTTATTGTCGCGCATCAATTTAATAGAGTAACAGAAAACTCACAGCTGTACAACAAGAAAAAAAAACAGAGAGTATGGAACAGATTCTAAAACCGGATCGTCTGACACTGGACCCACGTGCGGTCGGTGCAGCTAACACATTCGACCATTGGTGGAAGTGTTTTGAGGACTACCTGGCAGCCTCGGTAGCTATCACTACAGACAGTGATAAACTCCAGGTCCTCCACGCAAGGGTAAGCGACACGATTTACCTAGCCATTCGTGCAGCTCCCACTTACCCGGGTGCCGTCGAGCTCCTAAAAAAAAGATACACGAAGCCACCCAACGAGATACATGCTCGTTACCTCCTCGCTACACGACGTCGGCAGTCGGGCGAAACCATGGAGGACTATGCCAATGAGCTCCTGCAGCTTGCCAGGGGTTGCGATTGTAAGGACGTATCAGCCGAACAGTATATGTACGACCTCGCCCGAGACGCGTTCGTAGCAGGGGTAGGGTCCTCGTACATCAGGCTTAAATTGCTGGAAAAGGGGAAACTCGACTTGACCCAAGCAATGGAGATGGCCGTGATGCTGGAAGCGGCGTCGAAGAGCTTGGCGCTGTACCCCGAGGACCACGTGCAGTCAACGTGGTTGGAGCAAGCTCAGCTCCCTCCTCGCCCCGCTAACCCGCGCTCCCAGATCGATTCGACGACGGCGGCAGCTCCAGGTGGCCAGCGATGCTATTTTTGTGGTGGGGCCAAGCATCCACGGCAACAGTGCCCGGCAAGAACGGCAATCTGCAGCCAGTGCGGTAAAAAAGGCCACTACGGCAAAGTCTGCAAGTCCAAACCTAAAAACGGCAGTGCAGCTTGTAACCCTCCAGAACGGAGACAATCTCCTTCGGCGTCGCAGTACCCACGAGGTCCGACCACGTGCGATCCCAGGACGGCGCCATCGTGGCTGACAGAGGAGGAGGAAGACCACCAGGAGTCGCTGCGCTTGGCGCCCTCGCCCACGTGCGATTCATGGGGGCGGCCATCATGGTCCACGACGACTAGGAGCGACCAGCAGGGGTCCTCAGCATCCACATCGGCAGCATGCAGTGACGCCCAGGGGCCAACGGTGGCGTCGATCTCCCTGGATCAGACCAGGCACTACAGACTTGAACATTCTATGATGGATATAAAGGTTAGTGGTAGAACTGTGAATTGTCTGTTTGACAGTGGAAGCACCGAAAGTTTCATACACCCTGAAACTGCTAAAAGGTGTGGACTCCGGGTTCTCCCTGCCAAGCAGACAATTTCCATGGCATCACGGTCCCGGTCTGTACCGATCCAAGGACGATGTATGGTAACTCTTGAGGTACAGGGCACAATTTACGAGCAATACAGGCTCCTTGTGTTACCTCACCTTTGCGCGCCAATTCTCCTCGGACTAAACTTTATGGTCCACATGAAGAGTGTGATCCTACAGTACGGTGGGCCACTCCCTTCACTGGCAGTAGGGAATCAGCCGCAGCCTCCAAATTGCCCAAAGCGCCCCGCATGCAATCTATCCACCCTGAAAATCACTACACCATCCCTTTTTAAAAATCTGGTACCTGGCTGCAAGCCCATCGCTACTAAAAGTAGGCGTTACAGCGCTGAGGACCGGATCTTTATTAGATCTGAGGTTCAGCGGCTCCTCAAGGAAGGGATCATACAGGCCAGTGCTAGTCCATGGAGAGCGCAGGTCGTGGTAGTCAAAAGCGGGAACAAACCTCGGATGGTCATCGACTATAGTCAGACCATTAATCGTTATACGCAGCTGGATGCGTATCCTCTCCCGTGCATTTCTGATATGGTCAATCAGATTGCGCAGTACCGAGTGTTTTCTACCATAGACCTTAAGTCCGCCTACCATCAACTCCCCATCCGCCCAGAGGACCGACAATATACGGCTTTTGAGGCGGATGGTCGTCTATACCAATTCCTCAGGGTTCCATTTGGTGTCACCAATGGGGTCTCGGTCTTCCAGCGTGCTATGGACCGAATGGTGGACCAGAACGGGTTGCGGGCTACCTTCCCGTACCTGGATAACGTCACCATCTGCGGCCATGACCAGCAGGACCACGACACGAATCTCCAACACTTTCTGCGCACTGCATCTCGCCTGAATCTGACCTATAACAGGGAGAAGTGCGTATTCCGTACGCGTAGGTTAGCCATCCTCGGATACGTGGTGGAAAACGGGGTCATTGGCCCTGATCCAGACCGTATGCGCCCACTCACTGAACTTCCCTTGCCCGCTAGCACGAAAGCACTGAGGAGATGCCTCGGGTTTTTTTCGTATTATGCACAGTGGGTCCCCAACTACGCGGACAAAGCTCGTCCGCTCATTAAGTCCACGACCTTCCCACTTACGCCGGAGGCCCAATTGGCCTTCAAGGCTTTGAAGAGCGACATCTCGAAAGCCACGATGCACGCGGTGGATGAATCCATTCCTTTCCAGGTGGAGAGTGATGCATCTGATTTCGCCCTAGCCGCCACACTAAACCAGGCAGGCAGGCCCGTCGCGTTCTTTTCCCGCACCCTTCAAGGCCCAGAAATTCGGCACTCAGCGGTGGAGAAGGAGGCTCAGGCCATTGTGGAGGCAGTCAGACACTGGCGCCATTACCTGGCAGGGAAGCGGTTCACCCTGATCACGGATCAACGATCCGTGGCGTTTATGTTCAGCAACACGCAGAGGGGCAAGATCAAGAACGATAAGATCTTGCGGTGGAGAATTGAGCTCTCCACCTATAATTACGATATTATGTATCGTCCAGGGAAGCTCAATGAGCCCTCAGATGCCCTCTCGTGCGGAACATGCGCCATCATGCAGGAGGACCGCTTGAAGGCTCTCCACAATGATCTGTGTCATCCTGGAGTCACCAGACTCTACCACTTCATAAAAGCCCGCAACCTGCCTTACTCGGTGGAGGATGTCAGGTCAGTGACTAGAAGCTGTCGGATTTGCGCAGAATGCAAACCACACTTTTATCGACCAGACCGGGCACAATTGGTCAAGGCCACTCGCCCTTTTGAGAGGCTGAGTGTGGATTTTAAGGGCCCCCTTCCCTCAACGGACCGGAATGTCTATTTCCTCAACATAATAGACGAGTATTCCCGGTTTCCGTTTGTTGTCCCCTGTGCGGACAAGTCGACTGCCACCGTCATCAAGGCTTTCAGTGAACTTTTTACCCTGTTCGGGTACCCCTGCTACATTCATAGCGACAGGGGCTCGTCGTTCATGAGCAACGACTTGAGGCAATTCCTGCTCTCATTCGGGATTGCCTCTAGTAGAACCACGAGCTACAACCCGAGGGGTAACGGACAGGTGGAAAGGGAGAATGCTACAGTCTGGAAGGCTGTCCTACTGGCACTGAAATCCAGGGGCCTTCCAGTCTCCCGTTGGCAGGAGGTCCTTCCAAATGCGCTCCATTCTATCCGCTCCCTCCTGTGTACGGCAACCAATGCTACTCCCCACGAGAGGATGTTCTCATTCCCTCGGAAGTCGTCCTCGGGAACCTCATTGCCAGCCTGGTTGACGTACCCAGGACCCGTCCTTCTGCGGCGACATGTGAGGGCTCGCAAGTCCGACCCCTTGGTCGAACCGGTCCAACTCCTCCACGCCAACCCTCAGTATGCCTATGTGGCATATCCTGACGGGCGAGAGGACACTGTCTCCATTAGAGACCTGGCGCCCGCAGGGGACGTAGCAACTCCTGTCGCTCCTATTCCCCCAGTCACGAATCCACTACTCCTCATTGCTTCCCCAGACGTGGCGCGGTCAGCACCGGGACCAGTGCATAACACTTTTACTCCCATGTACAGCTTGCCTGAGACTCGGAGATCGGCGCCACCATCATCACCACCACCACCACCACCAAACGTTCCAGGATCCCCTGCACCATCGCCTCACCAGGGCCGGCCGGCCCGGGAGCCCTTGAGGGGACAGCCAGACGTTGCTTTGGAAAGAGCGCCACCACAAGCACCTGCTCCGGTTTCACAACCGGTGTTGAGGAGATCGCAGCGTCGGTGCGGTCCTCCAGACCGTCTGGACTTGTGAATCCTGTGATTTGTCTGTTTATATGACCTGTTTTTCGTGCACCCCGCCACCTTTTGTTCTTAAAGGAGGGGTGAATGTGGTGAACCATCGTTGGTTCACCACTGGGGGTTGTTACTATGTTACTGTTGGGCTAGGGTGTTGTTACTGTGGGGGTTGTACAATGTTGTTGGGTTAGGGTGTTTACCTGTTATAAGAGTTATCATGGCACATTCCAGTGGGGTCCCGCCTCCGGTGGCGAGGTATAAGACCCCCTGCTCCGGCAGGACCCCTTCAGTCTGAACTGGTGTATTCGTGTTAGTAGTTCCATTGTTACTCTATTAAAGCCTTCAATACCGAAGCCTTGGTTCCACGTGCTTATTGTCGCGCATCAGTTATCACATTAAATCCGCCATGATCACATTGAATAGCGAAGAAGATGGGCCAAATGGCCTACTTCTGCTCCTATGTTTTATGACCTTATGAAAGGTCATTAACCTGAAACATTTGCCGGTATTTTACGACCTCACTCGGGCAAGGCTCGTAAAATCCCGTCCGAGGCCAGAGGAAAATTCCATTCTGCGAGCCGCGTGGCGGTAAAATTCAGGCCATTAACTCTGCTTCTTTCTCCACAGATGCCATGACTTTCTGAGTATTTCCAGAATTTACTGTTTCTATTAGAGCTTAAATTTTTATTTTTCTACAGGCTTCGTTCTGTGTAGTCAATATTAACCTACTCCAGGTGGGAGCATGAAATGGCTGTCATTAAGTTGCACCTAACTCAGAGTCTTTTCACTTACACTGCTGTCTCACTTTGGTCCTGTTTATTGAACATTGGAGTATCTAAGTGCGAAATGCAGCTTGCATTCATTCGAGTAACCGTGCTGCTTTTTCACTCTTGTGCTTCTTCAGCAAGATGAGTAGCATTATTGCTCCTTACGTTTCAAAGTTGCAAGCCAAAGCAGACGATGGAATTTCCATTTGTCAAAGGCAACCGACCATTATTCAACTCTAAACGTATGAACATATCCATTCTAGAAATAGTTGAGAGCGCGCGATAAGCAATTCAGAAGAAAGCAGACTATCCCACTTAGATAGTTTCATCTTCTTCATAAACCATTTACCTGTCAAAAACCCAAATGTCGGTGCTAAGGCAAGGTAATTACTTTAATTGGTTACATTAATAGCTCTATACAGTTTATAATGTATAAACATCAAGTTATAAGCCACCACCAGAGCAGACAAAAATTATCTTACACATTCAGTTAAAATAAGTCCAAACACAGGATTTTCTGATGGTAGTGCAGTCAACGTTGGAAGATACAGAAGCTATTTTTAATCGAGAAGTGTTCTATTCTGTATGTGAGACACACACACACTGTTTATGGGATCGCAATTCTGCAATGTTTGGTTTTCTGTGGCATGTCATCAAAAGCTATCAGACTGGCATATGGAATTCTAAATATACTTTTCAGCATCTCGTTGCAACATTGAAAATCCTTATGAGTTTGAACAGGGTAGGCGCTGGAAGGATGTTTCTGCTGGTTGGGAAGTCGAAAACGAGGAAATCAAAGTCTCAGAGTAAATGGTTGGCCATTTAGGATTGAGATGTAGAGAAATGTCTTCAGTCGAAAGGTTTGGAATTTTCTACCACAGAAAGCTGTGGATGTTCAGGTCATTGAGTGTATTCAATGGGGATAGTTGTGGATGGTTGAAATAAGGTAGAATGCAGAGGAATCTCTAAGGAGTGATTGGCCTCATCCAACTGCTCTTAATTTTGTTCTTAAGGTTATTCTGCCTAGCGCGCTAGTAACAGCAATTCAAATTTCATTAAAACTTCAAATAAAATATAAAAATAAGTTTTAAAGTTTATTTATCAGTGTCACAAGTAGGCTTACATTCACACTGCAATGAAGTTACTGTGAAATCCCCCAGTTGCCACATTCTGGCGCCTGTTCGGGTACACTGAGGGAGAATTTAGCATGGCCAATGCACCTGACCAGCACGTCTTTCAGAATGTGGGAGGAAACCGGAGAACCCGAAGGAAACCCATGCAGTCACTGGGAGAACGTGCAGACAGTTTAAGTCAGGAATCAAACCCAGGTCCTTGGCGCTGGGAGGCAGCAGTGCTGACCACTATGTCACCAGAATATCTGGAATGAAAGGAAAATTATGATTTTTCTTCATATTTTTGATATATGCACATAAATACTGTCTGATACCGCGCTGATGTTTTGCACTGACATTATTTTGTCTGTTTTGGACTCCGTTATTGAGAAGATAAATATAGATAGCAATAGCTATGAGTTTGTTCAGAAGGTTGCAGTTATTTTAGTAACTCCTTTCCCACTCCTGCTTGCCAATTCTATCAGTCTCTTATTGATTTTTGACTCAATTCAATTTGCTCGCTCTTTATATATATCCCCCAGAAAAAAGCCCTGAGAAGAATAAGATCACAGGCTCAGCCCAGTTGCTTTGACCTTACAGTGTGTTCCAGAACAAGGAAATGATCTGGCAATTACCCAACACTAAGAAACTATTGCGCTGAGCATCCAGTGATAAGCGTTCAGAGGGAGAAAGATAAATTAAGTTATCCCAAATAAGAAAATTAGAAAAAAAAGATACTGCAATTCTGAAATTTGAACAGAAAACACGGTGGAAGGAGAACAATTCATGGATTTTAACTCTACAATGTGTTGGGTACAGGGGTAGTTGTATTGTCACTGGAGGGGAAGAAAGTGCAAAACCCAATCATTACATTACAATATGATTTCTGGGTTTCTCCACCAGTGTTTTTTTATTCTGTTATGGGATGTGGGCATCATTGGCAAGGCCAGCAGTTGTTGCCCATCCCTAGTTGGCCTTGAACTGAAGGGCTTGCTAGGCTATTTCAGAGGGCAATTAAGAGTCAATCGTATTATGATGGGTCTAGAGTCACATGGAGGCCAGACTAGGTGAGGATGGTCGATTCCCTTCTCTCAAAGACATTCATGAAAACTTGATGGGCTTTTATGACGATCAGTGATAGCTTCAAGACAATCAGTTGTCACAATTACTGAGACCAACTTGACCATTGGGCGGCAAGGTGGCACAGTGGTTAGCACTCATGACGCCAGGGATTTGGGTTCGATTCCCGGCTTGAGTCACTGTCTGTACGGAGTCTGCATGTTCTCCCCGTGTCTGCGTGGGTTTCGTCCGGGTGCTCCGGTTTCCTCTCACAGTTCGAAAGACGTGCTGGTTAGATGCACCCTCGGTGCACCCAAACAGGTGCCGGAGTGTGGCATCACAGACAGTCTTTAAAGCATTCAGGTCCTTATATGGTACATGTATGAGCTGTTTTTGGCTGTACTTATGGTGTCTGCTGGTTCCTGAGATGGCTGACGTTGCCTTTCTGGGGAATGTCGTGGCCACTCTGGGGAATTTTACTGCTGATCTGCTGCATTTGTTGGGGAGCAGTGGACCTCCACGATTGACAATGGTTGAGTTGGTGAAGCCACATCTTCCACATCAGCTGTGTGCTGTGAGGGAACAGCTTCTCCAGTTACATCTATACGTCTATGGTCACGACGATAGATCTGGTCATTCACTTTCACTGTGAATGATTGAGGTGACAACTTCTCTACACAGCTCCCAGGTTGACACATGGACTGACTTTTGTTGAGAGCTTTGAATGGTCGCACTCTGACCGGCTGTCCAACTCTCAGCTCTGTCAATATGGCAGTTTTATCAAAGTGGAATTTGGCTTTTTGTTGTTTCATTTTGAATTTGTCACTCAACCCTGTCACCACTTCTAGCTTCAGTAGCTTTTTGCTATTGGAAGAGTAGCCTGCGAACGATATATCATTATCCGCTAGGCTGGAATACTTTCCATGCCTTCAGTAGCTGTGTTTCTCCACTCTAACAATGCTTTAGTGCACATCAGTGCTGGATCCAGATGATGTTTTGATGATCCCTGTGGCAATTCCCACCATTGCTTTTGCTTTTACATTTGACTGATAGTGCTTTGGAGATGATGTGTAATATTAAATTTCATTGTCATCAGGAGGTGCCTGAATTCTTCACCGTGCGCTGAGGGCCATATTCACTCATCACAAAGTCCAAAATGCCATGATGACTGAAGCCTCACAACACCAGATTAAAGTCCAACAGGTTTATTTGGAATCACGAGCTTTCGGAGCACTGCTCCTTCATCAGGTGAGTGGAGAGGTAGGTTTCACAAACACGGCATTATGTAGACAAAGGTATTTGTTGTGAGACTTCTTACTGTGCCCACCCCAGTCCAAGGCCAGCATTTCCACATGATGACTGAAGTGTGCTTTCAGACATTCTATGATCTCACTAATAGTCATTGATGTTATCTTGCCTAATTTGTTGTTATCAACTGTGATAATCCGTTCAATTGAGAATGAAGAGATCTATTTCAACCTTCATCATAGTAAGTAGTACCACAACACCAAGTTAAAGTCCAACAGGTTTATTTGGTAGCACAAGCTTTCAGAGCGCTGCCCCTTCATCAGGTGAGTGCCAAAGTCAACATCTTCTGAGAAGAGTTCCAGTCACCCTCAAGTCCAATGTGAAAGACAAGATGGAGGAGCTCTATGGAAGTAATCAAGGAAGTGACAACCCTTATAGACTGGATTAGCCGCGTGGTAACAGCAGTGAAACGATCCAGAAAGCTGAGAATGTGCGTTGATCCAAAGGACCTTAATAAAGCTTTGAATTGATCTCGCCACCTTATGCCAAACATTGAAGAGGTTCTGCCACAATTTGCCAAGGCAAAGGTCTTTGCTATTCTAGATGCAAAGGATGGCTACTGGCAAGGGAAGTTGGAAGAAAGCAGCAGTTTTCTGACTACATTCTGGATGTCATTTGGGAGGTACAGATGGTTGCACATGATGTTTGGCACTCCTACTGCTCCAGAACAGTATCAGTGCAGTCAAAGCAAAATAGTTAATGATCTTCCAGGAGTGGCACTCACCTGAGGAAGGAGCAGCACTCCGAAAGCTCGAGCTACCAAATAAACCTGTTGGACTTTAACTTGGTGTTGTGAATCTACTTACTGTGCCTACCCCAGTCCAACACCAGCAACTCCACATCATGGCAACCTTCAACAAGGTCTGTCTGGGATGTCATGAGTTGGACAAGTTGGGCCGAAGGGCCTGTTTCCATGCTGTAAACCTCTATGAGCAGCTCTTTAGCTTGCTTAGATTGATGTTCATCACAAGCACTGCACTGGCTGATGTGGCCCTTAATTTCATTGCTCAACTTTGGCCAGTAAAGCACTTTTCTTGCCTTTCTCAAGCTGGAGAGTACATTTCTGTTCGTACATGTGACAATAATAAATCAAATCAAATGGACTCGATTCCTCTTGCCTTGCACAATTGTGCTTCAGCATCTCCTTTTTGATCTCCTCAAGGATAATAATCCCAGTCCGTGATACAAAATATCATTTTGAGCGATCATTTCATCTCTGTATGTCCAAAATGCTCTTATAACAACAGCTGCATCCTTGCTGGTTTCAGGCCACCCAAGCATCACAACTTGTTGCATTGAGTTCCATCCCGTTGTGTGGTTTGCTTGATCGGAGCAAGACCTTGACTGTCAGATTCAATGTCTTTGTTCGGTTGCTGTGGCTCCCTGTTGAATCTGGAAGATTTCGCACTCTGTACAAAAATCATCAACTTCCTTCTAAGGGAGTGCACCTCTGGGCAGTATGTTGGCGATGTACATCTGCTGCTGCTGTTTGTACTTCACTTCCAATGACATCTCTGCAAATGAAATAATACCCTCTGCAGCTGCTTTGGAGCAGATAGGAGCAGTTTAAAAAGATGGAACTGCTTGCGGTCAGACTCTACTATCATTTTGCAGCCTTCCCACTGGCGCGATCTTCCAGTCCTGCCAAAGTCGATGGAGTTTTGAACAGCTTATCACATTCTCCAACTCCACCACCACCACGACAAGGCTGTAAAATTCTGCCCTTTGTCTCTCCCAAACAGATACTGGTTAAAATGCTCACTGAGATGAGGAGGAATTTCTTTAGCCAGAGGGTGGTAAATCTGTGGAATTCATTGCTGCAGAGGGCTGTGGAGGCCAGGTCATGGATTGTCTTTAAGACAGAGATAGACCGGTCCTTGATTGGCAAGGGGGTCAAAGGTTACGGGGAAAAGGCCGGAGAATGGCATTGAAAAACCATGATTAAATGGCAGAGCACACTCGATGGGCCGAATGGCCTAATCATGCTCCTTTATCTTATGAACTTATAAGCAAAGACAATAGCTGGGTTCTCTCACTCAATCCGAGCGTAGTGTCATTCAGGTTGCATAAACGCTCTGGATCCAAACACAACCGATTGTCCTTTACTGCATGAGGGTTTCTCCAAGTCTTGCCTCACTGGCATCACACTGCAGAATGACTTTGTATTGACATTATCATACTTGAGCAATGGTGTTGATGTCACTCACTAGTTGTTTGATGTGAGTGAAAGCTGCTCCTTGTTCTGTGCTCCAATAAATTGACCATCCTTAGCACTGAGCTTGTGTATAGGTTCACACTCTGAGGACAAATTGGACAAGAATTTAGCCAGGTAATTCACAAATCCAACAGATCATTGAATCACCTCCACATCTGTTGGTTGCTGGATCTCTGCCACAGCTCGCACTTTCTCAGGATCTGGATGATGTCCTTTCACTGTCGGTACATGAGCTATGTAGGGCAGCATGGTGGCACAGTGGTTAACACTGCTGCCTCACAACACCAGGGATGCAAGTTCAATTCCGGCCTCGGGTCACTGTCTGTGCGGAGTTTGCACGTTCTCCCATGTTGGCATTGATTTCCTCTGTGTGCTCCGGTTTCCTCCCACAGTCTAAAGATGTGCAGGTTAGATTGATTGGCCATGTTAAATCGTTCCTTAATGTCAGGGGGATTAGCAGGGTAAATAAGTAGGGTTACGGGGAATGAGCCTGGGTGGGATTGTTGTCGGTGTGAGCTCGATGGGCTGAATGGTCTCTTCCTGCACTGTAGGGAATTTCAATTATATGATTCTATACTTCAGTCAGCCTCAGCTGAGGTTTCTTTCCCATTCAGCTTCATTTGGCGAGCTCTCTCTAGCAATCTCTCTAGTTTTTGATCATCATTTGTGGTGGCTTCTTCCATCTTATGTCTACAACCGTAGACAAGTACATCATCCATGATTACTCCCACTCCTGGAAGATCATTAACTATTTTGCTTTGACTGCACTGATACTATTCTGGAGCAGTAGGAGTGCCACACAGCAGGCGCAACCATCTGTACCTCCCAAATGACATCCAGAATGTAGTCAGAAAACTGCTGCTTTCTTCCAGCTTCCCTTGCCAGTAGCCATCCTTTGCATCTAGAATAGCAAAGACCTTTGCCTTGGCAAATTGTGGCAGAACCTCTTCAATGTTTGGCATAAGGTGGCGAGATCAATTCAAAGCTTTATTAAGGTCCTTTGGATCGACGCACACTCTCAGCTTTCCGGGTCATTTCACTGCTGTTACCATGCGGCTAATCCAGTCTATAAGGGTTGTCACTTCCGTGATTACTTCCATAGAGCTCCTCCATCTTGTCTTTCACATTGGACTTGAGGGTGACTGGAACTCTCCTCAGAAGATGTTGACTTTGACTCATTCTCATTTGAATCACTCTCATTGACTTTGAGATGATGGTTACCAGGAAGGTATTAATGACCTGTGAAAACATTTATGGAATCTGTGACAAGTATTTAGTATCATTTATCCAGTATCTAGTTCATGTTAACTCTTTAGAGGTAAAGTTTAGTTCTGGAGCGAATGTTGCTGTTTCCAAAACTAAAATGCTGGGCTTTGGAGATTGCCAGGACATTTAAAAGAAAATACCAGGTCAGAAGGTTCCCTGTGTTTATTTAATAGGTTCAGAATGGAAGTGATGGAGCCAGTAAATAGCAGGTGGGATTACTTAACTGGATAACTGGGGCTGTGCTGTCTACATTCCTTGAAAGGTTTATTTATTTATTAGTGTCACAAGTAGGCTTACATTAACAGTGCAATGAAGTTACTGTGAAAATCCCCCAGTCGCCACACTCCGGCGCATGTTCGGTACAGTGAGGGGGAATTTAGCACGGCCAATCCAGCTAACCAGCACGTCTGAGGGAGGAAACCAGAGCACCCGGAGGAAACCCATGCAAACACGGGGAGAAGGTGCAAACTCCACACAGACAGTGACCCAAGACGGGAATCAAACCCGGCTCCCTGGAGCTGTGCGCAGCAGTGCTAACCATAGTGGCGCCATGCCTCAAAGAAGTGCAGTCCAGAGAAATGTCTCGATTTGGTGTTACAGCTAAATTAGTTCAAATCATTCAGTGAACCCTGAAAGTCAGCATCGCCGTGGGGATTTATGGAGATTAAAAAGGTGTTCTTGTTTCAATTGACAGCAGGGAAAGAGGCTGGATACTGAAATGTTTCTGCTGCTAACAGGTGCCAGGCAGTGAAGACTCAGAGAAGCTGCGGGAGTTATTGGTTAGTTACAGCTTTGACCTTGTGTGGTTTGCAGCTCGCAGACAAGCAGTGGGAGCTGTTTGATGCAGTTAGGGCTCATGGGATGTCCAGGGCAGCTGAGCAGGCAACATAAGGTTGTTTGTTCCTTGCTGGATGAGGTTAGGGCGAGAAAACTTTCAGGTGAGCTGAGAAGATGGCAGAAGGTCACTGGTTCCATGCAAGACAGTTAGGGCTCAGGTAAGCCCTGAGAGCCATTTATATCTTGGTGCAGCCAGGGCACAGGAGTTTGGAGAAGCCCAGGAACTGACGCAGCTTTGTAAAGCAAGGGGTCTGCAAAAGGCAGGGCAGTTTTCCATAAATTACAGGTGAGAATGGAGCTTTGTGAATCCTGTGGAATATGGTCTCAGGATAAGGATTGAACGATCAGTACCGAGCAGTCATTGAGGCAGTCCAAGTCAAAGCAGTTCTGAGACAATTCAGAGGCGAGATCTTCAAAAGTGAATAGTTGAAATCTCTCATGAGACAGACAGAGGGCCCGATTCGCCCATCATGACCCGCAACATTTCTGGCGGGTCCAGTCGGAGGAATCGCGTCGTCGGCCTTTTTCCAGGATTTGCGCACGTGCCAGGAACGCATGCACATCTCCCAGAGCCGGAGAACAGTCGCAGTTGAGACCGCACTGGAAACCAGCGGGAAGAGAGGTAAGTCATTTGAATCTTTTCTTAATGTAGTTTAAATATGTTTTGCATGTCATTATCGGGCCCGGCACGGAACTTGCCAGGCCCAATAGAATCTCCCACCCCACCAAGAGTACTTCATTCCGACGGGGTTTAGAGTAGCTCCCCACATTTGGGGAACTAGCGGGAGACCCCACAGAATGAAGGGCGGGCAATCGGGGCCCCCCAGAGGGGCAGACGGTGGGGGGTGGTGCCCCCTGGACATGGGCACCCTGGCAGTGCCAGCCTGTGCCCCCCTGGTACTGCCCAAGGGGCAAATTGCCCATGCTCAGGGGGCACCTTAGCACTGCCCACCGGGCATCGGGCAGTGCCAAGGGGGCAGGCCCTATTGTGGGTGGGATCTAGGAGCGTTTGGTGGGGTCGGCGATCACGCTGCCACTCTGCATGGGGATTGGGTATGGGATGGAGAGAGGCCAGTGATCGGGGCGGGCTGGGGGGTGATCTCCCGGGGGGGGGGGGGGGGGGGGGGTCTGACCCCAAAGGGGGTCAGCGGGGGGGGGTCTGCTTGAGTGAGGGGGGTGGGGGGATTGCCACTGCTGGGGAGGTGGGCTGGACATTGGGTTGCTCCGGGGCGGGAGGGTCAGGGCTGCCTGGGAATTGATGTGGAGGCCGCGATCGGGCCGTGTGGGGAGCTGGAGGGGCAGCACAGCGGGGGTCCCGGGCTGTCCAGCAAACAGGGAGACTAACAGATCAGGACCACTGCGCATGCGCAAAGTTCCGGAGCTGTCAGACTCCGGCACGAATAGGACTGCCCCCCTGGGTTTTTAATGATATTCACAATTATGACCTCTGCAGTGCACAGTGGGGAGATTCGAGTGCGAAGCTGCACTGAAAAAACAGTTGTGATCTAGAACAGATTTCCCACCAATTCAGCACTTTTGGGAGAATCGCTCCCAGAGTTTTAATGAGGTTTTGTAACTCATGGTGATCACTGACATCTGGATGGGTTGCTGAGAAATCCATGGGATCAGTCTTGGTCACATCTGCCATTTAATGTGCAATGCGGTGTGTTTGACCACAGTTTGCCTGTTAATTCATATTTATCTCGTGTTAATTCTAAAGATTCTTATTCTGCTAACTTGTTACAGTCGAGTTTATTTTATTGATTTAAAACTGTGGCTTTCTTCTCTTGGTAAGTACCTGGGATTTCAAATTCTGTCTACGTTAAACAAAAGGTTGCTGGTGCCTAACTAGATTGTAACAAATTTGTTGGCATCTGTTCAGCAATCAATGGCTGAGTGTCACACAAAACACTGTGAACCTCTTCTGGTGTGTGAAGGGTTATCAGTCTAGGATTTGGATTTGTTTCAGCTGAGCTGACTCTCAGCTTAGTTTGTCCTGTTGTGATGAGCATCCTTCGATCGTACAGTATCCCCTTTACCTTCAGCAGTTTCATCTTTGTCTTGAGCAAATTCACCCAATTCTGCAAAGCTCATGATTTTGTACATCGCATCGGTGTCTATCTGACATGTCACATTGACCTGATACTCACCTTTTACAGTCATCAGGTAGGATTTCCCAGCTGCACTCGCCCCAAGACCAAGGTCAACAGACCTTTGCACGGTCCTCCCCCACTCGCTACGATTCCCGTGGCAGGCAGGATGGGAAAATTCCGCCCATTCTTTCAACAATAACAAACCACTTTTTATCCTCGAGCTGACAATGCCAACCTCTAGTGTGTCGGGTGATTCAGCCAATCATCAGGCACAGTGGTTAGCACTGCTGCCTCACAGTTCCAGGGACCCGGGTTCGATTCCTGGCTCGGGTCACTGTCTGTGTGGAATCTGCACATGCTCCCCGTGTCTGCATGGGTTTCCTCCGGGTGCTCCGGTTTCCTCCCACAGTCCGAAAGACGTGCTGGTTAGGTGCATTGGCTGTGCTAAATTCTCCCTCAGTGTACCCAGACAGGCGCCATAGTGTGGGGACTGGGGGATTATCACAGTAACTTCATTGCCGTGTTAATGTAAGACAACTTGTGACACTAATAATAATAAACTATAAATCAAGATATCTCATTGGCAACCAACTGGCTTGCTTTTCTCCTTTCCATCAAGACACTTGTGTGTTAAGTGTTCCAGCTTCTTGCGCTGAGAGCACCGTTTTCCCCAAGCCCAACTTGCATCTTCCTCATTCTTGTGGTGTTCTCCGCGGTATTTACATTGAGTACTCTGGTCTTCATCTTTTTGCTGGCCTTTCTGTAAGTTGTCCTTCCTTTCAATCATTGTCTTGTGCTTGGAAGGCTTGAACTGTCTCTCAGCAGAATGCAAAACCTCGTCAGTTCTCCCCATCGATATTCTTCAACTAATGATTAGCCACCTCAGAGTTTCTGCACAGGTCAATAGTTTTCTTGAAACTAAGTTTCTCTTCTTTCAGCAGATGTGCTCTCACAGCAGGATTTCTTGTTCCTAAAACAATCCTAATCTCTGATGAGATCACCTGCCAGTTGCCCAAACTCATAAGATTTATCCAGTCCATCAGTATAGTCACATACTGATCAATATGCTCCCTTCCTACCTGAACTCTAGTGTGAAGCATAATATTCGTAACTAACATTTGTAAAAGGTTCAAGGTGGGTCTCAAGGCTTTTCTGTTCCTCAGTGAGGTCTAGGGTGCAATACAGGTTATAGCACTCGTTCCCCAGAACTGTTAACAGAAGTCCCACACTATTTGTTCTGGCTTCTTGTTCAGTCTCATAATTCTGCCATTAAGACTGGAAGAATTTCCAACCCATTCTCAAATACCCCTCCATCTCCACAGGAACAGATACAGGAATATTCAAAGCCATAATGACTCAACCAGCAGTCGATGTCCTGTACAAAGTGGCAGACTGAAATTTTAATTATTCTCTGCTGTTTTTCACAGCTATTTGTATTGGTACAGCTATCAAAATCCATTGTATCTCAGCTATAAGACATAGGAGCAGAAGAGTCTACTCCACCATTCAATGAGATCATGACTGATCTGATGTGATTATCCTCAAATTCACCTTCCTGCCTTTTCCCCTTAACCCTTGATTCCCTTTCCAAATACAAATCTTGTCCGTGAGTCATGTAAAATGGCTACTGCCCATACCTTCATTTACATAAGCATGACATCAGAGACAGCCTCGCTCAGTTGAAACCAGAAATTCCCGCCCGAGGTCAACAGACATTTCCGTTGTCTGCCCCTCGCCCACTCCGATTCCGTGGTGGGCGAGGCAGTAGAGTTCCGGCACAGATGTCATAGGAGTATGGTAAGCCACAATGTAGTTCATGGAATCGTAGAATCCTTGCAGTGCAGAAGGAGGCCATTCAGCCCATTGAGCCAGCACCAACAACAGTCCCACTTTGGCCCTATCCCTGTAAACCCATATATTTACCCTGCTAATCCCCCGACACTACAAAAGGTCGTGAATATAGCCCAATCCATCACGCAAACCAGCCTCCCATCCATTGACTCTGACTACACTTCCCGCTGCCTTGGCAAAGCAGCCAGCATAATTAAGGACCCCACACATCCTGGACAATCTCTCTTCCACCTTCTTCCATCGGGAAAAAGATACAAAAGTCTGAGGTCACATACCAACCGATTCGAGAACAGTTTTTTCCCTGCTGCCGTCAGATTTTTGAATGGACTTTCCTTGCATTAAGTTGATCTTTCTCTGCACCCTAGCTATGACTATAACACTACATTCTGCACTCTCTAATTTCCTTCTCTATGAATGGTATGTTTTGATTGTATAGTGTGCAAGAAACAATACTTTTCACTGTATGTTAATACATGTGACAATAATAAATCAAATCAAAAACTAAGGAACAATTTAACCTAACCTACACACCTTTGGACTGTGGGCGGAAACCAGAGCACCCAGAGGGAACCCCCCACAGACAGGGGTAGAACGTGCAAACTCCACACAGACAGTCATGCAATGCTGGAATTGAACCCGTAACACTGGGGGCTGTGAGGCAGCAGTGCCAACCACTGTGCTACCATACAAAGGTATTAATCCAAACAGTGCTGAAGTGCACCTAGGTAGCACACTGACATTGACCAAGGTGTCCAATAGATTGATGACTATTGAATACTCCTGTTTACAGTACATCAGAAGACAGGATGTAACAACCTTCCAATTTCATTGATAGACTTCTTGCATCTGTTCACTTGACACTGAGAAAGAAGGATAGCAAAAAGTAACGTAAAAGAAAACACTTCCTGGAACTGAGTTCCCAATTCAGCCAGACTTCAGGGTGGCACGGTAGCACGGTGGTTAGCACTGCTGCTTCACAGCTCCAGGGACCTGGGTTCGATTCCTGGCTTGGGTCACTGTCTGTGTGGAGTTTGCACATTGTCTGCGTGGGTTTCCTCCGGGTGCTCCAGTTTCCTCCCACAGTCCAAAGATGTGCTGGTTAGGTTGATTGGCCACGTTAAAATTGCCCCTTAGTGTCCTGGGTTGCGTAGATTAGAGGGATTAGCGGGTAGAATATATGGGGGTGGGGCCTGGGTGGGATTGTGGTCGGTGCAGACTCGATGGGCCGAATGGCCTCTTTCCGTACTGTAGGGTTTCTATGAAGTTTCTATGTTTCTATGAAGACTTCCATCTGAAATAGTAAGAAAGAGTTAAATAGTTTATATAGCACCTTTCATGACCTTAAGACAACGTATGTTTTGTCTGTATAACGCGCAAGAAACAATACTTTTCACTATATACTAATACATGTGACAATAATAAACCAAATTAAATCAAATCAATAATGTCCTAAAGTGCTTTACAGCCAATAAAGTATTTTTCTAAGCAAAGTGGCTATTGTGACATAGGAAATGCTGCAGCCATTTAGGGCACAGCAAGATCCCACAAGTAGCAGATGTGATCATCAAATCTGTTTCGTGATGTCGGTCAATGAATAAATATTGGGCAGGGAACTGGGATAAGCCACCCTGCCCTTCTTCAAGTTAGATGCCAGTGCACTATCCCGCTCTCTGACAGGGCAGTCTCAGCTGAAAGACAGGCATGCAGCACTCTCTCACTCGGGCACTGAAGTGTCAGCCAGGATTATAGATTTAATTGTCTGGAGTGGGAAGCTGAAACCACAACCTTCTGACTCAGAAGTGAAAGTGCCACCCACTGAGCCACTGTGTCAGTGTGAAAAATGATTAGAACGTCACCGGGTAATCATTTTTATTCCGACCGTTACCCGGAGTCTTAATTACTAACAAATTAATAAACAATCAGAAAAATTAATAAATTATAGGAAAGTTAATTTATAGTTAATCGATCGAACGGAGATCCGGGCCACGAGTGGAAGAATACACGCTATAGTAAATCACAGGCAGCAAATGTGAGAAACCCGACCAGAACGGCACTGTGGACAGGACGCAATTAGCAGTTAATCTCCACCCCATGTCCCCTGCCTCTTCAGTTCTGATTTGCTGCTGTTACTCCTTAAACCAATCAACAAAGTGTGGTGGGGGGCCGGGGAACTGTGACAGGAGACGACGTGATATTCAGGAAATGCTTGTCCTCTTTTTAGGTCAAACCAAACCAAGTAAACAAACTCAGATTAAATCAGGACAAAGTAAAAGGGGCAGCTCCCCAAAAAGGAGGGGGAACAGCCCGAACAGAAATCAAAGTACAAAGGAAACTTAAAAACATCAAATTAAAATGTGATTATTGGGGTCAATAATGCACCCCAACCCCTGCGGTGCCCGGCGGGCGCGGAAAGCGTCAACCGCGCCCGTGGACACCGCATGCTCCCTCTCCAGGGACACCTGGCCGCGAACGTAGCCGCGGTAGAGGGGAAGACAGTCAGGATGGACGGCCCCCTCGATCGCCCGCAGCCTGGACCGGTAAATGGCGCGTTTCGTCAGGCCCAGGAGCAGGTTCACGAGGAGGTCGCCATCCCGACCCTCCCCTCTCCGCACCGGGTGTCCGTAGATCAGGACCGTGGGACTGAAGTGCAGATAAAACATCAACAAAAGGTTCTTTAGGAAAACATAAAGGGAGTGCAGATGCTTGTTACACACACAAGACTTTGGGGAGAGGAGATACAGTGCACATTACTGTTAGAGATAAGAGATGAGGCTGACTGCACTTACCAAATCATAGAATCATACTGCACAGAATAGGGATCATTCAGCCCTTTGTGCCTGCGTGAACTCCTTTCAAAGAGTTCTCAACTAAGTCTCACTCCCCTGCTTGTAGCCCATAGCCCTGCAATTTTTGGTTCTTTTAAGGTATACGTCCAATTTCCTTTTCAAAGTCGCCACTCAAACTGCTTTCTGCCGCTGCCCTTTCATGCAGTAATTTCCAGATCACAGCAACTCATTGCATAAATGAATTTCTCCTCCTTCCCCCCTGGTTCTTTAGGCAATGACCTGTGTCCCCTGGCTATTTGCTGGTGTCACTCCAAATATAAATGCAGCGTTCGACTCTCTGGGCGGGATTTTCCGACCTCGCTCGACCCGAAACCGGAAAATCCCGCGCGGGGTCAACAGAGCTTTGCCTAGTCCGCTCCTTGCCCGCTCCGATTCCCCTGGCAGGCGGGACGGTGAAATCCGTCCCTCTATATCTATGTCTCGGGAAGTTTATTTTTTAAATTTAAGTTTATTTGTTAGTATCACAAGTAAGCTTACATTAACACTGCAATGAAGTTACTGTGAAAATCCCCTAGTCGCCACACTCCAGCGTCTATTCGGATGCCAATGCACCCGACCAGCACGTCTTTCAGACTGTGGGATGAGACTGATGCACTCGGAGGAAACCCACGCAGACACGGGGAGAACGTGCAGCGTGCAGATGCCACACAGACAGTGACCCAAGCCGGGAATCAAACCCCGGTCCCTAGCGCTGTGAGGCAGCAGTGTTAACCACTGTGCCACCGTGCCACCCAAGAAGAGACGTTAGCCAGTTGTTTTATGTTATTGGTTTCTGATGAGTCCCTTTTCCTCCTCTTTCCCCCCCCCCCCAATCCCCCTGAGTTTCAGTTCTCAGAAGCAGACAGTTTGCAGGTTTGTAATCTGTACCTTCTCTGCCCTCTAGTGGAAAAGGCCTTTGGGAGTTTTTCATCCTGTGGAATCCCTGAAATGCCTCTTATCTCTTTATGACATTCATTTTCAGAGCCTAAAAGTACATCATCAATGAAAGCAAAAACTCTGTGATCACACTCCACACACCGTAATGGATGGCAATTGCTCCCTGTCAGCACTTGAATGGTTCGCAAAAGTAGCTTTTAATCCAAGAAAATCATTGCGCAAAAAACAAAGCCATTAAATTGCATGAAATAAAAATTCAAATTATATTCCAAGCAGCTCCCTTCACTGAGGATTTTTTGATCTGACAATGAGACTCAAGTGAAGATAGTAGTTGTCTTCAGACATCACAAAATGAGTTCCATTCCAGTGCGGCCTTCAAGTGAGGAAGCACTTCCGTGATTAATGTTTCACTGTGATTTAAACAGTCTCTGTCCTTGTGTTGCGATGCGACTACTGATTTACTTTTTATTATCCCAAGGGGTACATTAGAAGTAATGGAGAGGCAATCAAGTTCTGATGCTGGCATTTCATTCTGTTCTATGCCATGCCCTGTTCTTCCATCGCTTTGTTTGTACGCAGCTGACAGATTGAAGCATTATCCTCCACCAGTTGGTTCATCTTTAAAGGGTTCTGTTACATTTTAAAGTTTTATTTATTTTATTACTGTTGCAAGTAGACGATGGCCTAGTGGTTATTACCCGGCTTGGGGTCACTGTCTGTGTGGAGTTTGCACGTTTTCCCCATGTCTGCATGAGTTTCCTCCGGGTGCTCCGGTTTCCTCCCACAGTCCAAAGATGTGCGGGTTAGGTGGATTGGCCGTACTGAATTGTCCCTTAGTGTCAGGGGGACTAGCTAGGGTAAATGCATGGGGTTATGGGGATAGGGCCTGGGTGGGATTGTGGTCGGTGCAGACTCAATGGGCCAAATGGCCTCCTCCTGCACTGTACGATTCTATGATTTTATCTAATAAACTCAGCTAATGTTCTGGGGACCCAGGTTTAAATCCCACCAAGGCAGATGGCGGAATTTGAAGTCATTAAAAATTAATGGAATTAAGAATCTACTGATGACCATGAAACCATTGGCAATTGTTAGAAAAACCCATCTGGTTCACTAATGCCCTTTAGTGAAGGGAATCTGCCATTCTTACCTGGTCTAGCCGATATGTGATTCCAAAGCCACAATAATGTGGTTGACTCTCAACTACCCTCTGAAATGGCCTAGCAAGCCACTCAGTTGTGTCAATGAAGGGCAGCTGGGGATGGGCAATAAATGCTGGCCAGCCTGCGATGCCCATGTCCCACGTATGGATAAAAAAAAGTAGGCTTGCATTAATACTGCAAAGAAGTTACTCTGAAAATCCCCCAGCCACCACACTCCAGTGCCCGTTCGGGTACACTGAGAGAGAATTTAGCATGGCCAATACACCTAACCCGCACATCTTTGGAGTGTGGGAGGAAACCGGAGCACCTGGAGGAAACCCACTCAGACACGGGGAGAGCCTTCAGACTCCGCACAGACAGTGACCCGAGGCCAGAATTGAACCCGGGTCCTTGGCGCTGTGAGAAATCATAGAAATCATAGAAACCCTACAGTGCAGAAGGAGGCCATTCGGCCCATCGAGTCTGCACCGACCACAATCCCACCCAGGCCCTACCCCCACATATTTACCCGCTAACCTACGCATCTCAGGGGCAATTTTTAACCTGGCCAATCAACCTAACCCGCACATCTTTGGACTGTGGGAGGAAACCGGAGCACCCGGAGGAAACCCACGCAGACATGAGGAGAATGTGCAAACTCCACACAGACAGTGACCCGTGCCGGGAATCGAACCCGGGACCCTGGAGCTGTGAAACAGCAGTGCTACCCACTCTGCCACCGTGCTGCCCATTTTCCTCAATATGTTCTACTTACAGGAGAAGCCAATATTTGATATACTGTCACGTCATGTTTGAAGGGGAAAATGTCACTCTGTTATGAAAGGGGGAGAAGTGAACATTTCTGGTAACAGCACAGAACAATCTTAACCATTGCCAACAGAAGTTCCTCATCTAACATGTCAACAAGTCACATACCCCATGCAATTTTTATATCATCCTCTTTTTGGAAGCCTCAGGGGTTGGTTTTCACTGAGGAAAATTGTCAGTAATGGATGGTAAGATCCTGAAAATGGCATGGTTTGCTTTACTGCTCCATTAGCCCAGATGACCAGTCTGAGGAAAATTGTACTGCTGCTAGGAACATGCAGCTGACCTCTTTCTCATGGATATTGGAGACCTAATAACACATTTAAGCAAAGTCCCAACTTTTCCCATTTTTCATAGAATCGTACAGTGCAGAGGAGGCCCTTCGGCCCATTGAGTCTTTACAGGTATGCAAGAAACACCAGACCTCCCACCTAATCCCATTTACCAGCACTTTTCCTTGTAAACAGGGTTCTTAATACTTGTGATTAGCTTTATAGCCTTTTTCTGCCAGTAATTCATAGAATCCCTACAGTGCAGAAGGAGGCCATTCAGCCCATCAAGCTTGCACCGACTCTCTGACAAAGCATCCAGGCTCACCACGCCCCCTCCCTTGCCCTATTTATGTAACCCCACACGTATACCCCACTAATCCCCCTAACCTTTTTTTTTATTCACTCATGGGATGTGGGAGTCATTGGCTGGGTCAGCATTTATTGCCCATCCCTGAGAGTCAACCACATTGCTGTGGATCTAGAATCACATGTAGGCCAGACCAGGTAAGGATGACAGATTTCCTTCCCTAAAGGACATGAGTGAACCAGATGGGTTTTTACGCCAATTGACAATGGTTTCATGGTCTTCATTAGATTTTTAATTCCAGATTTTTTATTGAATTCAAACCCGGGTCCCCACAGCATTGACCTGGGTCTCTGGATTACTAGCCCAGTGACAATACCAATGCGCCACTCCATACACATATTTGGACACAATTTAGCATGGCCAATCCACCTAATCTGCACGTCATTGGATTGTGGGAGGAAACCAGAGCACCGGAGTAAATCCACGCAGACATGGGGAGAATGTGCAAACTCCACACAGTCACCCAAGGACAGAATCGAACCTGGGTCCCTGGTGCTGTAAAGCAGTAGTGCTAACTACTGTTCCACTGTGCCACCCCACTGTCCTACTTTAACACTTAGGTGTATCCTCTGCATTCTGGTGACCAGAAGTGGGCACAATATACTGATCTTTGGAGCAACCACTTATCACTTCTCCTGACCCTGACGCAACTGCTTTACACGTACCTACTGTTTCCTACCTTCCAGCCAACTTGGTTTTTATCCAATCTTCAAAAGACTAGCGCCAAAATCTTACAGTCCTGCCTGTGGCATACCCCCACTGTGGATTTCCCAGTGGCAAGGGGTGCACACAGCAGGAAACCCCATCAATAATGGCAGCACCATAAAGCCCACCGCCAGCGAGCAGCACACCGCCTCCGCTGCCACAAAGCAGGCTGCAGAGGGAGAGGAAAATCACACCCTGCAATTTTGAACTTGATATTCTTTAAAATTGAACTTTGTGAAGTGAATTCTGGAAGTCTAGATACATCATTCCTTAGGGTTTTCCACCGTTCACTTGGGATGTCACTTCTTCATGTAATTCAAGGAGATTTGTCAGGCAGAAGTTTTCTTTCCTGAGACCATGTTGACTGTGGTTTTCTCACTTGTTATTGGACAGATAATCCTCAATTTTACCACAATAATCAACTTTATTATGTTATGTTGCATTGAATTAAGGCTAGCAGGGGTCATTTTAACTTTGGCTGTGTAGTGATTGTCCCTTTAAGGACAATACAGCAGAAGAGGGTCACCTGGCTTGAGGGAGCAATCAGGACTCAGAGTGGGTAATCACCCCAGGGGGTGGAGTCCTACCTTGGGCAGAAGACAGTCTGAAGACATGCAGCAGACATGTAGGGACTGGGACAGCCAGGGGGCTGTTCCGGGGCAGCTAGGGGTCTGCCGGCCTCTGTAGGTTTTCCACAGGAATCATAGCGGGCGGGACAGGACTATGCAAAGGTCCATTGACCTCGGGTGGGATTTTCCGGCCTTGGGGCGAACACAGCCAGGAAAATCCCGCCCTGAGTGTTGTTTACAATGGCTGCTTAGTTCAATATCTTCCATTTTACATCATTAGCCAAAGTTAACTTTGCTTCCAACGTATTGGCAGTTATCCATCAGTGTTTTTAAAAATGTCCACCATCCATAACACAATATTCCACATTTACTGACAGTGCTCCAGTATCTACTGATTCCCACAATACAACTATCACTAATCTCTTCCCAAGTGTATTACTCGGCAATAAATATCAAGACACTTATTTGTTTTGAAACGTGTTAACCTGTTTAAAACTTCCAATTTAATTTTCACCAAAGTAACTATTTGAGCTTAGTTTATTAATGTTCAGGAAAGGAATGCTTTTCATATAATTCATTGTGAATACTTGGAGGTAATAATAATACATTGATTGTTTCAGTTACATTTGCCTATTCATGTATTTGTCAAGACACCCCCTAAAAGTCTCTATCGTATCTGCTTCCACTACCTCCCCTGACAGCGAGTTCCAGAGTGGGCCAACCCTCTCCGCATTCACCACCCTCTTGTGTAAAAAAAACTTTTAGCACATTTCTTCCAGTTCCGATATTCATCCCAATGAATTCTCTTCTGCCTGTAGAATTTATAGACTTTTCATGATGTCCGCATCAACAATTTATGTATCTGCGTAGGAGAGCCTGAAAGAAGCTGTTAATCTTTAGAAATTTCTTTTGCCGACCTACAAATTCTTATAAACCCATGGAATCCTGTTCAAATAGAACATCATTGTCGTAACAACAAAATCAGTTATTCTATGGCACCACCTATCAATGCTAATTATTTGAAGAGAGTGAATGTACATTTAACAGCAAGAAGATTGTTCCAAAGCATTTCTAAACAGTTACCTTTCACAGGAGCTTCTAATTACATATTTACGGATATGGAAAAGAAAAGAAAAACTGCTGTCAAAAATTTTCACTTTCTCAAGGATAATATGCTTTGCAAGATGTTTGTCCATGATGTTCCTATTGACACAGCTCCTTTGTATCATATCTACCTAAATGTGTTGCTCTTTAAGCAGCATAAGTTCATAGTTTCTGGCTGCAAGTGTAGTAATATCTTATATTCCAACATTCCTACAGTAATCCACACTAATGATGGAATGGCCCCATGGTATTATCGCTAGACTATTAATCCAGAAGCTCAGCTAAGGTTCTGGGGACACGGAATCGAATCCCACAATGGCAGATGGTGGAATTTGAATTCAACAAAATATATCTGGAATTAAGAATCTACCGATGACCATGAAACCATTGTCGATTGTCGGGAAAAACCCATCTGGTTTACTAATGTCCTTTAGGGGAGGGAATCTGCCGTCCTTACCTGGTCTGGCCCACATGTGACTCCAGTGCCACAGCAATGTGGTTGAACTCTGAAATGGCGTGGTGAGGGGTGGGCAACAAATGCTGGCCAGCCAGCGATGCCCATGTCCCACGAATGAATAAAAAAAACTAGTACCTGGAAAAGTTGTAGTGTAAAATGAATGTATCTACGCTATGTTGAATTCTGTATCTGAAACATTACATAGAGTAATTTCAAGGCTTTAGAAACCATGTCATTATAATCAACATTAAAACATTCACTATATTTAGAACTTAAAACCTGAAGGACATTTTATGCAATATGTCATTAATATATTAAAAACTGCGACTATAAACTGAGTTGAAGTGCACGCATTTTGAAGACATCCTGAGATGTCTTGTTACAATATTTATGAATCACCTGAGAATAAGTTCCACCTAATTCTGCATTTTCATCTAACTGAAAACCTGGCATTGGGCTTTGTGTTCAGAGTTCCTATGAGCAGGCATTCACCTCTTGGGTCTCAGTTGGAGCATTGGAAATCGGTTTGATTGGGAAACTGATCCTTCTGCAAAAGAAATAGTGGAAGTTTGCATTAAATTGGGTTGTTTGTTACAGAATAACAGATCATGTTTGTTGGCAAAGAAATGATGGAATCCATAATTCCAGCCTGCTTAAGCAAGTAATCTTCTAACAGGTTTGTCATTTAATTTGTGTTGACTGCTTCTCTAAAGATGTTAGAATACAATGGGAGCCAATGTCAGGGCAGGGTGGAAAAATTTCAAGATTAGTTTTGACTGCTCCTGATGTCAAAATTAAGTGAAATTGGAATTCAGCTCCAGTATTCCACATGGAACGGATTTCATCTCTTATTTAACACAGCTGTGATGTGGAGATGCCGGCGTTGGACTGGGGTGGGCACAGTAAGAAGTTTCACAACACCAGGTTAAAGTCCAACAGGTCCATTTGGTAGCATGAGCTTTCAGAGCGCTGCCCCTTCATCAGGTGAGCGACTCACCTGATGAAGGGGCAGCGTTCCGAAAGCTCATGCTACCAAATAGACCTGTTGGACTTTAACCTGGTGTTGTGAGACTTCTTATTTAACACAGCTGGACATAGCAGCATAATAAACTCTACTATTCCAATTTTGGCCTCTTGTGCATACACCCCCATGCACACCTTCTCAACATCAGTGATTGCGCTTTCAACCACCAAGACTCCACACTCTGGAATATCCTCCCTACGCCCCTCCATTTCACTCATCTTCTATATAACGACCCTCCTTAAAGCCACATGATTGGTCAAGCTTTTGAGCAACCTTTCGTTGGCTAGACATCCATTTTTGTCCCATTGCATTTCTGTGGAACCACTTGAGATCTTTCCAAAGATGTGCGGGTTAGGTTGATTGGCAGGTTAAAAATTGCCCCTTAGAGTCCTGAGATGCGTAGATTAGCGGGTAAATATGTGTGGGTAGGGCCTGGGTGGGATTGTGGTCGGTGCAGACTCGATGGGCCGAATGGCCTCCTTCTGCACTGTAGGGTTTCTATGATTTCTATGATTTCTATGAAAGATCTTAGATGGTATTTTCCAGCCGCACTCGCCCCAAGACCGTAATTTCCCAGCCAGACTTTTGCATGGTCTTGTCCCGCCCACTACGCTTCCTGTGGTGGGTGGGACAGGAGGATTACGCCTCTTTTTAAAGTTAAAGTTTATTTATTAGTCACAAGTAGGCTTACATTAACACTGCAATGAAGGTACTGTGAAAATCCCCTAGTTGCCACACTCCGGCGCCTGTACGGGTACGCTGAGGGAGAATTTAGCATGGTCAATTCACGTAACCAGCACGTCTTTGGACTGTGTGAGGAAACCGGAGCACCCGGAGAAAACCCACACAGACACGGGGAGAATGTGCAAACTCCACACAGCCAAATGCTGGCCAGCCAGCGACGCCCATGTCCCACGAATGAATAAAAAAAACTAGTACCTGGAAAAGTTATAGTGTAAAATAAATGTATCAACGCTATATTGATTACTGTATCTGAAACATTACATAGAGTAATTTCAAGACTTTAGAAACTATGTCATTATGATCAACATTAAAACATTCACTATATTTAGAATTTAAAACCTGAAGGACATTTCTTTGTGTTGACTTCATCATCACGTATGCTGCAGATGATGTCAAGAGTCAATTTACATCTTTGTAAGGTTCAACAGGGTCATTTCTAAAGATCCAATCCTGAACAAATAAAAGAAGCACAAGGCCTCTGGTATTTATTTTTCAATATCCTCAGACGAGTTTAATGAGGAGCAATTGCAGAAGACCCTAATCCCAAGATTTCTTAAAAAATAATATAACCTAAAATCTTAGACCTCAGCATATTTCAAAGATTTTCATTTCGGGGTGGGTGGGGGAAATCAAGTTTTCTTCAAACATCCATTTACTAAACAAGAGTTACAAGTCACTGACAAACTATTCAAATCAGTTCAAGTGTCACCCTGATTTTCAAAGCAATGGAGCGGAAATTCCTTTTTGACCTGTTCTTGAATCTGAAATTGTGATATATGCACATAATGCATATTCGGGTTTGGGGTGTGCACTGCACCTTTAAGAATGAAGGTCAGGTGACCTCTGGGGGTTAGCTCCACCCAGTGTGGGACTGGGCTGTGCAGTCTTAGATCTGACTGTGGAACAGTTCACACCTACAATAGAGTTGCCCAGTGTTCAAGTTACCAAGCTGTAATAAGTCCTCGGAGGCAGAAGTCCCTTCACCAAAATCCCTTTATTTACAAATCTGACAATAGCATACAGAGTGCTATCCGTTAGCAGTCCACACTAGGGGTCCCAGAGGAAATGACACTCCTGTTTAAGTTCAAAGCAAGATGCTCCCTGATTGGCCCACCAATTTGGCCCTTAATCAGGGAGTTCATATTCTAACAGGCCCACCTCAATGGCCTGATTAAAGTCATTACACAAACCTACCTCATGATTCTTTATGCCCCATAAGAATCATAGAATTATAGAATCTACAATGGCCTCCAAATGGTCAATAGGTGCATACATAATAGAAATAGATGGTGAGCAGGAGGCCTTTAAGTCCTCAGTATTCACTCGCATTGCAAGCAAAGGGGGCGATTTTCCCAAAAGTGCTGAATTGGTGGGAAAACTGTTCTAGATCACGACTGTTTTGTCAGTTCAACTCCACGCTCGAATCTCCGCACTCTGTGCACTGCAGAGGTCCCAATCCTCCCCCTCCCAGCCCACTCCAATCGCTGCCCTTCCTCTATCCCAAACTGATCACCATGCAGAGTGGCAGCGGGGGCCCCCACCCCCACCGATCACCCCAAGGCCCTGCCCACAATAGGCCCCACCCCTTAGCACTGCCCAATGCCCGATGGGCATTGCCAAGGTGCCCCCTGGGCATGGGCACTTTGCCCCTTGGACAGTGTCAGGGGCCCAACCCCCTGGGGGACCCCGGTTGCCCCCCCCTTCATTCCGGCGGCATCTCCTACTAGTTCCCCGAACGTCAGGAGCTATTCTAAACCCCGCCGGAATGAAGTACTCCTGGCAGGGTGGGAGATTCAATCGGGCCCGGCAAGTTCCCGATAATCACATTGAAAACATATTTACAATACATTTTGAAAAGATTCTGTCTTCCCGCCGGTTTCCAGCGTGGTCTGGTCTCCGACTGTTCTCCGGCTCTGGGAGATGCGCTTGCATTCCTGGCGCATGTGCAAATCCTGGATAAAGGCCAATGATGCACATCTCCCAGCGCAACCCGCCAGAAAAGCTGTGGGTCACGTTGGGAGAATCGTCAACAAAGTCTCAGCATTACATCGCATGTGCTTTCTGATACACCATCAATCGAGCAAAGACTAGTTTGTATGCAAGAACAAATAGGCTTTTATTAGCAAAAGACTTGGAGCACACCCATGCCGCTGAACTGGTCCAGACTGAGGCAGGGGGGTGGGGAGCAGTCGCCTTTATACCTGGACCGGGGGGGGAGGAGTCTCAGGTAGGGCCAGTAGGGATATGTCCAGGCATGTCACATATACAGGTAATAAGCTAACAGTGGTTTACCACACTTTCTTTCCTGGTTATTGTGGGTTGTATAAGCTGTTCTATAAATTGAAGCAGATTGGGATCTTTTCTATTTGATTAGAGGGCACTTGGAATTTGCACCCACTTTGCCAGCCCAATGCTGATTTTTTAAAATATTGTTGATGCATATATGATATTTTACTGCTGCATTCCCCTTATCCTTGCTCTACTTTATTATGCTCAAATTAGTTTACAAAGCGCATCATGTGAGGCATGAAATTATAGCATTTCCCTTCTAATAGCAGATTGAATCCATTACAGCCTCAAGTGCAGACAGCTTATTTTCTAATGCTCTGATTCTAGCATGAAACACACCTCGTCACAGAGTGCCACGAATATGTCCTTACCGGATTCCTAATGAAGGCATGGAGTCTCGTGGGGAAAGCATTAGAGAAATCAATCACCATGATGAAGGTGTAAGGATGAAGGGTGGCACAGTGGTTAGCACTGCTGTCTCACAGCACCAGGGACCCGGGTTCAATTCTGACCTTGGATGACTGTGTGGAGTTTGCACGTTCTCCCCATGTCTGCGTGGGTTTCCCCCGGGTGCTCCAGTTTCCTCCCACAGTCCAAAGATGTGCAGGTTAGGTGGATTGGCCATGCCAAATTACCCCTTAGGTTAGGGCAATTGGCAATGCTAAATTGCCCCTTAGTGTCCAAAGGTGTGTAGGTTAGATGGATTAGCCATGGGAAATGTTAGATGGATTAGCCACGGGGCTACGGGGATAGGGTGGGGGAAAGGGCCTGGGTAAGGTACTCTGCCAGAGAGTCAGTGCAGACTCAATGGCCTCCTCTGCACTGTAGGGATTCTATGACTCCTGACACAGGTGTGGTGTTTGGTGGGGAGAGCATTAAAAAAATCAATCTATCACCATGATCAAGGTGTAAACAAGTCTCCAACAATGGCAGGCTTAATGGACAATATTCTGGATGAGGATGAAGCTGGCCTTGAATACAGACCATTTCTGGGCAGCAAGCACCACTCTGGTCCACTGAGCTCAGCCTAGGAAGCAGTATGGAAGTAGATAGAGTCAGTGCCAATGTTGCTGATGATAACCAAACAGCTTCGATTTTGCCTAAACAAAGCCCTAATCAAAAGTGAAGTTTACTCTGCCCGAAAGCTTGTTGAGCAGGAATTTCCAACTTTGGTCAAATCACTTCTAAATTGTGAGTACAAGTCTTTTGTTTGGATGCTGACATGACAGGATTTACAAGAGTCGAAGGTTTGGAAATCGGTTCAGTCCAGAATGGACAGGTTTAAGGTGCACCCAATATTGGGCCTTAAGGCTCTAGATGAGACCAGTGAGCGTCAGATGTCTATTGGGGATGCACAGAGACTGGCCAGAAAAGATGACGTGGAGATGCTGGTGTTGGACTGGGGTGGGCACAGTAAGAAGTCTTACACCAGGTTAAAGTCCAACAGGTTTATTTGGAACCATGAGCTTTCAGAGCGCTGCCCCTTCATCAGGTGAGTGGAGAGGTAAGTTAACAAACATGGCACATATAGGCAAAGACACAATTGCAAGATAATGGTTGGAATGCGAGTCTTTGCAGGTAATCAAGTCTTTACAGGTACAGACTGTGCGAGCGGAGAGAGGGAAAGTCATAGGTTAAAGAGGTGTGAATTGTCTCAAGCCAGGACAGTTAGTCGGATTTTGCAAGCCTAGGTCAAATGGTGGGAGTTATGTGTAGTGTGACATGAACCCAAGATCCTGGTTGAGGCCATCCTCATGCGTGCAGAACTTGGCTATCAGTTTCTGCTTGGCGATTCTGCTTTGTCATGTGTCTTGAAGGCCGCCTTGGAGAACGCTTACCCGAAGATCGAAGGCTGAATACCCTTGACTACTGAAGTGTTCCCTGACTGGAAGGGAACACTCTTGCCTGGCGATTGTCGCATGATGTCCGTTTATCGTTGTCGTAGTGTCTGCATGGTCTCGCCAATGTACCACGCCTCGGGACATCCTTTCCTGCAGCGTATCAGGTAGACAACAAAACCAGAAAAGATGGTTTCAATTTTGTACTGTAAAAGTGTAAGGTTAAATATTTGGACAGTGGTGGATCATCAGTTGTAAGAGCACATTACAATGGAATGAGAGATAGTTCTATGTGAAACCTCATGCTGAACCTTGCATTGAGTGAGTAGAATGTTTAATATATGGTAAAGTTTACCACAGCATTGACTCCAGCGGTCTCTATTAATCCTGACCATGGACAACATCATTTAAGATCCACACCAATGATAATAGATGGTGACAGCAGAAAAGATGACAGGAAAATCACCAAATAAAGAATCCAGCAACTGGTAAAAGCAGCAAGAGAAATGATTCAAACTGCTCTTCCACACGCACTCATTCCAGATATCAAAGCAGCAGATACATAGAGAGAAAGAGATGGGTGTCGTGCAACTCAAAGCAGAAACCATACTCAATGTCATAGAGGACCTGATTTACCAGAACTCCAGCCAGGAGAATCAGTATGGCTTCATGACCAGAATCAGGAAGGCCGGGTTTTGGCCAAAACACTACGGGCAGGAATTTTCAGCCTCGCTCACTCCGAAACCGGAAAATCCCGCCCGAGGTCAATGGACATTTCCATGGTCCGTCTCTCGCCTGCTCCGATTCCCGTGGCGAGTGGGAGGGTAAAATTCACCCTTGCTTCTGCGATCGTGTACAGACAGAAAATGGGACAGTGAGAAGGAACAGAAGCATACTTGTATCGTCTACAAGAAGAAGTCCATCAATCGAATGGACAAACCCATCAACAAGATCAGGAAGTGCAAAATGGCGACCAATCCAATATCACCCACTTTATCTCAGTCCCGAGACAGATTTCCAGCCCGAAGTGTGCAATTTTGCTTCATAACATGAAGCAACCAAAACAATTTTCCATTCCATTCAATTTTAGGAAGCTGGGAGGAGATTTATGTTAAATTAGAAAGATGGTGAACTGTTTGCTTAAATATTTTTTCAGCTGAAGGGAGTTGACGTGAGCCAGGGATACGTTGATGCAAGTTCAGAAAGTAGAAGGGAGTTGTAATCTTTACAAGCTGGAGGAGATCGGAATGTTCTTATCTTTGTGTTAAGATCCACTTGTTTGTTGCTTCACATTTCTGAATCTGACCATGTATGGCTGAAGCTACTGGATACTGACAGAGATCCAAATAAAAACAACAGCAGCCACTCAGGATTTAAGATGAAAAGAAAGATGTTTAGAATGGTGGTCCAATACACATGTGTCAATTCACAGATAGGTTTATGGGTTTTGCACGGGCACGGAGAACAATACTCAAATACTCACTGTCTTGTCATCCTACAATTCTGGTGAAGTTCTAAAGGGATTTTACCCACAAAACTTATGTTTATAAAATAAAAGCACAACTCAGCCAGGAAATGACATTTCCCCTCGCCTGTACATTTGCAAAAGACAAATTAAGCTGTTTTATCATTGGGCAGATGGACTGAAAATACATAAACACAAGAAAGATCTATTGAAGCTCAAACCGAAGTCTGAAATTGGCATCACAGATTAACTAGGCGTGGCATTTTCCAGTCTCCCCGCGACGTACTTTCCGGCAGCAGAGGCGGCTCACCCTTGACCACCAATGGGATCTCCCAGTTCTGCAGATGGCTCATCCAACCCGCCACAGTTGGGGGGGGCAGGCATCACCTTCAGCAGGACCGGAAGGTCCCAACGACAGGAAGGACTGGAAAATCCCGCCATTTGTGTATCACCACATAAAGAAAATTATTATCCCCTCCGCTAAAATTCTCCAACAATAAATTTTGGACAGGATTCTCCGACCTTGCCTGCGGCCGCGATTCTCCCATCCCACTGCAGGGAATGAAGATTTGGCTGAGCTCCAAACTCGCCATCCTCGCTGGCAGCGGCGCTGGGGCGTGAACGGCTGGAGAATTCCGGCCACTGTGTCCTGAATTTCAAGCTGAAACTTCGCTGGGTGAAAATTATTTTTCAGTGACTAATGCTTTTATTCACTCGCATCAAATTTGAACCAGTCTTACCTACCTTTACAGCTCCACCAGGGAATCATCTATTTCATGCTAAATGTAAAGTGATCTATTATTGATAGCAATGATATGTAAGGTTTGAGTACTGGGTTTTAAAAGATACAGGAATTCATTTAAAACTAATTTGCTTCACAACTGCATGAGATTAAGGCTACTCCATGGTTAGGTGCATGCCTGAAATAGCAAGAAGTGATGTGACAGCCTCTACACTCTCACCCCAAGCACAAAGGGAGGTCGCCAGTGTAAAGCTGCTGGCTCAAGGCTGAAGTGGAACATTGGAGGTGCTGATGAAGTTCATCATCACCATCTGCCTTTGTCCACAGGAGGCTCCCATGATACGGAAAATGGCTCACATTTCCCGGGATCTCGCCATTGATTTCAATCAATGAATATTTGAGGACAAGGATCTCAAACCTGAGCCTAAGGTCATGGTTTGCTGCAGTGATTACCAAGTATACATGCATCAGAGTCCTGGACAACCTACAGCAGTCACCTCAAAGCACTGGGGAAGTACCATCAGAGCAGTCTTTGCCAATCCTCCAAATCCAGTGGCAAGAACATGGTCCAAAAGCAACCTCCTCTCACAAGCCAACTTGCTCAGCATCCAGTGGTTAGTCACTCAAAACCAGCTCTGCTCGTTGGAATATGTTAGTTTTGATGTCTGACACCAGACTCCCGAAGCAACTGCTCTACTCGGAACTCGGCTATGGCAGGAGACTCCCAGCAAGATGGAGGAAACACTTCAAAGGTGATCTCAAAGCATCCCCAAAGAGGTCAAACATCCTGGCTTACTCATGGATGTCCCTGGCTTGTGATTAGGGAAGGTTTGTCAGGGAAGGCACCAAAGGGGAAGCGATGGCCTAGTGGCATAATCACTAGACTATTAATCCAGAAACTCAGATAATGTTCTGGGGACCTGGGTTCAAATCCTGCCACAGCAGATGGTGGAATTTGAATTCAATTTTTTAAAAATCTGGAATTAAAAATCTACTGATGACCATTCAACCATTGTCGATTGTCGGAAAAACCCATCTGGTTCACTAATGTCCTTTAGGGAAGGAAATCTGCCGTCCTTACCCGGTCAGGCCTGAGTGTGACTCCAGAACCACAGCAATGTGTGATTACCCAATGTGTGATTGACTCTCAACTGCCTTCGGGCAACTAGGGATGGACAATAAATGTTGGCCAGCTGGAGTGAGGCCGTAACATCCCGTATTACATCAGGAACGTGCAGAGGTGAAGCCAATGCATTAGAGGGAGGACACAACAATCCATTAACCCAATCTTTCAAGCACCACCTGACCTGCATGTGGCAGGGTCACGTACTGGACTTACCAACCACCTCGGAACTCATTGAACTGGAGAGCAAGTGATCCACAAGCCCGCAGCACTGCCTAAGAAGAAGAAGATATATTTATATCAAAGGTTTGTGTTCAAAGCTACAGTCACCTCAGATAATTTCCAATACTTCCATACTGGTGGTTGCTCATCAGATCTAACATAACAAATTTATGTCATAATACTTCAATGGTTCTTCACAATACAAAAATATTCTACATAATACAGCAACTGTTTTCTTCCAAACAATCTCAACTAAACGAACAGAATCAGCTTCATCTGGATTGAATTAGATGAATGAAGTTGAATTTTATGTATAAGAGCTCCCTCTATAGCCTTCCAAGAATATTAGAGGATAATCATAGATTAATGATTTACACTCAGATTCCGCCATTTTCCACAATGACGACTAAGTTTGTAGCTTTACGCATGATTTCTTTTCTAACCTTCACACTTCATTTTTAGATAGCCAGCTACCATATTACATCCCAGAAATCTAACTGGTGAAGGATAGCACTACGGCCAATCTTCATACCCATTTAGAAGAATTAATTTACAGAGAATCAGGTCACAAACATGCATCCCCTCACTGTTTCAGTCTGATCCTTCATTAAGGGGCTAAATGAATCCTCAGATAATGCCCAGCACTTGTACACAATTAACATACAATTAACGGCAGGAAGAATGGAAGGGCTGAGAGAGGTGGTGGGGAGGCAGAACTGGTTGTACTTGGGTAAACCGATGCTGTGTTTTCAGATGATGTCGCCAGGGGACAGGAGATGGATGAGAAATAGAAGGAAGCCAAAGACTGGATTAGGTAAGAATGGAGCCAGGTGAGTACCATCCAGATGGACATGGTGGAGAGTCATTGGAGGAGGATGCGAGTGTGTGGTCAACTAAGTGAAAGATGGCAGACAGCTCATGAAGGACAAGGGGTGAGCATTTAACTAAGTTACAGTCATATAGCGTGTCATTCATGACTTGGGTAAATGCTATTTTGTAGTGTGAGAAACCTGATTTGTGGAATTCAAACATAAAAGTTCTCGGAAAGTCGGGAACAGATTTGGGAGAGGATCAAGGAATTTGGGCTGGTGGAAGAAGATGGGGATGGAGCAGCGATCGGCAAGGATGGAGGGGTGAGTAAAGCACTAAAGTGTAAAGCACCATCATAAATACAAGACTAGCAAAGAGTAAATTTACTTGAATGATGAATATTTTAAGCTAGTTTTTACAAATGACCTAGCTGCTCCAGATGAGGAAAATAGTGATAAAGCTAATTGTAAAATAATTGATATCTAGAAAATACAAAACTCATGGTGAATAAATCACTGGTCACTATTGGCACACAGCATCAGCAATGAAAGAAACTAAAAAACAGATTCTAACCACGATTTTTAACTTCTCCTTAGAAATGCAAATTGTTCTGTGCGAAAGGAGAATAAGCAATCTAGTGCCTCTGTTCAGGAAAGTGCAGAGGGATGAAGTGGATGAATATCGATCAATTTGTCTAACATCAGTTGAGGCCAAACTCATAGGGTATAAATTTATCTAGGACAGGCATGTATTGTGTTGGCTGAGAGTTACACACCCTGCCTAGTGTTTAATCCCAAGACAAATGTTTATCGCAAAAATCCATACTTCAAAATAACTGAACAAGCATTTAGAAAAGGCTGGTGGTATTATTGCTGGACTATAATCCAGAAACTTAGCTAACGCTCTGGGGATCCGGGTTCGAAACCCGCCACAGCAGATGATGGAATTTGAATTCAATTAATAATATCTGGAATCTACTGATGTCCATGAAACAATTGTCGGAAAAACCCATTTAGTTCACTGATGTCCTGTAGGAAAGGAAATCTGCCGTCCTTACCTGGTCTGGCCTACATGTGACTCCAGAGCCACAGCAATGTGGTTAACTCTCAACTGCTCTCCAAGGGCAACAAGGGATGGGCAATAAATGCTGGCCCAGCCAGTGACACCCATGTTCCACAAATGAATTTTTAAAAATGCATGCGTTAATTGAGGACTTTCAACACCACTTTGTGAAACGTAAATCACCTTTCAAAAACTTTATAAACTTCTTGAAGGAAGTGACATTTCGCTCAATGAAAGGAGTGCAAAAGACGTGGTTTACACACATTCTTTGAAAGGTTTTTGATGAAGTATCTCACTAGGGAGTTGTTGAAAACATCAGATTTACAAGGAAATGCGGCAGCTTGGAGAAAAGTGGGTGGACATGTAACAGACATTTCTGATTATTGCCCTTGGCTTGGATTGAAGTGGTTAAACCACAGGGGTCAGTGCTGGGTCCAGTGTTACACTCAATGTATAGAGATGATTGAGAAATGTGGAGCGCATCATGAAATATGCAGATCACATATGAAAGTGAGTGGTTTAGCAAAAGGTAAGAAGAGCGATACATGATTTCAGGAGGACATCAGTGGGTTTTTGGAATGGGCAGACAGGTGGGAGAAGCAACTTAATGTGGAGAATGAGGTAAAACATTTTGGCATTAAAAAGCAATGAATGAGAGTATACATTGAATGGGATGAAACTAATGCATATGGATGAACTGGGATGCTCAAGGAGTTTCAACACATTTTTCCTACAAGATGCAAATGCAGATAGATAGGTCATGTTGGGTTTTATAAATGGGAGGATAGCACACCAGAGTGATGAATTGAATGAAAAATGTGTATTCAGCAATAATCAGGCTACAGTTAGTGCAACTTTGAGCACTCCATTATGAAAAGAGCACGAAAATCTTATACAGGTACTTGAGATAACGGAATTATTTCCACCAGAGAAGAATAGCCTAAGAGGAGATTTAGCGCATATTTTCAAAATTACGAAGGTCTTTGATAGAGTGAATAGGGTTAGATTGGTCCTGTTGTTCAGAGTCTATTAGGAGTTTAAAAGTGTCACTAAGAAGAAAAGAGAGGCACGAGAAAGAGTTTAAGCAGAGGGTTGTTGAAGCAAAGAATTCCACATGGAATATATGAGATAGAGATTGTTACATTTTTGAAGGGAAAACTGGATAAACAATTGAAGTTGAGGAAGTTAAAAGCTAGGAATAGGGAACAGAATGGTGGGCTAAGTGTTCAAACTGCTTCTGCAAGGATCCTTCAGAGACCTGGTGGGCTGAATCCGACCCTGTGCTGTAAAGTCCTATCATTCTATAACATAATTTATCGATTTTCTGTATCTGGCAGCCAAGACAACTTATGCAAGCTGAAATTAATTGAGTTCACTTTAAGCTTTTTTAATGGAAGGTAATGATTACACTGTAAGCAGAGCAAGAGTTATACAGCTCAGGGGGATGAGATGGTGGGATCAGTAACCCTCTGGCACTGCAATTTGAGTTGTTAAGTTTCTCTGAACCTCGTTAAAATAGAAAGGAACACATAATCTTTACTCATAACCAAAGAAATATATCCCTTGCGTTTGAATTCTGGGTTTTATTGATAACATTGATGGAATATATGTATAGTTTATGGCATGTTTGTGTCACTGCCAGGTTTTGATCAATGTCTTTTCAACCTATCCATCCTTTTGTACAATTGTTAGAGGCTGATTGTTAAGCAATGTGTGAATTATTATTGATATTCTTTATTACGCAAGGAGAATAATCCATGTTGCGAAAGCATCAGAGAGCCTTTATTCTGCCAAATACTCCAACATGAAGAAAATCTCGCACATCCTGTTCTCACTGGAAAGACAGAGGGTGAGGGGTGACCTAATAGAGGTGTATAAAATTATGAAAGGCATAGATAGGGTGAACGGTGGGAAGCTTTTTCCCAGGTCGGTGGTGACGTTCACGAGGGGTCATAGGTTCAAGGTGAGGGGGGGGAGGTTTAACACTGATATCAGAAGGACGTATTTTACACAGAGGGTGGTGGGGGCCTGGAATGCGCTGCCGGGCAAGGTGGTGGAGGCAGACACACTGGGAACGTTTAAGACTTATCTAGATAGCCACATGAATGGAGTGGGAATGGAGGGGTACAAAAGAATGGTCTAGTTTGGACCAGGGAGCGGCGCGGGCTTGGAGGGCCTAAGGGCCTGTTCCTGTGCTGTATTGTTCTTTGTTCTTTGTTGTAATATACCTTTAAGGGCCATCAGTGTGACATCACTAGAAAGGAAATGTGTCATGTGATCCAGTCCTAGTTTTGCTTAGAGCACAGCACAGCTCTGATGCCTTCAATCTTTATACCAATGTATAATTGTTCTCATGTACCTAATCTTAATAAATGAACCAACAACGGGTTTAGCCAATCCCTTATGAGAGATTGGTGCCTTGTATCTTGTACAATAAATAAGCCCAAAGTTTTATATGATTACAATAACATGACATGGTGGCCAGTGCTGGTAATACAGGTAGCAGTAAGATTAAGTGCATGATGAATAGCCTTGAACATGTCATATGGCATGAGGCAACCTTCACTGTTTTGAACTGAATTGATTTATTATTGTCACATGTATTGGTATACAATGGAAAGCATTGTTTCTGGAGAGCTATACAGACAAAGCATACCGTTCATAGAGTACATAGGGGAGAAGGAAAGGAGAGAGTGCAGAATATAGTGTTACAGTTACAGATAGGGTGAAGAGAAAGGTCAGCTTAATATGGGAGAAGACCATTCTAACGTCTGATGGCAGCAGGGAAGAAGCTGTTCTTGAGTCGGTTGGTATGTGTTTTCAGACTTTTATATCTTTTTCCCGATGGAAGAAGGTGGAAGAGAGTATGTCCGGGGTGCGTGGAGTCCTTGATTATGCTGGTTGCTTTTCCGAGGCAGTGGGAAGTATAGATAGAGTCAATGGATGGGAGGCTGGTTTGCGTGATGGACAGGGCTATGTTCACAACTCTCTGTAGCTAATTGCGGTCTTAGTCAGAACAGGAGCCATACCAAACTGCGATACATCCGGAAAGGATGCTTTTTATGGTGCAAAATTGGTGGGAGCCGTAGCGGACATGCTGAATTTCCTTCGCCTTCTGAGAAAGTAGAGGCGTTCATGGGCTTTCTTAACAATGGCATCGGTGTGGAGGGACCAGGACAGGTTGGTGGTGATCTGAACACCAAGAAACTTGAAGTTCTCGACCATTCAGACTGTATCAAAGGTGCCGTGTTGGAGAGTATTGAAAGTGCAGCATGCCGATTGCAAGGAAAAGCATTGGAGGCAGAGCGTTGAGATAGTTCTCAAATAAAGAGCTGCTTAGCAGATGGAACCCTTGTGGCAAGATGGCAGTGTATGGGCTGTCAGTTCAGTGAGAGGGACAGCCCATTGAAAGGAACAGCACCAGGTTAGCTCAGTCGGAAGAGGTAAGTGACCAGGGTGAGGGCTGGATCAACGGTAGCACAGTGGTTAGCACTGCTGCTTCACAGCTCCAGGGTCCTGGGTTCGATTCCCGGCTCGGGTCACTGTCTGTGTGGAGTTTGCACATTCTCCTCATGTCTCCGTGGGTTTCCTCCGGGTGCTCCGGTTTCCTCCCACAGTCCAAAGATGTGCGGGTTAGGTTGATTGGCCAGGTTAAAAATTGCCCCTTAGAGTCCTGAGATGCGTAGGTTAGAGGGATTAGCAAGTAAATATGTGGGGATAGGGCCTGGGTGGGATTGTGGTCGGTGCAGACTCGATGGGCCGAATGGCCTCCTTCCGCACTGTAGGGTTTCTATGATTTTCTATGAACAGTGAGCAAGGGAGAGTCAAACTAAAGAAAATCATCAGTCAGGCCAGAGAAGGTTGTGATGATAATGGGCAGCTCTGGGAGCTGCTGAACTATAAATTTAATAAAAAGCAAAGATGCTGTTAATCCATGGCCCATTCATCCCACAACCTGTCTTTGTGGGCAGAGCTTCAGAAACGCGCATGAAAGCAGCTACAGCGACACTTATCCCAGAGACTACAGAGGAAAAAAGGTTCATAGGACATTGTCAGAATGTCCACAAAATTCCCCAGTTTGAACTGGGGTGCAGCTAACCTACTATCCGTATTCAAAATGTGTACGGGGTCATGGGATGGGATTTTCTGGCCGTGCTCACTCCAAAACCGGAAACTCCCACCCGAGGTCAATGGACCTATGCATGGTCCACCACCGCTATGATTTTCATGGCGGGCGGAATGGGAAACCTCCCCCCATGATTTCTTGATTCAGGGTGTGTCTGAACCAGACAAGCAAGCCATAAAACATCATCTGTCAATCTGGAGAGAAGGTGGACATTGGCAGAACATGTCAGGATCAGCAGAAGAAGAGCTAAAGGATCCCCAAAAGATGTGGATGACATTGGAAGACTGGTTCAGAATCAGTTTAAACTTCTGTATTTCAACAACAGTCTATTGAACCACAGGCTACATCACCAGCAGGTGCAGAGAAAGGGTTATGCACTTTGAGTTTTCAAACACAAAGATGCCAGGCAGAATTGGTGAGTTGATGATCGTATCCACTCCCGTGAAAGCATTCCAGAGAGATCTGGTAGACAAGCCTGAAATGTTTAGGATTGAACAGCTTACTCTAGGTTGGGTATAAATACAATGCAATCCTCATAGTTTGACAAAGCTTCAATGTAACCTCAATTATTGACAAACTCACTAGGACACACAAACATAGCAAGAGATGTGGAAGGTGTGGCCTTCTACCTTCGTCAAGGAAATGCCTAGCTTTCCATCAACTCTGCAAGGCATGTGGGAGAAAGGGCCATTGACAGTGGCAGCAGGAAAGCTGATACAGCTTCAAAGAGCCATGAACTGATCCAAACAGACCAGACAAAACAGATACTTTCAAGCAATAAGAATGACCATCCGGTATCCCATCAGAAACATATGCCCTGTGCATATATCGTCATTTTCTGGTTTGTCAATAAGATAAAGAGTGGAGAACACACCGTCAATCACAGATGCTGCCAAACCATCCAAAACGTTTGCCAAGATTCAATTTATCCGTCCTAAGAAAGTAACTATTTATTATTGGCCAAGGTTGACGCAAGGCAGATGCCAACATACAACTTCTGCGAGTTCTAAAAGATGTTTCCATAGACATGAAAGGCCAGGATGGAAACTACTACTGTGAAACTTTCAGTGTACAATGGCTCACTAATTCCATATGCAGGACCGCAAATATAATCAATCCTCCTGGGTTTTGCAGATGTTCCACATCATGGAAACTAAATGTCCAACAGTTGCAGATCTCACACTAGTAAAATTCCACGGAATTAGTCAGACATCACAGGACAGATCAACCTCAGAAGCTACTCCTACGACGTCTAGTGAGCCCAGAGCAAATGCAGGAGAGTCTGTGATTGAAGGACCATCAAACTGTGGGATGGTGAGTCGCATTGCTCAGCCTGTGGCCTGAAGATCAGAGAGGAAATGGAGGCTGGGGGTGGGGGGGAGGGGGGTGGAGGGAGAGAGGCTGCCAGCTGGGATGCGGGTGTGGTGAGTAAGAAGCTGAGAGGGGGAGACTGGCGACTGGGGATGGTGAGAGTGGTGGGAACAGTGAGGAACTTGATGATGTCCTCAATGATTTTCTGTATGATGGTAGCATTGTACTCAGCCATTGAGAATCTCACAGCGAAGTCCAATCCATTTTCCAGCAAAGGTCACTGAACAGTAATCAAGAGCAGAATGATTTCTTCCTTCACTTCACTAAGCCAAGAGTAATGAGCCTAATTATAGCAGGCTTGCTTCCAGCCCCGCTAAGGTCATCCAGTAAACACTTGAATGTGGAATCTTGCTCATCTGCATGGCTTGGCTCATCTGTTCCAGTGCCTTTAGTTTTGAGCCTTGAAGGAAGTTTTATCTGTGTTGCCTTGAGAATATATGCATGGAATGGAGTGATACATTATTTTCATAAAATGAGTGCTCTACTGCAGAAACTATGACAGCAAGATTAGCGTGTGGGGACAACCTTACCAGAATCTGGCAGAGTGCTGGTTCTGGCGCGAAAAATGGAATGAATCACACCGATGGCTCCGATGATTTTGGACTGATTGGTCCATGTTGTGAAAGCATTGGGTGGGGCAAGGGCACTCTAATGGCAGAATCTGATTTTGCTTTGAGAAAATTGCCCCACAAGTGGGCCCTTAATTTAGTTCAGTGGCTGCCAGCTTCCATGAAGGTTGGGATGTTTGTTCTCAGTCATCCCCTGGGATATTCGTCCAGAGGTAGAAAGACATCAGGAAGGCATGGCTTCCCCTCTTATTCCAGTCTCCATCTCCAAACCCAGCTCCACAGGGTTAGGAAAATTCTCCCTTTGACTTACATCGCCTCAGGTCGGAATATGCAGGGCCCATTCATTCCTTTGAATAGACGGGGACAGCACTGGTACAATGAATTTCTTTTATTGAACAGAATTTAGAGAAAATTAAATTACTGCAGAAGTGAAAAGAAAGAGGAAAGTTGGAGAGACAGACTTTTTCTGCCATCTCTGTACTGATCACACTGAACTCGAAAACAAACTGAACTCTGAACACACACTGAAACCAAAACGTATCTTAATTCATATCTCATTACTGGAAATGTTTTCCGCAAGCTGTCTCTGTCCAGAGAAAACCGGCTTTGCAGCTATTGTTATCAAAACTTGTTTTGCTTGCTGTGTACTTTTCAGGAACGCGGTCAATTTTCAGCTAACCCAGCATGCCTTCTGAGTTTTAAAATGTAGTCAATTTAGGTTTAAAAGTTAACAATGTTAGTTAACCCCTACAGTCTAGCATTTAAATATAATTGCATAGGCAGAAATATCTTAAAATGAAGCTTTTGCATAGGCTGAAGTAAACAGAGCTAAGCATACATAGGATCTCTCAGAGTACAATTTTTGTTTATTTGTAGAGGGCATGTGGGCATCACTGGTTGGGAGGGCATTTATTGCCCATCCCTAATTGCCCTTGAACTGAGTGGTTTGCGAAGCCATTTCAGAGTCAACCACATTGCTGTGGGTCTGCAAATCACATGTAGGCCAGACCAGGTGTGGATGGCAGATTTCCTTCCCAGATTTTTTTAATTGAATTCAAATTTCACCATCTGCCGTGGGGGGATTCAAGCTCGGATCTCCAGAACGTTACCCTGAGTCTCTGGATTACTAGTCCAGTGACAATACCACTACGCCACCACCTGCCCTAAGGGGAGGACCCACAATCCGTGGTTAACTAAAGAAGTTAAGGAAAGAAACTTAAGGAAAAAGCATATAACTGCGCAAAGATTTGTGGCAGATTTTTGGTAGCTTGAACCAGGGCAGGACTTATTCAGTTAATGGTAGGGCGTTGGGGAGAGTTACAGAACAAAGAGATCTAGGGGTACATGTTCATAGCTCCTTGAAAGTGGAGTCACAGGTGGACAGAGTGGTGAAGAAGGCATTCGGCATGCTTGGTTTCATCGGTCAGAACATTGAATACAGGAGTTGGGACGTCTTGTTAAAGTTGTACAAGACATTGGTAAGGCCACACTTGGAATACTGTGTGCAATTCTGGTCACCCTATTATAGAAAGGATATTATTAAACTAGAAAGAGTGCAGAAGAGATTTACTAGGATGCTACCAGGACTTGATGGATTAAGTTATAAGGAGAGGCTGAATAGACTGGGACTTTTTTCTCTGGAGCGTAGGAGGCTGAGGGGTGACCTTATAGAGGTCTATAAAATAATGAGGGGCATAGACAAGGTAGATAGTCAATATCTTTTCCCAAAGGTAGGGGAGTCTAAAACTAGAGGGCATAGGTTTAAGGTGAGAGGGGAGAGATACAAAAGTGTCCAGAGGGGCAATTTTTTCTCACAGAGGGTGGTGAGTGTCTAGAACAAGCTGCCAGAGGTAGTAGTAGAGGCGGGTACAATTTTATCTTTTAAAAAGCATTTAGATAGTTACATGGGTACGATGGGTATAGAGGGATATGGGCCAAATGTGGGAAATTGGGATTAGCTTAGGGGCTTTAAAAAAAAAGGGTGGCATGGACAAGTTGGGCCGAAGGGCCTGTTTCCATGCTGTAAACCTCTATGACGCTATGAGATCAGATGGTTGGTCAGAATATAAAGAGCGACTGAGAATGACTAGAAGGTTAATGAGGAGAAAGAAAGGAAAGTATGAGGGAAATCTAGCTAGAAATATAAAAATGGATGAGCTTTTACAGGTATATAAAAAGAAAACAAGTAGGTAAAGTGAGTGTTAGTTTCTAGAGAGTGGCAAAAGGGAGAGGGAAGTTAACAGCAGATAATCAGGAAATGGTGAATGAAATGAACAGATATTTTGCTTGTGTCTTCAGTATAGAGAATACTAAAAACATCCCTGTAATAGCTATAAGTTAAGGGGTGGAAGGGAGAGAAGAACTTGGTGAAACTACAATAGCCAGGGAAGCAGTACAGAGCAAACTGATGGAGCTGTGGGCTGCCTAGTCTCAGGATCCAGAAGAACTTCAACCTAGTGTCTTAAAAGAGATGCCTAATGAGGTTGGAGGTGCCCTGGGTGTTAATTTTCAAAAACTAGCTAGGTTCTGGAAAGAATACATCAGATTGGAAAGTAGCAAATATAACCCCTCTATTCAAGAAGTGAAGGAGACAGAAAAGGGGAAACATTTGTCTTGGGGAAGGTGTTAGAATTGATCATTGAGGGCATAATAATTGGGCACTTAGAGAAACTCAGGGTAATTGGGAAGAGTCAACATAGTTTTGTGAATGGGAAATCATGTTTAATCAATTTATTAGAGATCTTGAAAGGAGACCTTGACCTGTAGACCTTGTGTACATGTATGGGCAGCATGGTGGCACAGTGGTTAGGAACTGCTGCCTCACAGTGCCAGGGATCCGGGTTCGATTCCCAGCTTGGGTGACTGTATGGAGTTTGCACGTGTCTACATGGGTTTCCTCCGGGTGCTCTGGTTTCCTCCCACAGTCCAAAGATGTGCAGGTTAGGTGGATTGGCCATGCTCAATTGCCCCTTAGTGTCAGGGGGACTAGCAGGGTAAATACATGGGGTTGTGGCAATAGGGCCTGGATGGGATTGTTGTCTGTGGATGCTCGATGGGCTAACTGGCCTCTTTCTGCACTGTAGGGATTCTATTCTATGCCTACATTTTCCTGGACTCTGCCCCAGCTTTTCACCCCCACCCCTTCTCCACACCCTCACTGTTCCTACTCTCCGGAATTCACTCTTTGAACCTCTCTGTCTTTCTAACGGTATCTAAACCCCATCCCCAACCGAGAAACCATTTACTTGACAAAGCATGAGGTTAATTTCTCCTTTCCTAACTCAATATCCATTTTCCAGACACCAATCAACGAAATGCCATTGAAATTTCTCACAGGTTAAAGGCATTTGTTAAAGTTGGAGTGGATAGTCAGATGCTCTTTCCTAGAGTAGGGGGCATAGGTTTAAAGTCCATGGGAAAAAGCTTCGAGGAGATGTGCGAGACAGGTTTTTTACACTGAGTGTGATGAATGTCCGGAACGCGCTGCCCGGGGTGGTGTTGATAGCGGCATTTAAGGGGCAACTAGACATATCCATGAATAGGATGGGAATGGAAGGATACGGACTCCGTAAGTGGATACGGTTTTAGTTTAGGCAGGCATCATGATCGGCGCAGGCTTGGAGGGCCAAAGGGCCTGTTCCTGTGCTGTACTTTTCTTTGTTCTTTGTTCTTTGTTTTTATGCTGCCATTGTTTGTATTATTGTCAGTACATTCAAGAGTCGAGGTCCTTTAAGATTCTAACAGACTGCAAAATGTGACTATGGGCCCGATTTTATCATTGCGTTATGCCCATTTTTGGGCGCAAAGACTTGGTAAAGTCGGGCATGAGGTGAGTAGCGTGATCCGTGCCAGCCTCCACACCGGTTCGCCCTTTACTAAGGCCCGAAAATGGCCGAGACTGGCTCCACGCCCAAAATTTCCATGCATTTAAATTGACTTAATGGGCTGCACTTCCCCCTTTACCACCACGTTCGTCCATCCAGAATCTGCGCCAAAAACGGTCCACAAAAGTCTGATTTGGGCGCTCCAGTTAGTGAGGAGGTGAGTGCCTCATGTCCGGCAGCGCTCTGTTTGAGATCGGTTGGGGGAGCAGAAAGGGGGGGGGTTCCGCTGCCACTCTGCCTGAGAACAGTGGGGGGAAGGGGGGTCCGCTGCCACTCTGCCTGAGATCAGTGGGGGGGGAGGGGGGTCCGCTGCCACTCTGCCTGAGATCGATGGGGGGGAGGGGCCCATGATCGATCTGGGTGGCAGAGGGGGTGGGGGAGTAAGGGGGTGAGTAATGTTGGGGGGGTGGGACAATGTCTGTGGGCACCAGGGGGTGGCATTATCCAGCCCGGGAGCGATGTGGCAGGGGAGCCACATTCTATCATTTTTTTTCTGCGCATGCGCAGTTGGAAGTGCTGATTGGAACTTCAGGATTTCGGGCGCATTAAGCCCCGCCCACAGGCTTCTGGTGTGCAATTCGGAATCGCTGATATTTCTTCAGGCAGAATGCGTATGGGAGCGTCTGAGAACGGGCCTAAAAATCAGATCTGAAACACTCCCAGTTTCAAGTCCGCCCAGCACTTAGGATCAAAATGGTAAAATAGGGCCCTACGTCTCCTTGGGTTTCACACCATTCATGTGGGGGGTGGGGGGCAAGTATTCTATCTGTTTTCTCATGATCCACTGGAGGATTGTGCCGTGTGTCTGAGTAATCAAGCAAACAAAAGAGTAGAAGAAGCCTTTCAAATGTTGACTAACCAAGCATTACCATTTGTGAATTTATCACCTATAAATCTCGAAACAAGGCAAAGGGGCTGAAATAACATTACAAACTACAAATAGCTTGTAATGAAGTGAAGGAATGCGTCCCAACAGGTCGCTGAATGCAATCTCATCATGACTATTACATATCTACCACATCCCAGCTGTGCTGTCCATGAGAAAGCTGAACACTAAGTGATGAGGCTGTTTTATAAAAAGACTGAGGACAGCTGGATTCAATGGTTGCCAAGATGTTGTTACTATGACAACTGCTGGTCTGACAGCTTGGCATGTGCTAATACTATCATGAGCATTAAATTTTGCCATCAGATTAACCTTAAAGAAGCAGCATTTTTAAACCAGATGGGTGGAATTTTCAGTAGCATGAGAAGCAATGATAATTCCAGTGCAGCATCCATTTTTGGCAATGTCAAATAGCAAAAGAATCACTCTCAGAATTAATTGACTTCGAAAAAATGTAACTTCAAAGTCGGAGATCAATAAGTGATGTTGACATTATGTTTTTCTCTATTCTTTGATGGGATGTGGGCACTTCTGGCAAAGCCAGCATTTTTTGCCTCATCGGTATTTGTCCTTGCACTGCTTAGCTTGCTGGGCCATTTCAGAGGGCAGTTAAGAGTCAACAACTTTGCTGTGTGTCTGGCGTCACATGTAGCAGGACCAGGTAAGGATGGCAAATTTCCTGACTGATGCGCGATATAACACACGAGAGGCGTGATGTACTCGGGAAATAAAGGCTTTTGTTGCCAACAATAACAGAGCTACCATATACAGTACACGATCCCAGACTAAAGGGTCACCAGGCAGAGCAGTGACCTTTATACCTCTCCCAGGAGGCAGAGCCGACTGGGGTGTACCATAACAACTATATTAACAGGTAGAACAGCCCAACCCTAACCCCAACAGTAACATATATACAGACTCATAGTACTGGCCAGACCATGGCTCAGCACTACCTAGTGGGAACCAACAATGGTTCACCACACTGACCTAAAGGACATTGTTGGGAGTGTGTTTGTTATAGAACAGTATGTCTTCAAGAGGGCTCCGTGGTCTTCTGTAAGTTAACTGTAAGTCTTTATTGACCGCTAGAACAATTAACACATGTGCAGCAAAGAGTATAAGGTAGGAGCTGTCTCCATGCTTAAAGTCTATCACATCCCCACGGAACACTACACTGACCCTAAGTCTGAGTCATGTGTTCTCTCACATCACTCCATGTACAGTACTGTACACAGTCCCATATTAACATTACGGGTGGGATTTCATCCCGAAACCGTAAAATCCCACCCGAGGTCAGCGGGCCTTTTCATGGTCTGCCCCTCGCCCGCTCCGATTCCCATGGCGGGTGGGACAATAAAGTTCTGGCCTATATGTGCCTGACCCTTATACTACAGACAGTAATGAATCCGCTATCTCTTGCCTTATTCTGACTATTTGAAAGGTGATAACGAATCTAGTTGAAATTTCTGTTTAGCTGTGGTGCTAACAGTGAGTAATTTTGTACATTGGAAATGTCTTCAAAGGCAGGGTTAGTGGAGGTCAGTGTTCATATCAAAGTTGTAATTTTCAGGGCCTGCTACTTCACACAACTCCACTGATGTCGCCTTACAGCAAGAAAGAGGGCTCACCCACCAACAGTGGTAATTAAGAGTTGGAGCGAATAATTCCCACAAAAGTTCATTTCAAAACAGGCAAAAATCCTGCACGATGGCACCAGGCGGGTGGTATTAGGGCTGCCAGGCTGAGTGCTATGTGAAGGAAGAAATAGAATTTTGCAGGCTGAACATTACTTTGGCAAGCAGCGTGGAAAGTGCTGACCTTGTTTGCACCTACTTCCTGAAAGACAGAATGATGAAATCCAACAATAGGTCATTGTTGTTTGGGGGGATGGGTGACAGTGCAGGAAGCAAATATGAAATTGTGTTTATGCCACAGTATCTCAGATTTTGTGCTAAACACTTAATATATACTACAGAATGCAGTTGGGGCCAAAATGTTTTCTGATAGCATCTCTACAGTGCAGAAGGAGGCCATTCAGCCCATCGAGCCTGCACTGACAACAATCCCACCCAGGCCCTATCCCTGTAACCCCATGTATTTACCCTGCTAATCCCCCTGACACTAAAGGGCAATTTAGCATGGCCAATCCGCCTAACCCGCACATCTTTGGGCTGTGGGAGGAAACTGGAGCACCCGGAGGAAACCCACGCAGTCATGGGGAGAACATGCAGACTCCGCACTGACAGTGACCCAAGCCGGGAACCATACCCGGTCCCTGGCGCTTTAAGGCAGCAGTGCTAACCACTGTGCCACTGTGCCACCCTGATTTCAAGAAGAAATTAGATATAGCTCTTGGGGCTAAAAGGATCAAGGGATGTGGGAGGAAGGGGGGATCAGGATATTGAATTCGATGATCAGCCATGATCAAGATGAATGGCGGAGCAGGCTCGAAGGGCCGAATGGCCTACTCCTGCTTCTAGTTCCTATGTTTCTATATTTACTGTCACATTTTTGTCATTGTGTTCCATTCCTTTCATTATAGAAATCTACCCAAGTAAGTATTTAACTGTTTGTATATCAAACTGATCGGGTATTGACTGTTTAACTAGTAAAGCTGTAATGTGTGAAGGTTTTCAATAGTCTTGTAACTGTGACTCATTTCACACAAAAATCTTACTCTACCCATCAAGCGCTGATAATCATTTTATCCTTTCCTCAAAACACATTCAATAGTGACAAGTCAACATAGCATCTCCTTGACAGGCGGATGATAAGAAAAGAATTTCTGTCATTTCAGCTGACACAAAATACGATATTTATAACACAAAATATTTCTTCAGGCTAGAACCAAACTGTCAAGTCAGGAGATAAACAAACTGTATTAGGAGCTGGGTCGGAGCAGCACGGCGATGTACCTATACCTGACTGAGCCTGTTTGCTAAGTTCCCAAAAGCGTTATGGAAGACTGACGCAAGACATTGTCAAGGAGATGGATTATTTGATGATGTTTGGGTGTGAGCCAAAGAAGACATGGTTCAAATATGAGGTTTGTAACGCCGGAGGTATTACCATCAACACCTGGCAACAGCAACTCTAACATTCCTTGCTGTGCTATTTATTCAACAAATGGAAAATGTTTAACATAACTTTCTTTTCTGACAAATGCTCTGCCAAAATCATTTGTGTAATGCTAATGAAATTAACTAAAAATAGAGAAGGTATCAACATGTGTTTAACTCATTTCAGCTGTGATTAAAATCTCTTCTAGTAAAGAATTTAAGTTTTTGAACCAACAGATATAAGCAGGCAGGAATTACCCAAATCCCATCCATAACTCTTCTCCTTCAGGTTTGACAACCATGGAATTCTGTTGGATTAGTCCATGATTATTCCTGGTTAAGTACGGCAGTGGTTTTGTTTTTGCCTACTGTGGTATGCTGACCAGGAAAAGCTCCTGCCTTTACCGCCTGCCATCAGACATATTGGAAGGATTTGCAGGCTGATAATCACCTGTCTGGCCACATTTCAGATACACCTCCTATGGCCATCAAGTCATAAAAATCTATACAATTCAAACAGGACTAGACAGGTAGATGCAAGAAGAATGTTCCCGATGGTGGGGGTATCCAGAACCAGAGGTCACAGTCTGAGGATACAGGATAGACCGTTTAGGACAGAGATGAGGAGAAATTTCTTCACTCAGTGAATGGTAAGCCTGTGGAATTCAGTACCACAGAAAGTAGTGGAGGCCAAAACATGTTTTCAAGAGGCAGTTGGGTACAGCACTTGAGACAAAGGGAATCAAAGGATATGGAGGGAAGGCGGGATCAGGCTGTCAAGTTGAAGATCAGCCGTGATCATAATGAATGGCAGAGCAGGCTTGAAGAGCCGACTGGCCTCCTCCTGCTCCCATTTTTAATGCTTCTGTGAACGTAGAGCTTCTGGCCCAGAAGCGGCACAGTGGTTAGCACTGCTGCCTCACAGCGCCAGGGACCCGGGTTCAATTCCCGGCTTGGGTCACTGTCTGTGTGGAGTTTGCACATTCTCCCATGTCTGCGTGGATTTCTTCCGGGTGCTCCAGTTTCCTCCCACAATCCAAAGATGTGCGAGTTAAGCGGGATTGGATTAGATGCTAAATTGCCCCTTAGTGCCAGGGGGACTAGCTAGGGTAAATGCATGGGGTTGTGGTGATAGGGCCTGGGTGGAATGGTGGTCGATGCAGACCGGATGGGCCGAATGGCCTCCTTCTGCAGTGTAGGGATTTTCCGATTCTAAGTAGGGGCACTACCACTGCACCACAAGACCTCCCACCATCTGCAGCTAGAAATCTGAAGTAAAGGAATGTCTTATTTTAATATATATTTTTGATAAATCTACATAAGCAATTAAATAACATCAACCATTTTGTAGAAGAAGGATATGTCCTGATTACTTATGTTTATTCCACATTTTAATCATTTAGACGTAGCTGCAGTAAAGTAGCTTAACCTGCGAGTTCACACTGACAAGGCCTTTACAATACAGCTAGATATGAAGAATTTCTTTGGGATCTCCCATACAGGCAGGAAGATTGGTGGAAGCCAAAACAACTTGTACCAATTCACCTATCCACCTCTACATTTAAGCAGCAATTAAGGAAAAGCCTCGAGGAAATTCCTGGTGTGAATATAGAAATGCGCAGAGGAACAGATGGACTTAGGCATATGACTCTGTAGTGTATCTGGATGGATATTGTAAGAAATATAGGCTTGTAAGAGTGTTAGAGGGTCTAAGCCCAAAATAATTAAATGACTCCAAGCGTGGGTTGGAACTGCTGTTCTGCAAATTATGCTGCATTAAGTTTTCAAACTGACTTTTGAGCAGGTGCAGGATGATGTATCATCTCAACATATTTTTAAAATTCATTTTACAGGATATGGATGTCGTTGACTAGGCCAGCATTTATTGCCTATCCCTTGTTGCTCTTGAGAAGGTGGTGTAGAACTATCTTCTTGAACCACTGCAGTCCCTGAGGTGTGGTACATCCACAGTGCTTATAGGGAGGGAGTTCCAGGGTTTTGACCCAGCAACAGAGACTTGTTACTGCAAAAACTAGTTTTAATTGCAAGAAGGAAGGGGGAAACAGTTTATGGTTTTAAGCTATCCATAGCGTTTTCTCTTATCTCTCTTTCCTGACAGTGGGAATGCATTGAGAACTTATGCAATTTGTTGAAATCTAATGAAGTATAATACCTTCTGCCTTCAACAACATTATTCCCATGAAACTCATCTCCAAACTCCATGGCCTGGGCCTCAGCTCCGCCCTCTGCGACTGGATCCTGAACTTCCTAACTCGCAGACCACAATCAGTAAGGATAGGCAACAACACCTCATCCACGATTATCCTCAACACCGGTGCCCCACAAGGCTGTGTTCTCAGACCCCTACTATACTCCTTATACACCTTTGACTGAGTGGCCAAATTCCCCTCCAATTCGATTTCAAGTTTGCTGATGACACCACGTAGTGGGTCGGATCTCAAACAATGACGAGAAAGAGTACAGGAATGAGATCGAGAATCTGGTGAACTGGTGCGGCAACAATGATCTCTCCCTCAATGTCAACAGAATGAAGGAGATAGTCATCGACTTCAGGGAGCACAAAGGAGAACATGCCCCTGTCTACATCTACGGGGATGAAGTAGAAAGGTTCAAGAGCTTCAAGTTTTTAGGTGCCCAGATCACCAACAACCTGTCCTGGTCCCCCCCATGCCGACACTATAGTTAAGAAAGCCCACCAACGCCTCTACTTTCTCAGAAGACTAAGAAAATTTGGCATGTCAGCTACGACTCTCACCAACTTTTACAGATGCACCATAGAAAGCATTCTTTCTGGTTGTATCACAGCTTGGTACGGCTCCTGCTCTGCCCAAGACCGCAAGGAACTACAAAAGGTCGTGAATGTAGCCCAATCCATCACGCAAACCAGCCTCCCATCCATTGACTCTGTCTACACTTCCCATTGCCTCGGCAAAGCAGCCAGCATAATTAAGGATCCCATGCACCCAGGACGTTCTCTCTTCCACCTTCTTCCGTCGGGAAAAAGATACAAAAGTCTGAGGTCACATATCAACCGACTCAAGAACAGCTTCTTCTCTGCTGCTGTCAGACTTTTGAATGGACCTACCTTGCATTAAGTTAATCTTTCTCTACAGCCTAACTATGACTGTAACACTACATTCTGCACTCTCTCATTTCCTTCTCTATCAACGGTATGTTTTGGCTGTATAGCAAGAAACAGTACTTTCCACTGTATGTGGGAGTCTTTTAAGGAGCAGTTGATAGGACTGCAGGACAGGCATGTGCCTGTAAAGAGGAAGGATAGGAAAGGTAGGATTCGAGAACCGTGGATAACCAGTGAAATTGTGGGTCTAATCAAAAAGAAAAAAGAGGCATACATGAGGTCCAGGCAGCTAAAAACAGATGGAGCACTGGAGGAATACAGAGAAAGTAGAAAAGAACTCAAACAGGGACTTAGAAGGGCAAAAAGGGGTCATGAAATGTCCTTGTCAGACAGGATTAAGGAGAATCCTAAGGCATTTTATACATATGTTAGGAACAAGAGGGTTGTTAGGGAAAGAATCGGACCTCTCAGGGACAAAGGTGGGGAATTATGCTTAGAACCAAAGGAAGTAGGTGAGATCCTAAACGAATACTTTGCATCAGTCTTCACAAAGGAGAGGGACATGTTGACTGGTAGTGTCTCAGGGAGATGTGTTGACTCGTTAGAAAAAATCTCAATTACAAGGGAGGAAGTGTTAGGTTTTTTAGGAAACATTAAGACAGACAAATCCCCAGGGCCAGAAGGCATCTATCCTAGACTCCTCAGGGAGGCGAGAGATGCAATTGCTGGGCCTCTAACAGAAATCTTTGTCTCTTCACTGGACACAGGTGAGGTCCCAGAGGATTGGAGGATAGCAAATGTGGTCCCGTTATTTAAGAAGGGTCGCAAGGATAACCCGGGTAATTATAGGCCAGTGAGCTTGACGTCCGTGGTAGGGAAGTTGTTGGAGAAGATTCTTAGAGATAGGATATGTGCACATTTAGAACTGAATAATCTCATTAGTGATAGACAGCATGGTTTTGTACGAGGGAGGTCATGCCTCACAAATTTGGTTGAGTTTTTTGAGGAGATGACAAAAATGATTGACGAGGGAAGGGCCGTGGATGTCGTCTATATGGATTTTAGTAAAGCGTTTGACAAGGTCCCTCATGGCAGGCTGGTGCAAAAGGTTAAATCTCACGGGATAAAAGGTGAGCTAGCTAGATGGGTGAAGAACTGGCTTAGCCATAGAAGACAGAGGGTAGCAGTGGAGGGGTCTTTTTCCAGTTGGAGGTCTGTGACTAGTGGTGTTCCGCAGGGCTCTGTACTGGGACCTCTGCTGTTTGTGATAAATATAAATGATTTGGAGGAAGATGTAACTGGTGTCATCAATAAGTTTGCAGACGACACGAAGATTGCTGGAGTTGCGGATAGTGAAGAAACATTGTCAGAGAATACAGCAGGATATAGATAGGCTGGAACATTGGGCGGAGAAATGGCAGATGGAATTTAATCCAGATAAATGAGAAGTGTTGCATTCTGGAGATCTAATGTAAGGGGGAGCTATACAATAAATGGCAGAATCATCAGGAGTATAGACACACAGAGGGACTGGGTGTACAAGTCCACAGATCCTTAAAGGTGGCAGCACAGGTGGAGAGGGTGGTCAAGAAGGCATATGGCATGCTTGCCTTTATTGGACGGGGCATAGAATATAAAAGTTGGCATATGATGTTGCAGCTGTATAAAACGATGGTTAGGCCACATTTGGAATACTGCGTCCAGTTCTGGTCGCCACACTACCAGAAGGACGTGGACGCTTTGGAGAGAATACAGAAAAGGTTTACCAGGATGTTGCCTGGTATGGAGGGTCTTAGCTATGAGGAGAGATTGGGTGAATTGGGGTTGTTCTCCCTGGAAAGACGGAGGGTGAGGGGCGACCTAATAGAGGTGTATAAAATTATGAAGGGCATAGATAGGGTGAACAGTGGGAAGCTTTTTCCCAGGTCGGAGGTGACGAACACAAGGGGTCACGGGTTCAAGGTGAGGGGGGCAAGGTTCAACACAGATGTCAAGGGGATGTATTTTACACAGAGGGTGGTGGGGGCCTGGAATGCACTGCCAAGCAAGGTGATTGAGGTCGACACAATGGGATCGTTTAAGACTTATCTAGATAGCCACATGAACAGACTGGGAATAGAGGGATACAAAAGAATGGTCTAGTGGGCACATGAGCGCCGCAGGCTTGGAGGGCCGAAGGGCCTGTTCCTGTGCTGTATTGGTCTTTGTTTGTTCTATGTTAATACATGTGACAACAATAAACCAAACCAAATCTTATAACTTTTTTTCCGTATCAAGCATTGTGAGATTGCAGCTTAATATTTAATTTACTTGTCTCCAATCTTACTATTTTAATCTAATCTATCTTTTGCTATAATCTTCCCTTTAGGGTCCATATGGTGCATTACCAACTATAAAACCAAAAAACAGCAACGACAAAGCATTTAGGCGGAATTTTCTCAGAAAAAGTTTTTCCAACCAGATAAGTGGTGGTGATTTATGGCACTTTGTGCAATAGAGAGGCCGTAATGTGAATCTCACCAGTAGGGAGCGCATAGAATCTCAGCTCGCCAGGAAGCCAGCTGCTGAGCACTAGTGGCGCCAGTGCAGGCGCCTTTGATCTCCAAGTATACTATGTACACAGTGTACACAGTATACTGGGAGATCTGTCACTCCCTCCCACTCACGGACATTGCCCCCCCCCCCACCCCCCCTCCATCCCCCCACCCCTGATCATCCCCACGGGCATCGCCCCGTTCACAACGCTAAGAATATTCGGCGGAGGTGGGAAGACATTGGACTCCCCATCCAACAATCCCCATTGGACTCCCCATCCAACAATCCCCATTGGACTCCCCATCCAACAACACCCGCCACCATTTTATGAGGCCTCCCAACTCCCAGTCTGCCACCAAATGAGGCCTGAAAACCTTACATTTAACCTTACATGATGTTGGGATGAGTGGAGAGGAGCCATACCTGTTCCCCTTTTGATTCGTCAGCCCCACAATGCTTATCAAACTTTGAAATATTGTTCCTACGGAACCACATGGAGCAGAAGCCCCGCCCACCAACAAAGTACAGTGATCTCTACACCCTCCCCCTCAACCATTGCAACTCTACCATCCCCACTCTGGAACTTACTTTTTTTAAATTAATTTATGGGATGTGGGCTTCACTGGCTAGGTCAGCATTTATTGCCCATCCCTAGTTGCCATTGAGAAGTTGGTGGTGAGCTTCCTTCTTGAACTGCTGCCGTCCCTGAGGTATAGGTGCTAGGCTGTAGAGAAAGATTAACTTAATGCAAGGTAGGTCCATTCAAAGGTCTGACAGCACCCACAGTGCTGTCATGGAGTGATTTCCAGGATTTTGACCCAGCGACAGTGAAGGAACGGTGATATATTTCCAAGTCAGAATGGTGAATGACTTGTGGGGGACTTCCAGGTGCTGGTGTTCCCAGGTATCTGCTGCTCTTGTCCTTCCAGATGGTAGCGGCCTCGTGTTTGAAAGGTGCTCCCCAAGTAGTTTTGGTGAGTTCCTGCGTGTACAATGTTGCAACAAGAAGTAGCAACTTTAAGAACGAAAGGCCTGGTGTGTGAGGGGGGAGGGGGAGGTTTGCATTGAAACAATACATGGATGAGATATTTAAGAAAAGGGGTTTACGGCGGAGGAAAAAGGTCACAATCTGAAGCTGCCGAACCCAACATTGAGTCCCAAGGGTACCATCTTTTAGATGGTACACACTGCTGCCACTGTGCATTGGTGCTGGAGGGTGTGATTTGTGGAAAGGGTATCAATCAAGTAGGTTGCTTTGTCCTGAATAGTTTCAACCTTCATGAGTGTTGTTGGAGCTGCACTCATCCAGGCAATTGGAGATTATTCCATCACACTCTTGACTTGTGCCTTGTAAATGGCGGTTAGGCTTTGGAGATCAGGAGATGAGTTACTCGCCACAGGATTCCTGCCTCTGGCCTGCTCCTTTAGCCCCAATATTTGCATGGCTGGTCCAGTTCAGTTTCTGGTCAATGGTAACCCCCAGGATGTTGATAGTGGGGAATTCAGCGATGGTAATGCCATTGAATGTCAAGCGGCAATGGTTAGATTCTCTCCTGTTGGAGATGGTCATTGACTGGCACTTGTGCGGAGCGAATGTTACTTGCCATTTGTCAGCCCAAGCCCAGATACTGTCCAGAACTTGCTGCATTTGGGCATGGACTTCTTCAATATCTGCGGAGTCACGGATGGTGCTGAACATTATGTAGTCTTTAGCAAACATAACATCCCCACCTTATGATGGGCAGAAGGTGATTGATAAAGATGATTGGGCCTTGGACACTACCCTGAGGAGCTCCTGCAGTGATGTCTGGAAGTGAGATGATTGATCAACCTTCACAACCATCTTCCTTTGTCCCAGGTATGACTCAAAAGAGGGGTGAATTTTCCCCCTGATTCCCACTGCCTCCAGTTTTGCTAAGCCTCCTTGATGCCATACTTGGTCAAATGCTGCCTTGATGTCAAGGGCAATTATTTTTATCTCTCACCTTGCAAGTGGTGCACAATTCAAAAAGTTGACACAAGCCTTGTGGCAGTGGTGCTCACCAAATATTATTGAAATGAAGTCCCAGGTTTGATTCTTCTTGCAATATTTTCAGCAATACATTTCAGATGTTCTTCACCATGTGAGTCAGGAGTCTTTGTTCACTGCAGGAACCTTGACCACAGTCAGCGAGGACTTCTTTTCTCATTTTTACAGTTATATATTAAATTTGACAAAATACGACAAAAGTCATCTTCACATTGTAGGATCATCGCCTCCTGATGCTGAAATCTTGACTATCTGAATTATTTCAATAATTGTTCATTGCAATCATTGCATTTGCAGCGTGGATTCAGTGGAGCTCAAACTGTGAGGCAGCCATCAGTAATTGAAACCCTAGGTTATCTGTGCACCAGCAGAACTTCATGAGAGATGGATTCTTTTTGTTATCAGAAGCTCACACTGCGATTCCCATGTCTGTGGCCAGCGACGGGATACTAAGTGCTTCCTTTATCAATACAAAAGGTAGGCAGACAAACTTTCCTGTAAAGAATATAATTCAAATGTTACCAATTCAAACAGTTCTGTAGACATTCAGAAGTTCAGTGCAAAAGTAGTATTAGATTTCATATTTTTCAGAGTTAGTTACTGATCATACTTAAAATCCCCCCGAACTCTGTTCATTGCATCACAGAATAATTTCCATCCATTAATAAAAAGGAAACATAACTGGGGCATTGGACTGAAGTATAGCATTATAGTGAACATTCACTCTCATAGAGCCTTATCACTGAGGTACTCTCAGTTTATGCAAATTATCTACTTATCACACTTCTTTATTGTTGCCTCAGTCTAATCTATTTGATGGCATAAATTTGATCTGTTCCTGTTAGGAGTTGAAGGAGGAGAAATTTAGTGGTAGTTATTGTTGGTGCAGATTCGATGGGCTGAAGGGCCTTTTCTGTGCTGTATGACTCTAAATCCACTTACAAAACTACATAACTTACATTGTCTTGTTCTCATCCCCACGTGTCCATTCTTGGCCTGCACTAATGCTCCAGTGAAGCCTGACTGAAGGAGCAGCATCTCACCTTCCAGTTGAGCACGTTGCAGCCCTTGGGACTCAATGTTGGGTTCGGCAGCTTCAGATTGTGACCATTTTCCTCCACCGTAAACCCCTTTTCTTAAATATCTCATCCATGTATTGTTTCAATGCAAACCTCCCCCTCCCCCTCACATACCAGGCCTTTTGTTCTTAAAGTTGCTACTTCTTGTTGCAATCTCTCACAGTTAAACATGGGGTGTCACAGTGGCACAGCGGTTAGCACTGCTGCCTCACAACGCCAGGGACATGGGTTCGATTCCAGGCTTGGGTCACTGTTTTTGCAGAGTTTGCACATTCTCCCTGTGTCTGCGTGGGTTTCCTCCGGGTGCTCCGGTTTCCTCCCACACTCCAAAGATGTGTGGGTTAGGTTGATTGGCCATGCTAAATTGACCCTAGTGCCAGGGGGATTAGTGGGGTAAACATACGGGGATAGGGGCTGGGAGGGATTGTTGTCGGTGCAGACTTGATGAGCCCAATGGCCTCCTTCTGCACTATAGGGATTCTATGATTCTATGATTAATATCTGACACACTCTCCCTCCCTTCAGTTGTGATGAAAAGCCAAGAGGACTCAAAATGTTAATTCTGCTTTCTCTCCTCACAGATGCTGCCGGACCAGATGAGATTTTCCAGCACCCTCTGTTCTTGTTTTAGATTCCAGCATCCGCCACTGTATATTGCTTATCTTCGGTGCCAGCTAGTTGGTTTACTGATTACCTCTGAATCAGGAGGATAGGGGTTCAAGTCCTGCTCCAGTAATTTGAGCAGAATAATCCAGGCTGACACTGAGAGGCCACAGCACTGCTTGAAGATGCTGTCCTTCAGGTAAGACAACGGCACTACTTGAAGTAGAGCAAAGAAATTCTCTTAGTGTCTTAGTCAATAATTATCCCTCTACCACCATCGCATTATCATTTTTTTAAAAATCATTTCGTGAATGTGTGGCCTAGGGCAGCATTTATTGCCCATTCCAAATTGCTATTAAGAGGGAATTTCCATGTTGTTGTAGACCAGGTGAGGTTGCAGATTTTCTTCCCTAAAGGAAAATGGTGGACAAGATTACTTTTTTCAGCAAACAACATCATTAGGCTTTACCCGAATATTTTTTATTGAATTCAAATTCCACTGCCAGGGTGGGATTCGAACCCTGGTCCCCAGGGCATTATCATGGGCCTCGGCATTTTTTAAAAATTCATTCGTGGGACATGGGCGTCACTGGCTGGGCCAGCATTTATAGCCCATCCAAGTTGCCCGAGGGCAGTTGAGAGTCAACCACATTGCTGTGGCTCTGGAGTCACACGTAGGCCAGACCAGGTAAGGACGGCAGATTTCCCTCCCTAAAGGGCATTAGTGAACCAGATGGGTTTTTCCAACAATCGACAATGGTTTCATGGTCATCATTAGACTCTTAATTCCAGATGTTTTCTATTGAATTCAAATTCCACCATCTGCCGTGGCGGGATTCAGACCTGGGTCCCCAGAACATTACTAGCCTAGTGACAACACCACTACTCCGCCAGCTCCCTATGGGGATTTAGTGCTGGGCACAGGGACATCCAGGAGATAAATTTCCCAGATTCATGAGGAAAATTATCTGATCATTTATCTCATGGTTGCTTTTGGGCCTTGTTATTTGCTTCCTTATCGTACAACACCTGGTGGTACAATGGCAGACAGCAATCTGCAATTCACAACCTGGGACCATGAAGACAGCCACCAAAATGGGTGCATTCAATAAAAGAACTACAGATTGCAAATTAGGAGTAAGTTTGTTGCATCACAGTGGTACAGTGGTTGGCACTGCTGCCTCACAGCGCCAGGGACCCGGGTTCAATTCCTGACATGGATCATTGTCTGCACATTCTCCCCATGTCTGCGTGGGTTTCCTCCGGGTGCTCCGGTTTCCTCCCACAGTCGGAAGGACATGTTGGTTAGGTTCATTGGCCATGTTAAATTCAGTGTACCCGAACAGGCGGCGGAGTGTGGTGACTAAGGGATTTTCACAGTAACTTCATTGCAGTGTTAACGTAAGCCTCCTTGTGACACTAATAAATAAACTTTACTTCAATAAGTTGTGCAGTGATATCTGAGATTGATGTGCTTTGATGGTAAATTCCCCTCTTGTACCTCTTGCACCAATTCTAAATCCCCTGGTTTAAGGAGCAGCACTGAGGAGTGCCTTCATAGACCATGGAGCTCCATGCATTGGCACCTTGCACTGCTGCCATCACTGTGGGGACTCTCTGGGCTCGTTGCTTTCAGAGGAGCGCACACCAACCTAGACAACACAAAAGCTGATGAACATCTTCATTAAAAAGCTGGCACAGCCTAAAGAAAAAACTGACAATTCAAATATTGACTGAAATGTGGGCTTATGGCCACGAGCAGATTTGTAATGAATATGTTAAATTTTGTTTTAATACGTAGGATTCTACAATTTTCCTTGTTGCCTTAATATCATATTTCACAATTTTGTCAGAAAGCATGAGCTAAAATCTATGGGCGGCACGGCGGCACAGTGGTTAGCACCGCTGCCTCAGAGTGCCAGGGACCCGGGTTCGATCCCCGGTTTGATCACCGTGTGTTCAGAGTCTGCACGTTCTCCCTGTGTCTGTGTGGTTTTCCTCCCATAGTCCAAAAGACATGCTGGTTTGGTGCATTTGCCGTGCTAAGCTCTCCCTCAGTGTGCCCGAACAGGCGCCGGAGTGTGGCGACTAGGAGATTTTCACAGTAACTTCATTGTATTATTAATGCAAGCATACTTGTGACACTAATAAATAAACTTTAAACTTAAAACTAAAAAAAGCAATCACACCAAGAGTGGAATAAGACACCAGTTTTCAATATTTCAATCTATAGGGGAGAAAGTAAAATCCCCAAAAGTACCACAAGATAACGTAAATGTTGATAAACAAAATTGTGAAATAGAGTCAGTGCTGAATTGGATGAAAACTTTGGCTTAAGGACAGAAAGCAGACAGTGATGGGAGATGGTTTTTCAGATTGGAGGGTGGTAAACAGTAGTGTTCCACAAGGGGCAATGCTAAGACCACTGTCTTTTTTTGCTGTATATCAATGACTTGGATCTTGGTACATCAAATAGAACTTCAAAATTTGGCGGTGATACCAAACTTGGAGAGTGGCAAACATTGAGGATGATATGAATTGCCTGAAACAGGAGATGAAGAGGCTAGCAGAAGGGGCAGACAAGAGGCAGATGGAAAGTCTGAGGTGATTTATGTTATCAGAAGATTTAGGGAGAGGCAATATCGGCATAATGACACAGTTCTAAAGAGTGTGCTGGAACAGAGGAATCTTTGAATGTGGCGGGGGATATTGAGAGATTAAATAGCGAAGTTTATGGGATTTTGGGCTTCAGAGACAGAGGCACCGAGCACAAAAGCAAGGAAGTTATGCTGAACCTTTCGAAAGCTCTGATCAGGCCTCAATTAGAATTTGCATCCAGTTCCAGTCTCCATACTCTAGGACAAATATGAAGGTCCTCAAGGCAGTGCAGAGAGTGTTTACTAGAATAGGTCCCAGGATGGAGAATTTTAGTCACAAGGTTAGGTTGGCAAAGCTGAGATTGTTTGCCTTGGAGCAAAGGATTTGAAGGAAGTTTTGATAGAGCTTTACAAGATTATGACAAGTTTAGATTAGGTATGCAAGCAAATAAATTCCCAAAAGCATAGTACAATGGCCCAGAGACACCGATATAAGATTTTGGCAAGAGATGCAATAAGAATATGATTTACGAGCAAATGATAATAGCCTTGAATTCACTGCCCACAAAGTGAGGGAAGTGGAAACAATCAATGGTATCAAAATAAAGTTGTGTGGACATTTGAAAGAAATAAACAGCTTCACGGTTCCACTATTTATGTACATTCATGTCTACTTTTAACAATCCCAAATGGCACATGATCTCTCCCAAAGGTGTCCAAGGACCTATCCAAAAGGTGACCCTGCCTCCCCAAAGAAATCTGGCAGCTTTAGACCTTCTTCTGAAAGGTCTAAAGCCCTTAAGTTGTGTTTTGGACATTATGGCCAAACAGTCCACCAAAGATGGCGATTGCAAAGCATGATGGGATAGGATGGCCGAGTGTGTGTAAAGACTGAGACAAACAGGCTGCAGCCCTAAATGAATATTGGACTCAGACAAGCGGTCTGTAGCCTTAGACATCGGGAAAATAGGCCATCCCCAAGATAATGAACACTCTTTGGTCAAACATACTTGTTTACCAGACAAAGGGGCGCTTAACCCCTTATTTGGGAGGGAGGTGTGTGAGCTACGTGCCTCCAGTACCCTCAGGCATGGCTGCTTGGTACACACTCCGAAATCAGTGTGGCAGCACCCGATTGGACTTCATCAATCAGGGTGATTGAACCCTGATCAATTGATTGGTAGTGATCGAGGGCCTGTCCTAAAGGACGCGAAATAATCAAAGGATAAAGGTGCTATGCAACACACCACCAGCAGCGGCGACTCTAGGGACCAACAACTGTGAAGGACGACTCTGGACCATCCAGAGGAGAAGAAGGAAGAACAGACCAGACCCAAAAGAAGAGGATCAGACCAGACCAAAGACCCGGCCATACCAAGGAGACTGCAGAGACCACAGGTGGATACAGGCCAATATCTGCTTGGGTACTTGTCAGTCACTCAAAGTTAAGTCAAAGTCCAATGTTAAATTTGAATCTTGATTGTTCTGTAAAAGTAACTACCAGAACTAATATTAATTGTGTGAATGAATAAACGCTATTGTATTAATAAGAAGTTGACTCGCAGTTCTTTGTCCACCATATAAGGGTTAAAAACACGCTGTGCGGCAAGACGCAACATCCCACTAATGAAAATTGATTCTGTTGAAAGGAGCAGCATTCTTACACATCCAGTGAACCGCTGATGTGAAAACTACAGCCAGCTTCCATTGTCCCCATTCACTAGCATAAAGGGCAGATGCCAGGCTCAGGGACAGGACTTCTGGAATCAGGGCGCCATTGTGACTAAAGTCAATCATCTTCTCCGCCTTTACTGAAATTCAAGCCAACAACTCTAGCCAATGATATTTCTGACAGTGGTTGACCTCCAAACACATGTCAGGGTAATGAGCACTGAGGATCTGGGGAGTGGGACCACTTCCCTCCAGGAAGATTGAATTCTTTTTTTAGCCTATGTCGGAATGAACTGTGAATCGCTGGATAAACTTTGTTGTACACTTTGCACAATCCACCCTTTAAAGCAGCTTTCTTTCTTAATGGATTGTATCAAACTTGACTATACTGCAGCAGGCAATGCATTCGTTCAAATCAACAGTAACTTTCTACTGCCACCTATCAGAAAAAATCAGTTTATATAAAGAGGGTGAATGAATTCATGGCCGAGGTATTAAGTTAGCAAAGTAGCTCAATTTCAAATTCCACGTAGAATGAGATAGTTTATCCGCAAAAGTGGAAGCTGGTACTTTCTACTAATTACAAAGGTGTATGAAAACAATTTGTTGCTCTGGAATTATCTTGGCCCGTGTCCCCAGAGATGAAAGATCAACACTATAATACCTGCCTCCTCGCACCATTGCAAACTGTAAATTTCCAGCATGCAGCAACTCATGCTTCACCGTGTTTGATGGAGTATTGTGTTATCAGGCTTCCATTATTTAAAAGAAAAGGGCAAAGTTCCCCTGCACACTGTTTCCCTTGGACCAGGCAACATTTCACAGCAGGCAGCACAGGCCATGAAAACGATCGACAGGAAGAATTTATGAGCCGGCTGCCACTGAACGCCAAACAGAGCCAACGTACATGAACACAAGTGCAGGTCGTTCTGGGGTGACTTTGCAGAGGCAGTGACAGTGATGGTTTTATTCTACAAATCAAGGGAAATACTGATCATCAGTATCAAATGCTGATGTTTAGTATGTGTGCCATGGTACTGTCAACTATTACTAATGCCGGGATACATGATGGAACAGAACTGTTACCTATAGCTTGAATCAGCTTCTTCTATGTTTCTCATGATGTTCTGACCATAAAATAGTGAGTATCAAACTTGTATCAGAACCCCTCTTTGTGGTTGCCCGTAGCAGTTCTTCATGCAAACTGAAGCTGGCTGTCACTGGATTTTGGAGCTTTAACATTTGCGGCTAGGTACAAGAACTTTAATATGTTATTTTAATAAAGTTTGTTTTAATAAAAGCTTCCTTGTGAGTTAATAGAAGCGCACCTTGAGCGAAATATATTATGCTCGCACTAATACCAAAAAAAATAGTTGGGGTCTAGGCTAACTTCATAATATAGAATCCCTACAGTGCAGAAGGAGGCTATTCAGCCCATCGAGTCTGCATCGACCACAATCCCACCCAGGCCCTATTCTCGTAACCCCACACATTTACCCTGCTAATCCTCCAGACGGAGGGTCAATTTAGCACGGCCAATCAACCTAACCTGCACATCTTTGGATAGCTTGGAGTTTCTGATCTGGCCCCCTAACACCTTTAAGGTATTCCTTAAAACATACCTCTTTGACCAAGCGTTTGGCCGCCTACTCTAATATCACTTGTGTGGCTTGTTGTCTAATTTTATTTTGTACAGCTCCTTCTCCAGGGCAGCACAGTGGCACAGTGGTTAGCACTGCTGCCTCACAGCGCCAGGGATCCGGGTTTGATTCCCAGCTTGGGTCACTGTCTGTGTGGAGTTTGCATGTTCTGCCCATGTCAGCGTGGGTTTCCTCCGAGTACTCCGGTTTCCTCCCACAGTCTGAAAGATGTGCTGGTTAGGTGCACTGGCCATGCTAAATTCTCCTTCAGTGTACACGAACAGGCGCTGGAGTGTGGCGACTTGGGGATTTTCACAGTAACTTCATTGCAGTATTAATGTAAGCCGACTTGTGAAACTAATAAATAAACTTTAAACTGGAAATGCCCTGGAATGTTTTATTACATACAAACTACAAAACTGCAAGGTGCCGCTGGTGTATTTGATGTTGGGGCATTAAATCAGTGTGATGAAATGCAGATTAATAGAACACAGTTTACAATTGCCAGTGATAAATCAAATTTTATTGTGATTCCCATCCCATTGCACAGTAGTTCCATGTGGCTTCACAATGATTTGGAATAAAAGATACAGAAAAAAATATAATTGCTCCTTTCGCACTGCATGTCCCACTTAAGTACTTGTGCACTTTGTCACTTTATTGTTACTTACAGTAAAATTGCAGATCAGTTTAAAATATGAGTTCCATCCATGCATTTACAACATATCCAATCTCAAGGGTACAACTGAATGGAATTGTCCTCTATAATGTAGTGCCAAAATGCATGGTGCATGAAATGCAATTTGTGTTTCACAGCTCTATAAAAATGACTAACCTGTTCCAAGAGTTGGCAACTGTGTACGTAGGAGCCAACAATAAGTTTGAGCAAATCAGACAGCAAAACATACTGCTGCAAACAATTCTAATGCAACCTTTTATTTGCAAAAAGCAGGGTAAATCAGATTTAACACAAGTTGCAGTCTCCAATTGGAACAAAATCCACCAGAGCTTTGAGCTGCTGAGAAAGTTGTGCAGATTATATGGGTGGGGGGGGGAGTTTACGCTCATACTCATGGCATGTTTGGAGGTGGAGAGGCCGTCTATTCAGGCAGAATTGTAAAGACTCCCCCTGATATTTAAATGCGAGGGTATCCCAAATCCCAGAAGGGAAACATGGAAAGCCGGTTCTTAACCATATATTTTGCAATTTGGTATCATGTGAGGAAAGAGATGCAAACCTGTGAGGAAAATTAAGGTCTTGTTGTAATCATTCAAATAAAATATGTTTATTAAACTGTAAAACACACAACAAAAAAGCCAAAAATACAGAACAAAAACCACTACTAATTGCAGTAAAAGCTACACACACAGTATACTTCATTTAACCCTATTCCAAAACTACCTACTTTCCTCAACTCCAATAGACCTTCCCAACACAATACCCCATAGATTTTGACACTATAAGCCACATCCAGTGATAATTACCACGCTTGACCTATATCTTTCTTTTGGGAAATTTCCTTCTGGTTTAGAGTAGCCCACTTAGGATGTAAAACAGCAGCCTTCAAGCAACAGATTGTTTTGGGAGAGCTCTGCTTCCTGTGGGCATAGTGGTCACCAGTCAGCTATTCTCCTCTAGTACAGGGCTAATCCTGCCACTAATATGCTGTTTATTCCTTTTGATGTCATATTATCTAAACAAATTGTCTTAGAATTCCCTCATCCGACATCCATTCTTATTTCTCCCTTTGAACTCCTACCCTCTTTATCTTTAATGCCTACATTCCCATGCCCTATTGTTCTCCACTTCACTTAGGTAAATACCCGTTCACTCTGTAGTAGGCTAATCCTCAAACCAAAAGCCCTCAATGTAGCTGAATCCTTATCAATGTCATTTTATCCATTTCTTTAATCTTCATCTTAGCCCAGCTCCTTGACATCTCCTGCCATTTTCTTTTAGAAAGGAAGCACCATAATTATAAGACAGTTCAATTTCTCAACTACTTCTTACCAGATCTACCGTAACTTAAATTACAAAAATCAGAATGCATGCACTAACATAAAATATACACCAAAGCTTTTTTTTGTATGAGTCAGGTCCACATCAATCATTTTACTTTTGTGACAGTGGATCAGCAATGATGTTCTCTCTCCCAGTCACATGAATGATGTTCAAGCTAAATGGTTGTAGTAGACGCCATTGAAATAACCTGGTGTTTCAATTCATGATCTGAATCTCGCTGCCGGGATGTTCATAGTAAGAAGTCTCACAAGACCAGGTTAAAGTCCAATAGGTTTATTTGGTAGCACGAACTTTCAGAGCACTGCTCCTTCATCAGGTGAGTGGACTTATAGGGATGTTTATAGGCAGGGCTGGGGGAAGAAGTGTGAAACAGGATGAGTGCGTATCTTGCAGGGTTCCCCTCCTTTCCTCTATTGAGGTCCTTAAGTCTCTGGTTATATACATAATGATGTGGAGATGCCAGCGTTGGACTGGGGTAAGCACAGTAAGAAGTCTCACAACACCAGGTTAAAGTCCAACAGGTTTATTTGGTAGCAAATACCATAAGCTTTCGGAGTAATGCTCCTTCGTCAGATGGAGTGGTCTCTGTTCTCAAACAGGGCACAGACACAGAAATCAAATTACAGAATACTGATTAGAATGCAAATCTCTACAGCCAGCCAGGTCTTAAATGCACAGACAATGTGGGTGGAGGGAGCATTCAACACAGGTTAAAGAGATGTGTATTGTCTCCAGACAGTACAGCTTGTGAAATTGTGCAAGTCCAGGAGTCAAGCTGTGGGGGTTACTGATAATGTGACATAAATCCAACATCCCGGTTTAGACCGTCCTCATGTGTGCGAAACTTGGCTTATCAGTTTCTGCTCAGCGGCTCTGCGCTGTCGTGTGTCGTGAAGGCCGCCTTGGAGAACGCTCTCCAAGGCGGCCTTCACGACACACGACAGCACAGAGTCACTGAGCAGAAACTGATAGCCAAGTTTCGCACACATGAGGACGGTCTAAACCGGGATGTTGGATTTATGTCACATTATCAGTAACCCCCACAGCTTGACTCCTGGACTTGCACAATTTCACAAGCTGTACTGTCTGGAGACAATACACATCTCTTTAACCTGTGTTGAATGCTCCCTCCACCCACATTGTCTGTGCATTTAAGACCTGGCTGGCTGTAGAGATTTGCATTCTAATCAGTATTCTGTAATTTGATTTCTGTGTCTGTGCCCTGTTTGAGAACAGAGACCACTCCATCTGACGAAGGAGCATTGCTCCGAAAGCTTATGGTATTTGCTACCAAATAAACCTGTTGGACTTTAACCTGGTGTTGTGAGACTTCTTACTGTATATACATTATGACATGAATGTTTTCTCATCCTTGTTATGGACAGGCGGGGGGGGAAGTAATTTAAATAGTCCCGATCTCCATAAACAGAAAAGTATTTTGTTTTAATGTTTGATTTCCCCCTTTACAAGTGTTGATGTATTTTCCCCACCCCATTCCAATCCTCTAAGAGTAACCTGCACAGCAAACCCGAGCTAAGATAATGTGGAAATTAAGTTGTAATTCCAACTATGGCCAAATATTTAATTCACTTTGTTCTGCAAGATTAAGGGTGCTCTCTTCAAATAAAGCACCAGGGGGTTGCTGGGTCATGTGAAACTATAGTTAAAAACAGTTAAAAACTGCAGATGCTGGTGTGGAAATAAGTTACAACAACAAGGGCAGGCAACTCTGTCAGCAAATATGGAAACAAGGCCTCATTGAAGTCAGCAGTTGCACATTCAGGAAAGAGACTAATCTAACCTTGTGTCCGTTTCATGAACACTGCATTCCTGGTCTTGACCACAGGATGAAACAAAGACAAGTTACCATGACAAATACCAAAAACAAGATATGTTGACATATTATGGTAATGAAGGAGATGTTTTTTTTATTGGATAAGAAAGAGCAAAAAGCTATGCTATGATTGGAGGACTATGTATGTAAATGGAAGATTCGAAATTTGCTCGTTTCTCATTTGCTGTAATTAAGTATAACTGTTAAGTATCTGTATGAATCAACAGAACATCATAGTGAAATTCAATGTGTCTGTTCTCCTTGCTAGCAAGTAATAAAAGCTCAGGAGATTTGAGTACTCACCGTGCATTGGCTGGTTAATCCTCAACAACAAAATAAGAGGGGTTGGTTTTTTTTCACACACACAAAACCACAGAGAGAGTTTTTGCAATGAAAGCCCTTTGCACTCATCCAATACAATGAGGGACAAGGGATAGGAAGGACGTTGAGGGCCAGACCACAACAACATACAGGTTAGGGTTTTATAGGCAGGATTTTCTGACCGTACTCGCCTGAAGGCCGGAAATTCCCACCCGAGGTCAATGGACCTTTGCATAGTCCACCTCCCCCCCCCACCCCCACCCCCACCCCACTATGATTCCCATGGTGGATGGGATGGGAAAATTCCACCCTAAGTGTCCAGAGTCCAGAATCAAGAGTCTAATGGAATGTTTCTTCAGAGGGGAGGGTGACTGTCGCAGAGTGATCCATCTTCTCAGAAGCAAGACTTCCACCAGCGAGAAGCCACATTGAGTTGAGTTAGACTTGAAGGCCCAAGTTCCATTGTTCCGGTATTTCAGTTTTGATGAGGGCCAGAGTTCTCTCTGCTATCACCTGCTTGATGGTAGACAGCACAGACTGCTTGCCTGGAGCTACTGTTTCTCTTTGGAGGTTAAAGCAATGGCTGCCTGTGTAACTTCCAACAGCTGGTTATTTAACGGAAGTCAGACAGCTCAGGTCTCGGTCATGTGACACTGGTTTCTGGTTGTTAAACAAGGCTCCTGGTTGAAAGCCATTGTGTGTTTGAACAGGTAACACTTAGGTACAGGTAACAGTTAGGAACAGGTAACATTTAGGTACAGGTAGCACTTAGGAACAGGTAACGCTTAGGTACAGGTAACACTTAGGAACAGGTAACACTTAGGTACAGGTAACACTTAGAAACATATTGGAGACCAGGAGTTGCAAACAGTTGCCTTTGTCCATAGCTGGCTGGGTCCAACATCTCTGCGAATCCATTGTGTTGGAATGGCTGGAATGTTTGTTCAATGCAAGGAGTGTTATATTCCAGGGTGTTTGAGTTCTGTTGAACTGCTCAGTAACATCCAGAAGCCAGCAGTTGACCAACTGGAGCCATCTTGTCAGCCCAGCAATTGTCCAGTTTGAAAATCAGATAGGAAACATTATTTTATAAAATAGCTAGACTGACAGATAGGTATTCACTTCCTATCCCACCTCAACTGAGATATCCTTAACTTTTCAGATATGTACAGATATAGTCAATCTGATACAGACATGTTACCCTTCCTAAGTTTGATTAGTTTATCAATCATCTGTCCTCTTTCCATTCTAAATGCCTTTATTAAACTTTTCTTCTAAAGTTACATCCACCTTGTTAGTTTCCCTGGACCCATTTCACTGCTATTACCTGAAAGTTTATTTTGTCCATCCTGACTTTTCCATTGTTACCTATGTGTCCACAGAATACTGACTACTTCTTTGTATTTTCCTGTATCATTTAATTCTGCAGGTCTTTTTTTTCTTTCCAAATCATTTTGTTTTACTTCTTTCCTAACCTCTCAGCATTCCTTTGTTACCTATGTATTTAATGTTTAACTTTCGCTTCAGTTTGTATTTTACCCTTATTTCATTATTCATTAATGGCATTTCATCATTGGTTAGTTTGTGCTTGTTTTTTAAGTATTTTTCCGGAACCCTTGTGATTATCATTGTAAATATTTCCCACCACTGTTCTGTCGTTTTGTCTGTCGAAAGCTTTTATTTGGAAAGCATCTTTGTGGGCACATTTCATAATATTGGCTTTGCTTAATCCAACTATCAATAAATTCAGGAAATTCAGGCCTCCTGAGCGTGTAAAAATGAAAGTTAAGTGTGAAATGGTTTTAGCATTTGAGTAATATTTTTCGATCTGGTATTTAGCACCAATGGTAACATGTTGTTCATCATCTCCACATGAGTAATCAAAGGTTAAAAAACTTCAGACGTAATGCTGAATGAATCACAAGTCAAACCTGATACATTAATAGGCACATGGCGATTTATAATTAAAATGTAGACCCTGAGGGAGGAATCTAGACTTGAAGCTCAGAATTCCCAATACAATGTGACAGTAACGGGAAGAAGGTCACTGAAATCCCATACTGTCACTCAAATACAAAATTCGGATTTCAGGCACATGTGGAGGCAAATAATTAGAGTGCTCAGGTGGCAAGAGGTGCGGGGAGGCTAATCGATGGGATGTCGAGGCAACAGGAGGCAGAGTGGAAGGAACTGCTGCAGAATCATTGTCTCCCAGCCCTGGGGTTCCAGTAGGAAGGTAAGTGAGTGCTCTGCACACTCCTGATAATGCCAAACCTCCCAACATTAAAAGGTGCCTGAAGATTTTCATTAATTTATTTTTCATGTTTTCCTGACTGATACCGGCCCTTGAAAGGTAAGTGCTCCTGGCTGCTTTTTAAAATTAAGTCCCTTGACAATGTTTTTCAGTTTCTCTGGCAGGTGACAATGACAATGAGAAGACAACGGCAAAGGACACCATGGTTGATGAACCGAACATGGAAATGCAACGGAAAGGCAGAGAGGGAGAGATGTGCAAAGGCAAAATGTTGAGGATGCTGGAAATCTGTATTAAAGGCAAAAGAAAAATGTGCTGGAGATATTTGATTTGACTTATTATTGTCACATGTATTAGTTTGCAGTGAAAAGTATTGTTTCTTGTGTGTTGAACAGATGAAGCATACCGTACATAGAGAAGGAATGGAGAGGGTGCAGAATGTAATGTTACAGTCATAGCTAGGGTGTAGAGAAAGATAACTTAATATAAGGTAAGTCCATTCAAAAGTCTGATGGCAGCAGGGAAGAAGCTGTTCTTGAGTCGGTTGGTGCGTGACCTCAGACTATGGTATCTTTTTCCCAACGGAAGAAGGTGTAAGAGAGTATGTCCGAGGGGTCCTTGATTATGCTGGCTGCTTTTCCAAGGCAGTAGGAAGTGTAGACGGAGTCAATGGATGGGAGGTTGCTTTGCATGATGGACTGGGCTTCGTTCACGACTCTTTGTAGTTTCTTGCAGTCTTGGACAGAGCAGGAGCCATAACCAAGCTGTGATACAAATAGAAAGGATGGTTTCTATGGTACATCTGTAAAAGTTGGTGAGAGCCGTAGCAGATGTGCCAAAATTCCTTAGCCGCCTGAGAAAGTAGAGGCATTGGTGGGCATTCTTAATTATAGCGTCGGCGTGGATGGACCAAGACACCTAGGAACTTGAAGGTCTCAACCATTTCTACTTCATCCCCGTTGATGTAGACAGGGACATGTCCTCCCCTACGCTTACTAAAGTAAATGACTATCTCCTTTGTTTTACTGACATTGAGGGAGAGATTTTTGTCATTGTAGCAGTTCACCAGATTCTCTATCTCTTTCCTGTACTCCGTCGTACTCAGCAGGTCTGGCAGCATCTGTGTTCAATGGAGGGTGTGGCGGCGTGGCCTGCAGAGATTTAACTTTTAATATGCTGGAAGATCTTCAATCAGGCAAATCTGATTCTGTGAGTTTGGTCCCAAGTTCTTCACACTGCACACAAGCCCTTGGTGTTAGCATCCTTAGACCCCAAACGTTCCTTGGCAGCCGGCCAATGAATTGATCAGAAACTCGATTGCATCGTTCGATTAGGTCAATCAAATAGAGCCAGTACAGAGGCTCGAGACCTTCCAGACCCCATCTTGGTCAAATTTGTTTTTAAGTATTCTGGGATTTCCTGTGGCCAAGTGATGCCATGCATGAGCCCAGAACTCTGAATGCACAGCCGCCTCCATAGAGAGAGCAGTGACTCTCATAGAGAGGCAGTTCCTGGAACTCCATCAGGGCTTTCTGAGCTTGCTCTCAGACCTGCAAGCCCACACAATGACAGTGACCTCAGCTTGTCACTGCCAACATGAGAGATGGATGAGGCCCCTAGTCACTCTGATAGCTGCCTGTCCATCAATGGTGAGCAGGGAGGTTCAAACCAACCCTCATGTTGGCCCTCCAGCAGTAGCTCACATCTGGGGAATCCGCTCAGGTGCCCTTGCTGATGGCAGCATCTCCTCTACCCCGCTGCCAGTGACCACCACATTGAATGAGACTGCGATGACTGAAGAGTACCCAGCCAAGAGGCTGGACTCTCCCACCCAGACCGGACCTACACTGGCTCCGGTGACCAGAGGACAGCCGCCAAGGATCATTGTCTGGCATGTGGCATTAAAGGGCATTAGACATGTCAACGTAAGAAATCTCGTTCAGAACTTGTGGCAAGAAGTCACAACTAGACATAGTCTATGCAGCGCACTAACAGCAACAGAGAGCTTGCCAAGCATAGAAGCGAACAAGTGACGGAACAAGTGGACAGAATGGAAAATGAAGGTGACCAAGTTCTTACAAAGTAGAGTGAGAAAGCATTTTGCCATTGTAATCATTGCCAGGTTCATAATTACAATCACACCACTGGATGTATTTGCAACCATTTAATGTTCTGTGTCCGAGGAAGATTGGAAATTGAGGTCCAAAACTGATACTGGGACATGTGCCAATATCCTTTCCCTCAGCATACTCAAGTATATGTACCTCCGACATTGGAAGGCAATGGTACAACTGACCACAGCCAATTGAACTGCAGAAAATGGACTGGTGATTCATTGCATTCGCGTGATAACACTGAAATGCATTTACAATCAATCAGCAGGGTTGTCACAGGCCTTTTATCTCGTTGGTACACAAGGTTCAGCTATAACAGGCCAACCAGCATCCAAAGACCTTCAGCTCATTACTATTCATGGGATCATCAAAGTGCCGGTGGAAATGCCAGACATCAGGAACAGCCCCACTAAATCAGTTCTCGACTTGCAATCTAAATACTTGGCCGATACAATTGGTACTTTTAAAGGGATAAGAATAGGATGCAATTCTGTGAATAAAACTCAGAGAAAATGCAACTTTGATATCCGAGAGAAATTAAAAGTCAAAGAAGACAAAATGGAGCAGCGTGGTGTTATCCACAAAGTCCAACAGCAGACGGACTGGTGCAGTTCGATTACGTGTGTGGTAAAGAAGGACAGAATCATTAGGGCATGTCGAGACCTGAGACTTCTTAACTGAACATTGAAAAGATGTTCATGGGCGGCACGGTGGTACAGTGGTTAGCACTGCTGCCTCACAGCTCCAGAGACCTGGGTTCGATTCCCAGCTTGGGTCGCTCTGTCTGTGTGGAGTTTGCATGTTCTCCCCGTGTCTGCGTGGGTTTCCTCTGGGTGTTCCAGTTTCCTCCCACACTCCAAAGATGTGCGGGTTAGGTGCATTGGCTGTGCTAAATTGCCCCTTATGGCGTAAATACATGGGGTTACAGGGCTGGGGCCTAGGTGGGATTGTTATCGGTGCAGACTCAAAAGACCGAATGGCCTCCTTCTGCACTGTAGGTTTTCTATGATTTTATATAGGTCTGTAATATAAAATGCACGCACAAGGGCCGCAAACCTCCCATTCCGACCCACAACTTTTCTGGCAGGTCGGCGTGGGAGATGTGCGCCGCCGGCCTTTTTCCGGGATTTGCACATGCGCCGGAAACACATGCACATCTCCCAGAGCCGGAGAACAGTCGCCGGTCAGACCACGCTGGAAACCGGCGGGAAGGCAGGTAAGTCATTTAAATCTTTTTAAAATATGTTTTAACTGTATTTTAAATGTAATTATTGGGAACCTACTGGTCCCGATCGAATCTCCCACCCTGCCAAGAGTACTTAATTCCGGCGGGGTTTAGAGTAACTCCCCACATTCGGGGAACTAGTGAGAGACACCGCCGGAATGAAGGGGGTCAATCGGGGCCCCCAGGGGGGGTCGGGCAGCGGGGGGAGAGTGATGCCCCTGGGCATGGGCTTCCTGGCAGTGCCAGCCTGTGCCCCAGGCACTGCCCAAGGGGCAAAGTGCCCATGCCCAGAGCGCACCTTGGCACTGCCCATCAGGCATTGGGAAGTGCCAAGGTGCAATCGGTGGGAGTGGGGGGTCCTGCTGCCAATCTGCATGGTGATCGGTCTGGGTTGGAGGGAGGGCAACGATTGGGGCAGGCTGGGGCTGGGGGTGGGGGTCTGCTGGGGGGAAGGGCCTGCCTCTCGGGGGGGGCATCTGACCCCGGGGTGGGGGGTCAGTGGGGAGGGGGGGTCTGCCAGGGTGAGGGGGGGTGGGGGGATTGCTATTGCTGGGTGCGGGGGGCTGGACATCAGGGGGCTCTGGGGGGGGGGGGGGGGGGGGGGGCGGGTGTCAGGGCTGGCCCGGGAATTGCTGTGGAGACTATGATCGGGCCGTGGGGGGGGGAAGGGGGAGTGCTGCAGGGGCAGCACTGCGGGTGTCCCGGGCTGGCCAGCGATTGAGCTGGCCAGCAAACAGGGAGTCTGACAGATCGGGACCACTGCGCATGTGCAGAGCTCCAGAACTGTCAAACTCTGGCGCCAATAGCTACCCACCCCACCCCCAGGTTTTTGATGAGATTCATGACTGGGACCTCTTCAGTGCACAGAGTGCGGAGATTCAGGTGAGAAGCTGAACTGACAGAACAGTCGGGATTTAGAACAGTTCTCCCACCAATTCAGCACTTTTGGGAGAACCGCGGCCAAGATTCCAATGTTCGAGAAGCTGAATTCAAGATTGGTAGATGTGAAATCTTTCTTCGATTTGGATGTTAAAAGCAGTTTCAGTTCTGTCCATCTGGCAGAAGACTCACTGGAGTTGACAGCATTCTGGACACCTTTTGGAAGGTGTTGGTTTTAAAGATTGCCTTTTGGATTATCAAGCAGCCAGGACTTGTTCCAATGGCGTATAGACTGAATCAATGGAGACACGATGTATCTGCATTGCCGATGATATTGTTGTGATTGGCAAGATGGAGGAGGAACGCAACATCAACTTACACCTTCTAATGGAGGCAGCACATCTTGCAGACTTTGCTTTTAATAGTAAAAGAAATTGAGGGGAATATGCGCCACTGCAACTTTTACAGTTCAATATATTCAATCAACAGCATTCATCCACATCCAAGCAAATTTGAGTACAAACCATGCAGATATGGAAGACCTAAAGTGGTGTCTGCAATTGTTTAACCTCCTCGCCCCACGAAGAGATTGGTGATTGGGAGATTGTGGAGAGGGGGTAGGTTTAATCTGTGATGGGTCTTTTCCATTGGAGAGACCCTTGTTGTCCAAACTTTTTTGTGTGTTTTAACCTCTCCAAGCGAATAAAGACACAAAGTCAACTTTAAATACTTAAACACAGTTTCCTTTATTTTTGTAGCTAATTAAACATAGCTGCATAGTCAATCCTTGCAATGCTTAAACCAAATACTCACTGTCTGTTACTTTATTTAACTTAAGGTTGATTTCCACTTGCATATGAAACCTTGGCCAGGATTTTGCCACATGGATATCAGCCTTCTCTACTTCTTTCTCTCAGATGTTGCCTCTTCTTCCTGTGAGTTTGGTCCCAAGTTCTTCACTCTGCACACAAGCCCTTGGTGTTAGCATCCTTAGACCCCAAACGTTCCTTGGCAGCCGGCCAATGAATTGATCAGAAACTCGATTGCATCGTTCGATTAGGTCAATCAAATAGAGCCAGTACAGAGGCTCGGGACCTTCCAGACCCCATCATGGTTTTTAGGCCTTATTGCCTAAAGCTGACATTCCAATGTCCATACAAGGAAACACTGGCAACAAAAGTCTGTAAACAATTCCTTCGGCTGGGTCCAAGCCGTTACATTTACAACCTTGTGTCTTTTGCACATTCCATTGGAATCCAGCATCCGCCGCGTACTGGATGACGCCAAAGGCTGATCGCCTGACTCGGACTCAGCATCCTTCTGGTTCCCAGCAATCCTCTGATTGCCGGTGCCCTGGGGACTCTCTGCCTTCGCTGGCTTCTTAGGCGAGTGTGATGTGCCTTCACCACTGTGCACTGCCATCTACTCCGACACGTATATGCCCACTGCCATGCCTGTATTTGCGCTGGTGCATGTAGAGGGAAGATGTGATGTGGGTGTCCCGACAGCTGTCCATTCTCGGAGGTTAAGAGTGGGTTCTAGGGGTTCTTTTGAGGTCATAATGATGTGGAATTTGAGGGAGGAAGTACAAATGTCAGCATCGCACATTGTTACAAAGTCAGAGTGCGCGCCGTCTGGCTGCTGTTCACAATGGACATCTGGCTGAGCAAGGACTCTGAAAGGATGAGCAACAAGGATAACTGGATTTCACTTGTCAGTCTCACAATCACTATCCGAAATCTCTCATGCCCTACACCAAACTCTTCCCTGTCTTCTGGATTCTCACCCTTATCTGACATCCCTTCCACTTCATAACCAGTGGACCTGGCTCCATGTCCACAAACCATTCCCAGTGCCTGCTCTTATGCCTGACTTAGGAGAAGAAGGTTTGAGATCCCACCTCCTGTCTGTCCTCACTCATGCACATTGTAACTCCTCTTCTCCTGTAGGGACAGAAGTGCTTTCATTAGTCCCCCATCACCATGCCGGGAGATTCCAGCCTCCCCACCACCCAAAGAAGCAGATTCAATTGACCACAACATTGCAGCGCATCAGCCTGACATACCTGCCAGTTGTGATCTATCAAGGCACAGGATTATGTACCACATTGCCGTCTGCATTTCAGACACATGAGCACCAACAAAGGCTGCCACCCACAAGGACATCTATCCAAGGTTCCAGCTGGAATCAGTGTTCACCCTGGCAGAGCGCAGAAGGTCCTGCACTGGATCCAGGTTCTGTAAACAACATCATGGCCACTGCCCAGGCCTTTCACCTCCTTCTCCATCACATGAAGTGGCCTTGTCTTGCTGTCCTATGGCAGCAGGATGTCACAACGCCCATTAACTGCCTCAAGCAAGACTCTAAGGCACTCATCCGAAATACAGGGGGCAGACTGGCTCTGGACATTTCCGTCAAGCCTGGCATGGGCTCTGGGTAATGATGACATTCCAAAGCAGCTCCGTGAAGCTCTGAGCACTGACTCCAGGCCTTCAGGGAGCTCGATTTAAAGTCCCCGCCCTCAGCTTCACTGGTCCGGCCGCCCGCACTCTTCCCAGCTCTGCTGACAGTGCAAGACCTGTCCAAGCACACTTTACACCGTGGCTGGCAGCCAATTGGTCAACCCGCGTGAGGTTGATGTCAGGAACCAATCCCGGGCGGGAGCCGAATTCAGAGCCAGTCCCACCAATCGCCCTCTCCCGACAGGCCCACACCATCCACACAGCTTATCCATTTTTGCCACCTTCAATCCTGTGCCAATAGTTGAAGCTGCACCTAATGCTGACAAACTCTATCAGCCTGCAAGGACAGACTCATATTTACAATTGGGCTTTTAATAAAGCTTCAATATCGAGACCTTTTGACATTTTTAGGAATACTTTAGAAACGCTTCAGTGGATGTCAATGTTATTACCAGCCCTGCAATTCTTTCAGAAAACTCAACTTCAGAAAAGCTGCAATTCCTGCAGCGACTGATAAATGGGCCAATTGACTCTTTCGGTTGCTGCCCATATGACATCAATTCAGACGGACGTATCCAGAAATTGATTTTCATGCGTATTTGGTCTTGTTCTGTGGTCCATATTTTCATTGGGTCTTTTTGGCTATCTTCAGACAAGCTGAGATAATCAGCCTATAAAGTCCTGATCTTCAATCACTATCTTCATTTTGAAAGTGCAGGGGGGTTGACATAAATAAGAAATTGGGAGAGTGAAGAGGGGTCATGAAAAAACACTGGCAGGTAAAATAAAGGAGAATCCAAAGGTGTTTTATAAGTATGTTAAGGGCAGGGGGATAACCAGGGAAAGAAGAGGGCCCATCAGGGACCAATGTAGCAATGTGTGTGTGGAGCTGGGAGACATAGGTGAGGTTTTAAGTAACTACTTTGCATCTGTGTTCACCATGGAAAATGATGAGGTAGGTATAAAAATCAGAGAGGGGCATTGGAACTTACTTAAACAACTTAACACTGAGAGGGAGGAACTATTAATGATTTTAACAAGCCTAAAAGTAGATAAAACCCCAGGCCCAGATGAAATGTATCCCAGGTTGCTGTGGGAGGCAAGGGAGGAGGCAGCAAAGGCTCTGACAATAATGTTCAAATATTCTCTGGCCACAGGAAAGGAGCCAGAGGACTGGAGGACAGCTAATGTGGTATCATTACTCAAGAAGGGAAGTAGGAAATCATAGAATCCCTACAGTGCAGGAAGAGGCCATTCGGCCCATCGAGTCTGCACCGACCACAATCCCACCCAGGCCCTACCCCCATATCCCTACATATTTTACCCGCTAATCCCTCTAACCTACACATCTCAGGACACTAAGCGGCAATTTTAGCATGGCCAATCAACCTAACCTGCACATCTTTGGACTGTGGGAGGAAACCGGAGCACCCGGAGGAAACCCACGCAGACACAAGGAGAATGTGCAAACTCCACACAGACAGTGACCCAAGCTGGGAATCGAACCCAGGTCCCAGGAGCTGTGAAGCAGCAGTGCTAACCACTGTGCTACCATGCCGCCCTCAAGAAGTGGTAGCACAAGAAAAACAAGAAGTTACAGGCCAGCGTGGAAACTTCAGTGGTAGGGAAACTATTGGAAAAAATTCTGAGGGGCAGAATGAATCTCCACTTGGGGAGACAAGGGTCAATCAAGGATAGTCAGCGTAGTTTTGTCAATGGAAGATCATGTTTTAGAAATTTTAGATGACTAGGTGTGTAGATGAGGGTGGTGCAGTTGATGTAGTCTACATGGACTTCAGTAAGGCTTTTGACAAGGTCCCACGTGGAAGGCTAATGAAGATGGTAAGAGCCCATGGGAGCCAGGGCAATTTGGCAAACTGGGTCCAAAATTGGCTTAGTGGCAGGAGGCAGATGGTGATGGTCCAAAGTTGTTTTTGTGACTGGAGGCCTGAGTCCAATGGTGATCCTCAGGGATCGATGCTGGGTCCTTGTTGTTTGTTGTGTACAGTAATGAACTGGACATGAATGTAGGAGGTATGATAAGCAAATTCGCAGATGGCACAAAAATTGGTGGTGTGGTAACTTGTGAGGAGAAAATCCTTAGTTTCCAGAGCGATACAGATGGGTTGATTAGATGGGCAGAACAGTGGAAAATGGAATTTAATCTTGAAAAGTGTGAGGTAATGCATATTGGAAGGACTAACAAAGCAAGGGAGTATGAATGGCCAGAACCTCGGAAGTACAGAGGATCAGAGGGACTTTGGAATGCATGTCCATAGATCTCTGAAGATGGAAGGACAGGTAGATAAGGTGGTTAAGAGGGCATATGTGTCCATTAGTATAGTTATATGGCCAACTTTGTTTTATTGCTGCAAACACCAGTGTCCAACCGAACATCTTCTAGATTAAGACATGGATGAATGACTTTTACACATTCCATCAACCCACATCCTTGTATTTATAGAATGTAAGCCATATTCAGCAGAAAGCTGTACTAACTCAATATAGAGGAGGTAGAGGAGGTCTTGTGACTCAGTAGGGAAGGCAGCCGCTGCCCGAAGCTCTGGGTTCAAGGCCCACTTCAGGAATTGCTGACCAGCATGGCAGTGTTGATGATGTGGTTTGAATAGGTTGAGAATCAGCCTGCTAGTGCTTCCTCACAACCCCCAAAGTGAATTAAAAAATCTGTGCCAAGTTAAGAAACAGTACACAAGTAGTGTGAACTGTCATTCCCACAGGGAGGAGAGGTGATTACTTGGCAGTGTGGCCAAGGGATCTTTTTCACTACGGGATTAGCAAACATCCATATCTGAGCTCATCTGGAGGAAGAGGTCACAGAAATACGACAGTGTGATTCCTCAAACAGTATCGAGTAACCGAGGTATCCACCCTGTGACTTGTCCTTCAGTGTGAAAGAGAGCCGGGACTGTAAGCAGCCTCCAGAAAGAAAGTTATGGCAGCTCTCTGAGTGGTTGACATTACTATGAAGGAAGCTGTGCCTTTATTCTCAGGCGATACCAGTTGCACAGTCAAGGAATAAAACTCCATTCTTTAACAAAATGCTGAGGGTTGACTGTGGGAGCTCATATCACTGCGTGAATACAGTTAATAGCACTAATGGCTTTTGCAGAGCCTGCTCTTCTATTAAGGAAAGATGATTGCATGCTCAATCACCTGCCTGGTTCCATTGTCCAGAGAGAAGAATTGAGCTGCTGTACCACACAATGTATTTGTTATCTTCCTTTCCACCATAATGCACTGCAAATCGACTCATTTGGCCAAAGACAGCAGTACCACCCTGGAATGGGTCTGCCTCAAAATAATTTAACACTGTTGTTAATTCTTGCTGTCCTCTCAGTACAATCAGCAGCTCGTCCTGTAAGAATGTGCAACGAACATTCAGAGTTTCACGAGTTCCAAAAGAAAAAGCTTCCGAACGCATAACTGGGGTGGCGTGTTGGCAAAATAGAATTGTACTTCGCTGACTCTGCTCCCAGGCTCTCTCCCAGAGGAACTGGTTCCTTTCTGGTCCTGACGACCTTCAAAGATTTGTGTACGTGCACCACCAGGACTATTTGTTTTTCCACCTTCCGTAATATTACACCATTGAGTTCATATTGCCATAATGTGGAAACCAAACATCCAGATAAACTGCATCTTGTAATTGTTCCTAATCCATTAACAACAGATAACAGTAGTCACTATTAACGGCAGAAAGAACATGGGACATATGATTCCGCTCCTGTTCTTGTATATTTCTGTATTACTGGATGTATAAATTGTTGTAGCATTGCTTGTAGCAGTGTTCAGTCATTTGATTTATCTGTGTTTGATTAAGTTATTACACTAACTGATTGATGTATGTACCACCACTACTCCTGCTTCTAGTTTCTATGTTTCTATGTTTGAGAGCTTAAATCATAGGCTGGAGCTAGCAAGCTAATTAAAACAGAGAAGCTCCCAGGGAGCTTTTGGGCTGAGACTATGGATGGGATTTTCCAACCTTCCAATCAGTGGGATCTTCCAGTCCTTCCGAAGGTGATCCTGGCGGCTGGTTCCCATGCAGTTGGGTGGGCGAGCCATACAACACCATAGAAATCAGCGGGACCAGAAGATCCCATCGATGGCCAAAGGCGATTCGTCTCTAGAAAATATAATGCTGCGGGGGGGGGAGGGAATCCTGGCCCATGTGTGTGTAGGAAATTCAGTACGTTCTGAGATATTTTCAAGTATTATAAATAAACCTGTTGTAGATTTGGAACAAGTGTCATCTCTACATTGCTCCAAGATAAATCAGAGATATAAGATATACCACAACCTGTTGAATATATTACACTTGTAATGAATGCTTGAAGATATATGGATGATAACTAGCTGTGATGATAGGAATAAATAAATGTTACCAAGTCTATATTATTGCTGCTTTTGCTGTAGTTGTCCTGTGAATCCTGATAAGTATCAACCCAAAGCCACAGCAATGATAGTCAGAGGTAGTCACAGTCCATATATTACATTAATAGCTTTAATTACAGAAGGATTTTATGTTCCATTGTGATTTCATGTAATTTCCAAAATGTCGCTGTCTGAATATTCATTTGTGTGTTGGATAATTAGAATTATGATGGATTTGAAAATTAGATACTTTAGAAGTCCAGCCTTAAAATGCTTAACTGATTCAAATGCACATTCTAAAGCAATACTGTGTTAAAATCACACTTTATAGCTCAAGTATGTTCCATCCATTCACTACTGCATCAATTAATGTGGCTTCGCAACAAGTGTGTGAAAAATTATTTTAATTATACTCACTGGTCTCATTTACATAAAAGAGCCAGAGGGTGATGACGAATCTATTATCGTTTAATTTTATTAGCACTTATATCATGTTATATAAAGTTTTCCCCAAAGACAAATATTCGGGTTCAACAATTCTTTTGGAAAAAAAATGGTATTTGTTACTTCTCTGTTCCAATGGCAAACTGCTACTTAAAGGGACACGGTCATCTTGTAAATCACATGGGGTGTATCTTCCCGTTCTGCCAGCCACAGGAATCATAGCGGGCGAGGGGCAGACCATGGAAAGGCCCATTGACCTCGGGCGGGACTTTCTGGTTTCGGGGCGAGTGCAACTGGAAAATCCTGCCCTATGACAGCACTTTGGTCAGCTTTATGAATACAGCAATGTGATTTGATGTCAGGATGGGAAAAGGTAATCTGATCTATTTCCATTTCTTAAATTTCTAGCTCTCCACTCAAATTCTATCAAGGCTGGGCACAAGGGCCATGCAACATTACAGCAAAAACAACCCTCATTCAGTCCATCAAGTTCCCACTGGGGTTTTTCTCCACACTCGCCACCTGATCACAAAAATTATTCTTGGAATGAAGAGCTTGTCGTATGAGGAATGGTTGAGGACTCTGGGTCTGTACTCGTTGGAGTTTAGAAGGATGAGGGGGGATCTTATTGAAACTTACAGGATACTGCGAGGCCTGGATAGAGTGGACGTGGAGAGGATCTTTCCACAAATAGGAAAAACTAGAACCAGAGGGCACAACCTCAGGCTAAAGAGACGACCCTTTAAAACAGAGATCAGGAGGAATTTCTTCAGCCAGAGAGTGGTGAATCTGTGAAACTCTTTGCCGCAGAAGGCTGTGGAGGCCAGGTCATTGAGTGTCTTTAAGACAGAGATAGATAGGTTCTTGATTAATAAGAGGATCAGGGGTTATGGGGAAAAGGCAGGAGAATGGGGATGAGAAAAATATCAGCCATGGTTGAATGGCGGAGCAGACTCGATGGGCCGAGTGGCCTAATTCTGCTCCTATGTCTTACGGTCTTATGGTCTTGTGGTCAAATCCCACATGTGTTTCTAATATGGGAGCTATAACTGCTGCTTTCCTGTTAAATTCTCACATTAAAAAGAAATTCATTCATGGAATGTGGGCATCGTTTGCTGAGCCAGCATTTATTGCCCATCCCTAACTGCCCTCCACTTCAGAGGGCATTTAAGAGTCAACCACATTACTGTGGATCTAGAGTCAGGTGTAGGTCAGACCAGGTAAGGATGATGGATGTGATTCCCTAAAGGACATCAGTGAACCAGCTGGGCTTTTAATGACAATCGATAATGGTTTCATAGTCAGCATTAGACTTTTCTGATTCCAGATTTTTTTAGTTTATTCATCATCTGCTGTGGTGGACCTTATAGTTTGAGATCCTGTAGGTAACGATTTCCTAGGAAGTGATATGTTTTGGGAAAGATAATGAACAATGATAACATAAACAAATCACAGAACTGTTATGGTGCAGGAGGAGGCCATTCAGCCCATTATGTCTGCACCGACTCTCTCCAAATGAGCATTGTGACTTGGTGCCATTCTCCTGCCTTTTCCACATACAATTGGAACAATTTTAAGGAGGGGCAAGGAACAGAGACATCTGAGTTGTCACCTACGCTGCACAAATCTTTGAAGATCTCAGGGCAAGTTGATAAAAAGTTTAATAAATAAAGGAAAATAAGCATTGCATTTATATATCACTTTTCCAGTGTATTACAGCCAATGTGTTTTGTGATGTGATTGAGGGATTGAGGGATAAATATTGTCCAGGAAACCAGGGATAACTCACCTGCTCTTATTTGATGCGTTGGGATCTCATGCATCAGCTTGAGAGGGTGGACAACTAGATCTTGGTTTCTCCTCATCAGCATCTCAGAGTGCCGTACCCCCCTCAGTACTTACACTGCAGTGTTAACCTCCGTTTTAGTGCTCAAGTGAGAATACAACATTCTGGTTCCGAGACAAGAGTATTTTTTGTTTAGAGACCTGGATGAGCAATGTCACAGGACTGCCGATTAACTTTTAGCAAAAGAACCAGCTCATGGCTATCACTTATTTTGTTTAGCTGAAACAGATGCAATATGTATACCTGTTCTTTCTGTTTGCAAAGAACAGGACATACAGAGGATTATTTAGCAAATGTTGTCCAATTGCGGAATCACAGTGGGACACTGTGTTTTGTGTTTTGTAAACACGGGCAGTTCGGGTACGGTCTGTACCTTTCCCATTGTGAACAGCGGGAGGGACAGGCTGTTTGATATGATCGACAGTCTTTGGGATGTACGACCTACATACCTCGCATCAGGCTGACACTCATTTGTGTGATAGGTTTGACGGCTGTATCCTGTGAGTGACGAACACCACTTGTGTTGCTCCTGCATCGTAACAGCATGAAAGATCTAGCTTCACCTGTTGCTTAAATTTTTGAGATATCTGCCATTGCAGGGTAGTCTGAGATAGACTGGGCACTTTTCAGAGCCGCAAGTGATGGTCTTAGGCCCGTTCATAAGTTTGTATGATATACAACGCAAAATGACATGATCAGGGTCACCATTATCCCGCAGGATGTCTTAGATATCCCCTATTTCAGCATCAAGCTGGAATAGTGAGCGAATGGCTCTGGCACTATTTGCTGATAAGGGCAATCTTATAGTGCATGGATCCCAACCAATTAAGGTAGGCTTGCAGTAGGCCGTGGTAGAGAACCCCCTGGCTTGTTCTTGCACATGGTTTCAATTTTTGTATGCCTTCATCTGAAAACAAAAGAGACAGTCATCGACTTCAGGAAGCGTAGTGGAGGACATGCCCCTGTCTACGTCAACGGAGGCAAAGTAGAAATGGTCGAAAGCTTCAAGGTTTTAGGTGTCCAGATCACCAACAACCTGTCCTGGTCCCTCCATGCGGACACTATAACTAAGAAAGCCCACCAACGCCTCTACTTTCACAGGAAACTAAGGAAATTTGGCATATCTGCTACAACTCTCACCAATTTCTATAGATGCACCATAGGAAGCATTCTTTCCATCTGTATGACAGCTTAGTATGGCTCTTGCTCTGTCCAAGACTGCAAGAAACTACAAATGGTTGTAAACAAAGCCCAGTCCATCACTCAATCCAGCCTCCCAAGTATTGGCTCTTCCTTGGAAAAGCAGCTAGCATAAGACCCCACGCACCCCGGACATTCTCTCTTCCACCTTCTTCCAACGGGAAAAAAATACAAAAGTCTGAGATCATGTACTAACCGTCTCAAAAACAGCTTCTTCCCTGGTGCCATCAGACTTTTGAATGGACCTACCTCACATTAAGTTGAACTTTCTCTACACCCTAGCGATAGCTGTAACACTACATTCTGCACTCTCTCCTTTCCTTCCCTATGTATGGTATGTTTTGTCTGTATAGTGTGCAAGAAACAATACTTTTAACTGTATACTAATACATGTGACAATAATAAATCAAATCAAATCAAACAAGATCACAGAATGCTGGAAAAACTCAGCAGGTCTGGCAGTAACTGTCAGGAGAGAAAGCAGAGTTCATGTTTTGAATCCCTTTATCTCCTCATCAGAAGTGAAGGGAGGGAGAATGTGTTCAAACTGTAAGAGATTACAACAAAAAACAGTGACTTTAAGAACAAAAGACAGATGGCCTGGTGTGGGAGGGGGGAGGCGATACATGTATGGGATATTTTAAATAAAGGGTTTAAGATGGAGGAGAAGGGTCACCATCTAAAGTTGTCAAACTCAACGTTGAGTCCCAAGGGTTGCAAATATGCCCAACCAGAGGATGAGATGCTGCTTCTCCAGTTTGTGTTGGTCTTCACTGGAGCATTGCAGCAGGCCAAAGACAGACATGTGGGCAAGAGAGCAAGGTGCTGACTTAAAATGGCAAGCAACAGGAAAGCCGGGGTTGTGCTTGCGGACCGAGTGAAGGTGCGCTGCAAAGCGGTCACTAGGTCTCCGTTTAGTCTCCCCAATGTAGAGGAGACCATATTGGGAGCAGCAAATACAGTAGACTAAATTGATGGCAGTGGAATGCTTCTTCACCTGAAAGGAGTGTTTGGAGTCTTGAATGGTGAGGAGGGAGGACGTAAAGAGGCAGGTGTTGCACCTTCTGCAATTACAAGAGTAGATACCTTGGGAAGGGGATGGGGAGTTGGGCATGATGGAGGAATGGACCAGGGTGTCAGGGAGAGAGTGGTCCCTGTGGAATGCTGACAGGGAAGTTCCGTGGGAAAGTCAGAGCTTGCCATTTGAAAGTGCTGTGCCATTCACATTTCCTGCCTTCCCGAAGTCCATGATCCACTTGGAGCACTGTCTCCAGAATCGAGTAACCACACTCCTGCTGCTACTGTGTCTGCCATTTTATCACCCTCTGCCTGGTCTGCGAGACTGCCTTCTTCTTCCCATCCTTGGGAAACATCACCTCTCTGCAGTTTCTCATTTCCTGCAGCAGGAGGTCCAGGTGAACATTAGAGGCCCCGAGGACAGTCTTCCCAGGTCTCCTTTCCATTGCTGTGGCTGCAGAAGCCTTCCTTTTGACAGAGTCAAACCGCCTGCCTCCTCTGATTGGTCAGGCAATCTGGAAGCAGGGCACTAATGACATGGATCAGTTAAAAAGCCTCAGCAAAGTCCACTTCAATGACAAACGGGTTCCAGACCTCTCAATGAGCACCCTCTCTGTGTGTGGGTATGTTGGAAGAAAATTCTGACAAGATGTTGTCTTAAGAACCAAACAATTGCAAAGATGTAACTAACGAGGCATTTGTTGTTCAGAATATAAAATTATCTCCCTATCGCATTGCTCTGTATTGCACTGAAGAAAAGGCAGCCATTATTGAACTAATTTTATTTACACATCCCCAACAGAGAGGGCAGCAGAGAGGCTCTTGCAATATACATGGTAGTTCAGAATCAGGTTGGGTTGTCTTTGCTTGAGGGGCTGCCAATGTAACGATTGCAAATATTTTTTCAGTAACTTCAAGAGAGGTAAAGGCAAATCAACATTGTCAAAATCAAAATATTAAGTTTAAGTTTATTTATTAGTGTCACGAGTAGACTTACGTTAACACTGCAATGAAGTTACTGTAAAAATCCCCTAAAATATGGTGCGAGATGAAGGATCAGCATGCCTCGGTGCTGTGCGTACAATGCAATACCAGGTTGGAAATTATTGTTCGCAATAAGAATGGACAAGCTCATGATAAATATAAATAGTATTCTTCTCTATTATTTTAATGGAGAGGTTAATAAATGCTGCCACTGAACTGCCGGGCGAACTCATTAAGTATTTATCTGCTATTATCGCCCACAGCAATTACTGGGCTAATTTGCCCTTTTGACACTGTCTAAAAGGTTTACATTTTGTATCGAAAATAAGTCATTGTACATTGCTATTATTAACAAATACACTAAGATGCATAACAGGAAGCGATTACAAGAACAAGCTGGGGGGAACTGAATATTGTGCTCGCAGGTAAAGCTAGCCAACTTACTGCCTCCAGCATTACATTTGCAATTTATTATCCTCATTAATTATTAATGTCACCAGTTCATTTGTCTGTGGATGTTAACCGTTCCAAATGATGTAAGACATGTACCATCATTACTGTACTGTAACAATTGAACCTTCATCATCGCTGCATAAACAAAGTGAAAATAGCTTTCAGAATATCAATAAAATCAAGAACTATGGGCACAATTTTCCTGGCCCACTGCGCTGCTTGAGTAAGCGGGAGGGCTGTGGCGGGATTCGCTACCAGTGTCCAGCCGGAAATTCACCTAAGTGCGCCCAGAAGCAAACCTATTGGAACTGGGAATATTGTTGGACTAGTTCTTATTGTAGCAAGGGAGTCATGGTGTCTCCCTGACCTCTGCATGGCACTTCTGCATTGGTGAGATTGGGGGAAATCGGCCTAGATGCTAGGCCCTGTGGTCGCCATGGTAGCTGTTGACCAAGTCAGGCGCAGCTCTCCTGGTTGGTGTCAATGGCAGTGCAGGGTTGGGTGTTTGGGGGGGTGGTGGGGGGTGGTGTAGGTTGCCTTATCTGTGCCTGGAGTTTCCTTGGATTTTTGGAGCAGCTTTGGCAGGCCTGTGGGGTGATCGAGCATGTTGCAGATGGTTGGTCAACTCTGAACAGTTTGATTTCGGAGTTGGGCTCAAATTTTGTCTCCTTAAAATATCTTTTTTAACTTAATACGTTTGATGTCAGTGGAGTAAAGAATTGCGGAAATTGAATCTTCAGGCTTTCAGTGTGCTTTTTTCTGCATTACATTTGGAAAATGGTTATTGTGCATAAAATAGACATAAAATATAGCTCTGGCATGAAGTTTTCAGCCATGTTAAAAGTTAATGGAAGGTTATATTTTCTGTAGAGTCTATTAGTTGCCTCCTTAAGATTTGTTTTGTCAATGTTTCTTTTGATTTGTTTGTGACAGTAAAACACTTAAAAGTTGGAAATCCTGTTGTGCAATTCTTTTAAGTTGGCCGCTGGAAATTCAAATATCTTTTTAAAAGTTAGCGGTCCCTACAGGGACCGTAACAAACGTCTCCAACTCTGCCCCCTTCCTCTCCACGATGTTTCTTTCCACTTCTCAAATCTCTCTCTCCCTCTTGTAATGTTTCCAGAGGTTTGGAGCCATAGATACCCAAATAGGCAGTCAACTAGTCATAAGTAATTTTAAGATCGTTTGTTACGTTTATTAAGAAGCAACAGTTTAGATAGAATCTGAAATAGAGAGAAATTGAACCTGGGTCCCTGGAGCTGTGAGGCAGCAGTGCTAACTGCTATGCCACCGTGTCTCCCTGATATGATACATTAACGAATTAGACAGAAAAATGATACAAGCCATGACTTGGGTTCTAGAGGGCGGACAAACTGTTTGACACAGAGTGGGTTGATCGCACCATCCTCCTCCTCGTTCATCTTAAGGCACCAGCTACTGATGAGCACTGCAACCTCCCCGGCACCTCGCCAGTATATGATTCAACCCATGTGTTTGAGCACTTGTTAATATGCCCTTTCTCTGGGGGCTGCTAGCTTATCCAGTGCCAGTCATCTATTCAAACAATTCTGACTAATGGTTACAGATTAGGGATCCAAACTGTCAGGGTTGTTATCACCCTCCTTGTTCGTCATCCTGCTCGAGGTCAGCTTTGCATCCTGAAAGTCATATCCTGGTCCTTCCTCAACAATTGCCTAGGTAAGCGGGTATATAACGCACCATCCGGCAGCTTAGGATTGTCAACATGGCAGCCTGGACTGGGTCTGTTCAGAGGTCAAACTGTGTCAAAACCTTCTTTCGAAACAGAGAATTATTGCTGCTTAGCAAATCCTAGCAAGATACTGCATTATGTAGAAAACAAAGACCCCAGTTTCTTACTCTCGGCCTCTCCCCCAGGATCTCTCCTCTGTGATATCTCTCTCATGCTACTTGATCTCTCCCCTACAAGCCCTTGCTCTCTAAAATCTCCTTCTCTCCCCTTTCCACCCACCCCAGGATCTGTCCCTCCCTCTATGTGACCTGCCTCTCCTCAATCTCTCTACTGCAATCCCTCTCTCTTCGTGATCTTTATCTCCCTCTCTACAATCTCTCCCTCCCACTGCCCAACCTCTTCTTCCCGCTCTGCGATCTTGCTCTCCCCACAATCTCTACTTGTGATCTCTTCCTGCCCTCAACAATCTTGAGCTGCAATCTCTTCTTCCATCTGTTCAATCTCTACCTATGATCTCCTCTTGCCTTTAATCTCTCTCTCTCTCCAACACTGTGAACTCTCTGGCCTTCTTCAATAACCCTTCCCTCTCTGCTAATGCTCACTGCTTGATCTCTCTCTCTGCAGCACTTTCTGCAGCATGCAGCATTTATTCTGTTTTGAGGTTAGTCTTTTCCTGAATATTTTTTTCACTATTTTGACGTCATTCAGAAGATAGTGTAAACAGAATGGGAAATGACTTCCACATAAAGTTCTACGAAACAGAACATGCAGCAAATGTTTGCAATTGAAAGTTATTATTGAACATGCTTCAACACTCCAGTAGGCAGTGAATTCTTGCAACTTGCTGCATGGAAACTCTCTCCTCATCTCACCTATGGCCTTCCTGCCAATTGCCTTAAATATGTGTCCTCTGGTTACCAACCCTCCCTCCATAGGAAGTAGAAGTCTTGATTTTCTTGTGGGTAATGAGGAAAGGGAGTGCTCCTCTGGTCATCACAAGGAAACCTTGGGGTATCTTTGCCCTGTTCTTAATTCACTGCCATCTGAGACCAGATGGAGTTCTCTGGACTGTCTGATCTTCCTTCCTCAGATGTTGCATCACGAAAGGATGAATATGTTGAAACTCAACATCAAATGCAACTATTACTTTGATAATATGTATGAATGGCAGGACGCAAGAGGAATCTGGAACCCAGTACACTCAGGGTCAAGGTCAGGGTCAGGGCCAGTCAGCCCCTGACCTCATTACAGCCTTGGTCCAAATGTGTGCTCCTTCATGCCACATTAGGAGTGGCACGGTGGCACAGTGGTTAGCACTGCTGCCTCACAGCGTCAGGGACCCGGGTTCAATTCCCAGCTTAGGTCACTGTCTGTGTGGAGTTCTGCATGTTCTCCCCGTGTCTACGTGGGTTTCCACCGGGTGCTCCAGTTTCCTCCCACAGTTCAAAGATATGCTGGTTAGGTGCATTGCTGCGCTAAATTCTCCCTCAGTGTACCCAAACAGGTGCCGGAGTGTGGCAACTAGGGGATTTTCACAGTAACTTCATTGCAATGTTAATGTAAGCCAACTTGTGACACTAAGACATAAACTTTCAGTCAAATGGAGCCTTGATGTCAAGGGCAGTCACTCTCACCTCATCTTTTGAGTTCAGCTCATAATTCAAAACATTCATGTAATGATAATTGTGACAAGTATCCTTCGAACAAAGAAAGTGATTTGTAAGGCCATAAGACCAAAAGAAATAGGAACAGGCGTAGGCCATTTGGCCACTTGAGCCTGTTCCACCATTCAATAGGATCATGGCTGACCCGACATTCCTCACGTTCACTTTCCTGCCCTTTCCCCATAACCCTTGATTCCCTTACTGATCAAAAATCAATCTCAACCTTAAACATACGAAAAGACTCTGCCCCCACTGCTCTCTGTGACAAGGAGTTCCAAAGACTCACATCCCTCTGAGAGAAGAAATTCTTCCTGATCTCAGTCTTAAATTGGCAGCCCTTTATTCTGAGACCACGCCCTCTGGTCCTAGACTCTTCCATGAGGGGGAAACATCCTCTCAGCATTCACCCTGTCAAGTTCCCTTAAGAATCCGATATGCTTCAATGAGATCCCGTCACCTTCTTCTAAATTCCAATGAGTAGAGTCCTGACCTGTTTAACTTTTCCTCATAAGACAACTCCTCCAAACCAGGGATCATCCTAATGAACCTTCTCTGAACTGCCTCAATGAAATAATGGGGGGAATTCTCCCGTCCCGCCCAGCACGGGAATCGTAACAGGCGGGGGGTGAACCATGGTCCATTGACCTTGGGTGGGATTCTCCAGTTTTGCAGTGAACGCGGCCAGAGAATTCCATCCAATATCTTTCCTTAAACAAGGAAACCAAAACTGCTCTTAGTACTCCAGATGTCTCTCATCAGTACCTTGTACAAATGCAGCAAGACTTCCCAACGCTTATACTCCCATCCCTTTGAGATAAAAGCCAATATTCCATTATCCTTCCTGATTACCTGCTGCAGTTCATAGAATCATAGAAACTCTACAGTGCAGAAGGAGGCCATTCGGCCCATCGAGTCTGCACCGACCACAATCCCACCCAGGCCCTACCCCCACATATTTACCTGCTAATCCCTCTAACCTATGCATCTCAGGACTCTAAGGGGCAATTTTTAACCTGGCCAATCAACCTAACCCGCACATCTTTGGACTGTGGGAGGAAACCGGAGCACCCGGAGGAAACCACGCAGACACGAGGAGAATGTGCAAACTCCACACAGACAGTGACCCGAGCCGGGAATCGAACCCTGGAGCTGTGAAGCAGCAGCGCTAACCACTGTGCTACCGTGCCGCCCTTTAGTTGTGTGCTGGCTTTCTGTGTTTCGTGCACAAGTACTCCCAACACAAGCTGCACAAGTCCTTTTGAGTTGCAGCTTTCTGCAGTTTATCTCCATTTAATAATACTCTGCTCTTTTGTTCTCCCTTCCAAAATGAACATTTTCACATTTTCCCACATAATACTCCAATTACCAAATTTTTTGCCCACTTACTTAATCTATCAATATCTCCTTGTAAACTGTTTGTATCTCTCTCGCAACTTGCCTTTCTTGTGTCGTCTGCAAATTTGGCTACAGTACATTTGCTTCCTTCCTCCAAATCATTAATATATATTGTAAACAGTTGTGGTCCCAGCACTGATCCCTGTGGAACCCGACTGGTTACAGGTTGCCAACCTGAAAAAGAACCCTTTTTGCAACTCACGGTTTGCTGCCCATTAGCCAATTCTCTATCCATGCCAATATACTATCTCCAACATCATGGACTCATCTTATGACCTAACCTTTTTAAAGTTTACTTACTAGTGTCACAAATCAGCTTACATTAACATTGCAATGAAGTTACTATGAAAATCCCCTAGTTGCCACACTCCGGCGCCTGTTTGGGTACACTGAGGGAGAACTTAGCATGGCCAATGCACCTAACCAGCATGTCTTTGGGACTGTGGGAGGAAACTGGAGTACCTGGAGGAAACCCATGCAGACATGGGGAGAACATACAGACTCCGCACAGACAGTGACCCAAGTCGGGAATTGAACCCGGGTCCCTGGCGCTATGAGGCAGCAGTGCTAACCACTGTGCCACCGTGCCGCCTTGTCGGACACCTTCTGGAAGTCCAAATACAACACGTCTCCTGGTTCCCCTCCATCCAATCTTGAGACTTCCTCAAAAAACTCTAATAAATTAGTCAGACACAATTTCCCTTTCGTGAAGTCATGCTGATTCTGCTTGATTAGATTATGATTTTCCAAATGTGCTGCTCTTCCTTAGTAATCGATTCCAACATTTTTCCAATAATAGATGCTAGGATAATCGGCCTTTTTGCCTCCCTCCCTTTTTGAAACATCTTTGCAATTTAAACAACCTTTTTAACTTATACTTTGATGGGATGTGGGCATCACTGCCAAGGCCAGCATTTGTTGCCCATCCCTAATTGCCCTTGAACTAAGATGCACTTCAGGAACTCACCAAAGCTCCTGAGACAGCACCTTCCAAGTCCATGGCAATTACCATCTAGAAGGACAAGGGTAACAAATTAATGGGAACCCCAACACCTGGAAGTTCCCCTCCAAGTCACTTACCATCTTTACTCGGAAATAATCACTGTTCCTTCACTGTCGCTGGGTCAAAATCCTGGAACTCCCTCCCTCTGGGTTGCATGGGCCACATGGGCTGCAGTTGTTCAAGAAGGCAGTTCGTCAACATCTTCCCAAGGAAAATTCGGGATGGGCAATAAATGCTGGCCTAGCCAGGTGAACCTACATCCCTTGAATGGATAAACACTAAGTGGCTTGCCACACCATTTCCGAGGGCAGTTAAGAGTTTGTGGAGTTTGTGTGGAGCTTTTTTTGTGTGGAGTATTTTTTTTCTGGGTGGAGTTTGCACATTCTCACCGGGTCTGCGTGGGTTTCCTCTGGTTTCTTCCCACAGTCCAAAAATGTGCGGATTTGGTGGATTAGCCATGCTAAATTGACCCTGGTGTCAGGGGGATTAGCAGGGTAAATATGTAGGGTTGCGGGAATGGGGCCTGGGTGGGATCGTGGTCGGTGCAGACCCGATGGGCCAAATGGCCTCCTTCTGCACTGTAGGGATTCTTTGATTCTATACATAGTCGTGGGTCTGCAGTCACGTGTAAGCCAGACCAAGTAAGGTTGACAGATTTCATTCCCTAAAGGTCATTTGTGAACCAAATGGGCTTTTGTAGCAATCAACAATGGTCACCATTATGGAAACTACCTTTCCATTCCAGATTCCTGCTGCTGTTTTGGGGTTTGAACCCTTGGCCTTGGACCTCTGGACTACTATAGTGATGTTACCACTACATCGCCGCTTCCCCAGAGAGGCAAGAGTGAGAACGATAAGGGCAGGCTCTTCCCAGATCGAGTGCAGTTCTATTTTTCATTGGCCTTGTTCAGTGATGTGAATACTGCAGAGCAGAGATAGCTTTCCACAATGGCTTTCAGACAGGTGTAAGAAAGCGCAGAAAGCTGTCCTGTCATTGACGGGTATGAAGATTGGAGCTGTTATAATTGGAATTGTGTCGCATGGCTTTTAAGATGGAAATGGAGTTTAGAAAATGATATGGCAACAAGCATTGCAATCAAAAACTGTGCTAATAACAAGAATCCTAAGGCCCATTAGGAGAACGGGTCACCCTAGACTGGTTATTGTCTAATGAAAAATGAATAATTGGCAATTTAGTTGTGTGACGTCCCTTGGGGATAAGCGACCAAAACATGATAGAATTTTTCATCAAGGTGAAGAGTGATGTAATTGATTCTGGATCCTGAATCTTAATAAAGGAAACTATGATGATATGAGGCATGAGTTGGCTATAATGGATTGGGGAAACATTACTTAAAAGGGATGATGATGGATAGGCAATGGTAAACATTCAAAGAGCACATGACTGCACTGCAACAATTGTTTATTCCTGTCTGACACAATCGTAAAACGGGAAAGGTGACCAAACCATGGCTTACAAGGGAAATTAGAAATAGTACCAGATCCAAAGAAGCGGCATACAAATTGGCCAGAAAAAAACAACAGACCTGAGAATGTGGAACAGTTTAGAGGAGGACCAAGGGATTGATTAAGAAGGGGAAAATAGAGCACCAGAGTAAGCAAGCAGGAAACATAAAAACAGACTGTAGAAGCTTATATTGGCATGTGAAGAGAAAAAGATTAGTGAAACAGGGGAATTTATAGTGGGGAACAAAGAAATGGCTGACCAACTAGATACACAGTAAGAAGTCTCACAACACCAGGTTAAAGTCCAACAAGTTTATTTGGTAGCAAATACCATAAGCTTTCGGAGCACTGCTCCTTCGTCAGATGGAGTGGAAATGTGCTCTCAAACAGTGCAAACAGACAAAATCAAGTTGCAGAATACTAATTAGAATGCGAATCCTACAGCCAGCCAGGTCTTAAAGGTACAGACAATGTGGGTGGAGGGAACATTAAACACAGGTTAAAGAAATGTGTATTGTCTCCAGACAGAACAGCTAGTGAGATTCTACAAGCCCAGGAGGCAAGCTGTGGGGGTTACTGATAATGTGACATAAATCCAACATCCCGGTTTAGGCCGTCCTCATGGGTGCGTAACTTGGCTATCAGTTTCTGCTCAGCGACTCTGCACTGTCGTGTGTCGTGAAGGCCGCCTTGGAGAACGCTTACCTGAAGATCCAAGGCTGAATGCCCGTGACTGCGGAAGTGCTCCCCCACAGGTAGAGAACAGTCTTGCCTGGTGATTGTCGAGCGGTGTTCATTCATCCGTTGTCGTAGAGTCATGCAGACAACAAAAAGGCTCAAAAAGTAATGCGGGAAATTATAGGCCGGTAAGTTTGACGTCAGTAGTAGGTAAATTATTGGAAGGAGTACTAAGAGATAGGATCTACAAATATTTGGATAGACAGGGACTTATTAGGGAGAGTCAACATGGCTTTGTGTGTGGTAGGTCATGTTTGACCAATCTATTAGAGTTTTTCGAGGAGGTTACCAGGAAAGTGGATGAAGGGAAGACAGTGGATGTTGTCTACATGGACTTCAGTAAGGCCTTTGACAAGGTCCCGCATGGGAGGTTAGTTAGGAAGGTTCAGTCGCTAGGTATACATGGAGAGGTAGTAAATTGGATTAGACATTGGCTCAATGGAAGAAGCCAGAGAGTGGTAGTGGAAGATTGCTTCTCTGAGTGGAGGCCTGTGACTAGTGGTGTGCCACAGGGATCAGTGCTGGGTCCATTGTTGTTTGTCATCTATATAAATTATCTGGATGATAATGTGGTAAATTGGATCAGCAAATTTGCTGATGATACAAAGATTGGAGGTGTAGTGGACAGTGAGGAAGGTTTTCAAAGCTTGCAGAGGGATTTGGACCAGCTAGAAAAATGGGCTGAAAAATGGCAGATGGAGTTTAATGCAGACAAGTGTGAGGTATTGCACTTTGGAAGGACAAACCAAGGTAGAACATACAAGATAAATGATAGGACACTGAAGAGTGCAGTAGAACAGAGGGATCTGGGAATACAGATACATAATTCCCTAAAAGTAGCGTCACAGGTAGATAGGGTCGTAAAGAGTGCTTTTGGTACATTGGCCTTTATAAATCAAAGTATTGAATATAAGAGTTGTATAAGACATTGGTGAGGCCGAGTTTAGAGTATTGTGTGCAGTTTTGGTCACCTAATTATAGGAAGGATATTAATAAGGTTGAAAGAGTGCAGAGAAGGTTTACAAGGATGTTGGCGGGACTTGAGAAACTGAGTTACAGAGAAAGGTTGAATAGGTTAGGACTTTATTCCCTGGAGCGTAGAAAAATGAGGGGAGATTTGATAGAGGTGGATAAAATTATGATAGGTATAGATAGAGTGAATGCAAGCAGGCTTTTCCCACTGAGGCTAGGAGAAAAAAAAACTAGAGGACGTGGGTTAAGGGTGAAGGGGGAAAAGTTTAAAGGGAATATTAGCGGGGGCTTCTTCACACAGAGAGTGGTGGGAGTGTGGAATGAGCTGCCAGATGAAGTGGTGAATGCGGGCTCACTTTTAACATTTAAGAAAAATTTAGACAGGTACATGGATGAGAGGGGTGTGGAGGGATATGGTCCAGGTGCAGGTCAGTGGGACTAGGCAGAAAAATGGTTCGGCACAGGCCAGAAGGGCCAAAAGGCCTGTTTCTGTGCTGTAATGTTCTATGGTTCTATGGTTCTGTCTTCACAGAGGAGGACATAAATAACATACTAAAAATATTAGGGAGCAGAGGATTTAGTGAGAAGGAGGAAATGAAGAAAATCAGTATTGCTAGAGAAATGGTGTTGGAGAAGTTGATGGGAATGAAAGCCAATAAATCCCTCGGCCCGATAATCTACATTCCAGAGTACTCAAGGAAGTGGACCAGGAAATAGTGGTTGCATTTGTGGTCATCTTCCAAGATTCTATAGACGCTGGAACAGTTCTGACAAATTGGAGGGTAGTTAATGAAACCCCACTATTTAAAACGGGAGGTAGAGGGAAAACAGGGAATTATAGATCAGTCAGTCTGACGTCAGTAGTGGCGAAAATTCTGGAGTCCATTATAAAAGATTTGATAGCAGAGCACGTGGTAAACAGTGGCAGAATGGGACAGAGTCAGCATGGATTTACGAAAGGGAAATCATGCTTGACAAATCTACTGGAATGTTTCAAGGATGCAACTAGTAGAGTTGATGAGGGGGAGCCACTGGATGTGGTTTATTTGGACTTTCAGAAGACTTTCGACAAAGTCCCACACAAGAGATTAGTGGTAAAATTAAAGCACATGGGTTGGGGGGGTAATGTACTGAGATGGATAGAAAACTGGTTGGCAGGAAACAAAGAGTGGGAATAAATGGGTCTTTTTCCATCTGACAGACAGTGACTAGAGGGGTACCTCAGGGATCAGTGTTAGGACCCCAGCTATTCACAATGTGTATTAATGATTTAGGTGAGGGAACTGAATGTAATATCTCCAAATTTGCAGGTGACACAAAGCTGTATGGGAGGGTGAGCTGTAAGGAGGATGCAGAGATGCTTCATTGCAATTTGGAAAGCTGAGTATGTGGGCAAATGCATGGCAGATGCAGTATAATGTAGATAAATGTGAGGTTATTTACTTTGGCAGCAAGAAGTAAGTCATTGCTTGCAAATGCCACCTTTATGCAAAGTTACATTAATAACTGTAAACCTGTATGTCAGGACTCTGCACCTCCAGCTTCAGACCCACATGTGTCCCATTAAGAGCTCACGGTGGTTTCCAAACTGATCAAACACGTTTTGATGGTAACTAAGTGGCCTGTTCCATTTTCTTAAAAACTTATTCACATCGTACTAATGAGAAAGCATCATTCAATTAACAACTGTTTTGTAAAAACCTTTAAAATGTCATTGAAATGTGTCTGGTTCATCATTAGTATGGGCATTTGAGTAATTTCTAAATGCAGCAAGACCTAGAGAATCTCCAGGTTTAGGCTGACAAGTGGCAAGTAACATTTACACCACACAATTGCCAGGCAATCACCATCTCCAACAAGAAAGAATCTAACCATTGCCCCATGGTATTCAATGACATTACAATCACTGAATCCCCCACTATCAACATCCTCGGGGTTATCATTGACCAGAAACTGAACTGGACCAGCCATATAAATACTGTGGCTACAAGAGCAGATTAAAGGCTAGGAATTCTGCGGCGAGGGACTCACCTCCTGACCTCCCAAAGCCAGTCCACCATCCAGAAGGCACCAGTCAGGAGTGTAATGGAATACTCTCCACTTGTCTGAATGAGTGCAGCTCCAACAATGCTCAAGAAGCTTGACACCATTCAGGACAAAACAGCCTTCTTGATTGCTACCCCTTCCACAAAACATTCAATCCCTCTTGCAATGATGAACAGTGGCAGCCCTGTGTACCATCTACAAGATGCAGTAACTCACCAAGGTTCCTTAGGCAGCACCTTCTAAACCTCTGCCACTGCCATCTAGAAGGACAAGAGCTGCAGATGCATGGGAATGCCGCCATTTAGAAGTTCCCCTCCAATCCATTCACCATCCTGATTAGGAAACATATCGCCGTTCCTTCAGTGTCGCTGGGTCAAAATCCTGAAACTCCTCCCTAACAGCACTGTGGGCGTACCTACATCTCAGGGTCTGCAGCCAGTCAAGAAGGCAGCTCACCACCACCTTCTCAAGGGCAACTAGGGATGGGCAACAAATGAATTTAAACGAACAGCTTTGGGGCTCTGAAGATATTGTGTTTTTGACAATTTTTTTAATGGCTCTACTTGTTATTAACATTGCCGACCCCTATCTGAGGAAGTGAAGTGTAATAAAAGAAACAAGTTCAACTGAGCAGACCGCTATTTACATTTTAGTACATCAAGTCTTGCCTGATTTCAAACCAGCAGGAAGTTTCACAATAAAGACTGCAGAGACTACAATGTTTCACCGCACTGAATCTACAGACACATTCAAACGTTGTTAATGAAAAATGTATTCAATGTTCATGTTGCAAATGGAATAACCTTTCATTAAAACAAAAGTAGTAACAACACTGAAATTAATAGTTATTCATTTTATTAAAACACAGCGGAATTGATTTTGGGATAAATATTTACAGGAACTCCTTAACTATAGTTTAAAAAGCATGGCTTTAGATATAGGAAGGACTTGTATTATAAAGATCATGGGGTGAAATAGTTTATTGCCACAGGCATGAAATAAGCTCACACTCTGCGGCGCTCATTAGCCCATGTTGTATTTTACTTTCCAATGTTTCCTTTCTGATGGAATAGTACAGCAGGCCTGGTGTTAACTGGATAACTGCTGAGTCACTGTGAGCTCATTTCTCACTGAGAGGTTAATCTCGCCACTACATTTCATCCACTTCACTCTCCATCCCCCACTGCTCAAAGAACACCATCAGTTCTTTCATATCTGTCTGACACCTTGAGAAGTCATAGAATCCCTACAGTGCAGAAGGAGGCCATTCAGCCCATCGAGCCTGCACTGTCGACAATCCCAACCAGGCCCTATCCCCGTAACCTAACATATTTACCCTGCTAATACCCTTGACACTAAGGGTCAATTTAGCATGGTCAATCCACCTCATCCGCACATTTTTGGAGCGTGGGAGGAAACCGGAGCACCCGGAGGAAACCCACGCAGACACGGGGAGGATGTGCAGAATCCGCACAGACAGCCACCCGAGGCTGGAATTGAAGCCGGGACCCTGGTGCTGTGAGGCAGCAGTGTTAACCACTGTGCCACCGTGCCATGAAAGAACAAAGAACAAAGAACAGTACAGCACAGGAAACAGGCCCTTCGGCCCTCCAAGCCTGTGCCGCTCCTTGGTCCAACTAGACCAATCGTTTGTATCCCTCCATTCCCAGGCTGCTCATGTGACTATCCAGGTAAGTCTTAAAGGTTAGCATTTAACTTGAAGTGTATGGCAAGAAACTATTAGAAGCAGAAACTTTTAGCAAATGCAAATAACAAAACATTATAGTTTAAAGTTTATTAGTGTCACAAGTAGACTTACATTAACAATGCAATAAAGTTACTGTGAAAGTCCCCTAGCCGCCACACTCCGACACTTGTTCGGGTACACTGAAGGAGAATTTAGCATGGCCAATGCACCTAACCAGCACGTCTTTCAGATGTGAGAGGAAACCAGGGCACCCAGAGGAAACTCACGCAGACACGGGGAGAACATGCAGACTTTGCACAGGCAGTGACCCAATCCAGGAAATGAACCCAAGTCCCTGGCACTGTGAGGCAGCAGTGCTAACCATTGTGCCACCATGAGGCAGCAGCGCTATCCACTGTGCCACTCACAGTTTCAACTTGTTATATTCCCTAGTTAATCAAACTGTCCATCAGGGATTGTCCAGTAATTGGCTCCTGGAAGAGTTACTACTTCTCAATACCTCCCGTTGCTCCTTTAAGACACTCTTTAAAGCCTGCTTGAACTTTCTTAATCCCTCCCTAATGTGGTTCGGTGTCAAGCTTTATTTCGTATTGCCCCTGTGAAATGCTTTGGGACCTGTAAGGTAAAGTCACCATAGTCCCAGATGACCAGCGGCTGCTCTCACCTTTGAGGGAGAGAGCTGACTGGTGGCGATTTAACCTAAGGGTCACCACACCTCAGGCGAGCGGTATGGGAATTGAACCCATGATGTTGGCATCGCTCTGCATTACTAACCAGTTGTCCAGCCAATTGAGTTAAACCTTGGGAACTTGTTAAGAGTAATATACAAAGAGCAAGTTGTGGAAAACTTATATTCACTTTAAATGAAAGCAGCATTTTTCAAGCGACAAACATTGAATTGAAATGTATTTCTACAAATGAGGGGACTGTCAGGTTCAGAGCAGGCCATTTAGAATTGGTGGCACTTAATCATTTTGAACTCCGTTACAAAAGCTGGAGGATTCTGAGAACAAGATTTTGTACATCCTAGCCCTGCAAATCATGCTACCTGTATTTCCTATGATAAGGCAATCTCAAGTCATCATCTTCTTCCACAGTTCCTTGGTACCATTCAACAAATTGCTGACATAGATTTTATTAAAAATGAAAGCACTCAGTCAGGCACCATTCCCTGTACCTATCACATGCTGTAAGAAGTTTAACAACACCAGGTTAAAGTCCAACAGGTTTATTTGGTAGCAAAAGCCACACAAGCTTTCGAGGCTCTAAGCCCCTTCTTCAGGTGAGTGGGAATTCTGTTCACAAACAGAATTTATAAAGACACAGACTCAATTTACATGAATAATGGTTGGAATGCGAATACTTACAACTAATCCAGTCTTTAAGAAACAAAACAATGGGAGTGGAGAGAGCATCAAGACAGGCTAAAAATATGTGTATTGTCTCCAGACAAGACAGCCAGTGAAACTCTGCAGGTCCACGCAACTGTGGGAGTTACAAATATTGTGACATGAACCCAATATCCCGGTTGAGGCCGTCCTTGTGTGTGCGGAACTTGGCTATCAGTTTCTGCTCAGCAACTCTGCGCTGTCGTGTGTCGCAAAGGCCGCCTTGGAGAACGCTTACCCGAATATCAGAGGCCGAATGCCCGTGACCGCTGAAGTGCTCCCCAACAGGAAGAGAACAGTCTTGCCTGGTGATTGTCGAGCGGTGTTCATTCATCCGTTGTCGCAGCGTCTGCATAGTTTCCCCAATGTACCATGCCTCGGGACATCCTTTCTTGCAGCGTATCAGGTAGACAACGTTGGCCGAGTTGCAAGAGTATGTACCGTGTACCTGGTGGATGGTGTTCTCACGTGAGATGATGGCATCTGTGTCGATGATCCGGCACGTCTTGCAGAGGTTGCTGTGGCAGGGTTGTGTGGTGTCTTGGTCACTGTTCTCCTGAAGGCTGGGTAGTTTGCTGCGGACAATGGTCTGTTTGAGGTTGTGCGGTTGTTTGAAGGCAAGAAGTGGGGGTGTGGGGATGGCTTTGGCGAGATGTTCGTCTTCATCAATGACATGTTGAAGGCTCCGGAGGAGATGCCGTAGCTTCTCCGCTCCGGGGAAGTACTGGACGACGAAGGGTACTCTGTCCACTGTGTCCCGTGTTTGTCTTCTGAGGAGGTCGGTGCGGTTTTTCGCTGTGGCGCGTTGGAACTGTTGATCAATGAGTCTAGCGCCATATCCTGTTCTTATGAGGGCATCTTTCAGCGTCTGGAGGTGTCTGTTGCGATCCTCCTCATCCGAGCAGATCCTGTGTATACGGAGGGCTTGTCCGTAGGGAATGGCTTCTTTAACGTGTTTAGGGTGGAAGCTGGAGTAGTGGAGCATCGTGAGGTTATCCGTGGGCTTGCGGTACAGTGAGGTGCTGAGGTGACCGTCCTTAATGGAGATGCGCGTGTCCAAGAATGCAACCGATTCCGGGGAGTAGTCTATGGTGAGCCTGATGGTGGGATGGAACTTGTTGATGTCATCATAGAGTTGTTTCAGTGATTGTTCACCATGAGTCCCCAAGTTTGAGAAAGAAGAGCAAATCCATCAAGTCATTAAATCAGGCGCTGATTTCAATCTCAGCGTAAATGGATCACTCCACTATGAGGCAATGGCGTTCTTTGTGACACATTATCAGGACACATGTGATAGCTGCCCTTTTAAAGACAGCTCTGCTCCATGAAGAATATTGATTTTCACTAATGAACAAACCAGGGTTGCAAAGAATTAAATTAGGCAACCAATGGGCAGCATGGTGGCACAGTGGTTAGCACTGCTGCCTCACAGCACCAGGGACTCGGGTTCAATTCCCAGCTTGGGTGACTGTCTGTGAGGAGTCTGCACATTCTCCCCATGTCTGCATGGGTTTCCTCTGGGTGCGCCGGTTTCCTCCCACAGTCCAAAAGACATGCTGGTTAGATGCATTGGCCATGCTAAATTCTCCCTCAGTGTACCCAAACAGGTGCCGGAGTGTGGTGACTAAGGGATTTTCACAGTAACTTCATTGCAGTGTTAATGTAAGCCTATTTGCCAATAAAAATAAAAGTCATTTTCTGTAAAGCACTATCTGCTAATATAGACAAGTTCTAAAATGATTCACCAACTATGAAGATTATTCACTCTTTGGACATTGATCTGAAGAGTTGCTTGTCTGAAATTTCAGTTGTCCAATGAAGTGACTGGAATTCTGAGGGTGCTAGGAAAGTTGAACATGATTTACCAACTTGGAACTCAAAAATTCCTGGCACTACTTCTCTCCTCACCCCAACAAATTCCATTTATCGACTACTATAATATACTACTATTATTTCCAGAGAATATGTGATCAATGTGATCCAAAATAGCAAAACTGGTTTTAAGCAATGATGCATGTGAAAGCACTTGTTCAACACAAACTGTAAAGCGTCAGCAGTCTCTAATGCAACGGACTGGATTTCAATGGAGTTTATCCCACTGGTCCATCGTAACTTTGCCAGACGAGTCTCGGAAACCCCAAAGAAACAAGGTTAACTGCGTTTGTGTTGTTTTTTGCAGGGTTTCCATAGCTCTTCTGTCAAAGTTATAGTGGCCAAGCAGAAAAACCCATATGGGAATTCGTTCTTTATAGGTTGGTCCAGAAACATAAAAGGTTTGCCACAGTGGACAGCAAATGCATGAACTCACTATTGGAGGCCAATTTATAGAATTATAGAATCCCTACTGTGCAGAAGGAGATCATTCAGCCCATCCAGTCTACACCAATAACAATTCCATCCAGTTCCTATCGCTGTAACCCCACTTATTTACCCTCCAATTTCCCTGACACTAAGGGGCAATTTATCATGGCCTATCAATCTAACCTGCACATCTTTGGAGTGTGGGAGGAAGCTGGAACACCCAGAGAAAACCCACACGGACACAGGGAGAACATGCAAACTCCCACAGTCACCCAAGGCCAGAATTGAACCCAGGTCCCTGGCGCTGTGAGGCAGCAGCGCTAACCACTGTACTCCTGTGCTGCCCCTAATTAGCAAACATTTAGTGATGCATGAGAAAAAAAAAAATCACCTTATCCTCTCAAGTATCCGACATTTGTCACTTGTCAAGTCTCAAATCACTCATATCTTGTACATCAAGATATCATCTTCTGAAATAATTTGTTTGACAAATCTAGTATTTTTTATAAAGAAATGAATTTCCTTTACCTGTGCTATCAAAGCAGCTGTAGTCATGTGGATTTGCAGAAAATATTTCATTAGGTTCGAATCCCGGCTCAGGTCACTGTCTGTGTGGAGTTTGCACATTCTCCCCGTGTCTGCGTGGGTTTCCTCCAGGTGCTCTGGTTTCCTTCCATAGTCCAAAGATGTGCGGGTTAGGTGGATTGACCATGCTAAATTGACCTTAGTGTCAGGGGGACTAGCTAGGATAAATGCATGGGGTTATGGGGATAGGTCCTGGGTGGGATTGTGGTCGGTGCAGAATTGATGGGCTGAATGGCCTCCTTCTGCACTGTAGGATTCTATGATTCTATGATATCACAGGAGGGCTGATGCAAAAGTATCATACCTTGAAAAACGTCATGGATAAAAGTAGGTTAATGAGTAGGAAATAAAGAATTCTGCTCAATTTGGAAATGGGATATACTCCAGATACCAACGCGAATTTCCACTCCAATAAAGCATTATTAGCAAGGTAGGTTTAAAAAATAATTGAGTACGCAACATAATCATCAAGAAATCTGAGTTACCTTTCCTGTTGCAATGTCTGTTTCGTCACCCATTGGGATCCTAACCATCGAAACATTTTAATACCAGTATCAAATATATACGATTATGATGCTCAACCCTCACTCTTTTGAAATTAAAAGTAAAACATGTTTATTTATTAGTCACAAGTAAGGGTTACATTAACACGGCAATGAAGTTACTGTGAAATTCCCCTAGTCGCCACAGGCCAGCACCTGTTCGGGTCAATGCATCTAACCAGCACGTCTTTCAGAATGTGGGAGGAAACTGGAGCACCTGGAGAAAACCCATGCAGACACAGGGAGAATGTGCAGACTCCACACAGACAGTGGCCCAAACCAGTAATCGAACCCAGGTCCCTGGCGCTGTGAGGCAGCACTGTTAACTACTGTGCTACCGTGCCCCCCCTAATATGATAGCAGAGGTCATCCTTTAAATAGAAGCCCTTCTGCCTTAAGAATTATAAACCCACCAGAATAGAAAAGGAGAAATGATGGAGTATGACTTGTAATATGGTTTTAGCTAGTCTATGTTAAGATATGCAAGTGCAATATCTGGTTGCCCTATTTAACATTTAAACGCGAGCTGAATAATTGTCTGCCATTGAAGTAAGTGTATAGGATGGCAGACCCCTGTAAACAGCACCGAAGGCAGTCTAATCAAAATGAGCAGATCATACTACATTCCAGGCTAATCCATTTATCATGCAGCTCTGAATGTTGTTCTCATTCCTTGCCTGTAGATAATATCCAATATGCATATCATTGAAAGATTATTGTCAGCAACATTCCACCTTCCAATGACTCAGGTTAATAAGTTTGCCTTTATCTTCGTACTGTGTTGCTTCACCTTGGAGAATATAATGTGATATAAGCAGATTAGTGTTATTATTCAAAGTTATGTATTTGTTCCAGCAATTTCAGGAGAGGATGCCAGTCAATTATCAAAAAAAAGTTATAATAAAATTGTGGTTTTAAATTTAAGAACTGCATCAAGGCCTAAAACAAAGACAGTTGTTACGTTTCAGGCTTCCAGCCAACTCCTTTATCTTGTGTCCACAGCAATTTGCGAAAGTAGGCTGACTTTCCACTGAGCAGAACTGTCATTCTTCTGCCTGCTGTGTCCGCGATACCGTGCACAATCACACGTTTATGGAATATCAGTCACCACGGATAGCTCAAACTGTCCTATGTTTACCTCTTTGGCCAAATTCATGCTGACGGATCAATGTATATAAGACAAAATAGATAAACTTGCTTACAAGCTTGCTTACGGGCAGCACAGTGGCACAGCAGTTCGCACTGTTGCTTCACAGCGCCAGGGACCCAGGTTTGATTCCCGACTTGGGTCACTGTCCGCGCGGAGTCTGCAACTTAGGTTTCCCCCCAGTGCCCCAGTTTCTTCCCACAGTCCAAAAGACGTGCTGGTTAGGTGCATTGGCCATGCTAAATTCTCCCTCAGTGTACCCGAACAGGCGCCGGAGTGTGGCGACTAGGGGATTTTCACAGTAACTTCATTGCAGTGCTAATGTAAGCCTACTTGTGACACTAATAAATAAATTTTAAACTTGCTTACAAATAGAGTAACACGTAGTGAGCAGTGGGACACAGAAAAATATTAGGCACAATTTTTTGGATGATGGAGTTTCTTGCTCCATCACCTGAAGAGCTAGTGGAGAATTTATCCCCAGTGATCACGGTAGCCCCACAGCTGCTTAATGCTCCGAGGAATGTTAACTGGCCGGAAATGGGCCTACCACCCCTCATCTGGGTGGAAGTGTTTCTCAGGGAGCTGTCAGCTGATCTGACTATCCAGCTCGGTAGTCCCAGGAGCACCAGTGGCAAGGACACTGGAACTGGAAGGATTCACGACATTCTAAGGCCTGGAGTTCAGGACCAGATAAGTGTGGATGTCTCACGATGGGAAGGGTAGGTGAGGCTCAGGTAAGTGTGGGTATCTCATGGTGGGAAGGGTAGGTGAGGCTCCAGTCAGGGAAGGGGTGGGTACTGGGGGGTGGGGGAGAGGTTGGAGAAAGGAGGGTTGGGGTCTTGATGGAGGGGTCAGCGGGGGAGGAAGCACCCACAGAGTGCAGATCTTTTGTGGGAGTGGGTACTCATAAGTCAAAAGAGGGCCCTTGAGGATCACAACTTCGCCCACCTGCCTGCTGAAGGCCTGAGCAAGGTAACCTGCTCACATCCCCACACCTGCCCCTGAACCTCTCCCACCAGCCTCAAATTTGGCCACTAAAAGACCTCAGCTCGGCTGAAGGTGAGCCCTAGGCCTTACCCACCCCACGTACAATTGTAAACATATGGGCATGAAGATGACCACCCAGGGAGTTTAATGGACTCTCCTACCTGCAAACCTGCCAGTGGGGGACTGTAAAATTGTGCCTATTAAATGTTTAATATTTCACAATAAGTAAGATAAAAGTCCTGAATTACAATACTCATCCCTAAAAATGATATTTTTTATAAATCTTCAAATGCAAAGTTTTGAACAGATTATGGCAAATTATTAATCTTGACACCAGGGCCGGGATTTTCCAGTCTCATTTACAGCGGGATTTCCCTGTTTTAGGCGGGTTGGAAAACTTGGTGACCCAGCAAAATGTCCATTGACTTTCAGCGGGAATTTGGAGACTGGAAAATCCTGACCCAGATTTCTAGGTTAAATGGAAAGTATTTAAAAGTTGACAATGTATGGGGCGACACGGTGGCATAGTGGTTAGCACTGCTGCCTCACAGCACCAAGGATCCGGGTTCAATTCCAGCCTTGGGTGACTGTGTGGAGTTTGCACATTCGCCCCGTGTCTGTGTGGGTTTCCTCCGGGTGCTCCAGTTTCCTCCCACAGTCCAAAGATGTGCGGGTTAGTTGCTGAATTGTCCCTTAGTGTCCTAAGATGCGTAGGTCAGGGGGATTAGCTAAGGTAAATGTGTGGGGTCACGGCGATAGGGTGGGGAAACATACTCTGTCAGAGAGTCAGTGCAGACTCGATAGGCTGAATGGCCTCCTTCTGCACTATAGCGAGTCTATGCTTCTATTCTGTGAATGTATGTTTCAGATCAAAAGTCCTAATGAGTCAACTGTTGCTCAGACAGGACCAAAAACACAACGGATGACAAGTGGAGGATCACATATTGGGGGCATCTTATTACTTTTGATATAGTTATATATATCATTTTATGCACCTCTGAAAATCAGGAAGTGGCTGATCCAATATTATTTACTTTACACCATCACCAAGAGTTAACATTGCCCCCACTTTCTGTTTATGCAGGGTTCATTAATTTTTAACTGAGCACAACTTAATTGAAGCGAAACCAGCCTCCAAAATCTAAGAAGTTACAAATCAAACAACCTTGCCTGGTCTCACAGATGTAAGGGATTTGAGACACCCAACATTCATTCAAAATTAGCTCCTTCACTTTGAAAAGACCATCTCGAAATATCTACTTTGTATAATTAATCAAATTTTCTATTCAGTTAACCAGACAATTACGCAGTTAGCAACATGTCATTGAACCTAGATACATATAATCAGGATTCAAAAAATGTTTTTAGCTTGGTAGCCTATATTTTTTTGAATAAAAGGCTCTTGAAGCGTGAAGAAAAGACATGGAAACAAGACAAACTATTTCCTCCCAGGAAGGGAAAAGTGCACAGCTGCGAAGGTGGCATGAGTGACACCAATGCCTTACCGAAACTTGTGTCTGAGACCAGACATGGGTACATGAGTAACAGTTTGTGACAAATAGCAGGAGTTGACAAATGAACATAAAAAGACTGACAACTTAGACTGAGATAACCTTTGGGCACAAGAATGTCACCTGTCCTAGGTACCACCAAGGGAAAATGGGGAAGCAACTTATCTGGGTTAATGCATACCCATGTCGTCGACTTGGGTACAATCAACGCTATGGCACTAAGAGTATTCAATCTTCCAAACTTTATTACTTGCGTGCAAGGAGAACACACATACAGTGGATACACTGCTAGGTGTTCCGTTGATTAATACAGATGATTGCAGTTATAGTTGGGGCAGCACGGTGGCACAGTGGTTAGCACTGCTGCCTCACAATGCCAGGAACCCGGGTTCGATTCCCGGCTTGGGTCACTGTCTGTGTGGAGTCTGCATGTTCTCCCCATGTCTGTATAGGTTTCCTCCGGGTGCTCCAGTTTCCTCCCACAGTCCAAAGATATGCAGGTTAGGTTGATTGGCCATGCAAAATTGACCCCAGTGCCAGGGGGACTAGCAAGATAAGTGTATGGGGTAGCGGGAATAGGGCCTGGGTGGTTGGTGCAGACTCAATGGGCCGAATGGCCTCCTTCTGCACTGTTGCGATTCTATGATTCTATTCTATGATTTATTACAGCAAATGAAAAACGAGCAGCATTCTAATCCTTAATTTACATATATAGTCCACCAATCATAGCATAGCTTTTTGTCCTTTCTTATCCAATAGAAAACTGTCTCCTTCTAATCCATCATTAACATAATATGTCACTATATCTTGCTTTTGTATGAGTTTGTGAACTTGTTTTGGTTCATCCCCTGGTCACAGCCACGGCCAGGAACTCAGTGTTTAAGAAACTGACACAAGATTAGATCAATCACTTCTCTGAATAAGCAACCACTGACCTCACCCAGGCCTGGTCTGCACATAAGCACTTTACATTCTTGGTGACAGAGCTGTCTGCCATAGTTGCTGTAACTTAATTTCCACACCCATCAATAAGCATCACCTCTATGATAAAAATAAACCTGAAACTCATGCAAGGTGCATGGTAGAGGGATAGCGTAACAAAGACAAAATATCTTATAATAATTCTGTGGAAAGCATCCAATTCCACCCCAGACACAACCTGTGTGAGACTTCGCTTCTTAGAGTTAGTTTGTTGTTTTGTGCACTGGGCCTGACTCTGTTTCTGGTTCCATATAAAGAACTCAATTGTACCAACTGGTTCTTGTCAGTCTTTCTTAAATTTTTCTGCAACGAGATGCAAAAGTCCTCTTGAGTCATTTAAATACCACGGCTAGGATGCACCCGCTTCACAGACCCAGTTTAGCAGTTTAGATGTACCCGCTGGAGTTTAGAAGGATGAAAGGGGATCTGATCGAGGTTAGACAAAAATTTTTAAGGGATTGATAGAGTAAATGTAGACCAAATGTTTCCTCTTATGGGGCAATCTCAAACAAGAGGTCACAGGTATAGGTTGCGAGGCAATGGATTGAACACTGAGATAAGGAGGAACTACTTCTCGCAGAGGGTAGTGAATTTGTGCAAGTCGCTGCCCCGTAGCACGATGGAGTCTGAATCATTGAATGGTTTCAAGAAGGAAATAGATATATTTCTAATAAAGAACAGGATAAAGGGATCTGGGCAACAGATGGGTGAGGTGGATTTGAGACCATGATCTGATTGAATGGCGGAGCAGGCTTGAAGGGCTGAATTTGCCTACTTCTCTTCCTATGATCCTATGTTCCTTCCTATGTTCCTAAAGCCTCTATAAGGGAAATACAGCGCCAGTTGAATCTCTATTTTGCAGTCAGACAAGAATGTTATCCTCCAACCCAACTCAAAGACATCACATAAAAGTTCTGATGTGTCACAGTGGTACCACAAAGCAACAAATATATTTACAATATTTTTATTTCAATTCAAAATTCCAATTAACGGACTGAGGACTATGGTGCAGGGGACCACCAAGGCAGAGAAGAGTGGGATGCAAGAGAATTAAAACCATAAGCAGGTGCCTAGTATGGCTTAAAGGCTTTGCCAGACGAAGGGAGGACTGAACAAAGCAAATCTTCCACAACTTTGAAGTCCTGGAAAGAATGGAATGAGGAAACTATGAGAATGCAAGGTTTACACATATAAGGCAATGAGTAATTTGATTCCAACCATATATCAAAATACATGGGACTATGTTTAATGACAAAAGGTGAACTGTGAAATAATTGGGGTGAATTTTAACTCAAGGCAGCATCATTGCATAGGGAGCTCGAAGCAGATTGCACACTCAGAGACGTGAAAGAGGAACAATTTTAACTTCTAGCCCGTGTTTACATTTCTCAAACCTGCCTCCCCCCCAAGAATAATGTTGCTGACAACAGCTACGGCTGGGAACTGGAATAGGAGGCAAACACTACCCAGAATCTGAGGGAATGGTCTCCAACATAAGTACAAGGTGATGGGAGGTTTGGTGTGGGTAGGATCTCAGATAGACTTAGAGGGTTGAATTTCACGGAAGTGGGGGGAGCATGTTGTTCACCATCACCATTCCTCCCCATCGCAACAGTTGGCCAGAAGCAGATACCCTGCAGTGATAATGTGCCACCGGAGGGCGAGGCAGGCTGAGACGGGACCTGCCCCCCTCAGTGGTAGGAAGGCCCACCCTCGAGATCTGCTGGCCAATCTGATTGGCCAACAGCTCCAGCAGTCCCAGCAGCACCAGAACCAAGTTGTGGGCTTTGATGGATCATAGAAAAAGGTAAGTCCTGGGCATATAGTGTGGAGAGGGATTGAGCAGCCTAGGGCGTGGGGGGAGGGGGTGGGGGAGGCATCAGTTGGAGGCCAGGCGGGGAGTAACAAGGGTGGAGTAACATCTTGGGAGAGGTGCCCCCAATGTGCAAAGCACACATCCAGAATGCTGTGGCCATGACCCCCTTACCCTCCCACCTTTCAAAAGCAGGCTCCCCACTCCCACCCATCCACCTGCACCAAGCATTTTACGGTGTGGGCAGCCTGAAAATTGGGTCAATTCGCTTTGTAACAAACTCAACTGCCAGTTAACTATACTCTTTTAAAACAACATTAAAATCATAGAAAGTGTTGATCCACCAGGATAAAACAGAAAATGAGAAGATATTGTGTATCATTTATACTATATCAGTGGGTCAATCAGAATTTAAATCACAGCAGGTTCTACTCTTGGGTTCCAAGTTGGGCAAGCCCCCACTTCAGTGAGTTAAAATTCCCTTGCAGCGTCGATAACACCAACAGACTACCACATTCTTTCTTTTAAAGTAGACCTTTGCCTGACTTGGGTGGCCATGATGTGGAGATGCTGGTGTTGACAGCGATAGGCACAGTAAGAAGTCTCACAACACCAGGTTAAAGTCCAACAGGTTTATTTGGTAGCACGAGCTTTCGGAGTGCTGCCCCTTCATCAGGTGAGTGGAGGATTGGGTTCACAAACAGGGCATATGTAGACACAAACTCAATTACAAGATAATGGTTGGAATGCGAGTCTTAACAGGTAATCAAGTCTTTACAGGTGCAGACAAGAGCTACATTAGATCATCCCAGCCCTATTTCGTGGTGGTAATGATAGTGGAAAGGTCAGTGTTGACCATCATTAAAGGGAGACTCTAAAGGAAGGAAGAACCTATTATAGAGAACGAAGGAAGTTAAGGAAGTTATTAAGCTGAAAGCGGAAACATAAAAGATGACAAAGGTTAGTGTAGGCCGGAAGAGTGAGATGGATTCGGAATCTATAGATGAATTAAAAAAATCAGGAAGGAGAAAATGAACTATGAGGACAAATCAATGAGGAACATAAAAACAGCAAATAAAATGTTTTTTAAGGAAGAGAAAAGTAAAAGAAAGAATTGGCCCCTTGGAGAATGAACCTGGAGAAGTAATTATGGGGAAGAAAGAAACAGCAGAAGACTTAAAGAGATATTTTGCATTGGTCTTTACTGTAGAGATACCACAAGCATCCAGAAACAGGAGAAAATATGCGGGAGGATTTAAATACAGTCACCATCACCAGAGAATTAGGTTCATGTGTTACTGTGTTGGAAGCTGCGAGAGATTAAGTTTCCCTCTCTGAAGTTTGGCGTTTTGAGGATGTATCCTTCCCTGCAATCAGCTGTCTTGGATTTCTGTCCAGCTGTTTGAAAAAAGCTAAAAATCCAGCATCACATGGGCATACTTGTTTCTGCACCAAGTCTAAAGAAGGGTGTATGCCTGTGGGATGGTGTTTAACTTGGAACAACAGAGATAGCTAGCTGTTAGGAGTTAAACTGTGTCATGTTTAAGTCTTGTAATTGATAAAAGTTATGCTAATTCTTTTTATTGTATTCTCACTGTGTTCTTAAGGTCACTTGATTCATACCTGGAGTGAAACACTTTATGCTCACAAAATGCCAAAATCAAATGTAAAATATAGGGTCTAGGCTAACTGCACAAAATATCTTGGTGTTTCTGGCCTGGGTCTTAACAAGTGGGAAAATGTGAGATTGTTTATTTTGGAAGAAGGAATGAAAAGGCAGATTATTATTTAAATGGAGAGAGACTGCAGAAAGTTGTAGCATGAAGGGACTTGGCCATCCGTGTTCATGAAACCCAGAAAACTAGCATACAGATGCGGAAGGTAATAAGGAAGCATGTGGAATGCTAGGCTTTTATTTCATGGGGGTTGGAGTATAAAAGTGAAGAAGTGTTGCTACAACTGTACAGGGAACTGGTGAGGCCACATTTAGAATACTATGTACAGTTTTGGTCCCCTTGTTTAAGGAAAGATATATTATCAATGGAGGCAATACAAAGGAGGTTTACTGGGATGATCCCGGGTATGGAGGGACTGCCATATGAGGAAAGATTAAACAGAATGGGTCTGTATTCCTTGGAGTTCAGAAAAATGAAAGGTGATGTGATTGAAATATATAAGATTCTTAGGGGGTTAGACAGGGTAAATGTTAAGAGGATGTTTCCATTCAAGGGACAATGTAGGACCAGAAACTCATGTAATACGGATTTGAGGAAGAATTCATTCTGTCTAAGAGTGGTGAATCTTTGGAATTCTTTACCCCAGGAGGCTGAATCCTTGAACGTTTTCAAGGTTGAGATCAATAGGTTTTTAATCAGTAGGGGAATTAAGAGTTACGGAGAGAAAGCAGGAAAGTGGACTTAGTGAGTGGTAGATCGCCCATGACCCTATTAAATGGTGGAGCAGGCTCAAAGGGCCTCCTCCTGTTCCAATTTTGTATGGTGTTATGATCTTACTCCAGCATTCAGGTGATTGAACAACCTGACAGTGCAGGGGTTGAGAGAGGTGGTGGTAGTCAGAGCTGGGTGCTGTCAGCATCAACGACCAGCATGTATACACTAAATTATCCAATAGACTTACTTCCCGAACAGTTAATCTATCTAAGGAACCTAATCCTTAATTATGTAATCTCACCAATCATACCGTTCAGAGGCACAGATCATGACTATAAATTGATAATTAACAACTCATTGATGCTGAGTTACTGTGACATCTCTGAACTGCTTTTGTGGACCCTCTTATTCATTTAATCAGTTAACCTTATCTACTAATTATATAATCCAATCCACCAAATGCTTAACGTTTAAGTTAGTTGTTGCTAATTATGATTCTGAAGTGGATAAACGATTGCTAGCACATGATCTGTTTTCTGACTCTTTGATGCATTGGCAAGTACGTGTCATTTCATTCACTGAACAGCTTGTGTGTATCATAATTGGAGTTTGGTAAGGCAAATGTAAATATAATCAGAAATGTTTAATGTAAGGCGGCTTGGCAAGCATAATGTTAGCATCATGTGCTCCTAGACATGGAACGGGTTGTAAATCCCATACGGTTCTTTGATAAGTGATTAAGCAGAGGGTTTAAGGATCTGTCTGCAGCTTTGGTAAATATTTATTTGAGCATCAATCCAATTTCTACCTCTCTTCAGTTCTGAGAAAGGGTTGTATGGACTCGAAGCATTAACTCTGTTTCTCTCTCCACAGGTGCCACCACACCTGCTGAGTTTAATCCAAGCGTTCTTGCTTGTTATGATAAATTGAGTACAGGACATCCTCAGAGCAGATCATAGAATCATGTAGAATCCCTACAGTGCAGAAGGAGGCCATTCGGCCCATCGAGACTGCTCCGGCCACAATCCCACCTAGGCTCTATCCCCTTGACCCTACATATTTACCCTGCTGATCCCCCTAACACTAAGGGGCAAGTTAGCTTGGCCAATCAACCTGACACACATATCTTTGGATTGTGGGAGGAAACCGGAGCACCCACAGGAAACTCACGCAGACACAGGGAAAACATACAAACTCCACACAGTAAGTGACCCAAGCCGGGAATCGAACCCAGGTCCTTGGCACTGTGAGGCAGCAGTGCTAACCACTGTGCCACTGTGCCTCCCCTAATTAGCAAGCATTTAATGATGCATGAGAGAAAATCACTTTATCCTCTCAAGTATCCCATACTTGCCACTTGTCATGTCTTAAATTATTCATATCCTGTCTATCAACATATCATCTTCTGAAATAATTTATTTGACATATCTGGTATTTTTGATAGAATAAAAGCAAGGTATGAAAAATGAACATTTCTTATTACATTACCAACATTACCTCTTGTTTTCATTAGAACCTAATAAATGTCACCAAAAGGAATATTGTTCTCCTTGTTGATGTCAACATTTGTGAAATGCTTAACTCTCCATCTGGAATACAGACATGAATCCAATCACTGAAGGATGGTTTGGACAGTAATTGGACAAGTCGTTATCTTCAGTGCAGTGCTATCAAACTAAAGTCAATAGCCATCAATAAAGATTACTCATGATGTTGCCCACCCAGCTCCTGAAGGTTGCAAACTTCCTTCAGTTGCTTATATTCAACTTTTAGCCATTGTGATCACAAGCTGATCTAAATCATAAAAAATATAGCTGGAAAGATGAATAAAGGAACTGGAATCCTCAAGAAAGCTTGGTTTTACATGCCATGATTAACAGTTTTTGTCTTCCACAAAGCTCATATTTCTCCAAAAAGATACAACGTTTGCAATCTGCTGCAAAACTGCCTCTTATTTTCAGACACAGCGCGAATCGGAAGCCACAATAGACCAGTGATTTTGATGATAGCCCCTAACATTGCCAGAGTCCAGCTTCCACAACCTCAGAGATGACTGAATGGCGAGTCTTTAACTTGGACCCACGCACCTTACGTTGGGAGCTGCTGTGATGCAGCATCCAAAATGGCAGCACAGAATAGGAGTGGTGAAGATTTAGAAAATGCTTCCCCAAATTCTTCCACAGATAATGTTGCAACCAATATTCCTTTCATTGTCAGGAGCTAGGGAGAGGCAAAGCAACCCATTCTACAATATTTATTCAGAAGTCTCCCCAATCAGTGGAGCTCAGATTGTAACCAGAAGAGCTAGGGGCAGCAGTAGATTTGAAGTGGCACTGGGCATTTCTGCCCCAGACTTCATTTGCTCTCCTTGCAAGTGAAGGGCACCCATTTTTGAGGGTGAAGTTAGGCTTCCAGAGCCCTCTCTGGCTGGCAGGAGTCAGGGTGTGAGGCATATGGAAGACAGAAGCTGTTTACCTTCTTTTGCAACCTTGCCTACGAATTTTGGGTCCAGAGGCCGTCAGGCAATAGGAGGACCCTGGGTTTAACCAACCTGAAGCTCCTGTTCTCACCCCGTTTCCTGGTACAATGCAACGCAAATGGCATAGTTCACCAAATTCAAAGATTCTGATGCCTGGACAGCAGATACAATTGAGCAGGCCACAGCTGTCAATTGCACAGGAAAAGAGGGGTTGAAATGTCAGGGTTCTCATCTCTGGAAATAAATATAGATACTCAAAGGCGGAACCAACAGTTAACTTCTGAAATGGTGTTTGCCTAGGTATCATGTATTTCAGTTTAGCAAAGTTGCACCTACTCTTCTACTAACAACCAGCATTGTGCAAGTGGGAAAATCTTCAGCTACGTTCGAATTTATTATGCACCTGATAAAATGTTCTTCTGCATTGAAGGATTTGATATTCAGATTTGACTATGTCATTTGTCCCCTGCAATTTAATCTGTTCATAAAATTACAGCTTCCTGTGCCTGAGCTCTTTGATTGACTGCTCTATTTCCCAGCTTCAAGTTCTGAACAGATGGCTGAATCCTTTCAATGACTTCACAGACTTTAATATATTCACCTCTGGAGGTTTTGTTGACACCGTTGTGCAATAGAATCTCATGATGAATACTTGGCTGAGTTCCAAATCCCTTTAATGTATTCAGTTCAGCAGACATTGTTAATACAGTTGCAATGGGAATGTGAGTTTCTTTAGCTTGACAGGTTTATGGCCACTCACTAAGATTATTTTTTTGAAGTGATTTTTAAATGACTGATTGTTTTGACAGTTTTGTGAGCAGCTCAAAGACTTCCCAAGGTTATTATAGTGCTCAAGCATTCTGTACAGAGTGGATACTAGATGAGCCGGCATGAGAAAATTGTAGCATGGCGATGAGGGAAGCGTGGGGAGGCAAGGGGATAGAGGGAGTGAGGCGTAAGGAGCCTCACACATGTCTACAGAATGGGACTGATGACCCTGCTCCTGATTGTTGGGGGTCAACTCAGCATAAAGAAGATTCCATTTCATGATGTATACTTCATGGGGTAAATTGTCTTGGGGGAGTGAGGGTTCCTTGATCTCCCATTGTAAATTCCCTGGAAATCCTGCAGAAATTCTACTCCATAGGATACTTGGATTAAATATACATTTCATGCTAATTAATAGGGAGTAGAGGAATCAGAAACCTGAAACAATAATAATCGGCTGTACACACAATATCAACTCCCTTCAGGACTGGTAATATTTCTTAAGGCTGCTCTATTATGGTCAATGAGTTTTTGCTACTGAGCTGCTCTTGATATGATGTTGGCTTCCTTCCAATTGATCTGAAGCTGATCTTTCTCTACACCCTAGCTATGACTGTAACACTACATTCTGCACCCTCTCCTTTCTTTCCTATGAACGATATGCTTTGTCTGCATAGCATGCAAGAAACAATACTTTTCACTGTTTACTAATATATCCGACAATAATAAATCAAATCAAATCATAGAATGAAAATGCATTACATTAGCTAGTTCAAAGTACATTGTACAATGAATGCATTGATTGCCATAAAATATCTTTAAAAACTTATGATACATAATATACTAGTAAATATATTTGTGACATTTCCTCAACAAAATCTAATGCTGAAGGATAGCGCAGAGGCATTTCTAACTCTGTACATATCTGCTCTGACCACTGACCAGGCTTTTCACTTAACACTTGCTCTGACTTTCAAATTAATTATTTTTTGCAAATTCATCTAACCGGTTATGTTTTATATAAATTCAAGGCTTCAGAACATGTACAGATTCTGCACGTCCGTCACACAATATTGTCAATATCCACCCATTGTCATGTCATTTTCCAGAATATACTAATCAGTTCATGGGCTGAATAGACATTATGCTGTTCCAATATTACTTTTGTTATTAACAAGGAAAGCTGGAATAATCTGCATGGTACGACAATTATGAACCGCACTATGATGATCAATGACAATTTGGTCATAGTAGTTAAGATGATTGCTGGAGGGATTTTTGAAAATTCTTTCACAGGATGTGGGATTCATTGGTTATGCCAGCATTTATTGCCCATCCCTAATTGCCCCCGAGAAGGTGGTGGTGAGGGCGGCACAGTGGCGTAGTGGTTAGCGCTGCTGCCTCACAGCGCCAAGGACCCGGGTTCGATTCCTGGCTTTGGTCATTGTCTGTGCGGAGTCTGCACGTTCTCCCCGTGTCTGTATGGGTTTCCTCTGTGTGCTCCAATTTCCTCCCACAGTCCAAAAGACATGCTGGTTAGGTGCATTGGCCATGCTAAATTCTCCCTCAATGCACCCGAACCGGTGCCGGAGTGTGGCGACTAGGGGATTTTCACAGTAACTTCATTGCAGTGTTAATGTAAGCCTACTTGTGACATTAATAAATAAACTTTCTTGAACCGCTGCAGTCCATGTAGTGTAGGTCCACCCACAGCGAGGTTAGGATGTTCCAGATTTTGACCCAGTGGCAGTGGAGGGAAACTTGCAGGTGATGGCGTTCCCATGCATCTGCTGCCCTTGTCCTTCTGGGTGCTGTTGAAGGAGTTGTTGCAGTGCACCTTGTAGATGGCACACACTGCTATCACTGCATCAATGGAAGTGAATGATTAAGGGGATGGATGGGGTGCCAATCAAATAAACGCATTAAGGTTAAGAGTAAACATACTATCTTGAAAATATACTTTTCCAGGGCAGTCCCTGAACCTGGGCTGGAATTTTCAGCTAGGCCGCAGGTCCCCGCAATGGTACTGTTAGTGGGTATTGTACCCACTCGAGCATTCTGCAGCCAGCCTCAGATCAATCTCAATGAAGATGGCCAGTTAACTCAAGGGAGATGTTGGAGCACAGCAGGTGCTGGCAAGTTGTCAGGCATTAGTGCTTTTGATTCAGTGTTTTGGAGTAACTGATGAATATCTTCCCTAATGTGATAAGGCAAGACTCTGAAACTCCACAGTTTCGACACACCATCAGCAATGTGCTGCAAATTCCAGTTAATTGGCCTTTTAAAGATCTTAATTACCATCTCACTGCATCAATGGGCAAAGTTCACACTCCTTAATTGTTGTCGTTAGTAAAATTTGGAAGCAAAGTAATAGAATTGGGGGCCCGATTCTCCCATTGCGACCCACAACTTTTCTGGCGGGTCGGGTCGGGAGATGCGCGCGGTCATAAAAGCTCGCGTGGAACCCGCGATATGGCCGACACTCGCATCTCCCAACCGGAAGAAAATGGTGCCGCCGGGAACACACAGAAGTCCGGCGGGAATTGAGGTAAGTCATTTGAATATGTTTTACATATTTTTAAAATGTATTTTAAATGCAATTATCGGGCCCGGCATGGAATTTTTGGGCCCGACAGCATCTCCCACCCTGCCAGGAGTGCTTTATTCCAGCGGGGTTTAGAGTAGCTCCCTACATTCGGGGAACTAGCAGAAGACACTGCTGGAATGATGGGGGAGGGGGCAATCAGGGCCCCCCAGGGGGTCGAGTGGTGGGGGGCTGGTGCCCCCTGGGCATGGGCACCCTGACAGTGCCAGCCTGTGCCCAAGGGGCAAAGTGCCCAAGCCCAGGGGGCACCTTGGCACTGCCCAACAGGCATCGGGGCAGTGCCAAGGGGGGCAGAGTCTATTGTGGGCGGGGTTTGGGGCGATTGGTGGGGTTGGGGGTCCCGCTGCCACTCTGCAGTGATAGATTGCACTGATATTTAATTTGCCAGCGATTGGTTCAACAGATTACAATATGCTGCCGGTGTCTATTTATCAACAATGGCCACTTTTTGGTGAAAATCAGATTTAGCTGCACTCTCCACTTCGATGTGGAAGTAATGGTTACATGAGAGCAACATAGTAAATACAACACCCTGTTAATTTTCGCTACAGGAAATGTTTTTTTGTTTTGACAAGCTGGGCAAAAGGAGGAAGATACAAGTCAAAGTGTTGAGGTGAAGATGTGCAAATTGTAAAGCCCAGAGGTTGGATATTTACAGAGCCACTTACAATGTGTTCCGAGGCTGCGAAGGAGGTTGTGGGGGACGGAAGGAGTGAACAGAACATGTTTGGCTGGGAGTCCAGGGGGCTGGAGGGAGGCCAGCATTTGGGGTAGGCTGGGGGGGTGGGGGGTGGTCTGCCAGGGGGGCCTGGCTCTGGGGGAGGTGGTGGTCTGACCCCAGGGGAGTCAACGGGGGTGGTGGGGGGTCTGCTGGGGTGAGGGGGTTGGGGGGATTGCCACTGCTGGGGGGGGGTGGGCTGAGCAACAGGGCACTCCGGGGGGGGGGGGGGGGGGCATCAGGGCTGGCCCGGGAATTGTTGTGGGAGCCGTGATTAGGCCATGGGGGGGTGCTGGAGGGGCAGCACTGAGGGGGTCCCAGGCTGGCCAGCGATTGAGCTGGCCAGCAAACAGGGAGTCTAACAATCGGGACCACTGCGCATGCACAGAGCTCCGGATCTGTCAGACTCCAGCGCAAATAGGCGGGTTTTTAATGATATTCACGAATGGGACCACAGAGTGCAGAGATTCAGGTCTGAAGTTGCACTGAGAAAACAGTCGTGATCCAGAACAGTTTTCCCACCAATTCAGCACTATTGGAAGAATCACCCCCCCTGGACTTCCAGTCAAACATGTTCTGTTCACTCCTTCCGTCCCCCACAACCTCCTTCGCAGCCTCGGAACACATTTTAAGTGGCTCTGTAAATATCCAACCTCTGGGCTTTACAATTTGCACATCTTCACCTCAACACATTGACTTGTATCTTCCTCCTTTTGCCCAACTTGTCAAAACAAAAAAACATTTCCCGTAGTGAAAATTAACAGGGTGTTATATTTACTATGTTGCTCTCATGGAACCATTACTTCCACATCGAAGTGGAGAGTGCAGCTAAATTCGATTTTCACCAAAAAGTGGCCAGTGTTGATAAATAGACACTGGCAGCATATTGTAATCTGTTGAACCAATCGCTGGCAAATTAAGTGTCAGTGCAATCTCTCACTGCCAAATCAATTCATCTGCAAGACAAATATATTCCTCTGTAGACTGCTTGTAAAGTCAAAACATCATCTGGAGGATTGTTTTTTGTCAGAACATTATTAAGCTGCAGAGCCAGTTTCCATGTTTAACCTTTTTATCCTTCAAAGACATCAATGATAGCTTTTAAGAATGATCTGGTGCAAGAGGTATGGTTCATCAACAGGTTCTGGAGGGCAGCATGGGGGCACAGTGGTTAGCACTGCTGCCTCACAGCGCCAGAGATCCGGGTTCAATTCTAGCCTTGGGTGACTGTCTTTGTAGAGTATGCATGTTCTCCCCGTGTCTGCGTGCATTTCCTCCGGGTGCTCCGATTTCCTCCCACTGTCCAAAGATGTGTGGGTTAGGTGGATTGGCCATGCGAGATTGCCCCTTAGTGTCCCAAAATGTGTAGATTTTAGGGGGATTAGGGGGTTATAGGGATCAGGCAGGCGGAAGGGCATGCGGGCCTGGGTAAGATGTTGAGTTGGTACAGATTCGATGGGCCGAATGGCCTCCTTCTGCACTGTCGGGATTCTACGACTCCAATGTGGGTGGATTGCTTCCTGAGCTTTCCAATGCTTCAAGGTCATTATTTGGACAGTTTGTTACGGAAGTATCAGATGACAATGTCGGCAATGCGGTTAATGCTCCACATTTAAGTTCAATCTCCAGTTGTAATGAGAAACACCTCGTTAGAATCATGGAATCATTGAATCCTACAGTGCAGAAGGAGGCCATTCGGCCAATTGAGTGTGCAACGACCGCATTCTCACCCAGGCCTTATCCCCACAAGCCCATGCATTTACCCTGCTAATCCCCCTGACACTTTGGGACAATTTAGCATGGCCAATCAACCTAACCCGCACATCTATGGACTGTGGAAGGAAACTGGAGCACCCGGAGGAAACCCACGCAGACACAAGGAGAATGTGCAAACTCCACACAGACAGTCACCCAAGCCGGGAATCAAACCCAGGTCCTTGGCGCTGTGAGGCAGCAGTGCTAACCACTGTGCCACTGTACCGCCCTTGGGAACATACTCATCAGTTACCCAAAAGTATTGAACAAACCGCCCCAACACCTGACACCTCCACATTGCAAGTCAGCTATTTACAATGTAAATAGTCACTCTGATGCCTGTCGCGTACCTTGTGTGCCTTATATTCATACTCCTTTGTGGTATACATTTAATATTGTGTCATTGAACTGTAAAGATTTTGTGCACAGCAGCAGCAGCATGTTGAGGAACTTATGCTCATCAAAATCAAATTGCAATTGTCCCACTCAGGTTATGAGGTGAAGCTGCCACTGAAGAGTAGAGGAAATGTGCTGAGTGATAACAGGTAAAATAAAGCTCTCATGACACTTCACTGACACATTAACACACTACGCCAAACAGATGAGCGCTCCTGTAAAATAAGAAATGACAAAACCAATATTCGAAATGTTTGGGGGCTTATCCTCCCACTACACTCTAGTCTCTGAATCATATACAAATAAAACACAGGTCGTTTTACATGCAACCCTGACACAATACACTAGGCTGACATTTTGATTAGAATATTCTGGGCTGGCTCCCCGACATTACAGGGCGGCGTGGTGGCACAATGGTTAGCGCTGCTGCCTCACAGCTCCAAGGACCTGGGTTCGATTCCCGGCTCGGGTCACCGTCTGTGTGGAGTTTGCACATTCTCCCCATGTCTGCGGGGGTTTCCTCCGGGTGCTCCGGTTTCCTCCCACAGTCCAAAGATGTGTCAGTTAGGTTGATTGGCCATGCTAAATTTCCTCTTAGTATCCTGGGGTGCTTAAGTTAGAGGGAGTAGCAGGGTAAATATGTGGGGTTACGGGGATAGAGCCAGGGTGGGATTGTGGTCGGTACAGAATCCATGGGCCGAATGGCTTCCTTCTGCACTGTAGGGATTCTATGGATTCTACAGCTTTGTTCTCCCACATCGTCCCCAACCATAAAACCCTAAAGCCTCCCATGCTCCTCACTGTAAGGTTAATAGTGCTATAGAAAGTGCTAAGCTAGGATTCTATCTACGCAAAGGGACAGACCAGTAAATCTGGTATCAGTTTATACCAGTCTTCCATGGGATTTGACCACCAGTTCCCAATTGATACCAGAGCTCTGAAGCCTATAAAACTGGCATTGCATGGTATCAGCCCAGTAAGATTGGCAGAAGTAAGTGGGTGTGGAGCCAGTATTGCTGTCCCTTGCACCAATACATCTGACATAGTAGGCGGATCCACTGCCAGTTCCAATCAGATAAGAATTGGTTATTTTCCCAAATTTTCTCTGCATGTCATCAAATGGTGGCTGCTTGTACCTCTCATAAATGTATTTTTATTTATTTTGTGTTAGAATATTTATGTCTTCTTTATTTATGGCTGATTATGTGTTTCAGATTATTTATGTTCAGCTAGATTTTAATACTGAGCATATATGGTGATGGTTATCTGGAATGGATAGCCCAGTCTCAGTGCTTATATGAGAGTGCAGGTGCTGAGGGCAGTGACTTAAACACATTGAGGCAGAGGAGTCATTTAATTTTTGTTTCTGTATTCACAAACCAATGCAAATAAATTACACTATTAATATGAGGAATCATAAAATTGATTCAGGCAAGTGAATGAAACATGTCATCCCATGACCTGTCCTGCCCCCTCCACCCCGACACTATAAATAAGAAAGCCCAACACCTCTACTCTCTCAGAAGACTAAGGAAATTCGGCATGTCCACTACGACTCGCACCAATTTTTACCAATGCACCATAGAAAGCATCCTTTCCGGATGTATCACAGCTTGGTATGGCTCCTGCTCTGACCAAGATCGCAAGAAACTACAAAGGGTCGTGAACGAAGCCCAGTCCATCACGCAAACCAGCCTCCCACCCATTGACTCCGTCTACACTTTCCACAGCCTCGGAAAAGCAGCCAGCATAATCAAGGACCCCCGGACGTACTCTCTTCCACCTTCTTCCGTCATGATAAAGATAGAAAAGTCTGAGATCATGTACCAACCGACTCAAGGATAGCTTCTTGCCTGCTGCTATTAGACTTTGAATGGACCTACCTCGTTGATCTTTCTCCACACTCCAGCTATGACTGTAACACTACATTCTGCATTCTGTCCTTTCCTTCTCCCTTATGTACTCTATGAACGGTATGCTTTGTCTGTATAACGCGCAAGGAACAATACTTTTCACTGTCTGTTAATATATGTGACAATAATAAATCAAATCAAATCAAAGCCAGCATTGAAAAGGACTGTGTGCAAGGGACAGGCACAGGCTCCATCTCAAACCTGGGTTGGACCATTCAGTTCCATGAACCACTCTCCGCAGGCGGAATGCAGCCAATTCAGCAGAATTGCAGGCACGTGCGAAGCTCCACGATGGCCATGGGCAGCGACATGCTGTAGCACAGCTTCCACCTGAAGCAACTGAAAACTATGGTCAGCAGCACGAGGAAGTTCCAAACCATGGCTCACCAGAGCGGCCAGATGGAGGCTCAGCAGCACCCCCTGCTGGGGAATTGGGTTTCGCAGGGTAGGATCAGTGAAATGAAGCCCTGAACAGTGAGATGTTGGACTTAGAGGATGGAGTGCCATCCTTTCCTGAATCATTGGGTCGCCTGGCAAAGGAAAATGGGGATGTGACTTCAGATAGTGAGATGTCAGACCGGGAGGATGGAGTGCCATCCTAGAGTCCGACAGTACAGAAGGAGGCCAATCGGCCCATCGAGTCTGCACCGACCACAATCCCACCCAGACCCTATCCCCACAATCCCATGCATTTACCCAAGCTAGTCCCCTTTACACTAAAGGGCAATTTAGCATGGCCAATCAACCTAACCCGCACATCTTTGGACTGTGGGAGGAAACCGGAGCACCCAAAGGGAGCCCACGCAGACACGGGGAAAAGGTGCAAACGCCACACAGGCAGTGACCCAAGCCGAGAATCGAACCCGGGTCCCAGGCGCTGTGAGGCAGCAGTGCTAACCATTGTGCCACCGTGCCGCATCCTGTCTTGGGCTGATGGGTATCCCAGCAAGGGAACAGTTGGAGCAGGAAATGGATGCTGATCCCGGACAGTCAGAAAAATCTGCAGTGCCCTTGGTTGTACCAGTACGGTTTAAATCTCTATAACAATGGACGAACGGCAAGTTTCTGTCTCAAGGCAAGTTAATAAACAATTGCTAATTTCCTGTTCATTCAACCCCTCAGCAGGATGCTGGTGAAATGAGCGGATGGCACCATGGAGAGACGGTGGATGCTCAGGGGAATCAGTGACAGATGACAGCCAGAGGAAGAATGGAGACAAAAGTTGGAACTAGGCAGCTGAGGGACTGGTTGGAAACCTTTTCCATGGGACATTGAATGAGCCACTCTTTCCCAGGTCTCAGACCACAGACTTAGATGCAATGTTGTTACATTTGATGTTTGCCATGAGACACTCTCTATTTCTGCTGTTGTGAAGCATCTTATGGAATTTGTAAATACGTCATGTGGCAGGCTGATATTCAAGGGCATGTAGGAACTTCTGGAAAGTATACTTTGCAGCAATGATCTACAATTCCACTTCTATTGCCTCAACCACCTCACTTGGCAGTGCATTCCAGGCCCCCACCACCCTCTGTATAAAAGACTTCCCCGCACATCTCTACTGAACATTGGTTAGGGCAGACACGTTAGCGACACTTAAGACTTATCTGAGTAGACACGTGAATAGGCAGGGTATAGAGGGATACAGGCAGTTAGTCTAGATAGGACAACATGATCGGTGCAGGCTTGGTGGGCCGAAGGGCTTGTTCCTGTGCTGAGCTGTCCTTTGCTCTTTGTTTAGACAATGAATGTTTTCTTTTTTTCACAATGGAATTGTGACGTACGACAAAGGTGGTGTACGCTAAACGTAAATTAACTTTATTTTAATAAGTTGGTGCGTGCAGTTACATGTATTTAAGGTGCCCTGACCTGTTCTTGCATGTTCTCCTGCTTTGATTGTTGATGCCCTCTTTCATCATGTGATTTGATAGGACTGTCCCAGTGCAAGGCCCTTGCTGTTTTTGCCTTGCTGCCACGGTCCGAAAGATCCAAAGTGTTAACAGCAAGCCCTCATAATGATTTGTTTAATGTAAAAAAGAATCCCTACAGTGCAAAAGGAGACAATTTATCCCATCAAGTCTGCATCGACTCTCCGACAGAATAGCTTACCCAGGCCTGTTGGAGCTTTTTTCAGAGGCTAAGTATTAAGCTGGCTTTCACTTAATTTATGGCTCAGCTAACACAAAGACGCGCAGAGACAGTATTCTGGTTAAGACATTTCTTTAAAGGATACCGTCTCCGTGAATCTTTATGTCAGCTGAGCTGTAAACTAAGTGATAGCCAGCTTAATACTTAGCCTCTGAAAAAAGCTCCTACAGATTGGCGCTGCGAGCAGGGTCATTCACTGGAATTCCAGCAGCAGGATATGTTTTCCTATGTGGGTGAGTATAGTTTTGTTTACCACCCAGTAGTCAGAGGAAACACATGTCAGGTTGCTGGAGCCATAGGCTGAGTGACTCGAACAAAATAGGCAGCTGTAGACACAGTGTTGTTGAGATCGCGCTTAATGCTGGGGAACAAAAGACAGACCTTTTGTATCAACCCGATTAGCAGAGTGAAAAATATTCCACCTGAAAGAACCAGATGTTAGGGGCCTAAAGTTGCGCTGAATAAGAGGGGGAGCAAAAGAAGGATTTTTTAATATCACCCCAAGTAGCTAGCAGAGTGAAAAATACACTGCGCAGCAGGGAGGGCATTAGGGGACTAGAGCCGTACAACCGAATGATGACGGCTGGTCCAGAGGAAATGAATCTTCAAGTGGGGGACTGGAAGGCAGTGTATTACAAGCAATAGGAACTAAGCAGAGAAAATGATAAAGAAAATGATAGGAAAAGGGTATGACTCGGAGTCTCCTGAAGCCAAGCAAAAAACCCAGTGGCTGGGACAGATTAAAAACAGACCATGTGTAGTAAGGAGCAGGAGCTCAAACCCTCACTAACCTTGCAAAAAACCTAAAAGGAGCTCCCTTTGCTTTCACTCTGGGAGATAGCATACAGTTTGTGTTACAGAATTGAGAGAGAGAGAAACTAGGGAAATATTGTGAGTTAATTGACAAGATACAAAAAATTGATTTGAGAAAACCTGAAGTTGAGCTGATAATTTGAATAGTTTTTGTATTTCAGTGTGTTTGTGTGGTCTAGTTACTTGTTGAACAATGGTTAGAATGAAATCATAGAAACCCTACAGTGCAGAAGGAGGCCATTCGGCCCATCGAGTCTGCACCGACCACAATCCCACCCAGGCCCTACCCCCACATATTTACCTGCTAATCCCACTAACCTACGCATCACAGGACTCTAAGGGGCAATTTTTAACCTGGCCAATCAACCTAACCCACACATCTTTGGACTGTGGGAGGAAACCGGAGCACCCGGAGGAAACCCACACAGATACGAGGAGAATGTGCAAACTCCACACAGACAGTGACCTGAGCCAGGAATCGAACCCAGGACCCTGGAGCTGTGAAGCAGCAGTGCTAACCACTGTGCTACCGGTTGTCATTACACTTGCTTGAGAACAGGAGTTGTTAAAGCTATTGTTTGTTTTCAGAGAGTATTTATTGCAGGCAGTAAATGCCATGCTTTGCACTTTGGTTTAACTTTAGAGAGGCTAAGAAAGTGCTAAATCTGTTAAAATTTAAATTTAAAAGTTCTTGAATTTACTTTTGTTTTTGGAGTTTTACTTCAGTTTGGAAGAAAGAAGAATGAAGGCTATTGTCTTAATCAATTTTCCTTATTTTCTTTGAATGTTTTATTTTCATTCCAGTTTAGAATGTTGCGATCAAATGAGAGGAGATACTGCGGAATGAATGATTGGAAGCTTCCATCGGCATCTAAGTATATTTAATAAAGTACTTGTGTGGATGTTTTTATTCTGTTGTTTGCTTTAATGCTTTAATGTTCTCCCCCCAAATTGAGATTTTACAATAGTGGGTTTGATATAGAGTTTAAAATCAAATGGGAATTGGATTGGATTAAAGTGTAAACTGAAAATAAGATAAATCTTTGAAATTCCTTAATCCTGAGTATAATCGATAGCCACGGTTATTCTCAAGAAAATATAGGGTATACATGCATAGATAATGTAGATGTGTGGGAAGCTACTTTGAACACAATCTGTGAAAAGTAAATTGAAATTTTAAACTCAGAATATATAAATTGGAATTTGAAAATAACCAATTTCAACTTTGAATAATCTTGGGTTCAAATTGTGATTCAGAGGGATTTAGAGCTTGGAGAAAGCCATGTGCTCTTTCCTTTGTCTTAGTCTGAAGAAATTGTAACGGCATATTTGTTTTAACTCTTGTGTTTTTAATTGGCAGAGATTTCACCATCTTCTGTTCCTAATTTGATAATTAAGAATTTATATACATTGGAGATTATGAATTTTATTTTTATTTTGTAATTTGACAGAGATTTTGAGCTCCGTCACTTTGAGAAGCTGGAACCATAGAACCACAGAACATTACAGCACAGAAACAGGCCTTTTGGCCCTTCTGGCCTGTGCCGAACCATTTTTGTGCCGAGTCCCACTGACCTGCACTTGGACCATATCCCTCCACACCCCTCTCATCCATGTACCTGTCCAAGTTTTTCTTAAATGTTAAAAGTGAGCCCGCATTCACCACCTCATCTGGCAGCTCATTCCAAACTCCCACCACTCTCTGTGTGAAGAAGCCCCCCCTAATATTCCCTTTAAACTTTTCCCCCCTCACCCTTAACCCACGTCCTCTAGTTTTTTTTTCTCCTAGCCTCAGTGGGAAAAGCCTGCTTGCATTCACTCTATCTATACCCATCATAATTTTATACACCTCTATCAAATCTCCCCTCATTCTTCTATGCTCCAGGGAATAAAGTGCTAACCTATTCAACCTTCCTCTGTAACTCAGTTTCTCAAGTCCCGCCAACATCCTTGTAAACCATCTCTGCACTCTTTCAACCTTATTAATATCCTTCCTGTAATTAGGTGACCAAAACTGAACACAATACTCTAAACTCGGCCTCACCAATGTCTTATGCAACCTCACCATAACATTCCAACTCCTATACTCAACACTTTGATTTATAAAGGCCAATGTACCAAAAGCACTCTTTACGACCCTACCTACCTGTGACGCCACTTTTAGGGAATGATGTATCTGTATTCCCAGATCCCTCTGTTCTACTGCACTCTTCAGTGTCCTACCATTTACCTTGTACGTTCTACCTTGGTTTGTCCTTCCAAAGTGCAATACCTCACACTTGCCTGCATTAAACTCCATCTGCCATTTTTCAGCCCATTTTTCTAGCTGGTCCAAATCCCTCTGCAAGCTTTGAAAACCTTCCTCACTGTCCACTACACCTCCAATCTTTGTATCATCAGCAAACTTGCTGATCCAATTTACCACATTATCATCCAGATCATTTATATAGATGACAAACAACAATGGACCCAGCACTGATCCCTGCGGCACACCACTAGTCACAGGCCTCCACTCAGAGAAGCAATCCTCCTCTACCACTCTCTGGCTTCTTCCATTGAAAGAAGTTTAACAACACCAGGTTAAAGTCCAACAGGTTTATTTGGTAGCAAAAGCCACACAAGCTTTCGGAGCTCTAGAGCTCCGAAAGCTTGTGTGGCTTTTGCTACCAAATAAACCTGTTGGACTTTAACCTGGTGTTGTTAAACTTCTTACTGTGTTTACCCCAGTCCAATGCCAGCATCTCCACATCAGTTCTTCCATTGAGCCAATGTCTAATCCAATTTACTACCTCTCCATGTATACCTAGCGACTGAACCTTCCTGACTAACCTCCCATGCGGGACCTTGTCAAAGGCCTTACTGAAGTCCATGTAGACAACATCCACTGCCTTCCCTTCATCCACTTTTCTAGTAACCTCCTCGAAAAACTCTAATAGATTGGTTAAACATGACCTACCACGCACAAAGCCATGTTGACTCTCCCGAATAAGTCCCTATCTATCCAAATATTTGTAGATCCCATCTGTTAATACTCCTTCCAATAATTTACCTCCTACTGACGTCAAACTTACCGGCCTATAATTTCCCGCATTACTTTTTGAGCCTTTTTTAAACAATGGAACAACATGAGCTGTCCTCCAATCATCCGGCACCTCACCCGTGGATACCGTCATTTTAAATATATCTGCCAAGGCCCCTGCAATTTCAACACTAGTATCCTTCAAGGTCCGAGGGAATACCCTGTCCGGTCCTGGGGATTTATCTACTCTGATTTGCCTTAAGACAGCAAGCACCTCCTCCCCTTTAATCTGTATAGGTTCTATGACCTCCCTACTTGTTTGCCTTGTTTCCATAGACTCCATGCCAGTTTCCTTAGTAAATACGGATGCAAAAAACCCATTCAATATCTCCCCCATTTCTTTTGGTTCCATACATAGCCGACCACTCTGATCTTCAAGAGGACCAAGAGGAAGTGGAAGGTGACTTGTTTAAAATTTATGAGCTGCAGCTATCTCCATATTGCGTCATAAGTTCCACTTGGGGTCTGTAGAAAAGTTAACTATTTCAGCAAACAGTTGATTTGATTTTAAACCGCTCTGAATCTCATGCCTGTGTTAGTTCATAATGGCAGATTTATGGAAACAATTAAATGTGCAAATTTTAAGCATAGGCTGGAGAGATGTGGAATAAGTGGGAAAATGTGGGATATTTGAAATGATTATGACAAATCTTGTTTTGGATTGATATTGAATCAAAACTTCTTGTCAGATTCAAAGATATATTCCTGATACAATTGGCAATGAAAAGATAATTCCAGAAAGGAGTTAATCCTGGATTCTAAATGCTTGCTAGATTTTTTAAAAGAATGATGATGTAATGACGTCCATTTGAGAACTTTACTCCATCCATTTTGAAACTAGCAGAGAATTAACCCATTCTGTGCCAAGCAGGATGGATCTTTGTGTTTTTGTTTTTCAGGTAAGTGTGAATAAGGAAGATTTGCAGTAGCTTCAAGACATTCAAATTTATTTATAGATTTTTAATATAGCAGAAATTATCAGCCTGAATGAGAATCTAGTAAAAGGGGGGAGGACATATAGTGAGGAGTTACAAAAGATAGAATGGGTGGGGGAGTGCAAGGCTCCATTCACCACTATTGAACAACTTTTAGCAACAGCACCAGCCTTAGGGCTGTCTAACAATGATGGGAATTATTACACTGCCATAGTGACCCAACAGCATTCTAGTTTGACTGTGTGGTGTGGGTGTTCAAAGTTAGTGAACCGATCACAAGGTTGGGAGAAGTGGTTCCGAACTCAGAGCACACCCTACTGCAAATTTTGAACATGGGGAGGTTGAAAACTGTATCAGATGCAAGGTGGGCTCAATGGGAAAGCCTGCTCCTACCACTAAACTGACAGATTATTATCGCTAGGGACAAAAGAAATAACCCAGTGGGATAGATGAACATTGAAGGAAAGGAATAGGTATGTAAAGTACACTTGAGATGTGAGGGAGTGAACAGGGTAATAAAAAGAGATGTCAAAAGAGAGCTGATAGTTGAACAGAGTAGGACAGAATTAAAGGTGGGATTCAGTTGATGGATAATGAGAACGACATTGGTGATTAAAAAGAAGACATTTAAAGGGTTCTAAGAGAGGAAAAATATAATAAAAACACAGGTTAGGTGATAGCTATGGACGTAGGAACAAAGTTTTTTAAAAGAAGAAATAAGATAGACACTGATGGACATTTGAAAGTCCACAACACTGTTTTCTGAATTTGGGATAATTTTGACATAAAATGTGCTGTAAGCAATCTACCTTGATAATGATGCTATTTAAGACAAAGAAAGGGCAATCAAAATAAGTTACTACCTGGAATCAAATAGAAAGGTTTGATTTCTGTTGTAAAGATGTTATGAAGCAAACTGAATAGAGTTAAGCAATTGAGAAGATAGAGACCGGAATTGGGATATTGAGTGCAATTCAATTAATTGGAATATTTTGACTTGCGCTGATGTATATTCTAGGGAAAGGAATTTGTAAATGGGCCACTAGAGTAGCCCAGGCCATGGGGCACAGAACCCAAGAGGAAGAGATAGAAATGATACAATTAATGTAATACTAATTGAGAGCCAGAAGGGTTCTGTTTATACCTACAAGGTACTGCTGTCACTAAGGGGTGTCCCACATCCGCTAATTCGCCCAACAGGACCACAGCAGACTGATCATCTGGACTACATCAGATAACTGGTATGTAACTGAATGTAAAGCAGTTGCCACACAAGATGGTAATTAACAATTTTACTTACCTGGTATTGGTCAATGACTAAGGGACATAACCATATGGGACCCGTTGGGGCGAACAGTTGGACATTGTCACAACCATGTCATTAATATTAGCAAGATGACAGAACCGGAGGGGGTATTGCAAATTTAACCACTGGGCACAGACTGGTAATGGGCCCCACCGAGGGTGTGGTTACCCTAGTTCCAGGCTATAGACATGTGAAGGTCCTAGCCAATTTAGGCAGACTGAGTCTCCCAGGCTTTTGTCAAGGGCAGTCATTGTTTGAACATATCCTCAGAAATATAGTGCAGGGGACCGGATTGGAGGGTCGGAGACACGAGTGAAGGGATATAGTGTCTCTGGCTACCGGAGCATATGGGGCAGGAATGTCCCCCATTAACTCACTCGACATAGCCGGAATGCAGGAGGAGGTGACACGAATGAGAGAACAGTTAGTTTTAATAACACACAACGTGCACGAGGATGATATGGAGTGAGCCAAGATAGGGAGGAAAGATACATTCAAGACATGGAATAGAGGCAATACAGCCTTTTTAGGGCATCATTAATGCTCTCATAGACAGACAAGGGGACCTTTCAGAAGTTACCCATAGGCTCGATGTATACTAGCTTCATGGTGCCAGAAGTGCAACCCAGCCTCTTACAGCTGGAAAGTCTATTAACGACGAGAATGTCACTTCAGAGGTAGATTAAGCACCCATTCTTTGATTTGATTTGAATTGATTTGATTTATTATTGTCACATGTATTAACATACAGTGAAAAGTATTGTTTCTTACCCGCTATACAGACAAAGCTTACCATTCATAGAGAAGGAAACGAGAGAGTGCAAAATGTAGTGTTACAGTCATAGCTAGGGTGTAGTGAAAGATCAACTTAATGCAAGGTAAGTCCATTCAAAAGTCTGACAGCAGCAGGGACGAAGCTGTTCTTGAGTCGGTTGGTACATGACCTCAGACTTCTGTATCTTTTTCCCGACAGAAGAAGGTGGAAGGGAGAATGTCCTGGGTGCGTGGGGTCCTTAATTATGCTGGTTGCTTTGCCGAGGCAGTGTGAAGTGTAGACAGAGTCAATGGATGGGAGGCTGGTTTGCGTGATGGATTGGGCCACATTCACGACCTTTTGTAGTTCCTTGTGGTCTTGGGCAGAGCAGGAGCCATACCAAGCTATGATACAACCAGATAGAATGCTTTCTGTGGTGCATTTGTAAAAGTTGGTGAGAGTCGTAGCTGACATGCCAAATTTCCTTAGTCTTCTGAGAAAGTAGATGGTGGGCTTTCTTAACTATAGCGTCGGCATGGGAGGACCAGGACAGGTTGTTGGTGATCTGGACACCTACAAACTTGAAGCTCTCGACCCTTTCTACTTCGTCCCCATTAATGTAGACAGGGGCATGTTCTCCTCTCCGCTTCCTGAAGTCGATGACAATTTCCTTCATTTTGTTGACACTGAGGGAGAGATTATTGTTGCTGCACCAGTTCACCAGATTCTCTATCTTATTCCTATACTCTGTCTCATCATTGTTTGATGTCCGACCCATTACGGTGGTGTCGTCAGCAAACTTGAAAATCGAATTGGAGAAGAATTTGGCCACACAGTCATAGGTGTATAAGGAGTATAGTAGAGGTCTGAGAACAGAGCCTTGTGAGGCACCAGTTTTGAGGATGATCGTGGAGGAAATGTTGTTGCCTATCCTTACCTATTGTGGTCTGTGAGTTAAGAAGTTCAGGATCCAGTCGCAGAGGGAGGTGCCGAGGCCCAGGCCACGGAGTTTGGAGATGAGTTTCGTGGAAATAATGGTGTTGAAGGCTGAGCTGTAGTCAATAAATAGGAGTCTGACATAGGTGTCCTTGTTATCTGAGTGTTGCAAGGTTGAGTGCCAGGCCAGGGAGATGGCGTCTGCTGTGGACCTGTTGTGGCGGTAGGCAAACCTTAGTGGATCCAAGTAGTCTGGGAGGCTGGAATTGATTCTTGCCATGACTAGCCTTTCAAAGCACTTCATAATGATGGATGTCAGAGCCACCAGCCGATAGTCATTAAGGCATGCGGCTTGGTTTTTCTTAGGTACCGGGATGATGGTCATCTTCTTGAAGCAGATAGGGACCTCAGATTATAAAGAGTGGTTGAAGATGTCTCTGAATACCTCCGCCAGCTGATCCGCACAGCATCTGAGTGCTCGTCCGGGTACCCCGTCCGGGCCAGTCGCTGTCCATGGGTTGACCTTCGAGAAAGCTGAGCTGACATCTGCAATGGTGACCCCTGATACAGGTTCATCCAGGGCTTCCAGGGTGGAGGGAATGCTCTTGCTGACCTCTTGCTCAAAACGAGCTTGGAATGCATTGAGCTCATCAGGGTGGGGTGCATTGCGGCCGGCGATTTTACATGCCTTCACCTTGTAGCCTGTTATGTCTTGCAGACCTTGCCATTGTTGGAGGTATGATGATTCGTAAGTATGATGTTGCACATTCCCCATGCAGGGGAATAGCACATCACCAATATTGCAAGTAAGGAATTTGGGACACCATGAACACGGAGTGGAAGCCAAATTAAAGGATCCACCCATGGAGGCAGAACAGATGAATGAGATTCTATATGCCCTGAACAAAGATAGATGTAAGGCTAGCCATAATAGGAATTGGCTGTGCCCAGAGTACATAATCAGAGACAGATTGAAGTGTGGGGACAAATCCTATTATAACTGCCCAACTTCTGCCATGGAGTTGTACACTGGCAACATTGTAGCTGAATAGGAAAGACTCTAAAAGGAAGGATCACCCTCAGGGAAATGCCACATCCTTCTTCACCCCCACACCCTCCTCTAATTGGAATGATAGTGGGCGAGTCGTACTCATGAACTCCGCCTGAAATGCCTTCAAAGGCCTGGAAACATTGTGGGAGGTGGGGGGGGGAGGCAGAGCAAGTTGTGAATGAAAGACATCCTGCCCTTAAAGGTGACAGCGACACGAAGTGGAAATGGTAGCAGCAATGGAGAGAGGGAAAGAGCAGGAAATCTTAGCAAAGCCAAGATGGAATGTCCCTTAAATGAAATAAGGCAGAGGCACAATTTTGTGACATTCGATCTAAGATGCCTGCAAGTGCTGCAAGGTCTTTGGAAGAAATTGGAACTGCCAGTAAGTGGAATATCTCTACCAGCAGGACACCCCTGCAATGTTGCAGTCAGTTCAATGAACTGACAAGGGCAGCACAGGGAGGTGCAACGGCAGCTTTGTGTCAAGACTGATTAATCTCAGAGAAGCACAGAGACAAGTGCTCTCTGCATGCCATCCGTGCAGTGGCACTATCCTGTGGGGCGTCACAGTGATCACAAAATTAAAAGCCGCAGTGGCTCTGTCACCTGGATCTCTCCAAATCACCTTCCCTCGCGCGTATCCATACATACACATCTTGTGAAACACCACCTTTCAAGTTGACGTTCCCATGCAGCCTTTAATATTCCCTTTGAAATTTTGAAAGATAATAACAAGGAAAAGAAAAGGTTCTGAGCATCTTACAGAAACTTAAAAGAAGTTTCCCCTTTGTGCAGGAGCAAATAGCTCGTAATAACTGAGTGTGTCAGACAGAAGGCCATTAGATGTCAAGGTGTCAAAGTCCTTGGGGGAAATTCTAACAGCAGTAGAAGATGGGAAAGGAAAGGCCCTACAGCCCTGGTAGGATTAGCAGACCATCTGAACTTCTGTAAATTAAAATAAAATCAATAATTATTTTAAGTTCACAGAGGTAAGAAACCAAAATTCACTGGAAGGTGGCATAACATTTCCAAACTTACTCACAGAAACATTCCCCACCTTTCACCTCATCATGAGCACTCAACAGCCCAGATAGAGACACAAAGGGCAGAATTTAATACCCCCATCCTGCTCTCCACTGGCGAGTTGGGCATCCCTCATTCAAAGGCACTCAGACCCCTGATCAAGAGACTCGGCATTGGGAAGGGAGAAGACTGCCCCTTCTGCTGACCGCCCCCCCCCCCCCCCCCCCCGATAATAACTCCATGGAGGTGAAAGTCCTGTCACCATGTTACTTTATTTACACCACACATCTGTACACAGCCAGCTCTCCAGTTGCTCCCTGCTGAATGCAGGCTGGGAGTCTGACACACCTGCTTTAAATAGGGAGCATGAGGCTCCCTGATATAACCATCAATTAGGACTCAGCAGGTTGTTCATACTCTAGCAAGCCAACCCCATTAGCCTGGCTGAAGTCATCACACCCCCTCTCCACCATGAACATCGCCCCTCAGCTCCACTCCAGCCATCACTCACCAGTACTGTGGTGCTGACAGCAGCCACTGCCTCCCAGTGGCACGGCCGAGCAATGAAGGGCTGCCAGCCTCCAATTGGGTTGCAGTTTTCAGTGGGTGGGGCTTCTGCCCCGGAGCCCTTGATCTCGGGGAAGGCCATTGCCCAGTTAGGTTCCTGATTGTCATTTAGTTCAGTGAGCCTTCCCAAAAAGAGGAGCTCTCGCTGTCTCTCCAGACAGTGTACGAGACCCACAATGCCTCCACTAATTACTACCCTAAGAAGTAAAATAGAGAGTGCAGATGAAGAAATGTCATTGGTCAGTCACATGGAAGAGGAATTTGACTCTAAAGGAGAGTTCTCAGTGGTCCAGCCATGAAGAGAAAGATCCCTCTGGAAACTCTGAATATAATCTCAGAAAACATATGGCAGATGGCTTTGACTGCAGCAGAGTTTAATGCCATCCTCTATGACAGAGGCAGAAGATATATTTCTTGATGCTGCCAGTGGTATTTTTTTAATTCATTTGTGGGACATGTGTGTCGCTGGCTGGCCACATTTATAGCCCATCCCTTGTTGCTCCAGGGCAATTGAGAGTCAACTACATTGCTGTGGCTCTGGAGTCACATGTAGGCCAGACCAGGTAACGACAGCAGATTTCCTTTCCTAAAGGACGTTGGTGAACCAAGTGCGTTTTTCAGATACTCGACAATGGTTATCAGTAGATTCTTAATTCCAGATATTTTTTATTGAATTCAAATTCCACCGTCTGCCATGGTGGGATTCAAACCCAGGTCCCCAGAATATTAGCTAAGTTTCTTGGATTAATAGTCCAGCGATAATACCACTAGGCCATCACCTCCCCCATTAGAGGGCCACCTCTCATAAAACAGGGAGAACATGCTTAGTGGGATTGTTAAGATCCCTTAACTCCGAAGGAAGAGTGTACCAAATTTTGCCCAAGTCCTCTGAGATGCACCTCTGTTGAAAAAGCATTTTCTAACTGCTTCCAAACCCTGGAAACCCTGGAAGCAGGTTAACAGTTTGATGAATGTCAAGCTTAAATTTGCCTGGAAAATTTGTGGGAGAAGGATAGAGGTGGCAGGGCACATTGCGATTAAAGGCATCCTGCGCTTAAAGATAAATATCAATAAGTAGGAAGTGAAGATGGCTCCAGAAAATGCAGGGAAAAAAAGAAAAGCAGGCAATCGAAGCATCTCCCCAGCCCAATGGCATCTCAGAGGACTTGGGCAAAATTTGGTACACTCTTCCTTCGGAGTTAAGGGATCTTAACAATCCCACTAAGGATGTTCTCCCACAAATCAGCAATCTCCAATCAACCAAATCAGCCATCTCCTACTCAATGGAACAGCAAGAGAATGCTTCAGGAAGCTGCTCTCTCATGACAGCAATACAGGGGAGCTATTAGAGCTGTCCCTTCAGCTGCTTTCTCAAACAAGGATTAGTCTTCACACCCGGCTGCTGAAGATCCAAACTCGAAGAAGAGATCCAAGTTTGGATCTTCAGCAGCCAAGTGTGAATTCACAGATCAATTCCAGGATTCACTGGCCCTGAGACACTGTAATTATTCTATGATTCTATGAATTGCAGTACTCACTGTGTGCCAGGAATCACTGCAGGAGGGGAAGAATTGACATGGTGCCAGTGTAGGAGTATGAGTGTGCATGTGTGTGTGTTTGTGTGTGTGTGTGTACATATGAGTGTTAGACCAGTTTGAGGAAGGAGATCAGTTAGGATAGCAATGCAGAATTTTGACCTGTAGATGATGAAGGAATGGATCTGGACAGCATTAGGGGAAGATGTTTGGTTCAGGTGGGCAAGGCTGTGGAGGTGCAAAGAAGCAATAATGAAACCGAAATGAAGGAGAAAACTGAGTTTAAAAACAAGCAAAAGACTGGTCCCATATGCTTGACTTAGACTAAGGCTAGAGCCAGAGAGATTGATGGAGTCAAGACCAGATGCATGAAAATTCTGGCTGAAGTTAAAGGGTTTAGCTGAAGGAAGTATATTGTCAGCCAGACAGTTGGCGAGTGTAGAAGAGCCTTTGGATCGCTAAAAGAGAGAGATGTTGTGAAAATGGGCCCGGAATAACATCTTCAAGAGAGGCATGTTAATGATGAAGAAACCAAGGATGGGAGTTGGCCATGAAGGCAGAGGAAAAGCATTTGGAAGCAGGATAAAGGGTTTTGCACCGTGGGAGGTGAGCTTAGCCCTGGACTAAGATATTTGAATATAATATGGTAGTGTTGTAATTATTGCCCACATTTTTATTTTAATTATAGTTTATCGCACTGTAATGGCAAGATGTGATTTTGCCTGTCTGCTGTGGCAACTGACTGCCAGCACTAGTGGGAAAGTAGATTTTCACATTGGGTATGCAGGGTGTAATACATCTCGAAAGAAGCGATTCATTGAATTGAACCAGATTTTGATTTTCACAATTGATTTTAAATCATAATTGTTATATTAATCACTGCCTTTTTGAACATTTTTGCAACATAAGTGATTCATTTTAAAGGACTGTCATTCGCTTTTATAGCCCGTCTGAGCGACACATTTTAAACTACTGCAGACCTTATGAGTATTTCAGGCACACACGATTCTTAGGCTGTTGCAGTAATCTTGTGAATCATTGTGCCTTTCTAGGGAGTGACCAGAATTCTGACGAGGCCAATGATTGCAACTAATATATTCATTTCAGACGGTGAATACTAAGCAAGACCATACTTAAAAATGGATATTTTATTGTTTGCTGCTTCAGAGAAGCATTATTTAACTGACTCACTGTGACCATTTAATTTAAAAAAGAGATATCGGGGAAAAATATGCTTCATTGGCTTCCAAAGAAAATCAAGTGCTATGGCATGGAAAGCAATGACATCCCTCCCAGCACTGGAAGGGAGGAAGTCGCTGTAGGTCAAATCATACATTTTTTAAAAAAGCTCTCACACGGGGTACATCAAAATTGTGTCCTCCAGCCCTAATTTTGTAGCTTTCTACATCTCGCTTTTTTGCCCAGCCAACAACCACAGAAACACAGTCGAGAACCCGCAGCTCAAATGATCAAAATACTTTTTAAATCTCCTGTTAACTATCATGCTCACAGCAATCTAACCACAGAGGCACACAAAGCCTCCCACAGAACAGCACTTGATTAATCCAGTCTTAGAAGTCATTCAGTCTCAATGCCTTATATTGAGTGGGCTGGGACAGCTTGATCGATTCATTTATTTTCCTCAAGATTATTAATGTCCCTTCATTTTCTTCACAGTTCTTCTGGTCTCTTAGCCTGTGCACCTTCTGAAGCCAAGGCAGCAAAAAAAACTGCACCCAGATAGCTAGCTACCAGAGACTACTCTCAACCAGCCAACAGGAGCTATAGGACAGTGCCATAATGATGGCCCATCCTGCAGCTTTCCTTTCCCCTCTGTCTGGGATTGATCTGAGATTGGGAATTTACTGCTATGGGAGTAAGAGCTGGTCAGGGTTTAATCCTATGTTCTACATTATCATGACCTGTCACTTGATTCCGTCCCATCCAGCCTCCCATCCATTGACTCTGTCTACACTTCCCGCTGCCTCGGAAAAGCAGCCAGCATAATGAAGGTCCCTGGACATACTCTCTTCCACCTTCTCCTGTCAGGAAAAAGGTACAAAAGTCTGAGGCCACGTACCAACCGACTCAAGAACAGTTTCTACCCTGCTGCCATCAGACTTTTGAATGGACCTACCTTGCATTAAGTTTATTTTTCTCTATACCCTAGCTATGATTGTAACATTACATTCTGCACTCTCTCTTTTTCTTCTTCCCTTTGTACTCTATGAACAGTATGCTTTGTCTGTATAGTGTGCAAGAAACAATACTTTTCATTGTATCCCAATACACGTGACAATAATAAATCAAACCAAAAAGATTATTTTAATGAGACATAAATCTCCCATAAAGAAGCTCACAAATACCTTTAGGCAATGACTTTCATCATTAACACCTAAGTGACTGATTCAGTATTGATGTACAGAGTGTCTCAATGAATCGGAATTCAGTAGAGATTTTTAAAAACTTTTTGGAAATCTTGAACGAATGTGCAAGAACATTTATTGCATCTTCTATTTTCAGTCCACCTCACGTAGCTTAGTTCCATGTTTTGTATTAACACAATTGCCCGCCCTCAACAGATGAATCAGTACTCCTCCATGTTGAACACCACTTTGAAGAAGTGCGGGAGTATGAAGGGCACAGATTGTCCTCTGGTTGGGGGCTGGGGGAGGCCTTCAAGGTCCATCACCAAGACTACCCAGGCAGCACCGCTAATGGTGCTGGACAAGCCCTTAAGGACTATCTGCCAGACTGAGCTCATGGATGGTGGTGAGAAAATTAATTTCCATAAAGTCTCTCATTCTCTCTAATTTACTTGTCACAGTTGTATCTGTCCATGATAGTATTGGTGGGAGTGATCATTGCAAAATCCTTGTGGGGATGAAGTTATGCCATAACACTGAAACACTCTCCATTGTGTTTTGTGGCACTACCGCCTTGTTGAATAGAATAGATTCTATTGACATCCTGGAGGATATCAAGAACACAGTAAGAAGTTTAACAACACCAGGTTAAAGTCCAACTGGTTTATTTGGTAGCAAAAGCCACAAGCTTTCGGAGCCTTAAGCTCCTTCTTCCGGTGAGTGGGAATTGTGTGTAAACTTCTTGCTGTGTTTACCCCAGTCCAACGCCGGCATCTCCACATCATGGATATCAAGAAGCCAGAGCAGGATGAGTGGAGCAATGGTCTGGAGGCAATGCAGAGAGCTCTGCAGATGGAGAAGACCCAGCAGCTCAAAACTGGGCATCCGTGAGGCACTGTGTGCCATCAGCAGCAACAGGATTGTATTCAACCACAATTTGTATAACCTTATGGTTTGGCATATCGCCCACTTGGCCATTGCAATCATGTCCGAGGATCAACTCTAGTTCAATGCCAGGCAAACCTAAAAATGAGGCGCCAACCTGGTGAAGCGGCAACACATAACTATATGCATACTAAACAGTGGAAACAGCATGCCACAGAGAAGCCAAAGTGAAGGCCAAGTGAACCACAACTAAAGTGCCTGATCAAAGCTCTGCACATCATGTGATGGACAATGAAACCAGCAGAGGCAGTTCCTTGATTGTGTCAATTCTCAGTGTTGGCAGAACCCAGGACAAAATGACAAGGCCCACGCATTCGCAACCATTGTCAGCCAGAAGTGCCAAGTGAATGATTTATTTCTATCTCTTCCTGAGGGTCCACCATCAGAGATGCCAGTCTTCGACCAATTTGATACACTCCACATGATATCAGGAAAAAGTTGAACACACGGGATTTAGTCCTCAAAAACGCGCCAACTGTTGTACTCCAAAACTAGCCCATCTGTCCCAATACAGCTACAACACTAACATCTACCTGATAAAATGGAAATTTGCCGAGGTATGGCCTGTCCACAGGAAGCAGGACAAATCAATACCAGCTAATTACTGCCACATCGGACTATTCTCAATCATCAATGAAGTGATGGAAAGTGTCCCCATCATTGCTGGCAAATGGTTCTTACACAGCAATAACCTGCTGACTGATGTACAGTTTGAGTTCTGCCTGAACCACTTCGCTCAAGACGACATTACAGTCTTGTTCCAATCATGCACAAAAGAATTGATATTCAAGAACGGAGTGAGTGTGACTGTTCTTTACTTCAAGCGAGTATTTGATGAGTGTGTCTTCAGCCAGTATATAAAATTGAAGTCAATTCAGAGTAAGGGGGAAGTTACAGCAAGCACAAAATAAGATGACTGTAGTTATTGGGGGCCAATCAGTTTAGTCTGGAAAGAACTGCAAGAGTTCTTCAGGGTAAGGTCTTGGTCTAACCATTTTTAGCTGCATCTTCAATGACATTCCTTCCATCATCAAGTCAGAAGTAGGGATGATCTGTGATGTATGTACAGTCTTAGCTCCACTTGCAACTTCTCAGATAATGATTCTGTCTGTGCCCGGATGCAGCAAGGCCTGGACAACATATAGGCTTGAATTATAAGTGACAAATAACATCTTGCCACACGAGTTCCAGGCAATCACTATCTCTCCTTAATCTTAAGTGGCATTACCATCATTAAAGCCCCCATTCACATCACTTTTGACCGGAACAGAGGGGGTCGGCAGGAATGTGGGGTTGAGGTTACAATCAGATCAGCCATGATCTTATTGAATGGCAGAGCGGGCTCGAGGGGCCGACTGGCCTACTCCTGCTCCTAATTTATATATCCATAGACCAGTTACATAAATGAGAAGGCCAAAGGCTGGGTACTGTTCAGCAAGTGGCTCACCTCCTGACTCCTCAAAGCCCGTCCACCATCTAGCTGTACAAGGCACAAGTGTGGAGCATGATGGAATACTCTCCATTTGTCTGGATGAGAATAGGTCCAACAACACTCAAGAAGCTCAAACCATCCGAGGCAAAGCGGCCCATTTGGTTGGCACCCCATTCTGTGCACCCTACCTGCAGTGCGTGCCATCAAAAATGCATTGCAGCCACTTCATCAATGGCACCTTCCAAACTTGCAACCTCTAACACCTAGAAGGATAAGTTGCAGCACCACCACTTCCACATTCTCCTTCAAGATATACATCATCCTGACTTGGAAATATATTGTTATTCCTTCATCTTTGCTGGGTCAAAATCCTGGAACCCTTCACTGAACCTCATCCTCACCACAATGCACTGTGGCAGTTTAAGACAGCGACTCACTTTCACAAAGACAGTTAGCATTGAACAATAAATGCTGGCCTTGCCAATGACATTCTGAACCTTTGTGAATGAATTTTAAAAAGTCAGTATTCTGTGTGCAAATTAATCAAGTGACAGAAACCCTGTTGCCTGGAGAATATTTTCATCACTTTCCCCAGGATTCAGCCGCACAAAAGGGCACTGCGCTTGTAGCAGGTGTCAGATTTGATAGCATATACCCTGTCATTCTGGTCCCCAAATCTGTGGTCTACATGAATAGGAAAGGTTCCATCTCATTAATATGCAGCTGGTTCAATATACAAGAACCAAGCCAGTATGGTGACATCCACAATTCCTTCATTTTGCACCAGTCCATTGTGCTCTGTGATTAAAGAAGCAGGTTGAATGGTAGCTAATCAATGGTTGAGGTATCTACCCCAGGTTACTGCCCTCCAGAGAAACCCACAGACTCAAACTCCAGATATGATGATGTTCACAGCTCCACCCAGAATAAACACCGAAACCCAGAAACTGGATCATGTCGTGGCCGTTTCATGAAATGTGCTCCTTTGAGTCCAATGCGTTGGTGGGCGTGGGAGCGCTTATCCCACGATGAATGCTCAGCATCCACAATACTGGTTAGGGCATACTGGGGTCAGTATGTCTATGAATACTTCTTTACATAAGTAGTCCAAGACAATTTGACACGGTGACACAGTGGTTAGCACTGCTGCTTTACAGCGCCAGGGACCTAAGTTCAACTCCGGCCTCTATTTGGAGGCTGCACGTTCTCCCCGTGTCTGTGTGGGTTTCCTCCGAGTGCTCTGGTTTCCTCCCACAGTCCAAAGATGTGCGGGTTAGGTTGATTGGCCATGGTAAATTGCTCCATAGTGCGAGGGTGATTAGCAGGGTAAATGCATGGGGTTATGGGGGTAGGGCCTGGGTGGGATTGTGGTCGGTGCAGACTCCATGGGCCGAATGGCCTCCTTCTGCACTGTATGGATTCTATGATAACTCTATGACAATACAGTGACCCTCTGAACATCACACCCTCCATTACAATCAAATATTCCTCAACTACAAGCATGCTGATTAACCCTTAGCCTGCTATGTTGTTAAAATATTTCAAACATAGTGAATTAAGAGCAGAAAGAGGCCATTCAGCCCCTCAAGCCTGCTGCGCCATTCAATAAGATCATAGCTGATCTGATTGTGGTCTCAATGTCACTATCCCACCGAGCCACAATACCATTTCTTAGTCAAGAATGTATCTATCTCTGCCATAAAAATATTCAATGCTCCTGCCTCCACCACTATCTGGGGAAGAGAATTCCAGAGACTCACAACATACTGAAAAGAAAAAACTTCCCCTCCTCCTCTTATTTTTAAACTGTTTCTCCAAGTTCTGGTCTCTCCCACAAGGGGAAACATTCTTTCAGCCTCCACCCTGTCAAGCCCCCTCAGGATCTTAGATGTTTCAATAAGATCACCTCTCATTTTTCCAAACTTCAATGGGTACAGGCCCAAACAGTCCAACCTCCCTCATAAGATAACCCCCCCCCCCCATCCCAAGAATCAGTGGGGTGAACCTTCTCTGAACTGATTCTAATGCAATGATGTCCTTATTTAAATAACGAGACCATGACTGTAAACAGTGCTCCAGATTTGGTCTCACCAATGCCCTATACAATTGTTGGGGTTGGTTAGCTCAGTTGGCTGGATGGCTGGATAGTGATACCTAACAGTGTGGGTTCAATTCCTGTACCGGCTGAAGTTATTCCTGAAGGTCTGCCTTCTCACCCTTGCCCCTCACCTGAGGTGTGGTGATCCTCAGGTTAAATCACCACCAGTCGGCTCTCTCCCTTTACTATGGCAACTTTACCTTTTATAATTGTATCAAAACATCCTTGTTTTTATATTCCGTTCCCAATGACAAATATTCCATTTGCCTTCCTGATCACCTGCATACTCACTTCTTGTGATTCAGGTATCAGGGCCCAGATCCCTCGACATCTCAGAGTTCTGCAATCTTTCTCCATTTAGATTTACTGCCGAGGTAGACAAGTTCACATTTTTTCACATTAAGCTCCATCTACCAAATGTGTGCCCATTCAATTAAATTATCTAAATCCCTTTGCAGATCCCTTAGGCCCTCTTAACAATGTACTTTCCTAGCTATTTTTGTGTCATCAAGATATTTAGCAACAGTACATTTGGTACCTTCATCCAAATCATTGATCTAGATTGTAAATAGTTGAGGTCCCAGCATTGACCCCTGTGGCACTCCATTTGTTACATCGTGCCAAAACAAAAGTGACCCATTTGTACCCATGTTTCCTGTTAGCTAACCAATCCTCCATCCATATGAATAAGCTATCCCCAACACCTGAAGCTCTAACTTTATGCAGTCAATTTGTCAAATGCCTTCTAGAAATCCAAGTACACATCATCCACATGTTCCCTTTTATCCATGTTGCCAGTTAATTCCTCAAAGATTTCCAATAAATTAGTCAAGCGTTACTTCCCTTTAACAAAGCCATGTAGACTCTGCCTGGTTGCACTGAGATTTTCTAAGCGTCCTACTATAAGCCCCTTAATAATAGATTCTAGCATTTTCCCCATGGCAGATGTTAAGCAAATTCGCCTGTACTTCCCTACTTCAGTCTCCATCTTATCTTGAATAGAGGACATAGGCAGCACGGTAGCATAGTGGTTAGCACTGTTGCCTCACAGCGCCAGGGACTCGGGCTCGAATCCCAGCTTGGGTCACTGACTGTGTGGAGTTTGCACCTTCTCCCCCTGTCTGCGTGGGTTTCCTCGGGGTACTCCAGTTTCCTTCCACGCTCCAAAGATGTGCGGGTTAGATTGATTGGCCATGATAACTTGCCCCTTAGTATCAGGGGGACTAGGAGGGTAAATATGTGGGCTTACGGGGATAGGACCTGGGTGGGATTGTTGTTGGTGCAGGCTCAGTGGACCAAATGGCCTCCTTCTGCACTGTAGATTCTATGAAATACTTTCACTATTTTCTAATCTGATGGGACCTTTCCAGAATCCAGGGAATCTTTTGGATAAATTAAAACCAATGTATCCATTATCTCAGCAGTCACTTCCTTTATAACCCTAAGGTGAAGTCCATCAGGGCCTAGGAACTTGTCAGCTTTTAGTTCTAATTTTATTTCTACCCTTTCCCTGGTGATTTTAATTGATTTAAGTCCCTTCTGATTCAAAATCATTCCTAGTGTTGCAATACCAAATCAGAAACCCCAAGATATAATATGAAGCCAGACGAGACCCCAACAATTTTCTATTTTCGTATTAAACTGATAAACTAGGGAGCTTTTATCAAAATAAACTTTATTTAACAACACAATTTAATTATAACAAGTGATTTAGCTTAACTTTTAAAAATTGAGCAATACTTAAAGATGGCAAGATACAATTCTTAACTGCTAATCTATCATTATTAATTCCAATCAATATTTCTCTTAAACCCCTCTTTAACATTTTTTAGAAGAACACAGACATACTTGCTTTGACTTAAGTTACCAGTCTTGGAAAGCCTCTGGAGTGAGAGAGACACACACACATTTCTTTCTCCTAGAAGCCCCGGGCAGCAACTGCTCCTTATTTAAAATTGAAAATGAAACTGTTTTTTTCTGCAAGTTTAGCTCCTCCCATTAACTACATGACTCTGCGTATCTAGTCTGAAATCCCATGAGAACCTAAATAAACAAAAGGTCAATTAACTCTACAAAGTAACAAATATATCCCCAGCTAAATTCAGTTATTATTCTGTATTCTCAGCATTTGAGCTGCACGTTTACCCAGACAAATCGACTCTTGTAACCAAAACACTGCCTCTTAAAGCAGCCCCACCTTGAACATAAAATATATCAAAGTAGCACACCAGGATTTTATTTGTATCCTCTATAGTGAAGGCAGGTACAAAATATCCGTGCAATACATCTACCATTTCCTACCTTCCATTATTAATTCCCCAGATTCACTCTCTAGAGGGCCTACATTCATTTTATTTTTTTCTTCCTTTTTAAATACCCGTAGCAACTCTTGCTTTCTGTTTAAATATTTCTCGCTCTTCCAATTTTACCCTCCTTATTATTACACAACCCAAGAGAACCATTTTGTTATCTGCTCGCACAATGTTTTAATTTGTCCAAAAATCCCGAGAGTCTAGAAAGGTCCCAGGAGATTAGAAAATTGTGAAAGTAAGTCTTCTGTTCAAGACAGGATGGAGACAGAAAGCAGGGAAACGCAGGCCAATTTGCTTAACATCTGTCATGAGGAAAATGCTAGAATCTATTATTAAGAAGGTTACAGCAGGGCACTTAAAAAATCTCAATGTATGTACAAACTTTCAAAGGAAAGCATATCTCTGATAAACAAATGATTTACAGGGAATATTCGAGGCATACGCTCCAGATCTCGGCACTATTTGGAGCCTCGGGTCCTCAACGCAGCAACTCACCAGGCTTGTTCTGCTACCCAGCTCCGTGCTGCAGTCTTACTCCCCTCTCCCTCCATGAGGTTTCTCAGGTTCAGCCAACTTGACTAGGCCTCCCCTTCTTGGCTCATTAGCCACCCCTAGTGACATCAAACCGCCTTACGCCCCTGCCACACTGCCACTCACAAGTCCCCGACTTGTCCTTGCTGCTTCCTCCCTCATATCATGGCATCTGGCTCCACCCCTCAGCTCGTCAAAGACCCTGCGCCCTGCAGGGTGGGGCCCACTGTGACTGAACAATCCCCCGGTTCAGTGCTCCACCCCACCATCGCCACCTGCTCTCGGGGCCCTGCTACATACTCATATCAGGCTAAAGAGCCTAGCTTCTGGCCTGTTTTCTCTCTCCCTCCTTTCTTGAACAACAAGACTACATTTGTTGTCTTTCAATCCATGAGACCTTCATAGAATTTTGGGGAATCCTGAAGGATCAAAGCCAATCCACCCACTATCTCTACAACCTCCTCTTTTAAGGCCTGAGTAGATGTCATCATTTCCAGGAGGTTTGTCAGTTTGTTGTGTCACTAATTCCTAATAATTTTTTATTTAATAACATTAATTATCTTCAGTTCCTCACTCTCATTAGACCTCTGATTCCCCGTTATTTCCCTACGCACTTTCTGTCTTCAACGGTGAGGACAGAATCAAAATATTTGTTTAATGCCCTTTAATTTTTAATGTCTAATTTCCTTACTCACCATTATAATTTCTCCTCTTTCTGCCTCTCAGGAACACACATTCACTTTCACTAATCTCTTCCTTTTTTTGCATATTTATAAAAGCTTTTACAATCTCTTTTTATGTTTCCTGCTAGTTTGCACTCATATTCTAATTTCTCCCTTCATATCAATTTCTTCATCATCCATTGCTGATTTTTAAACCCTCCCTTATCCACAATTTATCACTCCTTTGGTAGCATTGTCAGCCTCTTTTCATTGAATATTATCCTTTACTTGCCCAGTTAACCACAGATTAAGTGAAGTCCATTTCAACAGAACACCCTCTACTGCTGCCAATGTCCCATGAATTGAAACACCTGCTTCCTACACCAGTCTTCCAGCCATTCATTTAAACTTCTCATCTGTTTATCCAGATGCCAATGTGTGTGTGTATGGTTCCGGTAATAATCCAGAGTTTATTATCTTTGAGATATTGCTTTTATAATTTGTACCCTGGCTCCTCCAACTCCCTCAGCAGAACCTCATTACTAATTCTACTGTTGTTTCACACATGAACCACAACAACGGCAATCTGCCTCATTTTTTTCCATGTTCGTCTCAAGCCACAAGGAGATGTCTTTAATCCTGAAACTGAGCAGGCAACATGACCTTCGGGACACCTCAATGCAAAACACCCTCCTCCCACACCAGGTCTTTTGTTCTTAAAGTTGGTACTATTTTGTTGCAGCTTCTATATCTCTTAACACATTCTCGATCCCTTCGGTTCTGACAAAGGGTCTGTTGCCACGAAACTTTAACTCTGTTTCTCTCCTTCCAGATGCTGTCAGACCTGCTGAGTTTTTCCAGCATCCTCCATTCTTGTTTCAGATTCCAGCATCCGCAATATTTTGTTATTATGATCTTTGGGACTCCCATTTGCAGCTACAGAGAACAGTAAAAGTAAAGTCACCATAGTCCCAGATGACCATAGGTTGCTCTCCCCTTTGATTGACTGGGGGTGATTTAACCTGAGGGTCACCACACCTTAGGCATGGGTGAGAAGGCAGACCTTCATGAATAACTTTAGCCAGTATGGGAATTGAACCAACGCTGTCAGTGTCACTCTACACCACTAATCAGCTGTCCAGCCAACCGAGCTAACCGACTCGTTTTGGGAACCTTGGATAACGAGAGATATTGTGAGCCTAGTCAAAGGGAAAAAGGAAGCATTTGTCAAAGCTAGGAGGCTGGGAACACTCGAAGCAAGTGTGGAATACAAGGAAAGTAGAAAGAAACTTAAGCCAGGAGTAAGAAGGGCTAAAAGGGATCATGTAAAAGCATTGACCAGCAGGATTTTAAAAAATTTCAAGGCTTTTTTTATACACATATAAAGAGCAAGAGGGTAGCCAGGGAGAGGGTTGGCCCACTCAAGGACAAGGGAGAGAATCTATGCGTGGAGCCAGAGAAAATGGGCGAGGTATTAAATGAGTACTTTGCGTCAGTATTCACCAAAGAGAAGGGCTTGGTGGATGATGAGTCTGGGAAAGGATGTGTAGATAGTTTGAGTCATGTTGAGATCAAAAAGGAGGATGTATTGGGGTTCTTGAGAAACATTAAGGTAGACAAGTCCCCAGGGCCTGATGGGATATACCCCAGAATACTGAGAGAGGCAAGGGAGGAAATTGCTGGGGCCTTGAGAGAAATCTTTGTATCCTCACTGGCTACAGGGGAGGCCCCAGAGGATTGGAGAATAGCCAGTGTTGTTCCTTTGTTTAAGAAAGGTAGCAAGAATAATCCAGGTAATTACAGGCTGGTGAACCTTACATCAGTGGCAGGAAAATTATTGGAGAGGATTCTTCGAGGCCAGGCTTTATTCCCACTTGGAAATAAGTGGACGTATTAGTGAGAGGCAACATGGTTTTGTGAAGGGGAGGTCGTGTCTCATGAATTTGATCGAGTTTTTCGAGGAAGTGACGAAGATGATTGATGAGGGTAGGGCAGTGGATGTTGTCTACATGGACTTCAGTAAGGCCTTTGACAAGGTCCCTCATGGCAGACTGGTGCAGAAGCTGAAGTCGCATGGGATCAGAGATGAGCTGGCAAGGTGGATACAAAACTGGCTCCGTCAAAGAAAGAAGTTTAACAACACCAGGTTAAAGTCCAACAGGTTTATTTGGTAGCAAAAGCCACACAAGCTTTCGGAGCTCTAAACCCCTTCTTCAGGTGAGTGGGAATTCTGTTCACAAACAGAATTTATAAAGACACAGACTCAATTTACATGAATAATGGTTGGAATGCGAATACTTACAACTAATCAAGTCTTTAAGAAACAAAACAATGTGAGTGGAGAGAGCATCAAGACAGGCTAAAAAGATGTGTATTGTCTCCAGACAAGACAGCCAGTGAAACTCTGCAGGTCCACGCAACTGTGGGGGTTACAAATAGTGTGACATGAACCCAATATCCCGGTTGAGGCCGTCCTCGTGTGTGCGGAACTTGGCTATCAGTTTCTGCTCAGCGACTCTGCGCTGTCGTGTGTCGCAAAGGCCGCCTTGGAGAACGCTTACCCGAATATCAGAGGCCGAATGCCCGTGACCGCTGAAGTGCTCCCCAACAGGAAGAGAACAGTCTTGCCTGGTGATTGTCGAGCGGTGTTCATTCATCCGTTGTCGTAGCATCTGCATGGTTTCCCCAATGTACCATGCCTCGGGACATCCTTTCCTGCAGCGTATCAGGTAGACAACGTTGGCCGAGTTGCAAGAGTATGTGCCGTGTACCTGGTAGATGGTGTTCTCACGTGAGATGATGGCATCTGTGTCGATGATCCGGCACGTCTTGCAGAGGTTGCTGTGGCAGGGTTGTGTGGTGTCGTGGTCACTGTTCTCCTGAAGGCTGGGTAGTTTGCTGCGGACAATGGTCTGTTTGAGGTTGTGCGGTTGTTTGAAGGCAAGAAGTGGGGGTTTCCACATCCGTCAAAGAAGACAGAGGGTAGCAGTGGAAGGGTGCGTTTCTGAATGAAGGGCTGTGACAAGTGGTGTTCATGATGTGGAGATGCCGGCGTTGGACTGGGGACAAGTGGTGTTCCTCAGGGATCAGTGCTGGGACCTTTGCTGTTTGTAATATATATAAATGATTTGGAGGAAAATGTAACTGGATTTGCAGATAGCGATGAGGACAATCAGAAGATACAGCAGGATATAGATCAGTTGGAGACTTGGGCGGAGAGATGGCAGATGGAGTTTAATCCAGACAAATGTGGGGTAATGCATTTTGGAAGGTCCAATACAGATAGGAAATATGCAGTAAATGGCAGAACCCTTAAGAGTATTGATAGGCAAAGGGATCTGGGTGTACAGGTACACAGGTCACTGAAAATGGCAATGCAGGTGGAGAAGGTAGTCAAGAAGGCATATGGCATGCTTGCCTTCATCGGCCGGGGTATAGAGTTTAAAAATTGGCAAGTCATGTTGCAGCTTTATAGAACCTTAGTTAGGCCGCAGTTGGAATATATTGTTCAATTCTGGTCGCCACACTACCAGAAGGATGTGGAGGCTTTGGAGAGGGTACAGAAAAGATTTACCAGGATGTTGCCTGGTATGGAGGGCATTAGCTATGAGGAGAGGTTGGAGAAACTTGGTTTGTTCTCACTGGAGCGACGGAGGTTGAGGGGTGACCTGATGGAACTCTACAAGATTATGAGAGGCATGGACAGAGTGGATAGTCAGAAGCCTTTTCCCAGGTGAAAGAGTCAATTACTAGGGGGCATAGGTTTAAGGTGCGAGGAGCAAGGTTTAAAGGAGATGTACGAGGCAGATTTTTTACACAGAGAGTAGTGGGTGCCTGGAACTCGTTGCCGGGTAAGGTAGTGGAAGCGGATACGGTAGTGACTTTTAAGGGGCATCTTGACAAGTACATGAATAGGATGGGAATAGAGGGATATGGTCCCCTGAAGGGTACAGGGTATTAGTTAAGTCGGGCTGCATGGTCGGTGCAGGCTTGGAGGGCCGAAGGGCCTGTTCCTGTGCTGTAATTTTCTTTGTTCTTTGTTTGACTCCCCGACAGGGTCTATCTCCTCAATATGCTATCCCCCACCACCACAACATGCCTCTTTGTCCTCCCACACTTGAGTGGCCTCTGTACCACAAAACCATTGTCCATTTGCCTATCCTCGCTGCAATCTTTATTCTCATCCGCACCGACATCAACAAATGGCTGAAGGAACTGGAAACTGCTGAGGCTATGGGCCCTTACAACCTTCCAGCAACAGTACTGAAGACATGTGCTCCAAGACTAGCTGCTCCACCAAGCTGTTCCAGGACAGCTACAACAATGTCATCTATCTGGCAAAGTGGAAAATTGCTTAGATATGTCCAGTGCACAAAAAAAAGATAAATCCATCCCGGCTAATTACCGCCCCATTTACTCTCGATCATCAGCAAAGTGATGGGCGTTGTCATTCACCGTGCTTTCTAGCTGCACTTACTCAACAATAATCTGCTCACTGCTGCTCAGTTTGGGTTTCGCCAGGGTCACGCATCTCATTATAGCCTTGGTCCAAACATAGATAAAAGAGTGACTGCCCTCAACATCAAGACAGCATTTGACTAAGTGTGGTGTCAAGAAGCCTCGTATAAGTGAGGTCAATGGGAATCAGAGGGAAAACTCCCACTGGTTGGAGTCATACCTAGCCAAAGGAGGCTGGTTGTGGTTATTGGAGGTAAATCATCTCAGTTCCAGAATATTTCTGCATGAGTTCCTCAGGATAGTATCCTAGACCCAAACATCTTCAACTAAAGGTCATCAGTGACCTCCGCTCCATCATTGAGGAGTTCATAGAATGTATCTGCGAAAACTTCATTGAATACTATGTAAAGGAACCTATGAGGGAGCAAGCTATCCTAGATCTGGTCCTGTGTAATGAGACAGGGATAATTAATGATCTTGCAGTTAGGGATCCTCTCGGAAGAAGCGCTCACCGTATGGTTGAATTTAAAATACAGATGGAGCGTGAGAAGGTAAAATCCAATACCAGTGTCTTGTGCTTAAACAAAGGAGGCTACAGTGGGATGAGGGAGGAGTTGGCTAACGTAGACTGGGAGCAAAACTTTATGGTGGGACAATTGAGGAACAGTGGAGGACTTTCAAAACGATTTTTCACAGTGCTCAGCAAAGGTATATACCAGTGATAAGGAAGGACTGTAGAAAAAGAGATAATCAGCCATGGATATCTAAGGAAATAAGGGAGGGTATCAAATTGCAAGAAAATGCATACAAAGTGGCAAAGATTAGTGGGAACCTAAAGGATTGGGAAATCTTTAAAGGTCAACAGAAAGCCACGAAAAAGTTATAAAGAAAAGTAAGATGGATTATGATAGTAAACTAGCTCAGAATATAAAAACAGATAGCAAAAGTTTCTACAAATACATAAAACGAAAAAGAGTGGTGAAAGTAAACATTGCTTCTTTAGAGGATGAGAAGGGGGATTTAATAACTGGAAATGAGAAAATGGCTGAGGCATTGAACAGGTATTTTGTGTCGGTCTTCACAGTGGAAGACACAAATAACATGCCAAAAATTGATGACAAGAAGGCTTTGGCAGGTGACGACCTAGAAACTATCATTATCACGAAAGAGGTAGTGTTGGGCACGCTAATGATACACAAGTCTCCTGGCCTTGATGGAATGCATCCCAGGGTACTAAAAGAGATGGCAGGAGAAATAGCAAATGCACTAGTGGTAATTTACCAAAATTTGCTGGACTCTGGGGTGGTTCCCGCAGATTGGAAAACAGCAAATGAGAGGTCACTGTTTAAAAAAGGAGGTAGACAAAAGGCAGGTAACTGTAGGCCAGTTAGCTTAACTTCTGTAGTAGGGAAAATGCTTGAATCTATCATCAAGGAAGAAATAGCGAGACACCTGGATATAAATTGTCCCATTGGGAAGACGCAGCATGAGTTCATGAAGGGCAGGTCATGTTTGACTAATTTGGTGGAATTCTTGAGAATTCCACCAAATTAGTGGACAGTGGACAATGGGGAATCTGTGGATGTGGTGTATCTGGATTTCCAGAGGGCATTTGACAAGGTGCCGCACCAAAGGCTGCTGCATAAGATAAAGGTGCATGGTGTTGCATGTAATGTATTAGCATGGATAGAGGATTGGTTAACTAACAGAAAGCAAAGAGTGGGGGTAAATGGGTGTTTTTTTGGTTGGCGATCAGTGACTAGTGGTGTGCCTCAGGGATCAGTGTTGGGACCGCAATTGTTTACAATTTACATAAATGATTTGAAGTTGGGAACCAAGTGTAGTGTGTCAAAATTTGCAGATGATACTAAGATGAGTGGCAGAGCAAAGTGTGCAGAGGATGCTGAAAGTCTGCAAAGGGATATAGATAGTCTAAGTAAGTGGGCAAGGGTCTGGCAGATGGAGTACAATGTTGGTAAATGTGAGGTCATTCATTTTGGTAGGAATAACAGCAAAATGGACTGTTATTTAAATGGTAAAAAATTACAGCATGCTGCTGTGCAGAGGGACCTGGGTGTCCTTGCGCATGAATCACAAAAAGTTGGTTTGCAGGTACAGCAGGTAATTAAGAAAGAAAATGGAATTTTGTCCTTCATTGCTCGAGGGATGGAGTTTAAAAAGTGAGGTTATGTTGGAGCTGTATAGGTGCTGGTGAGGCCTCACCTGGAGTACTGTGTACACTTTTGGTCTCCTCACTTGAGAAAGGATATACTGTCACTGGAGGGGGTGCTGAGGAGATTCACTAGGTTGATTCCGGAGTTGAGAGGGTTGGCTTATGAGGAGAGACTGAGTAGACTGGGGCTATACTCATTGAAATTCAGAAGAATGAGGGGCGATCTTATAGAAACATATAAGATTATGAAGGGAATAGATAAGATAGAAGCAGGGAAGTTGTTTCCACTGGCAGGTGAAACTAGAACTAAGGGGCATGGCCTCAAAATAAGGGGGAGCAGATTTAGGATTGAGTTGAGGAGGAACGTCCTCACACAAAGGGTTGTGCATCTGTGGAATTCCCTGCCCAGTGAAGCAGTTGAAACTACCTCATTGAATGTTTTTAAGGCAAGGACAAATTTTTGAACAGTAAAGGAATTAAGAGCTATGGTGAGCGGGCGCGTAAGTGGAGCTGAGCCCATGAAAAGATCAACCATGATCTTATTGAATGGCGGAGCAGGCTCGAGGGGCCAAATGTCCTATTCCTGCTCCTTGTTCTTATGTTCTTATCTACAAGATGTATTACAGAACTCACCAAGACAGCACATTTCAAACCTGCACCTCTACCACCTAGAAGGACAAGAGCAACAGCTGCATGGGAACACCATCACCTACAAATCCACCCCCCCCTCCCCCAGCAACCCCCCCACACAAGGCACACACCAACTTGACTTTGAATAATATCACCATTTCTTCACTGTTGCTGCGTCAAAATCATTGAACTCCCTCCCTAACAGCATTGCGGGTGTACCTATACCACATGGACTGCAGCGGTTCAAGAGGACAGCTCATCACCACCTTCTCAAGGGCAATTAGGGAAGAGCGATGAGTGCTGAGCTAGCCGGCGAAGCCCTCATCCCTTGAAGGAATCAACACAAATAAAACTGTTTACAAAGTAGTCCATTAACTTTGTGATCCATGGTTATGCTCCATACCTTAGTTGACCCCTTCTACAGTCGTGAATTTATTTGCCAATTGCTGAATATTGTGATTCACAGTGGAGTTCACCTCTGCTCCAAATCTGGCTACCATCTGCTTCACTTCTTCCCGTCTAATCTTTCTTCATCCACAAGGGAGGGTTTTCCATGTTCTCTGGTTCACCTGGGAGATTTGCCAAGGAAACAAGCTGTCAGCCCTTTAAAACCTGGTGAGATAGCCCAACTTCTGCCATTCACTCATAAAATATGCATAGGGAGAATATTCTAGTTATATTCTTCAGCTGACCCCAACGAATGCAGGAAGATTAACTGAACGCCCCAGTCCTACTTCACACCATGAGAGCACAGTAATCCGGCAATATTTCAGCTAAGATCACTGAATTGGCTCTGATTCCTCTGAACATCACCATTCAGCAGCTGGGGGGAATGTCATGGACATGAAAAGAGTTGTAAAAAGCCATGGCACAGAAGAATTAAATTCGTCATTGACTAGACTAGTGCTGAACTTTGAAAAATAAAACTATCAATGCTTTAAAAACAAAGAGGGGTGGAAATTTATCTCCGCCAAGGATACAAAAATGGGTGAAAATGAATTGATCGTCCTTTAAACATAGCCACTGAGATTCGATTCCAATGTAATTAAGGAACTAAATGTCAGGCGCTACATGGGCGGCACAGTGGCACAGTGGTTAGCACTGCTTGCCTCACTGTGCCAGGGACCCAGTTTCAATTCCTGCCTCGGGTGACTGTCTATCTGTGTGGAATTTGCACATTCTCCCCGTGTCTGCATGGGTTTCCTCCGAGGTGCTCCGGTTTCCTCCCACACTCCAAAGATGTGCAGGTTAGGTGGATTGGCATGTTAAATCATTCCTCAGTGTCCAAAGATGTGTAGGTTAGGTGAATTAACCACGGTAAATATCTGGGGTTATGGGGATAAGGTGAGGGGAGAGGACCTGGGTGAGACACTTTGTCAGAGTCAGTGCAGACTCGATGGGCCGAATGGGCTCCTTCTGCACTGCAGGGAATCTATGATTCTATTCTATGTGACATGCAGTTGATACAACACCCACCCACTTTGTGTCACCACCTGAAATAACTTTCTAATCTCTGAGTTTTGGTCTATTGTGGTAAGATTTTTCATTAGTAGAATCTGAAACATATAACAGATCCATGATGCACGATGTACAATGTGAATAATAAAGCACCTAAGCTAAAGAATGTTCATCACAAGGTAACAGCACTCACTGCATTTACTTTTTCAATCAAATCTTATACTCAAATCACAATAAGACTTTCTCTCGTGAGACATTCCTAAAAGGAGATAAAAGGAAATAATCTTTGAGTACAACCGCTGCACTCTCACTCTCGCATTAAGTTCGTCACAATTTCCCACGTCTCTTTTTGTACAGTTTTTTTTGGAAATAGGTCCAAAATAAATCAAGTCATATGCAGGAGGTGTGGATCTAGGCATCACATGCAATTCCACTTTGAATGATGCACATCAACTCATTTGAAGCTTTCAATGAATGAATAAGCAGTTTACCAATTCAATGGGGAGCTCAGCAACGATAGGCTTTCAGCCAATGGAGCAGTGAGCAAAGAGTTTGTATGGGTGTTTGCATGTACCATGTGTTTGCATCTCCATAGATGGGGATTCATTTCTTTAGGGTAGAGCTCCAGCAGACTCGGGCTCCTACTCTCCCCTCTGCATATTCCAGCTTCCTCACCCCGCCAATTTCCCTAGATAGGTGACCATTGCACGTACACAATGAGTGCATTGAGTACAATAACTACACCAATGCCTCATTGAGAAAAGCCCACTTGACAAGACACAATCTGCCGCGTATGTTATCTTGTGTAATAGAGTGGCACATCTTGGACGAGCATCTCTGGCCATTCGCAGGCGGCAGGATTCTCTGGCCCCGCCAGCAGTGCACCCCCACCCACAGATTTCCCAGCGGCATGGGGTGACTTCAATGGGAAATCCCATTGACAGCAGGGGGGGCACCAGGAAATCCCACTGCCAGTAAATGGCACGCCGTCTCCCGCCACCGAGAAACACATGGCTGGGAGGCCCAGTGAATCCCACTCCCCGATTTTTGATAAAGGACGTTCAGAATTTTACATACCAAATGTGTGAATCAGGAAAAGGTGTGGAAGTTTGTCACTAACAAAAAAGTGGACTCACTGTCAACTACTCAGAGCAAGTGCCAGGAAATCTAGCCAAAGTTGTATCATTTATTGTGCAGGACAAAGGTAAGGCAGGGTTACTACTGTAATGTAGCATCAAATGGCAGAGAGATGCATGAAAAGAGGTTTTAATTGTTAAATAGGTATAGGCAGAAATGTACGTATGGAGACAAATGCTTAGATTTTCACATAAACCTGAAAAAGACTCAATTTATCCCAAATCATAGAAACATAGAAGATAGGAGCAGGAGAAGGACATTTGGCCCTTCGAGCCTGCTCCACCATCCATTACAACCATGGCTGATCGTCCAACTCAATAGCCTAATCCTGTTTTTTCCCCATAACCTTTGATCCCATTCGCCCCAAGTGCTATATCTAGCCGCCTCTTGTATACTTTCAATTCATCGCCATTTCTTGTTAGCTAACCAGTCCTCTATGTGTTTTGCCCTCCCCATGACCTCTTATTTTGTGTAGTAACCTCTAATGTGACATCTTATTGAATATCTTTTGGAATTCCAGGTTCACCATATCTACAGGTTCCCCTTTATCTACCTTGCTTGTTACTTCCTCAAAGAACAGTCTACCTTGGCACTCAGCAGGCCCTGGGGCCTCCTCTGATCTGCGTCCATGGACCTGCACACCTTTGGTATAAAGATCATGCCATTCAGGGGAATTTCTCCCGAGGCAGCTGCAGTGAGCTGGGGAATTTCCGGACCTGTGTTCTCAGGAATGAAAATCCGGGAAAGATCATGTATTGCAAGAAGAAATTTCTTGGGGGTAAATTACCCTGTTCCATTATAAAATGTTACAACAATTGATTTATTTGAAATATAGTCCATAAATATTGGGATTGAGGAAAGTGGAAGAATAACTATTGTGTATCACATTAATCATATTTGAAAATGACTGGCACATCATTACATGAGTATGTCTAAGCCGCTAATTGTGCAAAGGGGCTTAAGATTCCAGATACTCAAGTCACAAGAGTGAGGAGAAGCAAGTGATTAAATGAAGAGGATGCTAATGTGATCACCAACCTTCATCACATCCATTTGAAGCAAGTACCAGCACAAATGTGTGCATTAGCACACCAAAGTTTACGAGACTCGCAAATACAGGAGCATACTGCAAATCAAACACATTGAGCCCACTGCCTGACTCTCAGTTTGAGCTCACAACAAGACAGGTGTAATTCCAGGAGTGGGGTCTCCCAATTCAGGACACCACTCCTCATTGGTGAAGTACAAGGGAACCAGATGGTAAAGGGTGGGATGGAGCATTTTGAAAGCCTCGCCTGAGTTGTGTAGGATTGTAGATTTGAATCTGCCTTCTTTCCAAGGGATATTGTTAGATTATAGCATCAGTCACTTGGCATTAGTTAGACTGGACCATTACAGTTTATCATTCAGCATGTAGCAACACCAGCAACACCCACAGCAGATGCCTCAGTTGTTCAGGCTATAGGCACATTAGGCTCATCTCTCATCAATGTTTCCACTCCGCAATGGAAGCTGTAAGATCCAGCTTCCAAAATGTTGTATGCAACTAGGGGTAAAAGATTTCAACTTTTCATCATTGTTTACTATTCAATACTCACAATAATCATTGATCCACATAAGGTGATACCTTTAGCAATAACAAATGTGGAGCAGCACAGGAGCAGCCAGTTGGCACTCATGTAAGTGGCAGTTTTCTGCCATACGTAGTGTATGTAAGGGACATTGGACACCATCTCTAAAGGCACAAAGCCCATAACAACAGCAGCAAAGGAGGCCTTGTGGCAATGAAGCAAGTCCATTGAATTTCCTGTATTGTCCGCAGCCAAGAGCATTGATAGAAGCAGCATTCATTCATAACCACAATCAACGCAGAAAGACTCCCAACACAGAAGAAGAAAGCACGGGAGAAAGGTAAAATTAAAAAATGTCCAAGTAGCCCTGCAAAATTCCCAACAAAATTCACTTTGCAATCTGTCGTTCTTTCAGCCTGCTGAAAATAAGGTTTTAGTTTCCCAGTGCAATCAAAGCTAGTATAGATGCAGTTCTCCCAGACAGTAAACAGGAATGGGATTGTGAATATGTCCATGAAGCAATGTTGTAAATGTTTGACTTCTTTTGCCAGATATTGTCTCTGGTTTGATATGACTAGTCACTCCCTACGCCTATTCTCGAGGACCCAATGTGTCCTTCACTGCCTAATATCTAGTTAAATACGAATGCATTCAGGGATGGTAACACAGAACCATTATTCCATAAACCAGGGCTCCTGTAAACTTACACCTGCCATCGTGTGTGTATGTCACACTTGCTCGAAAGGCAGATCGAAAAACATTCTGAGGAACAATTGTAAATTAGTTTGAGCCGAGTATAATTTTCTCAGTGAATCATTTTTAAAAGTGCTGCTGGGGCTCCTTCCTGCTGCTGAATGTATGTTCGGCTTTACGAGGTTGAGAGATTGTTGAGTACCCTGGCATGAAATCAATGTGGGACTTCCTGCTCCACATACTTCCCGCATTCATTCCATGCGTGCACCCTAATGTCGACACCACAATGACACACAATATGGCTCTTGTAGCACCCAAGCAATGGGCACTAATAATACCAATTTGATACCATATGCAAATTTCCTACAAGTTATTCATAGAATCCTGGCAGTGCAGAAGGAGGCCGTTCGGCCCATCGGGGTCTGCATCGGCCACAATCCCAGCCAGACCCTATTCCCGCAACCCCTCATATTTACCCTACTAATCCCCCAATACCAGAGTTAGTTTAGCATGGCCAATCAACCTAACTCGCACATCTTTGGACTGTGGGAGGAAACCCGGAGGAAACCCACGCAGACACGGGGAGAATGTGCAAACTCCACACAGACAGTGACCCCGAGGCCGGAATCGAACCCGGGTCCCTGGCGCTGTGAGGCAGCAGTGCTAACCACTGTGCCACCGTGCCGCCCTATTTTTGATTAAATCTCTTTCCAATTATATTTTTAATTTCTTCCTCTTCTGCCTTTAACTTTAGGCTCGTAATTGGTTTAATTTTGTATTCAATGCAAATAACCTTCTCTTTTGTCAATCATATCCTAATTTGTGAGTTAAAATTCCCCTATATACATCTTGCTATCAGGATAAGTACGCTTTGGGAGATTCTGCCGACTTTCAGCAGGCTGCCATTGCCAGTCCCAGACTAATTGACTTTGTTGTGTTGAGCTTCCGCCCACATTGTAGACAGCCTGTCAGAACACACACACGCACACACATACGCACACAAACACACACACAGCTGTCAAGGATTTTCAATGCAGCTGCAGTTATGTAAAGAGCTGCATTCCCAGTTGGCCAGTTAGGTGAATGTGTAGTGAAATGGGGGACTGCTGGGTTGGGGTGGGGCAGTGGGGGGAGGTGGGGGCATCGGTTTGGCAGTCACTCTCTTAGGTTTACTGCAGAAGCACTTCATAAAATCATAGAAACACTACAGTGCAGAAGGAGGCCATTCGGCCCATCAAGTCTGCACCGACAACAATCCCACCCAGGCCCTATCCCCGTAACTCCACATATTTACCCCGCTAATGCCTCTAACCTATGCATCCGGAACACTAAGGGGCAATTTAGCATGGCCAATCAACCTAACCCGCACATCTTTGGACTGAGGGAGGAAACCAGAGCACCCAGAGGAAACCCACACAGACACAGGGAGAATGTGCAAACTCCATACAGAGAGACACCTGAGGCCGGAATTGACACCTGGTCCCTGGCGCTGTGAGGCAGCAGTGCTAATCTAGATTCAAAACGTTGGCTCTATTCTCTCTCCACAGATGCTGTCAGACCTGCTGAGATTTTCCAGCAATTTCTGTTTTTATTTCATTGAAACATGGAGGATTCTGAGGGAGCTTGACAGGGTAGATACTGAGAGGGTGTTTCCCCTTATTGAGCAACCTGAAACTGGGACACAGTTTCAAAATAAAGGGTCTGCTATTTAAGACAGAAATGAGGAGGAATTTCTTCTCTCTTTGCAATTTTCTTCCCCAGAGAGCAGGGAAGGCTGGGTCATTGAAAATATTCAAGGCTGAGTTGGACAGATTTTTGATTGATAAGGGAGTTAAGGGATAGGCAGGGGGAGTGGAGTTAATCAGATCAGCCACAATCTCATTGTAACAAACCCAGTGGGCCAAATGGCCGATTCCTGCTAATATTTCTTATCATCTCTTGAGCTCACAATTGCAGTAAAAAGACTCTGGGGAAACAATAAAATCAGTAAATGTGCTTTAAGCCACGTGGACAGCTTGGAAGCAGTGTGAGCATAACACAAAATTCAGTAATAGAAGAAAGCATCTACATTTATATAGCACCATTTGCACCTCAGGATGTTCCAGAAGACATTACACTCAGTGAAGTACATTTGAAGTGTAGTTGATTTTGCAATATAACAAGAAAGTGTGATTAATTTAAAACCTGCAATGTCCCATAAACAACAATGAGATAAATGACCTAATAACGTGTTCCAGTGGTGTTGAGTGAGTGTCAAGTATTGGCCAGGACAGTGGAAAAATTGTGGAGATCTTTGGGTCTCCTGTTGTAATTCCATTGAGAAACTTGGGCGAGGGAAAGAGAGGCTGAAAATGAATAATAGTACCATTTCACACGAGATTACGCTAACCTCCCTTCAAGAGACTGAAAGCACCCTTGCAGGTTTTCAGGGTTAGAGCGTTCCTGTGTCATGGAAATGGTTTTACTGTTCCCGTATGTTTTTTGGTGGTTCAGTGCTCGCGTACAAAGACCCTGGGAAAATACTGAAAGGAAATGTGTTATACAGCAAACAGCTGATCCTAATATAAGGCAACAATAACTGCCAAGTAGGTTTGCAGCCAGCCAGTGATTAATGCGGTATAGGTGGAATGGAATTAGAGTTCCTTTTGCAATGTTTTATTCACACTCAGGTCTAATGCCTAAAACAGGTCGCAGAGTGAAAGATTTAGCACGGTTGCATGTATCATATCACAGCATGTTAGGTCGCAAGGGTTATGACAATGGCCAGTGTGAGTGAGGCAGAAATAACCAAAATCTTTGAAGGTCCCTGTTATCAGTGACTGTTGGTGTGTGTGTGTACGCTTCAATGGTTTCACAGTTCACACATTAAACCTTCATCAATTGCAGAAAGGTAAGCATGGAACCGTGTTTATTTCACATGGATTCAATCAACACCAGATTCTGACTGATACTGGATTCAGCAGTAATCTGACGGTGAGGCACAGTAACCCAGGAAACAGGGACTCAGTGGTGCTCCCAGATTTTGCCGGAGCTGGGCATCTAACTGGGAACCCCCATTATTTCAACTTCATTCCCTCGCCCTTCAATATGAAATGACAGTGCACGGCAAGTTGCTGCAGGTGCAAGCTGAGAACGACATCAACTTTCCCAAAATCTGTCGGCGGGTTCGATTCTGACTGAAAACCTGATGGGGCAATCTTACCGGCTCATCCCGTCGGTGACACAATCGTGACAATAATAACAAGAAAATGCCCAGAAAGAAGATGAAAAGTCTCTCTGAGTCATTTGTCACGGAAAATGACCAGTTTTCTTCTTTATATGTTTATATATTGCTCATATTATATGCATCCATCCTGCAAAAGATAGCTGGCTAGGATTCAGAAAAGCGTAACAAGGATGATTATAGATTTCAAGACTTGTTAAAGAGACTCTCAGAGCTTCATTCCTTCATTCATTCATGACACGCACATTTGTGAAGCGTTCCACATTTTTTTGGGGGGGCACAGTGGTTAGCACGGCTGCCTCATGGCGCTAGGGACCTGGGTTCAATTCCTGGCTTGGGTCGCTGTCTGTGTGGAGTTTGCACATTCTCCCCGTGTCTGGATGGGTTTCCTCCGGATGCTCTGGTTTCCTCCCACAGTCTGAAAGACGTGCAGGTTACATTGATTGACCGTGCTAAATTCACCCTAGTTTCGGGGGGATTAGCAGGGTATATATGTGGGCTTACGGGGATAGGGTGGGATTCTTGTCAGTGCAGGCTTGATGGGCCGAATGGCCTCCTTCTGTACTGTAGGGATTCTATTCAATCTTTCTATTTGCCATGGAGAATGACCGCTTTTCTTCTTTCGCAAATACGAATCACGCTGCAGAAGCCTGTGGGCGGGGCTGAACACGCCCGAAATCCTGCAGTTCCGATGGACGCCTCCAACTGCGCATGCGCAGGAAAAAAATTGATAGAATGCGGTTCCCCTGCCACACCGCACCCGGGCCAGATAATGCCTCCCCCTGGCCCCCACAGACATTGCCCCACCCCCCCAACATTACTGACCCCTTTATCCCCCCACCCCCTCCGCCACCCAGACCAATCGTAGGTCCCTCCCCACCCCTTCCCCCTCACTGATCTCAGGCAGAGTGGCAGCAGACCCATCTTACCCCCCCCCCCCCCCCTCCGCGCCCCCACAACCCCCTCCACCGATCTCGAGCAGAGAGCCATCAGACGCTTGGTACTTATCTCCTCACTAACTGGAGCGCCCGAATCGGACTTTTGTAGAGCAAGTCTGTTTCAGGTCAATTCTGGATGGACGAACGTGGTGGTAAAGGGGGAAGTACTGGTAAGGTTGGGTGTGCAGCCCATTAAATGCAAATGCATTTAAATGGCCGTCGTGATCGGGCGCAGTCCCAATCGTGGCCATTTTCGGGCCTTGGTAAAGGGAGAACTAGTGTGGATGCGAGCGCGGGGCTCGCACTACTTGCCTCACGCTCAACTTTACCAAGTTTTCACGCCCGAAAACGGGCGCAACTTGGTGGTAAAATCGGGCCCGAAGAGTCACAATGGACTCGAAACGTTAACTCCATTTCTCTTTTCACAGACGCTGCCAGACTTGCTGAGTTTTTTCCAGCACTGTTTTTAATTCTCTCAGAGCTTAACCTCTAATCAGAAAAAAATGCATTTAAGGGGGGATTAGAGGAACTCTTTAAAATATTTAGAAGCATGGATAATGTCAATGTAAAACAGGCTATTTAACTTGAACTGCAAGAACAGAAGTGGTGGGCGCATGTACAACAATTTGCTCATCTCAGCTCTGAGGAAGGTACATCCGGACTCGAAACGTTGGCTCTATTCTCTCCCCACAGATGCTGTCAGACCTGCTGAGATTTTCCAGCATTTTCTGTTTTTGTTCAGATTCCAGCATCCGCAGTATTTTGCTTTTATTTTGCTCATCTCAAGTCGGATTAGCAATGAGAAGAAATGAGTTCTCCCACGGTGTGGCAGATATGTGGAGCAGAGACGCGGCCAGAACTGTTAATCCTGTGTTGATTAACTCATTTTAAAAATCTGTTAAGTATCTGATTAGGAGTGGAACTCAGGGGTATGGGAATAAGTGTAGATAAAAATGATGAAATAGGCTTTTGGAAACAAATGATACCGTGGAACTCTCATACGGAAGGAAAGAAATCAATCAAAAATGACATAACGTAGGTTGCAAGGTTAAATTAAGAATTCCAGAGTTTTGTTCAATTACCTTTGGGGGCAGGGAGAAACTTTGCAGAACTTTCATTCAGGAGATTAAACAGTCTGTCAAACCCTTAATATATTATAGTTCACTTCCTGCCATTAGATTTACAGTTTGTTGCTGCCGGGTTCATTTTCTCCCAGTAATATTCCCCCTCCCGGCACTAACTTCATGACACACATTCCAACCATTTCATCCAAGCCCAAAAATCATCGCTAGATCACGCTGCTCCCCATTAAAGTCATAAATACTTTTGTATGAGATGCTCTTATCATATTATATAATATTCTTGTTCATCTGGGAGTCATTTTCACCATCACTGCATTGAACAGCTGCCCACTTATTACAGTACCTGCATTTTTAATTTTCATTCAAGACGGTACAAGTCAGATTAGTTCCAATAGGATGGAATCCCGACAGTGCAGAGGAAGGCCATTCAGCCCTTCGAGCCTGCACAAATGACAATCCCACCCAGGCCCTAGCCCAGTAACCCCAAGTATTTACCCTGCTAATCCCCCTGACACTAAGGGGCAATTTTAGCATGGCCAATCAACCTAACCACACATCTTTGGAATGTAGGAGGAAACCGGAGCACCCGGAGGAAACCCACGCAGACACGGGGAGAATGTGCAAACTCCACACAGACTATCACCCAAAGCTGGAATTGAATCTTGGGTCCCTTGCGCTGTGAGGCTCCATTGTGCCACCGTGCCACCCAAAAGGGGTGGGCAATTTGTCCTGGTAATTCACTGTCCAAGGAGCGAAGGTGAAAATTATCCCCACAATTACCAATTTGCAGAATAGTTTTGTAGATTTACTATGGTACTATTTATGAAGGTGAGTGGTTACTCAAAGGGACTAATGGGCATTTGAGGAGTTTTATATAGGGCCAAGTCAGGACCTCGCAGAAGTCCTGCAACGCTGACCCACATGGGAATTGCCAGGAAGTTTGAACTTTTGATGGCAATTCCGGTGTTCCCTAGGACCCTCCAAGAATATCTGAACATTAAACTAGAGACCTGGGATATACCTGATTAGCTACCCAGAAATAATTAGGGAAAAACCTCGTCTAACTCCTGGGTAACTCCAGTACTGATCCCACAATCTCTCATACACTGACCTCTTAATTACCCCTCCTGACCCCCCAGCTACCCCTCCTGACCACACTTCAACCCCAATCACTCAGCTAACCCCCCTGACCAGGACTTACTAGCCCCCGACGTGACTATACCTCCAGATCCAATCCTACTTCCACTCATACACCTTATCCACCTACCCAACTAACCACCTCCTAATTACCCACCTACCAACCTCCTACTTACCTACCTACCACCCCCCACTTACTCGCTACCCCAATCCAGTTACCAGCTTACCCCCACCTTACCTCCTACCCCAGCCCACTACCCCACTCACTTACCCCCACTCACTTACCCTCCACTTACCCACCTATGCACCATTCACTTGATCACCTACCAGCTTACCCATTTACCTGCTACCCCCATCCACTTACCTACTTATTCTCTGCCTCACCCCCTATACCTGACACCCTCCCTACTTACTTATCCCGCTACCCATGGGCCCAGCATCCCCCTACTCAAATCCACCTATTCATTCACTCATTCATTCACCCACCCATTCATTCATCCATTCACTCACCCATTCCTTCATTCATCCACTCACCCACTCACTCATTCATCCACTCACCCATTCACTCATTCAACTGACTTAGTGGCATTGAACTGTCAATCACCTGAAAACCCTAACATGAACAGGGCCTGAATAGGTGTTGATTACTGTGGCAGGAAACTGAGCTACAGAAGACTCAACACAGCTCTATATAAGAAAGGAACTTTTAACCAGAGCCTGTGTGAAACGGAGTGGGCATGTTTGGATTCAAAGTGGGAATTTCGTGCCTAGGGGGAAAGAGATGCTTTAGCTAAGTTTTGCTGCAAGAATTGTGACTTAAAATAGAGTGCTGGGAGTTGGGAAATAAAAGGAGTTAGTGAAGGAAGGGAAAGAGAAGCTCTTTTGCTCTACCGGCTTTCGGAAACTTTAGCTTCACCCCCCCCCCCACCCCCCCCCCCCTTCCACCCACCCCCACCACCCCCCCCCCCTTCCACCCACCCCCACCACCCCCCCCCCCCCACCCCCGCTGGCAGCAAACAAATCCTGCTTCATTTTTTCCTCAAAGTGAAGTCAGATTCGATTTTTATCTCACCCAAAAAAGGCACGATTTTCTCGTTCAGTACTTGGAATTTTTTTTGGTAAGATCGTCCCCACAATCTTTGGATTATTGCAAATTGGCAGAGGAAAAATCATATCAGGGAATGAATGCGTTGCTCAGATACTGATGTAGGAGAAGCTGATTCCGGTTCGTGGGGTGCGGGCTGGGAAAATGGAATCTGTGCTGTTGGGGCAGTCTATACCTGAACCATGCTGGAACCGGGCTTCTTGCGAACTGCATAACTCGGGAAGTAGAGCGGGTTTTAAACTAAATAGTGGGCGGGGGCAAGGGATCAAATTTGGGAAGATGTGGTAAACCAAAAATCAGAGACAAGGCAAGAGATAAAGGTATAATTACGGGAAATGAAGAACAGACCGTGTGACATGAAGTGATAGAGAGTACAAATCTAACAGTAAATCAATGGATGAGAACAGAGGCTATAAAATGAATGAAAACATAAAACTAAAAGCTCTGTGTCTGGATGCCTGTGGCATTCAAAACAAAACAGATGAACTGTGAATGCACATAGAAATAAATAAGTACAATTGGATAACCATTACAGAGACATGGTTGCAGGCAGGCATGGATTGAGATATGAATATTGGAGGGTACAGGATATTTAGGAAGGACAGGAAGAGAGGAAGATGTGGAGGGGCAGCTCTGTTAGTTAATGATGTATCAGCACAATAGAAAGGGAGGACCTAAGTTCAGGAAACCGGGATGTGGAAATGGTTTGGATGGAACTGATAGATGGCAAAGGCAAGAAATTACTTGTAGGAGTCATGTACAGACCCCTGAGCAATAACCACATACTAGGGTGAAGCACAAAGGAAGAAATAATTGGAGCTTGTCAGAAAGTCATGGTGATAAGCAGAACAAAGAACAAAGAAAAGTACAGCACAGGAACAAGCTCTTTGGAAAGGAAGAAATAATTGGAGCTTGTCAGAAAATCATGGTGATAATCAGAACAAAGAACAAAGTAAAGTACAACACAGGAACGGGCCTTTCGGCCCTCCAAGCCTGTGCCAATCATGATGCTCTAGCTAATCTAAAAAAAACCTTCTGCCCTTACTCGGACTATATTCCTCTATTCCCTCCCTATTCAGTTACCCATCCAGATACCTCTTAAATGTTGCTGATGTGCCTGCTTCCACCACCTCCTCTGGCAGCGTGTTCCAGGTACCCACCACTCTGCGTGAAAAACTTCCCCTGCACATCTCCCTTAAACTTTCCCCCTCTCATCGTGATCTTGTGTCCCCTTGTAATTGACACTTCCACCTTGGGGGGGAAAAAGCCTCGAACTATCCACCCTGTCTACGCCTCTCACAATTTTGTAGACCTCTGTCAGGTCTCCCCTCAGCCTCTGTCTTTCCAGTGAAAACAACACCAGTTTATTCAACCTCTCCTCATAGCCAATGCCCTTGAGACCAGACAACATCCTGGTGAACCTTCTTTGCATTCTCTCCAAAGCTTCCACATCCTTCTGGTAGTGTGGTGACCAGAACTGCACGCAATACTCCAAATGCGGCCTAACCAAGGTTTTATATAGCTGCAACATGATTTTCCAACTCCTGTACTCTATCATGGAAGATTTTAATTAACATATAGGTTGGAAAAGTCAGATGGACAAAGGTAGCCTAGACAAGGATTTCATTGCATGTTTTTAGGATAGCTTAGAACGTCTTTCCTCTTTAAGGCACAAGTTACTGAATCAAAGATGTAGCTATTGGTAATCTTGTGATCTGAACTGTCCAATGTCTCTTCACCAGCACTGATAGAATTTACTGAAGTGAATGGTTGCTGGCAGGTGACAAATCTATACGGAATATTACTAATGCCAGACAATGTAAGTGCGTCAGTTGAAATTATTGGGTTAACTTTTTGCTTTCATGATATAATGTGAAGCCTCACCTGGAAGGATTGTGCTTTGGGAAAGGGCATATGTGCTGTCCCTGATTCTCTGCGTGAGCAGGTTCCCTGTGGACAGGTGTACATGCCTAGAAACCAGAAGTGGGAAATGTACCTTGATCAATTCTCCTCAAAAGTAAAATGAAGCAATTGGGCCACTTTAGATTTAAGTGACATCACGTTGATTAGCTTAGTTCATGATTTATCTGTACATAAACTGAGCAGTTTAATTTTGCTGCAATATTAACGTTTCAATAACAGTTACTTGCAGCAAGTCATTTGCATATCTGTAATTAAAACAGTAAGCCATCAAAGGCATTGACCTTTGCCTTGCTATTGAGCTTTCTATTGCAATTTTGCAAAGTTCCACTGGAAACACAGAGACATTTTAATGGTAACTATTACTTTGAAGTGTTTTGACTGGCAAGGTAGTGGTGTTGTTGCTCACCACAATACGTCAAATTTTTATTTTTTTTGTTTAGGGCCCATTTTTGCCTTTGCAAGACACAAGAGCCAAATTTTAATTGAGGTGGGAATCAGGAGTGCAGGACTGAGGCAAAGAGCAATTTGACAACAATGCACCCAGCATGGGCATTATAATCATCCATTTACTTTCATCTACTTTTCTTACAACAAGCTTGTTTCATACTGTCATTATACTTGCTGGAACCAAATTTGACAAGGTGCAAGTTCCAATCATGTCTCAGTGGTTCCGAGATTTGGCAGGGATAGAGTGCCACTTGAGTGAACAAGGAAGGCAGCATCTTGGCCAAGATTTTTGGCCAAGATTTTTCACAGAATGAGTGGCCCTGACCCATCAAACTTCCTCCAACCATCCCAAATTTGTAAACTGTCACCATAACACAGGCGTCGTTTACCTCTTAAGCATAGCCACCTCGGGTCAGAACTGTCCTCGTTCTAATGCCATCAGATGCAAAGTATTTTTTATTCTTTCATGGGATGTGCCTCGCTGGCTCAGCCAATATTTATTGCCTGCTCTTGAGGCACCACCCTGGCACAGTGGTTAGCACTGCTGCCTCACAGCGCCAGGGTCCCCAGTTCAATTCCCGGCTTGAGTCAATGTCTGTGCGGAGTCTGCACATTCTCCCCGTCTCTGCGTGGGTTTCCTCCAGGTGCTCCTCCCACAAGTCCGAAAAGATATGTTGGTCAGGTGCATTGGCCATACTAAATTCTCCCTCAGTGTTACCCGAACAGGCGGCGGGCGGAATGTGGCGACTAGAGGATTTTCATAGCAACTTCATTGCAGTGTTAATGTAAGCCTACTTGTGACACTAATAAATTTTAAAAGAAGATGACGGTGAGAAGCCATCTTAAACTACTGTTGTCCATGTGGTATAAATACGTCCAGAGTGCATTTAGGAAGGGAGTTAATTTAATACCTCAGCTGTGCCCCCAGTTTCCATGCATAATTCCCATTTTTGGTCAGTACTCAGTTCCACTCCTCCCATTATTACCTTTTTACAATTTATATGTTTATAGAAGACTTTATGATTCCCTGTTATCTTTGCTGCCAGTCTCTTTTCATACACTCTCTTGGCTTCTCTAGTTTTCTTTCTTCACTTCCCCTCTGAACCTTCTATATGCGGCCTGGTTCTTAATTATATTCAGCGGGATTTTTAAGTCCCCCACAGTGTGATTCTTGGGAGGTAACCCCCAACGTTGGCCAGCGGGGGGATTTTCCGATCCCGTCACTGTCAATGGGATTTCCCATTCCTTCCAGCCCCCACTGCTGGGAAAGCCACAGTGGAGGGAGAGGGAGGGAGTGGAACCCACATAGGCAGGACCAGAAGATCCCACTGCCACCAATGGCCTAAAACTCCTGTCCGTTATCTACCTGTTTCAGCTTAATCCCTATCTCTTTATCTCTCTCATCAAGCTGAGAGCTCCAGATTTGTTTGCCCTACCTTGTCCCTTGATACCTCGACAGTACTTGAACTATCTCTCCTTTAGAAGAAGCCCATTGTTCTGTCAGTTTTGGTCTGTTGCTTGAAGGACTTTGCATCATTTCCCATGGAGAAGAGGACGCCGAGGGAAGATACTGTATAATTATTCAAGCCGATTAATAGGTCTGGTAATGAGACCCAACAACATTTTGAAATTGTAACACATTGAACGAAGGGACCCAGTCGTGAGCTTTGAAGTTAAAAAATTTGACTTTAATTACTTTACTCCCAAGAATGGTGAATGAATGCATTGGATTGTTTCTGAAGACAAACTAATAAAAAATAAGGGAGAATTTGTAGATATCTGAGGCGGTGAACATTTCATAGAATAGAATCTCTACAGTGCAGAAGGAAGCCATTCGGCCCATCAATCCCAACAATCCCACCCAGGTCCTAGCCCCATAACCCTCCCCCGTATTTACCCTGTTAGTCCCCCGACACTAAGGGGCAATTTAGCATGGCCAATCAGAAGAATTTCTTCACTCAGAGAGTTGTGAACTGGTGGAACTCTCTACCACAGAAAGCTGTTGGGGCCAGTTCATTAGGTATGTTCGAGAGGGAGGTGGACGAGGCCCTTGCGGCTAAAGGGATCAAGGGGTATGGAGAGAAAGTGGGAGTTGGATACTGAAAGTGTATGATTAGTCATGATCATATTTAATGGGCTACTCCTGCACTTATTTTCTATGTTTCTATCAACCTAACCCGCACACCTTTGGACTGTGGGAGGAAACCGGACATCGGGAGAATGTGCAAACTCCACACAGACAGTCACCCAAGGATACAATTGAACCCGGGTCCCTGGCGCTGTGAGGCAGCAGTGCTAACCACTGTGCCACCATGCCACCCATTGGAATTTTGGGAACTGGCCAGATCGACAGATGGGTTTTCCCCAGTTCTTCATTTTCTAAATTCTCTAAATATGAGCTGGTAGCCAGATATACAAATTGTCCTATTTGATCATTTCCGAGCGCTCGGCCAAATCTGTGTCGGTACGTTATGTTACTTGAGTAAGTGACATGGCCCAGTAAAACTGCACACAGACAGCTCAGTGTGCCGTTGTCTATCGAGCTTGGCTGAGGCAGCCAGTCATTCCTGGCACAAGACTTGCTCGGATCACAAAAGAGGCCATAATGGAAAATACTGAAATTTGTTTGTAAAATGCAAATGTACTCCCAGCGTGCTAAATGGCATTTTCCGACCTATTGAATATTTTCCACAGGTTTTGATATGCTCGAAATATAAGTTCACTTTATTTTTTCCAGTAAAAAGGGTGGCTTGGCAGATGAATAAGGCAGTTAGTAATTAAATTCGATAAGAAGGAAGCAGCCAGTAATGAGGAACCTTTGCCGAGTTACCAAGGTGGGTTGCAGTCAGTCAGAATTTATAGATGCCACTCACTCACGAGAAGCTGGAATTCAATTTACTTTCTACAATACGAGAGGGATGTAACGAGAAAGACCGGCCCTGTACGAAAGCTAATTGAAGTGCCAGTTTGGTGTCAAGAATTGAAGTTGGTGAAAACTTTCACTGATTCCAACAAACTTTACCATGAATCGGGGTAAATTATACCTTCATCTCTCAGGTAGGGAATTGGCAGAGTCCGTCATGTCACACAGACAATTCCCCCCTTGGGCATTGAACTAGAGTGGATCATACGCTCACTATACATAGAATAGAACATAGAATCCCTGCAGTGCAGAGGAGGCCATTCGGCCCATCGAGTCTACACCAACTCTCATTCAGAGCATCCTACCCAGGGCCTATTCCCCGTAATCCTGCATATTTACTCCCCTAACTCATATATCCTGGGACACGAAGGGTCCATTTAGCACGGCCAATCAACTTAACCTACACATCTTTGGACTGTGGGAGGAAGCCAGAAATCCAGAGGAAACCCACTCAGACACAGGGAGAACATGCAGACCCCAAACAGACAGTCACCTGAGGCCGGAATTGAACCCAGGTCCCTAGCGCTATGAGGCAGCAGTGGTAACCATTGTGCCACCATGCCGCCCCTTTAAATCAACATTTTCACGTGCTGCACATTAACACCCACTCTTTTAGCAGCAGAAGTTCAATACCAGGGTGAGGACCAGAATTGAGGCAGTACGAGCTTCTATCTAAGTGCTTTCCCATTCCTCAAAGGTCATCTCAGACTACATAGAAGCAGAACCAGCAGGGATCAACACTTGATGTTGGGGAGGTAATGGCATAGTGGTAGAATCGCTAGACGATTAATCTGGAATCTCAGTTAATGTTCTGAGGACCCAGGTTCGAATCCCACCCTGATGACCATGAAACCATTGTCGATTGTTGGAAAAACACATCTGGTTCACTAATGTCCTTTAGGGAAGGAAGTCTGCCATCCTTACCCGGCCTGGCCTACATGTGACTCCAGCACCATAACAATGTAGTTGACTCTCAGTTGCCCTCAGGCAACTAGGAATGGGCAATAAATGCTGGCCCAGCCAACAACACCTATGCCCCACGAATGAATTTTTAAAAAACCTCTGTGAATGGTGCAACCATTCCCTCGCACCAGCCCTTACCACTCTGATTGAAGTTCACACTGGGAACATCAGGCTCTGGGCTCCACTGCCTTTGCATGTCCACAGGGATCGCACCTTCAGTTGTATCAAGGATCTCCTTCGGTCAGCTCTCTTGCAGATCCGCAAGAGTAAGAGTTGCTGCACATCTTGTTCTCTCTTGGGGATGACAGTATGTTTGCTTCACCATCACCCCCTTCAACTGATACCCACCATGATGCCAAAGGATCAGCTGAATCAGACTGCTCAGGCCACTGTTAGCAGCCTGGATTGTCCCAGGCCCAAGCTCCGAGAGATCACTCAACACAAGCGTATCATGGAGCCCTCATCTGTCACTGCACATTTGGAAGCCACTGTGAGAGTAGATCATAGGAGCACAATGAGAAAAAAGAAACTCTCTCAGGAACTCATGCTCTATATGGTATTGGATAAAAGAGGATAGGTTGATCAGGATCAAGTCTTGCTCATTTGGTCACCTGCCATTTCCGCAGGTCTTGGGAAACCCATCTAGTAATGGCTGACTGTGGTAACCTGCCTTGTCAAAGTCTGAATCGACAGAAGGGAAGATGCCAAACTCTGCCACTAGCTGTAAGGAGAGCAGCACAGTGATTAGCTCTGCTGCCTCACAGCGCCAGGAACCCGGGCTCGATTCCCAGCTCAGGTCACTGTCTGTGTGGAGTCTGCACGTTCTCCCCGTGTCTGTGTGGGTTTCCTCTGGGTAGTCCAGTTTTCTCCCACAGTCCAAAAGACGTGTTGGTTAGATGCATTGGCTGTGCTAAATTCTCCCTCAGTGTGCCTGAACAGGCGCCAGAGTGTAGCAACTGGGAGATTTTCACAGTACCTTCATTGCAGTGTTAATGTAAGACTACTTGTGACACTAATAAATAAACTTTAAACTTTGCGATCATGCAGCACAAAACTCACACAACTGATGCTAGTGATGCTAACAGTCAGCTGCGGCCTGTAACTTGGATGTTGGTACATTCCAGCAGGCAAGCTGCTGACACCTATGTGCTGTCAAGTGATATAGATGGTAAGCCTCTTCCCAACCAACTCATGAGGCATCACTTTGACTTCAGCAGCCAAACAGGAGGAAGATAAGTGCTGGGCCACATCACTTCTGCAAACTCATAGCTGAGTCACTGGCCAATCTTTAAGAGTGATTGGGCGGCACGGTGGCACAGTGGTTAGCACTGCTGCTTCAGGGACCCAGGTTCGATTCCCGGCTTGGGTCACTGTCTGTGTGGAGTTTGCACGTTCTCCTCGTGTCTCCTCCGGGTGCTCTGGTTTCCTCCCACAGTCCAAAGATGTGCGGGTTAGGTTGATTGGCCATGTTAAAATTGCCCCTTAGTATCCTGAGATGTGTAGGTTAGAGGGATTAGCTGGTATAGATGTCGGGATACGGGGGTAGGGCCTGGGTGGGATTGTGGTCAGTGCAGACTCGATGGGCCAAATGGCCTCTTTCTGCACTGTAGGGTTTCTATGATTTCTATGATTGATAGATCCAGTTGCTAATAGATCCAGATTCTGCTGAACATACTAACTTATTCGTCCTCTCCTTTGACACTCCATTTCTTTATTTGTCCCCATCTCTTTAGCTTTGACTTGTAATCTTCCTTGCTGATCCCCAGTGTTAACACTAGAATCCTGAGTATCTTCCTGGAGCTCTGAGTCATTATGCCTCAGAGAGCATATTATAAAAAACTTTCATCCATCTAGCAATAATCTGAGGAGTCTGAGGTCACGTACCAACCGACTCAAGAACAGCTTCTTCCCTGCTGCCATCAGACTTTTGAATGGACCTATCTCGCAATAAGTTGATCTTTCTCTACACCCTAGCTATGACTGTAACACTACATTCTGCACTCTCCCCTTTCCTTCTCTATGAATCATATGCTTTATCTGTACAGCGCGCAAGAAACAATACTTTTCACTGTATACCAATATATGTGACAATAATAAATCAAATCAAATCAAATACAATCAAGTATTAGTTTTTAGCAATCACTCCCTGCTCCTTCCTCCCTCCTCTACACTCACACAAAAGATGATTAGTTTCAGGAGAGAAAATACTTTTGCACTGAAGGTACTTTGTCTTACCGTGTAAGTGCTGGATCTATTTGAAAAGTCAAAGATTCTTCTGCAATGTCTTCAACCTCCAGCCAATTACTTCACTAATGAAATCCTCAGAGATCGTTCAAGGTCAGGTAAGTTCCAGGGTACAGACAATACATTTAAATCCTCCCCTCTACTCATTCACTCCAACATTCAGATGCCATTCAAACACATGAAGAAAAGTTCTTTTGTAATTCTAACAGCTTATAATCAAATTATTAGCCATGTCAATTTGTAAAGTGTAAGATTCAATTCCTAAACACATACTCTATCATGGCAACCGAGTCCCTGCGGCCTGCCTGACCATATCGATGATGCATGACATTACTAGGGTAGCAATAGAACTCATTGCAAAACAATTAATGAAGGAGTCTAAATGTAATTGTGTTTCTGTTTGGTGTGTACCCGTAAGAAGCCCGTGATAAAAAGTGTTTGGAGCTGTACATCTTCGGTGTCTAACAGTTGTGCCTGGATTGTGCTGAATGGTGCCCTTCAGTAGGACTCTGGTAGAGTTTCTGGCTTCAGTAGATGCAGAAAAGCACAAGCTCCACTTTCCGTGGCTCTGCAGACTGTTCTTACCAAATACATCTGGATATGTCAGTATCTGCCCTCCCGTACGGAGGAATTGGGGGCTACGTAATCCCCAGTCTGCCCACTTGGAAAGGGCGGCAGCTGTTCTAAAACATGTTCATGTAAGTAGTTTGTTTCTGGAGTCTAGGCTGTTTGCTTGGCCTGTGTGTGCCATCAAAAGGGCCCAAATCTATCTGTGAAGAGGTGAATATATCTCACTTCACTTCGGATACCAGCCTGCGCTGATCTTCAGGCCTCAATCCAACCCCAGGATCAGGCTTCCTGGCTCTGTGGCTGATTTGACCCGCAGCCTGCCACGGGGTAATGTCCCCATCAGTGGGACTGTGCCAGGGAACCATCCCAAAGCGGCTTTCCACCTCTGTTTCTTCCACTCTGCAGGGGCAGGTAAAATTCATTCTTTGGTCATCAAAATGCAAGAAAGACATTCAGTCAATAGCAGCTGTTCAGAGGAGAGATACAAACTGATCCCTAGGGTCGGAGTATCAAACGGCCATGAAATTGTAGAGAGTTGTACAGAGTTTGAGTTTATCTATTAGTGTCACAAGTAGGCTTACATTAACACTGCATTAAAGTTACTGTGAAAATCCCCTAGTCGCCCCACTCCGGCACCTCATCGGGTACACTGAGAGAGAATTAATCATGGCCAACGCACCTAACCAGCACATCTTTCGGACTGTGGGAGGAAATCAGAGCACCCAGAGGAAACCCATGCAGACACAGGGAGAACGTGCAGAATCCGCACAGACAGTGACCCAATCCGGGACTTGAACCCGGGTACTGGGCACTGTGAGGCAGCAGTGCTAACCACTGGGCCACCGTGCCACACAGAAAGATGGCCGTTGGAGAATGCTGTGCTGGTTTTCCGGCATCTTCTTGGCCCTGAGCCATTTTCAGGAATACCGTGGTCAGCGAAACAACATCTTCCTACCCTCATGTAGGTCTACATAATAATACCTATAAGAATATAATTTAAGAATAATTTAAAGGATTCCCCACCTTCTGTCAATGCTAAAAAGATGGCCACAGCTGCAGCCACAGGCCACCCTGTGGAGGGGTTCCCTCCATTTTACGTACACAGCAACATATTCCCCTCACTTGGATCAGCAGGCTACCAGCTTCTCAGTGCTGGAGGGCATCAGAAGTTTCCCTAGGATATTTAATTGGATGGTGAGCACAGCCTCTGGTCATTCAGTGGCCCTTTCTTGGCATAAGTCAGAGAGACTTATAAAATTCTAACAGGACTAGACAGGGTAGATGCAGGGAGGATGTTCCCGATGGTGGGGGTGTCCAGAACCAGGGGTCACAGTTTGAGGATTCAGGGTAGACCTTTTAGGATGGAGATGAGGAGACATTTCTTCATCCAAAGAGTGGAGAGCCTGTGGAATTCCTTACCACAGGACGTAGTTGATGCCAAAACACTGAATGTATTCAAGAGGCGGCTAGATATAGCACTTGGGGTGAATGGGACCAAAGGTTATGGGGAGAAAGCAGGATTAGGTTATTGAGTTGGATGATCAGCCATGATTGTGATGAATGGCGGAGCAGGCTCGAGGGGCCGAATGGCCACCTCCTGCTCCTATCTTCTATGTTTCTACGTAAATCATGTAGGGTGACTATTTCCGTCATAATGCAGGGTTGGTACCTGCATTTGGTCTTGGGCCCAGACCAAAAATTCTGTGCCTAATGTCAGCGAACTGCAGAAATTTGGGCTTTTTGTCCTTGAAAGGAGGCGTGTGAGAGGTGACCATGGAGAGCTGTATGAAATGGAAAATGGTACAGAAAAATCGTTCAGAATAACACTTCAGATTAAACCATGAAAGTATGGCAAAGAGATCACAGATGCAATGGAATGGAAGATGAGCTAAGAATCAATGATAGAATGTGCTTCTTTCCACAAGAACGATTAACTCATCATTGAAGCTGAAACCCTCGGAATTATCTAAGCAGCAGTTAGCTGCCATAATGCTGGACCTCTGAAAGACAGCGTGGGCTGAATTGTATTATCCACCTGTATTCCTCTTGCGATCTTCACTTTAGAATAACACAAGGGCAGGATTCGCTGAACTAACACACATTTCTGGCAAACATTTCAGTACATTTGGCAAGTTTGAGAATTAACGATGTCAAAAATATTAATAAGGTCACACCATCATTAAATCACACTGCATATTCCAAACAAATATGCAAATATCTTCAGTAATACCCAGCTTTAAAACAGTTCCCTATCCATTCACCAGGCAGCAGTCCAGACAAGCCAACTCAAACAAAATCGCTGGAGCCCGGCATATTACAACAAGTCAGTTTGATACTGAACTGATGTTTGACCTATTGGTTGACAGAAAATCTGTAATCGCCATTTTATTTAACTTTCTTGTACTTGATTTGAGTTGATAGCAAATATTATTAAATGTTCTTCCAGGTGATTTTTAAAGTATGCGTGTGCCGAGGGATCTTTCCTCCCTGTGTCTATGAAGAGTATTCCCAAAATGTAGATCAAGGCCTGGATTTTCGCTCCCGCACAATCGGGAGAATTCCCACCTCCGCGAACCCAGCTCCTGAAAGAATGCCCCAGATGTTCGTGTTTTTGATGGGGAGGGTCTGGGTTTTATGAAATTTTGCCCACTGCCCCCAGAAAGTATTTGTAGGCAGTTACAGGGGCCGCTAGGCCAGGAAGGCTGATACATTTACCGGTACATTTTCCCAGCTGTGTAAATAAAGAATGAAACAAAAAAGCAACCCTCCAGCATTCACCCTTCACAGCCCCTCACACCCCCACCCACATTCTATGCACCATCCATGATAAACTGTGCCATCACATGCCCCTCATCCACTCACTCACCACCACACCCCCCCGCCCCCCCTCATACCCCTTCATAACCTCCATACAAACATATGTCCCTCCACCCACACACATGGCCTTTCATACCTGCTAGTGTCTACCTATGCCCCTCCATCCCCCCCATTTCCCTTCATACCCCCCCAAGCCAACCTACGCACGTACACCATTCCCCATGACCCTCATACCCTATTCCTCTCCACTCATCCCCATGTCCCTTTATAGTCCGTATGACAACTTAGTGCCAACTCATGCAAACCCATGCCCACCACCAACCACCATTCGCCCTTACACCCCCCCATTCCAACTCACGCAGAATCCACCATGGACAGACCACAGGACCCATGCTGAGATTAAATAAAGTCCTTAAGTGTCTATTAATGAATTCACCATTAAAACAAAAGGATGCTCATTGATAAAACCCATTCGCCACATTTAACCTCATTTAGCCTTCGGGTCTGGATGGGCTTCTTCCTCGGAGATACTCAATGTGTTGGTGTTAATTTTCCAGAACTCGTTGGATTCTGGAAAGGTTCCATCAGGCTGGAAAATAGAAAATATAACCCCTCAATTCAAGAAGGGAAGGAGGCAAAAAATAGGAAATTATACACCAGTTCACTTGACATCTGTCATGGGCAGGCAATAGAATCGATCATTAAAGAAGTGAAAGCTGGGCACTTAGACAAGCTCAAGGTAATAGGGAAGAGCCAGCGTGGTTTTACAAAATGGAAATCACGTTTAACCAATTTGCTAGAGTTCTTTGAAGGAATTACATGTGCTGTGGATAGAGGCGAGCCTGCAGATGTGCTGTACTTGGATTTCCAGAAAGCATTTGATAAGATGCCACATCAAAGGTTACTGCGGAAACTAGAAGCTCATGTTGCAGGGGATAACACGTTGGCCTGGATCGAAGATTGGCTGGCTGGCAGAAAACAGAGCGTATGCAAAAAAAAAAGCTAATGAGATGCTATCCTTTATAATGAGAGGAATTAAACATAAAATTAAGGATATTTTGCTTCAGTTATGCAGGGCATTTGTGAGACCGTGTCTCAAATATTGTATGCAGTTTTGGTCTCCTTATTTAAGGAAGGATGTAAATGTGTTGGAGGTGATTCAGAGAAGATTCATTGGATTGACACCTCGAATGGGCAGGTTCTATTATGAGGTTAGGTTTTACTGGCTGGGCTTGTTTCCACTCAAGTTTAGAAGCGTGAGGGGTGACTCTTTCACAATGTGGATGTTGAAAGGATATTGCCTCTTCTCGGTGAGTCCAGAAATAAGAGGCACTATTTTACAATTAAGGGTCACTCTTATAGCACAGAGAGAAGAAGAATTTCTTTCCTCTCAGAGGGTTGTGTGACTTTGGAATTCTCCGCTTCAGAAGGCGATGGAAGCTAGGTCACTGAATATTTTTAAGGTGGAGGTAGTTAGATTCTTGTTAGGCAGGGGAAGTAAGGATTATTGGGCTAGGTGGGGAATGTGGAACTCAATACGAACAGATCAGCCATGATCTTATTGAGTGGCAGAGCAGGTTCAAGTGGCCAAATGACATTCAGCTCCTATTTTGTATGTTTGTAGGTTAATCCCTTATAAAGACTTTACAAGCACTTGGAGCTGTGAGTCAAACTGTGAATTAACAGGCACACCACTGTGATAGTCACAGATTGTGAAATCAGGTATGCGGTGCTGATACTGTACGGGTAACCCTCAGGCTTATGGCAACAATGCACGAAATAGCAAGCATTCTTTGAATACTCCGGACAGTTTTTATCAACACTCCATACAGTATTTTTTCAAATATTTAAAAGGCAGGAGATTTAAATGCCAAGTGCCCGTTGAAAGCTCCTTTTGTCAGCTCCCCTTTCAATGCTCTCTTTGACAGTTCCGATTAGCTTGAGAGTTCCAATGGGTTTATCCACTTTTTACGCACATTCATGTCTAATTTTAACAATCCCAAAAGGGCAAAGTGGTAAATGCGGGGTCACTTTTAACATTTAAGAAAAACTTGGACGGGTTCATGGATGAGAGGGGTGTGGAGGGATATGGTCCAAGTGCAGGTCAGTGGGACTAGGCATAAAATGGTTCGGCACAGACAAGAAGGGCCAAAAGGCCTGTTTCTGAGCTGTAATTTTCTATGGTTCTATGGCACCTCACCTCTCCCAAACGTGTCCCAGGATTATATCCAAAAGGGTACCTTACCTCTCCAAATAACTCCAGTCATGTTTATACCTGGTCCTACCAAATCTAATCTGCACAAGTCATATTCCCCACTCCCTCCTCGGGAAAATCAGATCAGACTTAAGGCATCTGCACTTTAACATGTGCAGTTGCCTTCATGAATCACAGATGTCCAAAATTTTACCCACCCCATCACTCTACCCCAACCAAAATGGTGGGGGTTTGTTGGGGGAGGTTGGGGATGGCTTCTGGATTCTGGCACCATTTTTGTAAAGATGGAGAATCTTTCTGTCTCTGAAAATTCAGGCCCAAGGCTTCTATTGTTAAATAATAGTACGTTTTCCAGCAACATCAATGTAAAATACAATGAGTGATTTCCATGAGCTATATCTTACTTGTTATAAACACTGTTGTGAGGATAAACTTGGATTGCTCTTTTTAGTGCAAAGAAGGCTATTAGGTGATTTGATAGCGGTGATCTAAATCATGAACAATTTAGATAGAGTAAATAAGAAAAAACAGTTTCCAATGACTTAAGGGTCAACGAAAAGAACTAGTGGCAACATGAGGGAAAACATGCTTCTGCAATGTGTGATTAGGATTTGGAATAGACTAGCTGATGGGTGATGGAAGAGGATTCTATGGCAGCCTTCAAAAATGAAGCTGAAAGAATTGCAGGGACATGGAGAAAGAGCAGGGAAATGGGACTAACTTTGCAAGAGCTGGTACAGACTTGATGGGCAGAATGGCATCCTTTTTTATTAATTTGTTCTTTCACAGGATTTGCGTCTCGCTGGCTAGACCAGCATTTATTGCCCATCACTAATTGCCCTTGAGAAGATGATGGGGAGCTGCCTTCTTGAACTTGAACTGCTGCAATCAGTGCTGTAATATCCCATGATTCTATCATTCTGATTTATTTGCCATACAATTGAACGGCCATAACCCTGTTTGACATGAGACGACAAACATAATAAATGAAGAATCAAGTTGCTTGTGAAGAGAGGATTATTGTTCTTGATATAGATCATGCTTCCTCTCACCGATGTTCATTGCGGTTAGTTATGATATCATCCAATACTGGAGAAGCAGACTTAAAAACTATCATCCTCTTATGTATTTCACACGCGTAGGCTCTACAATTATCCCAGATGCTACTTACAACAAAGCTTCCCGAGAAAGCTTAGTGATAGATGATATTAGGTGAGTTGATCAAAGATCGTTGGAAATAGTGGGAACTTTGTTTGATAAGTAAAGATCAAAGTGTCTGTCATGTTGATCATTCCAATCTTCCCATATGGTTCAAAGGGATTAGATTTTATGCAAACCAAGGAAGAACAGCTTGATATATTTGAAACCCATCTCCCGAGACAGCCTTTTAAGCCAAAAACCTGACAAATAATTGGCCGTGACTCAGTGTGCGATTGTGCTGAGTTAATGCGACTCACCATAAAAGCTCTGGTGAAGAGGGCAGCAGTCGATCAGCCATCTGGAGGGAACAGAAAACAGTTAATAAGGAAAGGAAAACAGTACGTGAGTAAAATTCCAAAGGACGGGAAGACACCGTGATACAGACAACGCGCAATGAGTGAAGTACTAACCATACATTCCAGATGATATAATAGCACAAGTTTTTTATTATTCATTCGTGGGACATGGGCGTCGCTGGCTGGCCAGCATTTATTGTCCGTCCCTAGTTGCCTGAGGGTGGTTGAGAGTCAACCACATTGCCGTGGCTCTGGAGTCACATGTAGGCCAGACCGGGTAAGGACGGCAGATTTCCTTCCTTAAAGGACATTAATGAACCAGATGGGTTTTTCCAATGCAACATGGTTAATCAGTCATTACAATGCAGGTACGCTTGAATTTTAGTATTGGCGTGAAATGTTTTTGTTTTCGCTCAATTGTGAATTTGGAGTTAAAATCCAGAGGCAGATCCAGTCTGACTCAACTGAGCAGTGGAGTGACACTCTCAGAGGGAGAGTCTAATACCAATTCAGTTTGAACCACTTAGGGAGGAACTTCAGCGCAATGTCAAAACAGATTTAGAAAGTGCTTGAGACAATTTCCTTGTACCTGAATACATTTAAAACTGCTATTAATGTGTTTACAGAATGCCACCTACGCTCTACCTAAAAATGAGATAGAAAAAGGGAGCAAAACGGTCAGAAATTGAGTGAGTTGTAACCAAGATCAAAGCCCTGGTTTAATTTTAAAATCAATGGAGCAGGTGATGCCTCGTACTGAGTTAGAAAGTCCCACAAGCAAGCTTCCCACCCATTTGAAATTCAGCGGGAAATAAAACCACACAGTTCCAATGTCACATGCCGAGACCAGCTGCCAGGGCCTTTCTGCAGGGGTTTTACGATTGGGAGGGACTTGGTGAGTCTGCTCAAAAGGACATCCTTAAGGGTAACAAACTTACATTTTGGGGCCTCTTCCTGGTCCAATGCACACCCCGCTTGGTTTTCCAGTCTCCCTCTCCAGTGTCTAAACTGCCCCCCATCTCCAGAATCCGATCCCTTGCCAGGCCTTTACTTACTTGAGGACCCCTGAGACTGGAGCAGCTGGCTAAGCTTCAGTCACTCTTCAGCCGTGGAACTTTGCATTGTAAAAGTTCCTCTTTCTTGTCCTTGTTTTCCAACTCTTCTGCTTCTGCTGAAGTCCTTGAAATGCTTCAGTAGCCGAGAGGACTACAACTACTGGCACCCGCCTCTCACCTGTAAAATAGCCGAGCAGGAAAGCAAAATCATGTGAGGACCTTGTCTGCCTGTATCAATTTTCAGGCAGACTTTTAAAGAGGCATCCAGTACTTTAGTCCACGGCCATTTAAATATGTCACTTGGAGTGTTATACCTGTGGTAGACAGGAGACCAATTGCAATTTTATGTCAAGAAAAGGGAGGAAAACACAGGGCACATGTGAGTGCCATTTTGTCCAGGGATTCAGGTCTAACTGGTGAATCATGGAATTATAGAATCATACAGCGCAGAAGAGGCCCTTTGGCCCATCAGGTCTGCACCGACACATTAGAAACACCTGAATTCCCACCTAATCCCATCTGCCAGCACTTGGCCTATGGCCCTGAATGTTATGATGTGCCAAGCGCTCATTCAGATACCTTTTAAAGGATGTGAGGCAACCCACCTCTACCACCCTTCCAAGCAGCACATACCAGACCGTCACCACCCTCTGGGTAAAAAAGCATTTCCTCACATCCCCCCTAAACCTCCAGCCCCTCACCTTGAACCTATGTCCCCTCGTGACTGACCCTTCAACTAAGAGGAACAGCCGCACCTTATCCACTCTATCCATATCCCTCATAATCTTGCACACCTCGATCAGGCCACCCCTCAGTCTTCTCTGCTCCAACGAAAACAACCCAAGCCTCTCTTCATAACTTGAATGTTCCATCCCAGGCAGCACCCTGGTGAATCTCCTCTGCACCCCCTCCAGTGCAATCACATCCTTCCGATAATGTGGCGACCAGAACTGCAAACATAGCACTTTAGCTGTGGCCTCACCAAAGTTCTATGCAACTCCAATATGATTTCCCTGCCTTTGTAATCAATGCCTGAATTGATAAAGGCAAGTGACATTGTTTCATTCCTCGATTTGTAAATGTTACCCCAGGATCCACAGGTGATATGCAGCAAATTTGGTCAAATTGTGACTGAAAATAAAGCAAATGGGAGGAGGTGAGGGGAGAGACAGTGAAATAGGTTCTCGGCTGCAGCACAAAGTGAATGGACAGCTAAAGCCAAAGAAAATAATGTGGAAGAAACAATTTCATCCCCAAACCACTGCTTTGATTTTCCTACATTTCTGTGTGGATGGATCAAGAGATAAATTAGGCCCCAACCGGCAGTAGTACTGTCACTAAGATGGTATTTTGTCAAAGATCCTATTAATCGTTCTACCTCTTTTACAAACCATCTTTTCACAGGCGAACAGATTTGATTGTCCAGCTCTTAATTGGAACAATTTTTATTGCTGTTATTCTTTCTCCTTCTGGCTACTTGTGGATCGATATTCAGTTATAGAGTGGAGCAAGATGCCACATCATTTATGTTGGCCTTTGGAACATTAATTTAAAAAGCCTGGAAAATCCTCCACATCGTGCCTTTGATTGTTTTAACCTTTTCACAAGGTCCTCATAAAAATAAATAAACCAAACTTTCGTGTCAAACGATCAGCCGTTTACTAATTATACAGCTGCATAAAAATATTTAGTAAGGATCAAGCCTCATTTGGCAAGACGCATTTCCATTCTGAAAAGATAGCACATGTTTAATGAATTTTTTAATAGGAGGATAAACAACCAAGGAACATAAGGCCCAAAACAAATAAATTCAGAGACATATAAGTCATGAAGGGACATCAATAGAGTATTATCAAATGTCTGAGCAACAGTGAGGTTGGCTTCAACTCTTAAACAGGTGATACCAGATACTACAGTAAGGAGACAAGATGACCGGAATTTTACCGGACCACCCGTCACGGGAATCAGAGTGGGCGAGGGGCGGACTGTTGACCTCGGGCGGGATTTTACAGTTTCAGGACAAGTGAGGCTACAATATCCAGCCTGATATTTTAGACAGGGCATCGAATTACGTTTTCTGGTTGGAGCTTAGGAATAAAAAGGGGGCAACCACATTGCTAGGTATTTATTATAGACCCCTCCAGATAGTCAGTGAGAAATTGAGGAGCAAATATGTGCACAATTCGCAGAAGTGCGTAAAAATCAATAACAATCTCATAGGGTGGCACGGTGGCACAATGGTTAGCACTACTGCCTCACAGTGCCAGGGACCTGAGTTCAATTCCCGGCTTTGGTCATTGTCTATGCGGAGTCTGCACATTCTCCCCGTGTCTGTGTGGATTTCCTCCAGGTGCTCTGGTTTCCTCCCACAGTCCAAAGACGTACTGATTACGTGCATTGGCCATGCTAAATTCTCCCTCAGTGTACCCGATCAGGTGTCGGAGTGTGGCGACTAGGGGATTTTCACAATAACTTCATTGCAGTGTTTATGTAAGCCCACTTGTGACACTAATAAATAAACTTAAACGATAGTTTAATTATATTAGGTGATTTCAACTTTCCCAACATTAACTGACATAAAGATTAAAGGCTTGGATGGAGAAGATTTCTTGAAATGTGTACAGAGGAATTTTTTAGGTCAATATGAAGAGGGTCCAACAAGGGAGGGAGCTGTACTGGACCTAATTCTGGGGAATGAAGCCAGATAGGTTGTTGAGGTGGTGGTGGGGGAGCATTTTAGTGATAACGATCACAACATGGTACAATTTAAGCTTGTTATGGACAAAGAAATAGACAAGTTACAAAAAAAGTTTTGGATTAGGGAAGACCGTTTTTTATAAAATAAGGCAGGAACTGGCCAAGGTAGGCTGGGAACAGCTACTTGTGGGGAAATCTACAGGAAAGTAGTAGGGAGTATTCAAAAAGCAAATGGTGAGGGTACAGTCCCAACATGTTCCCTCTAGAGTGATAGGAAGGAGTAACAAGCCCAAAGAACCACGAATGACCAGAGATAGTCGGAATACAATGAGAAGGAAAAAAGAGGCCTTCAGCATATACAAGGGGAGCAAATCAGCAGATACATTAGTGGAATACAGAAAGTGCAGGGTTGAGCTTACGAAAGCAATTAGGAAAGCAAAGAGGGGATAAGAGAAAGCTCTGGCTAGTAAAAGTAGGGAAAATCCCAAGATATTCTTTTAGTATATTACCAGGGAAAAAGTAGGGCCCATTAGGGACCAAGGGGGCAATCTGGGGTGGAGCCAGAGGACATCATGAATACTTGAATGAATACTTCACATCTGTCTTCACCCAAGAGTATGAGAATGAAGGTACGGAACTCAAGGAGAGAGACTGAGGTTCTTGAGCAAATTGACATAGGGAGTGTCAAGGTATTGGAGGTGTTGGCAGGCTCATAAGTGGACAAATCTCCAGGTCTGGATGAATTGTGTCCAAGGCTGCTGTAGGAGGCAAGGGAGAAGATTGCAGGAGCACTGACGCAAATTGTTAATTCCTCTCTTGCCACAGGGGTGGGCCAGATGGCTGGAGAACAGCTAATGTAGTTGCACTACTTAAGAAGGGTTGTAGAGATAAGCCAAGGAACCACAGACCAGTGACTCTCACGTCAGTGGTAGGGAAAATATTGGAGAAAATTCTGAAGGAGGAAACCTATCTCCACTTGAAGTGGCAAGGCTTCACCAGTGATAGTCAGCATGACTTTGTCCGAGGGAGGTTATGCCTATCAAAGTTGATTGAATTTTTTGAGGAGGTGACCAGGTGTGTAGATCAGTGTAGTGCAATTGATGTCATTTATATGAATTTCAGCAAAGCCTTTGACAAGGTCCCACATGGGAGACTTATAAAGCAGACACATGGGATACAGGTTAATTTGGTAAGGTGGATTCAAAATTGGCTTAGTTGTAGGAGACAGAGGGTGAGGACAGAAGGCTGCTTTAATGACTGGAAGCCAGTGTCCAGTGGCATACCACAGGGATCTGTGCTGGGTCCCCTACTATTCATCATTTATATAAACGACATAGATGATTATGTGAGGGGTATTCCAATCATTTAAATGTCCCAACCACTTTGACAAGCTAGGGGAGAAGAGAAGTGTGTAAGGTATACGGGTGAGGGAGGTAGGAGGTTGGGGGTATGATGTTGGGTGTTCGCAGCTGGGGGATGAAGATCGAGGGGACAGTCGGGGCGGCGGGAGGTGGGGGAGATGAGGTTGGATGGTTGGGGGATGTCGGTGTGGGGTCCAGTGTGGGGGGGTTGGGGGTTAGTGGGTCATTAGTATAGCTACCCAGGAGTTAGAACTGGTTTCAATCCTTCTAACATTTCCCAGGCGACTATCCTGGTAAGTGAGGCGCAATCATCTTTCCCATTAAATCGAAGGGTTCCAAATGCAGGCCAATTGCCAAACAGAAGTTAAAATTGCCTGAGTAATTCTGTCCAGTCCTTGCATGGGGACTTCCAAGGGGTCCTCCGGCACACCTTCTGGGGTACCTCCAGAATATCACCCTTCGGGGAAGAGAAACTCTGGGCCATTATGTCTGTCAATGGCCCATCTGGCCTCTACCTGCACCCAACCCTATCTCCTCCCACTACCACTGTGCATAAAGTCATTTTTGCAGTTCATCTTCAACCCTGACCTAAATTCTGCTCAAATTTATCACGTCTGATTCCTCCTCAATTGTTATCTCTGCTGTTCAATTTTGCTGTTTGATTCTCTTCAACACATTCTGTTCAAGAGACGTAGATATTCTATTTGAACACTGCTGAGTGGATCACTGATCAAACGTTGCAGCGGTTATTTTTAGTTCGCGTTTTATTTTAAGAGAGTTGGATTTCTCAAGAAAGATCTAATTTTCTTAAGGCAAATGTCCCATTGTTTGTTGGAGAGGGAACAGAATCTTGAAGAATCAGCATCGTTCTGGCATTACCACTTACAACGCCTTGTTGTGATATATTCTTCTTGCAAGAACAAAATAATGTTATTGTGCAAGCTGCTTACAGTTGGAAAGCTATTGCGGTAACTTTACAAAGGCATTAAAAATCCCTTTAAGCTGTAATGTCTTTACAATTGACAGTGGCTTTGACCTTGGAATGTCAGCTTCTCCTGTTCCTCAATCAATCATAGGATCAGGAGCTAATATTACGGAATTGACGACGCCAAGAGTTATAAATGTAGGTGCGTGTGACAGGTAGCAAAATAAAGACGCCTTCAAGAATCACATCTTGGCATTGTTATTTAAATCCACCCTCACCTCTTGTCACGAGATTAGAATGGTCAATATTTCGCCAATACTGTTGCAGGAACAAAGTATGTCATTCGGAAGGGCGAGAAGAAAAAGAAGTGATTAAAAACTGGGCACGTGGCCCGGTGCCACTGAACGTGTTACGGGTAGACACAGGATTGGTGTGCCAGCCAGAGGCTGTTACAGAAAGGACGTGGACAGATACAGCACTAATGTGCGCCATATTCACTGGCCTGGAGAGATTGGGAGGAGGGAAAAGGGGGCGCACGAGCATTTCTATTTCAGAACTTGAAAACTATTACAGGCTGTTTCAGGTATCCGTGGGCAACATTTCTACAAAAGAGACGTGGATCAGTGTCAGAGCCTAGAGGACATAATCTTCGACTGCCAGCCACCCATTCACACCTGATATCCTGCAGTTGAAAATCCAGGAGGTGGGGGGGGGGGGGGGGTGAAGTGGGTTGCAGGAGGGGGGGAGTGGGTGGAACCTCAGCCCTATAAATAGGCAAACTGTCTGCACACTTGTCTCTGGGTAAATAGGGATCCACTGAGTGTTGGAGGGCCTGTGCTTTCCAGAGACAAATGGGGGGAATATGAACCTCGTGGTCTAACCATGAAATAGACCACTGGAAGTCGCTGAAGTAAGGACTGAGAAAAACTGTTGGTTTATGTTCTTGCGAAGGCCAGGACAAACCCAGAAGCAAACTCTAGTCCTGCGCGGCTGCCATCAGATTTGCCAGCTCTGGCCAGCTGTATGACAACCCAGAGGGTGGATACTGGATGACAAGTGCTATGCATTTTGCACAGAAGCATGGACTATCTATAAAACTGGAAGAAGCCATTCATACACTCTTAGTCCACTTTGCAACATTTGGTCTGTCACCCTGTAGATTATGGAACTTCAAACATATATCCAAGTCTTTTTTAAATGAATTCCTGCCCGTACCATCCTGTCTGACAGTAAGTCCTTGACCTCTACTGCCCTCTGAGTGAAAATATTCTCACAATTCCCACCAAATTCTTCAGCCAATAACTCCAAATTTCTGCCCCTGATTATTTCCAACCTGGTGTTGTTAGACTCCTTACTGTATTTTTTACACATGCACATTACACTAATACACAACACACACAACATACCTAACATTCATGATACGCACACATACAACACTCAATACACACCTAAAACACACATACATACAATACACACAACACGCACACGCATACAACAGACAACACACACAACAAGTAACACACACAACACTCCATACATACACAACGCACAGAACGCTTAAAACACAACACACACCCACACAACACACACACGGTCACAATGGACAATAGACGCACAACTGACAACATGCGCACACAACAGGTAACACACACAGCATGCAGACAGCATATGCAACACATAACACTCAACACACACAAAACATAAAATGTACACACAACACACAATATACACGCAACATGCAGCATGCACACAACACACACACATGTACAATGGAAATGTGCTAGAGGAGGTCATTGGCATGCGGAAACAAAGCATGCACTGCATTTGGCTGAAGTCGACATCTCAGCATGGGCTCACTGGAATGTCACAGCCACAAGCCATCCTGCAAAGGGGCCCGGGCTCCACAATGATGGCCAGACAGCTGTGGGATTTTTTAATTTTTCCCCATGCTGAAAAGAATGAGTTGCTTTCAGGGCCTATCAAAATTTGCCCCCTTTGAATCACAATTGCAGGTTATTACTGCCAGAGGAGTTTCCTAAAACTTCTAAACATCTGAAACTCAGCTTACTATTTCCACTTCCCTCTTACAGGTCATTTCTGAAGCGACTACGCAGTCCATTCACAGTCACATTCAAACTAACCAGAGGTCTTGTAAGTACTGATCACACATTATTGTCGAGGGTTGAATGTGTTCAACTGGACTGTGACAGAAAGCTATATTGTTGCTTTTAATTGTACTCAGGAGACCTCTCTGGTCCAAGCACAGCTTCCCTCCAAAGATGATGAAACACTTGCACGAAGTGAGTGCCAGTGTCTTGGAGCAAGAGTACAAGTTAATATACAAAATGGCAGATCAAATGCTGGGAAATAAATTGTACCAGTGCTGCATACTATTTTTCTTCTGAATCCCAATTTGCATTAGTAGATAAATGAATGTAATGGAATAATTCCTGTCTCCCTGCTGAAGGCCTTGCTTTGACGTGACCCACTAAAGAGAACATTGACTACTTTTCTCCCATGTCACGCCATCCATCGTGGCATTGAGTGCATTTTCTGGTCACGTGCGAAGCAATCCTCTCTGACAAACATTTGAACTGATGTCGGCCGTACGCATCACTACTGAACGGGGAACAAACAAAGTTGAAGGACAAAAAGAATAAGGTAATAAAGCAAGCCATTCATTCTGAAAGGAATGGAAATAAAGGATGAGGGGTTTTTTTTGCGGCTGTCACAGCCGCACTACTTTCTGCCGGGCGACAACAGCTAAACAATTAGCCTTCTGTCTGGCTTCCTTCTGAATTCATACAGCAATTTGTTATAATGAATGGATTCAATTAAAATGGAAATATATTAAAAATAACTGCCTGCTGCATAACCATAGACATGGAAATAGTGAGATACAAGCTGTTGTGACAGACTACATGCTGACTTTGACAAAAATGAATAGAAAGGTCACCATACAGTGTTCATACCAATTTATTTTCAATATAGCAGTGGTCACGTATATTGTAATCTACTTTATGAAATTATTGATATTTATAAATTGTATCTATGTATTGTGCTTCAAATAATAAGGGAAATTAGGTTTGGCTGAATAAGGATGTTCTGATTCAGCACTCCGATGCAAGGAGTGGAGTCACTGTACCGAGATGTAAAGACACCGCGGCCAAATTTCTCACGGGTTCTGCGCCTCTGTGAGACGTTTGTGCTCCCCATAAGAGCCATCTTCACTCAACTCTGACACCAGCCTGACCACAGGGCAGGATGAGGACCACATTGCCAGTGGTTGTAAAGGTGAGCGTGGCAGTGAGCATCTTACACGTCTGCCTCATTCCGGGCTGGAATTGGCTATTTTTGCAGCGGGTGCAGTTTTCTGCCCACTGCTTTGAAAAGAAGAGTCTCTATTCAAAGAGAGTTAACTATATTTCACTCTCTCTTTCCAGAGAGAAGCAGGCAGAGAATATGCAGTTTTAATAGGATTGCAGGCTGCCCCCCCTCCCCCTCCCCACCTCCCCCTCCCCCTCCCCACCTCCCCCTCGCCCCCCCACCGCCCGACATTGTGCAGAGCGTCACTGACTGCAGACACACACACTTTGCATGTCAACTCTGTCCTATACCAAAACCGAGAGGAATTCCACTCCATTAACATTCAGCTGATGTGTGACCATCAGCAGTGAATCGTGCAGGTCAATGCCTGGCATCCTGGCAGCAGGCATGACGCCTTCATTCCATACCAGCTGTATTTGAGTCATAACAGCAAATCCCAGGGTGGCAATTGGACGACAAGGAGTATCTGCTGACCACTTGACTCATGCGTGCAATTCCTGCATACGTGCACAGAACAATTCACATGAAATGAGATGGAGCATGCTAAAACATTGCTTCCACTGATTGGCTGACCTTGCAGAAGCTCGACAGTACTCGGCAGAGCAGCTGGTCAAGTTGATCATGGGCCCCAGCCACATGCTGCCCAATCATGTCATCATGAGGGGGCAACCTTACAGCAGTTAGCAACTGAGGAGCAAGAACTTGAGGAGGAGGAAGAGTAGGAGGAAAAAGAAAAAGAGGAGATAGCCGGGTGGCACAGTGGCACAGTGGTTGGCACTGCTGCCTCACAGCGCCAGGAACCTGGGCTCAATTCCCAGCTTGGGTCACTGTCTGCGCAGAGTCTGCACATTCTCTCCGTATCAGCGTGGGTTTCCTCTGGGTGCTCTGGTTTCCTCCCACAGTTTGAAAGGCGTGCTGGTTAGGTGCATTGGCTATGCTAAATTCTCTCAGTGCTTATTGCAAAGCACTGCTCCGCAGGCTGGGAGCCACTCCTGTTTAAACTCCTCCCAGTTGTCTACCATGTTTGCATGTGGGTGGCACAGTTGTTATGTGGATTGGCCATACTAATTGCCCCTTAGTGTGCAAAGATGTGTTGGTTAGGTAAAGTAGCCATGTATAATAACTCCAGGAGTCAGCTGTAAAGGAACAGTGCTTTAGTGCACAAAATAAAGTAAAACAAAACCATTAGCCTGTGGTGAACACAAGCAGGTCCCAACTGGGACAATACAATAATAGACCCACTCAGGGGCCTGCTTTATGAAGGACTCGGTATAAGAGCTCCACTTGGTGAGTTAATTACCAATTACCATAGAGCTTGTATTCAATGAGTCCTACAGGGAGGTCAATCAGTGATTCCCCATGCAAGTCTTGGGGGTTACCACACTATGGTAAATGGGCGGGGATATAACAATAGGGCTGGGGGTGAGAGGGGCAGGACCGGGGTGGATTGCTCTTTCGGAGAGTCAGGGCAAATGGGACAAATAGCCTCCTTCTGGCCTGCAGGGCTTCTATGGTTCTACAGTTCAGTCATTCAAAGTCCTTGTGACGTGCTGCCAGCCCTGAAACCATTTATGTGTATCACTGTAACACTGACGGCAACAAGGAGTCTAGTAACAATAAATTTATTTAACTAGCGCTGCAGCTGTAAGAAAATGATTGGGCTCTGTCCGAGGTCAGAAGAATGAGGGGAGATCTTATAGAAACATATAAGATTATGAAGGCAATAAATAAGATAGAAGCAGGGAAGTTGTTTCCACTGGCAGCTGAAACTAGAACTGGGGGCATGGCCTCAAAATAAGGGGGAGCAGGTGTAGGATGAACTGAGGAGGAACTTCTTCACCCAAAGGGTGCTTTATTGCACAAAATAAAGTAAAACAAAACCATTAGCCTGTGGTGAACACAAGCAGGTCCCAACTGGGACAATACAATAATAGACCCACTCAGGGGCCTGCTTTATGAAGGGCTGGGGGTGAGAGGGGAATTCCCTGCCTGGTGAAGCAGTTGAGGCTACCTCATTGAATGTTTTTAAGACAAGGTTAGATATATCTTTGAACAGTAAAGGAATCAAGGGTTATAGAGAATAGAATAGAAACCCTACAGTGCAGAAGGAGGCCATTCGGCCCATCGAGTCTGCACCGACCACAATCCCACCCAGGCCCTACCCCCACATATTTTACCCGCTAATCCCTCTAACCTACGCATCCCAGGACTCTAAGGGGCAATTTTTTTAACCTGGCCAATCAACCTAACCCGCACATCTTTGGACTGTGGGAGGAAACCGGAGCACCCGGAGGAAACCCACGCAGACACGAGGAGAAAGTGCAAACTCCACACAGACAGTGACCCGAGCCGGGAATCGAACCCGGGACCCTGGAGCTGTGAAGCAGCAGTGCTAACCACTGTGAGCGAGTCCACAAAAAGATCAGCCATGATCTTATTGAATGGCAGAGCAGGCTCGAGGGGCCAAATGGCCTACTCCTGTTCCTAGTTCTTATGTCCCAGGGATATCTGGCACTCTCCCGCCACATGACGCTGGCCGTAACTACGCCATCACATAGTCACGTGACTGCCCAGTCGAAAATGATAACCTATTGGCCCAGATCTTCCACTCAGCAGTGAGACTGAGATGCATGTCGATTGAAAACGCATTCTTATCTTTTCTTGCCGGAGCAGTCGGGAATTCCTGCCCCAGCTGCAGGATTCAGACATCATCAGAAAGCACCAGGTGGAGTAGTGGCGAGTCGCAAAATCACCAAGGTCATGCCCTCTTTGATGTCAGCAGTCAAAGGAACACCCCTGGATTTGCAACAGCCTTTCAGTGTTGTAAGCGCTTTTCTTTATTTCTTAAGCAACTGAGCAATGTTAAGCATTTTCCAGGCACAGGCCCAACAATTTTGAAACTTTGAAAGACTTTGAATTGCTTTTATGAGTTTGTACAACCTTTAATGCAATATAAGTAAATGCAAAAAAGTCTTGAAATTTATTTTAAAATACTAAAAATGGCGAAGTCCGTTTTACAGTATTGTGGATGTAGCCTCGCAAAATAAGCAACAATTTCTAATCTTTTAAAAACTTGCTTTTATACGTTTGCTTTGAATTGTTTACAAGTGGTTTCAAGTGCTTTGAATTGTACAGTAGTTTATGGACTTTTGGATTCATTCCAGTTTCAAAATGTGTTAATTCTACTGAACTTAATGCTTTTTGAAGATGGACAGGTGTTCATAATTGGTTGTGTGGGTTTAAAACGCTTTCAAGTGCTTTGAATTGTTTATCCAGCATTTATGGGATGTTGAATTCATTCCAATTTTTTAATGTGTTTGTACTACTCAGTGTAATGCTCAGGGCGGGGGCGGATGGAGGGGTTCCTGGGGGTATAGTGGTGTTGGGGTGGTGGGGATATTTCACCGAGTTTGCTTCGCTGGTTAGGTACATTGTGCTTTCTGTATGGTGGCACAGTGGTTAGCACTGCTGCCTCGCAGCGCCAGGGACCCAGGTTCGATTCCTAGCTTGGGTCACTGTCTGTGCCGAGTCTGCATGCTCTCCCTGTGTCTACATGGGTTTCCTCCGGGTGCTCCAGTTTCCTCACACACTCCGAAAGATGTGCTGGTTAGGTGCATTGGCCGTGCTAAGTTCTCCCTCAGTGTACCCGAACAGGCGCCGGAGTGTGGCGACTAGGGGATTTTCATAGTAACTTCATTGCAGTGTTAATGTAAGCCTAACTTGTGACACTAATAAATAAACTTAAACTTAAATCTATTCTGTGTAAGAAAAAGGTCCTTCCCCATACAGCTTCCATTGTAAATCCCTTCCAACTCCGGCCCTTATCCTATGGTCAAGAGTTCCAGGCATCTGGCGTATGTTTCGAGGCAGGTTCAGGTCATCTAACTAACGACTCTGACAGCAGGGTCAGTTCCATTAAAACCATTACAATGTTAGAGGGATCCAGGCAGCACAGTCCTGCCTTCCAGAAGGTTGATATTCCTGCGTGTGTGTGTCTCAGTGGCTCTTGAAGCTCAACAGACACAACTTTGGATATCTGTGCTTTTTGTACGGTGGCACAGTGGTTAGCACTGATGCTTCAGAGCGCCAGGGACCCAGGTTCGATTCCTGGCTTGGGTCACTGTCTGTGCGGAGTTTGCACATTCTCCCCGTGTCTGCGTGGGTTTCCTCCAGGTGCTCCGGTTTCCTCCCACAGCCCGAAAGACGTACTGGGTAGGTGTGCATTGGCCTTGCTAAATTTTCCCGCAGTGTACCCAAACAGACGCCAGAGTGTGGTGACTAGGGGATTTTCACAGTAACTTCATTGCAGTGTTAATGTGGCACGGGGGCGGCATGGTAGCACAGTGGTTAGCACTGCTGCTTCACAGCTCCAGGGACCTGGGTTCGATTCCCGGCTCGGGTCACTGTCTGTGTGGAGTTTGCACATTCTCCTCGTGTCTGTGTGGGTTTCCTCCGGGTGCTCCGGTTTCCTCCCACAGTCCAAAGATGTGCGGGTTAGGTTGATTGGCCATGCTAAAATTGCCCCTTAGTGTCCTGAGATGTCCTGGGATTAACGGGTAAAATATGTAGGGATATGGAGGTAGGGCCTGGGTGGGATTGTGGTCGGTGCAGACTCGATGGGCCGAATGGCCTCTTCCTGCACTGTAGTGTTTCTATGATTAATATAAGCCTACTTGTGACAATAATAAATAAACTTTTTTAAAATCTTAAAACTCTACAAGGACACCCAAGTCTCTCTGTACATCAACATTTAAGTTTCACGCCTTTTAAAACATATTCTGCTTTTCTAATCTAACTACCAAAGTGAATTGCCTCACACTTCCCCACATTATATAACAAATGCCACCTTGTTGCCCACTCACTTAACCTATCTATATCTTTTGCCCACTCACTTAAACTATCTATATCTTTTTGCACCCGCTTTGTGTACTCTACATAACTTACATTCCCAACTAGCTTTGCATCAACAAACCTAGATACATTACTCTTAGTTTCTTCTTCTAAGTCACTACTGTAGATTGTAAATAACTGAGGCCCCAGCACTGATCCTTGCAGGACTCCACTTGTTATAACTCACCAGTTTGGAATTCCCCATTTATATTTACTCTTGGCTTCCTGTCCATTAACCAATCCTCCATCCTTGCTAAACTACTGCCCCCAATTCCATGAGCCCTTATCTTGCATATTAACCTTTGCTGTGGCACCTCATGGAGCGCCTTTTGGAAATTCAAGTATGCTACATCTACTGGTTCCCTTTTAATCAACCCTGCTTATCATATCTTGCATTAAGATATTTCCTTTTGCAAAACCATATTGATTCTGTTGTCCGATCATACTATGATTTTCTAAGTGAAATGACTGTGGTGAACCATAGATGGTTACCACTATGGGTACTTGTACATATGTTACTCTTGTTACTGTTGGGGTTAGGGTTTGGGTGTTCCACCTGTTATTATTGTTTATGTGGTACACTCCGTTCGGCTCTGCCTTCTTACAGGAGTATAAAGGTCACTGCTACTTCCTAGTAGTCTTTAGTCTGGGATAATATTGTTGAGTAGTGTGCTCCTATTTGTCGTGAATAAAAGCCTTTATTCCCGGGTACGTCCTAGCCTCCCGTGTGAATCAATCGTGCATCAATGACAAGACTTCCTTAATAATAGATTATTGCTGCAGTGGTTCAAGCACTTTCAGAGCAGCCAGGGCTGGGCCATAAATGCCGGCCTAGCCAGCGAGACCCACATCCTGTAAATGAATTTTAAAAAAGGATTCCAGCATTTTTCCAGCAACTGGTATTAGGCTAACTGACCTCTCATTTGTTATTTTCTCTTTCCCTTGCTTTGTGTTAAATTTGCTAACTTCCTGAGTGCGAGTGCAAAGGGGAAGGCGGTGGCGTAGTGGTATTGTCGCTGGACTAGTAATCCAGAGAACCAGGATATTGTTCTGGGGACCTGGGTTCGAATCCCGCCACGGCAGACGGTGAAATTTGAATTCAATAAAAATCCAGAATTAAAAGATGACCATGAGGATGGTGAGTGTCTGGAACGAGCTGCCAGAGGCAGTAGTAGAGGCGGGTACAACTTTGGGGGCGGCGCGGTAGCACAGTGGTCAGCACTGCTGCTTCACAGCTCCAGCGTCCTGGGTTCGATTCCCGGCTCGGGTCACTGTCTGTGTGGAGTTTGCACATTCTCCCCGTGTCTGCGTGGGTTTCCTCCGGGTGCTCCGGTTTCCTCCCACAGTCCAAAGATGTGCGGGCTAGGTTGATTGGCCATTCTAAATTGCCCCTTAGTGTCCCGGGATGCATAGGTTAGAGGGGTTAGTGTGTAAATATGGAGGGATATGTAGATAGGGCCTGGGTGGGATTGTGGTTGGTGCAGACTTGATGGGCCAAATGGCCTCTTTCTGCACTGTAGGATTCTAACTGTTCTGGAATCAAGGGGATTTTGGAAAATCATGATGATTTCATTCACTATTTCTGCAGCCACCTCTTTTAAATCATTAAGGCGTAAGCCATTAGGTCCTGGGGATTTGTCAGATTTTAGCCCTTTAAGTTTCTCTAACAATTTATCTCTGCTGATGTTAAATACCTTAGGTCCCTCATCCTTATTAGCCCATTGGTCACCCTCTATTTCTTGTATGTAATTTTTGTGTATCGCACTGTGAAAACAGGGATAAAATATCTGTTCAACATTTTTGCCATTTTCTCATGATAATTTTGCCTATCTCTGTCTCTAAGGGACCAACGTTCACTTAAACTCCTCCCCTTTTTATATACTTGTAACAGCTTTTGCAATCTGCTTTTGTGTTGTTCGCAGGATTGAGACTTGGAGGCCATGGGGATTCAACAAACTAAGGTGCTTTATTAAGGAGATGCGTTCAGAACAGGCTGCAAATCTACTCTGCACAGTTATCCATACAAATGGTCGATGACGTCTCCTCCAGGGATAGATAGTGACCAGGACACAGGGGATAACTTCCCTGATCTTTGAAATATTGCCATGGGATCTTTTCACCCACCTGACCAAGCATATGGGGGCTCAGTTTATAGTCTCATCCAGAAGATGGCACCACCAACACTGCGGTGCTCCCTCAATACCGCACTAGAGTGTCAGCCTTGATTTTTCTGCTCAGGCCCTGGAGGAGGGCTCGAGTCTGGAATGTGTGATCCAGAGGCACGTGTGCTACCAACTGAGTGACAGCTGACACACTGAGGAGGTGCAGGCCTGAATTAAACATTGCAGGCCAACCACTCATGATACTGCCTCCCACTCCCGATGTGCCCATCAATTGGCAGCATGGTTATAGAGACCATTCAAATGATCAGGCAGAATGGAACTGGTGTGCTGTCTACATTGCAGTCAAGAGGCATGGTTTAATTGTAGATTGCATTACCTGTGTCTATCCAGTTTAGCCCCAAGTGTTCCTGAGGCAGTTTGGGATGGGACAACCTTTCCTTTCTTGTCAGAAAATTATGTTGATTAGATTCCAGATTTCTGATATCACACCTAGCTTCCACGCTGGTAGAGTTTGCCTGGAGGTTAGTTGCGTTTTACTTATGTTTTTTTCTGCATATTTCCAGAATTATTATCCGTCAGGAAAAGTCATCCCACATTTAGGACCTACTGCCATAAACCAATCCTCAAATTTCCTGGAAAGGAAATTCCAAACTCACTAAAACAGCTCAGTGTTGTTGTGATGACAGGATGAAAATAGTGGATGCTGCACTGATGAGACATTTCTATTTTAAAGTCTGGTTTTAGCCCATAATCATTTGAATTCTAGCTGATGTAGGGCAGAATAACTTCAGGCCAAAGGCTTTTGCCTCCACCCGTGACAAAGAATGAAGGTTTTATTTTTGTCTATTTATTTTCTTTATCAGCATTATCCACTCCTCAGAGAACCATTCCTTTCAGCAGGAAGGCTGGGCTAATGTTTAAAGTTTGAAGTTTATTTATTAGTGTCACAAGTAGGCTTGCATCAACCTTGCAATGAAGTTACTGTGAAAATACGCCAGTCGCCACACTCTGGCGTCTATTCGGGTACACTGAGGGAGAACTTAGCATGACCAATGTACCTAACCAGCACGTCTTTCGGACTGTGAGAGGAAATCAGAGCACCCGGAGGAAACCCACGCAGACACGGGGAGAACATGCAGGCTCCGCACAGATAGTGGCCCAAGCCGGGAATCGAACCCGTGTCCCTGTTGCAGTGAGGCAACAGTGCTAACTATGCAGTCTTCCTTAAACGGAACTGATTGTTGGATACCATGGCTTGCCAGCAGCAGTTATTCCTTCAATCTTATATGTTAGCTGATTGAATAACTTCCATGCATTTGTTTAAGAAGACTTCAAGTGGTTGCAAAGGCCGGCAGCCTTTCAAATGTGGCCTATTAAATCCTAAAGGAGAATTAGTTGAGAAGCATTATCTGTTAATAATTTCTCTTTCTAATGGGAGTTCTGCATTCAAGCCAATTATTACTTACCTGGGCATTGCAAAATCCGGGTGGTAGACATTTCACTTTACACTTTCTGGGCAGGATTTTCCGGCCACGCTCATCCCAAGACTGGAAATTCCCACCCGAGGTCAACGACCTTTGCATTGCCCGTGTCCTGCCCGCTATGGTTCCTGTGGCGGACAGGACAGGAAAACTCCGCCCTCTGTTTTTAACATTATGCTACATAGTGCACATTGGAGTGAGTGTGTGGATTCTGGGATGTGTACCTGCCCAGTTGTAATGTTGAATTCGCTGTCTCATTGTTCCCCTCCAAACCATTCGCCATCCTGACTTTGCCGCGGTGGCACAGTGGTTTTAGCACTGCTGCCACACAGCACCAGGGGCCCGGGTTCAATTCTGGCCTTAGGTGACTGACTATGGGGAGTTTACACATTCTCCCCATGTCAGCGTGGGTTTCCTCCAAGTGCTCCAGATTCCTCCCGCAATCCAAATATGTGCAGGTTAGGTGGATTAGCCATGGTAAATTGCCCCTTAATGTCCCAAGATGTGTAGGTTGGATGCATTAGCCATGGGAAACGTGTGAGGTTATAAGGATATGGTGGACGAGGGAGCCTGAATAAGATACTCTATCAGAGAGTTAGTGTAGACTTGATGGGTTGAATAGCCTCTTTCTGCACTGAAGGAATTTTAGGGATTCTATGAACAGTATTGTTATTCCTTCACTGTTGCTGGGTCAAAATTCTGGAACTCCATTCCTAACAGCACTGTGGATGTACCTACAACAGATGGAGCAGCAGGTCAGGAAGGTGACTCACTGTCACCTTGTCAAGAGCAATTGGGATGGGCAACAAATGCTGGCCTTGTCAGCAACACTCACACCCCATGAAAGAATCATAGAATCCCTACAGTGCCATTCGGCCCATCGAGCCTGCACTGACAACAATCCCACTTGGCTCCTATCCCTGTAACCCCACGTATTTACCCTGCTAATCCCCCTAACCTACACATTTTGGAACACTAAGGGGCAATTTAGCATGGCCAATCCACCTAACCTGCACATCATTGGACTGTGGGAGGAAACTGGAGCACCCGGAGGAAACCCACGCAGACACAGGGAGAATGTGCAAACTCCACACAGACAGTCACCCGAGGCCAGAATTTCCTTGTTATTTGGGGGCGGGGTGGGCACGGTGGTTAACCACTGTGCCACCGTGCCCCCCCCCCCCCCCCTCCCCCAATAATAAGGAAATAAATTCTGAGAAAGAGCCCTACAAAGCTTGGAAGAAAGGGTGGATTTTAGTTGACGGTGGGGGCTGGGGAAGGGCGGGAGAGGTGGGTGTGGGGGAAGAGAACTCGGTTCCCAGAAAGTTCCACTGGATTTCTGGCTAAAGAAGGAAAGCAAAAGTTTGAAATTTTAAACGAACTGAGTTCAATTATTTCTAACGGGACTGTTTTTCTTGCCATCATAATTAAAGAAAATTGTACCTCCAGGAAGGCTGCATAATTGTATGCACTCAGTCTGACCACCGATTGGGATGCACTGGGAGTGTGTGAAGTGTGCGATATCCAGCAGAGCAGCAGATTTAAAGAGCTCGCTAACATCATTTTGCACCTGAGAAAGCCATCAGCAAGATTTAATACATTCACTGTGCCCTGTAAGTAGCTGCTCCAGCTGTATTGCACAGGCATGAAGCACCACACACTTACACTTCAAACAGCTGGGTGCTATCCTGGACACGTTCCGATCATTTGGGAATGCTTTAACCACTCACACAATCATGACAGAACCTATATCCTTGCCTGTCATCCCTGCCAGTTTCCAGGAGAAACCTCCACTGGTACAGCTCATTTATCAGGAAATGTGTCGCTTTCAAGCAGCAGTGTGTGCACTGTCCGCTCACTGACTCAGGATTCAGATGGCAGGGTAATCATTTGAATAGCGATGTCACAACTATTTAGAATTACGGCAATTCAATCTGCTACAGCCCCCAGGAATTTCCGAACTCGCATGAAGAAATTTACATCGCAAATAGTCAGTCCAGGATTGGTGAAGGTTTATAGAGAGAGGGTCACATCGGAGGGCAATCTTGCACGATTGTTATCCCCCACAATGTTACCTCGGAACTGTCAACCATGAACATAGGTCAGAAGTTTATGATCCCCCCCACCCCCAACCCCACAACAGGTTCTGAGGCAGGGGCAAGGGGTGTGCGGTCAAATTTCAAGGAAGCTATTCCCTCCCAAGATCCCTCCCACTCAACCTGGTCACAATTTTGCACCAGGGCAGGTAGGGCTTCAAACAGAAAGCCCGCCCTTGCCCCAATTAAGGCTCTAACTGGCCACTTAAAGGCCTTTTCAATTTTTAGGCTGGTGGATGGATAATAGATCCTGGGAGGAAAAAACAAAATTGAGATAAGTTTGATTTTGGATGGGAAGAAGGGAGTGGGAGGGAGTGGGGAGGGGGGGCGGGGGGAGAGGGTGCCTCCGTCAGAATCCCCTTTTATCCCCTTCTTGACTGGGGAATGCACTCCACTGAGTCCCGGTGACCTCTAGGCCTCCCTTCCCTCTTGATCTACCCCACGAGACCCCAAGTGCCCCCGGTGACCACGTAGGGTGCCCCAGGTGACTCTGTGGGCTCCTCCCCCCTCACCTCTGTCCCCCTCCCTCCACTGCCCCTCTCCCCTCCCCGCCCCCCTCCCCCCGCCCCCCCCCCCCCCACCGTTCCGATGATTTTCCACAATGATGCCTCAGACATGTATTCCTTTTTCCACATCATTCCTTTTTCCTCAACAGAGAATTTCCCAACACTGTGGTTGATCCAATTTGCCCAATTTCCTTGGATCCCATGGGCTCTTACCTTCACTCTGAGCCTCCCACATGGGACCTTGTCAAAAATCTTGCTAAATAAACTACTTAAAATGTATTGCCCTCATCTACACACCTGGTCACCTCTGCGAAAAATTCTGTCAAGTTGGTGAGACATGACATCCCCTTAACAAAACCATGCAAACTGTTCTAGATTAATCCCTGCCTCTCCAAATGCAGATTAATCCTGTTTCTCAGAATTGCTTCCTATAGCTTCCCTACCACTAAAGTTAGACTGACTGGTCTGTGGTTCCCTGGTTTATCTCTTTCTCCCTTCTTGAATAATGGTACCACATTGGCTGTCCTCCAGTCCCCCGGCACCCCTCCTGTAGCCAGAGAGAAATTAAAAATGATTGCCAGCGCCCTTGTTATTTCTTCCCTTGCCTCACTCAACAGCCTGGGGTACATTTCATCCGGTCCTGGAGATTTATCTATTTTTAAACCAACTCAGAATCTCCAATCTGTCTATGTTAATTTATTGAATTGTATCACAGTCCTTCTCCCTGATTTCTATAGCCGTATCATCTCACTCCCGAGTGAACACCGACACAAAGGCCGGAATTTAATGGCACACCTGCCCAGATTCCGGGGGTGGGCGAGTCTCGGAGAACAGCATTCTCCATTGGTCTATGGTGGGATCGTATGAACCTCGGGTGAACGTGCTGGTAAAATTCCACCCAAAGTATTCATTTAGAACCTTCCCTAATCCCTCAGCTCTGTGGTCCTCAATGGGCCCTACTTTTCCCTAGTTATCCTTTTACCCTGAATGCGCTTGCAAAACAACTTAGGATTTTCCCTTATTCTACCTGTCAATTACACAAACTGCTGATAATACTCGCTTTGAATCTAAAAGACCCGTTTAATTGAAAAGCCTGCAAAAAATACTTTCCTCAAAGGCATGATTTTTCATGACCCTGCAATGTTGTGTATTTATGCTACTGAGCTAGTGAAAGTAATCAATTTGGGAGATAATTATATATTGTCACTGTAGTAGCTAACCCCTTTAAAGGCCAAACATTGGAAGGATCACGTGACCTAGTCGCTCAGTGGTTCACAACAATCTTCAGCCAGAAGTGGGTAATCTATCTGGGCCTCCTCCTGACATTCCCAATATCAGAGATGCCAGCCTTCAGCCAATTCAATTCACTCCACATGATATCAAGAAACAGTTGAAGGTACTTGATACTGCAAAGATTATTGGTCATAGTATCCCTACAGTGCAGAACAACAATCTTGCCCAGGCCCTATCGCCGTAACTCCATGTATTTACCTTGCTAATCCCCCTAACACTAAAGGACAATTTAGCATGGCCAATCAACCTAATCCGCACATCTGTGGATTGTGGGAGGAAACCAGAGCACCCAGAGGAAACCCACACAGACATAGGGAGAGCTACAAATTCCATACAGACAGTCACTCGAGGCCAGAATCGAACCCGGGTCCCTGGCACTGTGCTAACCATTGTGCACTATGCCAGTCCTGACAATATTCCAGCAATAATACTGAAGACTTGTGTTTCAGAACTTGCCAAGCCTATAGCCAAGCTGTTTCAGTACAGCTACAACACTGGCATCAACCGGTGTGGAAAATTGTTCAATTATATCATAAACACGAGAAATAGGACAAATTTAACCCAGCCAATTCCCGCTCCACCAGTCTACTCTCGATCATCAGTAAAGTGATGGAAAGGATCATCGACAGTGCTATCAAGCAGCACTTACTGAGCAATAACCTGCTCACAGACACTCAGCTTGAGTTCCACCAGAGTCACTCAGCTTCTGACCTCATTACGACCTTGGTTCAAGAATGGACAACAGAGCTGAACTCCAGAGGTGAGGTAAGAGTGACTGCCCTTGATATCAAGGCCGCATTTGACCGAATGTGGGATCAAGGAGCCCTAACAAAACTGGAGTCAATGGGAATCAGAGAAAAAAAATTTGTGTCTTTTATCTTGTTTACCTTCATTGCTTTCTATTTCCTTCCTGGTGTTTGACAAGGTGTTTACCAAAGACCAGAAGATATAGGAGCAGAGTTGGGCCATTCAGCCCATCGGGTCTGCTCCACCATTCTATCATGGCTGATTAGTTTCTCAGTGCCATTCATCTGCCCTTCTCCTCGTAATCTTTGATCCCCTTACCAATCAAGAACCTATCCACCTCTGTCTTAAATACATTCAATTACCTGGCCTCCACAGCCGTCTGTGGCAATGATTTCCATAGATTCATCACCCTCTAGCTGAAGAAATTCCTTCAAAGCCCATGAGGGCTTTCGCAGTCCTTTTGCCCTGTGTTCATGACATCTTTGTCAATCTTTGCAAGATCCCACCGATAACTGACCTTCCATATTGCTCCACCTGCTCCACCCCCTCTCAAACAGTAGAACATTTCTCCCTCTCTTTAACTCTGAAGAAGAATCATCCAGCCTGAAATCATCAACTCTGTTTCTCTCCCCACAGATGCTGCCAGACCTGCTGAGTTTTTTTAGCCTTTTCTGTTTCTATTTTATATTTGGGGTTTTAACATCAATTGGGAGTCACTTTCATCATCATTCAACAGTGAATAAGTATAGAAGATCAATCACCATTTCTTTCAGCTGCCTGCATATCCCAACTATCCACCTGCATTTCATTTTAAAAACAGAATTTCACTTTTATTTTTCTGGCACAATGCTACAAGGCTTTGCTTTTGAGATGCCAGACATCGAGCACACTGCCAACTTTGAATTGTTAATCTAGTATAATTACAGTTTTATCTGACACACTCAAAGACCAGCAAGAGGCAGAAGCATCATAATTACAGTAATAACAGTGGGAAGAAAGGGTGAGTGGATAATGATTTTCCAGTCCATTTGGAAAAAAAGGTATTAGTGACAAACTAGAATCAAGCCTCCCTGAAACTAAGGGCTGGATTTTACACAGTGCTGCTGTCCCTGCTGCCAATCCCCCCACCACCACCCTCCTCCCTCCTCCATTCTTGACCCAGTTAAAAAGTCAGGTGTACCCCACTTTCGATCCCAATGGTGTCTCCCGCGGCAATTTTACATTGGGAGCCCCAATCTTGGGTGGTATTGTCAGTAGACTATTAATCCAGAAACTCAGCTAATGTTCTGGGGACCCGGGTTCAAATCCCGCTACAGTAGATGGTGGAATTTGAATTCAATAACAAAATCTGGAATTAAGAACCTACTGATGACCATGAAACCATTGTCGATTGTCGGAAAAACCCATCTGGTTCACTAATGTCCTTTAGGGAAGGAAATCTGCCGTCCTTATCTGCTCTGGCCTACATGTGACTCCAGAGCCACAGCAATGTGGTTGACTCTCAACTGCCCTCCAAGGGCAATTAGGGATGGGCAATAAATGCTGGCCAGCCAGTGATGCCCATGTCCCATGAATGAATAAAAATGAAGAAAGTTTGTTCCACTACTATCTCATCCATTGAAATCATCTGGTAGATGATAGACAAGGATTCAATGAAAGCCTTGATGGGGAATGAAACCACTGATACAAACAGTCCAGAGAATAATGTTAAGAGGATGGCTGAGGGAGGGTATTTAACCTAATGACCTCATAAGAAAGTATAAGCACATAAGAAACAGGTGCAGTAGTAAGCTATTTGACCCTTCAAGTTGGCATTGCCATTCCATGTGATTATGGCTGATCTTTCCCTTCCCACACTATTCCACAGCTTCCCAGTATCAGCAAGGGAACCATTTTCTACAAAATTACACTCTTCACTGTTAGAGAAGTAGTATCCTGCTGTTGTTAAAGGCATAGCACACAGTAACTGTCCCAACAATTACATTACAAATACTCAATATTGTGTAAATTTTCCCATGCCCAACTTTGCATTAAATCTACTTAATATGGCAACATGTTACATTCACATTAAGCAAAAGCATATATAATAAAACCAATAGCTCTTCCTCCTGTTTATCTCTGGAGGTGTTCTTCTGCTACCTACTGTACAGTCGAGGTGACTGTGCCAACTTCTCCCAGAATGTTCCTCTGCCACCTCTACTGCATCCAGTTTAACTCCTGGGTAACTGACTCCACCACTGACTCTCACCTCAAACCCATGACTTTCGCACCCCCTGACCTGACTAACCGATCATCCAACAACTCACCCAATACCTTGACTACTGCCAACCTGATCTGACTAGACTCAACCATCTGACTACAACCGGCAACAAAGCCTGATTAACCCCCACCACCTGACTAACTCCCGACCCAACTTGACCAGCCCCTGACCCACGTACCTTCTCACCCACCTGCCACACTACCCGCCTGCCACCTCACCCAGCTGCCAACTCACTGACCTGCCACCTCACCTATTAGCCTACATACCCACCAACCACCTCCCGCACCCATCACCATCCTATGCACTTGCCTCACCCAGCCACTCATCCTCCCCATCCATTCATTCAGCCATTCACTAAATTGCACGTTCACAAACGTTCACAATGGCCACTTACGCTTATCGTATGGTAGCTAGTGCCGGAGAAAGGGCACGCGTCTTGTCTTCCTCTGACGCCTCGGTGTTGCGATGGAGCTCTCCGAAGGGTGCTGCGCTCCATCTTTCTGGAAAAGCTGCCCTTGGGTTCAGAGGTCCCGACAAGAAATATGGAGCAGCGTCTAAGGATGGGAAAGTTTGAGAGGAATGACAATGACAATCCAACAAGGATTCAAGGAAAATCTGAGCCAAACTGATTAAAGAAAACAATCACCTTACACAGCCAGATCAGTCAATGACATAACCTCAATAAATTTAGCTTCTTAGCTGCATTTGTTCAATTCATTTTCTTAAGGTCCCATTTCAAATAACATTTCTATAGAACAATTTAATTCTATCTCTCCCACTCTTTGGTATCTTCTTAATGTAATTTGCTTAGTCAGTAAGCTAGAAGCTAATGGTTAAGAACCAAGATGAGCAGGAATCCTCTCTCTGGCCTTACAAAAATATTCTGGCCCCCACTGCAGTTATTATCCCTCCCATTTCTGAGCTAACAACGGGCCAATTGATATTGCAGTGGCATGACCTACATAGGAAAATCCATTTATTAGATGGACAAGGGCAGCAGCCACATGGGAACACCACCACCTGGAAGTTCCCCTCCAAACCACATACAATCCTGACTTGGAAATATATCGCCTCTCCTTCACTGTCACTGCGTCAAAATCTTGCAACTCCCTCCCTAACAGCACAGTGGATGTACCTACACCACATGGACTGCAGCATTTCAAGAAGCCAGCTCGCCACCACCTTCTGAAGGGCAAATAGGCGTGGGTAATAAATGCTGGCCAACCAGCATTGCTCACATCCCATGAATAATTGTTTTTTTTAATTTTTGCCTAAATGTTTAAGCTTAAAGTTCATTTATTAGTGTCACAAGTAAGGCTTACATTAACACTGCAATGAAGTTACAGTGAAAATTTTCCAGTCGCCACACTTCAGCCCCTGTTCAGATACACTGAGGGAGAGTTTAGCATAGCCAATGCACCTAACCAGCGCGTCTTTCGGACTGTGGGAGGAAACCGGAGCACCCGGAGGAAACCCACGCGGACGTGGGGAGAATGTGCAGACTCTGCACAGACAGTGACCCAAGCAGGGAATTGAACCCAGGTCCCTGGCACTATGAGGCAGCCTCAAATTGACACCGGCCTCTTCACCTCCAGCATGGCTGTTGGTCTGTATCCTCCACCAATCAATCACTCCAATTTAAAGGGGTCAACTTAAACTTCCAGCAGTGGTGTGAGATGGGTGATGTCGGATTGTATATTACACAGCCTGATTGATTTTCCTTCTCTTTGACTTCAACCCAAAGGAAGGTCGAGCAATATGATGGCCAATCCAATTCATACCCTCACTGGAATCCAAAATTAGTTGCAAAAATCAACTCTTAGTTCCACCAGAAGTGGCTGCACGTTTTCTTTAAGTGGCGGCTTGGATTTAGGAATTATAAAAGAATAGGGCGGCACAGTGGCACAGTGGTTAGCACTGCTGCCTCACAGCGCCAGGGACCCGGGTTCAATTCCGGCCTCGGGTCACTGGCTGTGCGGAGTTTGCACATTCTCCCCGTGTCTGCGTGGGTTTCCTCCGGGTGCTCTGGTTTCCTCCCACACTCCAATGGTGTGCGGGTTAGGTTGATTGGACATGCTAAATTGACCTTAGTGTCAGGGGATTAGCAGAGTAAATGCATGGGGTTATGGGGATAGGGCCTGGGTGGGATTGTGGTCGGTGCAGACTCGATGGGCCGAATGGCCTCCTTCTGCACTGCAGGGATTCTATGATTCTATGAATAAAGAAAACCAATAGTGAATATTTAATGTATATGCAAAACACCTCAGGAAACTCTGAATTGGGTTTCAAAGCTGTAGAAAATACCATAGTTAATCTCACTAGTTTTGCCTTCTGGCACACAGCTTAACCAGCAGGGAGCACAAGTTGAAAATCTGAGTGCAAAGGTCATTACACCCCACAGGATTTGTCATCCATTAATTTACTTCCTGAAGCCATTCGCTGGAAATATGAACTCAGAAATAATTACCCCTACTGCGTGATCATAATGGAAGTGCAGTGAGCGACTGCTGCAGCTGAAAGATGTCACAGCAAACAAATTCCACTCCATCCATACTTTGGCCTCGGGGCTCTCCCATTTACAGTACTCGTTCATCAAGTACTGTTCACATTGAACAGGAATCGGGGGTTTATTTACCAAATAAAGTCAATATTTTAGATCACAGCTGATACATCACTGCAGATGCCTCCCGGGCTTGTTGTGGTGCGCTGGAACTCTGAGTAATATTCCCTGCGCACTGCTGAAGGTGCAGTCTTCACAGGGTCTTTTCATTTAGAATTGATCGCCACTATATTGGGCAACACGGTGGCGCAGTGGTTAGCACCGCTGCCTCACAGCATCAGGGACCCGGCCTCGGGTCACCGTCTGTGTGGAGTTTGCACATTCTCCCCGTGTCTGCATGGGTTTCCCCCAGGTGCTCTGGCTTCCTCCCACAGTCCAAAGATGTGCCGGTTAGGTTGATTGGCCGTACTAAATTGCCCCTTAGTGTCGGGGGGTTTGGCAGGGTAAAAACGTGGGGTAACGGGGATTGGACATGGATGGGTTTGCTGTCGGTGCAGGCTCTATGGGTCGAATGGCCTCCTTCTGCACTGTAGGGGTTCTATGATATGTATCAAAATGCAGGAGTTGCTGCAGCTGGGCAGTTAGAGTGAGCTCCAGAAGCCTCAACGTCATCTGACGTTGCCAGTCCTGGAGGTCCGCCATTGGCTGAACAGTAAAGTTGGAGCCCCCAGCCATGGTCCTCACGGACTGAGCCATGCTTCGGAGTTCTCCCGTCATGGATCTGACCTCTTTCCCAGGTTTTCCGCAGCTGACATCACCCTTGCAGTGCTGGCCTGGGTGCCGTGCGTTGAAGGCACCATCTCATGTGGCTTTGGGACTCCTCCATTTGACCTCCCAGATGCAGGAGTGTCACTGACACCCCCTCCTGTTATTCCCGGCTCTGCCTTTGCAGCTCCAGCAGCTGAGGGATGAATGTGTCCAGAGGCACGGCACCTGGCTGGGGCACAGCTGAATCCAACTGTCCGGTCCCTGGGATATCCCTGCATCCATCTGATATGCGTCAGAAGCAGTGTGGTGCTCATCAGGTATTGACCCAGAAACCTGCCTGCTAGGATTGCCCACTGAAGTGTCTCTGCGATGGTGGATGGTGCGTGTGATATCTGTGACGCTTCATTGGTGTTCTCCTCTGAGACCTCCTCTGAGGTCATGTTGAGGGTGGGCAGTGGGACCCTGTTGGTGGACAGGCCAGGCTCCTCGGGTAATGTTCCTGCAAGGCAAGGAAGATGATGTTAGCACACAGCCTGGTCAAGGGTTTGGATTGCACAGAACGTTTAAATACAGCACCCCACCCCTTGCTTAAAGTGTTCAGATCAGGCGGGCCAATCAGACGCTTAGCCCCTCAGGCGTGGCATTTATATGTGGGGAAAAGACATTTTTCTAAGTGCCTGAAAATTATGATCCGGATCTAGATCGCACCGCCGGAACTGGCGGGAATCGCACCGATTTTCATGCCGGAAATCGCACTCTGCCATCTTCTTGGAAAATTCCGCCCAATGTTTCGAGTCCAAATGACTCTTCCCCAAACCTAAAATAATCACAATAACTAATGGAGAGGGTCAAAGATTGTCTTTGTCATGTGTTTGGTCATCTAAGTGAACATGCAATGGCTGCTCACTTTTCTCTCGCAGGCCCACCTCACTCTCAGCACTGACCCCCCTCACTCTCAGCACAGACCCCCCTCACTCTCAGCACAGACCCCCCTCACTCTCAGCACAGACCCACCTCACTCTCAGCACTGACCCCCCTCACTCGCAGCACAGACCCCCCTCACTCGCAGCACAGACCCCCTCACTCTCAGCACAGACCCCCCTCACTCTCAGCACAGACCCCCTCACTCTCAGCACAGACCCCCCCTCACTCTCAGCACAGAGCCTCCTCACTCTCAGCACAGACCCCCCCTCACTCTCGGCACGGAGCCACTCCTGCTCCTTCCCTGTGGGCCCCAGGGCTTTCTTCTCAAAAGGAGTCAGGAACCTCAGCTTGGGCATCCCACTGCCTGTCTCTCACACACAGCGGTTGTGGATGAGTTTCCCCTGCAGGAACACAAATGGGGATGACGTGAGCTGGCCACCTGACGGATCAGATGTCGATGATACCTGACACGTGTGGGCACTGTGATTAAGAAGGGAGGGGTTCTGATTAGGAGTACCGGGAGGGGAGGGTTGAGGAAGTTCATGGGTGGGTGGGTGATGGGATCCTGAGAGGTGGCAGCATGTGGGATTGAGGTGACATTCCGAGGGGTGATGGCAAGGTAGAATGCAGAGGGGAGACTGGCAAAACTTACCCTGGCAGAATGGGGCAGGTCATTCATCTTTTTTTTGGCATTGCATTCCCGTCCTCTTGTGCAGGCTGCTGGCACTAACCAGTGCTGCAACCGTCTCCCAGGTGGGATTCGTCACTTTGCTGGAGGGTCTCCTTCCAGCCGAGGGTACGTCGTTGCCCACCCTCTCCTCCATGGCATCCAGCATGGGGGTGAGGACCTCCTTAGTGAATCAAGGAGTCTGTTTCCTCACTGCCATCCTCCTGACTAGAATGAGAGCAAGTGCCGTGGAACCGTTTGATTGCAGCACCCTTTGACTAAAGTGCTCAGATGACCCACAGGCGGGCAAATCAGATGCTTAGCCCCTCGGGTGTGGCATTTTTCATATGGGGAGAAAATAATTTCTTAGTGCCAGAAAATTCCGATCCGGATCGCACCACCGGGACCGGCGGGAGTCGCACCGATTTTCACATCGAAAATCGCACTCTGTAATTTTCTCGGAAAATTCTGCCCAAAGTTTCGAGTCCAAATGACTCTTCTCCAAACCTAAAATAATCACAATAACTAATGGAGAGGATAAAAGATTGTCTTTGTAATGCATGGTTAGAATTCAGAACTTGCCGTGGCAAATCATTGTTGAAGCAATAGTTCCTCTTGAAATGGGGGATGAGATGTTTGCTGGAAAAAGAGGAAATTTAGTAGGTATGTATGTGGCATTAGACTGAAAGATTCATGTGGAGAAAACCTCACACATCTGGGCATCCTGGGATTAGGCAATATGCTCCTTCTGAAGGTCAGGAAATAGCACTGACGTCTAAATGGTAATCTAGAGCTGCTACCACATTAACCACGTAAAGAACCTCCCTCATATTTTTGATCAGAACTCTCTATTCCCAATATAAATACACCTTAATATACAAATAACCCTGAATCACATGCATTGGGGGCTAGAGTTCCAATGTATTTGCATTATGTTTTGTCTGTATAGCGCAGAATATGGTGGCACAGTGGCACCGTGGTTAGCACTACTGCCTCACAGCACCAGGGACCCAGGATTGGGTCACTGTCTGTAAAGAGTTTGCACATTCTCCCCCTGTCTGCGCGGGTTTCCTCCGGGTACGCTGGTTTCCTCCCACAGTCCAAAGATGTGCAGGTTAGGTGGATTGGCCATGCTAAATGATCCCTTAGTGTCAGGGGGACTAGCTAATGTAAATGCATGGGGTTGTGGGAATAGTGCCTGGGTGGGATTGTGGTCAGTGCAGACTAGATGGGCCGAATGGCCTCCTTCTGCACTGTAGGATTCTTTGATTCTATGATTCCATGACATGCTGGCTAGGTGCATTGGCCTTGCTAAATTCTCACTCAGTGTACCCAAGCAGGTGCCGGAGTGTGGTGTCCAGAGGATTTTCACGGTAACTTCATTGCAGTTTTATTGTAAGCCTACTTGTGACACTAATAAATAAAACTTTAATGTTCAGATTGTAACTGTTAATGACTTGGATGAGAGGTGTGAGTCAACTCTGACGTGACTGTCTCACTGCTAAGGAACAGACTGTTTTTTCCCTCTATCCCTGAAGTTGCCTCTCACCTTGTTTTTGATTTGATTTGATTTATTATTGTCATATGTATTAACATACAGTGAAAAGTATTGTTTCTTGCGCGCTATACAGGCAAAGCATACCGTTCATAGAGAAGGAAAGGGGGGAGTGCAGAATGTAGTGTTACAGTCATAGCTAGGGTGTAGAAAAAGATCAATTTAATGCAAGGGAAGTTCATTCAAAAGTCTGACAGCAGCAGGGACGAAGCTGTTCTTGAGTCGGTTGGTACATGACCTCAGACTTCTGTATCTTTTTCCCGACGGAAGAAGGTGGAAGAGAGAATGTCCGGGGTGCGCGGGGTCCTTAATTATGTTGGCTGCTTTTCAGAGTCAATGGATGGGAGGCTGGTTTGTGTGATGGATTGGGCTACATTCATGACCTTTTGTAGTTCCTTGCGGTCTTGGGCAGAGCAGGAGCCATACCAAGCTGTGATACAACCAGAAAGAAAGTTTTCTATGGTGCATCTGTAAAGTTGGTGAGAGTCGTAGCTGACATGCCAAATTTCCTCAGTCTACTGAGAAAGTAGAGGTGTTGGTGGGCTTTCTTAACTATAGTGTCGGCATAGGGGGACCAGGACAGGTTGTTGGTGATCTGGACACCTAAAAACTTAAAACACTCGATCCTTCCTACTTCATTCCCATTGATGTCGACAGGGGCATGTTCTCCTTTACACTTCCTGAAGTCGATGACAATCTCCTTTGTTTTGTTGACATTGAGGGAGAGATTATTGTTGCCGCACCAGTTCACCAGATTCTCCATCTCACTCCTGTATTTTGTCTCGTCATTGTTTGAGATCCGACCCACTATGGTGGTGTCGTCAGCAAACTTGAAAATCGAATTGGAGAAGAATTTGGCCATACAATCATAGGTGTATAAGGAGTATAATAAGGGGCTGAGAACGAAGCCTCGTGGGGCACCGGTGTTGAGGATGATCGTGGAGGAGGTGTTGTTGCCTATCCTTACTGATTGTGGTCTGTGAGTTAGGAGGTTCAGGATCCAATCACAGAGGGAGGTGCCGAGGCCCAGGCCACAGAGTTTGGAGATGAGTTTTGTGGGAATAATATTGTTGAAGGCTGAGCTGTAGTCAATAAATAGGAGTCTGACATAGGTGTCCTTGTTATCTAGGTGTTCCAGGGTTGAGTGCAGGGCCAGGGAGATGGCGCCTGCTGTGGACCTGTTGCGGCGGTAGGCAAACTGTAGTGGATCCAGGTAGTCCGGGAGGCTAGAATTGATTCATGCCATGACTAACCTTTTGAAGCACTTCATAATGATGGATTACAGAGCGACCGGCCGATAGTCATTAAGGCACACTGCTTGGTTTTTCTTAGGTACCGGGATGATGGTCATCTTCTTGAAGCAGATAGGGACCTTAGGTTATTGTAAAGAGAGGTTGAAGATGTCTGTGAATACCCCCGCCAGCTGATCCGCGCAGGATCTGAGTGCTCGTCTGGGTACCCCATCCAGGCCAGTCGCTGTCCGTGAGTTGACCTTCGAGAAAGCTGCTCTAACATCTGCAATGGTGACCCCCGATACAGGTTAATCCAGGGCTTCCAAGTTGGAGGACATTCTTTCGCTGACCTCTTGCTCCAAACGGACGTAGAATGCATTGCGTTCATCAGGGAGGGGTGCGTTGGAGCTGGCGATTTTACATGCTTGCATCTTGTAGCCTGTTATGTCTTGCAGACTTCAGTCAGGCACACTTACCTCTCTTAAATGCATAGTTTCCCCCTTTTCTTGATTCAGCCAAATAGCAGTTCAATAGATCTTCAAACTATTGTGTAGAATATCTGTAAGCTAATGTAGTGAAATGATTTTAAATTATTGTACAGGGCTTTTACCATGTAAAGTAATGACATGGGAAACAGAGCAGAACTTATATGTGTGTCTCGCTACTATAACACTCCAGTTATTGCTACATTGAGAATTCCTAAACTGCTGTATTAATGGGTTTGATGTGATTATTTTACCATTATCGTTCATTAACTGCATGTGGCAGTCTGTTTTTTAGTACATTAATAGGCAATAATTGGTCAAAATGAACAGACTAAACTAATTATTGCTCTGTCTTGCCAGCCTTTTAGCTTCTAGGCAACAATATGAATTATTAAGTGTGATCCAATATTCATTCTCTGTAATATATGTCATTAGGAGGCATCCATCTGGGACATTAAGTGCATATTAATCATCATAAACATTTTTGGGCATTGCTGTTATTTGCTTTAACGTACTGGCTGTATTTGTCAAGCTGCTAAATAGCTTTAAATGTCTTTTGTAAACACCTGGAGGATAGGTGAAAGGCAATTAGAGGAGTGATGTATCTATTATAGAAATACATGGATGATAATAACACAGAAACAAGCCATTCAGGCCAGCCAGTGTGTGCTCACAGCTCCAGCAGTTTAATCTCATGGGTTGCCCTGTGAAACAAAAGTCTGAGATAAATCACGTACCAACCGACTCAAGAACAGCTTCTTCCCTTCTGCCATCAGACTTTTGAATGGACCTATCAGATCTTAAGCTGATCTTTCTCTACACCGTAGCTATGACTGTAACATTATAATCTACAGTTTCTTTGAAAGTAATCGCAATAACTGTCCTGGAGTTATGCCATGGCCTCAGCACCTGGTGGTCAAGGAAGGCAGAAGGGCACATCTGGTCGGTTTCTCCAATGAGTGCCTGGGGGTCCTGCTGGAGGAGGTCAGTACTTGGTGACAAATTCTCATGCCCAGGGATGGCAAGAGAAGGCCACCCCACCTAAAGGCCAGGGCAGAGGTCACCCAGGTTAGTGGGCATGACATGGCATGCCGCAAGTGGCTTCAGTGTGGCAAGAAGTTTAATGATAGTCCAAGGATGGCAAGGGTAAGTGTATGGAGAAGTGAAGTCAGATGCCCATTCTTTAGGATAGTCAGGAGTGTACGGGTGTGTGCATCAACTGCCTAGGCTGGGATGTCAGCACAATTGGCCTCAGTGCACTGCAGGGCGAGGTGTGCCACTGTGACACGCCCTGCTACCTGGCTGCAGGGGGGGGGGGGGTGGGGGCAAGCTGGAATAGACCTCCAGGGGGAGGGAGCACTAACAATCAATTCTATTTTTTATTTTCAGGAGAAGCGAAGTCATACTGTGCTGAAGAATTAGTGGTTGTATTACCAATCTGCATGTCCCCACCAAACATGTAAGAGATGCACCGGAGCTGATGTGAGAGATGGATGAGGTATCTTGTCCCGCTTCTCGGTGCCCGTCCAAGTGGATCTCACGCTGGCGGACGAGCTGCTGTCATCTCTGCTGCTTCCTCTCAGAGTGTTCCGGATGAGTGCGCCAGTTCCTCTGCCCCTCTGCCAGTGGCAGCTGCATCCGATGATGCCACGAGAACCAAGTAGTGCCCAAGCATGGGGCTGGGCATTATCTCCCAGGCAGAGCCAACTCAGGCTCCACCAGCGAGAGGGCAATCACCAAGGTCATCAGCACCACCAGGACAGCAAAGTCAGCAGGCTGCTGTCAATGCTGCCAGCGAAGGGGGCACCAAGACACAAAACCCATAGATGGAAGTTGAAGGCAGCTTGAGCACAACAGGGACTTGTCGTGAATGACATTATTAGTCTTCATTCTGGCAACTTTCCACCTCCTTTGTTCCTTTAGAATAACATAAACATTTATTTACCTTTGATGGACAGTGTTGACTGAATGGTTGCAATAGGTGCCAGATGCAGCATTGTAACCATATGGCTTTGCGTGGTACTGGAGTTTTGGGTTGATTTAGCATATAATGATTGTTTATCAAGAAGACAGTGTCTTTGGCCTGAGGAAGCATCGCTGCCTTGGATGCCCGGCTGAAGGCTCACAGGATCAAAACATCCCTGGTGTCTCTGCCCCTTGAATGTTCCTGTAACCCACCTGACCCTACAACTCCCCCGGCTCTTCCTCTGACTCAACACTGGAGTCACCCTCCCTGGCCTGTGGACCCTCCTTGCTTTCCTCAGCCTCCACTAGGTACCCCCTTGCCAGAATGCGGTTGTGCAAGGCACAGCACGCCATAACTATGAGGGAGACACACTCTGGACGATACTGCAATGCCTCCCCTGATCAGTCCAAGCATCTGAAGTTCATCTTCAACAGCCTGATGGTCCTACCGACACCGCCTTTGTGGAGGCACAACTCCTGTTGTACCGCTCCTCCACCTCTGTTCTTGGGTGTCAGAATAGGGTCATGAACCATCTTTTCAAGGGATGGCCTTGTCACCCAAGAGCCATCTATCAGATCGTGCAGGAGCCACAAACAGCCTTAGTACCTGTGAGTGTCACAAGATGTAAGCATCTTCTAATCTGCCAGGGTAACGAACACAAACCTGAAGTGTGGCTGGTGGTCACAGACGACCTGCACATTCATTGAGTGGAAGCCCTTTCGGCTCACAGACTTTTGGCTCCGAAAAGGCCACATGGATGCAATCTATTACACCTTGGATGTGGGGGAACCCAGCCATGACGGCAAAGCCTCTGTGTCTCTCTGCCTGTTCGTCTCATCTATCCAGTAGTGGATTAATGTGCAGCCTCATCTATAGATAGCATCAGTCACGAGCTTGACCCAACTCTGTGCCGCGCGGATTGAGACACACCACATGGATCCCGCACTGAGCCCTGGAACGATCCAGAGGTGGAGAAGTTGAGGGCTACTGTGACCTTCAGAGTCGCTGGTGTGGGGTGTCCACCCCAATCATTTCTGGCCCAATCATCTGACATATAGCTGTCACCTCCTTCGGCCCTGGACCTTGGACTTGTCAAGTCAGTTGGAGCACTGTCTGTAGACACTAGCCACTGGGTAATGCCATCTTCAGTGGACCCTCCCATCTTGACCTCCCTGCACCAACTGAACCCGTGCCTCACTCCTTAGTTTCTAAACCCTCCCCCGACTGTATCTTTGATCTCTCCTCCAAAGTTATGTTCTCGCTCTGCCATGAACAGAGCTGCCTTTCATCCATTTTAAGCACTCCAAGATACTTTATTATTGTGGAGTGTTATAAAAATATAAGTTGTTATTTGTTGTTGAGAATCATAATCAGCAGTAATGTGCAATCATAACTCTATCATGATAGTTAATCAGATGTTATCATTCCTAAGAGAGACAATTCATCGTCAGCCTGTCACCTTAAGTGGGTGAAAGTTTCAGGGCACCTATTTAACCCGACAGCTGATATGTCACTGAACAATGCTGTATTCTCAATGAAAAAATGAATGATTTGCAACATCAGAGGAATACTTTTACTGAGAAGCTGATTCTTGATGTTTATTCCTTACCTTTCTACTGAAAATATTCAGAAGGCCAATAGTTTTTACTTCAGCAAAGATATATATCATAAGGTCATAAGACAGAGGAGCAGAATTAGGCCACTCGGCCCATCGAGTCTGCTCCGCCATTCAATCATGGCTGATATTTTTTCATTCCCATTCTCCTGCCTTTTCCCCATAATGCCTGATCCCGTTATCAATCAAGAACCTATCTATCTCTGTCTTAAAGACACTCAATGACCTGGCCTCCACAGCCTTCTGCGGCAAAGAGTTCCACAGATTCACCACTCTCTGGCTGAAGAAATTCCTCCTCATCTCTGCTTTAAAGGATCGTCCCTTTAGTCTGATGTTGTGCCCTCTGGTTCTAGATTTTCCTACTAGTGGAAACATACTCTCCACATCTACTCTATCCAGGCCTTGCAGTATCCTGTAAGTTTCAATAAGATCCCCCCTCATCCTTCTAAACTCTAACGAGTACAGACCCAGAGTCCTCAACCGTTCCTCATACAACAAGATTTTCATTCCAGGGATTGTTCTTGTGAACCTCTGCTGGACCCTTTCCAAGGCCAACACATCATAGAATCATAGAATCCCTACAGTGCAGAAAGAGACCATTCAGTCCATCAAGTCTGCACCAACAATAATCCTGCCCAGGTCCTATCCCCGTAACCCCACATATGTACCCCACTAATCCCTCTAACCTACGCATCCCAGGACACTAAAGGGCAATTTAGCATGGCCAATACACCTAACCTGCACATCCATGATTCTATGTGTTGTCCAGTGAATTTCCGGATTCATGTACAATTTCCAAAAGAGTTTATTTTACCTCATTTTATTCCTTGCAAACACATACTTAGGATGAACCTGTTCTGCTGAAATTTGCTCAAACAATACTAAAGTGCTCCACCAACTGGAAATCATGCAACATGACAAGAATGCCTTGTTCACCTCTTGAGGTGAAAATGGCCGCACCATCCGTCCGAGTGTTTGGTTAGGGTTCTTGTGCAGTCCGTAGTTGACCGCTAAGGCTGATCTGCATCCAGAAGCTGCAAATAGGACAGGTTACCGCAGATAATTGCGTTTTGGATGAGTCGCTGGCTTGGGATTTCCTCTCTTGCACTTTCTCTCTGCCTCTGAAGTGTGCTTGCTGTCAAAGGAGGCCGCTTAGTTTTTTTATTTGGTTTGCCTGGTGCAGTGAACCTGGGCAAGCTTCTTCCAGAACTTGAAGCTGACATGCAAACTCTGAAGGGAAGCCTTCAAATTATCCTTGGAGAGCTTCCTTTGACCATCATGAGAGCAGGCCCCAGACTCAAGCTCTCCACAAAAGATTTGCTTTGTGAAGGGTTTTTTTTGGGTGGGCTGTCAAAGCTGGAGGGCCAATCAGAGGCCTTCTAGCTGCTGAGGAGTAATTGGCTGCAGTAAATGTTGAGTAACTGACAGTGTGCTTTAAAGGGAAGTTTGTCCCTCACACCGACATCTACAAGATTTTAAATAAAAAATAGAGAAAGCACCACTGGGCAGATTGTGTGGGTAAAGTGCCCCTCTACAGACCGATCTTTGGCACCTCAGTCAACTGCGGGGTGCCAGCCTCCAAGTCATTGAGCTGTCCCTCACATCAGACTAATTTTGCTGGGGAAAATCCTTGATCAACAAGGCTCCTATTATGTTTGGAGGGGGTTTTTTTATTCATCTGTGGGACATTGGTAGCGCTGGCTGGCCAGCATTTATTGCCCATCCCTAGTTGCCCGAGGGCAGTTGAGAGTCAACCACATTGCTGTGGCTCTGGAGTCACATGTAGGCCAGACCGGGTAAGGACAGCAGATTTCCTTCCCTTAAGGACATCAGTGAATCAGTTGGGTTTTTCTGGTCATCAGTAGATCCTTAATTCCAGATTTATTTCATTGAATTCAAATTCCACCATCTGCTGTGGCAGGATTCGAACCCAGGTCCTCAGAACATTAGCTGAGTTTCTGGATTAACAGTCTAGCAATAATACCACGAGGCCATCACCTCCCCTTATATTGAAGATATTGAAGACCAATAAGGACCAAAAGATCAGTAGTAATTAATTAATTACACGTCCTAGCACAGTCAGTACCAGACTACCCAGGCAAGCTTCACCCAAGGTGAGGCTTGAGTCCCAGGCCACCTGACTCATTCTCTTAAAGGGGCATGCCTCCCAACAAGTTTAATTACCTTCCCACCTCATGAGAATGAAAGGCTTTGTCAGGCCCCAACCCCTTCAGGAATGAGGTGGGGAAACTGACATGCTGGTCCTCGTGATTTGAGATCCGTCCCCCTCCATTCCTGAAATTTCAGCGCAAAATATTGGAAATACCTTTTCTATTTTCAACTGCTGATTTGTAAGTCACTGATTTCAAATCAGGACACAAGAAGGAAGGAATTCATGGAACCAAAGAATCCTTACAGTGCAGAAGGAGGCCATTCAGCCCATCAAGTCTGCATGGACTAACCAAGCAAACATCTTTCCCAGGCCTACCCCCTGACCTATCCCCACACATTTACCCCATTAATCCCCCCTAACCATCTTGGGACACTAATGGGCAATTTAGCATGGTCAATCCACTTAGTCCACACATCTTTGGAGTGTGGGAGCAAACTGGAGCACCCGGAGGAAACCCACACAGACAGGGGGAGATTAGTGCACTTTAAATTTTATTTAAGTGATCACTGAGTGCTAGGTCTTAACTTGCCAACTCTTATGTATTCAGGCTTTTGCAAAAAGCTGCTGAAATTCCTTGAACTTATTGAAGTCACGGTGAAGGTGCATCTCAGTGGTTGCGTAGAATTACAGCCTAGAGACGGGGCATTGGGCCCAACTGGTCCATGTCTGTGTTTTGGCTCCACTTGAGCCCCCACCCTCTCTACCCCAATTAGAACTATAGAAAAGTTACATTCGCCCCATCTAGTCCATGCCAGTCCGCGGACTCCCAGGTGCCCTATCAAGAAATGTTTCTACCCCTTTCTTCCTTGTGCCTAGCGTTCCCTAAATTAATCTATGCTATTCTTATCAACCGCAACATATGGTTGAACCTGTTAGTAACTAACATGTGTATACTAACATGAACTGGCCGCCTAACTTGGTTTATGATAAATGGTAACTAGAGTAAGGCTAAACGCTATCTAAAACATGAGTCTATGAAATAAAAATGTCTCAGCAGGGCACTAATATAATGGAAAGGTGGCTGACCCTACCACAGGTTAAATGTTTCAGCAACATTAAAGCAAGATCACAATGAGCTAACACAGTGAAGAATGAGCACTTGGATCTGAGTTTTGACGACTGAAAATCCCAATTTGGACAAACATAAAGTTCAGGTCAAAGGCCACATTGTTCATCAGGATTTGGACACTTACCACAAGCCTCTGACAAGCTAGCAAGCACACTTAAGCACTTGACTGGTCATGTACATAAATAAATCCAACCACAATTTGTCTGCAAAGGAACAAACTTAAACCGTCATGACCAGATCACCAATAAACATATTCTCCACGAATCTATCACTGGCAATGGGTTAGTATCCATTAAACAGCCTAGAATTAGACATTCCCGTTTCCAACTGGCCCATCAGCTGTCTTAACAAACTCTTTCACATTATCACACAGGCTTCAACAAACACTATAGCATGACCAGAGGAAATGGTCTAAATGTAACTAAAAGTGTGTTGTAGTATATGCAACAACACAAAGGTTGTCTTAAAGCACTGGCCAAGCCTTTTGGTTACATCTCATAGATACAAATGGAAGGGAAGCACTTTTTGACATAATTTTCAAGTTGGCCATTCAGCCAGGATGCTTTGGGAAGCTGGGGATAGCGTTGATGAGCAACTGGCAACTGACACCTGCAGCAAAAAAATTAGGCTTCATTATGACTGCTTAGCTGAGCTCTGAAAATGGCTAATCCCCCTAGATCTCAGCAAGCAACATTTATACAGCTGTAGAGAGAAGAGAAAGCATTGTTTGACATCCCTATTACCTTGTAATAATGTTCTGTTGCTTTGAAGGGCTTTTTCACTGCCTGTGTGCTTATTTACACATGATTAAGAGATCTGAAGTGGAGACAAATCTCTGACATCGATACTATGGATGGCTGTGATTGATTGATCGATTGCCTAATGAGAAAGTAAGAGGGCCAATGTGTTTCAGCGTGACTGTTGAATGCCCGATTATTTTTGTTGATGACTCAAGACTGAGGCCGACCCATAGTTCACAACTCCTCTGAGAGGTGATGAACCACATGTACTTCCAGAAGCAGCTCAACTCCTCCAAAGTTCTGGGGGGTGAGGGATGGGATGGGGATTGTACTGCCCACCCCCACAATGGAGCTGGCAAAGGCAAAAAGACAAAGGGTAGCAGTGGAAGGGTACGTTTCTGAAAGTAGGGTGCTGACAAGTGGCATTCCTCAGGGATCAGTGCTGGGACCTTTGCTGTTTATAATATATATAAATGATTTGGAGGAAAATGTAACTGGATTGATTAGTAAGTTTGCGGACAACACAAAGTTTGGTGGATTTGTGGATAGCGATGAGGACCATCAGAGGATACAGTAGGATATAGATCGGTTAGAGACTTGGGCGGAGAGATGGCAGATGGAGTCTAATCTGGACAAATGTGAGGTAATGCATTTTGGAAGATATAATAAAGATAGGAAATATACAGTAAATATCAGAACTCTTAGGAGTATTGATAGGCAGGGGGATCTGGGTGTACAGGTACACAGGTCACTGAAAGGGCAATATAGGTGGAGAAGGTAGTCAAGAAGGCATACGGCATGCTTGCCTTCATTGGCCAGGGCATTGAGTTTAAAAATTGGCAAGTCATGTTGCAGTTTTATAGAACCTCAGTTAGGCCGCACTTGGAATATAGTGTTCAATTCTGGTCGCCACATTACCAGAAGGATGTGGAGGCTTTGGGGTGGATACAGAAAATATTTACCAAGATGTTGCCTGGTATGGAGGGCATTAGCTATGAGGAGAGGTTGGAGAAATTTGGTTTGTTCTCACTGGAGCAACGGAGGTTGAGGGGCGACCTGATAGAAGTCTACAAGATTGAGGGGCATGGACAGAGTGGATAGTCAGAGGCATTTTCCCAGGATGGAAGAGTCAATTACTAGGGGGCATAACTTTAAGGTACAAGGGGCAATGTTTAAAAGATATGTACGAGGCAAGTTTTTTACACAGAGGGTGGTGGGTGCCTGGAACTTGCTGCCGGGGGAGGTAGTGGAAGCAGATCTGTGATGCGCGATATATCACACGAGAGGCAGGATGTACTCGGGAAATAAAGGCTTTTATTGCCAACAATAACGGAGCTACTATATACAATATACAATCCCAGACTAAAGGGTCACCAGGCAGAGCAGTGACCTTTATACCTCTCCTAGGAGGCGGAGCCAACTGGGGCGTACCATAGGACTATATTAACAGGTAGAACAGCCCAACCCTAACCCCAATAGTAACATATCTACAGACTCATAGTACTGGCCAGACCATGGCTCAGCACTACCTAGTGGGAACCAACAATGGTTCACCACAATCTGATAGTGACTTTTAAGGGGCATCTGGACAAATACATGAATAGGATGGGAATAGAGGGATATGGACCCCGGAAGGGTAGGGGGTTTTAGTTCAGTTGGGCAGCATGGTCAATGCAGGCTTGGAGAGCCAAAGGGCATGTTCCTATGCTATAATTTTCTTTGTTCTTTATTCTAAGAGTGGTGTGTGCAGGGTGGCTACCAGCATCCTTATTCTGTGTCAGCAAAAGTTGTTGGAATAGGAATGGGGATGCGAATTGGACTGCATACACCATTTTTAAATGACTCACAAGTCAGCCCAACTCAGCAGATTGTTGTGTCGCTAAAGTAGACATGTGTGTAAATGAGTCTCTGATGAGATTACTAAGAACAGGGCTGCACAGTGGCACAGTGGTTAGCACTGCTGCCTCACAGCGCCAGGGAGCTGGGTTCAATTCCGGCCTTGGGTCACTGTCTGTGTGGAGTCTGCACATTCTCCCCATGTCTGCGTGGGTTTCCTCTGGGTGCTCCGGTTTCCTCCCACAGTCCAAAGATGTGCGGGTTAGGTTGATTGGCCATGATAAATTGACCCTAGTGGCAGGGGATTAGCAGGGTAAATGTACGGGGTTATGGGAATAGGGCCTGGATCGGATCGTGGTCGATGCAAACTTGATGGGCTGAATGGCTTCCTTCTGTACTGTAGGGATTCTATGATTCTATGAACCCTTCTTCAATAAACAGTCCTCCTCAGAAAGTTTGCCAGCTAGACGATTGAGATTTGCTTCAGCTATCCAGTTAACCAACTGTAATTGTGGTCTTCACATGATGGAGTTTACGGAAATAAAGTCTAAGCAAGATGAATTGCATCATGAGGACTTAAAAACAAGTTTTAAACTTCACTTGTCCTCGAGAGCTCTCTCACAACGAGATTGCCAACTAAACTTTTCTCATTGCACACCTAGGCAAGATGAATTGCATCATGGGGACTTAAACAAAAATGTGATATTTTATTGGTTATCATTGAAGTAGGGCTATCTTCGATAGTAAGAAGTTTAACAACACCAGGTTAAAGTCCAACAGGTTTATTTGGTAGCAAAAGCCACACAAGCTTTCGGAGCTCCAAGCCCCTTCTTCAGGTGAGTGGGAATTCTGTTCACAAACAGAGCTTATAAAGACACAGACTCAATTTACATGAATAATGGTTGGAATGCGAATACTTACAACTAATCAAGTCTTTAAGAAACAAAACAATGTGAGTGGAGAGAGCATCAAGACAGGCTAAAAAGATGTGTATTGTCTCCAGACAATAACCTCCAGACTTCGATAGGTCAGGGAGGCCTTGGCAATGTGACGTCCTGTCCACCATTGAAAGGAAAAAGGTATAAGATAAGCTGTTATGGTAACTTTGTTACTGCAAGGAGTTGGAAGGAGAATCACAGTCAACAACCAACCTATCGCCAGTAATAGGAGCTGCAAGCAACAAGCGCTAACCATTCTGGGTGATTGAGTGAGCATTTACTTGGAACAAATTTAGCCATTGTATTGCTGGAGCATCTTCAAGTGGGCTAAGAACGACATTGTATTGAAACGGAAAATGCTGGGAAAACCCGGCAGGTCTGGCAGCATCTGTGGAGAAGGAAGCAGGTTAACGCTTCGAGGGCAATGTCGCTCTTCTTCAGAATTTTCCTTCAGATCGCCAACATCTGCAGTATTTTGCTTTTATTAATGATGTTGTATTGCCAGGTGGATGATAAAGAACATTATATTGTCGCTTAATTCTGTAGGCAGTTTTATTTTTCTTCCTCTCTTCCTTTAATAAACAAACCCTGCTTAACTTAAAAGCTCTTTGGGTAATTTATTATTTATGTCCCTTGAAATTCCTGGGTCAGAATGAACTACCGGCCTGAGAATAGGACTGACAGGCTTTCAGCAATACTGCAGAACCTCACAGAAATCCATCATCTTATTATTCTTAACTACTGGAGGATCAATCAAGTGGCTTTCACATTAAACTGCACAGGCAGCAACTTTCTGCATATTTCTCATGCAGCCTAGACATAAATAAGAGGACCTTTGATTAGGGAGGTGGAGGTTAACACAATAAAGTTTTAGTTAAGTAGGAGTAATGTCATTATAGACTTCAGCTGCCATCCACCCACTGACATAATGATAACAGAAAATTGATAAGTTGTGTAAATAGTGAGGAACAAGTCACACGTGCCTGAGTGATGGGCGTCCCAGAAATATCATCCCATACACATAGAGGGGCGTTTCACCTCTTAATTTATAAAAGGGAAATCATGTTTGACAAACCTACTGGAGCTTTTTGAGGATATAACTAGTAGAATAGATAAGGGTGAACCCTTGTATGTGGTGTATATGGATAAAGCCCCACATAAGAGGTTAGTGTGCAAAATTAAAATGCATGGGGCTGGGGATAATATATTGGCGTGGATTGAGAATTGATGAGCAGACAGGAAACAGAGAGTAGGAATAAATGGGTCTTATTCGAAGTGTCAGGCAGTGACTAGTGAGGTCCCACAGGGATCAGTGCTTGGGGCCCCAGCTTTTCACAACATACATCGGTGATTTGGATGAGGGAACCAAATGTAATATTTCCAAGTTTACTAACGACACAAAACTTGGTAGGAATGTGAGTGGTGAGGAGAATGTTAAGAGGCTTCAAAGTGATTTAGACAAGTTGAGTGAGTGGGTAAATACACAGCAGATGCAGTACAACGTGGATAAATGTGAAGTTATCCACCTTGTATGAAAAACAGAATGGCAAAGTATTATTTAAAATTATGATAGATTGGGAAATGTTGACGTACAAAGGAACCTTGACGTCCTAGTACACCAGTCACTGAAAGCTAGCTTGCACGTACAGTAAGCAGTTAGGGAAGGCAAATACTATGCTGGCCTTGGTGACAAGAGGATTAAAGTACAGGAGCAAGGATGTATTGCTGCAGCTGTACAGGGCCTTGGTGAGACCACGCGCTGGAGTATTGTGTGCAGTTTTAGTCTCCTTAGCAAAGAAAGGATATAGAGGGAGTGCAGCGATCGTTCACCAGACTGATTCCTGAGCTGGCAGGATTGTCATAGGAGGAGATATTGGATCAACTAGGCCTGTATACACTGGAATTTGGAAGAATAAGAGGGGATCTAATTGAAACATCTACAATTCTGACAGGGTTGGAGAGTCTGGATGCAGGGGTGTTGTTTTCTCTGGCTGAGGTGTCTAGAACAAGAAATCAGTCTCAGAGTACATAGGCCATTTAGGACTGAGACAAGGAGAGTTTTTTTTCACTCAGAGGGTGGTAAACTTTGTGGAATTCTCTACCACAGAAGGCTGTGGAGGCCAAATCACTGAATATATTTAAGAAGGAAATAGTTAGATTTCTAGTCTCTAAAGGTGTCAAATATTGTTCCTTTGTTTAAGAAGGGTAACAAGGATAATCCAGGTAATTACAGGTCGGTGAGCCTTATGTCAGTGGTAGGGAAATTATTGGAGAGGATTCTTCGAGACAGGATTTATTCCCACTTGGAAATAAGTGGACGTATTAGCGAGAGGCAACATGGTTTTGTGAAGGGGAGGTCGTGTCTCACTAACTTGATCGAATTTTTCAAGGAAGTGACGAAGATGATTGATGAGGGTAGGGCAGTAGATGGTGTCTACATGGACTTCAGTAAGGCCTTTGACAAGGTACCTCATGGCAGACTGGTACAGAAGGTGAAGTCACACTGGATCAAAGGTGAACTGGCAAGATGGATACAGAACTGGCTCAGTCATAGATGTGGAGATGCCGGCGTTGGACTGGGGTAAGCACTGTAAGAGGTTTAACAACACCAGGTTAAAGTCCAACAGGTTTATTTGGTAGCAAATGCCAATAGCTTTCGGAGCCCTGCTCCTTCGTCAGATGGAGTGGATATCTGCTCTCAAACAGGGCATACAGAGTCTCTGTATGGCAGCACTTGGAATATAGTGTTCAATTCTGGTCGCCACACTACCAGAAGGATATGGAGGCTTTGGAGAAGGTGCAGAAAAGATTTGCCAGAAAAGATTATACAAACTGTTTTAGTTTACAAGAAAGACGAAGGGTAGATTTAGAAATCCACTATACCAGATGGAGCTAGAAGAATGAGCTTAAAGGGATCTGGAAAACTAGTAAAGAAGGCTTTACACCCAGTGTTGCTGCACATGTTCATTTTGTACTTGTAAAACATTGCTGATGAAAAATAGCCTCACTGAGAAAGAGAAAAAATAAATAAATACATTTCAATTGACTAAAGAGGCAGTTTCCCACTTTCTCAAGCAGGATTGCTTTCCCTGCTGATCTGCACTGACCCAATGAGAAATTTTAAAGGAGCCTTTACAGGGGAAGAATGTTTCTAAACCATTTCATTTCACTTGGGGTTTAACATGAAAATTTTCACCTTTTATTCATGGCTTTATCTCAGATAACTCCATATTATCTTTGTAGATTTTACTCTGGTGGAAAAATACACTTTGTCATAACATTACTAGCGTTTAAGTCCAAACTGGCTGTTGTTTGTTGTTTACTAATGTACCCAAGTGTTGACATTAATTGGAGTATATTGAATGTGTGTGGTGCTAGGGTTATGGGTACACATGGTTATCGATAAGCACAGCATTAGCCAGTACCATGTGGAACAGTCAGCAGGTAGCACTTGGTGGTGTGTGTGTATATAGAAATAATAGAGATCTGTTATTATTCCACAATGCCTCTATCCTGTTATCACATGTACCCAAATGTTATTCATCTACCTTTCTGAAAATGTACATTTAATCAGGAAAGATAACCATTCTAAAGGGCAGTAATTATGTCCACAACCTTCTGTGTCATTGGTGACTGATACTTTTGTGCCCAATTCTGAATTAACTGGGAGCATTAATAAGAGGCGATTGAATGGGTAGCTGAATGTCTTTTACCGGAATCTTACCACCGTACATGCCGGCGCGATTTTCGCACCCTGCCGCAGTGAGCAGAGGTTTGGCTGGCCGCCAAATTGTCTGACTTCACTGCAGCGGGAGCGTGGCGAGAATGGCAGGTAAGATCGCGCCCTTTATCTTTGCTTTGGCTACTTATTATCCTTCACTCTTTTGTGGGTAGGAAGGAGTAAATGGCCTGTGACATCAGTGTCAAATTTCCTAATTTAACCTCGGGAAAAGGCATTTGGGCAGGCGCCACAAACATTGTTATATAACACGTACTGGAATTTTATAAATAAGATTTATATAGAGTTCACAGGGGAAGAATACAATAAAGCCCCAAGATTGTTCCTGAAAAAATGCAGTGCCATTGTAGTCAGAGCAATGAGAGCAGAAGGTGTATTACGATCAACCCATCAGATAAGAAAATGAAAGAAAAATGAGAGCGGCAGACAACTAAGAGATGGCAGAAAATAATGTTGATAATAGTAATCTGTAATCAACTGTTTATACTGATGTATGAGGACAGCGGACACAATGTACTGGAAAACAGTGGCATGTACACATTTATATGATCTCACTCAAATAAAGCCAAGTTTTAGTTCATCAAGCATTGACAGAAGATGCAAATAATAATCCTAGGTGGAAAGTCAAATGGCAGAAGAAAAAACTTATATTTTCACCAGGCACAGAATTCAGTAGTAATGTTCAACATCATGACCTCAGGACCTTAGGGGCAGCACGATGGCTCAGGGGCAGCACGGCGGCACAGTGGTTAGCACTGCTGCCTCACAGCGCCAGGGTCTGGGTTCAATTCTGACCTCGGGTAACTGTCTGTGTGGAGTTTGCACGTTCATCCCGTGTCTATGTGGGTTTCCTCCAGGTGCTCCAGTTTCTTCCCACAGTCCAAAAGATGTGCGGGTTAGGTGGATTGACCATGGTAAATTGCCCCTTAGTGTCAGGGTGACTAGCAGGGTAAATACGTGGGGTTGTGAGGATAGGGCCTGGGTGGGATTGTTGTCAGTGCAGGCTTGATGGGCAGACTGGCCTCCTTCTGCACTGTAACGATTCTATGATTCAATAGTGCTTGTTCAAATTTGCTTATTGAAGTTTAGTCGCTGCTTTAGTGCAGGAAACATGGCAGCCAATTTGTTAAGGGAGGCAGTGGCATTGTGGTATTGTTGCTGGATAAGCAAACCAGAGACCCAGGGAGATGCTGTGGGGGGCTTGAGTTTGAATCTCACCACTTTCAATGCCTTTTAGCTTTGACAAAGAGTCATCTCGACTGGACTTGAAACATCAGCACTTTTCTCTCCTTCCAGATGCTGCCAGACCTGCTGAGATTTTCCAGCATTTTCTCTTTTGGTTCCAGATTCCAGCATCCGCAGTAATTTGTTTTTATCCAGTTTTTCCTATCAATTCAATGGGATGTGGACATGACTGGCGGGGCCAACATTTATTATCCATCCCTATTTGTCCTTGACTGACTGCATTTCAAGAGTCAACCACATTGCCATGCATCTGGAGTCACATGTAGGTCAGACCAGAAAAGGGTGGCAGATTTTCTTCCCTAAAGGACGTTATAGTAATCTGGATGGGTCTTTATCGTTAGATTTGAGTTCAAATCCACCATCTGCCATGATTTATACTGTAGAGTGCGGGAATGAAAGATGATTCATAGCCACAAAAACAAGGAGAAAGGCTAAGGGGTGCTAATGGCAGTCCATTAGAAAATAGAGTAGAAAAAAATGTACACAGCAAGCTCCCATAAATATCAATGAGATAATGATTTTCTATTTAGTGATGTTGGTGGGGAGGATAAACATTTGCGAGAACTCATTCCTCTTCTTCTAAATAACACCATGGGTCAACAAAAAGGATAACTGGGCCTCAGGTTTATTATCTCAAAGACCACTCTTCTGACAGGAATAAGTTCGGGCGCATGGAGCAATTCAACAAGTACGGTCACTGAGTACATAATAACCTTGCCTCTAATTACTGTTCCATACATTCCCCTTTATTCTTTTAAAAGCCTCGCAACTTCAAATGAAGCTCAGTAATCTGCAACGCTGATGAACAATTTATCCTTTCAGAGAATGTGATGGATACCAAGTGAGCTATCCAGCATCTGTTAGAACATAACAAATGCCGTGGTGAATAAAATCTGGATTCTAATCCACCCTTTCAATATGAATACTGAATCGAATGTATGAAAATGTAATTCCTATCTCCACAGCGCCAGCTGAAGACGAGCAAAATATTACAGGGATGCCGGAAGCAAAGTCAATGTGGAACTGTTCAAAGCTGGTTTGCCCCACAGCTATAACACACTGCAGGCGGACTGAATGGACAAGCTGTTTCTCACTGAAGAGGAAGGGCCCTATTTTACCATTTTGATTCTAAGTGCTGGGCGGACTTGAAACTGGGAATGTTTCAGATCCGACTTTTAGACCCGTTCTGAGGCATCCCCATACGCACTCTGCAAAAATATCAGCGAGTCCGAATCGTGCTGCACGAGCCTGTGGACGAGGCTTAACGCGCCTGAAACCCTGCGGCTCCAATCGGCGCCTCCAACTGCGCATGCACAGAAAAAAACTGATAGAATAACGCTCCCCTGCCACATCCCTCCCGCGCCAGATACTACCTCCCCCTGCCCTCCCCCCCCACCCCAGGCATTGCCCCACCCCCACAACATTACTGACCCCTTTATCCTCCCCACCCACCCCCCTTCCCCCCCGCCACCCAGATCGATCGCGGCCCCTTCCCCCCTTCCTCCTCACCGATCTCAGGCAGAGTGGCAGCGGACCCCCCCTTCCCCGCCACTGATCTCAGGCAGAGTGGCAGTGGACCCCCCTTCCCCTCCACTGATCTCAGGCAGAGTGGCAGTGGACACCCCTCCCCCGCCCCCCCCCCCCCCCCACTGATCTCAAGCTAGCGGATCCCCACTTCCCCTGATCTCAGGCAGAGTGGCAGTGGATCCCCCTTTCCCTCCATTGATCTCAGGCAGAGTGGCAGCAGGCCCCCCCTTCCCCACCCCCCCTCCTCCCCCACAGATCTCAAGCAGAGAGCCGTCGGACGCTAGGCACCTACCTCCTCACTAACTGGAGCGCCCGAACCGGACTTCTATGGAGCATGTCTGTTTCACGCCAATTCTGGATGGGCGAACGCGGTGGTAAAGGGGGAAGTGCCGGTAAAGTTGGACATGCAGCCCATTAAGTCAATTTAAATGCATGCCGTTTCCCGATCACGCCCATTTTCGGGCCTTGGTAAAGGGGGAACCGGCGCGGAGGTGGACGCAGATCGTGGTACTCACCTCATACCCGACTTTACCAAGTTTTCGCGCCCGAAAACGGGCACAACGTGATGGTAAAATCGGGCCCGAAGTTTCTTGGGAGTTGAGCAGTGCCAAGAGCACATTACTGGGCACTGACGGAACTGCAACACGGAAGTAGAAGAAGGCCCATGGATCCTAAAGAACAGGTAAGTCCAGCGTTTTGGGCGGGGAGGGTTTGAGCAGGTTAGGGAGGGGTGGGGACGGTGGGATTAAGGCAGCAGGCGAGTGGGATGAAAAGGTGGTCTCGATCTTAGAGAGGCCATCCCCCCACCCCTGATCCATGAAGGGCAGTCCCAAAAGATTGAAAACTGACCCCTCCACCCCCTTCCTTCTCGCCCACTGAAGACTTTGTTTTAAAAATTGGGCTGCTCATTCCCAACTGCTCAAAATAAATGCTTTCGACTTGATTTGATTTGATTTTGATTTGATTTGTCTTGATTTTGATCTGATTTGATTTATTATTGTCACATGCATTGGGAACATGTGAAAAGTATTGTTTCTTGCGCACTGTAAAGATAAAGCATACGGTACATAGAGAAGGAAAGGAAAAGATGCGGAATGTAGTGTTACAGTCATAGCTAGGGTGCAGAGAAAGATCAGCTTCATATATTGTTGGTCTATTCAGAAGTCTGATGGCAGCAGGGAAGAAGCTGTTCTTGAGTCGCTTGGTACGTGATCTCAGACTTTTGTATCTTCTTCCCGATGGAAGAAGGTGGAAGAGAGAATGCGTGGGGTGCTTGATTATGCTGGTTGCTTTTCCGAGGCAGCAGGAAGTGTAGACAGAGTCAATGGATGGGAGGCTGATTTGCGTGATGGACCGGACTTCGTTCACGACCCTTTCTGGTGTGGGCAGCATATTATCAGGGTAACCAGCCTGGTAACAATTATTTAAATAAGGTGGGCATGTTGCTGATTTTGGCACCCATATTACTGGGGTGGGAGTGGGGGTGGGGGGGTGAGAGGGGTGAGCTCAGGGGTGGATGGGAAGGTGGTGAAGTGAGCACTCATCCCATTTTATACACTCCCCTGTTGAAAACACAACCAACGGGGCACGTAAAATGTAGCCCAGTAACTAAAAAAGCATCTTTTGCCTGAATTTATCTGAACTCAGCAGCAGCAGCAGCAACTCTCTGACTTTCACAAATGACATTTCTCAACACCAAAATCTTTTAAACATAGTTCAATGTTTTGTATCACAATTCATGAAGAATTTATACTCTTTGGAAATAATGTGATATGTTGGTTAGCTATCTCTGCAATCTGTCATTTCTATGCATTTTAATACAGCTTTGCTATCAGTGGTAAGTAGCTTCGGAATAGGAATAGATATAAACTATGCTAAACTGGATAATGCGCTATGCACCAAATACAAAACTATTGCCAGTACATGCATCAATGTTCTAGAAAGCTTTAGGAAAAAGGCCACAGATTTGTTTTTCAATTTCTCTTAATTAACACCATTTCCATTTGTCTCAACTGCAGAAATGTCATCACTTTTGCCAATGGTAGTATATTTTGCATCCTGTTGCTGTGTTGCCCTTCAAGGACCACACCAGCCCCCAAGAGGCAGTGGAACCACAGACTGCCAATCAGGATTAGACTCTGTCAACTTTGCAGTCAGGGTTAATGGGGTCCTTGAGGTGCATTCGACCACGAAGGAAAATAAAAATAAACACAGGTGGCTGGAGGATAATAGAAATCCATTGAACTGGGGGGTGTGAATCTTTTACGAGGCACTGCACATTGAATTTGTTACAGATCAAAGGCTTTCAAGTGTAATAGAGAGGATTTCAATCATTTCAGCTTGCTGTGAAGCCTCAGCAACTTCAAGTCAAAGCTGTGTGCATACATTGGGGCTGAGTACACAGCTGCGCAGAATGGACACCCCCCCCCCCCACCCCCAGTGAAATTGACATCTCTTCTCTGTCAGATTACTTCAAAGGGGTCCGCTCACACCTTCAGCTTCTGACAGGGAGAAAGGAAAATCTCTGCTGCAGAATGGAGTTCTGCAATGATTTTAAATCCTGCCAGGTGATTGGAGGGGCATGGAGATTAAAGTGACCTGGCCACTTCATAATTTGCACAGCTGACCGGCAGGAATGCTGACATTGATCACAGGGCCGCCTGAAATCACCGTGCCGCAGTGATCTTCAGGTCTGCCAGGGCTAGGAGGGGCAATCCAGCCACAACTCCCCCATCTTGGGGAGAGTGGCAAGGTCAACCCCTTGTCTGAACCCACCCAACCCCAGGGCCCTTGAGGGACCCTTCCTCAGCAGCCGGGCATCAGCAGAGCGGCAAATGGCACTGTACTTATCTCCTCGAGCCCCCAGGGGGCCCAAGGTGCCAGGCCAGGGTTTCAGTGCCACCGTTCCAGGGAACAGTGCACTGTTGGCCAAGGTGCGTTGCCTGAAGGGGGCTGAGATGGCATCTAAGGGGGAAAAGCGGCCTGAGTGGGGGGTTGGAGGGGGAAGGGGGTCGGGTTGGGTCACCCTCATGCCTGCGTGGTGTGTGGAGGGGGGGGGGTTACCCATTATCTGTGGGTGGGGGAGAGAATGCCTCTCTTTGGTGAGAAGTTGGTGATGCTCCTCTGGTCAATGTGGGGGCCACCATTTCAATTTCTGGGGAGCCTGTCTCTGTGCGCAGAGTTCGGGTCACCCTTTAAAACTGATGGCCCAGTTCCCGAACAGCGCGGCTGGCCGGGGGAGGGGGGGGGGGGTTGCTCACAATTACCTCATTAGCATCTTTCAAGTGGGTGAATCCCACCTGAAAGACGCTGCCAACACCAATGGGAAACACTCCCGTTTTCCCACCGGGATGGGCACTTAGTCCCAATTCGAGAGAATCGCAGCTGATAGCTCCCTCTCTGAGCTCCGTGTCCATTTGTCGCTTCCAGCTCTGTGAAGCACCTGAGGGTCTGTGGTAAACCACTGTTAGCTTATTGCCTGTGTGTGTGTGTGTGTGTGTGTGTGACATGCCTGGACATGCCCCTGCCGACCCTGCCTGAGACTCCTCCCCCCCCCTGGTCCAGGTATAAAGGTGACTGCTCCCCAACCCCTGCCTCAGTCTCTGGACCAGTTCATCGGCATGGGTGTGCTCCAAGTCCTTTGCTAATAAAAGCCTATTTGTTCTTGCATACAAAGTCTTTGCTTGATTGATAGTGCATCAGGGTCATAGTTCAATATTAGAATACCGCGCATTGCAAAAAAACAAATCTAAGCGCAGGTTACTGTTCGTTTGATTGAGTTTTCCATTTACTTCTCCTGAGTTCTGAGATTGGGAAATGTATCCGCCACCGGGTAATGAGATGAGACTAACTTAATCTGATTCCCTTCAAAAGTACATTGTTAGCCCAGAATATAGCCGGTTTTGTATTCATTTTTATTACGGGAGCATTAAAGACAGTGGTCATAATAAATGCTATTATATTGTTATCATTTCACACCCATTCATTGCAGCTCCTCTGCACAATGGAGTTCACCAGGCACGCACAGCATTCAGAAAAGGCAAACTTTTATCTTCCTCGCCCCGACTTGACCTGAACTCTCACCATCTGAGATTAAAATTAATATATTTAATAACATAGCAACCACATTGATATAATGTTTTAATAATATAGTAAATATTTTACAATGTTTTAATAAAACGGATGCAACGAATGACAAATAATCTTGAGAAGCGTTTTTAGTGGAGAGTGTATCCCTGGAAAATCTCATAATTAAACTGTCATAATACCAAAGCAATAGCAAAGTAAGCTGAAAGGTAATAGGTGTCTATCATTCAGTGGAATTCAATTCAGTTCATATTCTACTTTCATAATGGCATAATACAAAACACATCCCTGATCGTTATCATCAAGCAAACTCTAAATAATTGAACTAGAGTGAGGACCGCTCTTTTGTTCCATAGGAATATTGACAATAGTCTGAATATGTTCTGTCTGAGGCTAATGGAAGATCTCACGGTAACTCAGTTTTGGAAGCATTTTCATTGCCTCAATGTATTTTAAATAGGGTACACACGGTCAACAGGTGGAGGAGACATTCATTCATCAGCCGGGGTCAGACACAAACCCAGGTCTCAGAGTCTTGAGCATAGCAAGTGTAGCCTGCCAACTCCACTCAAATTCGGAATTCAGTTTTGATGCCCATTCCGGAATCAGATTCAACATTCAAACATGCAGTTCAGCTCTCAGTTTCTAAACACCTCGGGCGGGATTTTCCAGCCGTGCTCTCCCCAAGACTGGAAAATCCCACCCGAGGTCAGTGTGTCCGTGTCCCGCCCGCTACGATTCCCATGGCGTGCGGGAAAGATCTATTACTGGAGCTGATTTTGAGGCAATTACAAAATCAACTTCATTCAACTGGATAAAGATTATTGGCATATAATTTCTGGCATTACAGGGTATTTTGACTTAAATCAAATACAGTCATAGAATCATAGAATCATAGAATCCCTACAGTACAGAAAGAGGCCATTCAGCCCATTGAGCCTGCACCGACAATAATCCCACCCAGCCCCTATCCCCATAACCGCACGTATTTACCCAACTAATACTAAAGGGCAATCTACCTAACTTGCACATCTTTGGACTGTGGGAGGAAACCGGAGCACCCGGAGGAAACCCATGCAGACATGGGGAGAACGTGCAAACTCCACACAGACAGTCACCCAAGGCTGGAATCTAACCCAGGTCCCTGGCGCTGTGAGGCAGCAGTGTGAACCATTGTGCCACCGTGCCACCCATTACCAAAAAACTGATAGACATTTTTTTAGACCCAAACAAAACAATAACATTTGAAAAAATGTTGAAAACTATTTATTTCATTACCCATGGCGATGATTTATGTAAATGAACCAAGGTGGCAACCCTACCCCCACCAATCCCCGAACCAACCCCCACCCCCCCCTCCCCCCCCACCACCACCCCCACCCCCACCCCCACCCCACATGACCTCAGGAGGCAAATAGCTGGCTGTAGAAGTCTTGGGTTTCCAAACACTGACAACCAAGGATTTGTAACAAACAAGCACTACTTTATTCACTAGCTGAGCAGCTACTTCATGCTTAGACTCTGCCCACTCTCTGGAGAGGACTCCCGCACTCCTGACACGTGACCCTTTTAGAAGCCATATCATCACGTCACTGTAACATTTCAATGGTCCTGTGGTTCTATGCCAAGTAACAGTGGAGCTGTACAAATGTTACAGAGAAAGTATACCTCATTAGAAATGGCAATTTCAGTCACTCACTCCATTATTTCCTCTTTCTTTTGCACCATTTAAAGGCCATGGTGATGGAGGTACACTGTTACAATGGAGCAAGTTTCCAAAAAGAAAATGCCTTTGCCAAGCTGTCACTGAGACAGTGTTCATGAGCAAAATGTAATAGTATTTCTCCTGTAAGAAAACTAAATAAAGGTGGTGTTAGAAGAATCTGATTATTATTTTTCAAAAAAGCACAGTGAGCAAATGGTAATTCAACACTTCTAGTCGCAGGATGAATTTTTAATTGTAAATTGAAGCTAATATTTAATGATTAGAGTTGATAAGCCAGTGCAGAACCATGTGACCACTTGGCCTACACTGGCAAGCCCAGGTGGTTTTGCTAGGTAATCACCTGAGGGCACAGGACACCCACAAAGCCTCCATTTAATCCTTGGGCCACCACTGAACTCCAGGTGGGCTCAGAGATAATGGGTGTTAGTTGGCTCAATAATGAGCCTTATAGATGTCCCATAGCAGCCAGGAATGCTGTGCCACTCCCTTCCACCCCACAACTTAATCCGGAGAGCTTTTCCCACCAGCTATTAACTGATGTGGTGCCTTTCCCACATTTAAGTAGGCCTGGCCTGAATGGACTGCATAAAATCCAGCACACGGTCTCAAAGCATACCACAAATTGTCTTATTCTCTTAGATTACACAGAAAAATACAAACATATATAGTTGTCAACCAAATATGGATACCCATCAGAAAGTCAGAACTTACTCATGAATCTAAATCTACCTGAGATCACAATAAAGTTACAGCCAGAGACATGGGGATTGGGTGGAAACATGGAATGGAGATTGAAGAGTAACCATGATCATGTTGAAAGACAGAGCCGACTCAGTCCTATGGCCAGCTCTATCTCCTATTTCTCATGTTCTAATGATTGAACAGTTTTAATGACATTCCGCAGATACTAACTTCCAGCAAATCTTTGAAGCAGTTTTTTTTTCATAAAATGGAGTCTTGCATTCAAAGTGGAATCCAGATACCTCATCTAGCTTGGTTCCTCGACCACAATGACATTCATGTCCATGGGATATCCCAAAGTGCTTTGCAGTCAATTAATTATTTTTGTGACGTTAAGTAACGTTGTTACACAAGCAAATGCAGTGGCCAAGTTGTGCACAGCAACATCCCACAACTCAGACCAATGGGCAGTTAATCTGTTTTTGGTCATAACTGAGAGATAAGTGTTAGCCAGTGAACCTCTTCTGCTCTTCTCCGAACAGCGCCATAGACTATTTTACTTTCACCTGAACAGACAGACAGGGCTTCAGTTTAATGTCTCATCCAACAAGTGACATCCCTGACTAACATCACACTCCTTAGTGCTACACTCAAGTGCCAGTCTATTTTATGTACTCCTTGTAGCTTTTGAATCCATGATCTTCTGAGAGAACTACGACTGAGCCAAGGTGACCCGTTATCTTGCACTCAATTTTAATTTGAAATCACCACTATTTAGTTTATTATTGAGTCCTTTAAAGAACAAATCCACTTTAGTAAAAATAAAACTGCTTAAGTTCCCAAGGGTTTACTAAGTGATGAAGCAAACACATCATTTATTTTAATTGGTCAAATGACAGTAATTTAATGCCCTCTTGTCTTTCAAATGAAATCAAAGCAAGATTAGATCACTGAAGAGATTTTAATCTTTGTGTAAGTAAAATTAAGGCTGTCAAAATTGTCTGTAAGGCACCTCAAGAAAGAATAACTTGCATTCTGTAACAAGACATTTGACAGCATCGAGTGCTGATATTTTTATGTAAATGAGTGGTTTACAGAAGCTAATGTTACAGTTGACTGCAAGGGTGTTTTCAAGTGATTAGACCTTTTTACATTTTCATTTATTATCAGCAAAGATACTTTTGATACCAGTATTCCCAAGATGCGCTTTATACAAACCCTAACGGGATAGAAGTCAAGTTTTGTTCCAATCATTTCTTGAACCATTGATGGAAAAGGACATCATTTGAACTAAGATTTTGAAACAATTATTTTTGTGTGCATCAACACTTTAACATGACTAAAAATAGTTCTGAGGAAAAGTCACACTCGACTCGAAATGTTAACTTTATTCCTTTCTCCACAGATGCAGCCAGACCTGTGGAGTTTTTCCAGCGCTTACTGTTTCTACGACTAATAACAGATCTACTTGTGACAAAATGTGCTGTAATAGTTACAACAGTGGAAAGGTTATCTTGAATCTGTGGCTAAACTTGTTGCTAAAGTTTATTTATTAGTGTCACAAGTAGGCTTACATTAACACTGCAATAAAATTACTGTGAAAATCCCCTAGTCGCCACACTCCGGCGCCTGTTCTGGTTACACTGAGGGAGAACTTAGCATGGCCAGTGCACCTAATCAGCACGTCTTTCAGACTGTGGGAGGAAACCGGAGCACCTGGAGGAAACCCATGCGGACACGGGGAGAACACACATTCTCCGCACAGTCACCCAAGCCGGGAATCGAATCTGGGTCCCTATCGCTGTGAGGCAGCAGTGCTAACCACTGCGCCACTGTGTCACCCCTGAAAATCTCATGGCTGCAGAAAACTGCAAATGGGACCCGCACAGCGATCGATGATTATTATCTTTAACTATTGGAAGATCGAGCAACAGGCTTCCCAATCATGCAGGAAGGTTTTAAATTGCTCCATGCTTCCTCTCTTGCCTGAGCATAAACAGTAGGCTAAAAGCAAAATACTGTGGATGCTGGAATCAGAAACAAAAACAGAAAATTGCTGGAAAATCTCAGCAGACCTGACAGCATCTGTGGAGAGAGAACAGAGCCAATGTTTCGAGTCCAGACGACCCTTCATCAGAGCTGAACAATAGGCTCGTTGTTTTGGGAAGTAGGGGAACATCATGACATTTTAATTAAGGAAGATTAATAGAGGATAATTTATGTAATTCATTAAATGGAACCAAATCTTTGCCTCCCTTAACAATCCACAGCAAACATCCACTTGTCATTAAGTTTAATATTTGGATTACAAAGACTTCAAAATGCAGATTTATATGAGGCCTGTAACCTGTCAAGCTGTAAAATCTTCAACAATACAATCATTTTTAGCTATTATCTTCCTGCATTCAATTATGTTTACTCACTTATATATTCCAGCCTGTTACGTGTTTAATCTCAAATCTTGATATTTGACAATTTAAGAGTTTAGGATTGTTAATTATTTCAGATATGTTAAATTAGAATTTGCTCTTTCTGAGCTAATTAGGAGGTATGACAAGTTTCTCAGTGAATTCTCTCGTGTTTTACGCAAAGTTCTACTGTTTTCAGTCCGTGGACTGAAAGGTGAGTGCTTGACCCTCATTGACCGCTCACCAATCAGAAAGGAGCAGCAGCAATTATGCCAGATCTGCTGTCAGGGGTACAGTATCTGCAATAACAAAGGGGCAAGAAACTGACTGATTACTCACAAACTATTGTAGGTTTGAGCATTGTTCAGTGAGAAAAGCTAGTTTACATAGAAACATAGAAAATAGTGGAAGGAGGAGGCCATTCAGCATTTCGAGGCTGCTCCGCCATTCATTATAATCTTGGCTGATCATCCAACTCAATATCCTGATCCCGCCTTTCCCCCTCCCCCCCACCCCCCCCCCCCCCCCCCCAAATCCTTTGATTAACCAGAAGCCGCAAAACCCTCCACAAGGACTCAGAGAGAGGCCACAAGCCTGAAGAAATGGATGGCCTAATCCCTGTCTACAGCCTCCCTTCTGCTAACTTTGATATTTGAGGGCAGTACGGTGGCACAGTGGTTAGCACTGCTGCCTCACAGCGCCAGGAACTGGGTTCGATTCCCGGCTTGGGTCATTGTCTGCGCGGAGTTTGCACATTCTCCCCGTGTCTGTGTGGGTTTCCTCCGGGTGCTCCAGTTTCCTCCCAGAGTCTGAAAGACATGCCAGTTAGGTGCATTGACCTGAACAGGCACCAGAGTGTGGCGACTAGGGGAATTTCACAGTAACTTCATTGCAGTGTTAATGTAAGCCTTACTTGTGACTAATAAATTAACTTTTACTTTATATTGCGAAGCAGATCAGGAGCCAGGGCTGCTCCATGAAATTTTTGGAGTTAGTAGATATGGTAAGTTTTCTTGAAAAACGTATTGTTGCTCTGAAGCCAAGAGCAAGTTTATTTTTCCAAGTCCACAGTATCCAAATTGCTCTCATTCACCATGGCTGCAACATGCCCACACCCCTTCCACCTGACTACCGTCATGGCACACATTCATTTCTTCCGGTGGGTGAGGTACCTGTGGAGCTATGATCAGGGCTGGCAGCGCACCCACTGCATAGCATTGTGGGTCGTGCGCTAAATTAGGACCAGCCTTGGGTCTTTTGACACGGTCACACATTACAAGCCGATCACTGCTGTTGTGTTGAAAATTGGGTGCCAGGTAATTTATACCGTTCTGTGCACAGTCTGTAAAACTAACACGGGGTTGGATTTTATTCAGATTGTTGTCACGGGAACCATGAAAGCTGGGCCTACTTAATCGTGGGCCAGTCTTCCGACAGCAGCAAAACCTCCCCCAATTAGGTTGGAGGGCAGTAGAGGCTGCATGATGGCTCATTAATGCTCCATTATCCTTGAGTTTCCTACAATTCAGTGACGGCTCAGGGATTAAATGGGGGCACACAGTTTTCCCACGCTTCTCAAAGGCCACTCAATAAAGCCCATTGAGTTTGCCAACAGCCTCCTGGGGAGGGGGGAACTCTTCGCTGTCAGTCACTCACTGCCAGAGTGATGGGCCTGGGATCAGGAAGGGGTGGGGGTACTGAAAGCCCCCCCATGTCCTGCCTCTGACCCCACTAAACCCCTCTCTCATAATTCCCAGCCCACGATCCCTATCCTATTTCTGTTATTGCGGATTTAACTTGGAATTGCGAGAGGGATGGAGTTTAAAAACAGCAAGGTTGTGTTGCAGCTGTATAAGGTGCTGGTGAGTACACCTGGAGTACAGTTTTGGTCTCCTTACTTGAGAAAAGATATACTGGCACTGGTGGGGATAAAGAGGAGATTCATTCGTTTGATTCCGGAGTTGAGAGGGTTGGCTTATGAGGAGAGACTGATCAGACTGGGGCTATACTCATTGGAATTCAGAAGAATGAGGGGGGATCTTATAGAAACACATAAGATTATGAAGGGAATAGATAAGATGGAAGCAGGGAAGTTGTTTCCACTGGCAAGTGAAACTAGAACTAGGGGGCATAGCGTCAACATAATGGGGAGCTGATTTAGGACTGAGTTGAGGAGGAATTTCTTCACACAAAGGGTTGTGAATCTGTAGAATTCCCTGCCCAGTGAAGCAGTTGCAGCTACCTTATTGAATGTTTTTAAGGCAAGATAGATAAATTTTTGAACAGTAAAGGAATTAAGGGTTAATTAAGGGTTATGATGAGCGGGCAGGTAAGTAGAGCTGAGTCCATGAAAAGATCAGCCATGATCTTATTGAATGGCGGAGGAGGCTCGAGGGACCAATTGGCTTACTCCTGCTCCCAGTTCTTATGTTCTTATTCTTTGTTTTCTTACTCTGGAAAAGATCTTGCTGGAGACAATGGTCTTTTGTTCAAAATACCTTTATTTACATCACTAGTTACAAGGTTGTAGAAATTAGGGACTAAAGATGATGACATGAATGCACAAATTGGGGTAAATGGGTCTGATTTAATTGCCATTATGGAGAGGTGGCTACAGGGTGACCTAGATTGGGAACTGAATATCCAAGGATATTCAGCATTTAGGAGGGATAGGCAAAGAAGAAAAGGAGCTGGAATAGCACACTTAATAAGGAATGAGACCGGTACAGTAGTAAGAATGAATCTTAGATCGAAGGATCAGGCTGTAGAATCAGTTTGGCAAGATAGATAAATTTTTGAACAGTAAAGGAATTAAGGCAAACATTGGTGGGAATTGTTTACAGATCACCAAATTATAGTGCTAATGTTAGGCATGGTGTAAATCGGGAAATTAGAGGTGCATGTTAAGATGGGTCTACAATAATAATGGGCAACATCAGTTTACACATAGGCTTGGTTAACCAGATCAGCTGTGGAGGAGGAATTCCTAACGTGTGTACAAGATGGGTTTCTAGAGCAGTACATTGAGAAACCAACTAGGGATTGGGCTATTTTGGATTTTTTGCTGTGTAATGAGAAAGGCCTAATTAATAACTTTGCTGTAAAAGAGCCTTTGGGAAATAGTGATCATAATATTTTGCATTAAGTTTGAATGCAGTATAGTTCATTCTGAAACAAAGGTCTTAAATCTGAAGAAAGGAAATTATGAAGGTATGAGGGGCAAGATGGCTATAGTGGATTGGGGAAATGCACTGAATGATTTGACGGTAGACCGTATTTAAAGAAATGTTACATAGTCTACAATGGATATACATTCCTCTAATGCACAAACACCCAAAGGAATAAGTCAACTGTGGTTGATTTATCTATTCCTACGGGTGGAGCTGAGAAACAAGAAAGGTATGACCACATTAATGGGGTTGTATTATAGACCACCCAATAGTCAGCGAGAATTGGAGGAGCAAATCAGCGGAGAGATAGCTGACAACTGCAAGAAACACAAAGTTGTGATAGTAGGGGATTTTAATTTTCCACATATAGATTGGGACTCGCATACTGTTAAAGGTTTAGACGGGGTAGAGTTTGTAAAATGTGTTCAGGAGAATTTTCTACATCAGTATATAGAGGTGCCAACTAGAGAGGATGCGATATTGGATCTCCTATTGAGAAATAAGTTAGGGCAGGTGATGGATGCGAGTGTGAGGGAACACTTTGGATCCAGTGATCATAATGCCATTAGTTTCAACCTGATCGTGGATAAGGATAGATCTGGTCCTCGGGTTGAAGTTCTGAACTGGAAAAAGGCCAAATTTGATGAAATGAGAAGGGATCTGGGAAGTGTGGATTGGCACAGGCTGTTCTCTGGTAAGGATGTAAATGGAAAGTGGGAGGCCTTCAAAGGAGAAATTTTGAGAGTGCAGAGTTTGTATGTTCCTGTCAGGATTAAAGGCAAAGTAAATCGGTATAAGGAACCTTGGTTCTCGAGGGAGATTGTAACACTGATTAAGAGGAAGAGAGAGTTGTATGAAATGTACAGGCAGCAAGGAACAGACCAGATGCTTGAGGAGTATAAAAAGTGCAAGAAGCTACTTAAGAGGGAAATCAGGAGGGCTAAAAGAAGACATGAGGTTGCTTTGGCAGACAGAGTGAAGGAAAATCCAAAGAGCTTCTATAGGTATGTTAGGAGCAAAAGGATAGTGAGGGATAAAATTGGTCCTCTTGAAGACCAGAGTGGTAGACTGTGTATGGAACCAAAAGAGATGGGGGAGATACTAAATGGTTTTTTTGCATCCGTATTTACTGAGGAAACGGGCATGGAGTCTACGGAAATAGAGCAAACTGGTAGGGAGGTCATGGAACCTTTACAGATTAAAGGGGAGGAGGTGCTCGCTGTCTTGAGGCAAATCAGAGTGGATAAATCCCCAGGACCGGACAGGGTATTCCTGCGGACCTTGAGGGAAGCTAGTGTTGAATTTGCAGGGGCCCTGGCAGACATATTTAAAATGTCAGTATTCACGGGGGAGGTGCCGGATGATTGGAGGGTGGCTCATGTTGTCCCGTTGCTTAAAAAAGGTTCCAAAAGAAATCCGGGAAATTATAGGCCAGTAAGTTTGACGTCGGTGGTGGGCAAGTTGTTGGAAGGTGTGATAAGGGATAGGATCTACAAATATTTGGATAGACAGGGACTTATTAGGGAGAGTCAACATGGCTTTGTGTGTGGTAGGTCATGTTTGACCAATCTATTAGAGTTTTTCGAGGAGGTTACCAGGAAAGTGGATGAAGGGAAGGCGGTGGATGTTATCTACCTGGATTTCAGCAAGGCCTTTGATAAGGTCCCTCATGGGAGGTTAGTTAGGAAGGTTCAGTCGCTAGGTATACATGGGGAGGTAGTAAATTGGATTAGACACTGGCTCAATGGAAGAAGCCAGAGAGTGGTTGTGGAGGATTGCTTCTCTGAGTGGAGGCCTGTGACTAGTGGTGTGCCGCAGGGATCGGTGTTGGGTCCATTGTTGTTTGTCATCTATATCAATGATCTGGATGATAATGTGGTAAATTGGATCAGCAAGTTTGCTGATGATACAAAGATTGGAGGTGTAGTGGACAGTGAGGAAGGTTTTCAAAGCTTGCAGAGGGATTTGGACCAACTAGAAAAATGGGCTGAAAAATGGCAAATGGAATTTAACGCAGACAAGTGTGAGATATTGCACATTGGAAGGACAAACCAAAGTAGAACGTACAGGGTAAATGGTAGGACTCTGAAGAGTGCAGTTGAACAGAGGGATCTGGGAATACAGGTACAGAATTCCCTAAAAGTGACGTCACAAGTGGATAGGGTCGTAAAGAGTGCCTTTGGTACATTGGCCTTTATAAATCGGAGTATCGAGTATAAAAGTTGGAGTGTTATGGTAAGGTTATATAAGGCATTGGTGAGGCCGAATTTGGAGTATTGTGTACAGTTTTGGTCACCTAGTTACAGGAAGGATGTAAATAAGGTTGAAAGAGTGCAGAGAAGGTTCACAAGGATGTTGCCGGGACTTGAGAAGCTGAGTTACAGAGAGAGATTGAATAGGTTGGGACTTTATTCCCTGGAGCGTAGAAGATTGAGGGGAGATTTGATAGAGGTGTATAAGATTTTGATGGGTATAGATAGAGTGAATGCAAGCAGGCTTTTTCCGCTGAGGCTAGGGGAGAAAAAAAGCAGAGGGCATGGGTTAAGGGTGAAAGGAGAAAAGTTTAAAGGGAATATTAGGGGGGGCTTCTTCACGCAGAGAGTGGTGGGAGTGTGGAATGAGCTGCCGGATAAAGTGGTAAATGCGGGGTCACTTTTAACATTCAAGAAAAACTTGGACGGGTTCATGGATGAGAGGGGTGTGGAGGGATATGGTCCAAGTGCAGGTCAGTGGGACTAGGCAAAAAATGGTTCGGCACAGACAAGAAGGGCCAAAAGGCCTGTTTCTGAGCTGTAATTTTCTATGGTTCTATGGTTTTATGCACTAGATCAACGGGAGTGTTTTAGAATAATTCCAGAAAAAGTGGTAGGTCTGAGGATTGGGAGCAATTTAAAACCCAGCAAAGGAGGGCCAAGAAACAGACTAAGAAAGGAAAAAGATAATTTGGAAGTAAATTAGTGAGGAACGTGAAGGTGGACTGTAAAAGCTTCTTGAGCTACCTAAATAGGAAAAGATTAGCTCGGACAAATGGACAGGAAAATTTATAATGGAGAATAGGGAAATGGCAGAGAAACTAACAGTTACTTTGAATCTGTCTTCAAGGAAGAGGATACAGAAAGATGTACTCCAAAGACTCCAAAGATGTGCAGATTTGGTTGATTGGCCATGATAAATTGCCTCTTAGTGTCAGGGGGACTAGGAGGGTAAATATGTGGGATTACGGGGATAGGACCTGGGTGGGATTGTTGTCGATGCAGGCTCGATGGGCCAAATGGCCTCCTTCTTTACTGTAGATTCTATGATTCTATGAAATACCAAGCGACCAAGTGACTTGTGAAACTGAGGAACAAAAAGAAATTAGTGTTGGTAAAGAGGTAGTACTTGAAAATTAATTGGATTCAAGGTTGATAAGGCCCCTGGATCAAATGAGCTTCATCCCAGAGTGTTGAAGGCGGTGTCTAGAAAGACGGTGGATGCATTGGTAGTTATCCTTCAAAACTTTATAGATTCTGGAAAGGTCCCTGCAGATTGGAAAGTAGCAAGTGTAATCCTACTGTTTAAGAAGGGAGGGAGATGGAGAATGGAGAGTCTCAGACCTGTTAGTTTAGCATCAGTGGTCGGGAAAATGTTAGAATATATTATAAAAGATGTGATAACTGAACATTTAGAATAGAAAGGTAAAATTGGGCAGTGGCAAAATTGATTTATGAAAGGGAAATCATGTTTGACAAATCTGTTGTAGTTTTCAGTTGTGTAGAGCATTGGTGAGGCTTCAGCTGAGTTATTGTGTAGAATTTTGGTCCCCCTTATCTAAGGAGGGATGTATTTGCCTCGGAGGGAATGCAACAGAAGTTCACCAGACTAATCCCTGGGATAGCGGGATTGTCTTATGAGGAGAGATTGAGGAGACTAGGTCTGTATTCCCTAGATTTTAAAAAAATGAGGGGTGACCTCATTGAAATTTACAAACATCTTACAATGTGTGACAGAGCGGATGTAGATAAGATGTTTCCCTTGGCTAGCAAGTCTAAAACCTGGGCACATAATTACAGGATAAGGGGTAGGCTATTTAAGATCGCAATGAGGAGGAATTTCTTCACTCAGAGGGGAATGGACCTTTGGAATTCTCTACACCGGAGAGTTGTGGAGCTCAATCACTGAGCATATTCAGGACAGAAGTTGGTAGATTTCTGGAGGCTAATGACATCAAGGGATAACCACAGTGCCATCGCGGAACGGTGGCACAGTGGTTAGCACTGCTGCCTCACAGCACCAGGGACCCGGGTTCGATTTCCATTTGGGTCATTGGCTGTGCGGAGTCTGCACGTTCTCCCTCCGGGTTTCCTCCAGGTGCTCCGGTTTCCTCCCACAGTTCGAAAGACGTGCCAGTTAGGTGCATTGGCCGTGCTAAATTCTCCCTCAGTGTACCTGAATAGGCGCCTGAGTGTGGCGACTAGGGGATTTTCACAGTAACTTCATTGCAGTGTTAATGTAAGCCTACTTGTGACACTAATAAATAAACTTTAACTTTTGATATGGAGATAGTGCAGGAAAGTGGTGTTGAGTTAGATGATCAGCCATGATCTAACTGAATGGCAGAGCAGGTTTGATGGGCTGAATGGCCCATTCCAATTCCTATGGACATAGCTGCAGCTCCTCTCCAAGGTTCTTCTCAGTCATCTTTACTCAATGAGTGACATCACTATGACATAATTCCTCATGCACATGCTCAGTAGCTATTATTAGAGTTAACTCATTGCATCATCCTTACTCACTGTTGGCCTGGGGTACCTCAACAACCTTGGGCCTTTGATGGGTACATTGTGAGCAGCAGCCACCATTCTTGGTGGTGCTGGCGAGCGGTAAAGAGCTACATCTGATAGTCTGGTAGCTCTTGGTGGGGCAGGGGGCAGGGACAGGGGGGGATATCGCACCAGTGTCCTGGTCCCAGGGAATGGCCAGTGCACTTAGCATCATCGGGCTTCTCCCTTGGAACTGTGTGGGAGGGTGGGGAGAGTTGCCTGTCGGTCCTCTGACTGGCGGGTGAGACACCCAGCGGTCTGACTAAATCCAACCCATGTTGTCAAAAGCTGAATCACATTCACTCAGAACAAAGGAAATTGGCTCAGAAGCAACAGAAGCAATTAATCCAGGCTGCTGAAGTGTTTGTTCTTGGTAAACAAATGACAATACACTCATTAAGCAGCAAAGTCAAAACCACATGAGCTGCTGGTGAAACGCTGTCAAGACATTTCAATATATGGGTAAATATCATACAAAATGAGTTAATACCAAAGCTGATATTGCAATAACTCCTCAGCGATATGTATTTTCTCTAAGCCTGAGGAACGTCTGAGCTAGAAAAATAAATTGGAGCATTGTATGATCGTGCGAGGAATGACTGATTTGCAAAAGAATTACCCTAATTTACTGCACGAATGATAAAGCAGAGGATATTCTTAAACCATCCAACCTAAATGATGATACTGAAAATGAAAACATGAAGCACTGATGGAGTGGCCTTTCCATCATCAGCAAAACCTGAGATTTATGATCAGGTTAAATTTCAGAAAAGAAAGCAGCAACAGGGAGAACGTGCAGAAGCATTAGTGACCGTTAGAGAAACAGAATACTATGGCGTTCATTATGACTCTTCCCTAGCTGTCCCAGCATGGGTTGCATCATAGGGACCCAGAATCCATATAAAAAGGGGCCTGACACGGGCTGGCACTTTGGAGCCAGAGTTTTTTGATTTGATTTATTATTGTCACATGTATTGGTATACATGTGAAAATTGCATGCTATACAGACAGAGCATACCATTCATAGAGTACATAGGGGAGAAGGAAAGGAGAGGGTGGAGAATGTGGTGTTACAGTCATAGCTAGGATGTAGAGAAAGATCAGCTTAATATAAGGTAGGTCCATTCATTAGTCTGATGGCAGCAGGGAAGAAGCTGTTCTTGAGTCGGGTGGGACGCGATCGCAGACTTTGATATCTTTTTCCTGATGGAAGAAGGTGGAACAGAGTATGTCCGGGATGCATGGAGTCCTTGATTATGCTGGCTGCTTTTCCAAGGCAGCAGGAAGTGTAGACGGAGTCAATGGATGGTAAGCTGGTTTGCGTGATGGACTGGGCTACGTTCACAACCCTTTGTAGTTTCTTGCGGTCAGAGCAGGAGCCATACCAAGCTGTGATTCATCCAGAAAGGACGCTTTCTATGGTGCATCTATGGTAAAAATTGGTGAGAGTCATAGTGGACATGCCGAATTTCCTTAGCCTCCTAGTTCCACTTCAAAGTGGAGCCGACCACACCAACGTAGTTTGTGGACAGCAAGTGTACTTCTGCAAAGGATAACTGTGGAGAGATATTTTTAATTCATTCTTGGGATGTGGGCGTCGTTGGCTAGGCCAGCATTTATTGCGCATCCCTAATTGCCCTTGAGAAGGTGGTGGTGAGCCGCCTTCTTAAAAAACTGCAGTCCATGTAGGTCCGCCCACACTGCTGCCAGGGTGGGAGTTCAGGGATTTTGACAAATGACGACTGTTATTGATTGAAAGGGTTAATAGTCGCACACGTTTAAAAATCACATAAGCTGCAAGCTGCTAGACACAGTCACGCAGGGAAGGCTATGAGAAAAACCACAGGTCTTGATTAAAGCAGACCCAGATAAGCGTCAAGGACCATAAAACTCCAAGTTACAAGGGAGGCTTTAGTCACACAGTACGCACACAAGAATTCAATTGAATGACGTGCAGCTGCAGCTCATGTGTGCCCATTAGAACAAGGAACAATGGAAATGGGAGGGTATGAGAGGTTGATATACCATTGGTCAGACATATAGCTATCATACTGTATCTGGAGGATGGTAAATAGTAAAGGAGAAATACGTGCTTGGTGATTAGGTAGACATGCGCAAATTGTCATTGGACAACTATACCATTATGTAAAGCTAATCAATAATTGTGAGTGGACATAGAGAACCTCTATACAAATGTACAGCTCTGATTGGTATATGCTAATTACTTGTAATCAAATCTGGAAGTATATCCGTTGGTGTAACTGTGTATCTGGACTGCGCCACCATCTGGCATGTCGGAGCCCTTGTTATAGCTCGTAAATAAGTGGCTGATTTTAAACTCCGAAATTCTTCATCTGGTTACTTGAAGGAAACAATGGACGGGATTTTTCAGCGGTGCTCACTCCAAAACCGGAAAATCCTGCCCAAGGTCAATGGACTTTTCCATGGTCCGCCCCTTGCCCGCTACGATTCCTGAGGCGGGTGGAACGGGAAAATTTGCCTCAAAGTCTGCAACAAACTGAACACCCAACTGCCCCACAACAGATTGACGATGGGGTGAGATTCACTCAGGCCGGCTAGGACAGTACTACAGCTTGATGAGTGTTATCTTTTGATTATACTCTCAACTGGGTATTGTTGTCAACCAAGAGTTGATTTAAAGAGCAAAATCGAAGCCCAGAGTAGACTAGACAAAGGAAGTGTGGGGGACACCCTGACAATGGTCATTATAAAATGCAAACACGCAGAGTAGTCAACAAGACACATGGGATTGAGGGTGATTTAGTGGTTTGGATCAGGAATTGGCTAGCTGTAAGAAAATAGAGGGTCGTGGTTGATGGGAAATATTCATCCTGGAGTTCAGTTACTAGTGGTATACCGCAAGGATCTGTTTTGGGGCCACTGCTGTTTTGTCATTTTTATTAATGACCTGGATGAGGGCGTGGAAGGATGGATTAGTAAATTTGCGGATGATACTAAAGTCGGTGGAGTTGTAGACAGTGCGGAGGGAAGTGGCAGGTTACAGAGGGACATAGATAAGCTGCAGAGCTGGGCTGAGAGGTGGCAAATGGAGTTTAATGCAGAAAAGTGTGAGGTGATTCACTTTGGAAGGAGTAATAGGAATACAGAGTACTGGGCTAATGGTAAGATACTTGGTAGTGTGGATGAACAGAGGGATCTGGGTGTCCATGTGCATAGATCCCTGAAAGTTGGCACCCAGGTTGATAGGGTTGTTCAGAAGGCGTACGGTGTGTTAGCTTTTATTGGTAGAGGGATTGAGTTTCGGAGCCAGGAGGTCATGCTGCAACTGTACAAAACTCTGGTGCGGCCGCATTTGGAGTATTGCGTACAGTTCTGGTCGCCGTATTATAGGAAAGGTGTGGAAGTGTTGGAAAGGGTGCAGAGGAGATTTACCAGGATGTTGCCTGGTATGGTGGGAAAATCGTATGAGGAAAGGCTGAGGGGCTTGAGGTTGTTTTCGTTAGAGAGAAGAAGGTTAAGAGGTGACTTAATAGAGGCATACAAGATGATCAGAGGATTAGATGGGGTGGATAGTGAGAGCCTTTTTCCTCGGATGGTGATGGCTAGCACGAGGGGACATAGCTTTAAATTGAGGGGTGAGAGATATAGGACAGATGTTAGAGGTAGGTTCTTTACTCAGAGAGTAGTAAGGGCGTGGAATGCCCTGCCTGCAGCAGTAGTGGACTCGTCAACATTAAGAGCATTCAAATGGTTATTGGATAAACATATGGATGATATTGGGATAGTGTAGATTAGAGAGGCTTTAGATTGGTTCCACTGGTCGGCGCAACATCGAGGGCCGAAGGGCCTGTACTGCGCTGTAATGTTCTATGTTCTATGTTCTAAGACCACGGGCCATGGTGAAAGCCAAAAAGGCGGTAAGCCCAGAAGGCGGAACTTGAGATGCAAAAACGGGTTGATTCCGACAGACACTCTGCTGAGCAGTAGAAATGCCGGAGACCTTAAATATAAATCTGAGAAAGCTTATCTCAAGCTTGTACTAAGCTCATTCTGAAGTACATGGGGAACACAGCTCACCCAGCTGCGGTGCAGGTCATTACAGCTAACCGAGGAACGGATTGAAGAAAGAAGACATTTGAGGTTGTGATTATTGAATCAGTCCAAGTTAAAACATAACAAATGTCTAAAAGAAATTCAGATTCAAAAGATTGAATTGCAGGTTTGAATTAAAGCTATAGAAAGTTTCAAGGACAGAGAAAGCTTGTGGTTTGGCAGCGATCCAATCTGAGCATGAGAATTTGCGATTCTGATTATGTGTGTGTCCATGTTAGTTTAGAATTGCAGATTCATGGGAACCAGTTAAATGTGGAAATTTTAATAATTTGGAATAAGTGTGAGAATTTTATCATGTTGTCACATCAACTCCAGATAAAGAACGAAGGATGAGATTCTTCAGCCCCCCAGCCGCTGGGTGTCAATGGGAATTCCCATTGACACGCTGGTGGGAAATTCGCGGGTGGGAACGTGCTGCCGACAGGTCCGGAGAATCCCGCCGGCATGAACAACCGGAAAATCCCGGCCAAAGATTTTGCAAGTGGTAATGTATTTGGGATTTTGAATCAACAAAGAATAGATGTTGCCTATAAAATCAAGCATTGGAAATTGGCTTAAATGAATAAAAAAGGTTAAGTTATAATAAAGAAGGGAAAATTTTATTTCTTATTTTGTAGTGCTCTGTTGCTTTCAGAAGCCATAGCCTCAAGAACATGGAAATTGAATTGTTTGAAATTTACGAACTCTGAGAACCAGTGTGTTCTGCTTGGTTTATCTGGACATTCATAGAGTTGTTTATCATTGTTCAGGCTACATTTGTTAAAGGTTTAACTTTCTGGGAAATTAACCTTATCTTGAGTTTTTAATTACAGGAATTTGGAAGGCTAAAAACAGAATCATGAGAATGCTTACAGAATTCATTTTGGTTATTGTTTTAAAGCACATGCTATGTTTATCTGCTTGTGTGGATGGATGATATTTGTGAGTTGGATGTTTCAAGCTTTAACTCAGGTTTCTGTCTGATATTGTGATTTTAAATTCACCCATGTGAGAATAAGATAATTTTAATTTGGTAGGGTCAATTAAAATTTGGGATATTTGTAATGATTATGATAAATGCTTTGTTGGATTGATCTTGAGTCCGATGACTGGTGAAAATTACCTGACAGGTCAAAAGATATACTCCTGACACAATTGGCACAATGAAAAGGAAAATTCTAGAATTGGATACTGGGAGAAAGTGTTTAAAAGGAGAGATTGCAAAACAAATGAGTCCCGGACTTTGTGTTTGTTAGATTAAAACAAAGAAGGATGATGACGCAATGACGTCCAGTTGAGAACTTTTACTCTGTCCCTTTCAAACTAGCAGAGAATTAACTCTTGTCTACTAACAGCTGAAGGTTGTTTTTGCAGGAATTGGGAATTATAAGATATTGAGGTTTTGCATTGTCAGATATGTTCAGATGAACTAACCCATTCTGCACCAAGCAGGGTGGATTTTTGTGACAGCTAACTGCAGAAGAAACAAGATTTGCAGTAGCTTCAAGACATTTGAGAATTTATTTGTAGAGTTCCAATATTGCAGCAATAGTCAGCCTGATTTCAAATCTGGTAAAAGCGGGGAGAGGGCATCTAGTAAGGAGTTCCAAAAGACAGAATGGATGGGGAAGTGCGAGATTTGCATTCACCATTATTAAACAACTTTTCAATGGGAAGGTTTACTGCTCAAGATAACAGTGTAGATTACTATAGTTAGGGACCAGGGAAATAACCCATTGGGATAGATGAGCATTGAACGAAAGGACCATGTATGTGAGATGCAGAAACGAGATGAGGAAGTGAACAAGTTAAGAGAAAAGACATTAGAGGAGGGCTGATGTGACCCTGTTTGTCGACAGGTTATGCGGAGTGAATGGAGAGCCAAGAACAGGATGGGTGATAGTTGAACAGAGTAGGACAAAATTAATAGTATAATCTATTTGATGGATAATGAGAACGATGATGATGACAAAGAAAAACAGACATTTAAAGGGATTCTAAGAAAAAGATATACACGCAGTTTAGGTGATATCTATGGATATAGGAACAAAGTTTCTTTCTAAGAATAGATGAGATAGGCGTTAATTGACATTTGAAAACCAAGAACACTGTTGTTTGAATTTGGGACAATTCTGACATAGGAACAGCACATGCCTGCGTCCCGGACGGTGTGTTCAGCTACCAACCAGAGGAACAGGAGAATGGACCAAGAACACTAACATCTGGATATCGGTTCAAGTAATTTTCACCAGTCATCGGACACAAGTAATCACACCATTGTGGAGAGGAGCTAAGACAGAGGGCCCGATTTTACCATCAAGTTGCGTCCGTTTCCGGGTGCGAAAACTTAGTAAAATCAGGCGTGAGGTGAGTAGCACAATCCGAGACCGCCTTTGTGCCCGTTCCCCCTTTACCAATCGCCGGAAATGGCCGCTGTTGGGACCGCGTCCGAAATGGGCACGATGTCAATTTAAATGCATTTTCATGCATTTAAATTGACTTAATGGGCTGCACACCCAAACTTACCGGCACTTCCCCTTTACCATTGTGTTCGCCCATCCAGATTCGGCATGAAACAGACATGGTCCAAAAAGATCCGATTTGGGCGCACCAGCTTCTGAGGAGGTACGTTCAGTGATTCTGATGGCTCTCTGACTCAGATTGGTGGTGGGTGGGGATGGGGGAGTGTGGGGAGGTGCGTCAGATGGCTCTCTAGTGGGGGGGAGGGAGGCAGGTCAGATCGCTCTCTGGTGGGGGGGCGGGGGAGCAAGAGGTGTCCGCTGCCACTCTGCGTGCGATCAGTGGGGAAGGGAGGGTCTGCTGCCACCCTGCATGCAATCGGTGTGGGGGAAGGGGGGTCCGCTGCTATTTTGCGTGCGATCGGTGGGGGGGGGAAAGGGGGGTCTGCTGCCACTCTGCGTGCAATTGGCAGGGGGGAAGGGGGGTCCGCTGCCATTCTGTGTGCGATCGGTGGGGGAGAAGGGTGGGTCTGCTGCCACTCTGCGTGCGATTGGTGGGGGAGAAGGGTGGGTCTGCTGCCACTCTGCGTGCGATCGGTGGGGGAGAAGGGTGGGTCTGCTGCCACTCTGCATGCAATCGGTGGGGGGGAGGGTGGGTGTGCAGCCACTCTGCATCTGATCGGTAGAAGGGAAGGGGGGCAGAGAACCGCGATCAGTCTGGATAGCGGAGGGGTGGGGGGATAAGGGGGTCAGTTACGTTGTGGGGGTGGGACAATGTCCCGGCCCGGGAACGATGTGGCAGGGGAGCGTTTTTCTATTTATTTTTACAGCGCATGCGCAGTTGGAGGCTCCGATCGGAGCTGCAGGGTTTCGGGCGCGATAAGCCCCGCCCACAGGCTTCTGCAGCGCGATTCAGAATTGCTGATATTTATTCAGGCAGAATGTGTGTAGGGGTGCCTGAGAACGGGTCTAGGAGTCAGATCTGAAACACTCCCAGATTCAAGTCCGCCCAGAACTTAGAATCAAAGTGGTAAAATTGGGACCAGAGCGTACAGTTTCCGTGCCCTTAGAGAAACCAGGCATTCCAATCCGAATCGCTGATCCAGGTTGTTGATGTTCTGAGAAAGGATGAGACGGGAGAATAGTAGGGGAATTGGGTACTATAGCCTCCCCCAATTCGAAATAGGATTAAAAAAGGGCAGCCTATTAATAACACCCTCTGAGATGGGATTCAGAGGTGACAAAGACTCAGAGGACAATTTGGATATTAAAAGGATTTCCAATTCAGATACTGGGTTTGTGGAGATCCATCACGCAAACTGGCCTCCCATCCATTGACTCTGTCTACACTTCCCGCTGCCTGAGCAAAGCAGCCAGCATAATTAAGGATCCCACGCACCCCGGACATTCTCTCTTCCACCTTCTTCCTTCGGGAAAAAGATACAAAAGTCTGAGGTCACTTACCAACCGTCTCAAAAACAGCTTCTTCCCTGCTGCCGTCAGACTTTTGAATGGACCTACTTCGCATTAAGTTGATCTTTCTCTGCACCCTAGCTATGACTGTAACACTACATTCTGCACTCTCTCGTTTCTTTCTCTATGAACAGTATGTTTTGTCTGTATAGAGCGCAAGAAACAATACTTTTCACTGTATGCTAATACATGTGATAATAAATCAAATCAAATCAAATCAGAGATAGAGTGTAGAGCTCAGCAGTCAGCTTCACCAGCGAGATTAGACTCCTCCTCACCCCCTACTGGCGAGAATTGCATCCTGCCACTTTTTTTTAACTAAGTGCCATAAGATTGCTTTTTTTCAACTCGCCCAAAAAATGAGCCTGAGCCTCTCTCGTTCTCTTGCTCGTTCAGCACGTTGAATATTTTTTGGTAAAGTTGCTCTCTGAAATTGTCAAACCACCTTCTGGGAGCAAGGTTAGCCCAGCCCCACTTAAATCCAGGTGTGGGTAGATTAGGGTCAGGTTAATTGGATATTCTTAATATTTAACCTCTGATCCAGACTCTAACCACTCCTTTCTGGATGTTAAAATCCAGAGCAATGAATGGCTGCCCAATCAGAAATTATTCTGCCACTTCACTCAAACACTATAGTTAAGAAAGCCCACCTACTTTCTCAGGAGACTCAGGAAATTTGGCATGTCCACTACGACTCGCACCAACTTTTACAGGTGCACCATAGAAAGCATTCTTTCTGGTTGTATCACAGCGTGGTATGGCTCCTGCTCTGTCCAAGACCACAAGAAATTACAAAGGGTCTTGAACCAAGCCCAGTCCATCACGCAAACCAGTCTCCCACCCATTGACATTATCTACACTTCCTGCTGCCTCAGAAAAGCAGCCAGCATAAACAACAAGCCCACACACCCCGGACATTCTCTCTTCCACCTTCTTCCATCGGAAAAAAGATACAAAAGTCTGAGGTCACGTACCAACTGACTCAAGAACAGCTTCTTCCCTGCTGCCATCAGACTTTTGAATGGACCTACCTCATATTGAGTTGATCTTTCTCTACACCCTAGCTATGACTGTAGCACTACATTCTGCACTCTCTCCTTTCCTTCTCTATGAACAGTATGCTTAGTCTGTATAGCGCGCAAAAAACAATACTTTTCACTGTACACTAATACATGTGACAATAATAAATCAAATCAAATCGAAGTGATATCCAAACATCCTCAGTTAAGTCTTCCGCAGTCCCATCTGCTGCTGCATGCAAATACACATCCATCTCCTTCACATCTGCACAGGAGTCTGGAGTGATTACCATTCCATCCACACAAATAGACAGAAGGCAGAAAATAGACATTTATCAAATGAGCTAGCAACAGTTGTTCTCACCATTTCTGAAGCAGTCTGCTCACAGTGGTGCAGCAAGCAAGAAAGATGTGATGATTCCAATTACTGCCATCTTCGCTGCTGATGACTGTGTAGAGAAATCTGAGTCTCATCTGGCAATAATCACATACGTTGTTCAATTTCAGAAAACATGATGACTGGGAGTCAAAAGCAAATATTGGAGTAATTCATCTTTATAATGTATCTTTGATCTTCCAGATATGCCTGAGAGTTAACATTTTCACGTCTCTCTTCATACAATGCCAACTTTATGATTCTTGTCAATCATGGCGCCATCACACTATGAGAAAGGTGGCCCTCAACTTCTATCTCTGAAAATGAGTTGATGGTGTCACAAACAAATAAAGCATTTATTATTTGTGATCAGCAAAGGAGAGATTTCTTTGCTGCATTAAGTGTAATGCAATAGTCTTTCTAAATGGTTTACAATTTCAGCATGCAAATCATGCATAAAATAGCTTCCTAGGAATCATCCCAGCTGCAAATAACGATTGATGGTTTTTAGATTGTGTTGTACGCCAAGCTTCAGGGATAACGCAGATGTGAATTCTACGTCCTTGAATTCCGATAGTTCAGGTAAGCTAGTTTGTACCATATTAGATCTTGTGGTGATTCTTTAGTTATATTAACAGCTGTAGAGTCCCTTTCCTTTTAGAATCATAGAATCCCTCCAGTGCAGGAGGTAGCCATTCGGAACATCGAGTCTGCACCAACAACAATCCCACCCAGGCCCTATCCCCGTAACCCCATGTATTTACCCTGACACTAAGACGCAATTAACATGGTCAATCCACCTAACCCGCCCATCTTTGGACTGAGGGAGGAAACCGGAGCACCCGGAGAAAACCCACGCAGACACGGGGAGAACATGCAAACTCCACACAGACAGTCACCCAAGCCGGGAATCGAACCCGGGTCCCTGGCACTGTGAGGCAGCAGGTGCTAACCACTCTGCCACTCCGCCACCATGCCACCTGTTTTGGGTTTTTTTTTCATTTCTCTTAACTTTTAATCTTGTTTCATTTTTTTCTTGTTTTTCACATTCCTTTTATTTCTGATCTTCTTTCCCCAATTTTATTTTTTCCTATCATGAAGGCACTGATTTCCTTCATGTAGCCCTCCTTACTGTGTAAACTTGGATGGAGGGCGTCGGCATATAATTTTCCACAAAAGGCATTTCAGCAAAACCTCCTCATGTCTTTACCCTATCCACATTGCTCAGCAAGCACTTCAACACACAATGAGCTCAAAATAATGCACGCATAAGGAAGGCCTCAACCAGGATCTTGGGTTCATGTCACACTGCATGTAACCCCCACCATTTTGCCTGGGCTTGCAAATTCACACTTTTTTAACCTGTGATTATCCCTCTCTCCACTTGCATTGTCTGTACCTGTAAAGACTTGATTACCTGTAAAGACTCGCATTCCAACCATTATGTTGCAATTACGTCTTTTCCAGATATGCGGCAGAAAGACCATTTCCACTGCACTTCCAACAAAGTTACGGCAGCAACACAGAGCCAGCTCCAAGGAAATCCAATGCCTTAGTAAACCCAGTACCCAACATAACTGACCATTGCAGTGCAGCAATTGATAACAGCTAACAGTATCTTAATCTTTATAGCCAAAACAGCAGAATAACAAGAAGTTGTAATCAAACTTGCCAGTAATCTTTTTTTCATTCATTCATGGGACATGGGCGTCGCTGGCTGGCCAGCATTAATTGCCCATCCCTAGTTACCCTTGGAGGGCAGTTCAGAGTCAACCACATTGCTGTGGCTCTGGAGTCACATGTAGGCCAGAACAGATAAGGATGGCAGATTTCCTTCCCAAAAGGACATTAGTGAACCAGATGGGTTTTTTCTGACAATTGACAATGGTTTCATGGTCATCAGTAGATTCTTAATTCCAGATTTCTTTTATATATTGAAATCAAATTCCACCACCTGCCGTGGCGGGATTCGAACCCGGGTCCCCAGAACATTAGATGAGTTTCTGGATTAATATTCTCGCAATACTACCACTACCTTCCCCCGATTTGCATGGGGAAAATTTACACTCCATTTTGGACAAAGAAAATCCTACAGGTGGGTATACATTTTTTAGAAGCTTTAATTGGAGATCCACAAAAACAGGGCCGAATTCTCCAATCTGGGACCATGGCGAGGGCGGGGGTGGGGGGTGTTTCCTGCTGCGGGGGCTGATGGGAAATCACGTCTTATCTTCTGCCCCCAGCATAATTAATAATGCATTTGGTGGGTTCTGCGCTGTGTTTTGTGGCAGGCAGGCTTGAGGTTGTGTGTCTCAATGTGGGCGTCACGGTAGCACAGTGGTTAGCACTGCTGCTTCACAGCTCCAGGGACCTGGGTTCGATTCCCGGCTTGGGTCACTGTCTGTGTGGAGTTTGCACATTCTCCTCGTGTCTGCGTGGGGTTTCCTCCGGGTGCTCCGGTTTCCTCCCACAGTCCAAAGATGTGCGGGTTAGGTTGATTGGCCATGCTAAAAATTGCCCCTTAGTGTCCTGAGATGCATAGGTTAGAGGGATTAGTGGGTGGATCTGTGGGGATATGGGGGTGGGGCCTGGGTGGGATTGTGGTCGGTGCAGACGCGGTGGGACGAATGGCCTCTTTCTGTACTGTAGGGATTCTATCATTCTATCTATCAATGTCATACCCCGGGTGCCATATTGAAAAGGCCCCCAACACCAGGAGAAAATGGATTGCCTGAAGAAAGAAGATGGATGCCCTTAAAGGCTCTGAAGCTGGAAGATCCACCTGATAGAGGCAGCCGCCACCATACCCACCCCGCCTCCCCATCCCCCACCCGCCCCTATGGTGTTCCAGGATCCAGGGTCACTGGTTGTCCACATCCCGAACTCCGAAGGTAGCCCCCAGCTTTCATCAGGTTACGTCCCGACTTTTGCCATCCAGTTGATTCCCGATCTGCCTTGGCAAGAACTAGTGGAATATTCTGCTGCAATTACACACCAGCATGAAACCAATTTTTGCTTTCCTGCTAGATTCTCCCCACCATTGATCTCATGGGCAAGGACATGGGAGAATTCCACACATGGCATTGGCATCCTAAAGGGTTGAGCTCCTGACTAATGAAAAAGAATGGTTTGATTCCACACAGTCAGTACAGTTTCAGTTAGATGCACAATAAAACTGCTTTTTATATTACTTCAATATTGTGCCTTAAACCCAATCTTCAAAGAACCTTCCCTCCAGCTGCAACTATGAACCATTTCCTGCAATAGTCACCCTTGATTCCCACATTGAATTAATGTTCCATTCTTCAGCAGAGAATCCGAATCCAACATTAATTATTCACAACAAAATAGTGTTAGCTTCCAAGATGGAATGTTAGCTCCAAAGTTAAACACTTCTTTTTATTATCAATTCACCTCAGAGAATTAATTTCCACTTTTCCTTAACCAGGCTACTAACCGGAGCATTTCCTAGTAACAAACTTGCTCGATATCAGTGAAGAGAAGCGGATAGAATCTCTCCCCCTGTGCAACTGAGGTACGCTTAGGCAGTGGCTTTTGAACGTTTCAGTTTGGTAGACCCTCTATATTACATGCTCCCAGTGATCGCAAGCCAGATCCTCCTGTTCCTGCCGCTCAGTGTGTTTTTTCAACCTATACACAGCACTTGAAAGAACATCAAAGAAGGAAGATTGCCCCTAATTTTTTAACTGCTAATTTAAATAGTGGGGAGGGCTTACGGCACAGTGGTAGCATCCTGAGCTCCGTGTTGAAGTCCCATTTCAGATGGTGATGGCCACGGAAGGTTTGTGCATAACGTGATCAAACAGGCTGATTATCAACTTGTAAATCCTTCCGATACGGCTATAGGAGTGGATAAGAGTGGGAGTCAGCCCAAGCCATTTGGGAGCTGCAGTGAAATAGCCTCCTTATGGTAAAAGACCCCACATACAAGCATCTTCCGTGCTTCGAGGGAGCAGTAGAGTGAGAGAAATTAAGTAGGCAGAAGATTTGAAGGGCTTCTTTATGCATACGTAATCTTCTTTACTCAATCCTATTCAATACACTGCATCCAGGTGGTGTAGTTATTACACCCAGGTGCCTGGGGAGGCAATGGCCTGGTGGTATTATTGCTAGACTATTAATCCTGAAACTCAGATAATGTTCTGGGGACCTGGGTTTGAATCCTGCCACAGCAGATGGTGGAATTTTAATTCAATAAAAAATATTTGGAATGAAGAATTTACTGATGACTTTGAAACCATCGTCGATTGTCGGAAAACTCCATTAGATTCACTAATATCCTTTAGGGAAGGAAATCTGCTGTCCTTACCTTGTCAGGCCTACATGTGACTACAGAACCACAGCAATGTGGTTGACTCTCAACTGCCCTCCAAGGGCAACTAGGGATGGGCAATAAATGCTGGGCAGCCATGTCCCATGAATGAATAAGAAATAAAAATATTGCAAGCCGCTCACCCACCCAGCCTTCCATGTTCTAACTTCCAAAACAATGTCAGTTATCAAAGAATAAGAGTACACTAATAGTGAGAACGAACAAAAATACAAAAGTTTGGAAATCTGATGACCTTGGAACTTCCCAAATGTCTTCAGGGACCACTAGAATTTGTGGTGTGGTTCTCTTTACTGGTTCAGGTAGTACATTGCATGTAACTGAAAAGCGGACAAAAGCTCGGATTATCCTGGCTGTAACGTGCAAAAGTGATAACCTTAAGAATATAATGCACGAATGGTGCAACAGTAAGGTTCAAAATAAAGATTAAAATGCTTAATAAATTATTTCCTAAATCCGGTCCACTTGGACATAATAATTGTACTTGATGGCATTCGCTTGACAAGATTGTGGCCAATGCACTTCATCGAGCACAAGCTCATTTTTGTGGTCGAAGGAATCTTTCAGTTGGAGTTTGGACTTCCATTCATGAAAGTCCGGCGCTTGCTGTTTGTTTTTTTTTCTGCTCTGCCTGTATCTCAATCGTTCAAGGCTAACGATGAAGTGATCAGTGATGCTAGTATTTGATTATTGCTTCCCAGCACTTGCTAATCTGTCATTGTTATTGGAGCCTCGTCCCTAACTGCATTCTGATCAATGGGGATGTCTTGCTTTCAACTGGAAAAGATGCAAAGAAGAACTGGGTCAGCAGCAGAAAGCAAAGCTGGAGCAATAAGGTGACTCCGTAGTTGATAATCTACATAGATGAGCCCCGTGGGTTAAGTGGAAAGTGAAGACTAAACACAAATGGTTGCCTCCTCGGTGAAACACTTTCATATTATGAATAGCTTTCATCTAATTTATTGATTGATACAACTCATCCAACTCGCGTCAAAATAATTTAGCAGAGGTTAAAGGCCCCGGAGCTGTTGATGCAGAACAGCTTCTCCTATTGAAGTGGCATCAACCAAACATACGCATATCTTTTCATTAGAGTTGACAACAGACTTCAGCATTGAAACGTGCCAGTTTCATGATACATCCCTTCAAGCTAATCTGATACATGCTTATTGTGCCTTATGAATTCAGATGTATAAATACACAATGTTTAGGTGACTCAGACAATTGGAAAGGAATGTTCTCCTTCGGGGAGGCGGGGTAGGCGGGTGGGGGGGTGATGTGGGGATGGGGGAGTGGTTTCACACAGTGGGAGCATACATGTGTTGGAAATGCGCCCAGCAGCACTTAGAGGGACAATTAAGGCCAATTAAAAGGGAAATTCACCGGGATTTCGCATGGCCCGTGCAATTTCACACTTGGCGCAGGAGCCACGCAGCTAGGCGGCCATCACGTTTCAATTGAAACTTGATCCAGGGCAGGATAAGAGGCGGACAGGATCGTGGCAAGTTGTGTAGGTAGGAGCTTGCATGTGAGTTGGTCGGAGCTGGTTTTCAGACAGTTCATTTTACTTTCTCTGTGTTCTGGAAGACTCTTTGGTTTACCAGCATCTTCAGAGGCTTTCTGTCGAGAGGACTCTTCCGTGCGTTGTCCTGTGCAATCTGTATTTCAGCAAATGGAGATTGTTTGCTCTGTTGGAGGGCTTCCTCAGAAGAGGAGAGAGGCAGAAGGGAGATGCCAGATGCCCGCAGGCAGCATCCCAGAGGGCAACTTGTGGAAAGAGAGGTGCAGCCAGATGGGCACAAGGACAGTAGGCAGGTCCATTGAAGATGCCGTTATCCTGCAGTTTGATTTTACAGGCAGCTCTCTTGCTACCTGGACATGTCTGAGGTCCAGTGCGGGAGGAGGTTCCACCTCTCTCGGGACACTGTGAACTCCATTTGCCAGATGATTGGCCCGGAGATTGTTTCAAACTGGCTAGGCAACCCTGTGCCTGTGGCCCTTGGTGTCAGGGGGATTAGCAGGGTAAATACATGGGGTTACAGGGATCGGGCTTGGGTGGGATTGTTGTCGGTGCAGGCTCGATGGGCTGAATGGCCATCCTCTGCGCTGTAGGGATTCTATGATTCTCTGAAAGATTATCACACCATCAAAACTGATCCCTGTTACTGAGAGGAGCCAACCCTTCACTTTTGCAGCTGCTTGTACCATTCATGTCGTTCACAATATTCATTCGAAGGCCTGACATAGCAAGTTCAGCGCCTAATAGCATTAGGATTCCTAATGCTAACCAAAGTACATCACAAAGAGTGCCTTCCTTTTGTTTTTCAGATGCCATTCTTTGACCCTGAAGTATAAAAATTCAAATGGATAATATATTTCTTAACAGTTTTTTGCAGTTTGTAAATATTCCACAGCGATTGCAAGTCAATGTTAATCATTATTATAATGTAACTGTGATTAAAGGCTGACTACTTTTGCTATGCAGTGACTGTCAGTAACAGCATCACCTTTCTATAATTATCATCAGTTTTTAACAGCTGTTCACTGTAATAGGTTGCAATTATCTAAGATTCTACAGATCCACATTTTTCAGACAAGTCTAAAAAGGAATTAATATAACAGTTTGACTAGCGCCAAACAGTGTGAGCAGCAGAAAAGCTAACATTGTGGTCAAGATACAGCATGGTGGTATAGTGGTTAGCACTGCTGTCTCACTGCGCCAGGGACCTGGGTTCGATTCCCAGCTTGAGGTTACTGTCTGTGTGGAGTCTGCACGTTCTCCCCGTGTCTGCATGGGTTACCTCCAGGTGCTCTGGTTTCCTCCCACAGTCCGAAAGACATGCTGGTTAGGTGCATTGGCCATGCTAAATTCTCCCTCAGTTTATCCAAAAAGGTGCCGGAGTGTGACGACTAGGGGATTTTCACAGTAACTTCATTGCAGTGTTAATGTAAACCTACTTGTGATACTAATAAACAAATAAGGTAAAGGCATTTCTCGCAGTAGAGAAACTTGTTTTATTGGAAAGATGCAACATGGAGGGATGTTCTATCTGTAAGCAAGTGGCAACAGTGACATCAGCATGGAAGGGCTGCTCAGGACATTAGAATTAGAATCCCTACAGTACAGAAAGAGGCCATTCGACCCATCGAGTCTGCACCGACCACAATCCCACCCAGGCCCTACCCCCATATCCCTACATATTTATCCACTAATCCCTCTAACCTACGCATCTCAGGACACTAAGGGCAATTTTTTAGCATAGCCAATCAGCCTAACCCGCAAATCTTTGGACATGAAGACATTGCGAGATGTGTTGTAATAATATGAATTAGGGCATGATTATTAGTTAAACCCAAAACACCACAAATATTTATTCGGCTAATTCAGCTGGTGCATTAATTTGCCTGATAAAAGAACGTGAATTGAAGGAACAATGACTGACTCACTTCAAAGGAAAAGTCTAGTTTAAAAATTAAAGCGTTTACAAAGGTGTCAGAGTGTGAAAATATATAAGTGCTGACGCCAGCGAGGAAAGCGGTGCACAATCCATCAGCTACACTGTCGCCTTCTCCCACCATATTCTCCGGCACGTTGAGAAAAGAAATGCTGGAGGTGAGTCCACGCCGTCACGCTGGTGGGGCAGGTTCCGTCGGCCTTCCTTCCAGAGAGCAGGGCACCCTTTATAAAATGAAACCTAAGATCACCCCCATGGACATGAAGACCCCACCCCCCGCAACCCTGACAAACAGGGGGATCCCCCCAATCACCCCCCCCTATGGAAACAGGGAATTGCCCCAACATGGACCTCCCCAGGGGAACTCCCCGGCATTACCCCTGGCAATACCCTGGTGCTGCCCCTGACAGTACCCCCTGGCATTGCCAGTGCAGTGCCAGGCGAGATTCTCCTTTTCGGCCCCTCGTGAGATTTTGCGTCCCGTCCCCCAATACAAGGGTGACCCATAAATGTTTAAAATCTGAAATAAAAATCAAAAACTCTGAAAATGCCCAGCATATCACCTGAGCATCTGAAAATTGAAGGGCTAGCATTTCGAATCGAGTTTGGCTTAGATTTTATTTATATTTATTGCCCATTAATGGGTAAATTCACTCAGCCAAAAGAAAGGAATGGGAGGAGGCGCCATTGCTCACATTCACCATCGGGAGAAACCAAGAGTCACAGGATTACATAGGATACACAGCACAGAAACAGGCTATTGGGCCCAAGAAATGTATGCTGGTGTTTACACTCTGCTTGAGGCTTTTCCCATCTTTCCTCATCTAAATCTACCATCATTACCATCTGTTCCCTTCTCCCTCACTGCTTGTCTAGCTTCCCCTCTAACGCATCTGTACTATTTGTTTCAATCACTCCCTGTGGGAGCAAATTCCACATTCTCACCACTCTTTTGGATGGCATGGTGGCACAGTGGTTAGCACGGCTGCCTCACAGCACTAGAGACCCAGGTTCAATTCTGGCCTTGGGTAACTGTGTGGAGTTTGCACATTCTCCCCGTGTCTGCATGGGTTTCCTCTGAGTGCTCCGGTTTCTTCTCACAGTCCAAAGATGTGTGGGTTGGTTGATTGGCCATGCTAAATTGCCCCTTAGTGTCCCAAGACGTGTAGGTTAGGGGGATTAGCAGTGTACGTAAGTGGGATTATGGGGATAGGGCCTGGGTAAGATGCTCTATCAGAGAGTGGGTGCAGGTTCAATGGGCCGAATGGCCTCCTTCTGCACTCTCGGGATTCTATGATTTCTCAGTAAAGAGGTTCCTTTGAATTCCCGACTGGATTTCTTGGTGACTCTCTTATGATGTCCTCTAGCCATTCTCTTCTCCACAAGAGTGAGCATTCTCTCTGTAACAACTCTATCAAAACCATTCCTAATTTAAATAGGTCACTTCTCAGCCTTCTACTGTGAAATGAAAAGAAACCCAGCCTGTCAATCCTTTCCTAGTAAGTATGCTCAGACATTTCTGTTATCATCTTCTCTGCCCTCCAGAGCCTTCATACCTTTTTTATTGACAACCAGAACTGTATACAGTACTGTCAGTGTGGCCTAACCAACGATCAATACAAGTTGAACATAACTTCCCTACTTTTCAGTTATATCCATCTAGAAATAATGGGGGCGATTCTCCCAAAAGTGCTGAATTGGCAGGAAAACTGGTCTAGATCATGACTGTTTTTTCAGTGCAAATTCAGACCTGAATCTCCCCACTCTGTGCAATGCAAAGGTCCCAATTGTGAATATCATTAAAAACCCAGGGGACGGGGCTTATTCGCGCCGGAGTCTGACAGTTCTGGAACTCTGCGCATGCGCAATGTTCCCGATCTGGCAGTCTCCCCATTTGCTGGCCGGCTTGATCATTGGCCAGCCCGGGACCCCCACAGTGCTGCCCCTTCAGCCCCCCTCACGGCCCAATCATGGCCCCCATCACAATTCCCAGGCCAGCCCTGACCACCCTCCCCGCTCGAAACCCCGGGGGGCCCCGATTGCCCCCCTTCACTCTGGCGGGGTCTCCCACTAGTTCCCCAAACATGGGGAGCTACTCTAAACCCCGCTGGAGTGAAGTACAGCTGGTGGGGTGGGAGATGCTATCGAGCCTGGCAAGTTATGTGCCAGGCCCGATAATCACATGTAAAACAAATTTAAAATACATTAAAAACAGATTTCATAGAATCATAGAAATCATAGAAACCCTACAGTACAGAAAGAGGCCGTTCGGCCCATCGAGTCTGCACCGACCACAATCCCACCCAGGCCCTACCCCCATATCCCTACACATTTTACCCACTAATCCCTCTAATCTACACATCCCAGGACACTAAGGGGCAATTTTAGCATGGCCAATCAACCTAACCCGTACATCTTTGGACTGTGGGAGGAAACCGGAGCACCCGGAGGAAACCCACGCAGACACGAGGAGAATGTGCAAACTCCACACAGACAGTGACCCAAGCCGGGAATCGAACCCAGGTCCCTGGAGCTGTGAAGCAGCAGTGCTAACCACTGTGCTACCGTGATTTAAATCATTTACCTCTCTTTCTGCCGGTTTCCAGCGCGGTCCTGACTGCGACTGTTCCCCTGGGAAACACGCATGCGTCGGGAATGCATGTGCGAATCCCGCGAAATGGCCGACACACGATTCTCCAGACCAGATCCGCCAGAAAATTTGCAGGTCGCCCTGGGAGAATTGCCCCCAATGTTTTGCATTTGGTGTGATATTATTATGGCCTTGCTAATTTGCGACAGAACTTTTAGTGATTGGTGTAATTACATTCCAAGCTCCAAAGTCCTTTGATTCCTCTACCACACTGGACTTGCGCCTTCCAAACAATAAGTGACCTTCCTATTCTCCCTCCCAAAATGTCCGGCCTCACATTTATCAGTGTTCAACTTTATTTTCCAGTTACTTGCCCAATCTCAAGTTTATTAACCTTGCCCTGTAATTTGTTGCAAGTCCTCTTCAGTTTTGACAAATCCACAACAATTTAGTGTCATTCACAAATTTGGAAATTCTTTTCATTCCAAAGTCCAAAGTCGTTAACGTAAATTGTAAGCAGCAGTGATCCCAGCATCATGGAAAATTTAAAATAGAATTCAGTAAATCTGGTCATTTGTGAACTAATTTGTTACTACGTCAAATGTCTGTGGGGGATGGTGGTGTTCTTTCTTCTTCTTCCACACTTAGGGTAATTTTTTTTAAAATATGGATTATATATAGGCTCTTTTTATTTCCACTGGGAGCACATATCCACACATGCCCTTGATATTAGTGCGCATAACAAAATTCATCTGGCACAAAGATGGTAGAAATTACAGGCAACATTGCCCCGCATCCACTTTTGGTAACTGCCGCTCACTCTCAGATACCTGGCACTCACTGGCAGGTATGTGACACGCAGGCACCCACTTGTAGTTAACCAGCACCCACTGGCAGATTCCCAGCACCCACTTCCAATTCCTTGCCATCAACTCGCTGGTACCCAAAATCTAATGTTTAGCAATATTACTAATACCTGTTAATATTGTGCTTAACATCCAAAATGGAGCTAATTTCAGGTAAGTTAGCTTCGACTAGACTCAATGGGTGTGATTTTCCGGCCGCACTCGCCCCAAAACCGGAAAATCCCACCCAAGGTCAATGGATTTTGCCTGGTCCGCCCCTTGCCCGCTACAATTCCCACGGTAGGCGGGACAGCAAGATTCCGCACAACGTGTGGCTGACAATTCACAACCTTGAATAACAAGTTTTGCATATATATTAGAAGCATAAATCCTCAGTTTTTTGCTGATAAACTCACAACTTTTAGCATTCCTGCCATGAGTTGTACACGGAGTCATGGAGTGGGGCTGACTGTTTCACCTCCCCCTGGGACACTCATGCTTATCTCCAGGATGTCAGTACAAGAATGTCAGTACAATAAATCTCCAACTGTCATCACAACGTTTCTTCCTTTTTCCAATATCTGTTCCTTCAGAAGAATTAACCTTGCTGCTGTTCTCAGAAACTTAACTCTTGCGAGCAACTGCTGTACTGATTTTTTTCTAACTCTCTCTAATTAGTCGCGTTTTCCAAATTAAATCTTTACTGATGGGTGGAGGAGTTTTGTACTCTGATAGATTGACCCCTCGGCTTGCGTGCTTTTTTAAGAAACAGGAGCCCCCGGTAGTGTATGTGTAATAACTCTGTTTCCCCTCCCGGAATGTCCAACCTCACATTTATCTGTGTTGAACTTTATTTTCCAGTTATTTGCCCAATCTCGAGTTGATTAACGTTGTCCTGTAATTTCTCCCAGTCCCCCTCAGTTTTGATTAATCCCCAACAATTTGGTGTCATTCACAAATCTGGACATTGGAGCGGATTTTCCCATTCCACCTGCCACGGGAATTGTAGCGGACAAGGGGGGGCGGACCATGGAAAGGTCCGTTGGCCTCAGACGGGAGTTTCCGGTTTTGGGGCGACGCAGCCGGAAAATCCCGCCCATTGTCTTTTGAGTCCTAATTGTTGATGTAAATTGTGCACAGCAGAGATTCCAGCATCGTAGTGAATTTTAAAACGAACTCAGTAATTCTGGTCATTTGTGAACTAACACATACTGTGCTGCGATGTGAGGATAGAGATTATGTTTGGGGGTGGGGGGGTAAGAGTGAAGCTGTGGTGGTGGTGGTGGGGAGTGGGGAAGCGGCTTGTAGGGTTGAGGGAAGATCCATAGCAGAGATTTTTATTGCTAACATGGGCAGAATCTAGTCAAAGGAGTCGGAGACAGTGAGAGCATGAGAGACAGTCTGATCATGGGGGCGAAATTCATGATATCGCAGGCGGATTGGAGCATGGGAAGAGAAGCAACCCATCTTGGGGAACTGGGGGCAATGCCAGTGTTCCTGCTGGCCCACAAGCAGTGCTGGAAAGGAGCTTACTTCTTCCAGGCCACCGTACTCACCACGCATCAGCTGCCCAAGCCCCCTGCTCCCCACCCCCACAACTCCCCATATTGTCTTCTGAAAATGGGCAGGTTTGCGGCAGGTCACATTCAGGCCTGAGATATTTTTAAAATGTTACATCTTGTTTTGGGCTGGGTGGTGGAGGGGCGAGCACTATAATTCCTCTCAACATCTCTGAGCTCCCATAACTTCCTGTTCCATCACGAACCTTCTGTCTGTCTCATTCTGACTAATGGCTCATGTGAGCCCTTGGCTCTATTGTTGGGAAGGGATGAAGAGGCTGCAATCAGCTGAGGAACCCAGAAAGACTGATCCACCCCATGGGGCAGCACGGCGGCACAGTGGTTAGCACTGCTGCCTCACAGCGCCAGGGACCCAGGTTCAATGCCACGGACCCAGGTTCAATGCCGGCCTCAGGTGACTGTGTGGAATTTGCACGTTCTCCCCATGTCTGAGTGGGTTTCCTCCGGGTGCTCCAGTTTCCTCCCACAGTCCAAAGATGTGCAGGTTAGGTTGATTGACCATGCTAAATTGCCCCTTAGTGTCAGGGGGATTAACAGGGTAAATATGTGGGGTTATGGGGATAGGACCTGGGATTGTTGTCGGTGCAGGCTCAATAGGCCAAATGGCCTCCTTCTGCACTGTAGGGATTCTATGATTCTATTCTATGATTCTAAATGACAGGGCCTCGGTTTAATAAAATGCTGCAGTCTCCCATCCAACAGCCCGACAAGTGGGTGGGAGTGTCAGCAACTGACAAGAGGCCACACACAGCAGGAGTCCATGGGGACCGGCCCCGTCAGTTAGTAGGGTTTGGGGTTCAGAGCCGAATCGGGATTGGAGGGCCAAGGAGGACAATTGAGGTGGGGCAGGCTGGCTGTTGAATTGGGGAAAGGGGAGGGCCAACAGGGCTGGGGTGGAAGGGGTCTTGTAGTATTCAGAGCTGGAAGAAATCTTGGAGGGATTGCAACCAGATTCTGCCACAATCAGTGAAGGGGATAAGCCCAGTTCAAGAAAGCGCCAAGGTTTCCTTGTGAGGCCTGGAGAAACCCTCGTCACCCTCGAGATTGCAGAATCCAGAATGTACCGCATCTGAAATCTAACTGGAACAAGTGCATCATTCGTTCTAGTTATTTCTAATGAAATACAAATCGAGAAGCCCCACCAGAATATTACCGAAATGAAACTTTACCCCAACCATTTCACATTGATTCAGCGGAGAATGAAAACCATCTGGTGGCAGACTTTATGCTGTTGACATATGTAGCCAGCTGTGTTACAAATAGGGTTCACAGATAGATTCCCGTCGTTTTAATAGGGTGAAATGATTCTGCCAGTTGCTATCTGTTTCCACCGCAGCTTCCAACTCACTTGCTTTCTGTCTCTAACATTCTTTAACTGCATCACCAGTAGTTAAAAATCCCTGCTCTTAAATTTTATTAGCCGTTTGGGGGATGAATGAGATAGCCCCAGAAAACGAGCCTGGGCACCGTGCTGTTCAATTTCCGCGCGTCCATTCATCGCAATGTCGGCAGCGCGCCAACATCAGACTGCCTGCTGATTTAAATGATATCAGCGGCCAGCAGGCTCTATCCAAGCAATTGATTGTCTGGATTCATCCACAGGGGGCGGCCAATATTGAGAGTGGCTGGCATCAGTTAAAACTCGCCTGCACTGCCTGAGATCATGATGTGGAGATGCCAGCGTTGGACTGGGGTGAACACAGTAAGAAGTCTCACAACACCAGGTTAAAGTCCAACAGGTTTATTTGGTAGCAAATATCATAAGCTTTCGGAGCGCTGCTCCTTCGTCGGATGGAGTGGAAATGTGCTCTCAAACAGTGCACAGAGACACAAAAAATCAAGTTACAAAAATCAAGTAACTTGATTTTTTGTGTCTCTGTGCACTGTTTGAGAACACATTTCCACTCCATCTGACGAAGGAGCAGCGCTCCGAAAGCTTATGATATTTGCTACCAAATAAACCTGTTGGACTTTAACCTGGTGTTGTGAGACTTCTTACTCTGTTTAAGATCAGCCCGCGTCCCTTAACCCGTCAGCAAGTGGTGACAGTCGTGCATGAAGTGAACCCGACCTGTCAAACATTGTGAAATGGCACAACATGGGAGATAGGGGTGGCACAACATGGGAGATAGGGGTGGCACAACATGGGAGATAGGGGTGGCACAACATGGGAGATAGGGGTGGCACAACATGGGAGATAGGGGTGGCACAACATGGGAGATAGGGGTGGCACAGTGGTTAGCACTGCTGCCTCACAGCGCCAGGGACTCGGGTTCATATTCCCATTTGAGTTCATATTCCCTATTGAGTAACAGTCTGTGCAGAGTCTGCATGCTCTCCCAATGTCTGCGTGAGTTTCCTCTGGGAAATGTGCGGTAAGGAAAACTGAATAGACAAAATCTGACATCCAAATTAAAAATCCAATAAAGCCACTATATAAAACACCAAAAATTAAGAATCATAGAATCTCTACAGTGCAAAAAGAGGCCATTCAGCCCTTCAAGGCTGCAATTGCGATAGCAATTCCACCCAAGCCCTATCCCCCGTAACCCCACATATTTATCCTGCTAATCCCCTTGACACTACGAGGCAATTTAACATGGCCAATCCACCTGACCTGCACCTCTTTAGACTGTGCCAGGAAACCGGAACAAGCGGAGAAAACCCAGGCAGACACAGGGAGAATGTGCAAACTCCACACAGACAGTGACCCGAGGCCAGAATTGAACCTGGGTCCCCTGGCGCTGTGAGGCAGCAGTGCTAACCACTGTGCCACCGTGCCACCCACATTTGTAGCAACAACAAAAGAAATCAACCCCCAGTTAACCTGTAAGAAGTTGATCATTTTAAGTAGCACTGGTGGGGATGGGAGAATGGGGGGGCAGCCAGGTGGTCCTTCCTGCTGGTGAATGTATATTCAACTATGTGAGATCAAGAGAAGGCTTTAGCTAGAGCGCGGAGCTCCAAGGTGGCTGTGTTGACAACAAAGCAGCATGGTATGCTTGCTGGCATCATGATCTATTTGCTTTCCAGTGGATGTAGACAGCGTGCATGCAAATGCCCTCACTAATATGATAACCAACATAATTCACGCATTCACCATGGGCATCTTAAAGGTACGGCAGGGTCTAACCTTTCCAATTTCTCACCCTTTAGCTTTGCGGCTTCTCTTCAGCTGTCATCATATTAGCAGAACTATTGGATTTTTAATTAAGGTGTTAAATTTTGTCTATTAATATTCCATGTCATACACCAAAGGCATCAGTTTTCCTTTCCACACACTCCAACTCCAATATCAAACGCACATGATAATTCACATTAATTTTACATTGCTGTAATAATGCCATCAGGAATTATCTCCAAAATAGGAACTGCAATGCAAACTCACCAAATGGGGCCATAAGCAGCATGCGTTGCAATTTTACCTTTACAAAGGGTTTACGTCAGAAAATTGCAACCTTCATTTTTCAAAAACTACAGCTCACTACTAAAAAGAATCATTATAGCAATATATGAGTGGCCTGGAATATATAAATATAATGGAAAAAACTGCAAGGCTACAATAATTAACTTTAAAAGTCGATTTTGTTAAAAGAAAATGGATTCCTGTGAGGTGGTAGCTGGATAAGATTACCAGTTTAAAATGCCTGATTAATTAGTGCGGTGGCCCAAAACTGCCAGATCAGTGTGATGTGTTACAAATCAATAGCAAATTCACATTTGGAACTTTTGAATTTTGACTCAAGACATGAAGATTGAATATAAGGGCGTAAAGGGGGAGGGAGAGATCATTAATCATTCGTGGACATGGGCGTCGCTGGTTGGCCAGCATTTATTGCCCATCTGTAGTTGCCCGAGGGCACATTGCTGTGGCTCTGGAGTCACATGTACAGTGGACTAGGTAAGGAAGGCAGATTTCCTTCCCTAAAGGAAATTAGTGAACCCAATGGATTTTCCAACAGTCATCAGTAGATTTTTAATTCCAGATATTTATTGAATTCAATTCCACTACCTGTTGTGGCAGGATTCGAATCTGGGTCCCCAGAACATTAGCTGAGTGTTTGGATTAATAGTCTAGTGATAATACCATTAGGCCATCACTTCGCCCGTGATTTAATAAAGGATGAACGTCAGTAGTTCCCAGCATCTAGCTCAACCATAACAGACAGAAATGCTGAAACATTGAGCGAGGTCATTTTTCCAAATGCATGTTGTACAAAGATGGTAATTTTTCCAATTGTCACCCAATTGGAAAACTAAATGTCTCGAATTCACCTTATCTCCCATGTTGTGGGAGAGCATTTCAGATCTTAGTCTGATACCAATTCAAACTCAGACATAAGGTCATATAGCAGATAAATCCCACAGACCATTTTAGCTGCTCGCCTACTCTAATTCCATTAGGCAGGCAGGGTTAATATTAGTCCAAAGTGAGTTTTAGGTTACGGAGGGCGTTTTATTTTTCATTCATGGAATGTGGCGTTGCTGGCATCCCTAATTGCCCTTGAACCAAGGTTTGCCACATCATTTCAGAGGGCCATTAAGAGTCAACCATATTGCTGTAGGTCTGGAGTCACAGGTAGGCCAGACCAGTTAAGGATGGCAGATTTCCTTCCCTAAAGAGTATTAGTAACCACATAGGTTTTTATGACAATTGACAATGGTTCCATAATCACCACTGCTGAGACTAGCTTTTCAACTCCAAATTATTAATTGAATATAAATTCCACCATCTGCTGTGGTAGGATTTGAACCCTTGAACCCAGAGAATTACCCAGAGCCTCTGGATTACTAGTCCAGTGATATTGTACTATGTCACTGTCTCCAAGTGAGCTTGGCCTCAGAGGCAGAATTTTTCCAGCCTTTCCCACCGACGAGATCTTCTGATCCTGCCAATGTTGACTCCACCGCGTGGGTTCTCCCACGGCAGAACGGGTAAAGAATATAAATCACCATCAACTTCAGTGGGACCAGAAGATCCCCTGGAGGCTGATGGCAAGACACCCCCACCACAAGAAATCCTGCCACGAGGGAATTCTGCCCCAGGTATGTGTTCTAAAGTCACTTGGTCTCTCAGTGAGAGGGCTGGAGGCTTGTATGTTTGAACATGAACCATTAATTGGTGACCAATAACTATATACATCTCCAAGGTGCAGCCCTCCATGGGCGCTGTTTCCATGCTGGCTCCTTCTAGGTTCTACTACACACAATCGACCATCATGTGACTCTCCACATAATAACATAGATGGTACTCTTCTCCAGTCCAACATTGGCCCTAACTCTGCCAAACACCCTTATATTACACCTTCCCCCAAGTCCTTACCTAAATATATTTACAATAGAATCCTTGCTTGCTACCAAACAACCACACCTCCATCTCCCATCCTCCACCCCCGGATCTCTGACTTTATAAATTCAGGCAGTCTGGAGGCATGACAAATCTTTCAGATCTTGTTCTCTCACATTTGGAGGAATGGTAGTCTCAGTCTCAGTTGTTTTGGGTGGGTGGCATGTTGGCACAGTGTTAGCATGGCTGCCTCACAATGCCAGGGAGCCATGTTCGATCCCGGCTTGGGTCACTGTCTCTGCACAGTCTACATGTTCTCCCCATGTCTGCGTGAGTTTCCTCCGGGTGCTCTGGTTTCCACCGACACTTCAAAAGACGTGCTGGTTCGGTGCTAAATTCTCCCACAGTGTACCCAAACAGGCTCCGGGGTGTGGCAATTAGGGGATTTTCACAGTAACTTCATTGCACTGTTAATGTAAACCTACTTGTGACTAATAAATTAACTTTACTTTGCTTGTTTAGTGTCAAAATTGTAGTACTTGGTGTTTCCAGTACTTGGTTGTCCCCATTTGATTCGCTTTTTGCGCTCCTTCAAGTTGCATTTCTCTTTACCGACAACCAGTTTGCTTTGTTCAGACACCGTGGATTCATCCTGTTCCTTCCAAAGGGAATGTTCACTCTGTTCATTCCTAGAGCAGATTTGGATTTTCTTTTTCCATGGGGTCCGCCATGTTCTTGCTGGACGTTGACGTTTCCAAAATGGAACATTGATTTCCATTATGGGGCAGGGCCTGAAAGTATTATTTCAGAAAAAGCTGCTTTGGAGCTATCAGTAGCAACAATTCAATGCACTGAAGCACAACATGAGTTGGCAAGCGGTCAACAAAAAAATAAGCAGTTGAAAGAATTGCCCTTCAGGATCAAATGCAAAAGGAATGCATAACCGTTCAGCAGCATAAAGAAACAAAGACTGCCTTGAACAGCAGAATGGAAGAACAGCAGAAGAAACTCAAGGAGACTTTGTTGAATTACAAGAAAACTCAAGTCGAAGCATTTGAGCTTTGCAAGAATAATGAAAATCTGGTGAAGGACATTCACTTCAGATGCGATGTAAAAACTTCTTCTTAGATGGTCATAGAGTGGAACACTGAGCATTCCCTGGTGTCCTGCCTAAAATGTATCCCTCAACCAACATGACAAAAACAAGTGACCTGATCATTATCGCATTTGATTATGTTTTCCAGCTCCAGTTCAGAGAATTTTTTTATTGCACGTCAACCCACAAGGTGAGGCAGTGGGAATCCATAAACAGGCAATTTTAAAAACCTGGATCTTAAAAAGTACCTTATCACAATCACAGGTAATTGTTGCAATGCGGCATAGAATGATTCTTCCAGTAAATATTATGTACGGTTAAAACTGCAAAGTCTCAACTCTGCATCCTATCCAAACAACATTCACAAGTTTGATAACTGTTGCTGCAAGATGTCTGATTGCTCCATCTCTGGGTGGTGAGTGAAAGAACTAATCTTCCACAACTCACCGCATCGCATGTGCTCTGCCTGTCACCTGATCTTGGGACAGGATTGACGGCAGCTGTGATAAGAAAACAGTAAGAAGTCTAACAACACCAGGTTAAAGTCCAACAGGTTTATTTGGTAGCAAACGCCACTAGCTTTCGGAGCGCTGCTCCTTCCTCAGGTGGAGTGGGAGATCTGTTCACAAACAGGGCATACAGAGACACAAACTCAATTTACAGAATAATGATTGGAATGCGATTCTTTACAGCTAATCAAGTCTTAAAGGTACAGACAATGTGAGTGGAGAGAGCATTAAGCACAGGTTAAAGAGATGTGTATTGTCTCCAGACAGGACAGCTAGTGAGATTTTGCAAGTCCAGGTAAGTCCCCCACAACTGAGGACAACTGGGGACAAGATGGACAGCCCTTAAGATAGTCCCTTAACCATCTGTATGATCTGTATAATCAACACCCCCATTCCTCCACATCTCGTTGGATTTTCCTTGCTTTCAGCTCTGACGAAGGGTCATCCTGACTCAAAATGTTGGCTCTATTCTCTCTCCACAGACGCTGTCAGACCTGCTGAGTTTCTCCAGCATTTTCTGTTTTTGTTTCAGATTCCAGCATCCACAGTATTTTGCCTTTAATAAAGTCACCTGTTCACCCAATTGAACCATTCTAAACAATAACCCACTATTATCACCTGTTCGGACAACTCCTATAAATAAAAGGGGAAATTATTACAAAAAATGTACTGGACAAGTTCGCCCCTAAATCTCCGCCACTAATTGTATTCACCATTACATTGCTGTCTGCCTCCACTGCAATTGGGAATAACTCTGCGAAGCATTGTATGTTTTTCTATTGTCTGTATGTTCCTGCGTTGCACACTTTACCTTACCTGTGAAGGTGTGCAGTGATATCTTCATATCTATGGCCAAGTGATGATCATAACTACGGTAGGATGACATTTATATCTATGGTGAATGCCAACACAAGTATGGTAGCATTGTGGCTGTATTACTGGGCTAGTAATCCAGATGCCAGGGCAAATGAGCTGGAGATATAAATTCAGATCCCATCTACGGCAGTTGAGGAATTTAAATTCAGTGACTGAAAATAATCTGTAATAGTGACCATGAAACTACTGAATTATTGTAAAAACCCAACTGGTTGATATCATAGAAACCATAGAACCATAGAAAATTACAGCTCAGAAACAGGCCTTTTGGCCCTTCTTGTCTGTGCCAAACCATTTTTTGCCTAGTCCCACTGACCTGCACTTGGACCATATCCCTCCACACCCCTCTCATCCATGAACACGTCCAAGTTTTTCTTAAATGTTAAAAGTGCATTTACCATTTTATCCGGCAGCGCATTCCACACTCCCACCACTCTCTGCGTGAAGAAGCCCCCCCTAATATTCCCTTTAAACTTTTCTCCTTTCACGCTTAACCCATGCCCTCTGGTTTTTTTCTCCCCTAGCCTCAGCAGAAAAAGCCTGCTTGCATTCACTCTATCTATACCCATCAAAATCTTATACACCTCTATCAAATCTCCCCTCAATCTTCTACGCTCCAGGGAATAAAGTCCCAACCTATTCAATCTCTCTCTCTGTAACTCAGCTTCTCAAGTCCCGGCAACATCCTTGAGAACCTTCTCTGCACTCTTTCAACCTTATTTACATCCTTCCTGTAACTAGGTGACCAAAACTGTACACAATACTCCAAATTCGGCCTCACCAATGCCTTATATAACCTTACCATAACACTCCAACTTTTATACTCGATACTCCGATTTATAAAGGCCAATGTACCAAAGGCACTCTTTACGACCCTATCCACCTGTGACGTCACTTTTAGGGAATTCTGTACCTGTATTCCCAGATCCCTCTGTTCAACTGCACTCTTCAGAGTCCTACCATTTACCTTGTATGTTCTACTTTGGTTTGTCCATCCAATGTGCAATATCTCACACTTGTCTGCGTTAAATTCCATTTGCCATTTTTTAGCCCATTTTTCTAGTTGGTCCAAATTCCTCTGCAAGGTTTGAAAACCTTCCTCACTGTCCACTACACCTCCAATCTTTGTATCATCAGCAAACCTGCTGATCCAATTTACCACATTATCATCCAGATCATTGATATAGACGACAAACAACAATGGACCCAACACCGATCCCTGCTGCACACCACTAGTCACAGGCCTCCACTCAGAGAAGCAATCCTCCACAACCACTCTCTGGCTTCTTCCATTGAGCCAGTGTCTAATCCAATTTACTACCTCCCCATGTATACCTAGCGACTGAACCTTCCTAACTAACCTCCCATAAGGGACCTTGTCAAAGGCCTTGCTGAAATCCAGGTAGACAACATCCACCGCCTTCCCTTCATCCACTTTCCTGGTAACCTCCTCGAAAAACTCTAATAGATTGGTCAAACATGACCTACCACGCACAAAGCCATGTTGACTCTCCCTAATAAGTCCCTGTCTATCCAAATATTTGTAGATCCTATCCCTTATGACACCTTCCAATAACTTGCCCACCACCGACGTCAAACTTACTGGCCTATAATTTCCCGGATTTCTTTTGGAACCTTTTTTAAACAACGGAACAACATGAGCCACTCTCCAATCATCCGGCACCTCCCCCGTGAATACTGACATTTTAAATATGTCTGCCAGGGCCCCTGCAAGTTCAACACTAGCTCCCTCAAGGTCCGTGGGAATACCCTGTCTGGTCCTGGGGATTTATCCACTCTGATTTGCCTCAAGACAGCGAGCACCTCCTCCCCTTTAATCTGTAAAGGTTCCATGACCTCCCTACCTGTTTGCCTTATTTCCGTAGACTCCATGCCCGTTTCCTCAGTAAATACGGATGCAAAAAAACATAGAATATAGAAGCAGAAGTAGACCAAACGGCCCTTCGAGCCTGCTCCGCCATTCATTTTGAGCATAGCTGATCATCAAAATTCAATATCCTTAGTCCCCCCTTCCTCCCATAGCCCTTGATCCTTTAGTCCCAAGAACTATATCTAATTTCTTCTTGAAACCAGACAATGTTTTAGCCTCAACTACTTTCTGTGGTAGTGAATTCCACACATTCACCACTCTCTGGGTAAATAAATTTCTCCTCACCTCAGTCCTAAAAGTTTACCCCTTATTTTCAAGCTATGACCCCCTCATTCTGGATTCCCCTACCATCGGGAACATTCTTTCTGAATATATCCTGTCTAATCCTGTTAGAATTTTATCAGTTTCTATGAGATTCTCTCTCACTCTTCAAAACTCCAATGAATATAATCCTAACCAACTTAATCCCTCCTCATTTGACAGACCTGCCATCCCAAGAATCAGCCTGGTAAAACTTCACCGCACTCCCTCTATAGCAAGGACAATGCCTATCGGAGGAGGAAATCTTTTGTCTTTGCCTGGCCTGGGTGCCAGTGTGGTTGGCTTTTAACTGCCCTCTGAAATGGTCCAGTAAGCCACTCAGTTACATCAAAAAACATTCCAAAAAAATTGTGATTCACGTGGACTGCAGCAGTTCAAGAAGGCAGCTCTGTGCTACATTTCAACAGCAAGTAGGGATGGGTTATAAATGCATGAATGAATAAAAATGAGATTGATATTCATGGTGAAATGACATTTCTATCTCCGTGAACTGACATGTCGAAGACATGGTAAAATAAATTCTCAAGAAAGGAAAGGAACTGAAGTACACTTTGTTAGTGTACTTCAAAACCCCAAGTTACATTAGGAAGCCAGACTAGAACCCAACAAGTTTTCTCTTTTTGGCATAAAGGTGAGAATAGGATATATCTTTCCAGGAATGATTCCACTGACAAAGTAGGGGCATTTTATAGTAAAATAAACTTTATTTAATAACACAATTTAACTATAACTCTAACAAATGAAGCAGCTTAACCATTAACATTTGAACAATATTTAAAATGAAAGGAAGAAACTTTATTTTTAAAAGCTCCAGTTCCAAATTCATATATAGATCGAACCCATTTTTAAATTAATACAGTTAGCAAATTCAGGCATACTTGCTTTATCATTTGTTAACAGTCTTGGAGCTATCGGAGAGAGATAGAGTTCCAGAATTCTGCAAAATACTTCCAACTTCAACCAGGCTTCAGCTGCAAAAGCTTTTTTTCTCTCTGCTATAGACCCAGCAGTGCACATTGCCCACATCATCACATGGCCCTGTCAATCATTCTAATCAGAAATCCCAGGGGAACTTAAGTAAGCAAAAGTCCATTAGCTCTACTTAAAATAAACACTTGCAAGGTTGAAATTAGTATTTATTCTGCTCTCCCAGCACCTGAGTTGCATTCCTTCCAAACATACCAACTACCTGTAGAAAAAAAACTGAATTTTTAAACGTTCCAATTAAACATTAAATAAATTATATCTACTTTGGCCACAACTTGATTAAAGTACACAAAGCCCGTGTTTTAACTTGCCATAACATATGGGCCTGACTAATACATTAAAAATTATCAACCATGGTTCTATTAATATTATAATACTGAGCACTAGAATGGTTTTGAGGATCAGGTAAGGTATTCATAAACAAAGATAATTGGCAGTGTCCCAATTACCAGGAACCAGTGATATGTACAATCTAATGGGGCCTTCAATGAATGGTTCCACTTTACAGGATGAAAGACATGCTGAATGTTAACCTACTTACTGATCTGGAAATATAAGAAAGATCAAGGAACAGAAAAGGCCATGTGGTCCATTGAGACTTATCCCTTTAAGACAGCACATTAACTCTTCTAACCTTGCATCTAATTGTATTTTAAATTACCCCAAAACCTTTGTTTCTATTATCTTACTTTGTAGATTATTACTAACATTTATCTTTCTGAATAAAGGTTCCTTTCCTAATATCTAATCTAAATTCACTATAGCCTAATTTCCATTTATATCATCTGGCTGTACTTCCTGTGTATACTTTGTGGCAGTAATGTAAGTTTAATATAGATATGTCGTTTAATAAGCCATTGATTAGATTCACCCTTACCCACCTTGTAGAATGCAAAGCGCAAATTATCTAGTATTTCTTCATATCCCCACGTTTATGCCTTCAATCAGTGGTATTGCTCTTTTCTGTGTTATTTTCAATATTTTTGTCATATGAGCACCAACGTTGAACATAACATTGAATGTTTGACTTAGACATTGTGTTGGAGAGTCTGTGCCCCTTTTCTGTAGACTTATTCAGTGTTGTTTTTTCTATGGCAGTAAAATTCCTCAAAGTTTTCCCCATCCTGGGGGTGATTTTACCAGGAAAGGTTCTCGCCAGCAAGGAATAGACATGCTCCCCATGAACAGGGAGCAGTCAATTTGGCCTCGCCAGTGGAATCAGAGACCATTGAGGCCCCCCCGGGGAGGCCGAGAGCAAGGCGGGGGGGGCTGCCCCATGCGCAGTGCCAGACTGGCAATGCCTATCTGGCACCTGAGCAATGCCACTCTGGCACCTGAGCAATGCCCCCCCCGGGCACCTGGGCAGTGCCCCCTGGGTTAGGGGTGGGGCTAATGGGGAGCGGGGCCAGTAAGGGTGGGGCCCACGAGGGTGGGGTCAATGGGGGAGGGGCCAATGGGGTGGGGTTAATGGGGAGGGGCTAATGGGGAGGGACTAATGGGAGGAGGGGGCCCGCTGCCACTCTGCAGCGATCTGTGGGGGGGAGGGAGGGAGAGGGGGCTCGATGCCACTCTGCAACGATCAGTGGGGGGGAGGGAGGGAGAGGGGGCTCGATGCCATTCTGCAGGGATCGGTGGGGGGAGGGTGGTGGGTCCACGATCGGTCTGGATGGCAGGGGGGGGTCAGCAGAGGCTATATCTCGGGCCGCGGGCCCCCACGATTGCAGGGAGGAGTTGTTTCAGGCAGCCTGCAGTAGGAGGGGCCTGACAACTCTCTCTTTTCTGTCAGAGCCCTGCTACTGCTAATGCACATGTGCAGCATCAAAGGCACCACCTTCCTCTGCAGGCTTTCGGACGGGTTTAGACCTGCCCACAGGCTTCTGCAGCGAGCAACAAGCTTGGTCTGAATTTTGCAGGTAGAGTGCGTATGGGGGGGCTGAAAACATGCCCAAAAGACGGATCTGAAACTCTCCCAGATTCAAGGCCACTTAGAAAGAAAAGATAAAATCTGTCTCTGTAACATCACTAGAAATGCAATGGAAACCCTATGGCAGAGCGGACTATAGATCCTGTCAGCTTCTTAGACTGCGTACACAAATATTCTTTCAGTTTGTCACTTCCTGCTCCACTCCTGCCATCTCACAAGCATGTTAAACCAGCTCATACATGGGAGGTATTGAAAATCCTCGCCCAGGGCACATATTTCGCTTTTTCCATTCTTTGCACAGGAGAAGCCTTTACATAATTACAGGAGACACCCAGCACAGGGGGAGGTTCTGCTACTCTACAAACTCACCACCATAAAAGAGAATAATGTGAGCATGCACAGCAGTCAGCATGAGAGATGGTGAAGATCTGTTACAGTAAGAGGTTTAACAACACCAGGTTAAAGACCGAGGGCCGGGTAACTGCAGAATACCCTCGGCCTGCGTAACTGTGTGCCAATCTGAAAAATAACGGCACACAGTAAACTCTGATGTATGTACATAGTTTTAAGTAATGAAATGTAATGAATGTAATGTTTTGTAAATAAGCACTGTATTGTACTGTAAAAATTATTCTTTTTTTTGCACTGTTTGTAACTTTTGGATCTGTCGTTTTGCAATGTTCTATCTGAGAGGTTTTTTTTGAATAAAGTATATTTTTGAAATACAAAGAAACACCAGGTTAAGGTCCAACAGGTTTATTTAGTAGCAAAAGCCACAAGCTTTCAGAGCCTTAAGCCCCTTCCTCAGGTGAGTCTCCGATCAGGTAAGGCTCCGAAAGCTTGTGGCTTTTGCTACCAAATAAACCTGCTGGACTTTAACCTGGTGTTGTTAAACTTCTTACTGTGTTTACCCTAGTCCAACGCCGGCACCTCCACATGAAGACCTGTTATAGCAGGGTGTGTTAGTATTTTCCTCTTTGTCTATTTAACTCTTTGAGTCACACATTGACTACCTTCCTGAAGATAACAATCTGGTGTGGCATTGTGTTGCTAGCAATCTAGCAAGTGCTTGTTATCAAAATTACATCCCTAAGCTTGAATAGTAAACCCGCCCAATGCATTGTTTCTCCAAGAACTACAGGCATTTGGCGTTGAACTAATAAACTCTAAGGAAGGGTAAAAACTTCTCCGAATTTCCTGCAAACTGCAGCACTGTTTATCCTAACTCCTCCATCCCCTCCCAGCATGAGATTCCTGAAACTACCCTTATCATGAACTAAATACAATACCCACAGTTCAGTGGATATTGAACTGTGCAAACGAAAAAAAAGCTTTTAGAGCTTTAATGTCTAAATACCCTTGAGCAAGTGCAAGAAATACTTTTTCAAAATTTCCATGTGAGTTTACCTGAGAGAAGGCAAGGAACACTTCAAATAAAGTTGAAATGGTTACCTCAGAATTTGCATCAGCCATGGTTTGCAGGTGAACGCCAGAAGAAACATTGATGTTGCAATTAGGAGGTTTATAAGATTATGATATTTTTGGGCTGTATTTTAATTTAGGGTAAATCAAGGGGATGACATGACTGTTCTGAATCCTGCTAGACAGTAAGCTTAGGTGGGCTGATTGTTAGAGGTGACAGGAAGGTTTAGATTATTTTACTGAGAAGAAGGTGCAGGGAATATGTGCTTGGAGAAAATGTCAGTGGTCTCTGAGTTTACAGTGAGTAGATTTTGAGTCTCTCAAAGTCTCAGGAAGGTGTTAAAGATATTGGGTTCTAAACAGTTGCGCTGTAAAAAGTTCATTTTCTTTGAAGAGGAGATGGGATTAAGGACTGCTAATCAGCATTTCATCCTGAATGCAAGATTAACATGTTTCATGTTGTCATGGGGAAGAGGACAGACGAAGCCATTTTTGAGATCAGGTTACAGGTTTCCCTACAAATCAATGACGGACAGCAGTTTGGTATGGTGAGCAGAGAGAAAAGGCAGCTTGATTGTGTGAGCTACCACATCTGGATGTAGAGACCGTTTCCAATTGAATAGATTCATCCTGCAGACATCTATGGATTCTGGGAGATTTGTTCTGGCATGACCAGGGGGAAGAAGAATTATTGGATTAGGCTTTACTGCTGGTGATCAATTTAAGAAACTCTCAGAAAGTGCCTGGCCATTGTTACTCCAAGTTACTACTCAGGGAAGCAGGGAATACAGGAACCCATTGGAAGCTGAGAGTAACTGCAGACTTTTTGTAATAAGGATTTTAATTCCATGAAGAGTGCAATGTGTAATTAATTAAAAAGGGGAAGATTCCCTATAGTTTATAGTATATGTTGCCTACAAAAGAAAATAGTGTTTAGTCAATAGTGCTTTTAGTCATTTGTTTTAAAACGTGAAATTTTGCCATGTCATTTTTTTCAGCTAGAAACTGGAAGTTCAAAACTCCATTTGAAAGATATCAGTCTCTATACAGATTGTAACATTAGTCAGGCAGTAAGGGCTGAACAAAGAACAAAGAACAGTACAGCACAGGATCAGGCCTTTTGGCCCATAAAGCCTATACCAACATGACGCCGTTCTAAACTAAAGACCTTTTGCCTCTACGTGGTCCATATCTCTCTATTCCCTGTCTATTCATGTATCTGTCAAGATGCTTCTTAGACATTGCGACTGTATCTGCTTCTACCACCGTCTCTGGTAGCACATTCCATTTACTTACCATCCTTTGCCTTAAATCTATGTCCCCTAGTAATTGACATTTCTACCCTGGGAAAAAGACTCTGACTATTGATTCTACCCATGCCTCTCATAATTTTATAAATGTCTATAGTGTCATCCCCTCAGCCTCTGATGTTCAAGTGAAAACAAATCAAGTTTGTCCAATCTCCTCTCATAGCTAATACCCCCCAAACCAGGAAACATCCTGGTAAACCTTTTCTGTACCCTCTCCAAAGCCTCCACATCCTTCTGATAGTGAGGCAACCAAAACTGTATGCAATATTCCAAATGTGGCCTTACTAAAGTTCTGCCAATTTTTATACTCTACACACCGACTGATGAAGGAAAGCCTCTTGACCACCTTATCCACTTGTGTAGCCACTTTCAGGGAACTGTGAACCTGTATGCCTAGATCCCTCTGTATGTTAATGCTTCTAAGGGTTCTGCCATTTACTGTACACTTCTCTCCTGCATTCGACCTTTCAAAATGCATCACCTCACATTTGTTTGGATTAAATTACATCTGCCATTTCTCTGCCCAAGTCTCCGACTTATATATATCCTGCTGTATCCTCTGGTAATCCTCCTCACTATCTGCAGCTCCCGCAATCTTTGTGTCATCCACATACTAATCAGACCATCTACATTCTCTTCCAAATCATTTATATATATTACAAATAACAGGGGTCCCGGAACTAATCCCTGCGGAACACCACTGGTCACAGAAAAACATCCTTCGACCATTACTCTCTGTCTTCTATGACCAAGCCAGTTCTGTATCCATCTTACCAGCTCACTGTGGATTCCATGTGACTTCACCTTCTGTATCAACCTGCCATGTGGGACTTTGTCAAAGGCCTTGCTAAAGTCCATGTAGACAACATCCACTGCCCAGCCCTAATCAATCAACTTTGTCACTTCCTCAAAAAACGTTTGTGAGACATGAGCTCCCCTGCACAAAGCCATGCTGCCCATCGCTAATGTCCATATTTTCCCAAATGCAAGTAACATAGAACATAGAACATAGAACATTACAGCGCAGAACAGGCCCTTCGGCCCACGATGTTGCACCGACCAGTTAAAAAAAAAACTGTGACCCTCCAACCTAAACCAATTTCTTTTCGTCCATGAACCTATCTACGGATCTCATTAAACGCCCCCAAACTAGGCGCATTTACTACTGATGCTGGCAGGGCATTCCAATCCCTCACCACCCTCTGGGTAAAGAACCTACCCCTGACATCGGTTCTATAACTACCCCCCCTCAATTTAAAGCCATGCCCCCTCGTGCTGGATTTCTCCATCAGAGGAAAAAGGCTATCACTATCCACCCTATCTAAACCTCTAATCATCTTATATGTTTCAATAAGATCCCCTCTTAGCCGCCGCATTTCCAGCGAAAACAATCCCAAATCCCTCAGCCTCTCCTCATAGGATCTCCCCTCCATACCAGGCAACATCCTGGTAAACCTCCTCTGCACCCTCTCCAAAGCCTCCACATCCTTCCTGTAATGTGGGGACCAGAACTGCACACAGTACTCCAAGTGCGGCCGCACCAGAGTTGTGTACAGTTGCAACATAACGCTACGACTCCTAAATTCAATCCCCCTACCAATAAACGCCAAGACACCATATGCCTTCTTAACAACCTTATCTACTTGATTCCCAACTTTCAGGGATCTATGCACACATACACCTAGATCCCTCTGCTCCTCCACACTATTCAAAGTCCTCCCGTTAGCCCTATACTCAACACATCTGTTATTCCTACCAAAGTGAATTACCTCACACTTCTCCGCATTAAACTCCATCCGCCACCTCTCGGCCCAACTTTGCAACCTGTCTAAGTCTTCCTGCAAACTACGACACCCTTCCTCACTGTCTACCACACCACCGACTTTGGTGTCATCAGCAAATTTGCTAATCCACCCAACTATACCCTCATCCAGATCATTAATAAATATTACAAACAGCAGTGGCCCCAAAACAGATCCCTGAGGTACACCACTTGTAACCGCACTCCATGATGAATATTTACTATCAACCACCACCCTCTGTTTCCTATCCGCTAGCCAATTCCTGATCCAATTTCCTAGATCACCCCCAATCCCATACATCTGCATTTTCTGCAGAAGCCTACCATGGTGAACCTTATCAAACGCCTTACTAAAATCCATATATACCACGTCCACTGCCTTGCCCCCATCCACCTCCTTGGTCACTTTCTCAAAAAACTCAATAAGGTTAGTAAGGCACGACCTACCTGCCACAAAACCATGCTGACTATCACCTATCAATTCATTACTCTCCAAATAACTATAAATCCTATCCCTTATAATTTTTTCCAACATCTTGCCGACAACAGAAGTGAGACTCACCGGTCTATAATTCCCGGGGAAGTCTCTGTTCCCCTTCTTAAACAATGGGACAACATTCGCTAACCTCCAATCTTCTGGTACTATACCAGAGGCCAACATCTGTCTCTAAGAATCTTCTCCAATAATTTCCCTGCCACTGATGTAAAGCTCACTAGTCAGTAATTGCCCGAATTATCCCTGTTGCCCTTCTTAAACAAAGGAACAACATTGGCTATTCTCCACTGTGTTCCAAAACACCCAACACTGCTTTCTTTTTCGTGTTGACATGCCCTAGAATATCTTCTCCTTTGTAAATACCAATGCAAAGTATTTATTAAGGACCTTACCCACTTCCTGTGGCTCCACGCATTAATTTCTGACTTTGTCTTTTGATAAACCTACCCTTTCCCAGCTACCCTCTTGTTTCTTATATACATATGAAACACCTTGGGATTTTCCTTAATCCTATTTGTCAAGGACATTTCATGACTTCTTTTAGCCCTCCTAACATCTTGTTTAAGTTCTTTCCTGCTTTTTAAATATTCTTTAAGGGCTCTGTCTGTCTTCAGTTTCCTGAAGTTGGGGGCAATTCTCCCAGAAAAATTCTAAATGCCGAATTCGTGTAAAAACTGGACTAACTCCCGTTGTTTTTTTTCGCGGGATTTTCAAAATGAATCTCCCACACTTTGAGCACTGCAGAGTGGCTCAGGGAGATTCATGCTGAAAATAAGGGGGCGGGGCCTATTCCCACCCTAGAGGTCACCAGCATTGCACTGAGCGGGCCACTGTGCATGTGCCAATATATCAGAGTGGAGATCGGCACATATGCAGTAGCCCCGCATTGCCAGCCTCCCGATTACTGGCCAGCTCGATCGCTAACCAGCCCCACAACCCCGCATCACTCCCCCTGCAACCATCCCACTCCCTGATTGCTGGCCTCCTGGACATCTCCGGGTCAGCACTGATATGTCTCTCCCCATCCCCCCCGCCCCCCCCCCCCCCCCCACCACCCAAGAGCCCACCCTGATCCCCCCATCCCCTGCAGTTTCAACCCACCATCCTCAGCAGCCCTGACCCCCCCCCCCCCAATTCTCCCCCCTCCAACCTGGAAGGCCAGCCCTGGTCACCCCTTCCCTCCCTCCCCCAGCGATCCTCTGGCAGAGTGGCAGCGGGACCCTGCACCCCCCGCGATCGCCCTCCCAACTGGCCCTGCCCCAATAGTCCCTGCCCCTTGGCACAGCCAGATGCCCAATGGGCCATGCCAAGGTGCCCCTCAGGCATTGCCACTTTGCCCCTTGGGCAGTGCCAGGGGGCCACGCTGGCACTGCCAGACAGGCACTGCTCAAGGGGAAACCCACCCTACCCCCGACCTCCTGGAGGGGCCTCAATGTCTTCTGTTCCCTCCAGCGGGGTGGGCCACCAGTTCCCCATCAGTGGTGAGCTGTTGTAAACCCCACTGGAGTGAACACTCCTGGCGGGAGAGGAGACGCTAGCTGGCCCGGAGACTTCATTCCCGGGCCCACTAATAGGAATTAAATGGTAATTTAAATATGGAAATCAGCATGGAGCTGATGATACTACAAATCTTCATCTGGGAGATGCTAGGAGGCCGTGGTACCCAGCGGGGAGCCCACTAAACAGCCTCTGCTGATGTCTCCCAGCCCATTGCACATCCCCGTTGTAACAACAATTTGCATTTTTCAATTCAGTTAGGAGCTCTGGTCATCAGGAATTATTCTTGCTCCTTCTTGCAGGAACCAGAAGGACAAGTGAATTCTGCAACATGAGCAGGGAGATGTACGTTCCATTTTCTACTGCCCTCTCTTTGAGTGCAAACAGGGTGATAAGGAGACTGAAATTGTCGGTTATGTATTCTGTCCTTGTTCTGTTATCACAAGGCACATCACTGTCAGCCAAGAATCCTTATTCATTTTAAGGGAAGCTAACAGGTTCAAATGGAAGACACACTGGAATTCAATACTATGGAGTGTGAAATAACCCCGTGACTGTCAACAATGAGTTAGTTCAAAAAAACACGGGTGGATGTACAAGGAGCAAATTCCCTGACTCGACAGCAGTTGAAATCAGTCCTTACCCATCGCCAATTCCAATTACTGAACTAAGACTTTCCTGAGAGGTTCTGCCGACAAAGCAGGGGAGCCAACATTGATCGCTTTATGCATGCGAGCTGCCCGTGCCCCCATAGAGGGGGTATTTTCCACCTCCATTCCAGCAGGCGGGAATGGCAGCGGGTGCGAGGAATCGAGTGGAATCACAAAACGACCTTTCCCGCTAGTTTTTCCCCACCTCTCGCCAATAACGTGATGAGGTTCCCGCCATGAAAGGACGGGAATCCTATTACCATACATTAACATATATTTAGCGAGCCTTCCTGCTGTATGATTTTCCTTTAACCAGGCAGGCTTTCACGGTGGCACAGTGGTTAGCACTGCTGCCTCACAGCATCAGGGACCCGGGTTCAATTCCGGCCTTGGGAGACTGTGTGGAGTTTGCATGTTCTCCCCATATCTGCATGGGTTTCGTCCGGATGCTCCGGTTTCCTCCCTTAGTCCAAAAATATGCAGGTTAGGAGGATTGCTCACAGTAAAATTGCCCCTTAATGTCCAGAGATGTGTAGGTTAGGTGCATTAACCATGGTAAATATGTGCGGTTATGTGGATAGGGTAGGGGAGAGGGCAGGGTAAGATACTCTGTCAGAGAGTCAGTGCAAATTTGATGGGCTGAATAGCCTCTTTCTGCACTGTGGGGATCCTATGATCGCCCTTCTGACCTATGGACCACACCTTTGACTCTGCAACCACTCAGTGAAATCCATGACCCTGACACCAGGCGGCAACATGCTGGCCGCCATTCTCCCAATGAGAAAGTAAGTTCTGCCGACAGAGAGAAAACCGGAGTGTTTATAGATTTCCAGCAGATCAGAGGCAAGACTTTCACTGTCATCTGACAGATCCTTGAACTTGAAATGCTGGGAGCCAATGCTTTGATTTGGTTTAATTTATTATTGTCACATGTATTCATATATAGTGAAAATTATTGTTTCTTGCATGTTGTACAGACCGTTCATAGAGAAAGGAAGGAAAGAGTGCAGAATGTATTGTTACAATCATAGCTAGGGTGTAGAGAAAGATCAACCCAGTGCAAGGTAGGTCCATTCAAAAATCTGATGGCAGCAGGGAAGAGGCTGTTCTTGAGTTGGTTGGGACGTGGTCTCAAGCTTTTGTATCTTTTTATCCAAACAGAATAATGTGGAAGAGAGAATGTCCTGGGTGCAAGGGGTCCTTAATTATGCTGGCTGCTTTTCCAAGGCAGCAGGAAGTGTAGACAAAGTCAATAGATGGGAGGCTAGTTTGCGTGATGGACCAGGCTTCGTTCACGACCCTTTGTAGTTTCTTGTTCAATGTTCAAATGGGTCCACATCCTCATCTCAAATGTCAATGGCCAACTTATTTTGATGACTTATCTAACTAATATGAATGGTCCTTCTGAGGGTCTCATTGGATGAAGTGAGGAGATTGGCTTTAGATTCATGGAAAATAATAGCAGAGGAGGCGGCCATTCAGCCACCAGATGTCTGCTGGCTGAAGGAGATTCATTTTTCAGCCCTTAGCAGTAGCCCTGTGGCTAATCACACACTGCATGTTTAAGAAGCTTTCTGCCTCTACCGAGCCCCCCAAACACTACTCTCAGGTTCAACTAGTTTCCCTTCAACTCCCCCTTATTCCCTCAGCCTATCACTTTTAATCTATGTCCCCGGTGATCCCTCTGCTTTTACAAATAGGTTCTTCCATATCTAATTTGCCAAGGGACTCTCGTAATTTTATGCACTTCAGTGAAATCACCCCTCAGTCTCCTCTATCTCAGAATTTAAAAACCACAGCATCTCCAACCTTGAGGCCTGGCTGAGAGAAAAGAAAAACAGTTGGAGTAAACAGTGTTAAGAATGATGTTTATGGACTCCGTGAGAAGCCTTACAAGCAAGAAAAAAAGCCAATGGCCGGAACTCTACTACCTTGACCGCCACAAAATCAGTGCAGGTGAGATTCATAGAACAGAAATGCCCATTGGTCTCGGGCGGGATTTTACGATCTCACCCGGGCATTTGTGCTTCCTATGAAGGGTCAGAGATTTGAAAAAAAAACTATAGTGTTAAAAAAATGGGGCCAGACTGAACAGCTGTGGTGAAAATAAGAAGTACTTGAGGCTTACTGGAGGGTGAACTGATTGTATGAACGATGAACTTTTTGATCTGCTCTGGCACTGTCAGTCAAAGCAATTTAAAGAGGTCCAGTAACGCTTGGGGCTTCCGAGAGAAAGCAAGGGGATCCCCCTAATGAAACTGACATGTCCTGTCAATCAAAGTACTTCAAAAAGGTTAGGCAAACCTGCACGTCATTCAGGGTACAAAGGGGAGTCCTCCTCGTGAAACTGACATCTCCTGTCAATCAGAGTACTTCAAAGAAACCTGGTAACACCTGAGGCTTCTGAAATCATCTGAGGGCAATCCCTACTGTAGAATTGAGTGCTGCTGTTATTTTGAAGGGTTCCAGGTGTTTGGGGGGGGGGGGGCATGAATATTTATGTGACCAGGCCACTTCAAAGGTTTTACAGAACGCAGACAATAATAAAGATTTTTAGCAGAAAGTCCCCTGAAATCACCATCCTAAGAGTGATCTCTACATTTCCCAGGACAAAAAGGAGAAGTCTAGCCACAAGTCTTCCCACTGGGGGGCGGGGGGGGAGGGGGGGGGCGGGGTGGGGGGGGGTGGTGGGAGCATACCAGGAGGCCGGAGTATCCAGTCTCAAACCTGGTAAAATAAATATTAATCAGTAGTCATCAGACTCTTGCCTGCTCTAAGCAAGAACTTGATCGGAGCCGGTGAAGCGGGCCAGGAGACTTGCAACAGATTGGATGCCCAGCGATAATCCCGTTTTGGCCCTCATGCCCAATACAACGGGCCATCGTGAATCCCGCCTGGGGCTAGTGGCCCCGGGAAATCACTTCCTTTATCTGGGATTCTACAATCTGCGATTGTAGAAATGCCTCTCTGTTCTCCTAACTAAACGTTCCTCCATCACACAGGCTCACTCTTTCTGGCTTCCCACCATCGCTTTTACCTGTTAGCCTCTGGCACTGTTTTCCATCAGCCTTGTTTTCTATGTACATTATCTAAAGAGTTTCAATGTGCTGGAGTCTCCATATTCGGGACAAATTAAAAGGTGAAAATTCCCACATAAGTTTAATCATCTTTACAGTCATTGGGAAAACTAATTTGCTGAAAGTCAAACATTCATTATCATTTGCCGGGGATCAATCATTCTAACTAATTCCCGATATGTACAAAGAATAATTTGGCTGGAATGTGTTTCTAGGCAATGACATAATTGAAGGGTTATAAAGATGTCATGAAATAATTGTCAAAATCCTATGTTAGATTACAGCCTATAATTCATTCCAGTCCAGCTATTATATATATTAAAGGACAGTATAATTTATCAGAGATTTTATCCTTTGCCTGTGGCGACCAGGATAGTGCTTCAATAATGGCAAAAGAATCATAGAATCCCTATAGTGCAGAAGGAGGCCGTTCAGCCCTTCGAGCCTGCACCAAATCTCTGACAGAGCATCCCATCCAGGTCCTATCCCTGTAACCCCACATATTTACCCCACTAATCCCCCTAACCTACACATCTTGGGGCACTAAGGAACAATTTAGCATGGCCAATCCACCTAACCTGCACATCCTTGGACTGTGGGAGGAAACCAGAGCACACGGAGGAAACCCACGCAGATATGGGGAGAACATGCAAACTCTGGCATGGGCGGCATGGTAGCACAGTGGTTAGCACTGCTGCTTCACAGCTCCAGTGACCTGGGTTCGATTCCCGGCTCGGGTCACTGTCTGTGTGGGGTTTGCACATTCTCCTCGTGTCTGCGTGGGTTTCCTCCGGGTGCTCCGGTTTCCTCCCACAGTCCAAAGATGTGCAGGTTAGGTTGATTGGCCATGCTAAAGTTGCCCCTTAGTGTCCTAAGATGCGTGGGTTAGAGGGAGCAGTGGGTAAAATATGTAGGGATATGGGGGTAGGGCCTGGGTGGGATTGTGATCGGTGCAGACTCGATGGGCCGAATGGCCTCTTTCTGGACTGTAGGGTTTCTATGATTTCTATGATTTCCACACAGACAGTGACCCAAGCCAGGAATCAAATCCAGGTCCCTGGTGCTGTGAGGCAGCAGCGCTAACCACTGTGCCACCATGCCCCCCCACGAATAGATTTTACAAAAAAAGTTATTTTTAAAAAACTTAATCACAGATGGATTAGTCTTACAGGAAATCATTTCCCTGCAAGATAGCCAATTTCCAACTACTTTCTTTTCAAATCTCCGTTAAGCCTATGGTCATTTTTTTTTTTGTTGCAGGTAATAAGGCAGATACAATGGCAGATAAAGTGTCCGGTCTTAGAGAGGTGGAGCACTTGATCAACTTTGTGCAATTGAGTGCCTGATTTACAACTCACGACTGCCCACCAGGTTTCCCGGAACTCTGAAAACACAGCAGCAAAATAGAGGTGGGTGTCATCAGTTCCAGAAAGTAAGTACTTCTGCTGAACCAGCCTCTCTCTTAACCCTCCTGCAGTCAATGCCCTCCGCTCCCCCGAGTCCTGATCTGCAGACTGCCCTGCGATGTTATCATCATGGGGAACTTTAATCTTCATCTAGACTGTCAAATCAAAATGGGAAAGTTGGTCTGGAAGATAGGTTTATAGGATGCTTCTGTAACTGCAAAAGTGATTCCCAAATCACGTTATGTCCATGGTGCCAGGGTAAACGATATTACTGAGTGGGGGCAAAATATTCTGCAAGGAGAAGAGACGTTGTGGTTCCTCTAAACAAAAAGCATGGGTTTCCTCCAGGTGATCCAGTTTCCTCCCACAGTCCAAAAACATGCAGATTTGATTGATTGGCCATGCTAAATTGCCCCTTGGTGTCCCAAGATGTGTAGATTAGGGGGATTAGGGGGGTAAATATGTGGGGTTACAGAGATAGGGTGGGGGGAGATAGACTGTTTGAGAGTCGGAGCAAACTCAATGAGCCAAATGGTGATGCTGTCATGACAGTTTCCTGGATGTGTGGAACCAGCTAGGGTCACAAATCTATTTTAGATCCTGTTTATGTAATGAGGCAGCGATAATTAACAATCTAGTAAAAGATCGTCTGCGAAAATGTGTCATAATGTGATTCAGAGAACAACATAGTCAAGTCCCAAAAAGAAATTTTAAATTTAAACAAAGCCGATTACGTAGGTATCAGCGGACAGCTTGCTGAGATTTATAGAAGAAATAGATTAAAAGATATGACAGCAAATAAATCGTGGGAAATATTTAAAGAAACTATTCGAAATTTTCAGCAAAAACATGTTCAATTACAAAAAATCTCAGTGAGAATGATCCATCAGAGGCTTAGAATCATAGAATCCCTACAGTGCAAAAGGAGGCCATTTGGCCCATCGAGACTGCACCAACAACAATCCAACCCAAGCCCTATCCCTGTAACCCCACATATTACCTTCCTAATCCCCCGGCACTAAGGAACAATTTATCATGGCTGATCAACCTAACCTGCACATCTTTGGACTCTGGGAGGAAACTGGAGCACTTGGAGGAAACCCACGCAGACATGGGGAGAATGTGCAACTCCACACAGACAGTCAAGTCACCTGAGGCCAGAATTGAACCCGGGCCCCTGGCGCTGTGAGACAGCAGTGCTAACCATTGTGCCACCGTGCCACCCCTTCTTACTGAAGAAGTTAAGGATAGTATTAGATTAAAAGGAGGGGCGGTTTATAATATTTCAAAATATAAAGCTGAAGATTCAGCAAGATTTAGAGTGAGGAAAAGTTGATTAAAAAGGGAAAAAATAGACCCTGGCCGGAATTTTCCAAAGAAATGGTGAAGTGTCAGGTTCTGACTGAAAACCAGGGTGTTTCTCTCCAGACACAGCCAGGTCTTCAGACATTCTTTCAAAAAAAATCAGAGGGTTTCGTTCGCACCGTCACTCTGGCAGGGCCTGACAGAGCTGGCAAGGCTGAATCAACAGAGATGTGGGTGAAATTTTTAAAGGGCATCCAATTCTCAAAGTTAAATTAATGTTTCCCCTCTCCCCCAACAAAGGACGTCACCACCAGCCCCCTCCCCACACCCCACCCCCACAGACATCAGGACCTCAGCGGATAAGGGGAACAGCCCCAACCCTCACTCACAGAGGGGCAACCCCCAACACTACTCAAAGATCAGGGTATCTCCCCATACCACGCAACCATCAGTGTGACCTCCCCCCCCACCCCCCGTGCCCCTGCTGGTGTACGGGCACCCCGCTCCTCACAGTCTCTGTGCCCAACCCTCCATTCGCTGCCACCACCTCCCCCCCACCCCAATTCAGGTGCAACTCCCCCCATCAATCATTATCCACCTCACACATAAGGGGAACATCCCATCCACCAATGGGGCTCACGAGAGGGCTTGCCCCTGTCAGGGTGTCAGGGACATGTCCCTCACAACCCAGGGGCTATGTTCACCTCCACGCCCCTGTGTGGTCATCACGACGGCTTTTCAATTTTGAAAACCAGTAGTGATTCCCACCAGCGGAACAATACACTGGTGGGAGGATGCAATGCCGTAAAGCCTTTAATGATGGGCAGTGCCAGGGTGTCAGCGGGCAGTGCCAGGGTGGCAGGCTGGCAGTGCCATGTTGGCACTGCCTAAAGGGGACTGCCCGGCCCTGCCCCTGACCATCCGGGGGCTTCAATGGCCTCCATTCCCACTGGCGAGACCATCATGTCTGGTCCCCGTTGGTGGGGACTATACATGCATCTCGCTGGTGTGGGTGTCGAACAATGAGCAGGTAAGGTTAAGTGAGCCTGGACGATAGTGCCTGGGACACCCTAATGAAATGCAAAGCATGTCATGAATATTGAAATCAGCTTCACGCCCTTTCTGAGTGTGAAGCCAATTTCGCTGGCAAGACAGGGCTGGTAAGATCATGAGAGACAAAAAGCCAGGCGCAATCCTGAATTTTTTGCTTTTCACTCGATCTTACGGGCTCGCCGATGACCGGTGGAACGAGCCGCTAAGACTGCCCCCACAAAGTAGTGCTAACCCACCATATCTATCCTTAATAACGTATACTGGCTCCTAGTCTCCCAATGTATCAAATTCAAAATTCTCATCCGTGGCCCCACCAGTTGCTATCCCTGTAAACCTACTTCAGCATTACAATATCCTGATGCTCCCTTTGTCTGACTCCAGACTCTCATGTCTCCCCACTTGCTTCACCGTACCACTGGTAACCATGCATTCATCAGCCTAGGCTCCATGCTCTGGAATTCTCTCCCTGAATTCTCCACAAACGCATCTGCCTCTCTTCATTTAAAACTCCCTAAAACCCACAAATTTGTCCAAGTTTTTTTTTGGACACCTCTCCTAATGTCTCCTTCTGTGGCTCAGCATCCTTTTTTTTATCATACCATGATGAAGAATCTTAGGGATAGGAGGAGAACATATGGCCCTTCAATTCTGCTCTACCACTCAATAAAGTCTTCCTAACACCTTATCTCTTGACTCCCTTAAAAGGACCTCTCAATTCTTCTGAACACCAATATTTACTAGTTTCTCACCTTATTAAAAGGATTCTGCTCTTCCACTCTTTCTACCCAAGTGGATAATTCCACATTCCCACACACACTCCATCCGCCCCCTTCTTGCCCCTGTGGAGCCTCTTTGTGTCCCCCACACTGCTTCATTTCTCAGCTACCTTCACATCATTGGCAAACTTGGAAACGTTATACTCAGTTTCCTCATCCATCATTGGTGTACATTGTAAATAACGAAGGCCCAAGCATTGATCCTTCGAGCACTCCACGAGTCACATCCTACTTCTCAACTATAACCCACTTATTCCTACTTTCTACTTTTAGTTTGTTAACCAATTTTCAATCCATATTAATACATTACCCCAAACAGTGAGCCCTAACTTTGTGTAACAACCTTTTGTGCAGAATTTTCTCATCCCGCCCGCCACGGGAATCGTAGCGGGCGGGGGCGGACCATGCAAAGGTCCATTGATCTCGGGCGGGATTTTTCCAGCCTTGGGGCGAGCGCGGCCGGAAAAGCCCGCCCTTATGTGGCATCTTATTGAATGTCTTCAGCAAATCCAAATATACAGCATCTACTCATTCCGCCTTATCTACCCCGCTCATTGCAGCCTCAAAAAATTGAACCTATCTGTCAAACACAATCTTCCTTTCATAAATCCATGCTGACAATATCTAATTGTACTGTGGTTTTTCCCAAGTTACCATTTCCTTATTAAGAGGTTGGAGCATTTTCCCTGCAATTGATATCAGGCTGACAGTTCCTCTCTCCTTGCTTTCTAAAACAATCATGTTACATTTGTTACCTTCCAATCCACTGGAATAATTCTAGAATCGAGGGAATTTTGGAAGATTATAATCAGTGTATCCATTAGCTCTTCAGCCAGCTCTTTTAAAACTGCAGAGTGTGGATGTGGTGAACCATCGTTGGTTCACCACTGGGGTTGTTATTGTGTTACTGTTGGGCTAGGGTGTTGTTGTTATGGGGGTTGTACTATGTTGTTGGGATAGGGTGTTTACCTGTCCTAAGTGTTATCATGGCACACTCCAGTGGGGTCCCGCCTCCGGTGGCAGGGTATAAGACCCTCTGCTCCGGCAGGACCCCTTCAGTCTGAACGGGTGAATTTGTGTTAGTAGTTTCATTGTTAATGTATTAAAGCCTTCAGTTCTAAAGCCTTGTTTCCGGGTGCTCATTGAGGTGCATCAGTGGACCAACACATCCACGTGATGTGGTTTCTTTCCCTTAAATTCCTCACTCACTTGGACCCTTGTTTCCCATCATTTCCAGCATGGTCTCTGTGTCTTCGATTCTGAAGAGAAAACAAAAACACACTTTGGGACGTTTCAATATTAAAGGCGCCGTGTAGATAGAAACAAGTTGTTGTTTGGCTTCAACGGGTAAGGTACAAACGGTGAATCTTATTTTATCTGCAGCAAATCTCCTTAGCAGCACTTATCAGCTGGAGTGGAGAATTATATAACTGCCTTCTGAAATGGCAGGACACTGAGGTAGAACAAAACTTACTATTGTGAAAGGGATTATAAATAAGAGCCCTCCTACTGGAAAAAAGATCATTGAAATGTCATGCACTTAGCCTCTCTCTTAATTCCTTTGTGTGGAAAGATGAAAAAAATCTTTAACTTTGATTTTATTGAGAAAACAGTAGCAAATTTATAGCCCGTTTTGACCATCACTCATAATAAGAATATTGGTCCTTATATAAATGCCTACTACTGCCAAACAAGGTGTTTATTGACTCTTAAAGCTTTCATTCTTTAAGTGTGTTTGCAATTTTTTTGTTAGACTTGGCCATGGAGCTGCTTCAATTCACCTAATAATCGTATTTTATGAACACTGGGATGCAGCGCTGGCTGAAAAATTATTTAAATCGATCAGGAATTGGGAAGCCTGCCAACTTTCTGCATAAAGTTTCCGGTGGGCCACCCGAGACTTATTTAAAGCAGGAATGGACGTCTTAAAATGAAGCTGCAATCTCCGCTTTCTGCAGATACAGATGCACCATAGAAAGCATTCTTTCTGGTTGTATCACAGCTTGGTATGGCTCCTGCTCTGCCCAAGACCACAAGGAAATGCAAAAGATTGTGAATTTAGCCCAATCCATCACGCAAATCAGCTTTCCATCCATTGACTCTGTCTATATTTCCTGCTGCCTCGGCAAAGCAGCCAGCATAATTAAGGACCCCACGCACCCTGGACATTCTCTCTTCCACCTTCTTCCGTCGGGAAAAAGATACAAAGGTCTGAGGTCACGTACTAACCGACTCAAGAACAGCTTCTTCCCTGCTGCTGTCAGACTTTTGAATTTGATCTTTCTCTATACCCTAGCTATGACTGTAACACTACATTCTGCACTGTCTCGTTTCCTTCTCTATGAACGGCATGCTTTGTCTGTATAGCGTGCAAGAAATAATACTTTTCACTGTGTGTTAATACATGTGTCAATAATAAATCAAATCAAATCAAAGATACTAAAAGAATAAAAAAATAATCGTACCCTGCTTTGAGCTTTCGCCCCAAAACTGGACACAATTCTGGGGAGGATTAATGAGTCAGTAACTGTCCCGAGATATTTTCATGCTGCCCTGGAGATCCTCGTGGGGTGCAGGTCAGGACAACGATGGAGATACTGTTCCTCAACACGCAAAGGTGCCCTCCCCCCCACCCCCTGCCCGGACCACCAGCCCCCAGGCCTGGGCAGAGATTGCCGACAGGGTCAGTGCCAGCATTTTCACCCTAGTGTGGCAAGAGGTTAAACAAGAGCAGCAAGAGCGAGCATTTTGCTAAGTTGGGAATTACCTTCATCAGCTACGTTACATTTGGCACTTTGGTCTGCATGTGGCTTTACAGGAGGTTCTGATTCTGCACATCCAGAATCTCATTGAGATAGGAGCTGTCTGAATGAGTCCAGTGTTCTTTAACCCACAATTTATAGCATAGAATCCCTACAGTTCAGAAGGGGGCCATTCGGCCCATCGAGTCTGCACCGACCACAATTCCGCCCAGGCCCTAATTAAGGGAGTGCTGAAGGATGCATCAAGGAATGTGAATACAGCAGATACCAGCATCACTGATTGCTTTCTTTCCACCGAATGGTTGTCCTTTTCCTACAGCTTCCTTGCCTTCACCCATGTCTTTCTTGTCCAATGTGGACTGGCTGCTATTGCTCTGCCCCCTCTGGATGCAGGTCGCTCCATATGTTTGGGTAGCACTTCGCTGTGAGACAAGATGCTCTTTCTGAGGTAGATTACCCATCTGTCGACGTACCTGAACCTCTGCTTCAGCAGCCCTATAAAATGCTCAGTAATGAGCATGATGATCCCCGGCTTTGATTATACTTCTGGTGTTTAGATATGTTGGCATTGCAGTAGGATTTGGTGAGCCACGGCTGTTGTGGTTATCCCTCGTACTCCAGCAGTCACGTTCCAGAATATTCTGGTCATAGTTGACTGTCACAAAATAAATGCATTGTGAGTACCTGGCACAAGGCTGCATGATGCTGGTTTAATGGTCAAAAGACCTTGATATTAACGGAGTGGTAGTGAGAGGTTGGAAATATTGTTCAGGACCCACTCTAAGCCAACAGGCAAATGGAAATTGGAGATTAACTTTATTCAGAATAATCCTAAATCACTTTGAAAGCAGATCTACAGGCCTGAGGACCGTCAGAAAATAACGGGCGAGATTCTCCGGCCTCCCAGCCGCATGTTTCCCGTGGGCGGGGTGTGTTGCCGGCGAGACCGGAGAATCCCGCCAGTGTGAATGGCCGGAGAATTCCGGCCAACATGTAATTTAACAACCTGATATATAAGGCCTGAAATGAGTGCGTAGGAATAGAAAAGTGTTCCTGATGCGGAAGACGGGAGACAGACTTAATCACAACTGCAATGGCCCAAATCATACAGTTAGACCTGGTCAAGCAAACTGGAATAGAGTTATTGCTTATAGCAGTCACCTCCTCTTTTTTGGGGCGATTGGAAAAGTATTTATGGTGTGTGGTTGTGGTGAACCATAGTTGGTTACCACTATGAGTGCTGAGCCATGGATGGTCAGCACTATGGGTGTTTGTAGATATGTTACTGTAGTTACTGTTGGTGTTAGGGTTGGGCTGTTCTACCTGTTGATATTGTTCTGTGGTACACTCCAGTTGGCTCCGCCTACCAGGGGAAGTATAAAGGTCACTGCACTGCCTGGTGACCCTTTAGTCTGGGATTGTATTGTATATAGTATGCTCCATTCTTGTCAGTAATAAAAGCCTTTATTTCCCGGGTACAATCTAGCCTCCCGAGTGATTTAATCGCGCATCAGTGGTTAAAAAGGTAAAGTGCAAATCAGTTCTTAAAAGTAATTAACAATTAAAATAATATACAACCATTCAAAAAATACATTTTAATGTTGAATACATTTCACTAGAGTTCCTACCGGCTCCTGTTAGTTCCAGTCTTGGGGATGCTTAATACTAATGGGCCCTTAAAATACTTGCTGCATTTACAGCTTACACTGAAAGAACAAATTCCACACAATTCAGGCTGGCAGATCCAAGGGCCTTCTTCTCTTCTGTTACAAAAAAAGGATTTGATAATTGCATCACCTGCAAATGAACTCACAAGAATCCACAGTCCCAAAAGGTGTGACTTTAAAAGGTACAGTTGCCATTACCATAAAAGGACAAATTAGAGCTGCAATAATAATTTAATATTCATGAAGCGAATAGCAGATGCCACTTAACCCGCACAAAGACCACTGTTCACCTGACTGCTGAGTGCACCATTTTATGAGAAATGGATGACGAAATCCTCACTTTATACATGAAGCCCCAATGGCAACAATCACTGTTGGATTGATGGGTGTGAGCATGAGTTTGGGAAGGGAGCAGAACCTGCCCAGTAAGAATAATAGGTTGCAAGAAAGAAACAGTACATCTTGGAAAAGAGAGTACGAAGGCAAGGTGTGAGTATTATTCAGCGACAGTGAAGGATATTTATAGCTATAAAAATGATCTAATTTTTCTGCAAATTTCTGTTTTTGCATTAATGTTAAAGATTGATGCAAAAACAGAATTTTACAGAAAAATGGTCGTAAGGTAGTTGCAATGATTTAATGGGTTAGTCAAATTACCTTAGACCTGCCCCTAATTACAAAGGGTATACCACAAGAAGGTATTTCCATTCACCAAACAATACGGTTCCATTCCCATTGCTCTTAATTATATGGGATTTGAGGTTTAATCCCTTAGACCGCTGTAAGCAATAACTGGTGGGACCGAGGGCATAACAACAACTCAGTTCTTATCAGAATGCTGTTTTCCAGTTACTAAGCAGGCATGGAGCCTTTTGTTAAAGACAAACTGGGGGCAGAAAGATGTAGAGTAGATAAAAGTCAAAAGAGCAGAAGTGCAAGTTCCAGCCATGGGACAAAGCGACGCCATGAATGGGTTTGTAATTCATGGCAGCAGGATGCAATTTAATTCCATGGCAGGGAGCTAGCAGGGAGTTTGGGAAGGGACGGTAGCTAATGGGGGCAGCCAATGTGAATCAACGCACTTCATTGGCATCCCACCAGCCAGCTGTCCACCAGAAATGGATGTAAAGTGGTATAGCTGACATGCAAAAACCTGGCGGATCTGAGGTTGCCCACGGGCACCGTGATAAGGCCTGAGGAGAGGGTGGTCGGCAGAGTTTGCCCAAGTCCAGGACAGCAGAGAATCATAAAATCCCTTCGGGGCAGAAGAGACCATTCAGGCCATCGAATCTGCATCAACTCTTTGACGGGATATCTTAGCCAGGCCCTCTTCCTTGCCCTATCATCTGACATATTTACCACGGCTAATCCATCTAACCTACACACCTTTGGACTCAGAGGCTGAGACATTCCATGTGGGACCTGGCGAAACATTTCAACTCCTCCTGGTCCCACAAAAAATAAATCTAACGTACCTTTTACGACCTTAAATTCTAGGTTTTGCTGAGTGGGGAGCCCACCCCAAGTGATTCACTCAATACACCATCAGAATGTCCAGTACACCATTAGAATGTCATCAGGGATCTTACATTTGTCACAGGACACTGATTGGCATATGCTAATAAGGCTCCTACCTCTGTCAAAAGGGCACCTCATCTCCCAGCTAACCCAGCCAGCTTAAAACTTACTGTCAAGTGGCAAAAAGGGACGTTCCATTTTAGTTTCCGTTTAGCCCAATTTCAGTCAGGCGGAGAGAGGCTATGGGCCCTGACAACATTCTAGCAATAGTACTGAAGACTTGTAGTTGTTCTAGTACAGCTACAACACTGGCATCCACCTGGCAATGTGGAAATTGCCCAGGTATATCCTGTACACAAAAAACAGGACAAATCCAACCCGGCCAATTACTGCCCCATCAGCCTACTCTCAATCATCAGAAAAGTGATGGAAGTGGTCATCAACATGCTATTAATTGGCACTTGCTTAGCAATAACCTGCTCACTGGCACTCAGTTTGTGTTCCTCCAGGTCCAATCAGCTCCTGAATTCATTACAGCCTCGGTTCAAGCATGGACAAAAAAGCCGAATTCCAAGGATGAGGTGAGGGTCACTGCCCTTGACATCAAGGCAGGAGTTCTAGGAGGAATATGAGGATAAACGTTTTTACCCAGAGGATGGTGATGATGTGGAATGCACTGCCTGGGAGGGTGGTTGCGGTGGGTTGTCGCACACCTTTAAAAAGTATCTAGATGAGCACTTGGCATGTCATAACATTCAAGGCTATGGGCCAAGTGCTAGCAGATGGGATTAGATGTGAGTTCAGGTGTTCCTCGCCTGTCGCTGCAGACTCAATGGGCCAAAGAGCCTCTTCTGCACTGTATGATTCTATGATTCTATGATTTGATGAAGTGTGACATCAAGGAACCTAGCAAAGCTGGAGTCAATTGGAATCGAGGGGAAAACTCTCCACTGGTTGGGGTCATACCTGGCACAAAGGAAGATAGTTCCAGGACATCACTGCAGGAGTTCCTCAGGATAGTGTCCTACACTCAACCATCTTCAACTGCTTCATCAATAACCTTCCCTCCATCATAAAGTCAAAAGTGGGAATGTTCACTGATGATTGCACAATGTTCAACACCATTCATGACTCCTCAGTCTCTGTCCATATGCAATAAGACGTCAACAACATTCAAGCTTGGGTTGATGAGTGGCAAGTAACATTTCCATCACATAATTGGAAGACAATGTCCATATCCAACAAGAGAGAATCCAATTATGTCCCCTTGACATTCATGGCATTACCATTGCTGAATCTCACATTATTAACATCCTGGGAATTAGCATTGACCAGAAACTGAACTGGACTAGCCATATAAATACTGTGGCTACAAGAACAGGTCAGAGGTTGGGATTTCTGCAGTGAGTAATTCACATCCAGACTCCTCAAAGCCTGTCCACTATCTAAAAGGCACAATTCAGGACAGTGATGGAATACCCTCCACTTGCCTGGATGAATGCAGCTCCAAAAACACAGATGCACTGCAACAACTCACCAAGGCTCTTTCGACAGCACCTTCCCAACCTGCAATCTCTGCCACCAAAAGGACAAGGGCAGCAGATACATGGGAACACCACCACTTGCAAGCTTCCCTCCAAGCTGCACACCACCCTGACTTGGAAATACAGGGACTGTAGTGTAGGTATAGGAATCTATACCTACTGTAGGAATCATGAGCTCACCTGATGAAGGAGCAGCGCTCCAAAAGCTCGTGATTCCAAATAAACCTGCTGGACTTTAACCTGGTGCAGTGAGACTTCTTACTGTGCCCAACCCAGTCCAACGCCAGCATCTCCACATCACAGGGACTGCAGCAGTTCAAGGAGGCAGCCCACCACCACCTTCTCAAGGACAATTAGAGATTGTCAATAAATGCTGACCTAGCCAGTAACGCCCACATCCTGTAAACAAATAAAAAAAAGTTTAGGTTCCTCAAAAAGATTTGTAATTAATGGAAGGACAGAGAACCAATTAAAAAAATGACCAACAGTTTCATAATATTGCAGCATTTTACTTTACTGCACTGCAAGCTTAATGTTACAGATTACAAAATAAAACTTTCCCCCTCAATATGTCTCCACAGTAAAATAAATTGCAAGTGATCACTGCTGTGATTAAAATCAGCAAGGACCAAAACATTTTGCTGCCTAATACAACAAATCTAATCTTAGCATTTCAACTCAGTTAATAAAAACAATTGTGCAGAGATCATCACACAAGGCTTCTCCTGAGGAGTTTTATTGTTTAATCATAAAATATGAATAAATGTTCAACAGAAGGAAATGTTTGACCAAATTAAAATCTGTTTCACTCTGATCTAATTGGACCGACGGAAACCTCTGAGGTGTTCTTTGTAAATTTGCTGTTTAAATCTTCAGATTGTTGATTTTTAAGGGAAGCATTGGACTGGATTTTAATGTTGGAGATGCTGGCAGCAGGAGTGCCTGGCAGTGTGGAGGAAAGTCAGCGACTTTTCAATACATCCGCTGAGTTTACACCTGACTTCCGGGTTTCCCCACCAACTAGCAGAAGTGGACTTGATGCTGACCCCACGAGTCATTCTCAATTGAAATATTGAAAGGCACCCTGTTTGGATATCTCAATACACGGTGCGGAGTGCGGCGGGGAAGGAGGAGGACCCCATCGCGAACCTGCTCCTGGGCCTGGCCAAACTTGCCATAAACAGGTCTGGGCTGCAGGCGATCAAGGGAATCGTCAGATGCGACCGTCTGCCCCTCTACATTCGCGACTGGGTGTCCCTGGCGAGGGAGCATGCAGTGTCCACGGGCACCATCGAGGCCTCCCGTGCCCCTTGGGCACTACAGTGACTGCGCTGCGTTATCAACTCTCTTTAATCAACTTCTGTTTTGAGGTTTTAATTTTCATTTGTGATGTGTCTTTATTTCGTCCCTTTAAGGGGCTCCCCCTTTTATTTTGCCCCTCAGTTTGTTCAGTTCAGTTTAATTAGTTTAACTCAAAAGAGTTGGATGGCTCAACAAGGTAAGCAGGGGCAGGGATAGACTCACAACTTTGTAAGGCACCAACATACTTTACTGATACCTCCTCCCTGGGACCGATGCTGCAGTCTATAGTGTCCACAGTGGGGGGGGTTCTCTTCCCTGTTGACAGACAAAAGCAGCCTTTCACAGAGAACTAGAGAATGTGATTAGAAAGCACTGAGGTCAGCAACAGGACTGTGGCCCCACATTCCTGGATGCAGTGCCGGAAGATGTTTAATGATCTAATCAGGTCTGGGAAGGTGAGTGACATGGCACATTCTACCTGCAGATAGGGGTGTAGGGTATGTACCTGTAATGACTTCAATCAGGACGTTGAGGTTGGCCTATTAGAGTATGAACTCCCTGATTAAGGAGTCAATTGATGGGCCAATAAGTGAGTCTTTACCTTGTATTTATTTAGGGGTGTCAGTCCCTCTGACAGCTCTGGAGATAGACTGCTGACTGATAGCACTCTGTGTACTGCTGTTAGAGTTTGTAAATAAAGGGATTTTGGTGAATGGACTTCTGCCTCTGAAGACTTATTACAGTATCTAACTTCAATTTCCCTCAGTCTGCCTTCCTAAGGTGACTCCTGTACATCACTCCTCGTGATGTGGAGATGCCGGCGTTGGACTGGGGTAAACACAGTAAGAGTTTTAACAACACCAGGTTAAAATCCAACAAGTTTATTTAGTAGCAAATGCCATTTGCTACCAAATAAACCTGTTGGACTTTAACCTGGTGTTGTTAAAACTCTTATTGTGATCACTCCTCATACCAGCTTATCTTGAAGGTATGAACACATCCCTCTCTGTTAAGGCACCTCTTCACATCCCCACCTGACCATTCACCCCTGGTAACTAACTCATTTTAATGCTATGTCACACGTAGCCCTCACCTCAACAAATGATGTCCATCCAGCCACTCAAAACATTCCATTATCCTCATTCACGGTCTCCAAAATCTAGAGGATATTGGCCAACAGCATCGGAGTGGTCAGAGCTCAGGTCGAGGATATGAGCAACTTGCCTCTAAGCCCTGCTCGAGCTATAGGGTTGCACCACATTGGAGTAGTGAAAAAAGCAAGAGATTTGTATCTGCATTGGAGTATGCGCATGGGTGTGTTACATCATGTTGGACATTACAAGGATCAAATGGGTTCAGAATTTGGTTTCCAGATGAGTGCACTGTTTCAGTTGAATTGAACTATGCTGGAAGTAGAGCATCCTAGGCAGCTATGTAAGATGCTCCTAGTACCCCCAACACATTACTTCCCTCCTCCTTTTCCTCCCCTTCCTTCACTGACCAGGCAGTGCGCTCAGCATTGACGTCCGTCTCAGGCTACAGACCCTTACCGCCGTATTACATGGAGCATGACAGAGCACACCATGATCATTCTTGATACCCAACCTGGTGCATAATGAAGGACACCTCCAGATCTATCCAGGCACCTAAGGCATATCCTGAGCAAGCCAATTACTTGTTCAATGACAGTTCTTGTGGTCAGGTGACTTTGATTTCATCTCTCCTGGCATCACTGTCTGAGGTCATCAGCAATGTCTTCAGTGGGTAACCTTTTCCTTCAAGGATTCAGCCATTAACCCTGCTTAGAGGTGTGAAGAACTCAGGGCCGTTTGACTGGTTCGGGATGAATCTGTTATACCAGTTTCCTGTAGATTTTGCATAAAAAAAGCATGCAAACATAAAAATTAGGAGCAGGAATAGGTCACTTAGAACATAAAACATAGAACATTACAGCGCAGTACAGGCCCTTCGGCCCTCGATGTTGCGCCGACCAGTGGTACCAATCTAAAGCCCCTCTAATCTACACTATTCCAATATCATTCATATGTTTATCCAATAACCACTTGAACGCTCTCAACGTTGACGAGTCCACCATTGCTGCAGGCAGGGCATTTCACGCCCTTACTGCTCTCTGAGTAAAGAACCTACCTCTAACATCTGTCCTATATCTCTCACCCCTCAATTTAAAGCTATGTCCCCTCGTGCTAGCCAACACCATCCGAGGAAAAAGGCTCTCGCTATCCACCCTATCTAATCCTCTGATCATCTTGTATGCCTCTATTAAGTCACCTCTTAACCTTCTTCTCTCTAACGAAAACAACCTCAAGCCCCTCAGCCTTTCCTCATACGATTTTCCCACCATACCAGGCAACATCCTGGTAAATCTCCTCTGCACCCTTTCCAACACTTCCACATCTTTCCTATAATACGGCGACCAGAACTGTAGGCAATACTCCAAATGCGGCCGCACCAGAGTTTTGTACAGTTGCAACATGACCTCCTGGCTCCGAAACTCAATCCCTCTACCAATAAAAGCTAACGCACCGTACGCCTTCTGAACAACCCTATCAACCTGGGTGCCAACTTTCAGGGATCTATGCACTTGGCCCTTCGAGCCTGCTCCACCATTCAATAAGATCATGGCTGATGACCTCAACTCCACATCTCGCCTATAACCTTTGACTCCCTTGTTAATCAAGAATCTATCTAGCTCTGTCTTAAAAATATTCAAAGACTCTGCTTCCAGTGTCTTTTGAGGACAAGTTCCAAAGATGCATAATCCTCTGAGAGAAAAGAATTCTCCACATCTCTGTCTTAAATGAGTTACCCCTTATTTTTAAACAGTGACCCGTTAATTCTAGATTCTCCGACAAGAGGAAACATTCTCTCCACATCCATCCTGTCAATATCCCTCAGGGTCTTATACGTTTCGTAGAGTCATAGAATCATAGAGGTTTACAGCATGGAAACAGGCCCTTTGGCCCAACTTGTCAATGCTGCCCTTTTTTTTAAAACCCCTTTCAATCAAGTCATCTCTTATTTGTCTAAATTCCACTGAATCCAAGCCTAACTTGTGCAACATTTCCTCATACGACAACCTACCCATTCTATCTATTAGTCTCTCTGATCTATTTCTAACATCTTTTCATCTTTCCTTCAATAAGGAGACCGATACTGCATTTGGTACTTCAGATGTGGTCTCACCAATGCCCAGTACAGCTGAAGCATAATCTCCCACCTTTTGTATTCAATTCTCCTCACAATAAATGATAACATTCCATTGGCTTTCCTAATTACTTGCTCTACCTGCACATTAGCTGTTTGTGATTCATGCACTAGGACATCCAGATCCCTCTGAAAATCAGAGCTCTGCAATCTCTCACCATTTAGAGAGTAAACTTCCTTTTTATGCTTCCTGCCAACTTGGACCATTTCACATTTGCCCGCATCATATTCAATTTACCTGATCTTTATCACTATTGAACATATTCATGTCCTTATTTCCTTTTCATAATTTACTTTCCTACCTATCTTTGTGCCATCAGCAAATTTAATAACCATGCCTTTAGTCCCTTCATCCAAATCATTGATATAAATTGTAAGCAATTGCGGCCCCTGTACTGATCGCTGTGGCACATCACTCATCAAATCCTGCCAACCAGAAAAAAACCCATTTATGTCAAATCTCTGGGCTGGATTTTCCAAACATCCTCATGGCATGTTTCGCAGCAGCAGACGTGGCCTGCCATTGGCCGGTGGCAGGATTAGAATCTTATGATCCCACCGCTGTCAACAGAGTTTCACATTCTATACACCCCCCACCGTCGGGAAACCCACAGCGGAATTCACCATCAGCGGGACCAGAAGACCCCGCCGGCGAGAACAGCCGGAAAATATTTTCTTTATATTGTGTCCAATCTTCCAATATACCACCCATCTTTGAGCAATGATATGCTTTTTATTTAAGTTTGATGCTACCTTTATCAGTTACCCACAGGTGGTGGGGTCCTCCCTTTGTAAGTTTTCTTTCTCATTGGAATTTATTCTGCGTATTCTGCAATATCCCTTTCAAAGTTAGCCTCTGCACCTCGATTGATCTATTGTTTAATCTCATTTGCCAGTTCACTTTAGCTAGCTCCACTTTCATGACCTTATAATTGCCCTTATTTATGTTTAAAACATTAGTCTTCAACACTCTTCTCTCCCTCAAATTGAATGTAAAATTCAACTATATTATGATCGCTGCTAACTAGGGGGTGCCTTCACTATTTGGTCATTCATTAATCCTTTATCATTGCACAATACCAGGTCTAGTGTAGCCAGCTCTCAGGTTGCCTCCAGAACATGCTCTTCTAAGAAACTATCCTGAAAGCATTCTATGAACTCTTCATCTACGCTACCTTTGCCCATCTAATTTTCCAATCTATATGTAGATTAACATTCTCCATGATTATCACGGTACCTTTCTGACAAACTCCCATTATCTCTTCTTTTATACTCTGCCCTCCCATCTAGTTATAAGTAGGGGGCCTGTACATCACTCCTATAAGTGACTTCTTGCATTTATCATTTCTCATCTCAACACAAACTGCCTCTATATCCTGGTTTCCTGAATTTAGGTCATCCCACTCTATTGTGCTAATACCATCCTCAATTAACAAAACCATCCCTCCACTTTTTCATAACTTCCTGTCCTTCCTAAATGTCACATACCCTTCAATATTCATGTTCTGATCTATGGGTGGAATTTTCCTGTCCCGCTTGCCACAGGAATCGTAGCAGGCGGGACAGAAAATTCAGCGGACCATGCAAAGTTCCATTGATCTCGGGCAGGAATTTCCAGTCTTGGGGCGGACGCAACCGGGAAATCCTGCCCTATGTCATCCTGCAACCATATTTCTGTAATGGATATCAGATTGTACTTATTAATTTCTATTTGCACTATCGGCTCATCTCTTTGGTTTCGAATGCTATGTGCGTTTAGATACAGTGTTTTATCCTTTTATTATTTTTGTAACCTTAGCTGTTGATATACTCTTAGATTTGTACTCTGCCCCTTCCTGTCATGGTCTATCATTTCCCTTATCAATACCTTGTCTTGCCTTGTCTAAACTCTTTGGTTTACCATGCATGGTGAACTGCTAGCAGTTACACTCGAGTTGTACATTGGAGTTAACGACGACTCCAGGGAAATCTAGGGGGCATCTCGATTGCCATGTGTATACAGTCAATAACTCCTTGAACCTGTGGGAAGCCTGCCAGAGATACAAAACTAAGCACTTGCTCATTTTGACTGACCTTATTGGTCCTGACAAACATCGCAATGATTACCTGTGAGATGCATTTGTGGGCAGCAGGTCGAGGGATTCTACAAATAACTCCTGCAGATTCCCAGAAGGAGCCAGATGAAAGGAAATTGCGGGCTATAGTGACTTTGACAGCCATTGACATTGCATGCTCACCTGGTCCTCTAGGCAAGAAGATTTCTTGCAGGAGGCTGCAGATGTTCGTGATACCTCGCTCGATACCCGGAGCCACCTGAAGACCAGGTGACCAGGCATGTCCAGGATGCTGACCCTCTGTCTACAAACCCTGTGTAGAGAATATCACCCACCACACCTGAGCTGAAGGTCTGTTGTCATTCCCTCTGTCCTGTGGGGTGGCGGGTAGGTGAGTAAAAAGGTGCTGCTGCTGTTCAATGTGGTCCTTGTCTGAGCTCCAAGGTAAAGCTACATAAGCAGCAACTATGCTGAACTGACATTGTGTGGAGATGCCGGCGTTGGACTGGGGTAAGCACAGTAAGAAGTCTCACAACACCAGGTTAACAAACGAACTGACATTTAACAGGCAGAAAGAATAGATCAGGGACACAAAGTGCAAAATAGTGGAATTTGCCTCCAAAGCAGTGAAAGCCCTGAGTAATACGCTTTCACTTAGGCATAGAAGGAGGTGTGATGTGTTAGTACTTAAGGAATTTTTAAAGAATGTCTTGTTTAGCACACTCAAAAACCATTGTCTTCTTGCCTTGATTTCACTGGTGAATTTCACAAAGTCAGACAAACTCTTGCAAACACGATTGAAGCTTGAAATCAGACAAAATAGATGTTAATGACCCTTTCATATATTATAATTGACAATGCACCACTCTTTCAGGGCGTTCCCATGCACAGTTGAATATGCTGAAGTTAAAGGTGAACGTTGACAGTTTGCTGCTGGTTTATCAGTACATCATCAATGCCACCCCCTTTTAACCAGCTCCCCATTCCCTCAGGGGAAGGAAACAATAGGTTACCCATTCCCAGAACAGTGGATCCATTGTTTAAGCTTAAAGTTTATTTATTAGTGTCACAAGTCGGCTTACATTAACACTGATTTGATTTGATTTGATTTGATCTATTATTGTCACATATATTAGCATACAGTGAAAAGTATTGTTTCTTGTGCGCTATACAGACAAAACATACCGTTCATAGAAAGGAAATGAGAGAGTGCAGAATGTAGAGTTACAGTCATAGACAGGGTGTAGAGAAAGATAAACTTAATGCAAGATAAGTCCATTCAAAAGTCTGACAGAAGCAGGGAAGAAGCTGTTCTTGAGTCGGTTGGTGCGTGACCTCAGACTTTTGTATCTTTTTCCCGATGGAAGAAGGTGGAAGAGATGTATATCCAGGATGTATATCCATATACATATACATGTATATGGGGTCCTTAATTATGCTGGCTGCTTTGCCGAGGCAGCGGTAAGTGTAGAAAGAGTCAATGGATGGGAGGCTGGTTTGTGTGATGGATTGGGCTACATTCACGACATTTTGTAGTTCCTGGTGGTCTTGGGCAGAGCAGGAGCCATACCAAGCTGTGATACAACCAGAAAGAATGCTTTCTATGGTGCATCTGTAAAAGTTGGTGAGAGTCGTAGCTGACATGCCAAATTTCCTTAGTCTTCTGAGAAAGTAGAGGCGTTGGTGGGCTTTCTTAACTATAGTGTCGGCATGGGGGGACCAGGACAGGTTGTTGGTGATCTGGACACCTAAAAACTTGAAGCTCTTGATCCTTTCTACTTCATCCCCGTTGATGTAGACAGGGGCATGTTCTCCTCTACGCTTCCTGAAGTCGATGACAATCTCCTGCGTTTTGTTGACATTGAGGGAGAGATTATTGTTGCCGCACCAGTTCACCAAGTTCTCTATCTCATTCCTGTATTCTGTCTCATCATTGTTTGAGATCCGACCCACTACAGTGGTGTCATCAGCAAACTTGAAAATCGCATTGGAGGGGACTTTGGCCACCCAGTCATAGGTGTATAAGGAGCATAGTAAGGGGCTGAGAACACAGCTTTGTGGGGCACCGGTGTTGAGGATGATCGTGGAGGAGGTGTTGTTGCCTATCCTTACTGATTGTGGTCTGTGAGTTAGGAAGTTCAGGATCCAGTCGCAGAGGGAGGTGCCGAGGCTCAGGCCATGGAGTTTGGAGATGTGTTTCATGGGAATAATAATGTTGAAGGCTGAGCTGTAGTCAATAAATAGGAGTCTGACACAGGTGTCAGACTGCAATGAAGTTACTGTGAAATCCCCTAGTCGCCACACTCTGGCGCCTATTCAGGTACACTGAGGGAGAATTTAGCACGGCCAATGCACCTAACCAGCACATCTTTCAGACTGTGGGAGGAAACCGGAGCACCCAGAGGAAACCCACACAGACACAGGGAGAATGTACGAGCTTTACACAGACAGTCACCCAAGTCAGGAATCGAACCCAGGTTCTTGGTGCTGTGAGGCAGCAGTGCTAACCACTGTGCCACTGTGCCGACAGAATGCTGCCCAGAAAGCCAAGGCTGCCCGAATACCTCAATGGTGACTGACACCAGAGGAAATAAAATTGAAATCCTCCAGCCACGTTTCGCGTCTGGATGACCCTTTGTTAGACCTCTGAGGGTCTGGATGACCTCGTCAGAGGTCTAGGCTTGAAATATTGGCTCTATTCTCTCTCCATAGATGCTGTTAGACCTGCTGAGATTTTCCAGCACCTTCTGTTGCCTTTATCTGTTCGAACTGGGTTTGTTCCTCTTAGTTGTTCTGGACTATTCTGTAGGTTTTAAGTGTGGTTAAGACATACAATTACCCCTCACACCATCTAATCAAGATGACTGCAGCTCACGGAAGCCTGATCTGACCAGAATCATTCTTTGTCTCTCAAACAACAGCACAAGAAACAGATTATCAGGTCATTATTGCATTGTTGTAGGCGTGGGAGTTTGCTGTGTGCAAACTGGCTGCTGTGTTTCCTACATTACAGCAGTGACTACACTTTATAGAAGAACATCATTGGTTGTTAAGTGCTTTGAAATATCCAATGGTCATGAAAACACTATGGCTGGAATTTTCCAACGTTCACACCGGCAAGATCTTCCAGTCCCACTGATGGCACACTCCCGCCATGGGATTCCTGGTGGCAAGGGGTGCATTCAACGGGAAACCCCATTGACAACGGTGGGACCAGAAGATCCCACCTCCAACCAAAGGCGAGCCACCACAAAACACACGGCAGGTTGTGTGGAAAATCCCGCCCAGTATAACTACAGATCTCCATTTTTGCTTTTAGACAGGGATCTGCTTTTTGTCTCCCTCTCTTGTTTACTTCACCTTCTTGAGGTTTCCTGCACTTACCTGTGAGCTTGCAGCTCATTGTGCAGTCTGAGGACCACAATCCTGTGCAGTTATACCATGATAGAATTTATACAGGGTTCCAGCAACATGTAATTGTGCCTCACAATTAGAAGGTACTTCCCTCACTGAGCCTCCCAACACTGGATGTGACTGATGCTGATACTGATGTGCAAAAGTACTCACTGCTTCCAACACTCGGAAGACACAATGGGTCATCGCTTCCTCAGAGTGGTAATCAGCATCAGATTGCCACTCCGTACCCACTTACCTCCCATAAAATCCTTCAGTCCCCGTCCTGCCAACCCATCCTGATTCAGGTTGGGTGATATAAAGGCAGTGCAGCGTGTGCCTGGTTCCAGTGTCAATGTCCAAAAGAAGTCCCTTTTTTATGGCATCAGCTGCCATAAAGCAGATAAGTTTAAAGGTCCCATTGAAAATAACAGACCTGTGAGTGTCTATGTTATGAGAGATAAAGCGTGTCTATGTTATGTGGAAAGGATGTGGGGGGAGCCTGGCGGTTGGACATTGAGTGGGGGGGTGGTCCAACATTTTGGGAGAGGTTGGGAGGGTTAGGCATCAGTAGGGTGAGGAGCCAGACAGAAAGAGCAGGTGAATCACTTTAGCCTTGATTGGAGCCCATCTAGAATAAGATACTCTGAAGATAACAACCATAAGGTACTAGGAAACCACCTCGCCGACTCTTCCAAAATGACCCAAGCAGCCTATGCATGACAGATACTTGAACGAGGACCTACCCTGAGGCAGAACACAATGTCCAGATGGATATTAGTCTCCAACATGACAGTTGATGAGAAATTTGGGGAAACAGCCTGAGTCATTGCTGTTGATCGTACATTGCACAGAGCAGTATGATCACTCACTCAGGATTCCATGTTTACAAGTAGGTTAGATGACATTTTGAAATGAAAACATCGAACGATAAGCAGGACATAATTTATTAATAGCTCCATCAAACAGTACTTCACGGAGAAATATTTCATGTGGATGAAATATGAAGCCTCAACTACTAACGATGTTTAAAATCCCACATTGTTGGGTATGCTTATGGAGTGTGAAATATAATGAATGTCCTCCGGTTTTAACAGTTAAACTAGGAAACGGGTGCATGGGGAGCTTGGGATGAGGACGAGAGCTTGGCGTGACTGACCCTTTGAACTCAGTGCCTGACAGGATCAACCTGGATCACATGATAACCCCTCTCCCAGCAACACTCCCAAGGCAGGTATAGCAAGGGGATTAGAAACGCAGGGCATGATAGAGCTGGCAAGGCCAGCTCCACAGCAAGCGGGGCAACATCATTAAAGGGCACCCCAATTGGTACAAAAAAAAAACCACCTTCCCCCCCCACCTCACCTAGCTTCCCCCCACAGAGACAGGGTATCCCCCTCCACCTCCTCCACAAGCACTGGGAGCTCCTCGCCCTCACCACAGCATCAGCATTGAGGCTCTATCACTCCCCCCGTCCCAACAAACATCACGCAAACCCCATGTCCCAATGGGGCTCCCCTGACACTGTCCCCGGCAATGCTGGCACAGCCAGGTTGGCATTGCCAAGGGGCACAGGCATGTTCCTCTCTCCCCAGAGGCTATAGTTACCTTGGTGCCCCGGGTGGGCACCCTCAACTGATTTTCATTTTTCAGAACCTGTTGTAAATTCGCCAACGTCACATCACATTGGTGAGGTCTGAATATTCAGTGAGGGGGGATCAGAGGAGCTCACTTTTGACATGCAAATGCATTAAAATGTATTCAAATTAAGTTCCTGCTCTTTGTGGGCGTGAACCTCATGCTATGGGGCCTACGCAGATGAAGATTAGCCTGTTCATGCTGAAATAGCAGACACTGACTCCTTTGAAAGCCTGCAAGCTGATAAACATTTTCCATTAGCTGTTACAGAGGAAGCATGAAACTTTAATTTGGACAGTTTAGCTTCCACACAATTTAGCTCCTAAACTCTGAAACTCCAATCTGAGCATTTTAACTTCCACATCACCGGCGAGGGGGAATGGAAAATAGGGAAACAAAATCTCATTGGCAAGAATCTACTTTCTCGCCTCTCACAGGATTTTGCGCCCATATCGCCATTCACACTGATGTGGACGCGGGTGCAATATCTCCCCATTGTGTAAAGCTCCTTCTGTTCTAATAAACACTCCCAGAGCAGGTGTAGCATGGGTTAAAACCATAGCTCAAACTCTAGCGTGACCAACCATCCAAATTGGACAGAAATTAGATTTTTTTTTCTTTGAGATGATTATTAATCTCTGGAATTCCCTTCCCCAGAAAGCAGTGCAGGCTGGATCATTGAATTTATGTAAGACAGCATTAGATAGATTTTTGATAGTCAGGGATTATGGGGGGGTGGATAGACAGGAAAGTGAAGTTGAGCCCAAAAAAAGATCTTGCATGATCTTATTGAATTGCAGAATAGCCTCAAAGGGCTGAATAGCCTACCCCTGTTCATAAGTCCTATGTTCTTATTCTCCCAATTCCACCTGGCAGGAATTCAAAGGCAGCATCAGTTGAATATGGGTGCCATTGCCTTGTTCTTTATGAATCCATGTTAAACACCCCAGTGCTCCTCCAAATTACACTCTTGCTCCGGTCCTTGAACTAGTTGGCTTGCGATTGTGTTGTGTGGGTGCATCATGTCCGCTGAGTAGCTTGGAGGAGTGACGTGATCGGCCAGACAAGTTTAAATCACAGAATCCCACCTGTTTGGTTTGCTACCAGGTTCAGCTTACACAATTCCACTTTCAAACACATTACCACTTGGAACTCAGCTTTGCTTTAATTACAGAGACTGATACCTCTATACGATGCAGCTAAATAGCAGTGCCTACATTTAAGAATGAATTTTATGCACAATTTGGTGTCTTCTTTGCAATCCTTTGACATTTTTTTGTCAACTCAAGACAAAATCCCAAATCTTAGAATAACATGATGCTGATTTTGTTAATCCAGGAAATATTCCTATTAAGCGACGGGAGAATTCTAGTGGCTGAGCCAAGCATGTCGATTAGCGAAATGGTCCCTTTGAGACCCCATGCCCAGATGCATTTGCTATAAAATAGAAAACGAGAACCGCAGTAAATATACTTTATCATGGCTTATACGACTTCACAATAGAAAAAGATAGATTGCTTTAATTGTCAACCTTGCAGACTGGAACTGCGTCTTATCGATATAAATCAATATAATTGTGGTAGAACTTTGGTAGCATCTGCCATTTTCCTGCTGAAGAGCTAACAGATGTGCTTTCAATATGAGAAAAACCGTTTTCCTGTACAACAGGTCCCCAGCGGGGACATTTATTTAATGTAGAACAGCAGTAAATTATAGAGGGAAATTTCAGGTAAGTCTATTCATATTGCACCATGACAATCATGATTTAATAGAGAAAAAGAAAAAAACGATAGAAAAAAAGTATACCATCTGTTTGCTAATCATTCTGTGTTCTAATGATATCAACGTGCCATAAGGAGCAAATAGTCAGCACAGTACCCTTTAACTACCAGATAATGCAATAAAATTGCAGTTCAGTGGAAAATATGGTACAGACTGTGCCTCTGAAAGTCATAAATCTTGGTGCTTACTAAAGTTTTTCTTTTGTGAAATTTTCCATGTTGCTCTTTCTTCTCACACTGCAGCAAGTTTCCATTAGTGCTCAGTGAAAAACCTACTCATCCTGCATGAACGTACACAGAGTGAGTGCTGATAAGTAGCTGGATTGTGGGACAGCAGACATGGAGTCAGGCACAGTGATTAGCACTGCTGTCTCACAGCAGCAGGGACACGGGTTCGCATTTCAGCCTTGGATCACTTTGCACGTTCTCCCCATGTCTGCGTGGGTTTCCTCCGGGTGCTCTGGTTTTCTCCCACAGCCCAAAGATGTGCAGGCTAGGTGGATTGGCCGTGCTAAATTGCCTCTTAGTTTCCCAAGATGGGTTTGATAGATTAGCCGTAGTAAATGTGTGTGGGGTTACAGGGATAAGGCGGGAGAGAGGGCTTGGGTAAGAAACCCTGTCAGTGTTAGCCCAGACTCAATGGGCCAAATATCCTCCTTCTGCACTGCAGGGCTTCTATGATTCTATGGGCCATCCTTACCCCACATCCATCCATCAGCATTTTTAGTCAGGCTCACAGGGCTGTAGTGACCCAAGCTGATGATCTTTCCTGATCGGAGCACAATGGTTTGCTGATCAACCCACTCACCAGAACTTGGGGGCAAGGGTGGGGTCTGGCTTTTTAATCCCCAAAATGGATAAGATTATGTCAGGTGAGGTGTGAAAATCTAAAAATATCTCAAATCCACCGACAACTTGCCCAGTTCCAGTTTTGATGAGGGGGAGGGCAACCTTTAAATATTATTTCAATGTGCTTAAACACCTTATCAACCCATCTTGCTACCTTCAGAGATCTGTGAACAATAACTCCAAGTATCTTCACTTCCTCTATACCTCTCAGTATCCTCCATCAATTGTATATTTCTTTGTCTTGTTTGAAGTCCCCAGATGCATCACTTCACACTTCTCTGGGTTGAACTCCATTTGCCACTTTTCTGCCCACCTGACCAGTCCATTGATATGACCAGTCCGCATGGCGGAGCAGACCCGGTAGGCCGATTGGCCTAATTCTGCTCTTATGTCTTATGGTCATATGATATCTTCCTACAGTCTACAGATATTCTCCTCCTGATCTATCGCATGGTCAATTTTTGTGTCGTCTACAAACTTCTTGATCATGCCCCCTACATTTATATCCAGACTGTTAACATATACCACAAAAAGCAGGGGACCTAGTACCAAGATCTGTGGAACCCCACTGGAAACAACCTTCCAGTCGTACAAACACTCGTCAACAATGAACCTTTGTTTCCTGCCACTGAGCATATTTTGTATCCAAATTGCTACGTTCCCTGGATCCCGTGCACTTTTATTATTTTAACCAATCTGTCATGTGGGACTTCTGATGTGGAGATGCCGGCGTCGGACTGGGGTAAGCACAGTAAGAAGTCTCACAACACCAGGTTAAAGTCCAACAGGTCTCCAGCCAACTGTCCCGGCTGGAGACAATACACACCTCTTTAACCTGTGCTTGGCCCTCTCTCCACTCACATTGTCTGTACCTTTAAGACTTGATTACCTGTAAAGACTCGCATTCCAACCATTATCTTGTAAATTGAGTTTGTGTCTGTATCTGCCCTGTTTGTGAACACAACTCCTCACTCACCTGATGAAGGAGCCTGAATCTCCGAAAGCGAGTGCCAAATAAGCCTGTTGGACTTTAACCTGGTGTTGTGAGACTTCTTAATGTGGGACTTCACCAAGTCATGAACCTGATCACGTCATTGGAGGGGGGGTTGGGGAAGATTACAAACCAAAATCTCTCCTGCGCAAATTGCATTTTAGTCCTCTCACGAGATTTGTTGGCCTTAGGGGATTTGTGCCCATGGCTAGTGCGGCTGTTAGATCGCAGCCATAATCTCTTTGAATGAGCACATCACGGGTTTGAGTTTGATACACTGCAACCCAGCTACAAGTCTTCTAAAGATTTATGTGGAAAATAATGTCAACTATCAAAGAAAGCATTTGCATTTATATTAATTTTTCCCATCCTCAAGACATCCCAAAGATCTTTGCATCAATTATTTATTTTAGAAATGCAATTACTGTTATGTAGATATCAGAGGCACCAAATGTGTCCACAGCTGGGACTCACAAAGGTGGCAGATTGGTTAATCTGATTCACATGGCATTGGTTAAGGAAGGAATATTGACCAAGACACTGGGAGAACTCCAAGCTCTTCTTCAAATAGTAATTCTGGATGTTCGCCTCAACTAGCAGATGAGGTTTCAAGCTAATGTTTCACCTAGAAGATGGCACCCTCCCCCCATCCCCACACTGACAATGCAGCACGCCATCAGTGCGGTAGTGCCAGCCTAAATTATTTACTCCAGTCCTGGAATGGAACAGAAGGATGCAATCTTCTAACTCAGAGATAAGAGTGCTACCAACTAAGCCAAACCAACACTCATCTACTAGTGTTGTCTCATGAGGAACAATCCAGAGAACCAGAGTTGTAGTCCACTCCCACTGGTAAGCTAAGAATTTACCTTACTTCATAGAATCATAGAATCCCTGCAGTGCAGAAGGAGGCCATTCGGCCCATTGAGTCTGCACCGACCACAATCCCACCCAGACTCTAATCCCGTAACCCCACATATTTACCCTGCTAACCCCCCTGACACTAGGGTCAATTTAGCATGGCCAATCAAGCTAACCCGCACATCTTTGGAGTGTGGGAGAAAACCGGAGCACCCGGAGGAAAGCCACGCAGACACAGGGAGAACGTGCAAAGTCTACACAGACGGTGACCCGAGGCCGGAATTGAACCCGGGTCCCTGGTGCTGTGAGGCAGCATTGCTAACCACTGTGCCATCGTGCCGCCCTTACATTGACACATTGCTTAGAAAAAAATCCAACCCGGAAAAATTTATAATGTGATAAAGGTTCACCCCCATTGAATCCTATACAGGTCAGCTGAAGAAAGATGAATGTGCATTTGTCCATATTAAACTGATGCTCAATCAACATCACTAAAAGGATTAATTTTTTTGTTGTGTGTGTTAGATTTTGCTGTCTGTCAATGATTGTTACATTACGCTCTATTATACCAGAGAACTACTCTTGCAAATTATTCCATTGTTTGTGCAGCATTTTAGGTTGTTCTTGGGTGGTGAAAGGCACGGTGGCACTGCTGCTTCACAATGCCAGGGACCCGGGTTCAATTCAGGCCTCAGGTGTGAAGTTTACACATTCTCCCCGTGTCTGCATGGGTTTCCTCCGGGTGCTCCGGTTTCCTCCCACAGCCCAAAGATATGCGGGTTGTGTTGATTGGCCGTGATAAATTGCCTCTTAATGTCAGGGGGACTAACAAAGTAAATACGTGGGGTTACAGGGATAGAGCCTGGGTGGGATTGTTGTCAGTGCAGGCTCGATGGGCCAAATGGCCTCTTTCTGCACTCTAGGATTCTATGATTCTAAACCTATGCAAGCTGTTCCTTTTGAAAAGAAACTCTGATGAAAGGTCAGCGACCTGAAACTATGGCTGAAATCTTACCAAAAAAATGGCAGAGTGCTGTTTCTGGAGAGAAAACCGACCTCTTTCTCTGGAGAGAAACACCGGTTTTCTCTCCAGATCTTACAATACTTTGTCAAAAAATGTCAAGTAGGCATGTTTCATGTTGTCTTGCAGAGGGATGGGGTCTATACACGCCAGCGAAGCTCGGCTGTACTGAGATCGGGGGGCCATCGTTAAAGGGTGCCCCAATCAGAACAGCAATAGACCTCCTCCCCAGCCCTCCAAGGAGGTCTCAAGGGCTCCTCTCCACCCCCTCCCCCACCTCCACCCAGAGCTGGCATTCATTCTGACACCTCCCCACCCACAGATCGGAGCTGTCATTCATTCCGACCACACCCCACCCCTACCCAGTGCATGAACATCAGCATCTTCCCCCACCACCACCCCCCCTCCCCCTTCCACCCCGAACATCGAACCCTTCCCCACCGGCGAGGGCAGCGGGGCAGGAGGGGGGAGGTGGAGGGAGATCCCAAATCGCGTTCTCACCAACATTCCCACGGGCAACGGTAGTGAGCTCAGGATCACCCCTAACAACTCTGCTTCTCTCAACAAAGATGCTGCCTGACCTGCTGAGTATTTCCAGCAAGTTGTGTTCTTATTTCAAGTTGTTTCATTCCCTCTATTTGCTTGATGCAGCAAAATTGCAACTTGCGATATTTATGAAAAATGTAACAGCAACACAGTAACATTTAATTTAAAAGAAAAACTTCAAATCTTTTTCGCAAAAATAAAATCTTTTGGCAGTCTTGGCTTTCCACAGCTAAAATCGAATCATTGTTTCTCACTTACCTCAGCTAGTTATCGTATTTTTTCTTCTTTTATAAGTGCAAAATTAGTTGGGACAAGTCCATGCTTCTTCTAACTGATTCCTATTATTCCTCATTATCTTCAGTGTTCCAATTCCCTGACTCCTATCTGGAATCAAATACTTACATTACTGAATTTAAACTGTCCTTTGACTTGTGTTTTCAGGCAAGCTATCTTTTTTTCATTTTGAATCAATTAGGTGAACTCTAGACCAATGGCTTATATTCCTTCTCCAAGACTATTTTATTAAGATGAATAATCTTCCATGCCTCAGTTATCTCCTAAGTAAGTTCCCCTATACGCTTGTGCATTTACATTCCAAAATCATAAATCAATTGATTTTCCAATTCATTTGGGCTGGCGAGCCTCTCATCGTCAAACTGTCATGTTGTTAAACTTATTAATCTCTTTTCTGCACTTCAGTTATTTCCATCAGAAAAAAAAATGTTTGGCTGTCAGGCCTCAGTTCTTCAGAAAGTCACCGTCTACAACTGGAGCACTTGTGGGTCAAGGTGAACGCAGCGTGTTTTAATGCTGCTTAAACGCAGAATATCTTCAATGAGTAACACAAATAATCAGTGAACCAAAAATTGCTCTCAATTAAAATTCAGCCACACTGACTTTTCTGTGTTGTAAACAGTCCCTTAAGGGATCTGTATAAATCAAACCAGCGAATAGGGAAGGCAAAACTGAAAAGTTCATCTGCAATTATTTTCACTGTTTCGCATACCTAATGTTTCTGAAAATATTTTGCGGGACAAAGCAGCTCGTTTGATTGGTGACCCGTCCACCATCTTGACATTCATTCCCTCCACCAGCGGCCAACTTCTCTAGTGAATAAGTTGATCTCCACCGTGGCAGTGGTAGCAATGCTTCTGCAGGTCATAGGGCCTTTTAATTTGTGTGGGAGGAAAGCAAAGTAACCATGCTTTCTACTCCTTATCTCCATCTGCTGATCCTTGTTGGAAATTTTACATAAATTTTACATAAAAGATGTGCGGGTTAGGTTGATTGGCCAGGTTGAAAAATTGCCCCTTAGAGTCCTGGGATGCGTAGGTTATAGGGATTAGCGGGTAAAATATGTGGGGGTAGGGCCTGGGTGGGATTGTGGTCGGTGCAGACTCGATGGGCCGAATGGCCTCCTTCTGCACTGTAGGGTTTCTATGACTTCTATTTCTATGATACAATAATCACATAATGAATTGTTGAGCCCAGCAGTGATGTCCTCCATTGTTGTATGATAACATTCACACCACACAAGTGTGAGACAAGTGACTATCGCCCATTGACATTTAACAAAGAACAAAGAAAAGTACAGCAACAGAACAGGCCCTTCAGCCCTTCAAACCTGTGCTGATCATGATGCCTTAACTCAGTGGTTTCCAAACTTTTTTCACTGGGCTGCACTTTCAGAATAAAAATTTGCTCACGCCACACCGAATTTTTTATTGATAAGAAATACATACAAAAACAAAAAAAAACAACTCCTAGCAGTGCTTGATTCATAACATAGAACACAACTACTTTATAATATGATCATGGGACATCCAGAAAGTATAAAACAATGCTTGTTTAAACCATGTTTAAATGTTTCTTTGATTGTCCTTGAGTCTTCCCGCCAAACTTGCCATCCCCTCTCGCCGCACCAGTGTGGCGCGCCGCACCCTTTGGGAACCACTGTCTTAACTAAACCAAAAAATAAACCTTCTGCCCTTATTCGGTCCGTATCCCTCTACTCCCTCCCTATTCATGCACCCATCCAGATGCCTCTTAAATATTGCTAATGTGCTTGCTTCCACCACCTCCTCTGGCAGCCCGTTCCAGGCACCCACCACTCTCTGCGTGAAAAACTTCCCCCACACATTTAATGGCGTTGCCATTACTGAATCCCCCACCTTTAATGTTCCGGGGGCCATCTTTGATCAGAAACCAAACTGGAGCAGCTGGGTCAAAATCCTGGAACTCCCTCCCTAGCAACACTCTGGAGGTGCCTACACCTCAGGGACTGCAGCAGTTCAAGACAGCAGCTCACCACCACCCTCTCAAGGGCAACTAGGGATGGGCAACAAATGCTGGCCTAGCCAGCGAAGCCAACATCCTGTAAAATGAATTTTAAAATAAATAAAGACTGTGGCTACAAGAGTAAGTCAGAGGCTTGGAATTCTGCTGCGAGTATCTGACATTGGGACTCCTCAAAGCCTGTCTATCATCTACAAGTCAGGAATATTCTCACTTGCCCGGGTGATTACAGCACCATTGTGGAAGTTAAAATGTTCCGATTGAAGTTTCATATCATAGAAATCATAGAAACCCTACAGTACAGAAAGAGGCCATTCGGCCCATCGCGTCTGCACCGACCACAATCCACCCAGGCCCTACCCCCATATCCCTACATATTTTACCCACTAATCCCTCTAACCTATACATCTCAGGACAGAAAGGGGCAATTTAAGCATGGCCAATCAACCTAACCCGCACATCTTTGGAATGTGGGAGGAAACCGGAGCACCCGGAGGAAACCCACGCAGACACGGGGAGAATGTGCAAACTCCACACAGACAGTGACCTAAGCCAGGAATCGAACCCAGGTCCCTGGAGCTGTGAATCAGCAGTGCTAACCACTGTGCTACCGTGGCGCCCCACGCCCCATAGTTTGGAAGTTAAATTGTGCGGAAGTTAAAGTGTTCAAATTAAAAATGTCATGCTTTCTCTGTACAGTAGTGAAAAATGTTTATCAGCTCACTGACCTTCAAAAGGAGTCAGTCCCTGCTATTTTGTCATAGGCCCCATAGTATTTTCCTTTTTCGGCCTTCAGCAGAGGGTGAACAAGACCAGATTTTTTCCTGATTTGTTCCTGATTTGCTGTAATTGACTATAACTGACAAGCTGTTTCTCTGTAACCTCAGAACTGCTCCGGTCAATCCGATTTGGCCGTGGAGAGTTCTCCTTGTGCACAAGTAATTAAAGACCTTGCATTGGATGCATGGTGTCCAGCGCTGTTTGTGTAAAGAGTCGACTGAGTGCCTTTAGATTGCTGTTACCCAAGAGAACTCTGACACCGGCAACACTCAAGAATCTGGACAACATCCAGGACAAAACTGCCCACTTGATTAGACGTCCATCCACTGATGCACAGTGGCAGCAGAGTCTACCTTACACAAAATGCACTGTAGCAACTCAACAAGGGTCCTTTGACAGCACCTTCCAAATTGGCGATCTCTAGCACCAAGGTGCATGGGAGCCACCTGTGATTTCCCCTGCAAGTCACACACCATCTGGACTTGGAACTATATTGCTGTTCCTTCATCATCACTGGGTCAAAAATCCTGGAACAAGCTCCTAAACAGCAGTGAATGCGTACCTACATCACATGGACCCCAGTGGTTCAAGTTGTTGACTCACCACTAACTTTGCAAGGGCAATTAGGGATGGGTAATAAAGGCTCGCTTTGCCAGCAATGTCCACATGCCATGAATAAATAATAAAAAGAAGTCATGCACAGCCTTGAGTCACACAAACAGCATGGTTACTCGAGAATGGTGCAAACCACACACTGAAATGATTGAGCACCTTTAGAAGAAAAGGGATCAAAGTTGGTGAGAAAGAAATTGCACGTATCGTTCTGAAAATACGGCATTTATCATAATAACCTGTATGTAAGGAACTCTACCCAGTATGGAGTCACTGCCTTCCTATGTAAACATGGTCCACTTAAAGTAAATCTTCTTCATGAGAAATCATTGTTCGTTGTTAGATAGATTATTCATCAATGTGACACTAATTTAGTCACAACAAGAGTGACGACTTGTGGAATTTGCACATTCTCTCCGTGGTCTGCGTGGGTTTCCTCCGGGTGCTCCGGTTTCCTCCCACAGTCCAAAGATGTGCGGGTTAAGTTGATTGGCTATGCTAAAATTGCCCCTTCATGTCAGGGGGACTAACAGGGTAAATGTGTGGGGTTGCGGGGATAGGGCCTGGGTGGGATTGTTGTCGGCGCAGGCTCGATGGGCCGAATGGCCTCGTTCTGAGCCATGGAGATTCTATGATTCTTATTGCGAATCATGAAGATGATTGGAAACAAACAATGGGCTTTACAAGGGAAATCATAAAATACATCAGCCTGGCAACAGATAAAACTAAATTACAGTATATGAGGCTGAAAACGCCAGAGTAGAAATTTGAGCACACATGAATAGATAGGCCCAAGTCTCATCCATTTTTACAATAGGTAGTCTAGGTTCAGCTCATTAAGAAAAGGTGCTTTGAAGATTTAAAAAAAGTAAGATAGATAGCCGGAAACTGTTATGATAGCCACAAAGGCCATGAGGGGTTCCTCATAGATCAACCCGTGTGCTTCATGGAATATGAGCTGTGTGATCGATCAAGCGGAGGCTCGCCCATAGAATCCCTACTGTGCAGAATGAGGCCATTTGGCCCATTGAATCTGCACTGACAACTATCCCACCCAGGCCCCATCCCCCCTTGATAAACCCCCAACACTAAGAGGTAATTTAATATGGACAATCAACCTAACCTCATCTTTGGAGTGTGGTGGAAACCAGAGCAGCCGGAGGAAACCCACACAGACATGGGGAAAATGTGCAAACTCCACACAGTCAGTCACCTGAGACTGGAATTGAACCCGGGTCCCTGGCACTGTGAGGCAGCAGTGCTAACCACCGTGACACCGTGCCGCACTGGGAAGCAGCCAGCAGGGGTTTTTAATCCTGTAACTACCTGGAGCGGAGTTGTAGGCCCTGAGGTGAAGACTACCTGACTGTAAGCCTTGGGAGTGGCCTCTTCTTTTGGTTCACAATAAAGGTTGTTGGTGACAGAAACCAGCGTGTGGCTGAATTACTACAGAAACCATCTCAGCTTCTCTTGTAAGTGGCTCAAGAATGAAAACAGTGAGTTTTGTGTTAAACCTGCCGTAGGCCAGAATACAGAAAATGGATGGACATAGTACTTATATTTATAACTGCAAATCTGTTCTATTTTGTGTTTTATAGTAATACCTATTGTCCGAAGGAAGTTCAAGTAGGGAATATTATCTGTATATAAGGAGGCCAATATTTACAATGGTACAATATAACCAACAAAAAACTGATAGCAAATTGCAGGTCATTGTGAGTTTTATTGGGATTCTCGATAATTCCACTGAGAATGCTGTCATTTCACCATGATCCACACTTTTCTGATCCAATGTAATAAATGTCAAAAAAATAATAAAGGAAAGAAATCTACAAAGTCCTTTGGGAAGTTGAAGACAGTAAGGCTAAAGTACAAAGACATCAGTGGATTCTGCCAGTTAAGCCAGGTTCGCAGATAACCTGAAGCAACGATTCTAACTCAGAAACAATTAAAGAAAGATTTTTCACTCCTCTAGCCTCTTTGGCCAAGGCAAGACTTGTCAAAGTGCTTCAGAGCCATTGAACGATATAATGGGCTCTTTTCTCCATTGATTCAATTGTCAAAAGCCAAAACATTAGCACACTTTATTTCTTATGTAGCAAAGCTGTGTGAAAAAAGAGATAGTTAGGCAATCCGAATCATTCCCTTCATCAATGTTTCACTTCTTACATCTTGATAACAAATGTACCTTCTGTGTCTGCTAAAGGAAAAGGCCACATGTGACAGGTGGGATCAATGCCGGAATCCTACCGTCCCGCCCGCCACGGGAATCGGAGCGGACGAGGGGCAGACAATGACCTCGGGCAGGATTTTCCGGTCTCGGGTAGAGCGAGGCCATAAAAGCCCACCTCAAATGTCAAGAAAAAGTCATTCTTACAATTATCCCCTTCCAAATGCTGACACTGGAGGCCGGAGAGGGAGGTAGGAGAGATCAGAGGCCCAACTAAGCCCAAAGATAGCAGTATTATTTTGTCATTCATTTTCTCACTCCATTGACTCATTCACTCACTGAGTGCATCATATTTTTCTCATATGTAGGTCAATTGGCCTATGCCAGCTCCTAATTCATATATTTGTGTGGATGTATTGCCACAGCATCCGAGCATATGCTCTTTCTCTAACCCTATAGCTTTTCATGAGAAAGAGAGCAGGAAGGCCATGGGCCAAGTGCTGGTAAATGGGAGTTCAAACGTTTCTCACAAACAAGTGCAGACTTGAAGGGTCGAAGGGCCTCTTCTGCACTGTATGATTCTATGATTCTAAAACCAATGTCTGCAAATTATCAATATCTCATACCTGGCCATATCACTCACTCTCACGTTGGTAACACAAATGTGCTCACTCCAAAGGATTTAGCTAATTCATACATACCAGTTGAACATGACCATTCATGCAGTGGGCAGAATACGCACTTAAGTGAAGATCTTTAAATAGCTTTCACCTTCAGGCGTTTCTGTCTACAACTCGTCTTCCAATAACAAGGCCTAGAACTTGGTTCCTAAACAACATGGTGCAGGAAATCATCCCTGCTCTGAAATTTGCAGACCGGCGACCTGCCTGATAATAGGCCTTAGGCCTGAGTTACATTAGATCATGATGTGGAGATGCCGGCGTTGGACTGGGGTAAACACAGTAAGAGTTTTAACAACACCAGGTTAAAGTCCAACAGGTTTATTTGGTAGCAAATACCATAATTTGCTACCAAATAAACCTGTTGGACTTTAACCTGGTGTTGTTAAAACTCTTACTGTGTTTACATTAGATCAGCCAGCAGCAGACACCTGCTGGGCTTTCCCAGGCAACTGACTGCCAAAGATCCTATCAAGATTAGGGCTGCTGATCACTGGCAGAGAGTAGGTCTTGTAGGAAGGGGGAGTGATTGGGAGGGAAGGGGCAACTGAGAGAGAAAGAATGATTGGAAGGGAGAGTGGCGTTAAGGCAGCAAGATGGAGGGAAGGAGCCAGGTGAGCAGTGGTTTTAACATTCAGACAAGTTTCGTTAAAGATACTTTAAGCCTAGTACCAGGTGCTTCCAAGGTAAAGTAATTTGGTAAAAGAGGCATGAATACCTTTTGGTTAGGTTAGGTTCCTTTTGCCATATGCAGATAGTTTCTGGACCCTGGACATTTTTGGCGCAGGCAAATATGTTTAGCCTGCCCTTCAAATGAATGGACCCAGGTCTCCTCTTCCAATTGCTCCTAATTTAACTGCAGGTCGTGACATGAACAAAATAAATCAACCAACTCTCATTGATAAAGTGGATTAATCAGAATGTGTTTACATATCGGTTATTCCATGTGTACTGATGGATGTGCAGGTGCAATTCAGGAATTACAAATTAAAACAATTTTTCCACTCTGAGTTTTTATAGGCACATGTCAGATTAAAACTGTCTATATCAACTCATGGGGCACAGCTCCTCCCCTTGATGGCATTGGATACAGGAATTAGTAGAAATATGGAAATAAGTACTGAATTACAAATTCCTGAATTCAGTACTTATTTCCATATTTCTACTAATTCCTACATCCAATGCCATCAAGGGGAGGAACTGTGCCCCATGAGTTGATATAGACAGTTTTAATCTGACATGTGCCTATAAAAACTCAGAGTGGAAAAATTGTTTTAATCCCCTTATCTAAGGGGATATATAATGGCATTGGAGGCAGCCCAGAGAATGTTCACTAGGTTGATCCCAAGTATGGAGGGATTTTCTTATGAGGGGAGGTTTAGTAGGTTGGGCTTGTACTCACTGGAATTTAGAAGAATGAGAGGTGATCTTATTGAGACATAGGGGATTCTCAGGGGTCTTGGCGGGGTAGATGCTGAGAGGTCGTTTCCCCTTGTGTGGGAGTCTAGAACCAGAGAGTATGTTCTCAGAGTGAGAGGTCACCATTTAAGAGAGAGATGAGGAGGAATTTCTTTCCTCAGAGGATAGTGAACCTGCGGAATTCTTTACCGCAGTAGGCAGTAGATGTTGGGTTTTTAAGTATGTTCAAGACTGAGATAGATTGCTTTTTAACCAGTAAGGGAATCAAAGGTTATGGAGATAAGGCAGCAAAGTGGAGTTGAAGATTTTCATCTCAGCTCAGTCATGATCACATTGAATGGCGGAGCAGACTCAATGGGCCGAATGGCCTACTTCTGCTCCTACGTCTTATGGTCTTATTGACAGGAAATAAATACAAACACAAGGGGCTAAAATTCTGTTGCCCACACCCATACTGCAGAAATTCCTGGGCAGCACAGTGGTACAATGGTTAGCACTGCAGTCTCACAGCACTAGGGACTCGGGTTCGATTCCCGGCTTGGGTGACTGTGCAGAATCTGCGCTTTCTCCCTGAGTCTGCGTGGGTTTCCTCTGGGTGCTCCGGTTGTGACAGTAATAAATAAACTTTAAATTCCAGTGGAATGCCAATGCCGAGGTAACCAGGTTGTAAGGCCCACATCCATTCTCACAAAAAATTGGCTGAGTTCTTCAAATCAGTGTAAAACACTCTTCAACCTCTCCCACTTAACCTCCCTATCCCACTGACTCCCTTAACTCCCCTACTGTTCTCACCCCCCTACGTGCTCATTCCCTTTCATCCTCATGTACCCTCAAATCTATTCACCATGTATCCTTTATGAACTTTATGAACAGAATTCACAAGCACTTTGGATACATTTGAAGATCAGGAAAAAACTCGTAAATTTGTCAAAATAAAGAAACATCACTAAAATAATAACATCGGCTTCAGATGCTTATAAATTATCAAAACCATCAGAATTACATTTCTCATGACAGCTGAATAAGAAAAAACTTTGCACTACAGAATGCATTGGTGTTTTGGAAGAAGTCAAAAATTCATGTACCTGTCATAGCTTTCAAACAGCCAAAAAGATGGCTGAGCTCTTCTGCAAATAATGTATGAAAGCCAGCAGGAGAATTTAAACAATTAGCTCTGTATCTCACACAGCACTAGCCTTTTAGTATTGTACAACATAGAATATCATTTTATCTGGTAGATAATCTATTCTAATGCATTTGAAGACTTTCCATAAAGACCATAAAACATAGGAGCAGAATTAGGCCACTCAGCCCATCAAGTCTGCTCTGCCATTCAATCATGGCTGATATTTTTCTCATCCCCATTCTCCTGCCTATTCCCCATAACCCCTGACCCCCACTTTTACAATGCTGTTCTTTCACTTACCACTTGCCAGTTGTCAGAAATAACAATCTGGCAATCATGTTATTTAATGGACATCTACCTTCTCCAATCACAGCACTGTCATCACTCACTTTAACAAACAAACACAGATATAACTCAGGCTGCAGTGTTACATAATAACCTGTGAAGAAGGAAACACCGTTTTTATTCATCTTTTATTTTCTTCCGGCCTCCAATCCATGCTTCACACCTCCATTCTGCAGATGTGATTTAGGAGGACTTCCAAAACATGGCCACTACAATGAAAATTCAAGATGTTCTGAAATGTTCACTTCTAGAATGGCATCAGAAACATCTGAATCGCAGTATGTGGGGTTCCCCACCCACCTCCTTCTCCACATCGGAGAAAATGGTTGCCACTGGAAATGAGGGTGAGACCTCTGGATCTATATCCCAGCCACCATTGAATCTTGCCAATGATTTCCACTTAGTCCCATCTGACCATGAGAATCTGATTCTGGCCTCCCAGGCTGGGGGTTCCAGATTTCATGCACTTGTCAGAGCATTAGTGGGACAGCGCACTGTTTGAGACCAGTCCGATGACAAAAATGGATCACCCTGAGCAGCTAGGCCTGGTCCATGACCTGAAACCCAATGGAACTTACAGAACTTGAATGTTGTTGAAAAGAGAGACATGTGGAGATGTCAATTACAAGGGGACACGGGTTCAAGGTGCGAGGGGGGAAAGTTTAAGGGAGATGTGTGGGGGAGGGTTTTCACACAGAGAGTGGTGGGTGCCTGGAATGTGCTGCCAGAGGAGGTGGTGGTAGCAACATTTAAGAGGCATCTGGATGGGTACATGAATAGGGAGGGAATAGAGGAATATAGTCCGAATAAGGTCAAAAGTTTTTTTTTAGTTTAGTTAGACCATCATGATCGCTACAGGCTTGGAGGGCCGAAAGGCCTGTCCTTGTGCTGTACTTCTCTTTGTTCTTTGCTCTATGTTGTCCAGGCTTCCCATCTTGAACTCATCAGGATAAATCCAAGAATGCATTGTGATCGTTTGAAATTTGGCATTCTTGTGTTTGTCCAGATTGGTTTTAAACAAAAAGAATCAACAACAAGTCTCTTTTCAGCAAAATTCAAATATTGGATAAAAATAAGGGCAGAATGTTTGACTTTAAAATGGGGATTACATCATGCCTGCACACCCTGAACAAATTAATCTCCAACCCTTTGACTTTGCTCCATCTAATGATTGTTTTGAATCTTGCGTACAATCCGGCAGAAAATCAACCGATGCATGTTTATAAATTTGATGACTTGACACCTATTCCACTTTTAATTGCCTGCTTATCTAGGGATGATTTGTTTTCAAATTCCTACCTCCAAACCAATTTCCTATCTGTGCCATAAGGTGGCCACTTAATTCCATGACCACAATGTGAGCGAGCAGCCTCTTAACCAGAACCTTATTAAATTATTTTTGATCCATGAGTAGAACATATATTTATCCTCCTGTATCCACCACCTCAGTTGACTCTGTCAAGAAATTTTTATTAGGTTAGTTAGACATGACCTACTTTTTTATAAAATTATGCTGATCTCCCTCAGTACAATATATATATATATATTTCTTCAAGTACCCATTTACTCTACAGTGAATGCTAATGAATTCTAGCAACTTTCTCACGACTGACATCAAATTCACTGGCCTGAAGCATTTTCCTCCTTTAATGAATAAGGATAGAATGTCTACTATCTTCTAAACCTCCAGGACTGTCCCTCAATCCAATGCACTTTTGAAGATTGTAATATCTGCATTCACAATTTAATATCTTTGGGGTGGAAATCACTGACTTTGTTTATTCATGTGGGCATGATTGACCAGACCAGCATTTATTACAGATCCCTAGTTGTTCCTGAGGTGGAGATGGGCCTTCTTCTTGAACTTGCTACCATCCATGTTAGAAAGCTGCTCTCACACCGCTGTTAGGCAAGGAAGTTCCAGGATTTTGATTAAGTGACACTGAAGAAACAATTATATATGTCCAACAATGTACCCAAAGGTCAGGGAGTCCAGAACTAGAGGTCATAGTTTGAGGATAAGGGGTAAACCTTTTAGAACTGAGGTGAGGAGAAATTTCTTCATCCAGAGAGTGGTGAATCTGTGGAATTCACAACCACAGAAAGTAATTGAGGCCAAAACGTTGTGTGATTTCAGGAAGAAATTAGATGTAGCCCTTGGGCTAAAGGGATCAAGGGATATGGAGGGAAGGGGGGATTAGGATATTGAATTTGATGATCAGCCATGATCATAATGAGTGGCAAAGCGGGCTCGAATGGCCGAATGACCTACTCTTCTAGTTTCTATATTTCTATGTGTGGCTCAGAGAGGAACGTGAACTCTCAAACTGAAGGACTTTTGAACAAAACTGCAAGTTGTAACCTGGTATGGCAGGGAGAAGTGATGATGTGGAGATGCCAGCGCTGGACTGGGGTAAACACAGTGAGAAGTTTAACAACACCAGGTTAAAGTCCAACAGGTTTATTTGGTAGCAAAAGCCACACAAGCTTTCGAAGCTCTAAGCCCCTTCTTCAGGTGAGTGGGAATTCTGTTCACAAACTTTCTTTATAAGTTCTGTTTGTGAACAGAATTCCCACTCACCTGAAGAAGGGGCTTAGAGCTTCGAAAGCTTGTGTGGCTTTTGCTACCAAATAAACCTGTTGGACTTTAACCTGGTGTTGTTAAACTTCTTACAGGGAGAAGTGAGCCAGCTGTGAGGCTGGGAATAACTGGGGGTTCATTCTTGTATTGCTATATTTGCCAGAAATGTGCCGCATAGTTAGTGTAACAATGCACTTTCAGACACTTCATGAGTGAACAAAAAGGGATTTAATTGGTGATCTTCAAGAGCAACAGCATGTTTACAGCTAGCTCTAAAATACTTCCGCCCAGGAGAACTCCTCCCCCTGTGTGATACCCCACTCTGAGTCCCAATTTGAAACCCAGGCCAGGTGACCCTTACTCTGCTGTGTTGCCCTTAAAGGGACAATCACCACAGCTAGTTAATGAAAAACTACCCTCTTTAGTCGGATGTTATTAGTTGCTAGCTAAGTCATAGAATCATAGAAACCCTACAGTGCAGAAAGAGGCCATTCTGGCCCATCAAGTCTGCACCGACCAGAAAATAGTCATGTTAAGTATGTTGATTTTCATTGTTTGTTACAGTAAAATGTTAAAACATAAATTTTGTCCTTTGATTTTTTCCATTGGTCGCTGGAAAATGTATCTTTTTTAAAGTTATTAGTCTCTACGGGGATTGTAACATAATAAAAGAGTTGAATTCCTTCCCACCTTTTCCTAATACTAAAAAATGTCAATTGAAATCAGACACTTATTTATAATCGAGCTTCTCAAAATCCACACTCTCAGAGCTCTGCTGACTCGATATCGCCTGTTTTATTCCATCGGACAAAGTCAAAACCTACTGCAAAGATTCAAAAGATGTGTCACCCCAATAAAAACATATATGGGACCTGCAATAGGGGAACATGTTAACATTAAAGGAGTTCCACTTTATTAAGTATTACTTAAATTATAACACTGAACTGATCAGCCATATACATTTAAAATCTAAAATTCTTCAGGACATGCTGAGCTAAACACTTTATCAATTTGTTCTATTTGCATTTTTGAACATAAAAGTACTTACATGAGCAATTTCAACGCCAAACTCCTTTGTCATGATCTGGAACTAGCACGTGAGCCAAAGGAAGTCCTTCTGTTACATATCAAGAACTCCTGAACCATGAAGCAGAATTATTTGAGCACTTGTCTTAATTAAAAAAGCATTTTTGTCCCCTCAAAGGAAAGCAAAGTACTTACTCCACAGGAATCAGCTCACAGCTGGTTTCTGACACAGAATGAAGATTGTTTTCTTATTTGAATTTCCAAAGACTAACGGAATGGGTTAGACCTAAATCAGGGCCATAAAATATAAGAAATTGACTAATAAATCCAATAAGGAATTCAGGGGAAACCGCTTTGCCCAGGGAGTGATTACCGCAAAGATTTCTTAAGGAGAATAGTATAGACGCATTTTATTGGGAGCTAAATAAAGACATGAGGGAGGAAGGAATAGCGGAATATGCTGATAGGGCGAGATGCAGAGGGATTTGGAGAAGGCTCATGTCGACCATAAACTATAGCATGGACTAGTTACACCACATGGTCTGTTCCTGTGTTGTACATTTGATGTACTCCAATGCACAGAAAATAAGACTGGGTATGATGATAGAAATAATTATTTACCGACAAAATATAAGTGAAAAGGGTACATTTTATTTATTTATATTTACACAAATATAACTTCCGAGTGTAGGCCAATTTATGTTAAATGAGAGAAGGCAGCTGATTGTACCTCAGCGTTGTTAGCAAATCTTTGATATCCGATAGAACAATCCCTGCACTATTCCTCCAGACACACACCCTCAAGTTAGAGAGTGAGGGCACAATTTTCCACCTCAGGCCTAAGCCCATTGGCGGGAGTGGGAAGTCATAGAATCCCTACAGTGCAGAATGAGGCCATTTGGCCCATAGAGTCTGCACCGACTCTCCGACAGAGTACCTTACCCTGCTCATCCCTGCCCTAACCCGGTAACCCCACGTCTTTACCCCACTAAACCCCTTAACCTACACATATTTGGATACTAAAGGACAATTTAGCACGGCCAATCCACCTAACCTGCACATCTTTGAACTGTGGGAAGAAACCAGAGCACCCGGAGGAAACACACGCAGACACGGGGAGAACATGCAGATTCCACACAGACAGTCACCCGAAGGCCAGAATTGAACCCGGGTCGCTGGCTCTGTGAGGCAGCAGTGCTTACCACTGGGCCACCATGCCGCCAGAAGTCGGAGTGACAATTTAATCCACGCCATCAGGGTAAGTGAACCCTCTACTCTCTATACTCACATCACCACATGGGATGTGGGCGCCGCTGGCAAGGCCAGCATCGGTGCTGCTCACCCCTAAAAGCCCTTCAGCAGGTGCTGGGGTGCTGCCTCATTGTCCCACTGCGGTCTGCTGGTCGGGAGGAAAATGGGACTTGCTGACCCAGCCACACTGAAGGCACAACCATTGAGTTTGAAGTTTATTTATTGGTGTCACAAGCTGGCTTACATTAACACTGCAATGAAGTTACTGTGAAAATCCCCTAGTTGCCACACTCCGGCGCCTGTTTGGACACTGAGGGAGAATCTAGCATGCATCTAACCAGCCCGTCTTTCAGACTGTGGGAGGAAACCCATGCAGACACGGGGAGAACGTGCAGACTCTGCACAGACAGTGACTCAAGCCAGGAATCGAATTCAGGTCCCTGGCGCTAACCACTGTGCCACCGGTGGAGGAGATTGGGGATTGGATCAGAGGGCAATGATGCCATGCCTCTGCTGCCTGCCCTTATCCTTCTAGCTGCTGGAGCTCGCTGGTCTGCAGCTCCTGCCAAGAATGATAGTAGCAGCGCATCATTCACATAGCACACACAGCTGCCAATGGGTTGGTGGTGGAGGGACTCACCGTTGGTGGCGCTTGGCAGGGTGCCAATCGAGTGGCCTGCTTTATCCTAGATGCTGTTCAGCTTCCTTAGTGCTGTTGGAGCTACACTTATCCAGGCTCACGAACAGAATTCATTCAAACCCCTCACCTGTGTCTTATACATGGTGGACAGGCATTGGGGAATCACAATGCTACATATCAGACACAGAACTAACAACTTGCAACATACTCCTGCTCCAGAAGTGCATCTACCTATCCTTATGCTGAAGAAGACGGTGCACAACAGGTATGAGAGGCAGAAGGCAGGAGGGGGCATGCGTGACACCCAATCTCTCACAGGTTTAGCAGCAAGTGGCCAAGTTGACAGGAAGGACAGTGACTGTGTCTGTGCCAATGGCAAAGTCGCCTCCCCCAGTGAGGAAGCCTGATTAGTGTCTGCAGGTCAGAAGCTGAGAGTGAGGTTCTGTGCAATGTAGGAAGCAGCTTTGCCGGTCACCCACTCTCTATTCTCTCCAGTAGGAAGAGGGTGAAACCAGCCCCTGCACCTGAGCTCAGCTCCAGCCCACAGGAGACAATGGAGAGGGCAAGGATGACTTCTCATCTGTACAGCATTGCAGCATTCGCCTTCACCCTCCACCAGCCCAGAAACACACAGCTCAGTGACTGGTGGATCAGGTCTAGGCTCAGGCTCACACACTGGGGGGTCACTTCACACACCTGTCCATGACAGGCGGAGGCAGTGATAGCCAAGGACCCCAGCACCCAGGGGACAGCTGGAGAAGAGACCCCTGCTAGGTCTGAGTCAGATGATGTGTGCTCATGGAGAGGATGCAGCAGTACCAGTGAGGCACTGTGGAACATTAGGCAGAGGCCCTCAGCAGAGTGGCACCCGAGGCAGAGGCATACATCCACATGCTCTCTGATGTAGTGGCTCTGACATGTGAGCAGATCAAATTCTCCATGGAGAGGACGGGGAACACCTTGGGGAACCTGGTCCAGCAGAACGCCCCAGTTTCTGCCGGCGATCCACTCAGATCTGTACTCCATTGTTGTAGCTACGAGTGAGCTTTCACAGCAGCTGCATGAGAGGGAGGCAGGACCATCTTGAACACCTTCCAGGTACCCCTTCTCCTCATGGAGTCTGGGAGGGACCCCAAAGGGAGGAGGAGTATCAGGCAGACACCCCTGGGGCTTCCACCCAGGAATCTCCAAGGGCATCCATGCATTCTGAATCCCCTCTGCCTGTGACCCCATTGGCTCCAGCCTCCGTGACCCCTGAGGGTGCCCCAAAGCAGGAGAGCCAAAGACAGCCAGGTCATTCCAGGCCTTAGCTCTCCAGAGGAGTCCTGCCAAAGTCATGAAACAAGCAGGCTGCCTCCATCTCGGCTGTGGATGTCAGGGAAACACCTCGACATAGTGGTAGGGTAAGAAAAATTAAGAAGTATTAGTTCACACTGGTGGCATGGATGTACAATCATTGTAAATAGTTATTGCCCCTTAGTAAGCACATTAATCATTGCACTTCACAGAGGTCATCTGGGTCTTTCTTGCTGCTGCTTTTGTCATGATGTGGAGATGCCGGCGTTGGACTGGGGTAAGCACAGTAAGAAGTCTCACAACACCAGGTTAAAGTCCAACAGGTTTATTTGGTAGCAAATACCATAAGCTTTCGGAGCACAGCTCCTTCGTCAGATGGAGTGGATATCTGTTCTCAAACAGGGCACAGACACAGAAATCAAATTACAGAATACTGATTAGAATGCAAATCTCTACAGCCAGCCAGGTCTTAAATGTACAGACAATGTGGGTGGAGGGAGCATTCAACACAGGTTAAAGAGATGTGTATTGTCTCCAGACAGAACAGCTAGTGAAATTCTGCAAGTCCAGGAGGCAAGCTGTGGGGGTTACTGATAATGTGACATAAATCCAACATCCCGGTTTAGGCCGTCCTCATGTGTGCGGAACTTGGCTATCAGTTTCTGCTCAGCGACTCTGCGCTGTCGTGTGTCGTGAAGGCCGCCTTGGAGAACGCTTACCTGAAGATCCAAGGCTGAATGCCCGTGACTGCTGAAGTGCTCCCCCACAGGAAGAGAACAGTGCTGTCTTGTGAGTGCGGCTGATGAATTTGGTGTTGACGCACCTCCTGATGGCTTGGGCATACATGTCAAGTCGAGGGCAGCGGCCTTCTGGAGGAGCCTTGGATCTTCAGGTAAGCGTTCTCCAAGGCGGCCTTCACGACACACGACAGCGCAGAGTCGCTGAGCAGAAACTGATAGCCAAGTTCCGCACACATGAGGACGGCCTAAACCGGGATGTTGGATTTATGTCACATTATCAGTAACCCCCACAGCTTGCCTCCTGGACTTGCAGAATTTCACTAGCTGTTCTGTCTGGAGACAATACACATCACTTTAACCTGTGTTGAATGCTCCCTCCACCCACATTGTACATTTAAGACCTGGCTGGCTGTGGAGATTTGCATTCTAATCAGTATTCTGTAATTTGATTTCTGTGTCTGTGCCCTGTTTGAGAACAGATATCCACTCCATCTGACGAAGGAGCTGTGCTCCGAAAGCTTATGGTATTTGCTACCAAATAAACCTGTTGGACTTTAACCTGGTGTTGTGAGACTTCTTACTGTGCTTTTGTCATTGCCAGTGGGGGAACATTCCGGTTTGTTGCTGATTTGAATAAGGTTAATGATATGCTAATCTGGTTCCAAAGACCTTTGGCAAGAATGGCGGCATGGTATTATCCTGTCATGGCAGTCAGGACCACAAGTTCCCACCTTAATTTCTAATTGTCAGGAAACCTGCCACGAACCCCACCAACGGTGGGAGAGGAAAAATCCTGTAAATCCAGTTGAGGCAACTATTAAGACTCCCCATACTCGGTGGTCTGGCCGTTCAACACTTTGGGACCATTTCTAAATATCATGGAATTTATTGTTTGCAGCAGGTTGAACACAAATCAGCTCTTTCATTCCGTAGGCTCCTGACAGATGGCTGTTTACTAGTGTGCTATCCAGCTGGCTGCAAAGAACAAACTGAATCTTCCTAAAATAAAAGGATGACATTTCTCATCCTTGGGAACAGTCCAACATCTATGTCATCAATTGCCCACTTTAGGGGTAATTTCAGAAGCTGAAACTAAGTTGAAAATACAATGTAATCCCCACTCCCCCCCAACTCTCTTTCCCTGATTCCCGTGTCTGCAGAGATACCTACAATATCCACTAAATAGTGGTCTGAAGAAAATCAAAGAAAAATAGCTAACTGATTAATTTTAAAAGAAGAGCAATGTAAGTGGTCTTTGCACAATAGCGCGAAAGAAGCAGTAATAAAATGAAATCAATGGAAAATAAAACTGGATGGGGTATAAATTGGTTGCTAATTTTCTTTTGGTCATTCTGTGATATTGGAATAGGTTAATTTCCACCCTTGTCATTTCAATCACTAATCCACCCCAAATAATTTCTCCAAACACCTCAGACTGGTTCAGATCGATGTTGGATTTTGGATCAAACCAGAAGTTTGCAAATCTACTGTGCAAGTGACCATCTTAAATTCCACACAAATACTATGGGCTGGAATGTTACCACCGTTTATGCCAGTGGGATTTTCCCATCCCGCTGCAGTGAATGGAGATTTGTCTGGGCGCCAAATTCTCCAACCTCGCTGCAGCAGAAGCATGACACGAATGGCCAGTAAGATTGCGTCCTATATACTTTGGAGACCTGCAGTCACACTGATGCGCGTCTGATAAATAGACAAGGCTGATGTTGCCAGAAACAGAAGGCTTTTATTCACTAAAAAGGAACGATGTGGAAGGCACAACAGTGGTTTACCACACACACATTTTTGCATTTTATTTCTGCTTTGCTCCTGATTTTAAGAGTACCTGTATTAAGTCTGTATTGAAGACTTAAAAGCTACTTTGTCAAACTTGGTTTAAAAGTAAGTGTGATTAGCATTTTGATTAAGACAAGCAATTAATCAGTCACGCAATCAGCAGTGATATTATTAACCATAGACTTGCTTTTCCCGAGGCTGTTTTTATACCGCTCGGTTTGACAATGTACACAGTTGTTATTTTATCTAAATCATTGATTTTCCTTTCCAGGCTAGACTTGTTAAAATAAAAGTTGACATTGTTTAACATGAGTCATTTACTTACTGCATTCAATGACCCTTGAACTACAAGCCAAGACAATGGTAACTTTGCACATGGGGTGGTCAACTATGCTGTGGAATCAGGAGATGGAGCTTGATTGATGGACAATATAACCTGATTGATGGCATCAAAATCTGTATAAACAATTTGAATATTGCAAAGTCTGCCAGCCTTGCAGTGCCTGTGAGAAAACATTTTACAAGGACTCATGGTTACCAGACTGCTGGTTGGGAAACACCTCAAAAGGCTGGAATGGAGTCAAAAATTGGACTTGGAAAGGAACACAACATCAGGACTGCAACCAGAGTGGATTAGTCAACCACTCAAGACCACATTGGAAAGGCCATCGATAAGGTAACCAATCGGAGTGTCCATTCCTGTGTAAGGTTATTCGGAGATTTGGTGAAATATCAATGGGGAATTTTACCATTTCGGGAAGTTGACTTGAATGCTAAGATTTGAGGTCAATTTACCATTTTGGGAAGCTGATTTAAACACACCAATTTGAAGTTACCATTTTGTAATACAATATACTATAATAAAATTGTCATTCTTCTTTTATATACAAAATGTTTTATTTTCATTTCCATCATTTTAATAAAGTTATCTTTCCTTGATTTTCATCATTAATATTGTTTGATAAATGTTTAATAAAAATTGTTTTTTTCCACACATTTTGGTATTACGTTTTTCATTCATGTAACTTCCAGAGTATTTCTGCGAACCTAAGTGAGACGCTGCAAGTGACCCTCACCCCCCCCCCCTACACCTTGTTCTACTGAAATTAGGATATGAAAAGTGCTCCCTTCTTTTTTTAACTCATTCATAGGCATTGCTGGCAATTCCTAATTGCTGGCAGCATCTATTGCCAATACCTAACTGTCCTTGAGAAAGTGGTGGTGAGCTGCCATCCTGAAGGCCTGCAGTCCATGAGGAGTAGGAGTAACAGCGCTGTTAGGGAGGGAGTTCCAGGATTTTGACACAGAGGCAGTGAAGGAACAACAATATATTTCCAAGTCAGGATAGTGTATGTGGCTTGGAGGGGAACATCCAGGTGGTGGCGTTTCCATGTGTCTGTTGCCCTTCTCCTTCTAGATGTTAGTGGTTGTGAGTTTAGAAGGTGCTGTCTAAGGAACCTTGGTGAATTCCTGCAGTGCATCTTGTAGATGGTACACACTGCTGCCACTGTGTTTCAATGGTGGAGGGAGTGAATGTTTGTGAATGGGGTGCCAATCAAGCGGGGCTACATTGCCCTGGATGGTGTCAAGTTTCTTGAGTGTTGTTGGAGCGGCACTCATCCAGGCAAGTGGAAAGTATTCCATCAAACTCCCGACCTCTGTCTTGTAGATGGTGGAGGTTTTGGGGGCGGTCAGGGGATAAGTTAGCTGCTGTAGGATTCCTAGCCTCTGACTTACTCTTGTAATCACAGTATTAGTATGGCTAGTTTGGTTTCTGGTCAATAGTAACCCCCAGCGTGTTGATACTGAGGGATTCAGTGATTATAATGCCATTGAATATGGAGGGAATGGATAGATTCTCTCTTGTTAGAGATGGTCATTGCCTGGTATTTGTGTGGGGTGAATGTTACTTGCCATTTGTTAGCCCAAGCCTGGATATTATCCAGGTCTTGCAGCATTTGGACATGGACTGTTTTAGTATCTGAGCATTAAGGAATGGTGATGGTTGTCAGTGAACATCCCTACTTCTAACCTTATAATGAAAGGAAGATCATTCATCAAGCCACTGAAGATGGTTGGGGTTAGGAAACTCCCCTGAGCAACTCTTAAGTGCTGTCATGGAATTGAGATGATTGACCCCCAACAACCACAACAACCTTCCTTTATACCAGGTGTGATTCCAACCAGCAGGTAGTTTTCCCCCTGATTCCCAATGACTCCAGTTTTGCTGGGGTTCCTTGATGCCATATTCAGTCAAACGCTGCCTTGGTGTCAAGGACAATTACTTTCACCTCACCTCTGGTGTTCAGTCCTTTTGTTTGAAACAAGGCTGTAATTAGGTCAGGAGATAAGTGACCCTGGCAGAACACAAACTGAGTGTCTGTGAGCAAGTTATTACTGAGTAAGTGTTGCTTGATAGCACTGTTGATGACACTTTCCAACACGTTGCTGATGATTGAGAGGAAACTGATGGGGCAGTAATTGGTCAGATTGGATTTTTCCTGTTTCTTATGCACAGGACATCAGCATCAAATCATATCATCAGCTTTTAAAGCAACCTGCAACCCATTTAAGCATATAACGGCGGGGTAGCCCTGACCTCCAAGTTTCCCATTCTCTACTGACCACACCACTCCAAGCAGGTCAGACATGTTAAAATTCAATCCAGTGTTCCATTATATATTCTGGTTTCTTAATACAGGTAATTATTCTGTTTGCTTGCCTTCTTAACATTGTTAAACATTTGCAATCATCCCTTTCTTTCTCATTTTGCATTCATTTCTGAGGCTGTGTGAGTCCAGCCAACAATGTTCACCACTCCTCCCTCCTGAAATACAAGTCCTGCCAACCAAAACAACAGTAGACAGGTTGAGAAAGGTCAAATGGCATATTTCCAGGTTAAAATGATTAATTTGCAGCTCTTGTTTGTATTTCACTGGGCAGCTTAACAGCATCAGTGGCGTTCCCAATGCACAAATTATAGCATTTGTCTTCAATCAACAGATTTGCAGCTAATTTTCTGCCAAAATTACGAACAAAATAAATGCAGCTCAATGTTTTATCGCGTTATAAAATTCAACTCTGCCAGTATTAGTTTTGTGTAAAGGAACACTTAATCACCACTCAATGTTGAGTTATAATTTTATTTTATTATTTATTTATTAGTGTCACAAGTAGGCTTACATTAACGCTGCAATGAAGTTACTGTGAAAATCCCCTAGTCGCCGCACTCCAGCACCTGTTCGGGTACACTAAGGGAGAATTTAGCATGGCCAATGCACCAAACCAGCATGTCTTTCAGTCTGTGGGAGGAAACCAGAGCACCCAGAGGAAATCCATGCAGATACGGGGAGAACGTCGGACTCCGCACAGACAGTCACCCAAGCCAGGAATCGAACCTGGGCCTCTGGCGCTGTGAGGCCGTGATGTGGAGATGCCGGTGTTGGACTGGGGTAAGCACAGTAAGAAGTCTCACAACACCAGGTTAAAGTCCAACAGGTTTGTTTGGTAGCACTGAAAGAGCAGCTCTCCGAAAGCTTGTGGCTTGTGCTACCAAATAAACCTGTTGGACTTTAACCTGGTGTTGTGAGACTTCTTACTGTGCTGTGAGGCATTAGTGCTAACCACTGTTCCACCATGCTGCCCCTTGGATGACTAGAAAGCTGTCAATCTTCACGACCATCTTCATTTTGACAAGTCAGGGCTTATAAGGCCTGTTACTCCCATTCGGCTATTTAAACGATCATTACATTTGTAGGTTATTTTTGTAATGCCACATTCCTGTTTATGAGACTGTGTCCCTCCTGTGAGGCAGACATCGATCGATAAGACAGGGCATTCAGCAAATCTCGCCTCACCCATTCTGAACAATCTTGTGGTTGCCCTTGTTGTAAGTAAAAAATACCTCTGAGGCTAGGTTGAGTCAAAACACAGTGAGCTTTATTCTCAAAAGCTTTCGGGAGAGATCTGGCAACCTTAACAGCGATTCACCAGACTTCTCACTGAACACAAGAAGAGTGGACATTTATACATCATGGCTCCCAGCACCAGTCACGACACAAACACTGGTCTGGTCTTGAATCAAAGTCCATACAACAGTCCTTGATCACGAAGCAGCAGTTCTCTGGCAGCTGTAGTCACGATACAGTCTTAGGTTTCCTGCTCTTCCGCGGCCCTTCCTTTGAAGTTACCGGCACAATTGCAGCTGGCCCAGCGGGAGTCCTCCTTTAAACGGCCATTATCATAGAAAGAATCATAGAAACCCTACAGTACAGAAAGAGGCCATTTGGCCCATCGAGTCTGCACTGACCACAATCCCACCCAGGCCCTACCCCCATATCCCTACAGATTTACCCACTAATCCCTCTAACCTACGCATCTCAGGACACTAAGTGCAATTTTTTTTTAGCATGGCCAATCAACCTAACCCGCACATCTTTGGACTGTGGGAGGAAACCGGAGCACCCGGAGGAAACCCACGCAGGCACGAGGAGAATGTGCAAACTCCACACAGACAGTGACCCAAGCCGGGAATCGAACCCAGGTCCCTGGAGCTGTGAAGCAGCAGTGCTAACCACTGTGCTACCGTGCCGCCCTCCAGTTATCGCGCTCCACATCTTGTAATTGCCTTCCTTCCTCAAACCACACACAAGCTTGTAGAAAAGGTAAGACTTTACAAACATTACATTTATATTTAGCTGTCTGTCTTTATAAGAATGAAGTTAAAGAATGAAACCATGAATAAATAACTTATATTCATGCCAGAAGCAGTATAAACAAGGGGAGATTAACCACAATGAAGGGTTATGTTTGTGATACATTCTAGGTACAAAATCCATTAACCCTTTAGGTACAAAATACATTGAATACAAAAAACATTAACCCTTTCCCTCCTTCACCCTCAAATTGCAGCATTTGTTCCTCTCAGCTCTCACAATGCCAATAGCTCGATGCAGTATAGCAACATCTACCTATCTTCAAACTGAGTAAACCAGAGGTAAAGGCAAAATACTGCGGATGCTGGAATCTGAAACAATATCGAGGTTAGAGAAACATAAAGGGGAGATGCCAGAGGTTATGCACAGCTTTGCATAGAGTCTGGAGGAGTCCATGCATGCACGGTAGCACAGTGGTTAGCACTGCTGCTTCACAGCTCCAGGGTCCTGGGTTCGATTCCCGGCTCGGGTCATTGTCTGTGTGGAGTTTGCACATTTTCCTCGTGTCTGCGTGGGTTTCCTCCGGGTGCTCCGGTTTCCTCCCACAGTCCAAAGATGTGCGGGTTAGGTTGATTGGCCAGGTTAAAAATTGCCCCTGAGATGCGTAGGTTAGTGGGATTAGCGAGTAAATATGTGGGGGTAGGGCCTGGGTGGGATTGTGGTCGGTGCAGACTCGATGGGCCGAATGGCCTCCTTCTGCACTGTAGGGTTTCTATGATTTCTATGCCATGAGTTCAGTCACGTCTCAGGCATTGGAACGTCTGACTTCCTCTATAGAGAGGTTGGCAGCTGCCATGAAGAGCCAAGTCGAGCAATTGACTCCAACCTGCCTTCCATGGCTCTAAGCATGTCTTCAGTGCAGCAGTGGCTAGGTGAGAGAGAGATGATGCACCTTGACCTTCCTCCAGGTGCACCTTTTTCTCAGGGAGACAGGGAGGTGCCATTTCCACTCAGGTGGAGGAGGAGCAAATGGCAGTTGTCTTTCAGAAGAGCAGCTTCTTATCTTTCTCTCTTCCATTGTCCCATTGCTTCCAGTAGGCATGGCCGAGGAGGTTGCCCCTCCAGGTGTGCAGCGGAGCCCTTGTAGGATGGAGCCCTCAAGGCCCCAGACCTGCAGAGGACACATGGCAAAGGCACAGTACGGAACAGAACTCCACAGTCAGCAGCTTGCCTCCATCTCAGTCAGTGATATCAGGGTCACATCATAACTCAGCCAAGCATTCATAATGAAATTTTAATGCATTGAAAGAGCTCGGCCACCTTTTTAAGCTGTGAAGCAAGAAAACAATTGTTTGCACTATAATTTAATGAAAAAATTAAATCACAGGGACAATTGACAGGTCTGACAATATTGTTCAATGCTGAATATCATATTATCCAGTGGATAATGTATTCTAATGCATCCAAAATCTTTTCCACTTTCACAATGCTGGTCAACTTAATAATCATTTACCTTTGAAGGAAAAAATGCTATTCTCAATCATTGCATTAAAAATATATTTAACTTATCTTACACACTTCATTATGACATGCAAAGTTGACAACAGCTTTCCGATATGGATGAAGACATGAAAATGTGGTATGGGGCATGATCAATATATTTTGGTTCATCAACCAAAGTCTATCAAAAGCCACAAAGACTATATAGAGAAAAATGACAGCATTCATTCCTAGACTCAAATTATTGAGTTACATAGTAAAAGTGGAGAAACTAGAATTCTTTAGCCCTGAAAGAGACAAAATTCTTTATAAAAGTAACATACTGTAGACGATGGATCTTTAAAATAAGAACTGAAAACACAGGAAATACTCAGCAGGTCTATCAGCACCTGTGGGGAGAGAAACAGAGTTCACATGTGAATAAAAGTCATGTATCTGCAGTGTTGGGCAGGATCTTGCCAGCCCTCTGGAGATAGGCTGGGAAGAATTAGGCCTTGTGAAATGGCGGTATATGGTTTGAGGAGGGGGGGAGCCATTGTTGTCACACAACCACGGGATATTGTCCGGGGAAGAAGCATCGACTGCATGGCTGCCAGCTGACCGGAGGTGGGCAGCCAATTAAACCAATTAGTTGAGCAATCAATGGCCAATTCCTGCCCCTGCTGGCATTTCGCCAGTGTCAGGACAGGCTCCTGCCACATGTAGAGACTACCTAGTAAACTGTGCTGGCCTCCCAGCAACAAGTTCCTGGGGTGGTGGTGGAGAGGGGGGTGGGGGGAGGGGGAGAGCTTCCTCAATGGCCACTCCGAGGCCCACGGAAGGGCCCCCCCCGCAGCAGGTCTGCAGCTCCGAGAGGCAGGCCACAATTCTCAATTGGACAGCAGTTCTGGCAGCAGCCTTTTAATAGAACATAGAACAGTACAGCAGAGAACAGGCCCTTCGGCCCACGATGTTGTGCCGAGCTTTATCTGAAACCAAACTTCAGAGAACAAACTTCATTTTGTATGTGTAGCAAAGTACTTAATATTGCAGTGCTGAGAATCTGGCATCAGCTCGGTAGAACTACTGTACATGACAGAATAATAACCAGTAATTGGACTTAAAGGTATGCTGTCTTTTAAATATAGTTAGTGTTCTGCCGTTGGCACAACTGGAAATTATAGTTTATTACAAGACAAAACTTAGACAGACTGGCGGGTTTGAATTTTGGAGGATAGGTTTAAACTGCCCTTAATCCATTTTTCAGGATCATCTTGCATTTTGAGAACGGTGCTTTGAATACAGAGACGAGGAGACTTCTTTTTCCTGAGGGTCGTGAGTCTTTGGAATTCTTCCTCAAAAGACAGTGGAAGTGGAGCCTTTAAATACTTCCAAGGCAATGCTAGATAAATTCTTGACCATCAAGGGGGTGAAAGGTTGTTAAGAATAGGTGGGAATGTGGAGTTAAGATTATAATCAGACCAGCCATGATTTCATTGAATGACAGAGCAGGTTTGAGGGGACAAATGACCTACTCCTGAATTGTATGTTTGTATGATTTATTTAAATCCCTTTTATCCTTTTTAAAATCTTTTTAAAATCTTTTTAAAATCTTTTTATAATCTTTTAATAATCTTTTAATAATCTTTTTATAATCTTTTTATCCTTTCTTCCCTTTTTATCCTTTCTTCCTTTTTTATCCTTTCTTTCTTCCTTTTTTATCCTTTCTTCCTTTTTTTATCCTTCCTTTCTTCCTTTTTTTATCCTTTCTTTCTTTTTTTTATCCTTCCTTTCAGGTTGTCATGTAGTTTCATGAATACTTCAAGCTGTTCTAGAAGTCAGCTCACCACTGCCTTTCAAGGACAACTAGAGATGGGCAAAAATGTTGGCCTAGTGAGAAGTGTCAATTCTTTATGTAACAAAGAATTAGATTGCTTTGTTTAACTCAGAGGAGGGGAGGTCTGTCCCAGATGAACACAACCCTGCCCTTGCACAAAAACAGAAAATGACAGCACCTGTAGAGTGAGAGAGAACAGAGATAACATTTTGAGTCTGGGTGACCTTTCGTCAGACCTGCTGACATTTTCAACATGTTCTGTTTCCAGAATCTGCACTAATTTGCTTTTAGCGTTTAACTCACAATCCTGCTCTTCCTGAGATCGTAAGACGTTTAACAACACCAGGTTAAAGTCCAACAGGTTTATTTGGTAGCAAAAGCCACACAAGCTTTCGGAGCTGCAAGCCCCTTCTTCAGATGAGTGGGAATTCTGTTCACAAACAGAGCATATAAAGACACAAACTCAATTTACATGAATAATGTAGTTTGAGTTTGTGTCTTTATATGCTCTGTTTGTGAACAGAATTCCCACTCACCTGAAGAAGGGGCTTGCAGCTCCGAAAGCTTGTGTGGCTTTTGCTACCAAATAAACCTGTTGGACTTTAACCTGGTGTTGTTAAACGTCTTACTGTGTTTACCCCAGTCCAACGCCGGCATCTCCACATCATGACTTCCTGAGATCTGCATGCATATTTCTAATAAGATGAAAAAGGACTAATGTGATCATTTTCTTCCCAAGCTCTGTTAGCCATGGGGTGTTGAGGTCATGCCACCATTACCGTCCAAAAAAGATAACGTTAAAATTGGTCAGAGTAAACAAAGATTCATGACAGCTGAGAGTTTTTCTCCTATTTACCTTCTGACCTTGCTTTTGTTTGGACACTAGTTAATAAAAGATTGACTTTTTGTGAATGTCCAATTTCCATAACTGCAGATGCACAAATTGTGGAGCAAGAATTGGTGTTCATTATTCTTTCACAGGCTGTGGGAATCATTGACAAGACCAGCATCTGTTGGTCATCCCTAATTACCCTTTAACTGAGTGGCTTCTTCTACCATTTTAGAGAGCGGTTTAGAGTTAACCACATTATTGCGGGTTTAGGGTCACATATAGGCCAGACCAGATGAGACTGGCAGACTTTCTTCCTTAAAGGAAATTAGTAAACTAGATGGATTTTTGGAGGCCTCCACTGGTAACATGAATGAAACCCAGTCCATCGCACAAACCAGCCTCCCATCCATTGACTCTGTCTACACTTCCCACTACCTCGGAAAAGCAACCAGCATAATTAAGGACCCCACACACAGCGGACATACCCTCTTCCACCTTCTTCTGGTGGGAAAAAGATACAAAAGTCTGACGTCATGTACCAACCGACTCAAGAACAGCTTCTTCCCTGCTGCCATCAGAGTTTCGAATGGATCTACCTCGCACTAAGTTGATCTTTCTCTACACGCTAGCTGTGACTGTAACACTACTGTAATGACTTCAATCAGGCCATTGAGGTTGGCCAGTGGAATATGAACTGCCTGATTAAGGAGTCAATTGATGGGCCAACCAGGGAGTCTTTTCCTTGTATTTAACCAGGAGTTTCAGTTCCTCTGGCACTCCCGAAGATAGATCGCTGACTGATAGCATTCTGTGTACTGCTGTTGGAATTGAAAATAAAGGGATTTTGATGAAGGTACATCTGCCTCCGAAGACTTATTACATCTTCATTCTGCACTCTCTCCTTTTCTTCTCTATGAATGGTATGCTTTGTCTGTATAGCGCGCAAGAAAACAATACTTTTCACTGTATACTAATACATGTGACAATAATAAATCAAATCAAATCAAATCAAATTCACCCAAAGGCCCAATGTCACTTGTGGATGTTCAGGACCTGCGTCTAATCCCAGTGGCGGAACTTCCTACTGGTCAGAAAAGCTCAACTCAAAACTGCTGCTGTCTCCACAAATTGACTGACTTGCTGAATATTTCCAAAATTCTCTAAATTTATTTTAGGCAGCTATCTTTTTGAACTGCTCTCGTTGTGCTGCGTGCTTCCAATTCAACCTGGCCTTCCAATCACCCTGGATTGTCAGAATTCAAATCGAATTTGCCAAGAGTAAATACTCGAAAATAAAAATCACGGCTGGTTTCAGTAAACGTGCTCCAGGGATGAGACAGATGTTCAGTCTTTCCTTCATTTAGCACTGAGTTGTGTCCAACATTCTACTGGAATTGTCCCAGCTCTTCACAAAACAACAAAAAATATTAGAGACTCCAAAAGGTCATTGTCCGAGATATTCGCCTGGTTTCTCAGGTAAGTTACACAGTATAAACTATAATCTGCATACAAAACAATGTGAATGTACAGTATCCTCCATGTATTGTATTCAGTCTAAATATAAATGTCATGGATAAACTTAACAGACAGCAGCTGCATGAAACAATTGGGACAAAATAGCAGCTGTGTTTTTTTCTCTAACAATGCAACACTCAAGCTACCAATTTAATGGACCAGATGATTTGAGCAGTTACCATTATTAAAGGGCACCAGATTGCAGATCATGGATTCCCACCAAAGGCCTTCCTGCTATCACCAACAAAAACAGCAGAATTCATGGAAAATGTGATGTTCTGCCCAAAAAATATCTCTCGGTCATTACTCACCCAGTGTAGGAGTATTTCATAGAGCTAAGTATTATGCTGGCTTCATGCAGGAGATTTCTCTTTATCAATACAGTTCAGCAAATACAAATAACTCATCGGACACTCTAGTTTCTGCTTGAAGATGTATTTTATTGACCCAGGCCTGGTTTCCACCATGGACGGAGACTGATTTAACCCAGCTCAAATCACTCCAATTAAATAATCAAGGTTGTCTGTAATTATACGGGCAGCACGGTAGCACAGTGGTTAGCACTGCTGCTTCACAGCTCCACGGACCTGAGTTCGATTCCCGGCTTGGGTCACTGTCTGTGTGGAGTTTTCACATTCTCCTCGTGTCTGCGTGGGTTTCCTCCGGGTGCTCCGGCTTCCTCCCACAGTCCAAAGATGTGCGGGTTAGGTTGATTGGCCAGGTTAAAAATTGCCCCTGAGATGCGTAGGTTAGTGGGATTAGCGAGTAAATATGTGGGGGTAGGGCCTGGGTGGGATTGTGGTCGGTGCAGACTCGATGGGCCGAATGGCCTCCTTCTGCACTGTAGGGTTTCTATGATTTCTATGATTTCTATGCCATGAGTTCAGTCACGTCTCAGGCATTGGAACGTCTGACTTCCTCTATAGAGAGGTTGGCAGCTGCCATGAAGAGCCAAGTCGAGCAATTGACTCCAACCTGCCTTCCATGGCTCTAAGCATGTCTTCAGTGCAGCAGTGGCTAGGTGAGAGAGAGATGATGCACCTTGACCTTCCTCCAATTTATTGGCCATGCTAAAAAATTGCCCTTAGTGTCCTGGGATGCGTAGGGATTAGTAGGTAAATATCTAGGGATATGGGGGTAGGGCCTGGGTGGGATTGTGGTCGGTGCAGACTCGATGGGCCGAATGGCCTCTTTCTGTGCTGTAGGGTTTCTAAGATTCTAAGATATACTTCTTCAGAAAGCCTACTCTGTCCAGCTTAATGGGATGGGTTCAATCATGTCAATGTAGGTTATTCACCTTGGCCAATGACATCCTACTCTCTGGCAATATGAGAATTCATTGGTCCATAGAATCCGGAAGCTCTCACCCACTTGTTGCTTAGCAAACTCTATTACGAAAGTAATAAAGTTCAAAGGTAACTTTCTCATTGTCTCTCCATAGAGTTCAAGAGTTGCTTCTCTCAACGTCTGCTACGCATCCCTTGTCAGAACTAAATGAATTGTCCCATTCATTTAGTGTCTGGGAACTATATTGATAATAACTATGCTCGATGGCCGTATTGTTCTTAAAGAATATGGTTCATCTCACTTAGTTTTTATCCCATTATGCCATGGGGCAGTCTGTATTTGGTTAAGATGTGCAGAATCCTTTCAGAAATACATATTTAAAATCTCTACAGTAGTTCTATGTGTTTTTATGCATCTGTACCACAGTAATTCCAGGTACATCATGCCTTTTCTGTACTATATTCATTTCTAAATCAATCTACCCTGATTTTATTAGTCTTTTAGTCTTAGACTATCCTTATTTCCTCTAACACCCAGTGAACATAATAATTACCAGAGTTGGTGGCAAAATATGGGAGTCAGAAAAGGGAAAGTAATCTTTTTAAGTTTATTTATTAGTGTCACAAGTAGAACATAGAACATAGAAAGCCACAGCACAAACAGGCCCTTCGGCCCACAAGTTGCGCCGATCACATCCCCACCTCTAGGCCTATCTATAGCCCTCAATCCCATTAAATCCCATGTACTCATCCAGAAGTCTCTTAAAAGACCCCAACGAGTTTGCCTCCACCACCACCGACGTCAGCCGATTCCACTCACCCACCACCCTCTGAGTGAAAAACTTACCCCTGACATCCCCCCTGTACCTACCCCCCAGCACCTTAAACCTGTGTCCTCTCGTAGCAACCATTTCAGCCCTTGGAAATAGCCTCTGAGAGTCCACCCTATCCAGACCCCTCAACATCTTGTAAACCTCTATCAGGTCACCTCTCATCCTTCGTCTCTCCAGGGAGAAGAGACCAAGCTCCCTCAACCTATCCTCATAAGGCATGCCCCCCAATCCAGGCAACATCCTTGTAAATCTCCTCTGCACCCTTTCAATGGCTTCAACATCTTTCCTGTAATGAGGTGACCAGAACTGCGCGCAGTACTCCAAGTGGGGTCTGACCAGGGTCCTATAAAGCTGCAGCATTATCTCCCGACTCCTAAACTCAATCCCTCGATTAATGAAGGCCAGTACGCCATACGCCTTCTTGACCGCATCCTCCACCTGCGAGGCCGATTTAAGAGTCCTATGGACCCGGACCCCAAGGTCCTTCTGATCCTCTACACTGCTAAGAATGGTACCCTTCATTTTATACTGCTGCTCCATCCCATTGGATCTGCCAAAATGGATCACTACACACTTATCCGGGTTGAAGTCCATCTGCCACTTCTCCGCCCAGTCTTGCATTCTATCTATGTCTCGCTGCAACTTCTGACATCCCTCCAAACTATCCACAACACCACCTACCTTGGTGTCGTCAGCAAACTTACCAACCCATCCCTCCACTTCCTCATCCAGGTCATTTATGAAAATGACAAACAGCAAGGGTCCCAGAACAGATCCCTGGGGCACTCCACTGGTCACTGACCTCCATGCAGAGAAAGACCCCTCCACAGCCACTCTCTGCCTTCTGCAGGCAAGCCAGTTCTGGATCCACAAGGCAACAGCCCCTTGGATCCCATGCCCTCTCACTTTCTCAAGAAGTCTTGCATGGGGGACCTTATCGAACGCTTTGCTGAAGTCCATATAGACCACATCCACCGCTCTTCCTTCGTCAATGTGCTTGGTCACATTTTCAAAGAACTCAACCAGGCTCGTAAGGCACGACCTGCCCCTGACAAAGCCGTGCTGACTACTTTTGATCATACTAAACTTCTCTAGATGATCATAAATCCTGTCTCTCAGGATCCTCTCCATCAACTTACCAACCACTGAGGTTAGACTCACCGGTCGGTAATTTCCCGGGCTGTCCCTGTTCCCTTTCTTGAATATAGGGACCACATCCGCAATCCTCCAATCCTCCGGAACCTCTCCCGTCTCCATCGACGATGCAAAGATCATCGCCAAAGGCTCCGCAATCTCCTCCCTCGCCTCCCACAGTAACCTGGGGTACATCCCATCCGGTCCCGGCGACTTACCAACCTTGATGCCATTCAATAGTTCCAACACATCCTCTTTCTTTATGTCCACATGCTCGATCCTTTCTGTCCTCCGCAATCCAGCAGTACAACCACCCAGATCCCTTTCCACCGTGAATACCGAGGTAAAGTATTCATTAAGCACCTCCGCCATTTCTAACGGTTCCGCACAAACTTTTCCCCCTTCACCTTTTAAGGGTCCTATGCCTTCACATCTCATCCTTTTACTCTTGACATATTTGTAGAAAGCCTTGGGATTCTCCTTAATCTTACCCGCCAAGGTCTTCTCATGACCCCTTCTCGCTCTCCTAATTTCCTTCTTAAGCTCCTTCCTACATCGCGTATACTCCTCTAAATCCTTAACACCTCCTAGCTCTCTGAACCTTCTGTACGCCTCTCTTTTCTTATTCACCAGGTTCATCACAACCTTCGTGCACCACGGTTCCCGTACCCTACCAACACCCCCCTGTCTCATCGGAACGTTGTCATGCAGAGCTCCAGACAAACATTCCTTGAAAATCCTCCACTTTCCTTCGGTACTTTTCCCCAAGAATGCCTCCTTCCAATTTACCCGTCTAATTTCCTCCCTGATGACACTGTATTTCCCTTTACTCCAGAGAAACACTTTCCTAGCCTGCCTGACCCTATCTCTTTCCAATGCTATCGTGATGTAGGCTTACATCAACACTGCAATGGAGTTACTGTGAAAATCCTCTAGTCACCACACTCCGGCACCTGTTCAGGTACACTGAGGGAAAATTTAGCATGGCCAATGCACTTAACCACCACGTCTTTCGGACTGTGGGTGGAAACCAGAGCACCCAGAGGAAACCCACACAGAGATGGGGAGAACATACAGACTCTGCACAGTGACGCATGCCATCAAGCCTGGGTCCCTGGCGCTGTGAGCCCACAGTGCTAACCACTGTGCCACTGTGTGGGTTTAAATTACTGCATTGCTCTTCAACCTATGAATAAAGGAACTGAATAATTATATTTTCAAAGAGTCCAAAGATGTGCGGGTTAGGTGGATTGGCCATGCTAAATTGCTCCTTCATGTCAGGGGGACTGGCTAGGGTAAATGCATGGGGTTATAGGGATAGAGCCTGGGTAGGATTGTGGTCGGTGTAGACTTGATGGGCCAAATGGCCCTCTGTAGGATTCTATGATTCTATGAGAACTCCATTCTAATTAATAATATTTACAAGAGCTTACTTACTAAAAAAGAAAATCCTCTTATCAAATATTGGAAAACCAATGTGGAGAATTCCAATTCATTCATAATTGCCAGCACCATTCCTTCATCAGCAGATTCTGGGCAGAATAATTTCACCGTAACCCAGTGACCCGACAGCTAAAGGAATCGTTTTTAAATGAAACTAAAGTGCATTATTGCAATAACTGATATTAATGTATAGAAAAATTCCAAACAGATGTAATGTTTACAGTTTTCAAAAATGAAGATACATAATTTTACCTTAGACAAGCTCTCTTAATCTTCGTTAGTCCAGTTCCATTGCTTTGTTCAGAATGACGAGTGAGCTAATCACTATTTATTGACCATTGAATAAAAACATTTCTGATTTTTATATTATCCAGTGCCACAGAAGTGTTAGTTAAACATTTGGAGAAGGTTGGTGTCAAATTTGGGGCAATGGTATCACTCTGGCCTCAAGCCAGGAAGAAGTGAGTTTAAAACAGACTCCATGTACTTAAAGAAAACAAGATTTACATTTATATGGAAGCTTTCATTACCTCAAGATATTCCAAAATGCTTAACAGCCAATTAAACACTTTTGAAGTCCAGTCACGGTTGCAATGTAGGAAATAAGCACATAATCCAGGAAAACATTTCAATTCAGCACAGAGGGAATGCTGCAACGCTGGAAGAGACATTAAGCCAGTTACACTATAAGATCCCATGTTGCTATTTGAAGAGACATATAAGAGTTGTCCTGATCATCATTTTTACCTCAACCAGCTGCATAAAAGCCATTAACCTGCCATGTTTCCCTACATTCTTACATTGACTAGATGTCAAAGATACTAATTGACAGTGAATGCACTGAATATCTGAATGATTTTCACCAAATGTGCAGTGACAACCTTATGTTGAACACTTCAAATTCCTTGTATGGTTTAGTATTCATGGTGCGGCTCATGTGCCAAGGCAGAAACCCAGTTATCAATAAGGTTTCAACCGCAAACTTTGGGCGGAATTCTCCCAAGTGACATAACAACGAGAAAACAGGAGTGATCCCCGTTGGTCTCCCAGGAGCACTCAGCAGCGCAATCACCCCACACTTTTTCAGAGAGTGGTGAGGTGCACACCATTATTGGGGGGGCCTAAAAGCACCGTTTCGCAAGGGCACCCAATTTCAAAGTGCACTGGGAGATCCCCGCCCTAACCCCACAGATATCGGGACCCCTTCCCATCATTGGTGGCATGCTCCCCCTCCCCGACATGCGTCACCGGCATCGGGGCATCAGGGTCTGTTCGATGGGTACCCCATCATGATCCCAGACTTGTCTTCCCCATTATGACCCCCTACCACATGCCTCCCCACCCTCGTCACAGCCCCCACCCAGGATGCACCCCCTTTGTGCTGCCCTGGCACACTGGCAGTGCCCAACTAGCACTGCCAGTGTGCCTGGTGGGCACCGCCCAACCATGCCCCCATCGAGTCTACACCGACAACAATCCCACCCAGACCTATCCCTGTAACCCCACTAATCCCACTGACACTCAGGGGCAATTTATCATGGCCAAACCACCTAATGACGTGGCGATGTCGGCGTTGGACTGGGGTAAGCACAGTAAGAAGTCTCACAACACCAGGTTAAAGTCCAACAGGTAGCAAACACTACGACAATGGATGAATGAACACCGCTCAAAAATCACCAGGCAGGAGTGTTCTCGTTCTGTCGGGGAACACTTCAGCAGTCAAGGGCATTCAGCCTCTGATCTTCGGGTAAGCGTTCTCCAATGCGGCCTTCACGACACACAACAACGCAGAATTGCTGAGCAGAAACTGATAGCCAAGTTCCGCACACATGAGGACAGCCTCAACCGGGATCTTGGGTTCATGTCACACTACCTGTAACCCCCATGACTTGCCTGGCCTTGCAAAATCTCACTAACTGTCTTGGCTTGAGACAATTCACACCTCTTTAACATGGGCTTAACCCTCTCTCACTTGCATTGTCTGTACCTGTAAAGACTCGCATTCCAACCATTATCTTGTAAATTGAGTCTGTGTCCATGTATGCCCTGTTTGTGAACACAACTTCTCACCCACCCGAAGAAGGAGCAACGCTCCGAAAGCTTGTGCTACCAAATAAACCTGTTGGACTTTAACCTGGTGTTGTGAGACTTCTTACTGTGCAATCCACCTAACCCATACATCTTTGGAGTGTGGGAGGAAACCGCAGTTCCCGGTGGAAACCCACGCAGACATAGGGAAAATATGCAAACTCCACATGGACAGTTACCCGAGTCTGAAATCGAACCCGTGTCCCTGGCACGGCGAGGCAGCAGTGCTAACCACTGTGCCACTATGCACAAAGTTTATTTGTTAATGTTTACTTCTACAGGTACTGTACCAGCTAACTTACAATAATTGAACTTCAGACCTTCGTGATTTACACTGGGTAAATTAATTGGCCCATTTTGGGGAAATAAATAGACTTTTTTTAGATCAAATTACCTAATTCGACAAATATCCAAGTATTTGATGTTCCTAGTCCAATTTCAGGCAAACTGCATTTCTTGTCAACCATTAACCTTTATTTTCTGGTAAGCGTGTGCAAGGCACAACCAATCCAAAAATATATACTGCACTTCATTAATTTACTACACTCACATCCTTTGACATTATCTGTGTGAAAGATCTTCAGACATTCCTTAATAACCATGGATAGGCATTCATAACGAAACAATGTAAGTTGGAGCATTATCTACAACCAAACAATAAAACAAATGATGCATCGCCAGGACATGTGTGCAGGATAAAGTGCTCCCCATCAAAGTCCACATGCAGGCGCTCTGCTCCAATGCTTCTGTCAATCTTCAGTCACAGAATACAGAACAAAACATTGTAAGGAAATTAGGAAGAAGGAACCAACCTTCACTTTTGTTTGTAGCTTGCGGGACATGGACAGATATATTTAAACAAAGTACTTCTTGTTTGTGCAGCTCACTCTCGCATTCTGGGCCCAGATTTCCTGGCTCCCTCAAGCCAACCCAAGAGGCCTGGAGAGTGAGATTTTCACTCCCAACGGTGGGGGTTTGGGGATTGGATTAGAAGTCGCACTTGTCACCCCAGAATGAGTGTAGAGGCTGCCTGTTGTGGAGGCAAGATGGGCGGACTTCTGACTATGTGCTCCGGCATTTTGTTGAAGTTATTTTTTTAAACCCTTTAGCCCTCACCCCTCCCCCACATGTTTCCCATGCTGCATCGATACCACTCAATGCCCCTCTACCCACCCTCAATGGATCCTTATATCTCCTATGTCCCTTTACCCTCCCCATTGGCCCCTCATATCCCTATGTTAACCCATGCCCCTGCCCCCATTCATCCCCATAGCCCTTTATAGCCCCTATGCCAACTTAGTGCCAACTCATGACAACACATGTCCTTACCCACCACCCTTTGCCCTTACTGTTTCCATGCTAACTCACCCAATATCCACCGTGGGCAAACCTCAAGTGCCATGTATCATAAAATAAAGTAACATATCCATCAATGATGTAACTATTTAAAAATATGCATTCTGATTTTTTTTTAATCAATACATTGAAATTCCTTCAACTAGTGAAAACAAGCATTTCGCTTAAGCACTTATGAAAACAAATATTTCTATTTGGACCACCACTGGGAGTTGTCAATCAAACTGCTCAGTTAACAGGTACCCACTGTGATACTGTTAGGTTGTTAAATAGCTCATGCAGCACAAATCCTATAATGATAACCCTCAGATTTATATGAACTGATAGAATGAAATATCAGGCACTTTTTTTACTACACATGTTTCTGACAGTGCCAATGGGTTTTGACAGTTCTTTGACAGCTTTGACAGATCTTGACAGATTCACAGTTCGAATTAGTCTATGCAATTTTTACTCACAGTTAGTCTACTTTTAATAATCCCAAAGGGCACCTGACCTACCCAAACTGTGCCTTATCTCTTCCAAAGGTGTTCCGGACCATATCCAAAGGAGTGCCTTATATCTCCAAACAAATCCCCAAGTTTCAGAATTGCTCCTACCAGTTTCAAATTGCACACTTCAGGTTTCAGACACCTACCTCATGAAAATTACACATCAGTGGAGGCAGCTGTTGATTAATAGTTGCCTCTGCGAACAACGGATGTGCGGGTTAGGACCTACCCCGATTCCACCCCCACCCGAAAATGGTGATGGTCAGGGGCTGTGTTCAGGGACGGTACTTCCAGATTCAGGTTACTGACTGCATCCACCTGCATTTTCAAATAGACAGAGAGAGAGAGAGAGAGCCTCTCAGTCTGCATGAAAATTCAGGCCTTGATGACACATAGGCCCGGTTTAACCATTAAGTTGCACCAATTTTCAGGCGCGAAAACTTGGTACAGTTGGGCGTGAGGCGAGTAGCGCGATCCGCACCCACCTCCGTGCCAGTTCCCCCTTTACCAAGACCCAAAAATGGCCGCGATCGGAACCGCGCCCGAAACAGGCATGGCGGCCATTTAAATGCATTTGCATGCATTTAAATTGACTTAATGGCTGCACGTCCAACTTTACCGGAATTTCCTCTTTACCACCACGTTCACCCATTCAGATTCAGCGCGAAACATTCATGCTCCATATAAATCTGATTTGGGCGCTCTAGCTAGTGAGGAGGTAAATGCCGAGTGTCTGACGGCTCTCTGCTTGAGATCAGTGCGGGAGGAAGGGGGGTCCACTGCCACTCTGCCTGTGATCAGTGAGGGGGAAGGGGGGGTCCACTGCCACTCTGCCTGTGATCAGTGAGGGGGAAGGGGGGATCCGCTGCCACTCTGCCTGTGATCAGTTAGGGGGAAGGGGGGTCCACTGCCACTCTGCCTGTGATCAGTGAGGGGGAAGGGGGGGTCCGCTGCCACTCTGCCTGTGATCAGTGAGGAGGAAGGGGGGGTCCACTGCCACTCTGCCTGTGATCAGTGAGGGGGAAGGGGGGATCCGCTACCACTCTACCTGAGATTGGTAAGGGGGAAGGGGCAGCTGCTGCCACTCTGCCTGAGGTCAGTGGGGGGAAGGGGGGGTCGGCTGCCACTCTGCCTGAGATCGGTGGGTGGGAAGGGGGGGGAGGGACCCATGATCGGTCTGGATGGCGGAGAGGGTGGGGGGATAAGGGGATCAGTAATGCCGTGAGGTTGGGACAAGGTCTGTGAGGGCCAGGGGGAGGCATTTTCTGGCCCGGGAGTGACATGGCAGGGGAGCCGCATTTGTTTATTCTTTTTCTGCACATGTGCAGTTGGAGACACCGATTGGAGCTGCAGGATTTTGGGTGCATTAAGCCCCGCCCACAGGCTTCTGCAGCACGATTTGCAATCGCTGATATTTTTGCAGGCGGGGTGCGCATGGGGGTGCCTGAGAACGGGAGTAAAAGTCGAATCTGAAACACTCCCAGTTTCAAGTCTGCCCAACACTTAGAATCAAAATGGTAAAATAGGACCCATATATTCTTCCAATCACTGAGGTGAGTGAAACAATTGGTTAAGAAGGGCAGCACGGTGGCACAGTGGTTAGCACTACTGCCTCACAGCACCAGGGACCCGGGTTCCATTCCAGCCTTGTGTGACTGTGTGGAATTTGCACATTCTCCCCGTGTCTGTGTGGGTTTCCTCCGGGTGCTGCGGTTTCCTCCCACACTCCAAATATGTGCAGGTTAGGTGGATTGGCCAGGCTAAATTGACCATTAGTGTCAGGGCAATTAGCAAGGTAAATATGTGCAGTTACGTGGATAGGGACTGGGTGGGATTGTTGTCAGTACAGGCTCGATGGGCCCAATGGCCTCTTTCTGCACTGTAAGGATTCTATAATTTGAAGATTTAGCTACCTTTGTAATTTGCTTGTTTCATTCATACAATTAGAAAAAATAAAAACCCAATAATTTAAACAAAGACAAATGGCTCCCTTTACAGCAGTGGTTTGATGCACATTTACTAAAATGTGGCCAAGAAAGCATAAAATTTTGGTGCAGAATTTTCCTTTTTTTTTAATAAACAGAATTTCAGTGCTGTTGACCAGGGACTCGTAATAAAGAATTTCTTCATGCACAATTACATGAGTAGCGACCTGGGCTTTTGTGGCAGTGCAATTTAGGTAATCTTCTGTCAGCAGTCTCTTGAGGCAGACACTCGGATTCAGATGAGAGCAGCACAAGGCAATTCTCCCTAAAGTTTGTGCTCAGTGCATCTCCTGATCCCACGGCAGAGATCAAGAACTTACCGGATGCAGAATCCCAAACACGAGCCCGTGTCTCACCATTCTCAGTGGTATGCTGTGCTGAAACGTCTGATAATAGAATCTTACAACACAATAAGAAGCCATTTGGCCCATCATGTCTGTGCAAGAGCTTTAAAAGAACTATCCACTTAATCCCACTCCCCAGTTCTTTTTCCCTATAGCTCTGTCAATTCAGCCACTTCAGGTGGATGTGTAGTTGCCTCTTGAAAGTCCCTGTGGAATCCAATTCTCTCTTTCAGATTATGTGCTCCTAATCTTCACAATCCTCTGTGTGAAGACATTTCCCCTCATTTCCCATTTAATTCTTTGACCGTAAGACCATAAGATATAGGAGCAAAACTAGGCCATTTAGCTCATTGAGTCTGCTCTGCCATTCAATCATGGCTGATAGGATTCTCATCCCCATTCTCCTGCCTTCTCCCTGTAACCCTTGATCCCCTTATTGATCAAAAACCTACCTATCTCTGTCTTAAAGACACTCAATGACCTGGCCTCCACAGCCCTCTGTACCAATGAGTTCCAGAGATTCACCAAGCTCTGGCTGAAGAAATTCCTCTTCATCTCAGTGTTAAAGGAGCGTCCCTTCACTCTGAGGTCATGCCCTCGAGTTCCAGTCTCTCCCACTAGTGGAAGCAAGCATCCTCTCCCCATCCACTGAATCTAGGCATCTCAGTATTCTGTAAGTTTCAATTAGATCCCCCCTCATCCTTCTAAATTCCATCGAGTACAGACCCAGACTCCTCAACGGCTCCAATTATTGTAAATCTGTATCCATCAGTTACAGACCTGCCGGCCACTGGCAACAACTTCCCCCTGTAAAATCCTCCTGCTTTTGTAAACTGCTCCAAAAATTTCAATGTCTCCTTCTCTTCCCACCCCGTTTACGATTCCTGCTATTGAGCCACTACATTTAAGCTTAAAGATTTTCTCGTTACATCTGCGCAAAGGCTAATCGAATAAATGGCAATGGGACTTTTCATAATTGACTTTTCTGCCATCTGCCTGACTTTCTCAGTATGGTCCTCCCCACTGCCATAATCTTTCTATCCTCCTATTGCATGCCAACTGTCCTGAGGCTAGTAAGACGCATGGAAAGATAGGCCCCTTCCATGTTCTTTAACAGTGATTTTCACTTATCCTACACAGCATGGATAGCCCACCTACCATTCCAAGAAATTACAAGCTGTTCAGATGCTACTGCACATCCTGCAGGCATTAAATATTTATAAAAGTGAAATGCTGCAGAAGGTGCCAAATTTCGTGACTGTTTCTCAGTTCTGCTGCAGAATCCCAAAGGAAGCGACTCTGGTGCATAACTGAGTGCAGCTTACGCTAAAAACAGAAAAAAAGACAACATTACATTTTCCCTGAATTTGTTCACAGTCCCCAAGTCTTTATTCCTTGTAATTAATGCAGTTGGATATAAATTACTAACATAAATTATTATTAATATAAATTAATAAATATTAAAGCCAAAGATTGTGTTTTTTAAATCAATTTCATTTTTTAACTATAATGGTGTATTAATTAAGTTTAAATGATGTACACTAAATGTACAAGCACATAACACATCAACATAAAATTACTCTGCATTGTTTTAACCCAAATATAGGTTTTAATCCAACATTTTACTGAAGCATCTACTTGCATCTTGAAAATGATACAAACGATAAGTACAAAATACCCGACAATTCAAATGTTTACCAAAAAAAATCTCTCTGCAGATGATTTTCTCCATGGTTGCATTGATTCAAGAGAAAATAGTAAGTAAATGATGACAACAAAATATAAATGGACCTGGAAATTGGATCATGGTCGAATCAGAGCACAGCCCTGAGACAGTGCATGCTGGATGAGGATGGAGGCAGCATGGCGAAAGATTGTTCCATCAGCAACGTCAATTATCTCATCACCAGGGATCTGCAGGCAGTCACAATCCCAGAGGGAGCCCATCTCCCCAGGATTCCACAAGGTTAAAAGAGAAGGCAGTCAAGAGTGGCACAGCAAAAAGAGCTATAATGTGGTGCAAGAAGGAGCTTCTTCTGCTCACAGTTTAGGTAAGTTAAGTGGCAACTTTCAGTGGCCCTTTTAAGAAACCGACTGCATCCTTGCATGGGGCCTGCTGCAATCAAATGTTGCCAAAGGAGAATTGAAACTAGCCCCTTTGTGTCTACGCAAATGAACTAACAGCTGCTTGAGGCACAAGCTCTGGACGCCGCTACAGATTTTGACATTAGGGTGGGCGGCCCATCTTCAGCATAGAATGAGGGTGTGTACACTGGGAGGTGGGGAGAGGAGAGACTCCCTGAGGAAACAGTATCAGGGAGCGGTTTTGAGTTTTTGGTGGGAGCAACATGTTGATGGGCCGTTACAGACATCTAACATCTGTTAATCCAATCTGGGACTGAGTGCCAAACTACCTGAAGGACTAGAAGCTTCATGAACAGTTCAAAGTTGCTCTTTCTCTACATCCTAACTGTGACTGTAACATCACATTCTGCACTCTCTCATTCCCTTCTCTATGTACGGTATGCCTTGTCTGTATAGCGTGCAAGAAACAATACTTTTCACTGTATGCTAATACATGTGACAATAATAAATCAAATCAAGAACAGTTTCAGCTAGATAGCGGTGGTGATGGTTGGTGGTTGGTTGCACCTCCACTCAAGGAAGAAGCGGAGAGCTCTCAGACCATCCTTGCTGGGGTTAGAGATGTAGAGAGATTGGAGTCCATGGTGACAAGAGACAGTAGGAGCCAAGAAACTGGAAACTGTTCACTTAACGGGGGTGTCAGAAGAGTCATGGGTGTAAGTGGGATGATATTGGACAACTGGAGGAAAACTGGAGACAAGATAGGAAGAAATCAGCTCAGTGGGGCAGGTAGAGGCTGAATCAATGGGTCTAGCAGGGCAGTCATGTTTGCGCATCTTGGGAAGGAGGTAGAAGTGACCTGCTCAGGTTTGGGAGGGGGAAACGAAGAGGCTTGAAGCCAGGGAGGTCAGATCTCCAGAGGAGGTAAGGTCACTAACAGTCTGGAAACAAGGCCTTGATGTTCAGTGATGGGGTCACAGTCCAAGGGGAGATAGGAGGAAATGTCAGGGAGTTGTCATTCGGATTCTGCTAGATCTAGGTCAATACGCAAGACAACAACACCATCCTTGCCTGCAAATTCGATAACAATGTTAGGGTTATATTTTAGAAAATAGAATGCTGAAAGCTCAGAGGAAGATGGGTTGGAGTGGAGATATTAGGATGGCTGATGTCACACCAGCAGTTCTCAAAGAAAAGATTAAGAGGAGAGGGTAGAGGGAGGGGTCCAAGTGAAAGGAGGACCCTGGATAATGCAGCTTGTTATGCAGGGGGAGGATAGTTGGCCAAAGTTGGCCTAAGAATGTCTCAGGAATATCTGTAATTGAGGACGTGTCCAAGACACGAGGGTGGAATTTCAGTTGGATTCCAGGCGGAATGAGCCAGAGAGTATTGCCAAGGAAAGGGATGCAGCTGTAAAAGCAAGTTTTTGGTAACTTTCATATCAAAAATAAGAAGAAAGATAGAAAGCAATCAAGGCGAACAAGATGGAAGAGACAATCGGAAATCCTGTTGGAGAAGAGAGCAGAAATCAGGCGAGGTGGGCATTCCTGGAAGAGAAGAGGCAGTGAACTAAACACAGATGGAAAGCAAAATCCTGAATGTTGGAAGCCTGTGTCTCGCAGTAATAACACTGGATCTCTAACAGTGCCTTTCATGTCAAAACATCTCACAGTGATTTACGGAGTGATGTATGTTAAACTTGTGCTACAGAGAGAATTTGGAGGCTCGGATTCTTGCCTCTTTCATCAGATGGGAGCAACAATACCCGACCTCCCATCGCTGGCTAAACTGCCCCCATCGCAGCTTCATTATGAGTGTTACATTATTAAGTTTTTTTAAGCTTTATTTATCAGTGTCACAAGCAGGCTTACATGAATCACAAAAACTCAATTTGCAGGTGCAGCAGGTGATCAAGAAGGCAAATGGAATGTTGGCCTTTATCGCGAGGGGGATGGAGTATAAAAGCAGGGAGGTCATGCTGCAACTGTACAGGGTACTGGTGAGGCCGCACCTAGAGTACTGTGTACAATTTTGGTCCCCTTATTTAAGAAAGGATATATTAGCTTTGGAGGGGGTACAGAGAAGGTTCACCAGGTTGATTCCAGAGATGAGGGGGTTAGCTTATGAGGAGAGATTGAGTAGACTGGGCCTGTACTCACTGGAGTTTAGAAGGTTGAGGGGAGATCTTATAGAGACATATAAGATAATGAAGGGGCTAGACAGGGTAGACGCAGCGAGGTTATTTCCACTTACAATGGAAACAAGAACTAGGGGGCATAGCCTCAAAATACGGGGGAGTCAATTTAGAACAGAGTTGAGGAGGAACTTCTTCTCCCAGAGGGTAGTGAATCTTTGGAATTCTCTGCCCAATTATGCAGTAGAGGCTACCTCGTTAAATGTGTTTAAGTCACAGGTAGATAGATTTTTAACCATTAAGGGAATTAAGGGTTATGGGGAGCGGGCGGGTAAGTGGAACTGAACCCACTATCAGATCAGCCATGATCTTATTGAATGGCGGAGCAGGCTTGAGGGGCTAGATGGCCTACTCCTGCTCCTATTTCTTATGTTCTTATGTTCTTATAGCACTGCAATGAAGTTACTGTGAAAATCCCCTCGTCGCCACACTCTGGCATCTGCTCGGGTACATTGAAGGAGAATTTAGCATGGCCAGTACACCTAACCAGCACGTCTTTCGGACTATGGGAGGAAACCCACGCAGACACTGGGAGTACGTGCAGACTCCGCACAGACAATAACCCAAACCGGGAATCGAACCCGGGTCCCTGGCGCTGTGAGACAGCAGTACTAACCACTGTGCCATCGTGCCACCCCTCATGCAAGTCTTTTTTATTTAGATTTTGCTTCTTTTGTCAATCCTTATTTTGTTGAACCACTATAAAAAAATCTGGACCCAAGTTACAAGTGTAATGACTTTAACAAGGCCCACAATGTGGACCTCTTAGAACATGAGCTCCCTGATTAAGGCAGCATTGGCTTGTCTAATCAGGAAGCCCTGCGTGTGTACATAATGTGGAGTGTCAGGGTTACGGGCACTCCAGGTTTATACTCTGTACCACCAAGTATCTTTCTGAGCGTTGCTGACCATGTGAATAAATCTGAGTTTGGTGAAGGGACGCCAGCCTCGGAGGGGTTATTTCAACAAGCTTTCAAACCAACCAAAGGACAAGTAGGAGCTGTGAACTAGATCAGCTGACAGGAGCCATTTTAATGCAGCCACTGAGCAGCTTGCCTCCACAACATTCAGAATAAACTCAACACTCCAAAAAGGGAAGTAAATTTATTCTAAGGATTTCAGATTTATTGCAGATAGTGACAAAGAAGAATCAAGCCTGGCACTTCCTTTGCTAAGGTCAACTAAGATTTACCACATATTCATCGCAAAAGTAACTGGGCATTTGTTTATTGGAGATGCTTCTGAGTGTTGCTGAGAGGAAAAATCCAAACTGTATTAATGTTGTGCCATCTAGCTGTGAGTAATGGTAAAACACCCACCATTCCAGATCAAAGGCACATGTATTCGTCCTGTGAAGATACATCCCCACAAATGTTTTTCCTTCAAACCAGAATGGAATATTCATGTAATATTAGATTTATTAGATCTACTTCAATATAAAGTCAAATCTGTATTAGCAGATTATGCAGCAGAAAGGACAGCACGGTGGCACAGTGGTTAGCACCGCTGCCTCACAGCGCCAGGGACTCAGGTTCAATTCTGGCCCCGGGTGACTGTCTGTGTGGAGTTTGCACGTTCTCCCCGTGTCTGCGTGGGTTTCCTCCGGGTGCTCCAGTTTTCTCCCACACTCCAAAGATGTGCAGGTGTGGTGAACCACTGTTACTACATGTATGTGCCTGGACACACCCATGCTGCACCTGGCCTGAGACTCCTCCCTTTCCACCTGAGACCCCTCCCTTTCCACCCAGAGTGGGGTATAAAGGTGATGGTCCCTCCTCCTTGCCTCAGTCTAGACCAGGTCAGCTACAAGGGTGTGCTCCTGTTCTCTGTGAATAAAAGCCTATTAGTTTCCCTCACTCACAGGAGTCTTTGTGTCGTAATTGATAGTGCATCAGCAGGTTAAGTGGATTGGCCATGCTAAATTGACCATTAGTGTCAGTAGGATTAGTGGGGTTACAGGGATAAGGGCCTGGGTGGGATTGTGGTCGGTGGGCCGCATGGCCTCTTTCTGCACTGTAGGGGTTCGATGATTCTATGAATGGAACATAAAACCGGAACTTAAACGTTAAATAGAAAATGGTGGAAACAGAGTGGCTCAACCAGCACCTGAGAGTTTGGAAGGTTAATATTTTAGGTAGATCCTTCATCAGAAAACCATTTACATCTTTGCTGAGCTATTTTCATTCAGATTCCATGGGACCCTTTTTATTGAACGCGTTCCTGTTGTATACTCTGCTCCAGCTCCAGTTTAGAAACAATTCAGCTCTCAAAGGTTGCTGGTGAGTTTTGTCCTCTTGGGCTAGGAAGTGGGCAGGGGTGTTAGGGGGGGACCACGGGTGGGGGATGCGGGTAGGAAGCCTTCAGGCCTCCCTGTGTATATTTATTCCCCAGTGACCAGTGTAGGAAAGCGTGAACACAGGGTGAGTGTTCAGCTTAGTCTTGTGGGCCACCAGGAACAAATAGCCACATAAGGCAGAGAGAGAGGGTTATTAACATCGAGGAAACCACACACCTTAAATAGCCACCTTCAGAGAGGAGGAGAATAGAGAGGGAATGTGAAAAATAAAGACTATTTACATTTTAAAGTTTATTTATTAGTGTCACAAGTAAGCTTACATTAACCCTGCAATGAAGTTACAGTGAAAATCCCCGAGTCGCCACACTCCGACGCCTGCTTGGGAGGATTTAGGAAGAATTTCTAAAGAATTTTCTAAGAATTTGGGAGAATTTACACTGAGGGAGAATTTAGCACAGCTAAAGCAACTAACCAGCACAGCCCGGCCCCGGGTGACTGTGTGGAGTTTGTACATTCTCCCCGTGTCTGCGTGGGTTTCCGCCGGGTGCTCCGGTTTCCTCCCACACTCCAAAGATGTGTTGGTTATGTGTTCAGACTGTGGGAGAAAACCCACGGAGACATGGGACGAACGTGCAGACTCCACATGGACAGTGACCAAAGCCGGGAATCGAAGTCGGGTCCCTGGCTCTCCGAGGCAGCGGTGTTAACCACTGTGCCACCGTGCCGCTCGCGTTGGGACGCATTTCAGAGGAAGCCACTGCCCAGTGCCTCACGGTTGGACCTGAGGAGAAGGATCGGGGGCTGTTACTGTCTTTATGCAATAGTTGGGCCCAGTGTCACAATAATGATTTCTTCTTAAAACGATTTTCACAAGCTGTAACACATCAGCAGGCTTCACGCCGCTGCAGAGCTCCCCTGCAGTCAACTATCAGTAGCAGAGAGAGAAAATTATCAATTAAATTGCAAAGCTTCAACCCAATAGAGAAACATTTAAAGTTAATCGTGAGGACAACTATACGAAATCACTCAATAAAAACTGGTCTTTGAAACACCTACACAGCACAGGGACAACGGTCCCGTATACAAACTCATTTCACAAAATCCCTCAGTGATGCTGAACATAAATATAATCGAGCCCCATTTATTTGGCCCTTCCAGCATTTATATTAAATCCCTCCAAATTCTAACAATTAACACCAGTTCATCATCCTGGAAAAGGTCCTTTTTCTTATTATACCCAAACAACCACAGACAATAACCTTATGCCTTTCACAATTGGTCTTGCTCACGGTGTAAATCTGGTATCACAACTTACCCATTTGCCTTGAATGAGGCAGTTATGATTGCTGCATTTGGGATATCAAAGTGAACAGAAAAACAATGTGAGCTACAATAAAAGCAGTTTGCTCCACTGTTCAAGTCAGAGTTCTATGAAGCATGAAATTGACCTTTGATTTATATTTATCCAACAATCCAAAGGATCTCAGCCATGGGACTGGAATATTAAGCTGTTACCTGCTTCAGCTAGAAGCACCTTAGGACAAGTGGGCAGTTATTCCAGCTTTCACTATTGGTTCTCCTCTCTATACTCAAAACAGGGGTGCTTCAGGGTTATTTAGTTACATGGTTCAAAATATCAAACTATAACTATATTGCAAGGGGGGTAGAATATAAAAGCAGAGATGTCTTGCTGCATCTGTACAGGGCATTGGTAAGGCCGCAGCTGGAATACTGTGTGCAGTATTGGTCCCCTGATTTGCGGAAGGATATATTGGCCTTGGAGGGAGTGCAGAGAAGGTTCACCAGGTTGATACCAGAGATGAGGGGTGTTGATTATGAGGAGAGACTGAGCAGATTGGGTTTGTATTCGTTGGAATTTAGAAGGCTGAGGGGGGATCTTATAGAGACCTATGAGATAATGAAGGGGCTGGATAGGGTAGAGGTGGAGAGATTCTTTCCACTTAGAAAGGAAACTAGAACTAGAGGGCACAGCCTCAAAATAAAGGGGGGTCAGTTTAGGACAGAGTTGAGGAGGAACTTCTTCTCTCAGAGGGTGGTGAATCTCTGGAATTCTCTGCCCACTGAAGTGGTGGAGGCTACCTCGCTGAATATGTTTAAATCACGGATAGATGGATTCCTGATCAGTAAGGGAATTAGGGGTTATGGGGATCAGGCGGGCAAGTGGAACTGATCCACTTCAGATCAGCCATGATCTTATTGAATGGCGGGGCAGGCTCGAGGGGCTAGATGGCCTACTCCTGCTCCTATTTCTTATGTTCTTAAATGCAAGCTTCGAACCTTGGCAGACCCTGAACAGGCAACATAATAAGCATGCAATCCTTATCTTTCTTATGCTTCCAGTAATTAATTCCATTGGTGCCCACTGGCTAGACAGTAATCAAATGGAGCTGGTTCTGTGTTGGTGGTCCCCATCAAGGTTTCTATAAAATAAAAGCAAGATACTGCAGATGCTGGAATCTGAAACAAAAACAAAAAAATGATGGAAAATCTCAGCAGATCTGACAGCACCTGTGGAGAGAGAAAAGAGTCAACATTTCTAGTCTGGATGACCTTTCATCACCAGGCCATCCCCACACCCCCACTTCTTGCCTTCAAACAACCGCACAACCTCAAACAGACCATTGTCCGCAGCAAACTACCCAGCCTTCAGGAGGACAGTGACCACGGTACCACACAACCCTGCCACAGCAACCTCTGCAAGACGTGTCGGATCATCGACACGGATGCCATCATCTCATGCGAGAACACCATCCACCAGGTACACGGTACATACTCTTGAAACTCAGCCAACGTTGTCTACCTGTTACGCTGCAGGAAAGGATGTCCCGAGGCATGGTACATTGGGGAAACCATGCAGACACTACGACAACGGATGAATGAACACCGCTCGACAATCACCAGGCAAGAGTGTTCTTTTCCTGTTGGGGAGCACTTCAGCGGTCACGGGCATTCAGCCTCTGATCACCGGGTAAGCGTTCCACAAGGCGGCCTTCACGACACACAACAGCGCAGAGTCACTGAGCAGAGACTGATAGCCAGGTTCCGCACACATGAGGACGGCCTCAACCGGGATATTGGGTTCATGTCACACTATCTGTAACCCCCACAACCTGCCTGGATGTGCAAAATCTCACTAGCTGTCCTGTCCGGAGACAATACACATCTCTTTAACCTGTGCTTAATGCTCCCTCCACTCACATTGTCTGTCCCTTTAAGACTTGATTAGCTGTAAAGACTCACATTGCAATCATTATTCATGTAAATTGAGTTTGTGGCTTTGTGCCCTGTTTGTGATCGGAACTCCCACCCACCTGACAAAGGGACAGCCTGTTCCGAAAGCTAGTGGCTTTTGCTACCAAATAAACCTGTTGGACTTTAACCTGGTGTTGTTAGACTTCTTACTGTGTTTACCCCAGGCCAACGCTGGCATCTCCACATCTGTGGGAGGAAACCAGGACACCTGGAGGAAACCCACGCAGACACAGGGAGAATGTGCAAACTCCTCTCAGACAGTCCGAGGCCGGAATCAAACCCTCGTCCCTGGCGCTGCGAGGCAGCAGTGCTAACCACTGTGCCACCCACTGGCTAATATGATAATTACAGTAAGAAGTCTCACAACACCAGGTTAAAGTCCAACAGGTTTATTTGGTAGCACAAGCCACAAGCTTTGGGAGCAATGCCCCTTCATCAGGTGAGTGGGAGTTGTGTTCACAAACAGGGCATGCATTGACACAAACTCAATTTACAAGATAATGGTTGGAATGCGATTGTGTTTATGTAAATTGAGTTTGTGTTTATATATGCCCTGTTTGTGAACACAACTCCCACTCACCTGATGAAGGGGCAGTGCTCCGAAAGCTTGTGTGGCTTGTGCTACCAAATAAACCTATTGGACTTTAACCTGGTGTTGTGAGACTACTTACTGTGTTTACCCCAGTCCAACGCCGGCATCTCCACATCATAACATGGTCATGCCAATGGACACTCCTTGCACCTGTAGCACCAGAAACCTCTTCTTGAAAGCTGCCTATTCTTTCTACCTCGGCAGTACACAATTCTGGCCACTGGATGTCAATGCACAGAAAGGCAGAATAATAATTTATGAGGGAATAATAATATTCTATTGCACACCCTCCCCCCGGTGGTCAGAGTCAGTACCACAACAGTGCAATGAAATCCACAGGACAGAGATTCACCTTTCCTCATTTAGAGCTAGGAAAGAGGAAAGAACCATTAATGCTGGAAAATATAAAATATTAATCAAAACTTGAATTAAATAAATCTAAAAGAAAGAACCTGAAAAGTCAGGGGGCAAATGAAATAAAGATATAAATGGGCCAAGTGATTGAAATAATTGAAATAATCAACAACCTATATTCACACAGCGTCTTTTGACCGTGTAATAAAACATCACAGTAGGTGCTTCACAGGGATATTATAAGACAAAATATGACACTAAGTCACATAGAGATTAACTAGGACAGATGACCAATAGTTTGCTCAATGACGTAATTTCAAGGAGTGTCTTAAAGGAAGAAAGACGAGATAGAGAGGCAGAGAGGTGTAGGACGGAAGCTTCCAGAGCTTGGGGCCTGGGAAACCATGGAGGTATGGCCACCAATGGTGAAACAATTAAAATCCGGATCCACGGGAGGCCAGAATTAGAGGGGCTCAGATACCTCACAGGATTGTGGGGCTGGTGGAGATTACAGAGATTGTTAATCATTTATATAGCGGGGGCAATCTTACTGGCTCGTCAGGCCGGTTGATCAGTGTGGCGAGCCAGTAAGATCGCGAGAGAGACGTAAAATCGGGTTCGCGCCGGGTTTCTCACCTCTCGCCATCTTACCAGCCCCGACCGGCAAGAATAATCAGCCTCGTGTCCAGGAAGGGTGCGAGGTTGATTTTAATATTGATAAGTTCATTGGAATGTTATTAGTGAGCCCAGGACACAGTCACCCTGGCTCACTTTCTCTAACGGCCTTGCCGGTGGATATCCCCACTGGTGAGCATCATGTATGGTGCCCGGCAATGGGGACCTGACGTGATGACCTCGTCGTCGGTGGAACCGGAAGCCTTTGAGGCCCCCGGGGTAGTTGGGGACAGGGATGGGCAGTGCCACTTGGGTAGTGCCAGCCTGGCAATGCCAGCTTGGACCATGGCACTGCCCAGTGGGCCCCTGGCAGTGCCCACTGGGCATTGGGCAGTGCCAAGGGGCAGGGCCTAAGGGGAGGAATGGGGCCTAAGGGGATGGAACCTGAAGGGGTAGCAGCTCGTGGGGAATGCATACTCTGCAATCGGGGATCGCCAGGGCGATGATCAACTGGGGAAGATGAACAGGGGACAGTTATCAGTCAGGGGGAGAGCAATCAGGGCAGCAATTGGCCTAGAGGGAAGTGAGCAGGGGCCGGAATTCGGCCGGGGGGGGCACAATCAGGGGAGAGGCAATGTCCAGGACTGGGGGGAGTAACAATCTCCCAGTGCACTGTGAACTCTTGACACAGTGCGGTGGGAGATCAGGGCGCATGGGCAATGGCGCTCTCTAGCAGTCAGCAGCTGACTTCCCGGCATGAATAGACTCTGTCCATTCCCCCTACTGGAGAGAATCACGCTTTGCCTCATTTCTTTTTCTAAGTGTTATAAGATTTGATTTTTTTTCTCTCACCGAAAAAACAGGTCTGAAACTCTCCCATTTTCACTCGTTCAGCACTTAGAATTTTTTTGGTAAGATCGACCCAACATCCTTTCAGAACCATTGGACATTTCAAAGCGCTTTGCAGCCAATGCAATACTTGTGAACTGTTGTCACTGGTATAATGTGGGAAATACAGTAGCCACATAGCAAGCTCCCACAAAAGAGCAATGTAATTTTTTTATTTGTGAAGTGATAAATAATGCTTAGGACACCTCAGGAATAACCCCACTATTCTTCTTTGAATGTTCCTTGGGATCGCTTACAAGCGCCCAAAAGAGCAGACAGGGCTTCAACAGTGCAGAACTCCTTCAGTACTGCACTGGATCTTCCAAATGATGTGAGCCCGAGACCTGGATTGGAACTTGAGCCGAATGGAGACACTTAGGGCGGAAAGTGCAGAACCCCTTTGAGGAGCAAGGAGGTGAAAAGTTATCAGGGGCAACCGGCGATGTCATTTGAGGTTACAGCCAGGTCAGCCGTGATCTTACTGAATGGCAGAGCAGATTCAAGAGGCTGAGTGACCTACCCCTAATTCATATGTTTGTATGAATTGAGAGTCCAAATGGTTGAAGGCACAGCTGCCAATTGTGGGGGAAAGGGGTGAAAACATACGGCCAGATTTGGAGGAATGCTGTTCTCAGAGGCTGGTAGGGCCAGAGGTCAAAGACAGGAAGGATTAAGGTCTTCGAAAGGATTTGAACACCCTGATGAGAATGTAAAATGTGAGACATTGAGGAAACAACAGCCAAGTCAGCTACCAAAAAGATGATTGGTGAGCGAGACTTGGTGCATGTTTAATACAAGCAAGTTTTGAATCAACTGAAATCCATGGAGGGGGGCATCTGAGGGTTGCAGCAAATCAGCTGAAGCAGGGGTGGAGAGTTTAGATGGATTGGCTATGCTAAATTGCCCCTTTGTATCGCAAGATGTGTCGGTTCCCAGTCCCACGTGCAAGCGAGTAAAGAAACAGGAGAATTGAGTGATTGAACGCATGGCTGAAAAGCTGGTGTAGGAGGGTGGGGCATTAGATTTCTGAAGCACTGGGACTGGTTCTGGGGAAGGTGTACAAGCTGGACTGCCTGCACCTGAACAGGACTGGGACGAATATCCATGCAGGGAGGTTTGTTGGTGCTGTTGGGGTGGGTTCAAACTAGATTGGCAGGAGCATGGGAACATGGGGCAAATTCAGAGCAGGGAAGCGGATGTGGAGAATAGTGAGTGACTGTGAAAGACAGAAGCAGCACAGGTTAAAACATGTACAGCACAGGAATTTGAAGTGTTAAAAGGTATATATATGTAAATACATGCAAATACAAGGAGCATAGTAAATAAGACTAATGAGTGGCGGACACAGAAAGACACATGGCAGCACGATATCATCGCTACAACGGAAACTTAGCTTCAGGACGGGCAACATCCTTGGATATAGAGTTTTCAGGCAGGACAATGAGGGGGATAAAAAGGTGGGGGTGTCACATTATTGGTTAAAGAACTATAGCTGTGAGGAGGGATGGTATACTAAATGAAGCAGATTAAGCCATACGGGTTGGACTCAGAAATAAAAAGGGGACAGCCACACTGCTATGAACTTCCAAATAGTGGAAGGGAGTTAGAAGAACAAATACGTAGACAGATTTCTGAGTGCAAATACAATAGGGTAAGTTATTGGAGACTTCAATTACCCTAATGTCGATTGGGATATGAACATTGTGAAGGGCACAAAGGATACAAAATTCTTGGACTACATTCAAGAGAAAAAGTAGGGCCTATCAGACATGTACATGGTAACTTATCTGAAATCTGCTAACGCCCTCATTTTCTACAGATGTTTTGAGAGAACCCCACAGAGGAAAGAGAAAATGTTGCATTAAGTGTAACATTACTTAATGCAGTATTAGCAGAAAAACAGAACTGTGCACAAATGACTTGTAAATTTTATTTACAAAACTGGAGCACCACAAAAGTTTGCTTCTTTCAAGTGAAGAAAGTAAAAGTTGTCCCATAAATGCTGCTTTCCATTTTGTACTGCATTCAAATGCACTGCTGCTCCTTTTGCAATTTAGTCCAGCTGTAAAAGAAAGTAATGTGCCATCAATAAAGCTTTGCTGACATTTACAGCACAGGCTGATTTACAAAGACTTTAAGCTTACAAATGCAGGTAAGGCTCTCAATGAGCACTTTGTCTTTGCCAAGGAGACGGATGATGCAGACATTCCAGTTAAAGAAGAGTGTGAAATATTAGATACAATAAACATAATAAGAGAGGAAGTATTCGAGGGACTGGCATCCTTGAAGGTGGATAAATCACCAGGGCCAGATGGATTGTATTCAAAGCTGTTAAAAGGCAGGGATGAAACAGCAGAAGCTCTGAGGATCATTTTCCAATACTCATTGTGATGGAGGTGAGGCCCCAGGAGATCGGAGGTTGGCGAATGCTGTACCATTATTTTGAAAGGGTGTGAGGGATAGGCCAGAAAACTATAGGCAGGTCAGTCTGACTTCAGTGGTGGGCAAATTATCGCAAACAATGGCGACAGGATAAACTATAACTTAGAAAGGCATGGATTGATCGGGGTAATCAGCATAGTTTGTTTGGGGAAGAGCATGTCTCATCAACTGAATTTTTTTAAGTGACAAGGATTGATGAGGGTAGTGTAGTGGATATTGTCAACATAGATTTCAGAAAGACATTTAACAAGGTCCCACATGGCAGACTGGTCTGAGAGGTGAGGTTTCATGGGATACAGGCGTAAGTGACAAGTTGAATCCAAAATTGGCTGTGATGGGTATCAAAGAATGTTTTTGCAAGTGGAAAAGTATCCCATGTACTTCCATAGACCTTAGTTTTTTTTAATTCTTTTGTGAGACATGGGCATCAATGGCTGGCCAACATTTATTGCCCATCCCTAGTTGCCCTTGAGAAGGTGGTGGTGAGCTGCCTTCTTGAATCGCTGCAGTCCATGTTCTGTGGGTTGACCCACAGTGCTGTTAGGGAGGGAATTCCAGAATTTTGACCCAACTTCAAAGGAACCACAATATATTTTCAGGACAGGAGGGTGAGTGGCTTGGAGGGGAACTTGCAGGCAACGGTGTTCTCATGTATTTGCTGCCCTTGTCCTTCCATGTGGAAGTGGTTGTGGGTTTGGAAGGTGCTGTCCAAGGATCTTTGGCAAATTGCTGCTGTGCATTTTGTAGACAGTATACATTGCTGCTACGGAGTGTCAGTGGTGGAGGGAGTGGATGTTGTGCCAATCAAACAGGGGTCCTTGCCATTTGTTGTATATATTAATGATTTGAAAGGCACATTAGGGAAACTTACACAACACAAAAATTGGCCCTGTAGCTGATAGCAAAGAGGATAGTTGCCAACTCCACCAGGATATAAATGGTTTAGTTGACTGACAAAGGTAATTCCACCTAGAAAGTGCTAGATAATGCATTTGGGGACAGCAAACAATACAAGGGAATACTCCCAACAAGATGTTGGAAGGGATTGAGGAAGTGAGTCTTTGAAATGTATAGCCACTGTTCCTTGAAAGTGACAGGATACGTGGACAACAGAGCTTAAGGAATTCCTTTTGTTGGGCAAGGTATTAAATACAAAAGTAGGAATGTAATGAACTGTAAAGAACAATGGTTTGGCCACGGCTGGAGTTTTGCATAATTCTGCTCACTAAACAATTGCACGGGATAAAGACCAGGTTCAATTCCCAGTTTGGGCCACTGTCTGTGTGCACTTTGCACATTCTCCCCATGTCTGTGTGGGTTTCCCACAGGTGCTCCGGTTTCCTCCCACAATCCGAAGAGGTGCAGGCTAGGTGGATTGGCTATGCTAAATTGCCCCATAGTGTCAGGGTGACTAGCTAAGGTAAATGCATGGGGTTATAGGGATAGGGCTTGGGTGGGACTGTGGTCAGTGCAGACTCTGAGCCAAATGACCTCCTTCTGCACTGTAGGATTCTATGAATGCAGAGATTTACAAGAATGCTGTCTGGGCTTAAAACTTGCAGCTATGAGATTGGATAGGCAAGGGTTGTTTTCCTTACAACAGGGAGGACAAGGAATGACCTAACTGAGGTATACAAAATTACAAACAGCCTAGACAGGAAAGACTTGTTTCCCCTTACTGAAGGTAAAATTTAAGGTGATTGGTAGGATTAGAGGAAACACAAGGGAAAAGATTTTCACCAAGAGTGGTCAGCATCTGCAATTCACACCCAAGTTGGAGACTGAAGCTGAAACACAACTCACTTAAAAAGGTACCAGGATCCACATCTGAAGTGCTGTAACCGGCAAGGCTACAGATCAGGTGCTGGAAAATTGGATTAAAATGAACAGTTTAAAAATTAACACAAGCAACAGGCAGAAAGCCTTCTGCTGCATCAGCTTTTCTATGGTTGTAAATCTCTTCTGCACCCCTTACCTCAGTATTCCAAATGTTTATCGCCCAAAGGTAATCAAATCACCAAGAGATGTAACCAGTGTCGACAGTGTCAGCATAACTTTTGTACTTCCCATATTTTTAAACCAACAGACACCATGTTTTTGTTCCTATTCCCATCAAAATGGTACTATATAATTCACATTGCCTCTATTCTTCCCACTAAAACTTATCACTTCACACTTTGGTCCAGAACCTCACCGCTTTACACCCTCTGAAGTTGCTACCATCTTCATTTTCTCAGATGTTTTGAGAGAACCCCAGGGGAAAATTGAGAAAATGTTGCATTAAGTGTATTTTGCGGAGTATTAGCAGAAAAACAGAACCGAGCTCAAATGAGTTGTAAATTTTATTTACAAAACTGGAGCATCACAAAAGTTTGCTTCTTTCAGGCGAAGACAGTAAAAGTTGTTCAATAAATGCTGCTTTTCATTTCGTACTGCATGAGAATGCACTCCTGCTCCTTTTACAATTTAGTCCAGCTGTAAAAGAAAGTAATGCGTCATCAATAAAGCTTTGCTAACATTTATAGCACAGGCTGATTTACAAAGACTTTAAGCTAACAATTCAGAAGTGGCCAACACTTAGCTGACACACACCTAGAATCCAAACATTTAATGCCAAATATTCATGCTCCACTTTAAAGGAAAAAGATCAACACCCACCCCAATTTTTATTCACAGGCTCAAAACCTGCAAGAATTAAATTACAGGAGGATCAAAGTTTATAAAATGCAGTCTGCTGCATCAAGAACGATTAATGATTTAAGTTACATTATACACAAGCAGTTTCTCACTTCATCTGCAAGAAAATGTACTTGTCAGCCTCAAAAACACTTTGCAAAACATGTTTGTATTGCTCAAGTCAGGTCCAATTTGATCATTTTTTGAAGTAGAGGCGTCCTAAAGTTAGCAGAACGCATACTGAAGTTTTAACCCCCGGAGCTATTGAAAATATTGACTACGTATCCACAGTAGCAATGTGAAGCAAAACAAGTTACAAATGAGTTTATTAATTGTGCCGAGGCCACAGCATGAGGCGGCTCTGGGGTTGGAATGCACCCAGTGGGTATTTTCCTGTAGAGCCGATTATAGACATTTTAAAGAGGAGGCGATGTGATAGTTTCAGGGATCAGGTTCTGGTTCTGTACAGATTGTGGTGACTGATCGATGCCGGCTCCGATATCCACCCCCCCCCCACCTCCCCGCGCGGGAATGAGGGGAAAATGCCCGGGTGGCGGCTCCTCCCGGATACCGGCTCCCAACAGCCGCCGCCGCCTCCCAGGCCCGGCCCGCTCAACACGTGCGCTTCGCGGCGCCGCCCGCTGCGCTAGGCCCCGGTCCCCGGCCTTTACCTTCACGAAGCCGATGTCTTTAGCGTATTGTCTGAAGCACTGGCGGCACATGTTGAGGCCGTATTTCCGGATCAGGCCGTGTCGGTTCGCACACACCCGGCTGCGGGGAGGACAAGAGAGAGAGAGAGATATGAATCGGGGAGAGAAAGACGGAAAAAGGCCCCAGCTTGGGACTCGGCCCACCCTGTAGCCCACTCACACACTCCCGGGTCCGGGTACGCACCATGAGCGGGAGCCCTGGCCGAATTTCCTGGGGTGAGACCAGTAAAGCTGCTGATGACCCATGGCGGCCAGACACAGAGAGAGAGAGAGAGGCAGGACCGCGCAGGCGCTATTCAACTCCTTCCCGTCTGCCCCGGCACGCTCAATTTGAATACGCATACGCTTTCATTTGCATATCACGCTACGCCGCTCTCATCTGAAATGTACAACTACTTGTGGTCATTTGCATATCACGTAAAGCCTTGATTACGCAATACGCAGAGCTACTCGCGGATATTTGAATATCACGCAACGGCGTGCTTACGTCTGATGCACAACAGTTTGTGCTTATTTGCATGTTACGTAGCACCGTGCTTACGCAATACGCTTTCGTTTGCGTAGCACGCAACCCAGACGCAACGCAGTCCTTACGACTTATACACAGCCACGTTTCATTTGCATATTACGTCAAGCCGTGTTTACGGAAAGCGTAGCGCCACTTGTGCTCATCTGCATATCATGTCGACTGGCGATGATGTAACAGGTTGGCCCCTCTCCACCATTGGGAAGTCAGTTTGAACCTCGGTGTGGCTTGCAGAGCCATCAGCAACACTGGTGCCCTCTTTATCAGGGTGAGGGGCTGCCCAAAATTAATCTAACTGGCAGTCCAGTCAAACTGAAAGGAGACCAACGTGAACCTGTACCTAAAACTCAGTAGAGGGTTTAGGAGAAGGGTGGATGAATATCCATTCAGAAATTTAAAGGAGTTGAGACCCGGGGCAGACAGCAAGCGTGGTGTGGACATGTCACCAAGCATTATAATGACAATTTACCCTGTAAGGCTCAGATTGAAAGGTATCTTTCATAGAATCCCGGCAGTGTAGAAGGAGGTCATTTGGCCTATTGAGCCTGCACCAACAACAATCCCACCCAGGCCCGATCCCTGTAACCCCAGGGGTTTACCCTGCTAGTCCCACTGACACCAAGGGGCAATTTAGCACAGCCAACCCACCTAACCTGCACATCTTTGGGAAAAAATGAAGCACCTGGAGGAAACCCATGCAGACACAGCTAAAAGGCTAAAATTGAACCCAGGACCCTGGCGGACCATGGCACTGTGAGGCAGCAGTGCTAACCACTGTGCCATCGTGCTTTGTAGATTTTACAGAACTGCTGGAACACTATATTCTCTATAGTACAGTAATTTAGCGGTCATTTCCCCAATCAATTATGTAATATCAGCAACAACAGAATGAGTAGTGGAGAATTATTTGTTTTTACTTAGGATACCAAGGACAATGGTACATTTCAAAAGGCCATGCCTTAGCTTAGAAAATGATAAAGGTAAAAGGGCAATTGAATTCCTCCATCAACAATTTTAACATTTAACTTTACTAAAATAGTCATGCAGAGAAGTCCTTGGCGGGTCGGATCAAGGAAAACCCCAAGGCTTTTTACTCTTATGTGAGGAATAAAAGAATGACCAGGGTGAGGTTAGGGCCGGTCAAGGACAGTGGTGGGAACTTGTGTATGGAATCAGTAGAGATAGGCGAGGTGATGAACGAATACTTTTCTTCAGTGTTCACCAAGGAGAGGGGCCATGTTTTTCAGGAAGAGAAGGTGTTACAGGCTAATAGGCTGGAGGAAATAGATGTTCGGAGGGAGGATGTATTGGCAGTTTTAAATAAACTGAAGGTCAATAAGTCCCCTGGGCCTGATGAAATGTATCCTAGGATTCTTTGGGAGGCGAGGGATCAGATTGCAGAGCCTTTGGCTTTGATCTTTGGGTCCTCACTGTCCATGGGGATGGTGCCAGAGGACTGGAGAGTGGCAAATGTTGTTCCTCTGTTTAAGAAAGGGAATAGAAATGACCCTGGTAATTATAGACCGGTTAGTCTGACTTCGGTGGTTGGTAAATTGATGGAAAAGGTCCTTAGGGATGGGATTTACGACCATTTAGAAAGATGCGGATTAATCCGGGATAGTCAGCACGGATTTGTGAAGGGCAAATCGCGCCTCACAAATTTGATAGAATTTTTTGAGGAGGTAACTAAGTGTGTTGATGAAGGTAGGGCGGTTGATGTCATATACATGGATTTTAGTAAGGCGTTTGATAAGGTCCCCCATGGTCGGCTTATGATGAAAGTAAGGAGGTGTGGGATAGAGGGAAAGTTGGCCGATTGGATAGGTAACTGGCTATCTGATCGAAGACAGAGGGTGGTGGTGGATGGAAAATTTTCGGACTGGAGGCAGGTTGCTAGCGGAGTGCCGCAGGGATCGGTGCTTGGTCCTCTGCTCTTTGTGATTTTTATTAATGACTTAGAGGAGGGGGCTGAAGGGTGGATCAGTAAATTTGCTGATGACACCAAGATTGGTGGAGTAGTGGATGAGGTGGAGGGGTGTTGTAGGCTGCAAAGAGACATAGATAGGATGCAAAGCTGGGCTGAAAAATGGCAAATGGAGTTTAACCCTGATAAATGCGAGGTGATTCATTTTGGTAGGACAAATTTAAATGTGGATTACAGGGTCAAAGGTAGGGTTCTGAAGACTGTGGAGGAACAGAGAGATCTTGGGGTCCATATCCACTGATCTCTAAAGGTTGCCACTCAAGTGGATAGAGCTGTGAAGAAGGCATATAGTGTGTTAGCTTTTATTAACAGGGGGTTGGAGGTTAAGAGCCGTGGGGTTATGCTGCAACTGTACAGGACCTTGGTGAGACCGCATTTGGAATATTGCGTGCAGTTCTGGTCACCTCACTATAAGAAGGATGTGGAAGCGCTGGAAAGAGTGCAGAGGAGATTTACCAGGATGCTGCCTGGTTTGGAGTGTCGGTCTTATGAGGAAAGGTTGAGGGAGCTGGGGCTGTTCTCTCTGGAGCGGAGGAGATTGAGGGGAGACTTAATAGAGGTTTATAAAATGATGAAGGGGATAGATCGAGTGAACGTTCAAAGACTATTTCCTCGGGTGGATGGAGCTATTACAAGGGGGCATAACTATAGGGTTCGTGGTGGGAGATATAGGAAGGATATCAGAGGTAGGTTCTTCACGCAGAGAGTGGTTGGGGTGTGGAATGGACTGCCTGCAGTGATAGTGGAGTCAGACACTTTAGGAACATTTAAGCGGTTATTGGATAGGCACATGGAGCACACCAGGATGGTAGGGAGTGGGATAGCTTGATCTTGGTTTCAGATGAAGGTCGGCACAACATCGTGGGCCGAAGGGCCTGTTCTGTGCTGTACTGTTCTATGTTCTATGTTCTATGTTCAGTGTTCAAGTGGTTTGATGATCCATGACTATCCATTGGCTCAAATTTCATGCAATCAAGAGCCCTCCCATTAATGAAGGAGGAAAGAAGATGTTAGCATGTGAGGCTCTTATGCATGTTATAAGAACATAGGAGCAGGAGTAGACCATTTGGGAATGCTCCATCATTGAGTGAATCATGTCTGATCTGGTTCTGGCCTCAACTCCACTTCCTTGTCTGCCCTCCCCCCCCCCCCCATTAATCCTTGACTACCCTGCCTAACAAAAATCTGACTTTTTAGAGGCAAAGTACCCAAAGATGCATGCAATATTCCAAATGTGATCTTACCCTTTTATCTACACAAGGCTGAAATAATTTATTTTTGCTTTTGGTTGAAATTGCTTGAAATAATTCACTTAACATGATCTTATTGATAATAATTTTAGGTTATCTGAATGCTTTTAGCAAATGACCAGCCATCACGTTGAAATTGTTTCATGGACAATAACTGGACATCCAATTATTGCACATGTTTTTTTACTCCATTTGGGCAGTGCCTCATATTTACCCACATTAAAAATTTGAACCCATTCCTTAACTCCTCTTAATATCAATTAGGAATGAATTTAGGATACAAAATTGAGTTATGTAACACCATTTCTACTGTTGCTGAAGAGGAGGAGAGTATGTGAGTGAACCCCCAGCTTGCACCAGTAGGATATGAATCTCACTGTTATCATATCCATCAGCTGAATGGACTGATGCAATGCCAGAATCCCAAATTTGACTAACATATGTGCAGCGAGTATCTTTATTAATCACTTCATATCATAAGTGATGTGAAGCAAGATGTCCATATTCAGGGGTCATTTAAATGACAACTCAACATCTTGCACGAGATATTTTTGACACTTTTACTCAAACAAGGTTTATGGAAGTACTATACTGAGTTTCTGGAGATTTTTTGATATATACACACATTAAGGGAGGAAGGACCAGTGTCTTGCACAGACTTGGGATAGGACATGGAGTGGAGGAGGCAGAGCAAGGGGACTTCGCAAGGAGGGGAGAAGTGCAGGCGGGCTCTCCTTAGAAGGCCCTGCCCATAAATGGTGTTCTTGGAGCATTACTGCTACCTAGCCATGAGCAATGAACAATGGCTATGGAGGCTCTGGAAAACATTCCGGAGTTGCATTACTTCCTTCACATCTAACTGGAGCCTCAAAGTTTGCTTTAGTTTTTAGTTTATTTATTATTGTCACAAAAGTTAGTTTATTTATTAGTCACAACTAAGACTTACATTAACACTGCAATGAAGTTACTGTGAAATTCCCCAGTCGCCACAGTCCAGCACCTGTTTGGGTCAATGCACCTAACCAGCACGTCTTTCGGACTGTGGGAGGAAACCAGAGCACCCAGAGGAAACCCACGCAGGCACGGGGAGAAAGTGCAAACTCCACACAGACAGTGACCCAAGCCAGGAATCGAACCCGGTCCCTGGCGCCGTGAGGCAGCAGTGCTAACTACTGTGCCACCGGGCCGCAAGTAGGCTTACACCAACACTGCAATGAAGTTACTGTGAAAATCCCCTCGTTGTTGTGTGAGGACAGCCCTCCCAGTGGCCATGAAAGTCACTACTACATTCTAGTAGTCGAGAATTACTATCCCAGTAGTAACATTCATGCTAGTGAACCTTTCCAGGTGGGAGCAGGAAACTAACACAATGAATAACAGCTTTCTATTTATAGTTACATTCAACAAATCAGAGAGGCAAGGAGAGGGGACCCCACCATCTTCTCCCTAAGTAGGAAAAAGTAAGATTAAATGTGAATACACCAAGATAGTGGCATTCCTGATGGCGCAATGCACCACTGATTACATGCATAAGGCTCTCCATGTCCTTTATGTTCGTGGGGAGTGACAGAGGAATTGCATGGACTACCACTCTCTAATTGTCAATTGGTGGGCAATCATGCCAAGAAGTTAATCTCAGGCAATGCTCACTATTCTGATAGCATTCACTATGTATTTATGCAGCACTAGTTCATAATATCAGCCAAATTCAGGCTTTCAAGATGCAGTGGAAGATGATAAATTCAAAGAACTAGCCTTGACTACTTTCTGAGGAAGAGAATTCCACACACCAATGACCCTTTGGGATAAAAAGTTTCTCCTCATCTGACCTTAGAGGGAATCCTCTTCATTTTAAACTATGTTCCTTAGTTTTAGTCTCCTCCCAAAAAAGGATACGCCCTTCAGGTGTCAATCCCATCGAGTCCCCTCAGCATATTATACGTTTCATTCTTCTGAACTCCAATGGATATAGGCCTAGCATGTTCAACCTTTCTTCACAAGACAACCCTTTCAAACAGTCAGAGTCATAGAGGTATACAGCACAGGGAAAGGCCCTTCGACCCATTGTGTCCACGCCAGTCAAAGACAAACCACACAACTGTTCTATTCCCATTTTCCACCACTTGGTCTATAGCCTTGTATGCTTTGGCGTCGCAAGTGCACACCAAAATACTTCTTAAATGTTTTGAGGGTCTCTGCCTCCACCACCCTTTCAGGAAGTGAGTTCCAGACTCCCAACATTCTTTGGGTGAAAAAATATTTGCTCACAACCCCTCTAAACTTCCTGCCCCTTATATTAAATCTACACCCCCTGGTTATTGATCCTTCCACCAAGGGCCCAGGGATGAGTCCAGTGAACCTTCTCTGAACTGTTTATAAAGCAATTTTTTTTTAAAATGAGACCAAAACTGCACACAGTATTTCAAACGTGATCTTACCAAGACCATGTACAGCTACAGTAAAACTTCTCTGCTTTTATATACAAGGTAAGAGTTTTAACAACACCAGGATAAAGTCCAACAAGTTTATTTGGTAACAAATGCCATTAGCTTTCGGAGCCCTGCTCCTTCGTCAGATGGAGTGGAGATCTGCTCACAAACAAGGCACACAGAGACACAAAATCAAGCTACAGAATACTGATTAGAATGTGAATCTTTACAGCTAATCAAGTCTTAAAGATACAGCCAATGTGAGTGGAGGGAGCATTAGGCACAGGTTAAAGAAATGTGTATTGTCTCCAGACAGGACAGCCAGTGAGATTCTGCAAGTCCAGGAGGCAAGCTGTGGGGGTTACTGATAGTGTGACATGAACCCAAGATCCCGGTTTAGGCGTCCTCATGTGTGCGGAACCTGGCTATCAGTTACTGCTCAGCGACTCTGCGCTGTTGTGTGCCGTGAAGGCCGCCTTGGAGAACGCTTACCCGAAGATCAGAGGCTGAATGCCCGTGACCGCTGAAGTGCTCCCCCACAGGAAGAGAACAGTCTTGCCTGGTGATTGTTGAGCAGTGTTCATTCATCCGTTGTAGTGTCTGCATGGTTTCCCCAATGTACCATGCCTCGGGACATCCTTTCCTGCAGCGTATCAGGTAGACAACGTTGGCTGAGTTGCAAGAGTAGGTACCGTGTACCTGGCAGATGGTGTTCTCACGTGAGATGATGGCATCCGTGTCGATGATCCGGCATGTCTTGCAGAGGTTGCTGTGGCAGGGTTGTGTGGTGTCGTGGTCACTGTTCTCCTGAAGGCTGGGTAGTTTGCTGCGGACAATGGTCTGTTTGAGGTTGTGCGGTTGTTTGAAGGCAAGAAGTGGGGGTGTGGGGATGGCCTTGGCGAGATGTTCGTCTTTGTCAATGACATGTTGAAGGCTCCGGAGAAGATGCCGTAGCCTCTCCGCTCCGGGGAAGTACTGGATGACGACTTATATACAAGAGCAGGGATGTACTTCTGAGGCTGTATAAGGCTCTGGTCGGACCCCATTTGGAATATTGTGAGCAGTTTTGGGCCCCATATCTAAGGAGGGATGTGCTGGCCTTGGAGGGAGTCCAAAGGTGGTTCACAAGAATGATCCCAGGAGTGAAGGGTTTGTCATGTGAGGAGCGGTTGAGGAGTCTGGGTTTATACTCAATGGAGTTTAGAAGGATGAGGGGAGATCTAATTGAAACTTACAGAATACTGAGAGGCATAGATGGAGTGGCTGTGGAGAGGGTGGTATGGTGACACAGTGGTTAGCACTGCTGCCTCACAGCACCAGGGACCCGGGTTCGATTCCCGTCTTGGGTCACTGTCTGTGTGGAGTTTGCACATTCTCTCTATGTCTGAGTGGGTTTCCTCTGGGAGCTCCGGTTTCCTCCCACAGTCCAAAGATGTGTAGATTAGGTGGATTGGTCATGCTAAATTGCCCCCTAGCGTCAGGGGGACTAGCTAGGGTAAATGCATTGGCCTATGAGAATAAGGCCTGGGTGGGATCGTGATCGGTGCAGACTCGATGGGCCGAATGGCATCCTTTCTGCACTCTATGATTCTATAATGTTTCCACTAGTGGGAGAGGCTAAAACTCGAGGGCACAACCTCAGAGTGAAGGGACGCTCCTTTAAAATTGAGATGAGGAGGAATTTCTTCAGCCAGAGGGTGGTGAATCTGTGGAACTCATTGCCACAGAGGACTGTGGAAGCCAGGTCATTAAGTGTCTTTAAGACAGAGATAGGTAGGTTCTTGATCAATAAAGGGATCAAGGGTTACAGGGAGAAGGCAGGAGAATAGGGATGAGAATCGTATCAGCCATGATTGAATGGCGGAGCAGACTTGAATGGCCTAATTCTGCTTCTATATCTTATGGTCTTATACACTTTTATAGGGTAGCCCCTTGGTTGGGTCTAGAACATGCTGCTCTCGGAAATTGTCCCAAAAACATTTGATGAACTCTTATTTTCTAGGCTACCTTTGCTAGTCTGTTTTTTTTCCAATCTACACATAGATTAAAGTCACCATGGTATCTTTCTTACACTTTACATTTATTTCTTCCTGTATGCTCTGTCTTATAGTGTCACTTCGTAACATTATAATGCCCAAATGATCAGCAGAAACCACAGAGAATCATAGATTCACAAAAAACCACTTGGCCCATTATGTCTGTGCTGACCAGAAAATGAACCATCCAACCTAACCCCACTGTTGTGGTGAAATTGATACGCTTCCTTTTGATTCATAAAATATCAGAACATTACAAACATTCCAAAATGGCCATCACACAAAGTTCATCAGGTTCTTTACATACTTCAAGTTACATTCTGAGGTACTTCAATACAGTCAACAAAACATTGCAGAGATTTCAAAATGGTCATTACGAATGGTGCAAAGGTATTTAAAAGTTGTCGACATCAAACAAGTTGCATTCCGAGGTACTTCAATACAACTGAGATACATGTAATATTCACTGTATACATTCAGTGAGTCATTCAGCCCAAGGGGTTCTGCTCCTCTCGGTACACTATGGCTGAAAGGTTTTAGACAGTGACCTTCCCCATTGTGCCTCTGTGGCACAGCCCCAAACTTTAGTGCATCACTCAGCACATTGTCCTAGGCTTTGGAATGTGCCAGTCTGCAACACTCGGTCGGGACAACTCTTTGCACTGGAAGACCAACATATTTCGGGCAAACCAAAGAGCGTCTTCCACCGAATTGATGACCCTCCAGCAACATCTGATGTTTGTCTCGGAGTGTGTCCCTGGTAACAACCCATAGAGAACAGAATCCTGTATCACAGAACTGCTTGAGATGAACTTCGACGAAAAGCACCTCATCTCGGAGACCGCAGGTATGGTTTAGATCATTTATTCAAACAAATGCCTAAAGCAACCCAATTTAAGTCAGTGCTCTGCCCTCTGAGTTGATACATTGTCCCTGATACATTTACATCTGTGTGGAGTTTGCACTTTCTCCCCGTGTCTGCGTGGGTTTCCTCCGGGTGCTCCAGTTTCCTCCCACAGTCCAAAAATGTGCAGGTTAGGTTGATTGGCCATGCTAAATTGACGCTAGTATCAGGGGGATTAGCAGGGTAAATGTGTGGGGTTACGGGAATAGGGCCTGGGTGGGATTGTAGTCGGTACAGATTTGATGGGCTGAATGGCCTCCTTCTGTACTGTAGGGATTCTATGATTCTAGTCCCTGTCCTTTCATGACTAAGGGTGTTCTTGGTCACATCGACTCACAATGTATCACAACAGGTGCAAATGTTTTAGATCAACTGTCCCATTTTGCAATGTATTTCAGCATTCCAGTGACCGAACCTATCTATCAATAATTGCTGGGTTCACACTTGCTCCGAATAGCCTGGATTAGTTTTTACTGTGTCCTTTGGCTAGGCTAACAAATGTCAAGTATCCCAGCAGCCTTTCCCTTATAGGCTCCTTCCTGATACCTTTTTATGCCGAAAATTGCTACTGTTGTCATGCTATGCTACTGCTATCCTGGGTTACCTTTACTAAAATAAATTACGAACATCTTGTACATGCCATCACCCACTTTCCAACATTTAGTCTGCAGCCCTGTAGGTCTTACCGCTAGAGGTGTTCAACTTATTATTTTCCTGTCAGTAAATAACACAAGCTGGGGGGAACCAGAAGAAGGTGAGAGGACAAAATAGGGACAATTAAATGAGTTTTAAAAAGACCAGAGACAGGAAAGGTAATTAAATGCATGACATTTCTAAATTTTCTGTTCAACATTTTCATAAAGCTCCTTTTAAAGAATCAGGAAGTGACAATGGTCAAGATTTTCTTTGTGCATTTACAGCACTAGTATCATTCCATATGGGTTTGCAGCCTAATTATTCTACCTTTCCAAGATGCCATGCCCATATTAGGAGGAATGATAATGGCAAAATACTGTACACAATACTGACACAAAAACCAAAAATGCTGGAAATTCTCAGCAGGTCTGACAGCATCTGTGGAGAGAGAATAGACCCAATGTTGAGAGTCAGGATTCCCCTTCATCAGAGCTCTCTAAAACAAATAGAGGAATGAACTGTTATGAGTGTCAAACCCATTTCTGGAAGCCACACAATCCTGTGGGTTTTATACAGGAAGTCAATAACTAGCTCCCTCTACAGGGTCTTAATAGGGTTGCCAACTCAGGCTGGATACATTCCAGACTACCCCTCCTCCAGGCTCCTGCCAGTGGTTGCCCAACCCTGATGCCTGCCTCCTCAAGGCTTTGCAACAGGCTCCCTCCCTATTCTGACTTTTGAAAACCTGGTAACCCCAATGGGTAATAAAGAAAAGACATCTCTGGAGAAAGTAAGATGGTGTTAGAGTTGCGGGTATGTGAACCCGGCTGACTTCCAGCTGAAACTTTAATTCTATCTGCTCTCAATTCATAGAATCAATGCAGAAGGAGGACATTCAGCTTACACTGACAACAATCCCATCCAGGCCCTATCCCCATGTACTTACCCTGCCAACCTCCCTGACACTAAGGGGTAATTTAGCATGGCCATTCAACCTGACCTGCACTTCTTTGGAGTGTGGGAGAATCATAGAAAAGCAGGAGTAGGTCATTCGGTCCTGCTCCGCCATTCATTTTGATCATGGCTAATCATCAAATTCAATATCCTAATCCTGCCTTCCCCCCATAATCCCTTGATCCCTTTAGCCCCAAGAGCTATATCTAATTTTTTCTTGAAATCACACAGCATTTTGGCCATGATGTGGAGTTGCCAGCGTTGGACTGGGGTAGGCCTTAAGGCAGTGGTTCCCAAAGGGTGCGGCGGCGAGAGAGGATGGCAAGTGTGGTGGGAAGATTCAAGGACAATCAAAGAAACATTTAAACATGGTTTAAACAAGCATTGTTTTATACTTTCTGGATGTCCCATGATCATATTATAAAGTAGTTGTGTTCTATGTTATGAATCAAGCACCGCTATGAGGAGTTGTTTTGAGCTCCGGTGGCTCTGCAGCGCCGCCCGCGGCTCCAGCGGGTACTGCCTGCCACCGTCGCCATTGGATCCGGGCGGGCGCCGTGTTGAGGTGTGGCGGGCGCGCGGGTTTTCCAAACGCGGCTTGCGTTTCTCGGTGGCTTCGCCGCGAGATCCTGTTCCTTCCGGGGGAGAGGGGAGCAGAGGGGAAAGCAGCGCCTCTCAGTCGGCCTCTCCTCACAGGGTGGGGCGGCTGAGCACATACAAACCCCCTCCCCAATGCCCCGCGGAGGTGGCGGTCCGGCTGCAGCCGCGCTTTTAAACCGCCATTTGTCAACTGGTGTCAGTCAGTCAGTGCTTCATCTCTAACCAAGCGGCCTGCAACTGGTGAGAAAGTCTTGTCCCAATGAACTTTTTTACATTCCGCATTGCCTTCTTTGCAGCGAATACAGCTTTCCCCACAAGTTTGTTTCCTGACGACTTACTTCCAGGCTTGTCTGCTTCTCAGGTTGTGTTTTGAGATGACTTGCCCTCTTATTTAATCGGATGTTTTCTCTCAGACTTTGTGAAGTGGCAATGATGAAAAGGCAGGATTTGTGTTCCTTTTGAAAACTGACTAATTTCAACACGGAGGATTTTCCACAAGTAAAACGATTCCACCACCCAGACACTTCTGCTTCCCACTGCCAAACAACTTGTGTATATATGTTACTCGATGGCAATACTTCTGATGTTGTTGGAATACATGGGCAGCACAGTGGTTAGCATATCTGCCTCCCAGCGCCAGGGTCCCCGGGTTCAGCTCCTGACTTGGGTCAGTGCGGAGTCTGCACGTTCTCCCCGTGTCTGTGTGGGTTTCCTTCCTCTAATGCTCTCTCCACTCACACTGTAGCTTTTAAGACTTGATTAGCTGTAAAGACTCGCATTCGATTCATTATTCTGTAAATTGAGTTTGTGTCTTTATATGCCCTGTTTGCTGTTTATGAGCAGATCTTCCACTCACCTGACGAAGGAGCAGCACTCCAAAAGCTAGTGGCGTTTGCTACCAAATAAATCTGTTGGACTTTAACCTGGTGTTGTTAGACTCCTTACTGGGTTTCCTCCCACAGTCCAAAAGACGTGCTGGTTAGATGCATTGGCCATGCTAAATTCTCCCTCAGTGTACCCAGACAGGCGCCGGAGTGCAGCAACTAGGGGATTTTCACAGTAACTTAATTGCAGTGTTAATGTAAGCCTACTAATCACACTAATAAATAAAGTTTAAAATATATGATGGGGTAGACTTGACCAATTTTAGAGCGGCGTACATTGGATTTATTTTCTATTGTGGGTGGCGGTGGAGTTCTGAAATGAGCTTGCCAGACCAAAGTGAGCGACTTAGAATCTCTGTATTTCAAATGGAAATTTCAGGAAGTTCCAAATAGATTGTACTTCCATTAATCTAACCATGCAAATAAAAAGAAAAAGGCTTGTCAGACAAACTTCAAAGAACCAAGTACTATTAATAACTTTGTACTATTCACTGCAATATCTTAGTGAACATTTTGCAATCCCAACAAATTAATTTTAATGAATAAATTGTAATTTTGGTAGGAATGTTTGAACAACATTACAGCATCTCCTCCTTTCACCACCTCCATTGCCCATTTGGGGAGCTGTTTCAACCAGGTGTCAGTGTTTGGAAATAAAGAAATAGGTTATTCCAAATGTTTCATTTTAGATTAGGAGATGCTCTATTACAAACTTTTGTATGGAAAAGAATTACCTCAATGGGGTTGTGCTTCACTGAATTTATTGGTCAGTAGCTCAAGAAGGCTATTTGTCTTTGAATTAGGTGATGTTAGCAGAGCAGCAATAGGAACCTTCAAATTACCTCTCCCTCCTCCCTAACTCTGATTGCTTGCTGCAACCTATCTGTAAGCCTTTCGTGTGAATATTTGGTGATGACTGGTTTGAGTTTGACTACGATACCCTTGCCTATGAAATTATTTGTTGATATTCATTGTCTTAGCTTACATTTGAACAACGAACACTGAGGTAATGTCCTGGATTGACAGGTACACTGGAAATGCACCCTAGAGGGGAGACTCCATGGAAAAACTACTAAGTTTTCTTCTGAAGTATACGTTCATTTGAATCTCTAAAGTGTATTTTTGAATATGTTCTGAATATTGTAGATGTTGAATTTGCTCATAAATGGGTACAATCTTTAGAAAGTTTTTTTTCTTGTCAGTTACCCAACACAACACTCAAATTATAATTAAGAACGTAATAAATTTAATTCTAAAACTTTTGCAAATTTTAATTTGGAATTAAAAAACTGGAAATTAAAAAACTTTGATTGGAGTCATCATCATCAAATTTGGTGCTCTAGATAGTATACCCCTGGCTGAAATTTTGACGGAATTGCTCTCTTGAAAGTGAATTCAGCACTTGAATTTGCTCAATGTCCTCTGAAATTCTTTGGGACGTTTTACTCTGTTAAATGTGCTACATAAATGCAAATTGTTATTGATAAGGATCCCCCTACCAGAGGTAAAATACACAGACTTCTTATTCTAAGAGTTTTCCTACCTTCAATAGCATTGCCAAAGAAGAAAGAGCTTAATATTTCAGTGGATGATGTCAAAAAAGAGGCATATAATCACACTATGGTTTGAGAAACAGATGTTTTTCTAAGCTTATGAGAATCCTTGTACTCTTTCTAAAACTAAATATGAACTGCTTTTTTCTGGTGGCTATAACTAGAATCTTTGCAATACTGTCTGTCATATGGTATTGATATTTTGTTTTAAAATATTATTGAGCTTCTTAAATCATTCACTGTATTTCTAATTTTATCAGCAAAGTGATGGAAGTGTTTTCAACAGTGCTATCAAGCTGCATTTAATCAGCAACAGCCTGTTCGCTGATGCTTAGTTTGGGTTCCGCCAGGGCCACTCAGCTGCTGATCTCAGCCTTGATCCAAACATGGACAAATGAGCTGAACTCAAGAAGGGGATGAGAGTGACTGCCCTTGACATCAAGGCAGCACGTGACCGACTAGCATCATGGAACCATAGCAAAACTGAAGTCAATGGGAATCGAGGAAGAAAAATCTCTACTGGATGGAGTCATTCCTAGCACAAGGGAAAATGGTTTTTGTTGGAGGTCAATCATCTCAGTCCTAGGACATCACTGCAGGAGTCCCTCAGGGTAATGTCATAGGTCCAACCATCTTCAGCTGCTTCATCAATGACATTCCTTCCATTATAAGGTTGATGACTGCACAACACTCAGCACCATTCGTAACTCCTCAGGTACTGAAGCAGTCTGTGACAATATGCAAGAAAAACTGGACAACATTCAGCCTTGGGCCGAAAAGTGACAAGCACATCAGTGCCAGGCAATGACTATCTCCAGTAAGAGTGAATCTAACCATCTCCACTTGACAATCAAGAATATTACCATTGATGAAACCTCCACTATCAACTTCTGGGGCTTACCATTGACCAGAAAGAGAACTGGATCAGCCATATAAACATTGTGGCTACAAGAACATATGAAAGTACTTTGACGAGTAAGCCTGTCCACTAATTATAAGTCACAAGTAAATGCATTGGAAACAGTTAGAGTGGGTTTACTAGACTAATACCATGAATGGTTGGGTTGTCTTATGAGGAAAGGTTCGACTGAAGTTTAGAAGAGGTGATTTGATAGAAATCTTTAAGATCCTGAGGGGCCTTGACAGGATGGATGTGGAGAGGATGTTTCCTCTTGTCGGAAAATCTTTAACTAAGGGGTCACTCCTTTAAGACGGAGATGCGATGAGGAGAAATTTTTCCTCTTTGAGGGCTGAGAGTCTCGAACTCTCTTTCTCAAAAGGTGGTGGAAGCAGAATCTTTGGATTTTTTTAAAGTGGAGCTAAATAGATTCTTGATTAACAAGTGGGGTGAAAGGTTATTTGGGGTAGACAGTAATGTGTGGCCATGATCTACTTGAATATCAGAGCAGGCACAAGGGGCCAAGTCGCCGATTCCTCCTAATTCATATGTTTGTAAGTCAGAAATAAGATGGTATACTCTCCATTTGCCTGGATGAATGCAGCTCCAACAACACTCAAGAATTTCAATATCATGCAGGACAAAGCAGCCCACTTGAATTGCACCCCAATCACCGCCTTTAACATTCACTCTCTCCACTGATGACATACAACGGCAGCAGTGTATCGTCTACAAAATACAGTGCAGCAGCTCACCAAGGCTCCTTCGACAGCACCTTCCAAACGCATGATCCCTTCCACTTAGGGCAAGGGCAACAGGTGCATGAGATCACTACCGAATGCAAGTTCCCCTCCAGGCCACATACCAACCTGATTTGGAACTATGTCAGTATTCTTTTACTATTGTTGGAACTCCCTTCCTAACAGCACTGTGGGTGCACCCAAACCTACAGCAGTTCAAGAAGGCAGCTTACCATCACCTTCTCAAGGGCAATTAAGGATGAGCAATAAATGTGGTCTAGGCAGCAACACCCATTTCCCATGAAAGAATACCAAAAAAAAAATGTTTCATGTGTCTTGAATTACCTAGACTTTGAAGACCATATTACATATCAATAGGATCTTTAAAGAAGCAGATTAAAGAGACTGTTTAATTATTTTGTGGGGAAACACCAGTGAGCAGTTTCAAAATCTTTTAAAAACTGCTTTGCTCAGCAGAGCACGGTGTATAGAGCTTGATTGACAGTTTTAATAGTTTATTAAAGGATTATCTGTTTCATTTCTGAATTGATGCTTATTTGTTTTTACAACTGAATGACAAACTTGAGGGCATTTAACTTTTTTCAGTGGGTCTGGAATTATTTTCACAATGAATAATTGTGATTGAGTGATGCGTGACAACATTGAGAGGGAGGAAGTATTAACGGGAAGGCTAGTCATGGCATGAATCAATTCCGCCTCCCGGACTATCTGGATCAACTACAGTTTGCCTACCGCCACAGCAGACGCCATCTCCCTGGCCCTGCACTCAACCCTGGAACACCTAGACAACAAGGACACCCATGTCAGGCTCCTATTTATTGACTACAGCTCAGCCTTCAACACCATTATTTCCACGAAACTCATCTCCAAACTCTGTGGCCTGGGCCTCAGCACCTCCCTCTGTGACTGGATCCTGAACTTCCTAATTCACAGACCATAATCAGTAAGGATAGACAACAACACCTCCTCCACGATCATCCTCAACACGGTGCCCCACAAGGCTGTGTTCTCAGACCCCTACTATATGCCTTATACACCTATGACTGTGTGGCCAAATTCCCCTCCAATTCAATTTTCAAGTTTGCTGACGACACCACCATAGTGGATTGGATCTCAAACAATGCTGAGTCAGAGTACAGGAATGAGAAAGAGAATCTGGTGAACTGGTGCAGCAACAATAATCTCTCTCTCTCAATGTCAACAAAATGAAGGAGATTGTCACTGACTTCAGGAAGCTTAAAGGAGAACATGCCCCTGTCTACATCAACGGGGACGAAGTAGAAAGGGTCGAAAGCTTCAAATTTTTAGGTGTCCAGATCACCAACAACCTGTCCTGGTCCCCCCCATGCCAACACTATAGTTAAGAAAGTCTACCAACGCCTCTACTTTCTCAGAAGATTAAGGAAATTTGCACATCAGCTACGACTCTCAGCAACTTTTACAGATGCACCATAGAAAGTATTCTTTTTGGTTGTATCACAGCTTGGTATGGCTGCTGCTCTATCCAAGACCGCAAGGAACTACAGAATGTCGTGAATGTAGCCCAATCCATCACGCAAACCAGCCTCCCATCCATTGACTCTGTCTACACTTCCTAATGCCTCGGCAAAGCAGCCAGCATAATTAAGGACCCCACGCACCCCGGACATTCTCTCTTCCACCATCTTCTGTCAGGAAAAAGATACAAAGTCTGAGGTCACATACCAACCGACTCAAGAACAGCTTCTTCCCTGCTGCTGTCAGACTTTTGAATGGACTTGCCTTACATTAAGTTGATCTTTCTCTACACCCTAGCTATGACTGTGACACTACATTCTGCGCACTCTCATTTCCTTCTCTATGAACGGTATACTTTGTCTGTATAGCGCGCAAGAAACAAGACTTCTCACTATATGTTAATACATGTGACAATAATAAATCAAATCAAAATGATCTGGATGTGAATGTAGGAGGTATAATAGGTTTGCAGATGACTCAAAAATTGATGGCGTGATAAATAGTGAGGAGCAAAGCCTTGTGTTACAGGAAGATAGACTGGCTGATTAGATGGGCAGAACAGTGGAATATGGAATTTAACCCTGAAAAGTGTGAGGTAATGAATTTTGGGAGGACCAACGAAGCAAGGGAATATGTAATGAATGGTCAGACCCTAGGAAATACAGATCAGAGGGACCTTGGTCTGCATGTCCATATATCTCTGAAGACAGCAGGACAGGTAGATATCGGGTTAAGAAGGCAACGGGGTATTTTTCATAACCGAGTCATTGACTATGACAGCAGGGAGGTTATGATAGAACTATATAAAATGCTGGTTAAGCCACAGCTGGAATACTGTGCCGTCTTGGTCATCATACTGGTTGTACTAGAGAAGGTGCAAAGGAGATTCACCAGGATATTGCCTGGGCTGGGGCGTTTCAGCTATCAAGAGAGACTGAATCGGCTGGGGTTGTTTTTCTAGCAGAGAAGGCTAAGGGGGGACCTGATTGAGGTGTATAAAATTGAGGGACTTGCATAGGAAGGAATTTTCCCCTTAGCAGAGGAGTCAAAAACCAGGGGGCATAGATTTAAGTTGAGGGGCAGGAGGTTTATAGGAAATGTGAACAAAACGTTTTTCACCCAGAGGGTGATGGGAATCTGGAACTCACTACCTGAAAGGATGATAGTGGTGGGAACCCGAACAACATGTAAGAAGCATTTAGATGAGCACTTGAAATGCCAAAGCAAGGATATGGGCCAAGTGCTGGAAAATGCAATTAGAATAGATAAGTGCTTGATGGCTGGTGTGGACATGATGGGCTGAAGGGCTTCTTTGCGTGCTGTAAAACTCTATGGGTGGAATTTTCCCATCCCGTCCGCCACGGGAATCGTAGCAAGCGGGACACGAAAATGTCTGTGTGGAGTTTGCACATTATCCTCGTGTCTGCGTGGGTTTCCTCCGGGTGCTCCGGTTTCCTCCCACAGTCCAAAGATGTGCGGGTTAGGTTGATTGGCCAGGTTAAAAAAATTGCCCCTTAGAGTCCTGGGATGCGTAGGTTGGAGGGGTTAGTGGGTAAAATGTGTGGGGGTAGGGCCTGGGTGGGATTGTGGTCGGTGCAGACTCGATGGGCCGAATGGCCTCCTTCTGCACTGTAGGGTTTCTATGATTTCTACGAACCATGCAAAGGTCAGTTAACCTCAGACGGGATTTTCCAACCTTGGGGCAAGCGCAGCTGAAAATTCTGCCTAATGACTATTGTCAGATGTTTAATTTTTTCACACCTATTTCAAAGACTATGCTATTGCTATTACATGGTTCCTGAGCTATGTCCATTGTGGATGTTGGGTGAGTAGCTATGGAGATTATTGGAGAGGGGCATGAGGGACTTGGGAGGGTGAAAGTTAGGGAGTATTAGAATGTGTGGATACCTTGGCTGATGTCCCTGATAACTGAGGCGGGCCTTCTAACCTGTCCAGCATGTACACCCTTTTGATCTTGCCTCACACCTGTCTATGGCAACAACAGACCCAAACCCTACCTGACCACATATCTAGGAGATGGAAAAATGGGAGGAGGTGACGGGTTTGGGGGCAAAGTTGAAATTTTTAAAAAATACTTTTCCAATTCAATCAAATCAAGTCCAATTCAGAGTCTCAACAAGTTGAGACATTTCCGATCCAAGCTGACAAGACAGGGCCTCCACTCCTGTCTTGGGCCTGATCTACATGAGCCAAGCTGATTGGAGCAGGTGCAGACTCACCTCCTCCAAGGCTTGATCTCATTTGCATCTTAACCAAAAGGCCGGGATGCTGCTTTTAAAAATTGCTTCAAATGAAGCTTAAATGTAACCTAATGACCTCAACCAAGCGCAGCATCCTATCCATACTACACTTGATCTTCGCCAAAATTGCTCTGACTACCCTAAACTCAACTAAAAATTCAGCTCCTCGAGTTGGATGGTGGAAGCTGGGAGGCCAGCCCATTCGAATAGTGCATCTTGTAACAATTGATAACACAAAAGTATAATGCCACTGTTGATACCATTGCGAAGTTAGCTTTTTTTTACATTAACTACATTGTTTAAAAGGAGAAAATGGTTCTAATGGCAGTGAAACTACTGGATTCTAAAAGCCCACTTAAAGTCACAAGATATTATATTGCTCCTGGATGTGCTTAACTGACTGGACAAGACGATTGGAGGTTTTATTTAAAGTATATGTGTAAGACTGGATTTACTACAGGCTTCTTAACTGTGTGCTTGTTTTCCAAGTGCATTTTTGCAGCATTTACACTCCCTGAAATTTTAATTTTCCGAAAAAACTCAGGGAAAGGTTCCTGTTTCATTTTTTGTAACAATGTTATTTTGCAATGAGCTGTCAAGGTATATAGGCCGGAAAATAAATGCAGTTTAGAAAATGCTACAGTAACTTGTTCCCAGAAGTATATATTAACACGCAACTAAGCACATTAACAAACTGGAGTAGCGACAGAAAGGAAATCCATACTGTGCGGGGAGTGAGGATCCTTGAACCATATAGAGCCTATTCAAGACTTTTATTGCCGAAGTCTGAATGTATTTTTGCGTCCACGCATTTTCTTAAATGAAATTTGTCAAAATATTCATGTTATTGCTAAGATGCGTAGAAGATGCATTTTATTTAAATAAGGTATAGATGATCTATCGAGCTGTGGTAAGTTTTAAAAGCACATGGTCGCGACACATTTCTGGCCATCACAATGAAATGTCCTTGCCTCTTGACTGCATTGTCGATGTTTCACCATAGTACAACCAAAATCGCACAGTAAATAAGACGTGATCAGAATTAATGAATGGTTTGGACCGGGGTAGAAGAAGGGTATTGGTGAAATACTTATGTCAGACATATGTGGCATTTGAATTATGCTTGTGTTTGTTATGCAGCCTTTTCTCTTTTGTGTGCCACCCATACTGAACTCGAACCCGTGCAGAACGTGCAGTGATATCGTTGTTTGTCCATCCAGTAATGTTCCCTGGTACAAAGCTGGGCTGTTCCCGCCTTTGTGGAAGTACACTACGTGCACGGACGACTGATTCTCATGGCGGTTTCGAGATGTAAATAGTGACTGAAAGCTCTTGCACCGGACGTGGGAAATTATATGTTACTCAAGCGTGGTTAAGACGACGCTTTGGTTCACGACAAAACGTTATAAACGTGCGCAATTCTGATAAATACAGGATGTTGCGTACATTTTTAAATAGCCAAATTGTCAGTTCGGGAGGACGCGACAAATGGAAACTTTAATGCAGTTCTTCATGTCGGCAAAAGAGACGGATCACACGAATATACTTTATACTGGAAAGTAGGAACGACATCTTTTGGAATGTGAGCACGTTTGAGCTTGAAGCGACTGAACTTTCTCCTAGTTGGCACTGCCCCAAAACGGATTTACATCAGATTTTAAAGCACCAAGAGTTACCATTGAGTAAGCTCCAATCCCCTAACCCTTCCAGGGTGTTGCCCTTGTAACTGTAGTTGTCCCTGTGCTAGCGATTTGTCTCGCTGAAGGAAGGGGAGGGAAGAGGACGGGGTCTTTATTCATTGTGTCACAGGCTATGGCTCCTATCAGTGGCTGTTTTAGCCAAGACAGCAACCAATCAGGAAGGAAAGCACACAGTACATCCATACTATTAACTTGTTTATGTGCTCGCCGTCCATGGGAATGCTGTGTGCTTGGAATGTCCAGAATTATGTCTTCAATGGGTGACCATCTCATTACAGATACTATGAAACTCCAGTGCGAGGTGGAAGTCATCAATCGGATGCTTCCGACCTTCGGTATGAGGAACAGAGGGAGAGGAAACCGAGCTGTTCTGTCTGTGGGGAAACACCACGAAAGAAGCATCAAAAACAACTCTGCCACCGTTCATCTTTTGATCTGTACCTTAAAAGACAAAGCGGGCTGTAAATACAAGGTGAGTTATACATTATGGAATAAATCAATCAAGTGCACTTTGGAAAGGATCTAGTTAATATTTTCACGAAAATCTCTCGGCAGCTGAAAGAAAACATAGAGCAGTTTTTCACCAAATTCGTGGAAGAAGGAAAGGCAACCATCAGGCTAAAAGAACCAGCCGTGGATGTTTGTCTCAGTAAGGTACAGGCTGAATCTTTTATAATTTTATTTAAACTTTTAATTCAAACGTGTTACGTTGGGATGTATGTCAAATGAAGGTGATTCTTTGACCCAGTTAGTAAAGAGCTTCTCCAGCTCAAATCGGCAAGACCAAAGTTATCCTGCTTGACTGCCAATAAAAAGTTAGCACCGGTAAGCACTGACCCCTATCTCCCATCCCAAACTTTTTTTTTCAGACCGAACCCACAGGTTCCATCATGCCTGACCTGATCTGAGGTTCAAACCCTGGCTTTGATTATCACCAGGGATACTCGCTTCAAACCTCTAATACCCTCTTTTGGATGCCCCTACCTCATGGCCACAGTACAGATAAAAATGTTTTATCTACTATCACCTTATCAGTAGCCTTCTCATTTCCACTGTACAGATACTTCAACAGATCTAAAATTCTGCTTCCTATCCTGCACAAAGTCCCACACACTTTTTCCACTCTAGTCCCTGTTGCCTATTAAGTATAAAATCTTCACCTTGGTGTCCAAATGCCTCCAGGACCTTGCTCCAGTGTACTACCATAACCTTCTTCATTTTGGACCCTAGCTCACGCACTTCACTCTTCTAACTTTGATTTCTTGCATGTTACTCACTTTCTGTGTTGCAGTCAGTGGTCGAGTCTTCAGGTACTCTGGAATTATTTTCCTAAACCTTTGCTTTTCTACCTTTCCCACATTCCAAAACTTCCTGCAACTTCTATTTTCTACCTTGTATGTTTCTGATGTATGAAAAATCATCATAGAATCCTTACACTGCAGAACGAGGCCATTTGGCTCATTGAGCCTGCACTGATCGCAATCCTACCCTGGCCCTATCACCGTAACCCCACTTATTTACCCTGCTGGTCCCCCGACAGTAAGGGGCAATTTACCATGGCCAGTCAACCTAAACCACACATCTTTGGAGTGCGGGAGGAAACCGGAGCACCGGGAGGAAACCCACGCAGACATGGGGAGAATGTGCGAACTCCACACAGACAGTGACCCGAGGCCAAAATTGAACCAGGGTCCCTGGCTCTGTGAGGCATCAATGCCAACCACTGTGCCACCATGCTGCTGAGGGAAATGCTATGTAAATGCCATGGTTTGGGTAGCAGCTCTCTTGTCTCTGAGTCAGAAGGCCAGGATTCAAGTCCAAAACCAGAATCTTTAGAATGTAATCCAGACTGATACTTCAGTGCATCACTGAGGGATTACTGCACTGTTGGTGCTATCACTTATATGAGGTGTTAAGCAAGGGCCTGTCTGCTGTGTCGGGTAGGTATAAAAAAAAATCCTACAGTACTATTTTAAGAACAGGGCAGACCTGGTCTATGTTTATCCCTCAATTGCCATCACAGGAATTCATGATCTGTTTCTTATCTTGTTGCTTTTTATGGAACTGTGCTCTATGTAATTTGGCTGCTGTGTTTCCCTACGATAAACCTTGACTATACTGTGAAAGTACTTTTTTTTAAATACAGTTTAAAAGTTGCAGACTTTGACAATTTTTAATTCTCTTTTGTGATTCTAGAAAGTGCAAAATTTTTAAGCAAGTTTGCTCAACAATGTTACTTTTGTACCTTTAAACTTTAAAGTACGGACTGCTACCTTAAATTAGAGCAATGTAATATGTACAATCCTTTATTTTGGTGTCTACTTCATTTAATCCTCCAAGATTTGAATCCACTTCAGTATAAGCTAGGTATTAATCGCATTGCCAGATCCATTTTTGTTTGTAGTATATAGCTACTTGAATAAGAATTGATACTAGTCGGTGGGGAGGGGTGGGGGAATCGATTGGAATCTTTTGATACATGGGCACCCGTTAGTGTTCCAGAATGTGTATGTACCTGATCCAATACGTTTCTTGATAGTGCAAAAGATAACCAAAGCCTAGGTATTTAAGAGTAAAGAAGTCTCACTGCACTTTTATATAACATTGGTGAGATCACACCTGAAGTACTGTGTACAGTTCTGTTCTCCTTACCTAAGGTAGGATATACTGGCCTTATAGGGAGTGAGACGAAGGACCACTAACTGACACTTGGGATTGGGTGATTATTCCATGAGGAGGGATTAAGTAGACTCGGGCTATATATTCTGGGAAATTATCACATTGAAATACATTCAATTCTGAAGGACTTGACAGAGTAGATGATTCCCCCTAGCTGGGGAGTCTAGACAGTAAGAGTTCTAACAACACCAGGTTAAAGTCCAACAGGTTTATTTGGTAGCAAATGCCATTAGTTTTCGGAGCGCTGCTCCTTCATTAGATGGAGTGGAAATCTGCTCTCAAACAGGACACAGAGACACAAAATCAAGTTACAGAAATCTGATTAGAATGCGAATCTCTACAGCCAACCAGGTCTTAAAGATACAGACAATGTGAGTGGAGGGAGCATTAAGCACAGGTTAAAGAGATGTGTATTGTCTCCAGATAGGACAGCCAGTGAGATTCTGCAAGTCCAGGAGGCAAGCTGTGGGGGTTACTGATAGTGTGACATAAACACACAGCACAGAGTCGCTGAGCAGAAACTGATAGCCAAGTTCCACACACATGAGGACAGCCTAAACCGGGATCTTGGGTTTATGTCACACTATCACCTCCTGGACTTGCAGAATCTCACTGGCTGTCCTGTCTGGAGACAATACACATCTCTTTAACCTGTGCTTAATGCTCCCTCCACTCACATTGTCTGTATCTTTAAGACCTGGTTGGCTGTAGAGATTCGCATTCTAATCAGTATTCTGTAACTTGATTTTGTGTCTCTGTGTCCTGTTTGAGAGCAGATTTCCACTCCATCTGACGAAGGAGCAGCGCTCCGAAAGCTAATGGCATTTGCTACCAAATAAACCTGTTGGACTTTAACCTGGTGTTGTTAAAACTCTTACTGTGTTTACCCCAGTCCAAAGCCGGCATCTCCACATCATGGGGAGTCTAGAGCCAGACATCACTGTCTCAGAATAAGGTGTTAGCTATTTAGAGTGAGATATGGAGAAATTTCTTCGTGTAAAGGTTTGTGAAGCTTTGGAATTATTGATTATGGATAGCTGTGGATGCTCAGTTGATGAGTATATTCAAGATCAAGGTCAATACATTAAATGCTGAGGAAATCAAAGGACGTGAGGATAGTGTGGTGAGCTGTATCTGAGGTAAAAGATCCTCCATGCATTTATTTAATTGTGAAGTAGGCTTAAGGGGCTGAATGGTCGATTCCTGCACCTATTTCTTATGTTCTAAATGGAAGAAAAATTGGCAAGACAGGATGTTGAAGCAGTTCTTGATAAATGTGATATTAGCAGATGCCTGGGAGAATATTATCCGACAAGAATGTCCTGAAAGAAAGGGTGCAGATTAAAAGGTGCAGAGAGATTTAAAATTAGATGGGGTAGAAAGAAACTGGACATCCTTTGCAAATGAGAAATAATAGTCAAAAAATGAATTGTACTGTATCTATGACTGTTTTCTTGCAATAGTTAAACTAGATGGTTTTTGATAAATGTGTCCACAGCAGCAAAGTACTGTATGCTAATTGGAGACTCAAGATCTTTGAATTGATGATGCCATTTTATTACAATGCCACATATTTTAAAATTTTCCTCCAGTCCTAATGGAAATATATATTACAATTTAAATGTTTATTGTCCACTTTTTATTGAAAAGAGTCAGTTGCCACTCCACTCCAAAATCATTGTGCTGTGGGAGGGTCACTTCTTGATCCAGACTTAGTGTTAGAGTTAGCAGCGAGGCTAACGTTGCTTGCAGCTTCCAATGCTATAATGTAGTTTATGCACAATCAATATGTACAGTAAACCTATTGATGCCCGCAATAAAGCAGCAAGTACAAATTTTCAATAATGGCCCACATTGAAATAGTCAGCATAAAACTGCAAGTAGATCCTTTTGAATGTTGGTAAAACAACTCCAATCATCCCATTCTCTCCTTGTATGATTCTATCACCACCAATCAGAAATTGGAAGCATCTAGAGTGGTCAACAGCTGCCCACAATGGGAACTGCATTGAATCACAAATTGATATTCTCAATTGTGTTTAAACCTGTTGCAATCTCAAAAGCGGCCCTTTCAAAACAAAGACATGCATCCTTCCTCTGGAAACTACTTTTCCTTCTCTGTTTTAAATACAATTCTATCTCCATCGTGCTTATAACAGTCAATGAACTGGCGCCTGACAAAAGAGGCTTGGGAGCAAGACCATTGTTAATTCTGAGGTAGAGAATGAAAATTATACCATCCAATTTTAATTGGCTAAGAGCAAGTGTTTGACAAAGGCAGTTGAAGTATGACTACCGATAATATGCAAGGATCTTGTAAAATTTGAGGTTTGTTTCAGGGAATGTGGAAGAGTGACATTTAGGCTTAATCTTGTAGCATATACTAAGGAGATGATATGCTGCTCTACATGCGACTGGCACCTCCTTCAAAATTGGTCTTTTTAGTTCTTTCCTTTTTGGATGCCAATGCACTTGCTCTTACTACATATGAGTTAGAAGCAAAAGTAGGCATCTTGTCCTTTCGAGCCTGCTCCACCATTCAACAAGATCATGGATGATCTGACTGTAACCTCCTGCCTACCACCTTTTGCCACCTTTATCATGAACCTATTTACCTATGCGATGAAATCATTCAAAGACTCTGCTTCATTTGCCTTTTGAGGAAGGGAGTTCCAAAGACTCACTACTCTGAGAGAAAAAAATTCTTCTCATCCCTGTCTTAAATAGGTGACCCCTTATTTTTAAATCATTATCCCCTATTTCTAGATCATCCTACAAAAGGAAACTGCTACTGGTGCATTCCTGTTATTTAGCAGTAGGAGGAACTACTGGGATTTGTCTGGTAGAGATGATCATGTATGCTATCTTGGATTACTACAGGTGATATTTCCATTGCTATCATTTCTGTTTATACAACATTGTCAGTTGCCCTGGATACAGAGGGTTGTAAACTGTTGAATAATATTATCTGTTGTAATTTGAACAGTTGCTGAAACCACACTCTTTGTTGAGTTGCTCTTCTAACTAGTTTGTTGAATTATGATCCTGTTACTCTGGTCAGTGTACTCAGTAGAGGTGAAACATGTCCATTTGGTTATATTCATATATTGTATCCATCTCATTAGCACCATACCCATCCCTCACAATATTTTGCTTTGTATACTCAATAGGATGCTTATCTTGGAAAATATGCACTTCAATTTTAAATTAAAACATGACATCTATGCTTAAGGAGGGGCATTTGGAAAGGCCAGCTTCTTAAGCGACTGACAGTAGAAGTGGCTTTAAACACCTACCAGTTGATAAAGTACAACTATATTCATCATCTTCTCTCCAAAATACCCCAGTTGCAAATGTTGATGGCTCTAACTTCAGTTTTCTGGTTGCCTGTCAGTATGAAGATGACTCAATATATTGTAAAAGTATAAAGATGAAAATTGTTGGACTTATACTGAGGAAGGCTGTCCAAAAAACCCTTTAAGGCAAATATTCTCTCAAGTTATTTAGAGTGTTTCACAATCAAGGAAATTATAGTTTCACAGCTATGCTGTACCTTGCAATCCCATGTCCTTGTGCTGTGAATCCTGTATGATACAGGTACCAAATTAGGTTTTAAAATAATGCAGCAGGGAGAAGGAAAAACAGTGAAACAGACAGGAAAGCTAAAGGGGCAAGGAGTATGAGAAAAAGATAAACAATTAAAGATAAAGCTACTTGAAAAGGAAAATAAGATCAATAACTACAAATGGAACTAACCCAGATAAACTTAAAAGTAAAATTGACAAGTAAGATTGCACACACATGCTAAAAAATGTTTAACAGAACATGATTAGAGAACAGATCAGACATTCCACAAGAAATGATATCTATTAATACCATAGATATTCTGCCACACTAATATGGTATGTCAGCAATTTAGAAAAGTGTTCAAAGTAATTGCCCGGATTTCTGAATTTTGAAAACTTTAGCTGTAATATAGTTAAATTTACTTTCAGAATTTCCTTTTGTTTGGACTTTTTTTCCAATCTGTGGAATATGACTTTAAAATTAGTTATCTCGGGCATGAAAGTGGTACACTCAATAGTTAAATGGAATTTCTTGAGACAAGTGTATTGTTGGCTACCTCACACCATATCTGGTGTTTATCTTTGGAAGTTTATCTCTTTTAGTCACCATGTGCCTTGATCTTCTGTTAGTGCATACTTGATGTTGGCGTAAAGCCTAGACTTCTTAGTAATTGGCAGCAAATTCAACATCCCTGAATACCTCTGATATTTGCCAAAATGTAAGCAATGCATTGTCTGGCGGTGTTAATTTAACATGTTAATGTCAAGCTAAGTTTAGCTTAGATTTGTCTTCTGTGGTGAGTTTAGTTAGCTTCCCGTGAAATAGATGGTCAAATTGATTATTTATGGGTAGATCTTTTAGTTGAGGAACTGCCTGTTTTTTTAAATTCCCAATCCTCCTCCTTACGGATTTGGTTATTGCATTTACATTCAAAGCTCTGCAAAATCATTTTACATTTCAGTGCAATAATCTATCACTGCTGAATTGGGCTGGTCAAGTACTTTAAGTAAACAATCTTGGAATCAAGGCTATGGCATGAAATGTAAATTGAGCAAAATTTTATTAACTACATTATTACTCTTTGCCCAAATGCATCTTTGTATATCTTCAATATGGGAAAACAATTTGAAAGCGGAATGAACCAGATATTTGTGCCAAGACTTGTTTTTACAGAAACATTTCTGTCTAATTGTATCGCAGACTATAATCAATTGAACGTGTACTTCTTGCCTGGTTGAAGTTCAATAATGTTTGACATATTCTTATTTGACCTATAAAAAATTGTTCGGTTGGTTAGTAACCATAGAAAGTAATCATAGAAACCCTACAGTACAGAAAGAGGCCATTCGGCCATCAAGTCTGCACCGACCACAATCCCACCCAGGCCCTACCCCCATATCCCCACAGATTTACCCACTAATCCCTCTAACCTACGCATCTCAGGACTCTAAGGGGCAATTATTTTTAAGCACGGCCAATCAACCTAACCCGCACATCTTTGGACTGTGGGAGGAAACCGGAGCACCCGGAGGAAACCCACGCAGACACAAGGAGAGTTTGCAAACTCCACACAGACAGTGTCCCAAGCCGGGAATCGAACTCAGGTCCCTGGAGCTGTGAAGCAGCAGTGCTAACCACCATGCTACCGTGCCGCCCGTAACTCCATATAGTTTGTGCAACCATTTCTGTAAATTAAAGAATTATCTTGAATCCCAGTTAGTCTACACTTTTGCAAAATCAAAAATTGTAATGTGACCACAGTGGTCTACATAGAATCTTAGAATCCTACAATGCCGAAGGAGACCATTGGCTGTCTGGCAGAGCATCTTACCCAGGCCCTATTTCCATAACCCCATGTATTTACCCCATTAATTCCCCTAACCTACACAACATGGGACACTAAGGAGCAATTTAGCCTGACCATTAAATCTAACCTGTGCATTTCTTTTGACATGGCACCAACAGATCTGAAAATAAAAGTGTAGTGAATGTTTATGTTGGCAAATAAGACCGCTGTTTTACACACAGGAAATCATAAACAGTGAGATGAATAATCAGTTACTTGTATTTTGTTGTCGTGATTTTTTATTATTCATTCATGGGATAGCCAACATTTATTGTCCATCTCTAATTGCCCTTGAGATAGAAGTGAACCTGCTTTTCCAGTCAGTGGAGGTACAGTCCCATGGTGCTTTTAGTAAAGAGATTCAGGACTTTTGACCCATTGATTGTGAAGGATCAGCAATATATTTATAACTAATAGTTCATGACTTGGAAGAGAAATTGGCGCTATTCTCATGCACCGTAACCCTTCTCCTTCCAGGTGGTAGAGGTTGCAGGTTTGGGAAGTGAAGTCCTGGCAAGTATACATTGCAGCCATAAATGGTGAGGGAGCATATATTTATAACATTAGTGGAATGCTGATCAAGTATGCTGCTTTGTACTTGTGGTGTCAAGCTGTTTGGGTGTTGTTGAAGCTGCACTCATGGACAATTTCATCACACTCCTGATTTGTGTCTTGTAGGTGACGCAAAAGGAACGAGGAAGTGAGTCACTTATTGCAAAATGCCTACCCTCTTTACTAACCCCGGTATTTATGTGGCTGCGTCAGTTAAATTTCTGGTTGATGGTGAAGGACAAATGTTGATTTTTTATTTTAACACCAGGGAAGCCCACGGTCAGATTAAGTTTTTCTCGTGTCCATCTGAACTTCCACAATAGGTTAATGGGATTTTGATTTAATGTTTCCTCAAAGAGTGGTACTCCAACAATGTCACACTCCTTCCATATACCACAGAACTGTCAGCACAGATTATTTACTTTAGTGCCTGGAGTACAATCTGAACAGTAAGAAGTCTCACAACACCAGGTTAAAGTCCAACAGGTTTATTTGGTAGCAAATACCATAAGCTTTCGGAGCAATGCTCCTTCGTCAGATGGAGTGGTCTCTGTTCTCAAACAGGGCACAGACACAGAAATCAAATTACAGAATACTGATTAGAATGCATTCTAATCAGTATTCTGTAATTTGATTTCTGTGTCTGTGCCCTGTTTGAGAACAGAGACCACTCCATCTGACGAAGGAGCATTGCTCCGAAAGCTTATGGTATTTGCTACCAAATAAACCTGTTGGACTTTAACCTGGTGTTGTGAGACTTCTTACTGTGCTTACCCCAGTCCAACGCCGGCATCTCCACATCATGAGTACAATCTGAACCCAGACCTCCTTAATTTACAGGGAAGGGAAAGAAACAATCGCATTGATATTGTGCCTTTCATGAACATGAGTCATCCCAATGCAAGATGGCGCCGAAGAGTGGTAACTTCTTGCAAGCTGTTGCCCACATACCCTCTAATTCTATATTTTATTCTCATTCTACACTTTTAAAACTCTGCTCCAAGTCTTGTATCTTACATTAAGTTGATCTTTCTTTACACCCTAGCTATGACTGCAACACTAGATTCTGCACGCTTTCCTTTCCTTCTGTATGACAAGGGTATGCTTTGGCTGCATAGTGCACAAGTAACAATACTTTTCACTGTATACCAATACATGTGACAACATTAAATCAATTTTTTAAAAAAGCTAATGAAGTGCTTTTGAAGTATAGCCCCTGTTGATATGTAGGAAAGTAAGAAGTCTCAACACCAGGTTAAAGTCCAACAGGTTTATTTGGTAGCAAATACCATAAGCTTTCGGAGCGGATATGTAGGAAAACCAGCAGTCAATTATCACACAGCAAGCTCCCACAATCAAACATGTGATAATAAACAGATAATCTGTTTTTGTGATTTTTAATGGAGGGATAAATGTTGGTTAGGATTTTCAAAAAAAGTGCCAAAAGATGTTTTGCACCAACTCAAGAGGGCAAGCTGGAGTCTTGATTTAACTTGTCACCTGAAAGATGGCATCTTCAGTAGTACTCCTTAAGTACTGCACAGGATCTTCAGCCTTGAGTTTTATGTTCATGTCCTAAAGTGGGACTTGAACCCACAGCCTTCTGACTCCCGAAGTGAGAGTGCTACTGCCTGAGCCACAGCTGAAAAGAGCACTGCAAACTGACATCCGAGTTCACCCAGAGTATAAAGCATCGCAGTGTTTTTCAAAGTGGGGGTTGTGACGTGTGGATAGGTCACAGGATGTTGAAAAATGGGTCGTCAAAAATAATCCCCAAAGATCGCCTGACCTTTTTTCCATTTTCTCTTTGGGTAAATTCTCGCTGCAGTGCAGTGTATGACCACATGAGGCAAGAATAAACACCCCGTACATGCACTTGGTGTCGATTCACTTGGCCCCTAATTGCTTTTCCTTTCTAATAAGCGGATTGTAGAAATGGATCATTTTGTAATTCAAAAGAGAGGACCAGAGATACCAACAGCCGATAAACCTACTGGCCAGGATCTCGCATCTGAACGCTAGCTGCTCTGCTAAGTCAACAACAGGACAGAGCAGTACTAATGTTAGCAATGAACAGAGGAGCCATTTGGTAAAAGTGGGTCACCGGAAAAAAAGTTTGAGAAACATTTTCGGGTACATAGGCAGATAAAAACAGTCCAATGTTAAGTGGATTAATTCTCTAATTAAAATAGGCTGTAGAATGTTGCATAAATGTGTTGAGTGTCTGATAATAGTGCTAATAATCATTTCTAATCTTTTGTCTGTGTTTTTTTTAAAAACTGAATTATTGGAATTACTTCCTTATTAGAAGACGGCTGATGGTTTTAAACTTGTATCATTTGCCAATTTCTAACTTCAGGCGTAAGGAATTTATTAATTGATGAGATAATCCATCAAGATTCGTAGCATAGTCCATGATTGGGATGAAAAGTGTTTTGTTTTAATGTCTCTTTATGCTTCACATTAATTATTCTCTGCTTTCACTAATATATAATAGTTCAAAACTGGATCGTTCAACAGAATTGAACAGTACTAGTTAGTTTCACTCACAAATATTTGAAACAAAAACCCTTCCCGCCAGGAAAGGCCAAAGTAACCGTGGATAAAATGTACATAAATCATTAATGGGATGCTAAGTTGGAGCCTTAACTGGGGATAAATCAGTTGATGGGCCCAAATTGTAAATATCCATTTATTGGAGAGTGCTGAAGAAGCAGAAATGCCAATCTTTCGGTGAGGTTAAACTTTTTTTTCTGATCCAGTTCAGTGGATATCATAAACTCATAAAATGATACAACACAGAAGGAGGCCATTTGGCCTGTTATGCCTGTGCGAGCTCTTTAAAGACCTATCCAATTGATGCAACTCCCCACTCTTCTCACATTTTTTTCTTCAAGTATTTATCCAATTCCCTTTTTAAAATAATTGAATCTGCTTCCACCACCCTTTCAGGTAGTGCATTCCAGATCATCACAACTCACCACACACTGTATATTCTCATAAACGTTGACCCTGTGAAATTTGGTTTAAAAGAACAAAATTTTTCGTATACCTAGCTTAAAAGTCCATCCTAGTTTTTCAGGAATCAATCTGCATTGTGATTATTAATCCCTTAATTACTTCGGTTCATTAATTTGGAGGTAGACACTGAGCAGCTTTCGATTTTCCCTCTGCCAATTCTTTTGGCATTCTCCCAGCCAATAGACAATACTAATGCATATCACAATGTCTTTGAGAAAGAATAACAAGTTTGCAGCTCTATTTTAAAATGATAGTTGTAGCATTCACCAAGAAGACAAATAATTGTGCAGCAGCAAGAGAGTTTATTACTTCTGAGGAAATAATTTGTGATTGGAAAAAGATATCCAGTAAACTAGAAAAAGATGCTAGAAGATTAAATGCAGGATAAATGGGTTAACAGGCATCGGTCAAATGGTCATATTATTACCCATGGAGCCATCTTACTCATCGCCCTCAGAAGTGAAGAAATAGGTATTCCAGAATTCAAGGTCAGATGGTGCATAAGATTCACAAAAGGGCAGAATTTGTTCTGCCTTTTCTCACAGCACCTGCCTCCTGAACTCAATGATAAAATCATCAAATTCCACATTAGATGACAGACATGGATCAATTGGCTTGCATTGGAAATATGGATGAAACACCAATGAACTTTGATTTGCCAGAAAACAAGACCATTACTAAGATTGATTATGGATTTTGTTAGTGTGTGTGGAAATAAGAAATTTACAAATGGATATAGATAGTTTAGGTGAGTGAGCCAAAATGTGGCAGATGGAGTTTAACGTGGATAAGTGTGAGGTTATCCATTTTGGTTGGAAAAATGGAAAGACAACTTATTATCTAAATGGAGCAAGACTTCCGGAGTTTAAATGTTTAAAAAAAGTTAATTTTTTTTATTAGTGTCACATATAGGCTTACATTAACACTGCAATGAAGTTACTGTGAAAATCCCCTAGTTGCCACACTCCAGCACTTGTTTGGGTACACTAAGGGAGAATTTAGCATGGCCAATGCATCTAACCACTGTGGGAGGAAAGCGGAGCATTCAGAGGAAACACACGTAGGTACAGGGAGAACACCCAGACTCCACACATCCAGTAACCCATGCCAGAAGTCAAACTCGGGTCCGAGGCACTGTGAGCCAGCAATGCTAACCACTGTGCTGCAGTGTTGCCCACTTCGGTGCAAAGAGATCTGAGTGTCCTCATGCAAGAGTTGCAGAAACCTGGTATGCAGGGCTGCACAGTGGTTAACACTGCTGCCTCACAGCTTCAGGGACCCAGGGTCAATTCTGGCCTTGAGTGACTGTGTGGAATTTGCACATTCTTCCCGTGTCTGTGTGGATTTCTTCTCACAGTCCAAAGATGTACAGGTTAGGTGGATTGGCCATGGTAAATTGTCCTTTAATGTCCCAGGATGTGTAGGTTAGATGGATTAGCCATGGTAAATGTGTAGGGTTATGGGAAAGGGCTGGGGAGAGGGCCTGAATAAGCCACTCTGTCAGAGGGTCGGTGCAGACTCGATGGGCTGAATGACCTCTTCTGCACTCTAGGGATTCTATGATTTTATAAAAGCAAATGGAATTTTGGCATTTATAGCAAAAGAAATAGAGTAAAAAAGTAAGGAAGTGTTGCTGCAACTGTATATGGCATTGGTGAACTGTGGCATTAGAAGCAGTTCAGGGAAGGTTCACTAGATTGATTCCAGAGAATGAGAGATTTGTCTTATGAAGAGAGATTGAGCAGTTTAGGCCTGTACTTCTAGAGCTTAGAAAAATGAGAGATCTAATTGAGGCATGTAAAGCAGATGCTTCCTCTTGTGGGGCAATCTAGGACAAGAGGTCATCGTTTTAGGATAAGGGGTAGCAGATTTAAGACAGATGAGGAGAAATTACTTCTCTGAGGGTCGCAAATCTGTGCAATTCACTACCCTAGAGTGCGGTGGATGCCGGAACTTTGAGTAAATTTGAGGAGATAGGCAGATTTTTAATTAGTAATGAATTGAGGGGTTATGGAGAGCGGGCAGAAAAGTGGAGTTGAGGCCGAAACAAGATCAGCCATGATCGTACCGAATGGCGGAGCAGGCTTGAGGGGCTGAATTGCCTACTCCTACTCCTGCTTCTGGTTCTTGCATTCTTTATATTTGATCTTTATGTTCAGGATTAGCACCCCATCCACCCCCTTAAACATTCATTGTCTCCACTACTGATACACAATGGCAGCAATGTGTACCATTACAAGACGTGTACCATTCCTTTGTAAGCAACTTACAAAAGGCACCTTCAACAGCAACTTTAAACTTGCAATCTCTGCCACATAGAAGGAGAAGGACGCCAGATGCATGGGAAAATTGCAAACTGCAAGTTCCTCTCCAAGCCACACATCATATTGATTTGGAGCTGTATCACTGTTCTTTCACTGTTGCTGGCTCAAAATTCTGGAACTCCCTTCCTCGCAGCGCTATGGGTGTACCTACATCAAATGGACTGCAATGGTTCAAGAAGGCAGCTCACTATCACCACCTCAAGGACAATTGGAGACAGGCAATAAATGTTGGCCTAGTCAATGGCACCCACATCCATAAACAAAATTTAAAAATGGGATCTATCTATGAATATAGATGTGTACAATGTAAAACAATGGGAATCCACATTGAATGGGAATTCATTTTTTGTGTTGTTGGTGCAGAAAACCTTGTGTACAGAAAACATGATTAATAAGAACCTTTGAAAAAGGCAGGTGCAAATGTTCAATAAACCGCCACTGGACCCTGGAAGAGGAAGCAAAAAAATAGGCAATGTTTTTATTCATGATTTCTACATAACAGTTAAATGTATGGTCAAGATTGGGAATAGACTATGCTGTATCCTGCAGTCAAATGGCCTTTTTAAACTCCTCTATAGAGAATGGCCACGGGAAGATTAACTGCAATCATTGAACCATGCCACAGCATGAATTATTACCTTCAAGAGAAGAATTAGGAAAATTCAGGGGAATAGTACTTGGGTTATAAAGTTCAAATATTAGTTATTGCTGTAGAGATGCAACTCAGAAAATAAAGGCCAAGCGTTTCTGTACTATTAATTTCCATTATTGCAGTGCATTATTTGTCTTGAAGTATCTCAATAAACATTTCAAAACACTGGTCACAAATAAACTACTTACTTATAATCTTATTACGGTTTGAATACTACTGTGCCATAGGCTAAACTCAGCTTTTGTTTCGACACATGTTCAACTGAATAAATACCTACCACATTGCAGTAGTGCTTAACGTAGACTTAAAGCAGGATGAATACAAAACAGATAACCAATAATTCTGCTCTTAGACAGTATGAATATAAAGGTCAGTTACAGTTTAATTGTTTTCATGCAAGTCTGCAGAAAACCTGGTCTCATCTTATTGCTATGATTAGCTTTTTGTTAGGTGGTGTTTGGTGTTATATGATTCTAATGAGAAAAGGTTGAAATGTACTACTGTGGCTAACACTCTTACAGAAGCTCATTTTTACAAAAGGTACATTCTAACAAAGAATGTTTTAAAGTTTGATCTCCGCTTCAATTTCTAATAATAAGAAAGACCAAATGATATACTCTTGTCAGCAATGTTGCAGTAAGAGCCTATTGTACCTTCTTCAGGAATCTGGTACAGCACAGCTCAGTTTGGTAAAATTGAAATGCTGAACAAAAAAAATGAAGGTAACACTTAATGCAATGTAAACCATTAACAACTGAAATATATTTTCTGTTAACAGGCAGATGTCAATAATTTGAAGAACTTCCTTTCCACTTTAAGGCTGGCTCACCGAGGTAGTGAAATAGAAACTATATCATTGTCCACTCTGGCTCCAGTTAAGACCACTGAAGTTGAAAAGCCAAAAGCCAAAATGGTAATCACGTCTAGAAAGGATTATCCTCTCACCACAAACTTCCCTTATTCTCTAGAATTTCTTCAGGTGTCCTACTGCAAACTAGCACGTGTGGATATGCGTATGCTTTGCCTTCGAAAACTGCGGAAGCTAGATCTTAGCAATAACCATATACGCAAACTTCCAGCTACCATCGGAGATCTCGCTTGTCTGTCTGAGCTTGTTTTGCACAATAACCATTTGGAGACATTCAGTGTTACATTGTGTAGCTCCACGTTGCAGAAATCTCTGCAATTTTTAGATTTGAGCCACAACAGATTGCGTGCTCTGCCTGTTCAGTTCTGTCAACTACAAGAACTCATTCACCTAAAGCTTGATGACAACGAGTTACTCCGGCTTCCTTACAGGATTGGGCAGCTAACTAAGCTTCGCTTCCTCTCAGCAGCGCGCAACAAATTGCCTTATCTTCCATGTGATTTCCAGAAGTTGTGCCTTGAGAATGTGGATCTATTTGGAAATCTTTTTGAACAACCTAATCCGCTGGCTCCAACAATTCAACTGCAGATTCCAATGACCCTATTAGAGATGGCAGCAAGAGCAACAGTAAATTACAGGTAAGGAAATTTAATGAAACAAGTAGATGCAGCTTTTAATAATGGCTTAACCCATTCGTTGAGCAGCAACTTCACTTTGACCACATTAGAAATATGTTTCCCTTTAAATTCAGCCAAGTACTGGATCGTTATACAAGGATTATTAGTATTGCAATACAGAAGAAGAACACCAAACAACAGATATAAAGCAGTGTGACTTCAGCTGTTCACTGCTGTTGAATTGCAGCTGAATGATTCACAGAGTTCTATTACTTCTCTGCCAGCTACAATGTTGATTCTAAACACAAATTTGCTTTGAGGTTATTTCTAGCTGGCACTTTAAAGCAAAAAGAATAAGCACCAGAAAGCTCTTGTCTATAAGAGGTGCTCGATGAATAAAAATTAACAAAATGTTTTACTTAAAATCCAAAGCAAAATGTATTACTACATTTGTAACGTCTCTCTGGATTGGAAGAATAACCTCCCCTACTATTCTATCATTGAATCTTTCAGTGCAGAAGGACCCCATTTAGCCCATTGAGTCTGCACTGACCACAATTTCCCCCAGGCACTATCCCCAGAACCCCATGCATTTACTCTAGCTAGTCCCCCTGACACTAAAGGGCAATTTGGCATGGCCAATCCACCTAACCCGCACGTCTTTGGACTGTGGGAGGAAACCGGAGCACCTGGAGGAAACCCACACAGACGTGGGGAGAATGTGCAAACTCCACACAGACAGTGACCCAAGCTGGGAATTGAACCCGGGTCCCTGGTGCTGTGAGGCAGCAGTGCCAACCACTGTGCCACCCCAAACATCTCCCACAATACTCTCCACCCAGCAGGCGGACTCAAATTTTGGGTCGGATGTTAGCAGTATTACTGACCAGACAACAATTGTCAGCAGGTTATTTGACCTTGGACTATGGGAGGGACCAGAGCTGGTCTAGTCTCACTATACTTTAAGCAGAGATCGCTAGGCAACAATTAGGATTTGAAAAACCTGGTTAATATTCATCACCTCTGACAGCCCATACGAACCATCAACCAAAGCCTAAGGAATCCAAAGCAAATTATCTGCAATGCCACCGCAGCTAAAAGCAGGTGTAGGCCATTTGGCCCTTTGAGTCTGCTCAGCCATTCATTTTGATCATGGCTGATCATCGAATTCAATATCCTGATCCTCCCTTTCCCACCCACCCCCCCCCCCCCCCCCCCCAATATCCCTTGATCCCATTAGTCCCGATAGCTATATCTAATTTCGTCAGACAATGTTTTGGCCTCAACTGCATTCTGTGATAATGAATTCCACACATTCACCACCCTGTGGGTGAGAACTTAGCAAAGCCTGCTGGAGCTCCCAGAATCAGGAATTTAGTAGGCTGTGTCAAACTGAAGGTACTCTTTTTGCATTGAAAGTTGTTAGTTTCTCCCTTGCCCAAGATGAATGCTCTGCGCCTGATATGAGGGTGGAGACTTTGACTATTGGGGAAAGCTTGGGTTCAGACCTATGACTTGAATGGGAAGCTGATATACCAATCGTACAGATTCTGAGCTGCCTTTAGGTTTTTTTTTAGCAAATTCCTTCAGAAAGCACAATCTATTTCTTTGGTAGTTTGCTAAACCTGGAGCACTCAGCATTCTATAATGTAAACATACAACAATATGTGGAAACTCAGAGTAGGTATTGTATTCAACTTTCTTATTCACTACGTTTTCAATTACACCCATCAGCAAAATTACCTGGGATGGAGTTGTTGCATGTATTGCATTTGAGATTCGCTCCTTTTATATCTTGCTCTTTAGCTATTGATGTATTTTTTAACTAATTACATTTTCTTTTATTATAAAGAATTGCTTATGGACCACATATGCTTCCAGCTCACCTATGTCAAGATCTGGATTTGACTAAAACCTGCCTTTGCAGAAGACCTTGCTTGAACTCTTTCATTCAAGTGGTTGTAAATCTGAACTTACACCAAGTCTCCCATACTGTAGTTCTTGTGGACAACATGGGTGGCACTGAGGCCCCAGTTCTCTGTTACTTCTGTTCGTTAACCTGCTACTCTGAGTTCCTTGACAAATATCAACAACGCAACAGATGATCAGTGTGAAATATTGTAGGTAAATGGTAGGTTGCAGTATATTTCCGAGATGCTTTAATTTTAAGAACTTGTATTAATGAGAGATGAGCAAAATCCTCACGAATGTACTTGATGGCTATTCAGCCGTCAGATCCAGCCTTGTTGCATATTCCTATGGTGACTGAAGTTGAAAAAAATGTCCATTTTAAGAACACTACAAACTATCTGAACTCCAAATCAGTGACTGGGACTGAACTTTTAACTTTAAGCTTCATGTCTTGAGTTGAAATGATATTCAGCAGTTTGGGTGGTATATTTTGGAATCTTGCATTAAGCCTGTTTTCATAGAAAAAGTTTAGTATTTGAGGCTGTTTGCAATACCTTTTTTAAGAATTAAATTTGAAGTGGGCCATGAAATTGTGTACAAGTTAAGTTGTGCTTAACTATAGTTTATAAAAAGGAACATAACAGTATTCAGTGTATATAGATCACTGGCTGGATCATTTTCCTACAGCAGTGTTTAAGCTTGAAGATTACAGTTCTCTTTTTTTATTGACGACACTGTAATGTATAAGGAATTTGTTCCAGTGTATTTAGTATTGTCATTTATATTTAATAAAAATTAACTTAATTCTGTGTTGTGTCCACTAAAATTATATCAGACAGACCAATATTAAGACTGGTTATAACATGAAGCATCCTTGGGATTTTTAATTCCTTGTACAATTTTGTATATCACATGTTTTATCATAAGTGATTTTCTATAAAGGGAAAATGTGTTGCATCTTGCAATTTAGATGTGTTAACAATTTAGTCAACAGCAATGGTAGATCTAGCTTCAAGATGCCAAATATCTGCACTTCCCAGTTTCAGCAGCACCTCTCATGTGAAGATGTGTGAATCCGTACTTCTCTACATTTAACCAGTTTCATTGCCAACACTGCACAACGTCTAAATGTAAGGTTTTAACCACAAGTTATATATCTGGAGCTTTACTTCCTGTCAGAAACATCACATTTTTCATAAATAACATCTGCTACACAGAGCTGTGTATCCATTTTTCAGTACATGTTCATTGTTCTGCATCCAGTGATGCTTGGTTTTACCAATTTTATTCACTGATTTGTTAATCTCCTAAAACACTGCAGAGTCAAATCCAAGTGTAATACCAGGTGAAGTGTGTGTGTTAGTTAGTTAGTTAGTGTGTTAGTTGGTGTGTTAGTTAATGTGTTCATTTGTTAACTGTGCCATAGTCTACCTCTAAATCCAATAATTAATTATCAGATAATTACGTTCTGGGTTCATTGATGAATCGCACTGAGTATTATAGAATTGGCTCACCCTTCCAGTGCTCATTTCAATTTTTGACCCATTTTCCCTTTAAGTTTTGCTGAATTTGCTAAAATGCATGTTATTGGCCAGAGGAGGGGCAGGCACATGGCCGCTGAGTTGGAGATCACATCAGATAGGTAACCATTCGTGTAATGGAAAAAATCTGTGCCAGAAAAGATGGATGAAGTAGAAGAAATATCACATTGGAAGGTCGTTTGAAATTCTTCTGTGACATTGCTGCATTATTGAGCCCCTGAGCAAAGTTGTTAGTACAGCCCAATAGCTTAGTGTGAGTGGGCCCGACAGTGAGGAAGTGGAGAGTATTCCATCACTCTTAGGCATTGTAGGTGGTGGACAGTCTCTGGGGGGGGGTCTGGTGAGTTACTCTCCGCAGAATTCCTAGCCTCTGGCCTGCTTGTAAAGAAGGTAAATTCCCATGGGATACAGGGTAATTTGATAAAGTGGATTCAAAATAGGCTCAGTTGTAGAAGACAGAGGGTGATGACAGAAGGCTGCTTTAGTGATTGGAAGCCAGTGGCGAACCACAGGAATCAGTGTTGGGCTCCCTATTATTCATCATTTTTTAAAATAACTGATGTTAGTTAATCCTACCCCCGTAGGATTAGTAAATTTGCAGATTACACAAAGATTGGACAGATGGTTAACAGTGAGGCGGAATGTCTTGGGCTACAAGAAGATATATACAAAATGGCCAAATGGGCAGAGAAGTGGCAGATGGAATTTAACCACAAAGTGTGAGGTGATACACTTTGAAAGGAGTAATTTGACAAGGAAGTACTCAATGAATGGTAGGACACTAGGAAGTTCAGTGGAACAAAGGAACGTTGGCATGTTTGTCTACAGATCTCTGAAAGCGGAAAGGCATGTTAGAGTGGTGAAAAAGGCATATGGGTCACTTGCCTTTATCAATCAAGGCATAGATTACAAAAACAAAAGTCATGTTGGAGTTGTATAGAACTTTGGTGAGGCCACAGCCAGAGTACTGTGTGCTGTTCTGATCACCACATTATCAGAAGGATGTGATTGCACTGGAAGGGGTGCAGAGGAGATTCACCAGGATGCTGCCTGGGATGGAATATTTAAGTTATGAAGAGAGGTTGCATAGACTTGGGTTGTTTTCTTAGGAGCAGAGAAGACTGAGGAGCAATCTGATCGAGATGTACAAGATTATGAGAGGCATGGACAGAGTGGATAAGGAGCAGCTGTTCTCCTTAGTTGAAGGGTCAGTCACAAAGGGACATAGGTTCAAGGTGAGGGGCAGGAGGTTTTGGGGGATGTGAAGAAAAGCTTTTTTACCCAGAGGGTGGTGACGGTCTGGAATGCGCTGCCTGGGAGAGTGGTAGAGACGGGTTGCCTCACATCCTTTAAAAACTATCTGGATGAGCACTTGGCCCATAGCCCTGAATGTTATATGCCAAGTGCTGACAGATGTGATTAGGCGGGAGTTCAGGTGTTTCTAATGTGTCAGTGCGAACTCGATGGGGCTCTTCTGTGCTGTATGATGCTATGCTGTTTTAGCTACAGTATTTGTATGGCTGGCCAATTTCAACTTCTGGTCAGCGGTAACCCTCAAGCTACTGACAGAATTGAGACTTTTAAATCTGAATTTAAATTCTCAAAATGGACATGGATTATCAACATGAATTCTGGCTGACTAGTCCAGTAACATAGCACCACATTACTGTACCATGAACCGATACTCTCTTCACCCAAGAAATACTGTCTTCCATGACCCCCATAAATTTCACATACTTGGCAGAAGACAGCAATCTGTCTAATCCATTAAATGCAGGTACATACCAGCCAAATCAGATAATGACTGTGATGTTAAAATCCAAATAAATATAGATACTACATGTTAATAGCTGTCTTTTGAAACTGACTCATTGTAATCAGAACAATTACATACCCAGACTCGTCCTGACAACACAACGGAGTTTTACAGCCACACATGCAATCAACTACTGTACACAATCAGAAACTTGATGTAAGCATAGGAACTTCCATTGCATGCAGGACATTCCTTTCCTATTCAGTTAGTCGGGGGGGGGGGGGGGAGGGGGAATTAAACATCTATGAATAAATAGATGCTGCGGTACTGATTGTCCTCTGACAATGACAAAACATGAGGAAGCCACCCAAACAAGTTACAAAGACCATTTGTTCCCAAGACAGTGTACATGCAAATAAGGAGTAGGATATTCAACCCCACAAGCCTGTTCTGCCACTTAATAAGATCTGCAATCTTTCTTTCCAAGAAAAATCCCATAGTGGGGACATTATTGTTGCCAAAGAAAATAGTCACAGCCCTGTCACTTGGAATCTTCAAGACCTGGCTTGACCTAAATTTCCATTTATAGGTTTTTCATTATCAGCGGATCATATCTGGTTCAGCTAATGCCAACCACATTCAAAACTATTGGCAAGATACAGATATTAACTATGATGTCAACACCCAAAGTATAAGTATAATGGATGTTGGCCCCTCTTTCCGACACGATTTAAAATTTATTTATTAGTGTCATGCTTACATTAACACTGCAATGAAGTTACCTGTTCGCGGACACTGAGGCAGAATTTAGCATAGCCAATGCACCTAACCAGCCCGTCTTTCAGACTGGAAGGAAACCGCAGCACCTGAAAGAAACCCACGCAGCCACAGGGAGAACATATAGACTCCGCAGAATGACCCAAGCTGGGAATTGGTCCCAGGTGCTGTGAGGCAACAGTGCTAACCACAGTAGTGCCCTGGCATTGTGGGATGGACACTCTTTTCAATTTGTGGAACCCACACATTTATTGTGTTCTTTTTTAAGCGTTTCTATTTATGATGAGACCAACAGCCTTTCTTTGGAAGGAGGGAGGATATATATCACTTGCCATTTAGACTGACACTTCTGGAGGACAGGAAACCGGTTTAGAATCATAGAAACCCTAAAGTGCAGAAAGAGGCCATTTGGTCCATCGAGTCTGCACCGACCACAATCCCACCCAGGCCCTACCCCCATATCCTTACATATTTACCCGCTAATCCCTCTAACCTACGCATCTCAGGACACTAAGGGGCAATTTTTAGCAGAGCCAATCAACCTAACCCGCACATCTTTGGACTGTGGGAGGAAACCGGAGCACCCGGGGGAAACCCACGCAGACACGGGGAGAACGTGCAGACTCCACACAGACAGTGACCCAAGCCGGGAATCGAACCCAGGACCTTGGAGCTGTGAAGCCGCAATGCTAACCACTGTGCGACCGTGCCGCCCTCAGAACCCAGCCAGTCGGATCAGATTTCAGACAAGAACAAGGTACTCATTACACAATCGCAAGTAAATTATAGACTTAACTCAGAAAATGTAGCATCCGTGGAGAGGGGAACAAGGTCAACGTTTCAGGTGGTTGACCCTTCCCTCTCCACCGATGCTAGAGAGTATTTCCCGCATTTTCTGTTTTTATTTGAGATTCACAGCATTGGGATATTTGGCTCTGGTTGCAATAAGTTGCTTTCAGCGCCTGAGGTGCTGATTCCAGTAAATCCGCAGTAAACACAACGCAACCAGCTTGTCACTGACGTCATCTGTCCGCGCCGCCCAGAATGTTCTGGGCGCCGCCTTCGAGACCGAGAGTGGCCAATCAGCGTGAGGGTAGACGGTGATGGACAAGTGAGCCGACCATACAGTATCGGCCTTGTGGGCGGTGATGGACAGGCGAGCGGGCCATACAACATTGGCCTTGCGGTGATGAACAGGCGAGCTGACCATACAGCAGTGGCCTTGCGGTGATGGACAGGCGGACGGACCATACAGCATCGGCCTTGTATGTGTGGGTGGGCAGTGATGGACAGGCGAGCGGACCATACAGCATCGGCCTTGTGTGCGGTTCCCAGCGAGCGCTCCAATGGGGAGGGGCTGTGGCGGGCGGAAGGGGCGGGGTGATAGTTGGCGGCTGCGCAGACGCTGGGAGGCAGGTGAGGAGCGGGTGAGGCCGTTAGCGGGCCGAATGTCGGCTTCGATTCAAATTCTGAGGCGGAGCGGCGGGGGAGGGAGTGGCTGAGGGGAGGGAGCTCTTCCTGGCCGCATCCCGACCCGGAATCACCCCGCCCTCCGTACTGCCTTAGGCTCTCTTCCGGGAGAGAGAGAGAGGCTGCCGGAGCGGCTGTGGCCTTCTTCACAGTGTGTCTTCCCCCTCACCCCCCAGGCTGCCTTGTCCCTGGGCCTCGGAGTAAAGTGAGGCGGCAGTGCCGGCTGGAAGGGCTGTAGTTGTGGGATGGCAGCGTGCCTGACGCCGGGTGGCCGGCTGTGTGGCGGATCCCGCCGCGGGTTATAATCGGAAGTTCCCTCCCTCCCTCTGTCTCTGAATCGCTGTTTCTCACTAACTCGCTGCTCTCAGTCACAAGGCGGGGTGGGGGGGTCGCCGCTCGCTCGCTCCCCTCGGCCGCTCAACATGAGGTTCCGCATCTACAAGAGGAAGGTGCTGCTGCTGGCTCTGGTCGTGCTGGTCGCCGCCTTCGCCTTCTGGAGCGGCGGGAAGCCCAGGAAGAGCGAAGCCTTTCCCAGGGACGAGGAGACGTCGCGAGGCGGCGGCGGGCGGACGGGCGGCGCACAGCCGGCCAGGAGAGCTTCCAACGAGTCGCAGGCGGGCCGGTTCGAGCGGCCCGAGGTCGACAACCTGACCCTGGTGTACCGCGGCATCGTCTACCAGCTGAACTTCGACCAGACCGTCCGAAACCAGGACACCGTCAAGGCGCGTCCCGCAAACGACTTGGTGCTGGTGGTGCAGGTCCACAACCGGCCCGAGTACCTGCAGCTCCTCGTCAACTCGCTCCGCAAGGCCAAGGGGATAGAAAACGTCCTGCTCATCTTCAGCCACGACTTCTGGTCCCCGCAGATCAACCAAATCGTGGCCTCCGTCGACTTTTGCCAAGTGCTGCAGATATTCTTCCCGTTCAGCATCCAGCTGTATCCCAACGAATTCCCGGGACACGATCCCAGAGACTGCCCCCGCGACATAAGCAAGGCCAATGCTTTCAAAATGGGCTGCATCAACGCTGAGTATCCGGACTCATTTGGCCACTATCGCGAATCCAAATTCTGCCAGACCAAACATCACTGGTGGTGGAAGTTGCATTTCGTGTGGGAAAGGGTAAAAGTTTTGGAAGATCATAAGGGTTTGGTGCTCTTCATTGAAGAAGACCACTATTTGTCACCCGATTTCTATTACGTCTTGAAGGATATGTGGCGTCTAAAGGCTGAAAGTTGCCCCGACTGTGACATATTGTCCCTAGGTACATACGTACGTGTCAGCGATTTCACAGATAAAACCAGTAAAGTGGAAGTGAAAACCTGGCGATCAACAGAACACAACATGGGCATGGCTATGACTAGAGACACGTATCAAAAAATGATTGCGTGCACAGATACTTTCTGTGAGTATGATGACTACAACTGGGACTGGACATTACAGTATTTAACTGTGTCCTGTTTGCCTCGGTACTGGAAGGTTATGGTGTGTGAAGCACCCCGTATTTTCCATGCCGGAGATTGTGGTATGCATCACAAGAAAGCTTGCATGCCATCTGTTGAAATTTCTAAAATTGACAGAATTATAAGCGGCAACATGCAGCATTTGTTTCCCGAAACCATGACAATAAGTGAAATATATCCATTGGCGGCAATCAGCCCACATGTAAAAAATGGAGGGTGGGGAGATATTAGGGACCATGAACTTTGTGCCAGCTACCGTCGGCTCCAGTAATGATGTAACAAATTTCCATAACAGATCATGTTTTTAATAGTTGTTTAGCTTTCTCCTGTTATAAAAATACAGCAATTGGATACAATCCTTGACTTTCAAAATTCTAACTAAATGGCTGCCCTGATGGCTCAGTTAGTAAATACACCGAGAAGGTGTGATATTGAGCTTTACTGTGGTGGCCCCAGGTAAACCTGGTCTGTGATAAGTAAGGCCTCTGGGTTAACGAGGAAAATTCAGCCATGGTGCCCATTTCTGATCACTATCCAGTGACCATGCTGGAAATTTAATTTTGACAACGTTGGATAAGGACCGATTTGGCTCGGCTGCCCAAATTTGAATATAGCTTTGTTGACACTCACTGACTGGGCTTGCATTTGAAAAATAAAGTGCTGGAGAACTACTGGTGCCTGTGGAGCTGTACCCAGCCATGAGTCACTGCCTTTTACAAGAAGTGCAGCAGGAAGATGCATTTTGTTTTTTTTAAAAGAAAATAAGAGTTACCATTTTCTTCATTAACTTTATGGATGTTCTGGTGACTGAAGAAAAGAAAATGGTGTATGCAACTTTTAAGAAGGCAAAGAAGCCAAAGGTGCTCATTTCATGCTGTGGGTGTAATTTCACAGTTCTGTTTTCATTGTTTAGTTAACTTTACAGATGAGACGACTTTAGCTCAGTGTTGTCACTCTGCTATTTCAATGTATCAGGACTACAAGAAATATACCACACAGTAATATGCCTTAATGTGTGGAATACTAGTGAATAAATCTATCACCAAGTTACTTTCACCACCAGTAACAAACCCGCAACCAGAAATACGTACTTAGTATTATATAAAGCTCAAAAATTCTCCCTTCATATAATGCCTAGAATTGAAAAAGTGAAGGCACTGGGTGTCTTTAAAAGTTCAAGTGGAATTGATATGAAAAATTCAAAAGTGCCCCATTGTTTGCTCAAGTTTTAGTAAAGGAAAGATATCACCCACTGTGGCTGTGAAAATTTTGGCCACTCACCAGTAAACTATTGATATCTTAGTGACAATACTGTTCTCTTAAAGCACAAATCTGTAACTGAGACAACAATGCAGTGTTTTCAGTTAAATGTTAATAATAGCATTCAAAAAACTGGCATGTCTATTTTCCCCAGTAGTTGGAATTAATCGGGTTCAGCCGACTTAGCAGATGTTGCCTCATGGCACTTTGAAATACCTGAAGTGGTCCACTGTTTAAAAGCAAATGCCTTGGTTGTAATTTTTTTTGTATTTCATGTACAGCCAACTCAAATAAAAGGATCAGAAAAGCAATTCTTTGTAAATAGTATCTCCTACGTTTCACAACGTGCTTAGGCTTTTCTTTATCTTGTTACTACACTGCAATTTGCTTTTTGAACACATTTCTTCCCTATATCAGTTGCACCACTGCAATTTAAAAGTTATAAGGGTAGAAGGAAAGAGATATGGGGCAATTTTTTTTCTAAAGTATTTACACATTCTACATAGGAAAATAAAAACTGACATAATTATTCATTCACAGATGTGTGTTGCTAGCAAGGCCAACATTCATTACCCATCCCCAGCTCCCTTTGAGAAGCTGGCTGTAAGCCGACACCTTGAACTGCTGTAGTCCATGTGCTACAGGTACACTCACAGTGCTGTTTTTGAGTTTCAGGATGTGCTCATAGAAATATATTTTCCCATATGGAAACTGTTGAGTAAGATTGTCCATGCTGCTATGTCATTCTAGCAGTATCGCCTATTGGGAGCACCACCTTGTGCCGGTGTGACTGAGCAACAACTTTGGATCAAAATTCAAACTCTGGGATACGGAGATACCAATCTATTATCCGTGGCAATTTACTTTTTGTTTCCTGTAGAGCAGCACAAAAATATTCTCTACTTGTAATATCACTGGAATAGTTCAGCAAAACCCTACTCTTGCCTCAAAAATGTCATGTCAGGTATGAAAAGGTCATCCATTTAGATGTGTGCATTTTTCCTTTAGCCTTCTCTACTCAACCAGTTTCATATCTATCACAAGATTCATCTTCTACCCCCTTGATCCACTTATTCAATTCCTGGCTCTCACACAAACTAATCTTGTTAAGGTCTTGCGGCACTGTCTATTTTCCTTTCAAAACCACCAAAATTGCTTCATTCCTCACCAAACAAAATACTCCCTAGCACTGGTTTATCTGTGGTTTCCAGCTACCACTTTCTCAGGCATTGTGTCTCCTTTCAAAACTGCTATCTTTATCCCATTCCTCAATAAAAAAAAATATGGTTTACCTCCAGCAATTATTACTCCATCACCAATCTCCCTTTTTCTGAGGTCCTTGAATTTGCTATTGCTCTCAGTATCATATCCAACTTTCTCTATTCAATTCCCTTTAATCTTACTTCACTGCTGCAGTGCGGCTATCCTTGCTAAACTTAAGACTTGACATTGTCAGTGCTTGTAATAGGTTATCCTCCATTCTCCAACTGTTAATGCAGTTAACCATGCCATTTTGTCCAGATGCTCTGTTTTCCATTTTATGATGTGGAGATGCCGGCGTTGGACTGGGGTAAACACAGTAAGAAGTTTAACAACACCAGGTTAAAGTCCAACAGGTTTATTTGGTAGCAAAAGCCACACAAGCTTTCGAGGCTCTGAGCCCCTTCTTCAGGTGAGTGGGAATTCTGTTCACAAACAGAACTTATAAGACACAGACTCAATTTACATGAATAATGGTTGGAATGCGAATACTTACAACTAATCCAGTCTTTAAGAAACAAAACAATGGGAGTGGAGAGAGCATCAAGACAGGCTAAAAAGATGTGTATTGTCTCCAGACAAGACAGCCAGTGAAACTCTGCAGGTCCACGCAACTGTGGGAGTTACAAATAGTGTGACATAAATTCTGATTCTAGGATCGCATGATAAAGACTCAGGAGGAAAAAAGCAGAAATATTTATGTGAAATAGTGTGACATAAACCCAATATCCCGGTTGAGGCCGTCCTTGTGTGTGCGGAACCTGGCTATCAGTTTCTGCTCAGCGACTCTGCGCTGTCGTGTGTCGCGAAGGCCGCCTTGGAGAACGCTTACCCGAATATCAGAGGCCGAATGCCCGTGACCGCTGAAGTGCTCCCCAACAGGAAGAGAACAGTCTTGCCTGGTGATTGTCGAGCGGTGTTCATTCATCCGTTGTCGCAGCGTCTGCATAGTTTCCCCAATGTACCATGCCTCGGGACATCCTTTCTTGCAGCGTATCAGGTAGACAACGTTGGCCGAGTTGCAAGAGTATGTACCGTGTACCTGGTGGATGGTGTTCTCACGTGAGATGATGGCATCTGTGTCGATGATCCGGCACGTCTTGCAGAGGTTGCTGTGGCAGGGTTGTGTGGTGTCTTGGTCACTGTTCTCCTGAAGGCTGGGTAGTTTGCTGCGGACAATGGTCTGTTTGAGGTTGTGCGGTTGTTTGAAGGCAAGAAGTGGGGGTGTGGGGATGGCCTTGGCGAGATGTTCGTCTTCATCAATGACATGTTGAAGGCTCCGGAGGAGATGCCGTAGCTTCTCCGCTCCGGGGAAGTACTGGACAACGAAGGGTACTCTGTCCACTGTGTCCCGTGTTTGTCTTCTGAGGAGGTCGGTGCGGTTTTTCGCTGTGGCGCGTTGGAACTGTTGATCAATGAGTCTAGCGCCATATCCTGTTCTTATGAGGGCATCTTTCAGCGTCTGGAGGTGTCTGTTGCGATCCTCCTCATCCGAGCAGATCCTGTGTATACGGAGGGCTTGTCCGTAGGGGATGGCTTCTTTAACGTGTTTAGGGTGGAAGCTGGAGAAGTGGAGCATCGTGAGGTTATCCGTGGGCTTGCGGTACAGTGAGGTGCTGAGGTGACCGTCCTTAATGGAGATGCGCGTGTCCAAGAATGCAACCGATTCCGGAGAGTAGTCTATGGTGAGCCTGATGGTGGGATGGAACTTGTTGATGTCATCATAGAGTTGTTTCAGTGATTGTTCACCATGAGTCCAAAGGAAGAAAATGTCATCGATGTATCTAGTGTATAGCACCGGTTGAAGACAAACACGGGACACAGTGGACAGAGTACCCTTCGTTGTCCAGTACTTCCCCGGAGCGGAGAAGCTACGGCATCTCCTCCGGAGCCTTCAACATGTCATTGATGAAGACGAACATCTCGCCAAGGCCATCCCCACACCCCCACTTCTTGCCTTCAAACAACCGCACAACCTCAAACAGACCATTGTCCGCAGCAAACTACCCAGCCTTCAGGAGAACAGTGACCAAGACACCACACAACCCTGCCACAGCAACCTCTGCAAGACGTGCCGGATCATCGACACAGATGCCATCATCTCACGTGAGAACACCATCCACCAGGTACACGGTACATACTCTTGCAACTCGGCCAACGTTGTCTACCTGATACGCTGCAAGAAAGGATGTCCCGAGGCATGGTACATTGGGGAAACTATGCAGACGCTGCGACAACGGATGAATGAACACCGCTCGACAATCACCAGGCAAGACTGTTCTCTTCCTGTTGGGGAGCACTTCAGCGGTCACGGGCATTCGGCCTCTGATATTCGGGTAAGCGTTCTCCAAGGCGGCCTTCGCGACACACGACAGCGCAGAGTCGCTGAGCAGAAACTGATAGCCAGGTTCCGCACACACAAGGACGGCCTCAACCGGGATATTGGGTTTATGTCACACTATTTCACATAAATATTTCTGCTTTTTTCCTCCTGAGTCTTTATCATGCGATCCTAGAATCAGAATTTATGTCACACTATTTGTAACTCCCACAGTTGCGTGGACCTGCAGAGTTTCACTGGCTGTCTTGTCTGGAGACAATACACATCTTTTTAGCCTGTCTTGATGCTCTCTCCACTCCCATTGTTTTGTTTCTTAAAGACTGGATTAGTTGTAAGTATTCGCATTCCAACCATTATTCATGTAAATTGAGTCTGTGTCTTATAAGTTCTGTTTGTGAACAGAATTCCCACTCACCTGAAGAAGGGGCTCAGAGCCTCGAAAGCTTGTGTGGCTTTTGCTACCAAATAAACCTGTTGGACTTTAACCTGGTGTTGTTAAACTTCTTACTGTATTCCATTTTATGGCCCTACTTCCATATGATTTCACTCTTACCATTCCATATAGTATTCCTGGCAATTACTATTTGCATGCTACGCCATAAACTCTGGAATTGCAAGGTTCCTGTGTTTGCTCATCCATTTTCCTCATGCCGACCTTTCAGAATATGCAACAAGAGAAAACATAACATCTCATTTTAATATAATGAAATGATCCAAGAAACTTCACAGACGCGTCATAAAGCATAACAGGACGCTGTATAATAAGTTGGGTGTTTGGTGAAGAGTAGGAGGAAGTATTCGTTTTTCAGCCTCCAGCAGTAGGTTGAGTTTTGTTCCTTTGTTTCCAAGCTAGGAGAGAGCAACTCGACTCGTAAGCTAATTGGTCACTGGATATCCAGTATCCATTGTAGGGGGCTGTGTAAATAGCTGCATAAAAAACATGCAAGTTTTAATTAACCCTTAATTACTTATAAGGAGATGATTGTTTTTATTCTTTCAACAGACATGGGTATTGCTGGCTAGATCAGCATTTTTATTGTGCATCCTTAATTGCCTTTGAGAGGGTGATGGTGGATTGCCGCCTTGAAACCCTGCAGATCTTCTGGTACAGGAACAGTAGTGCTGTTAGGAAGGGAGGTCCAAGATTTTGATCAGTAATAGTGAAGCAACGGCAATATTGTTCCAAGTCACAATGACATGTGGCTTGAAAGGAGCTTATAGGTGATGGTGTTCCCATGCATCTGCTGCCCTTGTCTTAGGTGATCAAAGGGTTTTGAAGGAGCTGTCAAATGCTGTGTTGCTGCAGTGTATCTTGTATGTGGTACACACTGCTGCCACTGTGTTGATTTTAAGTTTATTTGTGTCACAAGTAGGCTTACATTAACATTGCAATGAAGTTACTGTGAAAATCTCCTAGTCACCACACTCCGACTGGTTGGTTACATTGAGGGAGAATTTAGCATGGCCAATGCACCTAACCAGCACGATATTGGCGTGAGTGAATGGAGAAGGTGGTAGATGGGAAAACAACCCCAGCCTAACCCGGCCCCTCTCTTCATAGCTGAAACACCCCAACCCAGGCAACATCCGGGTGAATCTCTTATGTACCCTTTCTAGTGCAATCACACCCTACCTATAGTGTGATTACCAGAATTGCACGCAGTAATCTAGCTGTGGCCTAACAAGCATTTTATACAACTCCCATCATAACCTTCCTGCTCCTATATTTTATGCCTTTGCTGATAAATTCCATATGCCTTTAACCACCTTATCTACCTGTCCTGATGCCTTTGGGAATCTTTGGACATGCACCCTAATGTTCCTCTGTACTTCCTAGCATCCTATCATTCATTATGTATTCCCTTGTCTTGTTAGTCCTCTCAAAATGCATCACCTCACACTTTTCAGGGTTAAATTCCATTTGCCCTTGATCTGACCAGCCTGCCTAAATCATCCTGTAATCTAAGGCTTTCCTCCTCAATTTACCACACCACCAATTTTCGTGTCATCTGCAAAATCATATCTCCTACATTCACATCTAGATCATTGATGTACACTACAAACAACAAGGGACCACCACCAATCCCTGCAGTACACCATTGCACAAAGGCTTCCAGTCACAAAAACAACCTTTGATCATCACCACCTGCCTCCTGCGACTTAGCTAATTTTGGATCCAAATTGCCCTAGATCGCATGCAGGGAAGCCATATCAAATACATCAACTGCACGACCCTTATCTACATACCTAGTCACCTTGAAAAATCAATCAAATTTGTTAGACTTGATTTCGCCATCGCATTCCTGACTTGGTACCATGTCGATAGTGGATATGCTTTGGGGAGTCAGGAGGTGAGTTACTCCCTGCAGAGTTCCCAGCCTCTGACCTGCAGCCACAGTATTTATATAACTGGTCCAGTTCCATTTCTCTTTTTATTCATTCATGGGATATGAATGTAGTTGACTGACCAGCATTTACAGGCAGCATGATGGCACAGTGGTTAGCACTGCTGCCTCACAGTGCCAGGGACCCAGGTTCAATTTTGGCTGCTGGTCATTGTCTGTGTGGAGTTTGCACATTCTCCCCATGTCTGCGTTGGTTTCCTCCAGGTGCCCTGGTTTCCTCCCATACTCCAAAGATGTGCATGTTAGGCTGATTGGCCATGCTAAATTGCTTCTTAGTGTCGGGATAAGCAGAGTAAATACATGGGATTATGGGGACAGGGCCTGGGTGGGATTGTTGTTGCAGTCTCAATGGGCCAAATGGCCTCCTTCTGCACAAGGGGGATTCTATGATTTATTGCCCATGCCTAGATGCCCGTGTTCAAAAGGCAGTTGAGAGTCAACCACATTGCCATGGCTCTGGAGTCACATGTAGGCCAGGCCAGGCAAGGACAGCAGATTTCCTTCCCTAAAGTACATTAGTGAACCAGATGGGTTTTTCCGACAATCAACAATGGTTTCATGGTCATCAGTAGATGAATTCAAATTCCAACATCTGCCGTGGTGGGATTCAAACCTGGGTTCCCAGAACCCTAGCTGAGTTTCTGAATTAATAGTCTAACGATAACATAACTAGGCCATTGCCTCCCCCTTGTCAATGCTAACCCCCCCAGGATGTTTATGGTGGGGGATTCAGAGATAGTAATGCTATTGAATGTCAAGGGGAGATGGTTAGATTCTCTCTTGTTGGAGATGGTCATTCCCTGGCATTTGAATGTTACTTGCCACTTATCAGCCCAAGCTTGAATGTTGTCTTGCTGCATTTGGACATGATCTGCTTCAGTATCTGTGCAATCATCAATGAACATCCCCACTTCCAACCTTATGATGGAGTGAAAGTCATTAATGAAACAGCCGAAAATGTTTGAGCCTAGTAAGTCCTGCAGTGATGTCCTGGGACTGAGATGATTGACATCCAACAACCACTACCCTCTTCATTTATACCAGGTATGATTCCAACCAGCGGAGAGTTTTCCACCTGATTCCCATTGACTCCAGTTTTGCTAGAGCTCCTTGATGCCACATTCAGTCAAATGTTGCCTTGATGACAAGGGCAGTCACTCTTGCCTTTCCTCTTGAGTTCAGCTCTTTTATCCATGTTTGGACTGAGGCTGTAATGAGATCAAGAGTTGAGTGTCCCTGGTGGAATCCAAAACTGAGCATCAGTAAGCGGATTATTGCTGAATAAATGCCACTTGATAGCACTGTTGAAAAGTCCATCCAACACTTTGCTGGATCAAGAGTAGACTGATGGGGTGGTAATTCGCCTGGTTGGATTTGCCCTTTCTGTGGACAGGATGTATGGGCACTTTTTCATATTTGCTGGGTAAATGCAAGTGTTGTAGCTGCACTGGAACAGTAAGTGCACAGCTAGGTCTGGAGCAGAAGTCTTTTGTATCATTGCAGAATATTGTCAGAGTCTTTGCAATATTCAGTGCTTTCAATCGTTTCTTGATATCGTGGGGAGTGAATTGAATTGGCTGAAGACTGACATCTGTGAAGCTGGGAACGTTAGGAGGAGGCCGAAATGGATTTTTTGCTTGGCACTTCTGGCTAAAAATTGTTGCAAATGCTTCAGTTTAGTCTTTTGCACTGATGTATTGGGTTCCGCCGTCATTGAAGGATATTTATGGAGCCTGTTCCTCCAGTTAATGGTTTCATTGTTCACCCCCACTCATAACTGAATGTTGCAGGACTGCAGCGATTAGAGATGATCTGTTGGTTGTCGAGTCACCTAGTTTGATCACTTGCTGGTTTCGCTCTTTGGTATGCAAGTAGCCTTATGCTGCAACTAATAGATTGTGAGCATGAAGTCAACTCGGTTTTTCCCTTTTGGTTCCCTCGCCATGTGCTGCAGGGCCAGCCTAGCAGCTATGTCCGTTAGGACTCATGATGTGGAGATGCCGGCGTTGGACTGGGGTAAACACAGTAAGACTTTTAACAACACCAGGTTAAAGTCCAACAGGTTTATTTGGTAGCAAATGCCATTAGCCTTCGGAGCGCTGCTCCTTCGTCAGATGGAGTGGATATCTGCTCTCAAACAGGGCATACGGAGACACAAAATCAAGTTACAGAATACTGATTAGAATGCGAATCTCTACAGCCAACCAGGTCTTAAAGATCTGATCTTCGGGTAAGCGTTCTCCAAGGCGGCCTTCATGACACATGACAACGCAGAAACTGATAGCCAAGTCCCGCACACATGAGGACGGCCTAAACCGGGATCTTGGGTTTATGTCACACTATCAGTAACCCCCACAACTTGCCTCCTGGACTTGCAGAATCTCACTGGCTGTCCTGTCTGGAGACAATACACATCTCTTTAACCTGTGCTTAAGGCTCCCTCCACTCACATTGTCTGTATCTTTAAGATCTGGTTGGCTGTAGAGATTCTCAATCTAATCAGTATTCTGTAACTTGATTTTGTGTCTCTGTATGCCCTGTTTGAGAGCAGATATCCACTCCACCTGACGAAGGAGCAGCGCTCCAAAAGCTAATGGCATTTGCTACCAAATAAACCTGTTGGACTTTAACCTGGTGTTGTTAAAACTCTTACTGTCTTTAGGACTCAGCCAGTAGTGATGCCACTGAGCCACTCTTAGTGATGGACATTGAAGTCCCCCAGATAGGGTACATTCTGTGCCCTGGCCATTCTGCTTCCTCCAAGTGATGTTTGAAATTGAGGAGTACTGATTCATCAGCGAAGGGAGTGGTAGGTGGTAATCAAGAGGAGGTTTCCTTGCCCATGTTTGACCTAGCTTCATGGGGTCCAGTTGATGTTGAGCACTCCTGGGGCAAGTGTGGTTAGGTAAGCCTTAACAACTATGAGGAGAGATGATATGTTAGAAGGATCATCAAATACGACTATATGGGTTGAATTTAGGAACAATAAAAGGATATTAGAATCCCTACAGTGCAGAAGGAGGCCATTTGGCCCATCAAGTTTGTACTGACTCTGACGGAGCATCTTACCCAGGCCTACAGCCCCCCCTCCCCCATTCGCCCCACATCCCCATAACCCTGCGCATTTTCTATGTTTAATCCATCTAACCTACATTCTTTTGGACACTAAGGGGCAATTTAACATGGCCAATCCACCTAACCTGCACATCCTTGGACTGAGGGGAAACCGGAGCACCCAGAGGAAACCCACACAGACACGGGAAGAATGTGAAAACTCCACACAGACAGTCACCCAAGGCCGGAATCAAACCTGGGTTCCTGGCGCTGTGAGGCAGCAGTGCTAGCCAGTGCCACCCTATATCATGACTGGGCGTGTGCTACAGAGACCCAAACAATCAGAGGGAGATAATGAGAAAATATTTCGGCAAATCTTTGAGAAGTGCAAAAGCATAGGGCAGTAATGATAGAAGGTTTTAACTACCCCAATATTAACTGTGATAGCTGAAGTGTGAACAGAATTTTTAAGGTGCATTGAGAACTTTTTTGACCAGTATGTAGCAAGTCCAACAAGAGAGGGCATAGTTCTCGACTTAGTGTTAGGTAATGAAGCTGGGCAGGTGGAAGGAATGGCAGTGGGAGAGCATTTTGGTGGTTCTGATAATATTTGAGTTAGATTTAACATTATTATGGGAAAGGACAAAGATGCATTAGGAGATAAAGATCTAAATGGGATAAGGCCAATTTTAATAAGCTGAGAAGTGATTGAGCGAAAGTTGGCAGGAAGCAGCTACTTGAAGATAAATAGCATCAGAGTACAGTGAGGGGTTATTTTTGGGTTCCCCTTGGTTTTGCTTGCCAATACTTTTAAGGCCTCTCTCTGCTTTCCCAATTTCTCTTTTGATTTCATCCTTCTGCTTTGTGGGAGGCGATGGCCTAGTGTTATTATCGCCAGACTCTTAATCCAGAGACTCAGCTAATGTTCTGGGGACCTGGTTCGAATCCCGCCACGGCAGATGGTGGAATTTGAATTCAATAAGAAATATCTGCAATTAAAAATCTACTGATGACCATGAAACCATTGTCGATTGTTGGAAAAACCCATCTGCTTCACTAATGTCCTTTAGGGAAGGAAATCTGCCATCCTTACCTGGTCTGGCCTACATATGACTCCAGAGCCACAGCAATGTGGTTGATTCAGAAGGCAGTTGCCTTCTCAACAAGGGCAACCAGGGAGGGGGCAATAAATCCCAGCGACGCCCATGTCCCATGAATGAATTAAAAAACTTTCTATACTATCAGCATTTTGTAGTATTAAGTTGTTACTGTCTGAGGGTTCAAGGGTTTAAAGTAAACACGTTCCCACCAAGGGTGAGATGGCCAACTCTAGTGCCCCCTGGATGCCAAGGAGCCCACAGGTTAAAAGAAGGCAGGAAAAGAAAGGCTTATGTCAGACAGTGAGAACTGTCCTCACTAGATACAGCGGAGGGGCCGGAGGATTGGAAGTTTGCTAATGTTGTACCTTTGTTTAAAAAGGGACTAACTGGATAGACTGAATAATTACAGGCCAGTCAGTCTAACCTTGATAATTATTGGGCAAATTATTGGAATCAATTCTGGGAGATAGGTAAAGGCACATATAAATAGTCAGCATAGATTTGTTAAGGGAAGGTGATGTCTCACTAACTTGGATGAATATTTTGAGGAAGTAACAAGGAGGATTGCTGAGGGTAATGCAGTTGATGTGGATTTTAACAAGGCTTTTGACAAGGTCCCAGGTGGCAAACTGGTTTTTAAAAAAGCCCATGGAATCCAGGGGAAGGTAGCAAGCCGAGGGGCAGGAGATAAGGGTGTTTTTGACAGGTGTTTTTGCGACTGGAAGGCTGTTTTCAGTGGGTTTCCACAAGCCTCCATATTGGGTCCCCTGCTTTTTGTGGTATAAACAATTTGAACCTGAACAAAGGAGAAATGATCAAGAAGTTTGCAGATGGGAAAAACATTGGCTGTGTGTTTGATAGTGAGGAGGATTTCATGTTGACTGCAGGGCGATATCAATGGAGTGATCACAATTTGCTCAGCCACTCCCAGTCCTTGCTGACGTACAGTGAGGGACAATTCACGGGATCCCCATCCCTGCTGCGGCATGTGTGGACTTGGGATTATGATTGAAAAGTTGACAACACTCACTGCCTCAGCTTACACAAAGAATAATTGCTTGGACAAAATATCAGATTGTTGCCAGAAATAGTTAGGGCCAGCAACTTGAGTGAAGAACATGATGGTCAGGATGCAATTTCAGATTCAGTTTCTCTCATACAGTATTTTAAGCTTCTTCCCCTCCCCTTTTATTCAAGGACATTAGGCTTAACCTCTTGATGGGAGAGGGTTCCACATGCTTTTAAGTTTATTTATTAGTGTCATGCTTAGGCTTACATTAACACTGCAATGAACAAAGAAAATTGCAGCACAGGAACAGGCCTTTTGGCCCTCCAAGCCTGCACCGACCATGCTGCCCGACTTAACTAAAACCCCCTATCCTTCCGGGGACCATATCCCTCTATTCCCATCCTATTCATGTATTTGTCAAGACGCCCCTTAAAAGTCACAACCGTATCCGCTTCCACTACCTCCCCCAGCAACGAGTTCCAGGCATCCACGATCTGTGTAAAAAATCTGCCTCGTACATCTCCTTTAAATCTTGCCCCTTGCACCTTAAACCTGTGCCCCCTAGCGGATTGTCTCTTCCACCCTGGGAAAAAGCTTCTGACTATCCACTCTGTCCATGCCTCTCATAATCTTGTAGACTTCTATCAGGTCACCCTTCAACCTCCGTCGTTCCAGTGAGAACAAACCAAGTTTCTCCAACCTCTCCTCATAGCTAATGCCCTTCATACCAGACAACATCCTGGTAAACCTTTTCTGCATCCTCGCCAAAGCCTCCACATCCTTCTGCTAGTGTGGCGACCAGAAATGAACACTATATTCCAAGTGCGGCCTAACTAAGGTTCTATAAAGCTGCAACATGACTTGCCAATTTTTAAACTCAATGCCCCGGCCGATGAAGGCAAGCATGTCATATGCCTTCTTGACTATCTTCTCCACCTGGATTGCCACTTTCAGTGACCTGTGTACCTGTACACCCAGATCCCTTTGCCTATCAATACTCTTAAGGGTTCTGCCATTTACTGGATATTTCCTGTTTTTATTAGTCCTTCCAAAATGCATTACCTCATTTGTCCGAATTAAACTCCACCTGCCATCTCTCCGCCCAAGTCTCCAACTGATCTATATCCTGCTGTATCCTCTGATGATCCTCATCGCTCTCCGCAAATCAACCAACCTTTGTGTCATTCACAAACTTACGAATCAAACCAGTTACATTTTCCTCCAAATCATTTATATATATATATATTACAAACAGCAAAGGTCCCAGCACTGATCCCTGAGGAACGCCACTTGTCACAGCCCTCCATTCAGAAATGCACCCTCGGTTCCCTGGAGCTGTGATGTAGCAGCGCTAACCACTGTGGCACCGTGTCGCCCTACATGTTATGATTCTCAATTCTGAGGGTCCTGGGGTGAGGGGGGGTGGATTTCACTGTCTTCTTTGACCGAGCCAGTTTTGTAAAACCTTGCCCGCTCACCTCTGATCCCATGCGACTTCAGCTTCTGCACCAGTCTGCCATGAGGGACCTTGTCAAAGGCCTCACTGAAGTCCATGTAGACAACATCCACTGCCCTACCCTCATCAATCATCTTCGTCACTTCCTCGAAAAACTCGATTAAGTTCGTGAAACACGACCGCCCCTTCACAAAACCATGTTGCCCCTCACTAATACGTCCACTTATTTCCAAGTGGGAATAAATCCTGTCTCGAAGAATCCTCTCCAATAATTTCCCTACCACTGATGTAAGGCTCACCAGCCTGTAATTACCTGGATTATTCTTGCTCCCCTTCTTAAACAAAGGAACAACATTGGCTATTCTCCAATCCTCTGGGACCTCCTCTGTAGCCAGTGAGGATACAAAGATTTCTCTCAAGGCCCCAGCAATTTCTTCCTTTGCCTCTCTCAGTATTCTGGGGTATATCCCATCAGGCCCTGGGGACTTGTCTAGCTTAATGTTCCTCATGAACCCCAATACCTCCTCCTTTTTGATCTCAACATGACTCAAACTATCTACACATTCTTTCCCAGACTCATCATCCACCAAGTCCTTCTCTTTGGTGAATACTGACGCAAAGTGCTCATTTAATACCTCACCCATTTCCTCTGGCTCCACGCACAGATTTCCTCCCTTGTCCTTGATTGGGCCAACCCTCTCCCTGGCTACCCTCTTGCTCTTTATATATGTTTAAAAAGCCTTGGGATTTTCCTTAATCCTGCTGGCCAACGCTTTTTTGACCCCTTTTAGCCCTCCTTACTCCCTGCTTTCTTTCTACTTTCCTTGTATTCCACACTTGCTTCGTGTGTTCCAAGCCTCCTAGCTTTGACAAATGCTTCCTTTTTCTCTTTGACTAGGCTCACAATATCTCTCATTATTCAAGGTTCCCAAAACTAGCCATACTTATCTTTCATCCTTACAGGAATGTGCCGGTCCTGAATCCCTATCAACTTGCACTTGAAAGCCTCCCACACGTCAGATGTTGGTTTGCCCTCAAACATCTGCCCCCAATCTACATTGTTCAGTTCCTGTCTAATATTGTTGTAATTAGCCTTCCCCCAATTTAGCACCTTCACTTGAGGACTACACTTACCTTTATCCATCAGTACCTTAAAGCTTACTGAATTGTGGTCACTATTCCCGAATTGCTCCCCTACTGAAACATTGACCACCTGGCCGGGCTCATTCCCCAATACCAGGTCCAGTATGGCCCCTTCCCTAGTTGGACTACCTACATACCATTTCAAGAAGCCCCCCTGGATGCTCCTTACAAACTCTGCCCCATCCACGCCCCTAGCACTAAGTGAGTCCCAGTCAATATGGAGGAAGTTAAAATCTCCCACCAAAACAACCCTGTTACTTTTACACCTTGCCAAAATCTGCCTACATATCTGTTGCTCCATCTCCCGCCGGCAGTTGGGTGGCCTATAGTAAACACCCAACATTGTGACTACACCTTTCCTATTCCTGAGCTCTACCCATATTGAAGTTACTGTGAAAATCCCCTAGTCACTACACTCTGACACCTGTTCGGGTACACTGAGGGAGAATTTAGCATAGCCAATGCACCTAACCAGCACAGCTATTGGACTGTGGGAGGAAACCAGAGCATCTGAGGAAACCTGGGGAGTGACTAGGTCAAACCATGATGTGTTTCTGAAGTTGAAGCCTGAAATGTATTTTTGAAAATACATTTTCAATGGGAGAACGTGCGAACTCTGCACAGACAGTGACCTAAGCCGGGAATCGAACCTGGGTCTCTGATGCTGTGAAGCAGCAGTGCTAACCACTGTGTCACAGTGTGCATTAACCAATGGTTCATCCTACACATTTGAATGAAGTATTTATTGTTGGCAGCAATTTGACTATAGAGGATTGTAAAATATTAAAGGAAACTAACATAGAGAGAGTGGAAGTACGAACATTTGCAGCTTTAAATGTGGATAAATCCATAGGCCCAGATGAAATGTTTCTCAATCTGTTGAGGAAGGCAAGGAAAGAGATATCAGGGGCATTGGCAGTAATTTTCAAATTCTCTCTGCCACAGGTGAGGTGCCAGAGGACTGGTGGACTTCTAACATTGTCCTATTATTGAAAAAGGGAGGTAGGGATAGATCAGGAAATTATAGACCAGTCAGTCTAACCTTGGTCGTTGGGAAGTTACCAGAAAAAATCTGAGGGACAGAATATATCTGCACCTGGGTAGACATGGATTAATTAATGATATTCAGCATGGATTTGTTAAAGCAAGGTCGTGTTTGACAAGTTTAATTGAATTTTTGAGGAAATAACCAGGAGTGTTGATGAGGGTAAAGCATTTGATGTGGTCTCTTTGGACTTTAACATTTGATAAAGTCCCTCATGGCAGATTGACCAAGAAAGTAAAGACCCATAGGATCCAAGGCAAAGTGGCACATTGGATCCAGAATTGGCTGAGAGGGGGGAAGCAGAGGGTGATGATAAAAGGATGTTTCTGTGACTGGAAGTCTGCTTTCAATAAGGTCCTGCAGGGCTCAGTGCTGGAGCTCTTGCTATTTCTGGTGGTGCACGTTAATGATTTGAACTTAAATGTAGGGAGTATAATCGAGGGATTTGTGGATGACACGAAAATTGGTAGGGTGCTAAATAGTGAGGAGGATAGCTGTAGATTACGGGAGGATATCAACGGACTGGTCAAGTGGGCAGCAGTGGCAAATGGAGTTCAACCTGGAAAAATGTGAGGTAATGCACTTGACGAGAGCTAACAAGGCAAAGGATTACACTATCAATGGTAGGACCCTGGAAAGTACTGATGATCAGAGGGATCTTGGAATGCATATCCACAGATTCCTGAAGGTGGCAGGGCAGGTAGATAAGATGGTTAAGAAGACATATGCCTTTTTTAGCCAAGGCACAGAAAATAAGAGTAGGGAGGTTATGACAGGGCCTACATAAAATACTCATTAGGCCACAGCTGGAGCACTGCATGCAGTTCCAGTCACCACATTATAGGAAGGATATAATTGTACTGGAGAGGGTGCTGAGATTTACCAGGATGCTGCCTGGGCTGGAGGGTCTGAGCTATAGGGAAAAATTGGATAGGCTGGGGCTGTTTCCCTTGGAGCAGGAAAGATTGAGAGGGGCCCTGATAGTGGAGTCTAAGATTACGAGGGGCATAGATAGGGTGGATTGGAAGGCACTTTTTCCATTAGTGGAGGCATCAATAATCAGGGGGCATAGATTTAAGGTAATGGGTAGAAAGCTAAAAGGGGAATTGAGCAGAAGCTTTTTCACACAGAGGGTAGCGAAAGTCTGGAACTCTCTGTCTGAGGGTGGTTGAGTCAGAAATTCTTATAACATTTAAAAAGTATTTAGATATTCAATTGCACTACTATAACCTCCAGAGCTAGAGGCCAAGTGCTGGAAAATGGGATTAGTGTAGGCTTGGGCCAAATGGCCTCCTTCTGTGCTGTAAATGTCTATGGATCTATCAATTGATGTCCTTGGCAGGATCCACAGCTGAATAGCATTCTTCGATAACCCAACTGATGCCAAGACCACCCTAGATAAAGGATCAAACTTGGAACATACTTCATCTTTATTTAGTCACTTAAAGTGCACGGCTTTCATACTTTTACATGGAACACACGTTACCTATAAATATTCTGGTTCTCAATGTAAAATCCAGGGAACAAAAGGTACAGAATAATTTATATTCGACAAGAGAAACACGATCTCTGGTGCAGGATTTGATGTCTTGCTTAGCTTGCAAGCAACAAATACAGGAGAGAGTCATGGCACAATAAATGGGTCATAGATCCTCATTCTTCTTTCAGAAATACATTTCAGGCTTCAACTTCAGAAACACATCATGGTTTGACCTAGTCACTCCAGTAATGTGGCTATGTTCAATTTATTTTATTGGCTTAAAGCCGGGATAGACAGTCATTCCAAATTTAAAAAATGAGTGACAGGATAGTGGAAGGACAGAAAAAGACACAATTTTAAAAAATACTGCATAGAAAGACCCCTCTTGTTGCCATTGATTCTTTTGGCAATCATTTTAAATTGGTGTCCTCCAAAGTGGAAGCCGGAGTCCAGACGGCTGTGTTGCCTGCCCAATGCTGGGGTTCAGGACGTCTGCTCTGGGCTGGGCTGGGGGTGGGGGGGATCCAGTGACCATGGTTCCATGTAGAATGATATAGATAAAACTGGGAAAAACGTTCTGCTGAGGGAAAATGAGCAGCTAGGGGCTAAATTGAGCAGAACTTCAAAGGTAATAATCTCTGGATTGCTAGTTGAGCCACGAGAAAATTGACACAAAGTAAATCAGATTAGAGAGCTAAATGTGTATCTCAAAGATCAGTGTGGGAGAAATGGGGCACTGACAGCAGTACCAGTGAAAGTGGGAGCTGTACCGTAGGGATGATTTTTATACTGGGAACGTTCAGACGAGTCATATAACTGAGGCAGCAGAGGGGACTTTGAACTAAATAGTGGGATTATTAAATAGTGAGGGTTTAAGTTTGGGAAGATGTGATAAATTAGAGAAGACAAGGCAAGAGAGCAAGGTAGGAATAAGGGAAATATTGATCAGAGTGTGGCAGGAAGGGACAGAGTCTACAAACCTAAACAATGCACCAGCAGACAAGGCTTGATGTTACAAAGATAGCAAAAGAACTAAACCAAAGACTATTTGGCCTCTTTTAAGGTCAAACCAAATAAACAAACTTGTTAAATCAGGACAAAGTAAAAGGGGTGCATGTAGAATTTGTAACAGATAAATTGACAGTGTGAATAGGGATAAACAGTTATGATCTGATGGCCATGGGCAGCATGGTGGCATAATGGTTAACACTGCTGCCTCACAGTGTCAGGGACCCAGGTTCGATACCTGGCTTGGGTCACCGTTTGTGTGGAGTTTGAATATTCTCCCTGTGTCTGCATGGATTTTCTCCAGCTTCCCCGGTTTCCTCCCATAGTCTGAAAGGCGTGCTGGTTAGGTGAATTGGCTATGCTAAATTCTCCCTCAGTGTACCCGAAAAGGCACCGGAGTGTGGTAACTAGTGGATTTTCACAGTAACTTCATTGTAATGTTAATGTAAGCCTACTTGTGACACTAATAAATTAAATAACAATTCCAGAGACATGACTGCAGGATGAAAAAGATAGGACCTGAATATTCAAGAGAACATGACAATTATGATGGATATAAAGCTAGGAAAAGATGAAGGGGTAGCTCTGTTAATTAAGGATGGCATTGGTACAATAAAGTTATTTTACCCTAGTTCTGGAGATCAAGGCATAGAATCAGTTTGGGCAGTGATGAGAAATAGTAAACGTAAGAAGTCACTTGTGGGAGTGATTTATAGGCTCCTTAACACAAACAACACTGTAGGACGGGATATACACGCAGAGATAATGGGGCTTTGTGAGAAAGATACAGTGATAATCATGGATGATTTCAATGTACATATGGATTAGCTGTATCAGATTGGTAAAGATAGTCTGGATGATGAGTTCATAGACCGTTTTTGAGAATTTCTTAAAACAGCATATTCTAGCATCAACCAAAGAGCAGACTATACTAGATCTGATAAAGTACAATGAAACAGTATTAACGACTTTGTAGTGACTCTTTCATTAATGATTCCTAGTTAGCAGTGATCACAACATGATTCTCACATTCAGTTTGAGGGAGAGAGATGTGGATCCAAGACTAATGTTCACATTAAATAGGGGCAATTATGAGGGCATGTGAACAGAGCTGGCTAAGGTTAACTGGGAAATTAGGGTAAGGGTTAGGTCAGTAGAAATGCAGTGGCTTATATTCAAGGAGATATTTCAGAATACTCCAAACCAATACATTGCAGTGAGAAAAAATTACTAAGGGAAGAATGAACCATCCATGGTTCAAAGAAGTTAAAGATATTATCAAATTGAAAGAAAAAGCATATACGTTGCAAGTATCAGTAGGTCAGAAGATTGGGAAGAATATAAAGAACAGCAAAGAATGACTAAAAAAAATTAATAAAAAGGGAGAAATTAGAGTATGAGAGAAATCTAGTTAGAAATATAAAAACAGTAAGAGTTTCTGCAGGTATTTAAAAAGGAAATAAAAAGCAAAGTGAGCATTGGTCCTCTGGAGAGTGAATCGGAGGTATTAATAATAGAAAATAAGAAATTGACGAATGAATTGAACAGATATTGTGTGTGCCTTCGCTGTAAAGGATACAAATAACATCCCAGAAATAATTGTGAATGGGAAGGTGAAAGGAGGAACTTAAAACAATTACAATCACCAGGGATAGGATACTTAGAAAATTATTAGAACCAAAAGCTGACAAGTCCCCAGGTCCCGATGGACTTCATCCTTGAGTCTTAAAAGTGGCTGCTGAAATAGTAGATGCATTGGTTTCAATTTTCCAAAATTCCCTTGATTCTGGAAAGGCCGTATCAGATTGGAAAATAATGAATGTGACTCCCCTATTCAAGAAAGAAGGGAGACAAAGAGCAGAAAACTACAGGCCAGTTAGCTTAACATATATAAAGGAAATTGCTGGGATTGATTATTAAAGTTATAGCAGGACATGTAGAAAATCTTAATGCAATCAGGCAGAATCAATATGGTTTTGTGAAAGGGAAATCATGCTTGACTAACTTATTGGAATACTTTGCAAAAGTAATAAGCAATGTTGATAAAAGCAGACGCATGGATGTGGTGTCCTTTGATTTCCAGAAGGTATTTGACAAGGTGGCATATCAGAGGTTACTATGCAAATTAAGAGCTCGTGGTGTAGGAGGCAACATATTAGCATGGATAGAGGATTGGTTAGCTGAAAGGAACCATGGGCGAGCCATAAATGGGCCATTTTCAGGTTGGCAAGATGTGACAAGTGGAATCCACAGGGATCAGGGTTGCAGCCTCAACTATTTTGTATCAATGACATGGATGAAGGAACAAAATGAATGGTTACTAAATTTGCTGATAGGTGCAAAAAATAAGTTGTGAAGAGGACATAAAGAGTCTGCAAAGAGAGGACAAAGATTTGAGATGAAAAGCAGCGTATTATTTAAATAGCAAAGATTGTAGAACTCTGAAGTAGAGGGACCTGGATGTTCTGGTACATGAATCACAAAAAAGTTAAGCACATGCAGGTACAGCAAGTGACTGAGAAGGCAAATGGAACGTTGTAGTTTGTTGCAAGGGGAATTGAATATAAAAGTAGGGACATTTTGCTCCGCTTGGTAAAACTATATCTGGAGTACTGTGTACAGCTTTGAATTCATTTAAAAAAGGATACGAGTTAGACGCAGTTCAGAGAAGATTCATTCAACTGATACCTGGGATGGAGGTGGTTTATCTTACGAGGAAATGTTGGACAGGATGGGCCTATATATACCTACTGGAGTTTAAAGAATAAGAGGCGATCTTATTAAACATGTATGATCCCGAGGGGATTTGACAGTGTGAATGCTGAAAAGATATTTTCCCTTGTGGGAGAGTAGAATTAGGGGACAGTTTAAAAATAAGCTATCTTCCATTTAAGGAGATGAGAACAACTTTTTTCTCTGAGGGTCGTGGCCCTTTGGAACTCTCTTCCCCAGAGACTGGTGAGGCAGGGTTATTGAATAGTTTTAAGGCAGCATTTTTGATTAACAAGGAAGTCAAAAGTTATTGGGAGTAGGCAGAATGTGGAGTTGAGACCACAAATCAGATGAACCATTATCTTATCAATGGTGGATAGACACCAAATGGTCTACACATGCTCCCAATTCACATATCCATATATTCAACACTTCTGCCGATGATAACAATTTCTAACTACTCTGTCTAAACCTCTCATGATTTTGAACACTTCTATCAAAACTCCCCTCAACTTTGTCTTCAATCTATCCACGCTGGAACCATTGTTGTAAATGTTTTGTGCAGTCTCCAAAGTCTTTATATCCTTCCTAAAGTGCAGTGCCCCGAATTGGATACAAACTCCAGTTGAAGCTGAATAAATATTTCATAAAGCTTCCTTGCTTTTGTATTCAGTGAAGTCCAGGATCCCAAATACCTTTTTGTCTACTTTCTCAACTTGTCACGTTCAACAATTTTATACGTATACCCTCAGTTCTCCCTGTTCCTGCATCGCCTTTAGAATCTTAACCTTTATCTTATATTGCCTTTCCTCATTTTTCCTTTCAAAATGTATAATTTCACACTTCTCTGCATTAAATTTCATCTGTCACCTGTCCCCACTGGCCATTAGCCTGTGTGTTCTTGAAGTCAATCACCATCCTCTTCAAAGTTCATAATATTTCCAAACTTTGTGCCATTGGCAAACATGTGCCCTGTACACCCAAATGTAGGTTATTAAAACAGATTTTTAAAAAATCAGTGCTCCTTGTACTGACCCGAGGGAACCTCACCTCACATCCATCCTCCAGCCCAAAAAAGCATCATTCAACATCATTCGCTGTCCCTCAGCCAAATTCACTTCTGTGCTTTAAAATATAACCCAATCTCGATATTGCAAGAGTCCGAACAAATGTTAAATCAGTTACTGTACAATAAAGTTGAAGTTTCCTTCCTAAACAAATCAAACATTGCCTTAGTCAAGTTGATATAACTCAGTATTCTGGAATTTGAATGCAGAATGTGTTCTGTGGTCACTAATAATCTTAACACTTCCATCAGCAGGATTGATTTCCTCAAGAATTTGTGGTGCTGCTGTAGGTTTAGTAAACTCCGGAGATTCGCCACTCTTCTGGTCACTTGGAAGGTCATCTTCATCAAGTACATTACCGTCCACTTTTACACACCTTTTAAAATTCACTGCTGCCACTGTCCCTTTTGTATCACAGGCTTAGAATTTGTTGGCAAGTCTACATAATTGGATTTAATCTCAGTTGTTTGGGTTTAATCTCAGTTGTTTGGGTTTAATCTCAGTTGTTTGGGTTTAATCTCAGTTGTTTGGGTTTAATCTCAGTTGTTTGGGTTTAATCTCAGTTGTTTGGGTTTAATCTCAGTTGTTTGGGTTTAATCTCAGTTGTTTGGGTTTAATCTCAGTTGTTTGGATTTAATCTCAGTTGTTTGGGTTTAATCTCAGTTGTTTGGGTTTAATCTCAGTTGTTTGGGTTTAATCTCAGTTGTTTGGATTTAATATCAGTTGTTTGGATTTAATCTCAGTTGTTTGGGTTTAATATCAGTTGTTTGGGTTTAATATCAGTTGTTCTGGGTTTAATCTCAGTTGTTTGGGTTTAATATCAGTTGTTTAGGTTTAATCTCAGTTGTTTTGGGTTTAATCTCAGTTGTTCTGGGTTTAATCTCAGTTGTTCTGGGTTTAATCTCAGTTGTTCTGGGTTTAATATCAGTTGTTTGGGTTTAATCTCAGTTGTTTGGGTTTAATCTCAGTTGTTTGGGTTTAATATCAGTTGTTAATATCAGGGATTTGTTCCCAGGAGCAGGCTGAGGGTAAGAGAGTGGGTTTTCTGACTTTAATTAATTATTTATTTTTTTGTTTCCTTACACTCTTATTAACTTTTCACTGTCTTACTTGACATAAAGTGTCCAGTATGAGTGTGAAACCAGTGTGTTGTTCCCAGTGTAGGATGTGGGAGGTCCTGGAGGCATCTGGCCTCCCGGACATCCACATCTGTGAGGGGTGTGTCGAGCTGCGGTTCCTGAGGGACCGTGTTAGGGAGCTGGAACTGCAGCTCGAGGATCTTAGGCTGATGAGGGAGAATGAGGAGGTGATAGACAAGAGCTATCATCAGGTGGTCACACCAGGGCAACGGGAGGAGGCCAAGTGGGTGATGGCCAGGAAGGGTAAGGCTAGGGTGGTTGAGAGCACCCCAGTGGATTTGCCCCTGCACAACAAGTACTCCTGCTTGAGTACTGCTGGGGGGGACAGCCCGCCTGGGGGAAGCAGCAGTGGCCGTGTCTCCGCAGTGGAGTCCAGCCCTGTAACTCAGAGGGCTAAGGAAAAGAGGAGGAAGGCGGTATTAATCGGGGACTCGATGGTGAAGGGGACAGACAGGCGTTTCTGCAGAGGTAGGCGGGATTCTCGCATGGTGGTCTGCCTCCCTGGGGCCGGGATCCAGGATGTCGCTAGTCGCGTCCCGGAAATCCTGAGGTGGGAGGGAGAGGAGCCTGAGGCAGCGGTACATATTGGTACCGCTGATGTGGGTAGGAAGGGAGAAGGGGTCATGAAAAGGGAGTACAGGGAATTAGGGAGACAGCTGAGAAAGAGGAAAGCAAAGGTAGTAATCTCAGGATTACTGCCTGTGCCACGGGAAGGTGAGGGCAGGAATGGAGTGAGGTGGAAGATGAATGTGTGGCTGAGGGACTGGTGCAGGGGGCAGGGATTCAGGTTCCTGGACCATTGGGACCTCTTTAGGGGCAGGGGTGATCTGTATACAAAAAACGGGTGGAACTTGAATCACACGGGGACCAATATCCTGGCCGGTAGGTTGGCTAAGGTTACTGGGGAGAATTTAAACTAGATAGGTTGGGGGGAGGGGAGCTAGAAGAGTTGACTAGGATCAAGGAACTAATTGATGGGGTGGAGGATGCAGGGGTAAGGGGAATTACAAAATTAATGGTAGAGGAGAGGGTGCAAGTGAATGAAGGCGGTAATTTAGATAAGGGAGTAGAGGGAGAGGGTGTTCGCGACTCATCAAAGCGGGTCCAGATAAAAGCTGGAATAAGGACACTTTGCCTGAATGCACGAAGCATTCGGAACAAGGTAAATGAGTTGATGGTGCAAATCAGCACGAGTGGGTACGATCTAGTGGCCATTACAGAAACGTGGCTGAAAGGTGACCAGGACTGGGAGATGAATATCCAGGGGTATCAGGCGTTTAGGAAGAATAGACAGGAAGGAAAAGGTGGTGGGGTCGCGCTATTAATAAGAGATAATATCAGGGTAGTACTGAGGGATGACATAGGCTCTGAGGAACAAAACGTGGAATCGTTATGGGTAGAGATGAGGAATAGTAGAGGGAGAAAGACACTAGTAGGTGTGGTATATAGGCCCCCAAATAATAATGTTGAGGTAGGGAGGGCTATAAACAAGCAGATAAGGGATGCGTGTAAAAACGGAACGGCAATAATCATGGGGGACTTCAACATGCACATTGACTGGCAGACTCAAGTCGGTAAGGGTGGAATGGAGGAAGAGTTCTTAGAATGCTGTCGGGATAGTTTCCTTGAACAGCATGTTACGGAACCGACGAGGGAACGAGCTATTTTGGATCTGGTATTGTGTAACGAGGTAGGTAGAATTAAGGATCTTATTGTGAAGGACCCTCTTGGGTCTAGTGACCACAATATGGTCGAATTTCTGATTCAGATGGAAGAGGAGAAAGTTTGGTCCCAAACCAGTGTCCTCTGTTTGAACAGAGGGAAATATGATAGGATGAGGGATGAATTGGCTAAGGTAGACTGGGAGAGCAGGCTGGCAGGTAGGATAGCTGAGGAACAGTGGAGGATTTTTAAGGAGATCCTTTTCAGTTCTCAGCAAAAATATATTCCAGCAAAAAACAAGGATTGTAAGAAAAGGGAGAACCAGCCGTGGATAACGAAGGAAATAAAGGAGAGTATTAAAATAAAAACAGCTGCGTACAGAGTGGCCAAAAATAGTGGAGAAACAAGTGATTGGGAAAAATTTAAGAAACAACAAAGAGAGACTAAGAAAGCGATAAAGAAAGGAAGGATAGACTATGAAGCTAGGCTAGCAATTAATATAAAAAATGATAGTAAAAGTTTTTATAAATATATAAAAAGGAATAGAGTGGCTAGAGTGAATGTTGGATCCTTGGAGGATGAGAGGGGGGAGTTAATAGTGGGAAATGAGGATATGGCTGAGTCTTTAAATAAGTTTTTTGTGTCGGTCTTCACGGTGGAGGACACAAATAGTTTGCCAAATATTAACGATAGAGGGTTGGCAGCAGGAGAAATACTTAATACAATTAATGTTACCAGAGAGGCAGTGCTGGGTAGACTAATGGGACTGAAGGTGGATAAGTCCCCGGGTCCGGATGGAATGCATCCCAGGGTATTGAAAGAAATGTCAGAGGTAATAGTGGATGCGTTAGTGATTATTTATCAAAACTCGTTGCATTCTGGGGTAGTGCCGGTTGATTGGAAAACGGCTAATGTTACGCCGCTGTTTAAAAAAGGAAGGAGACAAAAGGCGGGTAACTATAGGCCGGTCAGCTTAACGTCTGTAGTAGGGAAAATGCTGGAATCCATTATTAAAGAGGAGATAGCAGGGCATCTGGATAGAAATGGTTCGATCAATCAGACGCAGCATGGATTCATGAGGGGAAAGTCGTGCTTGACGAACATGTTGGATTTTTATGAAGATGTGACTAGGGCGGTTGATGGAGGAGAACCGGTGGATGCGGTGTTTTTGGATTTCCAAAAGGCGTTTGATAAGGTGCCCCATAAAAGGCTACTGAAGAAGATTAGGGCACACGGAGTTGGGGGTAGTGTGTTAAAGTGGATTGGGGACTGGCTATCCGACAGGAAGCAAAGAGTCGGAATAAATGGGTGTTTTTCCGGTTGGAGGAAGGTAACTAGTGGCGTGCCGCAGGGATCGGTACTCGGGCCGCAACTATTTACCATTTATATAGATGATCTGGAGGAGGGGACGGAGTGTAGGGTAACGAAGTTTGCAGACGACACAAAGATAAGTGGAAAAGTGAATCGTGTGGAGGACGGAGAAGATCTGCAAAGAGATTTGGACAGGCTGAGTGAGTGGGCGAGGATATGGCAAATGGAGTATAACGTTGAGAAATGCGAGGTTATACACTTTGGAGGAAATAATAACAAATGGGATTACTATCTCAATGGAAACAAATTAAAACATGCTACCGTGCAAAGGGACCTGGGGGTCCTTGTGCATGAGACGCAAAAGCCCAGTCTGCAGGTACAACAGGTGATCAAGAAGGCAAATTGGATGTTGGCCTATATTGCGAAGGGGATAGAATATAAAAGCAGGGATGTCTTGATGCACCTGTACAGGGCATTGGTGAGGCCGCAGCTGGAATACTGTGTGCAGTATTGGTCCCCTTATATGAGGAAGGATATATTGGCATTGGAGGGAGTGCAGAGAAGGTTCACCAGGTTGATACCGGAGATGAGGGGTTTGGATTATGAGGAGAGGCTGAGGAGATTGGGTTTGTACTCGTTGGAGTTTAGAAGGATGAGGGGGGATCTTATGGAGACTTATAAGATAATGCGGGGGCTGGATAGGGTGGAGGCGGAGAGATTCTTTCCACTTAGTAAGGAAGTTAAAACTAGAGGACACAGCCTCAAAATAAAGGGGGGTCGGTTTAGGACAGAGTTGAGGAGGAACTTCTTCTCCCAGAGGGTGGTGAATCTCTGGAATTCTCTGCCCACTGAGGTGGTGGAGGCTACCTCGCTGAATATGTTTAAAGCGCGGATGGATGGATTCCTGATCGGTAAGGGAATTAAGGGTTATGGGGATCAGGCGAGTAAGTGGTACTGATCCACGTCAGATCAGCCATGATCTTATTGAATGGCGGGGCAGGCTCGAGGGGCTAGATGGCCTACTCCTGCTCCTATTTCTTATGTTCTTATGTTCTTATAACACTTCATCAGGCACCTTTTAGAAGCCCCATGTACACCACATTGACCTTATTGTTACCTCATTAGAAAGAATAAAGTTAATTGGTTAGTTTCCTTAATTAGTCCACACCTGTGCAACTCACTGCTAATTTTGTCCTGGGTTAGTGTTTCTAAAAACTTTCCGCAATTCTGGTAAACCAACTTCACTGTAGTTGCTGGGTTTATCCTTACACTCTTTTTGAAGGAGGGCTTAATATGTCCAATTTTTCAGTCCTCCAGTACCACTCCTACACCCAAGGATCGGAAGATTGAGGTTGCATCGTCTGCTTGGTAAAAAAGTGAGCAATGTACTTCAGGTGAAAATTCCCAATCTTGATTTCCCACCCACTCCACCCCTCCCCAATCTATCCCAGGCAATATCTAATTTACATGCTTCAAATCCTTGACTGATTCCCCATTCCTCAATGCTCTCATTCCTCCCGACCTTTAAGATTCTCTTCCAGTCCGATGCCTGTGCCCAAATTTTCTACTCTTGCAACCTTGATCTACTGTGCCCACAACTGGAATTTCCTTACCTCTTTATTGTTCCCTAGCTTCAGAAACGTCTGTCCATCTTTACCTTTGAAAATTATCTCTAATGTCCATCTCTTGCTCAGCTCCAAGTTCCAACTGAAATAGCAGTGCAAAGTGCCACTTGGGTTGATCTCATCAATGAGAATCTCCAATGGAGATTGGAAAATGCTGCATGTAATTCCTAATGTCCGCCCCCCTTTTTTTTTTTAAAACACAAGGATCAAAGAATCATAAACCAGTAGTTTAAATTTAAGCTCGACATAGATTTTAGCAAAAACCATGGTAGTGGTGTCTTACAATTCTCTCAAGCAGGCCAAATTGCTGTGGCAACATGCAGCTTGCAGTTAAAGAGCATGATGGCAGAGGCTCCGACTTTCTTTTGCTCCCACAGCTGATGGGAATCTCGCCTGCTGATACCGCCTGCCACTGTCATGTGCTGGAAGGATTTGCAGCTTGATATGAAACTTGTTACGAACACATTCACCTTGGACAGCAAGTCCTAAGTAAGACTTGACGCTGGAGCTTCTTACACACTACATCACAAAACCTCCAAGTAAAATATTACTGTACCTTAATAACATATAAACATTAACATGAAAATTATCAAGTGGTTCAAAAAATAAATTACAAATTGGTTTTGGTATTAAAAATGTCATCCACATATAGAAATTAAAACAAATTTTAATAAAGGTTTTTTGTACCATATACTTACTAAAGTTAATTAACTTAAATTTAACAAAAATAGGTGTTATAATACATAACTAGAACTATTTAAAATTAACTGTTCCTGAGAAGAAGTCAAGAGAATTACTAAATGACTCCTGCAGACTTAATTACAAATCACATATTATGGTCACAGAAATTACCAATTCATTGGGTGGCCATCAGCAAAAACATTCAAGTTATTTTGTGATTTGGTATAAAATGTAACAGTGCAAACCAATCTTAAATGCAATGTATTGCAGCTTTAAACTTTAAAATATAACCCAATCTTGGTATTGCAGGAATCTGAACAAACAAATGTTAAATTAGTTACTGTACAATAAAGTTGAAGTTTCCTTCCTAAACAGATCAAACATTGCTTTAATCAAGTTGATATAACTCAGTATTCTGGAATTTGAATGCAGAATGTGTTCTGTGGTCACTAATAATCTTAACACTTTCATCAGCAGGATTGATTTCCTCAAGAATTTGTGGTGCTGCTGTAGGCTTAGCAAATTCAAGAGAGTCGCCACTTTTCTGGTCACTTGGAAGGTCATCTTCATCAAGTACATTATCATCTACTTTTACACACTGTTTAAATTTAACTGACTTTTTACATTTCACGGATACTGGATCCACAACATGCGTCGTACTGAGCTGTGAGGGTGGTATAATTGACTGACTTTTAATTTCAATCTCACTAATAAGTTTACTCCCATCAACAGGAGTCAAACAGTTACTGCTAGTCAATTGATCCATCTCATCCCTTAGAAGTTTTGTTATAGTTCCTTCTGCTGTGTTAGATGTCTGTGTAAAATTGCCAGTGCCTGATTCAGCAACTAAGTGGTCAAGGTTAGACACAAACTCTACAGCATCATTTTCCAAAAGTGTTTCCTTCTCCAATCTGTTATCCCCTGCAGTAGATTCAGAGAAGCAGATGTCTTCCGCATGCTGCTCAGCTTTACAAGTTTCATTGTGACTGATTCTGTCTGGTTTCAGAGAAGCTCCAGGAGAGTTGGTGTTATTAGCCCCTTGTTGCTGAAATTATAAAATTGACATTAATATTTATCTGAATTAGAAATTGAAAGTATTTAAAATTGTAAAACAAATCATATCATCGATCAATTACCAATTTGCAAGGCCTCTGAACAAATACAACAAGGGATTTGGCAGATTTCATTTTACATAGCAATGGTTCCTTGGTATCATTTAACTGTTACTGCAGTTACCTCTGTTTGTTGGCTTTGAGGGAAGTGATTGAGATGTGGAATGTCATTAATAATTACAGGATTAACAAAAGTTGTCATGACAATGATGTCACATAGTAATTTCAAAACCTCTTCACAATGCATTACTAAAACACAAGTAGAATAGAAATCTGGAATGCATAGCCTGAAGTAGATCCAACAGTAACTTTCAAAATGGAACTAGATGCATAATTGAAAAGGAAATGCAATGATAAGGGGAAAGAGCAAGGGGTTTGGGACAAATTTTAAAACGGTGCACTGGACCAAATAGCCTCCTGTAAGATTCAAAAACAGAAAATGCTGGAAAATCTCAGCAGGTCTAACAGCATCTGTGGAGACAGAATAGAGCCAATGTTTTGAGTCTGGATGTCCCTTCATCAGAGTTTGGAGCTTAATGTCCTTTATAATAGACTCTAGCATTTTCCCTACTAATGTTAGACTAACTAGTCTTTAATACCCTGTTTTCTCCCCCTTTCTTTTTAAAAAAAAATAGTGGGGTTACATTTGCCACCATCCAATTTGCTGGGATTATTCCAGAATTTTGAAAGATGACAACCAGCACATCCACAATTTCCACGGCCACCTCCTTTCATGCCCAGAGATGTAGATTATTGTGCTCTGGGGATTTATTGGCCTTCATCCCGCCAGCATTTCTTTTAGTAACACCTATTTCCTTCAATACTTCCTTTTCACTAGACCCTTGGTTCCTTCGCATTTCTGGGAAGTTATTTGTGTCTTCCACTGTGGAGACAGATAAGTAGTTGTTTAATTGCTCTGCCATTTCTTTGTTCCCTATTATAAATTCTCCTGTTTCGATCTGTAGACATTTGTCTTCCCTAATCTTTTTCTTTTTATATACTTATAGGAGCTTTTACAGTCCACTTTTATGCTGCTTGCAAGTTTCCTCTCATACTCTATTTTCCCCTTTTAAATCAATCTCTTGTTGTACAAAATGTTACTCTGAGAAGAAGCACATTTTTGGTTTGATCATGATTCATTACTTGCTCAAAATGCTTGGTTCAGGAGGTGGTTATTTGAATAAATAAAGATAAAACACCAGATAACAATTCGGTCTGCTACTCAGTTATGTTAATTGTACTGGTGTCGTTCAGGTAACAAAGATTTTCATTTTCTGCTAAAATACAATGTCTTTAGGTGAGGGTATAGATAGGTGGCTGATGGACTCTCTGGCCGCCAGCAATACCAGATACTTTGAGAGTGCTTCTTTCCAAAAGGAAGATGGTTAAAGTGAGTAGCTGACCTATTCAGGTCGGGAATGTCCCAGGTCTGACCAAGTTTGTGCACTGCTAGGTGAAATTAGTTGGGATAGGAGTCAGGAACTTTTTTGTTAGGTGGTTAAAAAAAAAAGCACTGACACAAGCAAAATCCCTTTCTTAAGTTTATATGTTTGGATATTGAGCAAGGATGGGATCAGACTCAACTGTAACAATCACTGCAGGTTCACAAAAGAACAATGGTCGTTTAGATGATACTAGATGACAACTTGGACTCACCCTTCAGCAGAGATGAAAGAGGGAAATAGTCAGTAAACAAAGAAGAAAATGCAGGGAAAGAATACATGCAAGTCGATATGGAGCAATCTACTTCTATGAAATATTTCCACAACTTTTGTGTTTTCAATTGGTTGTTGAAGAAAAGGATAATTTGTAAGTGGCACTTTTTAAAATTTGACCTTTAGATTTGGTTTCACATAACCTACCTTAGAATGAAAAACGAGGCCACTTTCATTGACTTCCGCCACATTAATTACTATTGGATGTTCCTCAGTTAGCTCATTTGGGACTGGATCCTCCTCCAAGGAAGCACTCAGGAATTGATCAACATTTTCCGAAGTTACAAACAACAACTTCTAAACAGAAAGAACACTTCATGTTCACACATTCAGTAGAGAACATCTGACAAAAGCAAACTGCATTATGCATCCACCTTTACAAATAGTACTCTTGTTAGAATACACAATTCTTCCAAATCTAACTTTAATTCTAATACATATCCTAATACATAGAGATTTACAGCAAAAGTATTTTTTAATTTGCAGTATATTTATAAAGAGTCAACCTGTATTCATGGATATTTAAAAATGGATTTATTTGGTATTATATAGTGTAAATCTATTTTATAAAATGTAACTTTTCTTTGAATAAAGAATGTATAATCTTGCAGTACATACGGAGAGGCAAACAAACTGATATTGTATTAAAAAAACTTGACACATCAACTTCACTTCTAATTGGCCAAGTGTCTTTATAAATTTACATTTACACACACTAAAATCTACAGGTGGAAGGCTATTCAGCCTGAATTATCACTTATAGTACAACCACAATGTATTTTTAAAAGTTTTTGCCACTCAATTGTAACATTATCTTATGCAACACATCATGGGCATGTGACAAGATGAAGAAGAAGCAGGTTGAATAACTGCATCAACGAGAAGTCTTTTTGTAAGCTGCCTGAGAGGATATGTGTATATCCACAAATTAACCAAGTATTATAAGTTTAAATTGTATTTTAAACCCTGTCTTGTGTGCATTGGCCAACTTCGTTCGGAATGCAGCATGATGGGAAACACAGTGGTAGACAGGCCAAATTCTGTTAATATAATGGAGCACAGAAAGGCAGCTTCTCTTTTCTGTTTTTGGATATGCGAAAGGCAAGTTTAATCACAAGCCTGGTATGTAAGGGAGTGGATTCATTCATGGGTAGCGAGGCTGGAGCAGTCTCTCAAGCTGATAAAGGAGGCCCAGGTTCCAGCAAAAGTGTGACTCCTTTCACCAATTAAAAATCACAGGTGTTCGTTATGGCCTTGGTTACTGGTAATGATGTGGGTCAGGTTTCCTAGGTAAAGTGGAAAGAACCTACATGGGCAATAAGCTCCTATTCCTGTTGACAGGTGGAACGTTATTGGCTAAGGCAATAATGTTGAATATTGTGATTGGGCCCTCCAGTCTGATTGACGAGACTAGGTGGGATGAAATGTTAAGAATAATATAATAATTTTACGGCAATATTAGGTCAGAGAGCACAGTCAACCCTCAATGACTGTGTCTCTCTCCTGATGCATGCATTAGCAAATAAATTCCTTTTCATTCTTTAAATACATGCTGTCTTTCACATTCTATGTATTGGTTGAGTGAGGTTCAACAAATACAGGGCACCCCAAGGGGAACACACCCGAGAAAATTCCTCTTGCACTGCCCTTCCCATGTTAATAATTTTCCATGCGAGACATCATCCAATCTATTATGCTGTATTTGCTACTCACACTGCAGTCTCCTTTAAAATATGGAGTCCAAACCCAGATTGAGTGATAGTTTTGCTCAAAATCTCCATTCTGGTGGCAGGTTTTACCTTTCTGTGGTGGCATTTTAACTTCCTCTCCTATTCCCACTTTGACTTCTCCAATTTTTGTGTCCAATACTCTTTAAACCATGCTCAACACTAACAACAGGAACAGTATCTTAGCTGCATAGGACACTCTTTGGCCCCAAGTCAAGACAGTAACTTCAGACCCTGACTACATCCCTTTTGTTTTCTGATTAAATCACCCACATTTGCTTATGCTTAAAAGGGTTAGGGACATCTAAATACTATGCTTGGAAAATTAGGCTTCAAAAGGAGAACATCAACTAGAATTAGCTTCTGTGTTAATGAAAATCTAGGAATTAATAGATTAACCCATTTTGTTACATAAATTTTATTCAGATAGTGAAATTGTAAAATCTAATTGCCTCTCGTATTTATGACCCATTATTTCCCCCCTGAAATTCCCCACTGGTTACTTGCAACAAATCTGGTTAAGAGATGAATGTACATTACATCAGTACACAGGTTGCTATGTGTGCTAAAACTATGTTTGCAATGAGCAGACATTTCTGAAATCAATTTCCAGTAGGAAAAGAGGCAAAGATAATGCAATGTGTATTATTTAAGGGGACTCTAGTTATATTTAGATAGAGTTGACAGGATTACATTTTTTATATTTATGAAATATCAGTTAGCTATGTGGCAAAGCTACAACTGCACTAATACTGTTATCATATTGATAGTCCTTGGAAGGTTACTGTCCATCAAAAATTGCTCAAGTACAAATACCAAGGCATTATTTATCTCGGACATGGTTGATATTATTTCCTTTCACATCATTTCTAATAGTTTTTTAAAATATCATTTTGAATGTTCTTTTAAGTGCCTACTTTACCTTTCAATAACCCAGTGACTGACTTGCCCCTAAAATAAACAGCATTAGGGGATTTTAAAATGTTTTCAGTATTTCTTTTACAAAAGCTGTCAACAAGAGACTAAATATTCAGGGCAGAAGAATGAACGTAGCATCATGTTTTGTATACGAGAGATTTCTGGGACTGGAAATGTTACCTGTAAACAGCTGCGTGTACCTCCAGCGTGAAAGCTCTGCCACATGCCTCGACACTCAGGTGATTTTATTAGCACCACTGCAGCATTGTCGTTCGATATATTAAGTATACTTTCTGTAGTGTCCAGCTGATGCTCTGGAGGAAACTGAACAATCAAGGAATACAAGGTGTCAGAATCTTGTGTCCCAAATATAACACTATATTCATCAGCATGAAGTACTAACTTGAAACTCTCTTCATTAATATTTCGCACTTGCAGTACGAATGTAATAGAGTCTTCATTTTGATGGTAATGGAAATCAGGACATACTGGTTCAGTTTCCTTTAAATAGTTATCTGAGCAGAATTCAGTGTTTGCAGATGACTCTCTTTGGAGATGATCAGATGAATCTGACTGGAGACGATCAGTTACTTGCCCACCCTCAGAATGACTGCATGCCTTTTCCTTAGTCCCAGGAAAGTCCTGACCACTCAAAGCAACCGTACCTTCTTTGGTATCATTTTTCTGTTCATCAGAATCTACCTCTGAAAGAAGTTTGGGGCAAGCAATCACATCATTTGTTTGTACAAAATTATTTGAAACCAATGCAGCTTCTTCAAGTTCTGACTCAGTAGATGTTTTTATTTGGCCCAGTTCAGGGTGTTTACTGTTCTGAGATGTTTCCAAATTGGGACAAGCAATCACATCATTTGCTTTCACAAAATTACTTGAAACTGATGAAGCTTCCTCAACTTCTGACTCAGTCAATGTTTTTATTTGGCTCAGTTCAGATTGTTCATTGTTCTGAGACGTTTCCAAATTGAAATCTTGAAAGGCACTAACCAGTTCAGACTCACCTTCAGATTTTAAGCAAGCACCAGGGCACTCTCCATTTTGTTGATGGGAATATCCTTCAAACTGATGTAATTCTGATTCACAGAGTGACTGGGCACTCTCTGTCGGCTCACTGGTCTTCACTGTTTGATCAAGGTCGCGACTGTGATCTTGGTTGATTTCTGGGACACAGGCTTGCTTCACAGGTAGCACAGGCAAAGTAACTACAAGCTGTCTCTTGGCTTTGTTAAATTTGGCCGACCCCAGATTTTCATCTACTGGATATGGCAGAGGCAACTCAAGCTTGTAAGCTGGCGTCTGCGACTCTAAACTCAACAGTTTCTCGGTGACATCTAAACAAGCAGCCTCAGCAGACTTGAGCAAGGGGAGGTCGATGGTGACCACCAGCTCTTTAGGTCTGGTGCTGGGAGCGGCGTCCCGAGCGTACCGGTAATCTTGCAAATCGACGTGCGACCTGTAAACGATGGAGTGTTTGGGTTGGGTAAATTTGCTGTCTTGCACATTTGCACTCTTGTCTTTGGCTGCAGCTTGTGAACTCTTGCTCGTTGCTTTAACTTTCGCGCCACGCCCAGGGGCATGTGCTGACTTTGGAGGATCAAAGGGGTAAGGGAATCTGAGCGGGTCGTCATCTCCTCCTTCTTCTTCTGGAGGCGGCTGTTTGGGACCACCGGGGATGGGTTTGCGAATGACGGCGGCGTCAGGCAACCCCTTGTACTTCACCTTTAGAGTCTTGACGTTTCTGGGATCCAGTTTCGCGCCCAGTTGCTGCTCGATCACCTCGATGGCGGTTTGGTCCAGCATTTTTTTGAACTTGCTGTTCTTGCCGGCCATGTCCAGGGTGTCGGGGTGAAAAACCACATCATAAATCATGTGCCTCCTGCCGCCGGGTCCCAGATCCTCCCTGCCGGGGGCCAGGCTGTAAGGGAGGGACCAGTGCTGCCCCGCCGCCCCGCCGCCCCCCTGGCCGGCCCGGCACGCCGGCTTGTCGACCAGCTCGTTGCTGCAGACGTTGATGAAACACTTCTGGTCGCCGTCGAGGCTGGTCTGGAGGACGTGGCCGGGGCGGGGGTGCACGAACTGGACGTCCACCCCCCTCTCCCGCTCCAGCTGGCTGATCTCCTCCTCGTACTTCTGCCGGCTCTCCGGGCTGGAGATCTCCTCCGCGTACTCGCACAGCATCTTCCTGAACTTCTCATCTTTGAAGGCTTTGGCGAAGCGCTCCACCTCGTCCGGGGTCAGCTCCAGCTCCTCCAGCCGGGAGCCGGACGACATCTTCCCGCCTCAACCCGGGCCGCAGCACAACCGTCAACCCGCCGGCCTCACAACGTGGCCATCCGCCCGGCCGCAGCACCATCCCTCCATACCCATCCGCCCGGCCGCAGCACTGCCTCCGGCTCCAGCCGCCCGGCGCACTTGATGGCGTCAACGCCAGCGTCCTCCCGCCAGTCTCCCCCTTCCCAAACATTATTTTAACCCTAACCCCCTCCTCTCTCTCTCTCTCTCTCTATCTTTCTGAACGCAACAGCCGTTTGTCGTCACCGGCCTTTCAAGTCGAGCAAACGTTGCCCGTTGTGGGGTCACTACTTTGCGGCGGATGCGCACACCAAGCAGGCGGAACTGGCGATGTGCTGCGTCCCTGTTGCCATGGAAACAAAGCCAAACACAGCCTGGTTTTTGCTGCTTTCGCTTCATCATTCTTCATCCCCGCATTTTAATGGCTTCTTAAATTAAACTGCCAATAATTATTATACCAACATTTGAGGGGACACAGTGATAATAATATCACAGAGCAGTAACCCAGGTTAATGCTCCAGGGACATGGGTTTGAATTCCATCACTGCAATTAGAATAGAATAGAAACCCTACAGTGCAGGAGGCCATTTGGCCCATCGAGTCTGTACCAACTCTCTGACAGAGTCCTCTCCCACCCTATTCTCATAACCAGAATCATAGAAACCCTACAGTGCAGAAAGAGGCCATTCGGCCCATCGAGTCTGCACCGACCACAATCCCACCCAGGCCCTACCTGCTAATCCTTCTAACCTACGCATCTCAGGACACTAAGGAGCAATTTTAGCATGGCCAATCAACCTAACCCGCACATCTTTGGACTATGGGAGGAAACCGGAGCACCCGGAGGAAACCCACGCAGACACGAGGAGAATGTGCAAACTCCACACAGACAGTGACCCGAGCCAGGAATCGAATCCAGGTTCCTGGAGCTGTGAAGCAGCAGTGCTAACCACTGTGCTACCGTGCTGCCCCCACGTCACCCAGGTTCGATTCCCGGTTTGGGTCACTGTCTGTGTGGAGTCTGCACGTTCTCCCCCTGTCTGCGTGGTGCTCCGGTTCCCTCCCGTAGATGTGCTGATTAGATGCATTGGCTGTGCTAAATTCTCCCACATTGCACCCGAAAAGGCACCAGAGTGTGGCGACGAGGGGATTTTCACATTAACTTCATTGCAGCGTTAATGTAAGCCTACTTGTGACACTAATAAACTTTAAACCCCACACATTTACCATGGCTAAGCCATCTAACTTACAAATCTTGGAACACTTGGGGCAATTTAGCATGGCCAATCCACTAACCTGCATATCTTTGGACTGTGAGAGGAAACCAGAGCACCCGGAGGAAACCCATGCAGACTTGGGAGAACGTGCAAACTCCACATGGTCACCAAAGTCCGGAATTGAATCTGGGTCCTTTGCGCTGTGAGGCAGCAGTGCCAACCACTGTGCCACCGTGCTGCCCCAGTAATGGTGATCCTGCAACTATCATCTGGTTTACTAATACCCTTTAGGAAAGGCTACCTGTCTGGTCTGGTCCATATGTGACTCCAGACCTTCAGCAATGCAGTTGACTCTTAACTACCCTCTGAAATGGCAGAGCAAGCCACAGAAATGGCAACAAATGCTGGCCTTGCCAGGGATATCCACATCCCGTGAATTTAAAAAAAAAATGTTCTTAGTTAAAAGTTGCCACAGCGAATAGTTTCAAATGACTGGTCATCATTTACTTTGGTGCTTCACCTTAGTTTCTCAATTTTAAAAAAAACTATGCAGAACTTGGCTCAACAACAGAATTAAATGGGTGCTGGCTCTCCAATTCTGCTGGCTATCAACTTTTACATTGTAATTTCTCTCCAAGTAGATAGCTGCTGGTGACATGCATTAGAAATAATAAGGGGCCACATGCAGCCCATCTGAGTTCTGACTGTGGCCCACAAGATATTTTGCCACATTCCGCTGATTTCCATCCGAGTAGTTTGTTTTTCCTACTGGTATTACTGAATTGATACACACGTAAAGCAAGGGTAAGTGAAGTGAGGTTCATGCATTACATTAGTATTGTTTCTTGCGTGCTTTACAGATAAAGCATACCATACATAGAGAAGGAGAGAGTGCAGAACGTAGTCTAAATCTGTGATATTACCACTGTCTCCCCTCAAATGTTGGTATAATAATTATTGGAGTTTAATTTAAGAAGCCATTAATGTAAGCATTACATGTGAGCTGTGCACTCACTTTGTGTCCAAAGTGTAAATATATCTTCTAGTGTCATCTATAAATTTGGAAATATTGCATTTGGTCCCAACCTCCAAATCATTGATGTATATTGTGAACCGCTGGGGCCCAAGCACTGATCCTTGTGGAACCCCACTGGTCCATAGCCTACCAATGTGAGAATGGCCCATTTATTCCGACTGTTTTCTGTCTGTTAACGAATTCTTAATCCATACTAGTATCTTGCCTGCTATCCCACAAACTTTAATTAATGCTTTTCTGAAAATCCCAGTACACCATATTCATTGACTCCCCCAAAGTCCAACAGGTTTGTCAAACATGATTTCACATTCATAAATCCACACTGTCTAATCAGATAATTATTGTCTAAGTGTTCATTTAACACATCCTTTATAACAAATTTCAGCATTTCCTCTACTGCTGATGTAAGGCTAATAGGTCTGTAGTTCCCTGTTTGCTCTTTCGCTCCCTTCTTAAATAGTGGGAAGACATTTGCTATCTTCCAATCCGCAGGAATCATTCCAGAATGTATCGCATTCTGGAAGATGATCACAATGCATCCACTCTGGGATATGGAATATTGGGTCCTTGGGACTTATCAACCTTCAGTCCCATTAATTTCTTCAATTCAACCTGCTTACTGATACCCATTTTCCTCAACTCCTCAAGAGCTTGCTGTTCAAGAGGAAGCAAGTTAGAAATAAATGAAAGCTCAAAAGGGATGGTTAATGTATTTGGAAGTTTCCAGTGAAGCGTGGAAGTAATTGCACTGATGCTACCATGGACAGTCTGATTTCTGACATCTGATGTGGCATCAGCTTTTCCCATTTTTATTAACGTTATTTCAGAAGATAAGTAGGATTTAATGTGGTCAGTGAGAGAGGTGGATTGGCAATCATCTCAGTGCCTTTTCTGTATTGAAATATAACAGGTCCAACATGATTGAATTACTTACACATCACAGAGGACCCAAACTATAATTTATTATTAGCAGCCACACTCCCCGGATATTCTCTCTTCCACCTTCTTCTGTGGGGAAAAATATACAAAGGTCTGAGGACACGTACCAACTGATTCAAGAACAGCTTCTTCCCTGCTGCTATCAGATTTTTGAATGGACCTACTTCACATTAAGTTGATCTTTCTCCACACCCTACCTATGACTATAACACTACATTCTGCACTCTCTTCTTTCTTTCTCTATGTACGTATGTTTTGTCTCTATAGCTCATAAGAAATAATACTTTTCACTGTATACTAATACATGTGACAATAATAAATCAAATCAAATCAAAATCAAAACAAGTATCAGAAGGAGGAACACAAGGATATTCTGAGGGCTCTGAAGAAGGTAGAAGCTCAAGAGCCAAATAAAAGTGGATCACCATATTTATTCTTTCCTAATTACTCAGTGCAGTGTTAACTTTGAAATTGAGCTGTAGAGACATGGTTGTCTAGATTCAATCCCGGTCTGTGCTAAGTTAGCAGTGTCACAGTTAGCAAGAGAACAGGAGAAGGAAAATCAAGACTGAGTTCCAGATCACTGTTCTGAACCATGTGTGTGTGCCTAATGTATCAAGGTCAGTTGTGATGCATCCACATGGATCAATCAATGAATACAAACATAAGTTGCCGTCATGAACTTGAGATTCTTGTGTAATGTCAGAAAATGGAAATGGCTCAATTCTGCCACAGATTGACGATTAAATTGGCTGGCCAATCAACAGCGTAAAACTGACCTAGTTACAAAATTTGATGATCCTCTGAAAAATTTATTTTATCTACTGTGTTATATGCTAAAGATATATCAGTATCAAAGTTGGGAGGGACTGGACTAATTCAAAACAGTTTAATTTTCCTAACAGAAATGCAGCACCTTTGGTCTCAAAAATGTTCAGTAGTAAAAAAAAGTTTTTTTTTTGCATCAGAATATTAGGTTAAAAATACAGAAAATAATATTGTCTCTAGTTTGGAAATTAGTCATATTTGGACACGAAGTGCTGATATCCTGGACAATTGGGCATTCTTATCATCCGAACAAAAAGTCTTTATTGCCACTAACAATTTTGCGTGATCTTCCGTCACAGCATTTTCATAACATAATCAACATTTCAGCAACATAATTCTTGCAGTAAATTGAAAGACGTATTAGAGGTGATACAGATACAAGTTTCATAAATTCGGAGAATGATAGAAACCTTCAGGGATAAAAGCAGTTCTTAAAAAGGATATAACTGCATATTCTAATTTGACATCAAGCTTTGAAAAAAATAGGAATAATTATCAATAACACACACACAACTAAATCAGGCAGATATTTTAAGTTTAATTCACAATATAAATATATACAAATAAACAAGGAATTATCAGAAATTTAAAAGATTTTAATGTGCAAGTGTAAGTCTTCAGCATCTGGACTTCTCCAACTTTAAAAAATTCACAATCAAAGATTTTGAAGTTTACTGAAAAGAAAGGAAAATCTAATCAGCATTTTTACAAAACTAGTTGAAACGATTCTCTAACTAATGCATCTCTGTAAACACATTTTACATTTCACATACTTTTAATGTTAAAAAATCAGTAATCACCATTGTTAATACATTAAAAAAATATATTTGGAATAAATGTCCACAGTTAATATATTTAGTTTACATGGAAAATAGCTTTTTCCTGCCCTGTCTCCTAACTTATGTTGGGATACAGTTGCAGCAGTGCTGACAGGACCTAATTTCTTCACTTAGTCTGCCATTCTTCATTTGACAATCTAGATGATGCATGCTGGCAGGCTTTTTAATGCAGTAACCATGACTACCAAACCTAATTCTATGACAGAAGTAAAATTTGGCAGATGCAGGAAACATGGAAGAAAAGCAGAAAATGCTGGAAATGTCACCCAGGTCAGGCAGCATTCATGGAGCGAGAAAGAGAGTTAATAATTTTGGTCATTGATCTCTCATCATTACTGCGATGCAGTGGGTTTTAAACAGGCCAAATGGCCCTCTTCTATGCAATAAATTCCTAGAATTATAAGTACAGAGGCTGAAAATACAGGAAGGAGGAAAGGACAAGAGGGAAGGTCTGCAGGCATGATTAAATGACCAAAGAGTGGTGGCAAGAGGCAAAAGTGAGTGGTACAGGGGTGAATAAAGAGAGGACAACGTGGGACAGATCTGTCCTTGGCTTCCTTCATGTTCCTCCCCTCCAGTCTAATCCAAAGCTGACTTGACAGGATTTGCAGTGATGAGAATTCAAAATAATGCAAGTTACCTTTTCATAGATTCCTGGATTTTGGAGTTTATTAAAGTTTATTTATTTATTAGTCACAAGTAAGGCTTACATTAACACTGCGTTGAAGTTACTGTGAAACTCCCCTAGTTGCCGCACTCCGGCGTCTGTTCCGGTCAATGCTCCTAACCAGCACACCTTTCAGACTGTGGGAGGAAACTGGAGCACCCGGAGGAAACCCACGCAGATGAGGGGAGAACATGCAAACTCCACACAGGCAGTGACCCAAGCTGGGAATCGAATCCAGGTCCCTGGATTCGATTCCTGGCTTGTTGGGGCAGCAGTGCTAACCACTGTGCCACCATGCCGCCCTAAACATTCCTACACTGTTGCATCTGATTATGCTGGCCCAAGTTAAGAAAATGAAAATTAATGTTTCTATTTTAAATTACAACGGAAGCTCTACACAAGGTTTCTCCATTACCTGTCCTCCACAGTTCTATTTGAGGGGTAGTACACCTTGAAGCAGAATCCACTACGTGGAAACGAGCCCTAAAACAAATAAGTAAAACTTGCATTAAAAAGATGTACACTTATCATTGGAACTCCTGCCGCCACACCAAGACAGTTGCGCATTGCCCAATTAGCACACACTCCATCTGCCAATACACATTCAGTTTCTTCCAGCACTGAAGTCATTGTTGTTCACCCGTTATCTGCCTCTGCTCATGGCAAGAACAATAAGAAGTCTCACAACACCAGGTTAAAATCCAACAGGTTTATTTGGTAGCACGAGCTTTTGGAGCGCTGCCCCTTCATCAGGTAAGTGGGATTTCAGTTCACAAACAGGGCATATAAAGACACAAACTCAATTTACAAAATAACGGTTGGAATGCAAGTCTTTACAGGTAATCAAGTCTTAAAGGTACAGACAATGTGAGTGGAGAGAGGGTTAAGCACAGGTTAAAGAGATGTGTATTGTCTCCAGCCAGGACAGTTAGTGAGATTTTGCAAGCCCAGGCAAGTCGTGGGGGTTACAGATAGTGTGACATGAACCCAAGATCCCGGGTGAGGCCGTCCTCATGTGTGCGGAACTTTGCTATCAGTCTCTGCTCAGCGACTCTGTGTTGTCGTGAAGGCCGCCTTGGAGAACGCTTACCCAAAGATCAGAGGCCGAATGCCCATGACTGCTGAAGTGTTACCCAACAGGAAGAGAACACTCTTGCCTGGTGATTGTCGAGCGGTGTTCATTCATCTGTTGTCTGTGCGTCTGCATGGTCTCCCCAATGCACCATGCCTCGGGACATCCTTTCCTGCAGCATATCAGGTAGACAACGTTGGCCGAGTTGCAAGTGTATGTACCTGGTGGATGGTGTTCTCACGTGAGATGAAGGCATCCGTGTCGCTGATCCAGCACGTCTTGCAGGGTTGCTGTGGCAGGGTTGTGGGGTGTCGTGGTCACTATTCTCCTGAAGGCTGCGTAGTTTGCTGCGGACAATGGTCTGTTTGAGGTTGTGCGGTTGTTTGAAGGCAAGAAGTGGGGGTGTGGGGATGGCCTTGGCGAGATGTTCGTCTTCATCAATGACATGTTGAAGGCTCCGGAGAAGATGTCGTAGCTTCTCCACTCCGCGGAAGTACTGGACGACGAAGGGTACTCTGTCCGCCGTGTCCACAGAGGAATTCATCAGGCGAATGAGGCTGCGGGAGTTCTTCCACAAACCCCAAGAGGCCAACAGCGAACACAATGAGACAGCCAATGAACCGGAACAGCCGACAGAGTCCGCAGTGCAGCAACCGAAGAAGAAAGAGTCAAATTGGACTCCCCTGGAAGGCTGCTGCCCTCGACTTGACATGTATGCCCAAGCCGTCAGGAGGTGCATCAATGCCAGATTAATCAACCACACTCACAAGACAGCCCCAAAAATCACCCAGGCACAACGCAACGCCATCTGCGCTCTCAAGACCAATCGCAACATTGTTAGCAAACCAGCAAAGGAGGGGCCATCTCATACTGAACAGAATGGACTGCTGCAAAGAAGTATACCGACAACTGAACAACGAGGAACACTACAGACAGTTACAGCAGACCTGACCAAAGAACACACCTGTCAACTCAACAGACTGATCAAGATCTTTGATCCAGACCTTCAGAGCACCCTCCGTGCTCTCATTCCACGTACTCCCCGTGTTGGAGATCTCTACTGCCTCCCGAAGATATACAAGGCAAACACACCCGGCCGTCCCATCATATCGGGAATGGGACCCTGTGCAAGAACCTCTCCGGCTACATCGAGGGCATACTGAAACCCATTGTACAAAGAACCCCCAGCTTTTGTTGCGACACTACGGACTTCTGACAGAAACTCAGCACACATGGAGCAGTTGAACCAGGAGCACTCCGCGTCACAATGGATGTCTCGGCACTCTACACTAGCATCCCCCACAACGATGGCATTGCAACTGCCTCAGTACTCAACGCCAACAACTGCCAATCTCCAGATGCAATTTTACAACTCATCCGCTTCATCCTCGACCACAATGTCTTCACCTTCAACAACCAGTTCTTCATCCAGACACACGGAACAGCCATGGGGACCAAATTCGCACCTCAATGTGCCAACCTCTTCATGCACAGGTTCGAACAAGACCTCTTCACCGCACAGGACCTTCAACCGATGCAATACACTTGATACATCGAAGACATTTTCTTCCTTTGGACTCATGGTGAACAATCACTGAAACAACTATATGATGACATCAACAAGTTCCATCCCACCATCAGACTCACCATGGACCACTCTCCAGAATCAGTTGCATTCTTGGACACACACATCTCCATCAAGGACAGTCACCTCAGCACTTCACTGTACCCCAAACCCACGGATAATCTCACAATGCTCCACTTCTTCAGCTTCCACCCTAAACACGTTAAAGAAGCCATCCCCTACGGACAAGCCCTCCGTATACACAGGATCTGCTCAGATGAGGAGGATCGCAACAGACACCTCCAGATGCTGAAAGATGCCCTCATAAGAACAGGATATGGCGCTTGACTCATCGATCGACAGTTCCGACACGCCACAGCGAAAAACCGCACCAACTTCCTCAGAAGACAAACACGGGACACGGTGGACAGAGTACCCTTCGTCGTCCAGTACTTCCCTGGAGCGGAGAAGCTACGACATCTTCTCCAGAGCCTTCAACATGTCATTGATGAAGACGAACATCTCGCCAAGGTTATCCCCATACCCCCACTTCTTGCCTTCAAACAACCGCACAACCTGAAACAGACCATTGTCCGCAGCAAACTACCCAGCCCTCAGGAGAACAGTGACCACGACATCACACAACTCTGCCACAGCAACCTCTGCAAGATGTGCCAGATCATCGACACCGATGCCATCATCTCACATGAGAACATCATCCACCAGGTACACGGTACATACACTTGCAACTTGGCCAACGTTGTCTACCTGATACGCTGCAGGAAAGGATGTCCCGAGGCATGGCACATTGGGGAGACCATGCAGATGCACAGACAACGGATGAATGAACACCGCTCGACAATCACCAGGCAAGAGTGTTCTCTTCCTGTTGGGGAAAACTTCAGCGGTCACGGGCATTCGGCCTCTGATCTTCCGGTAAGCGTTCTCCAAGGCGGCCTTCACGACACACGACAACCCAGAGTCGCTGAGCAGAGATTGATAGCCAAGTTCCGCACACATGAGGACGGCCTCAACGGGGATATTGGGTTCATGTCACAATATCTGTAACCCCCACAACTTGCCTGGGTGTGCAAAATCTCACTAACTGTCCTGTCTGGAGACAATACACATATCTTTAACCTGTGCTTAACCCTCTCTCCACTCACACTGTTTGTACCTTTAAGACTTGATTACCCTGTAAAGACTCGCATTCCACCCGTTATTTTGTAAATAAAGTTTGTGTCTTTATATGCCCTGTTTGTGAACTGAAATCCCACTCACCTGATGAAGGGGCAGCGCTCCGAAAGCTAGTGGCTTGTGCTACCAAATAAACCTGTTGGACTTTAACCAGGTGTTTTGAGACTTCTTATTGTGTTTACCCTAGTCCAACGCCGGCATCTCCACATCGTGGCAAGAACGGCAGCCAAAAAAAATTAAAGGAAAAATAGAAAAAAATGCATTGCAAATGGCAACTGATTGAAGGTGACAACATTGCAAGAAGCTGCAACATTTTGTTAAAGAAGTACAATACTTAACAGTAATTAAAAAAACACTGTAACACTGAATTCAGAAAATTCACGAAGATTATTGGAAATAAAATATTTTTAAAGCGGTGTACTAATTAGTTTTTTTCCTAATATTAATTTAGGTTACATTGTGCTAAGAACTTTAAGCAGTGGTTCTTACAGGATTGATACAGACACAATCTGTATTTGTGATGTTGAATGGATCATATTTGTCGGCGAACACGATCAGGTCTGGTACCGGGTACACAGAAAGAGCATAATCATAGGCCCAGTAGACAGGACTGACGAACAGTGGCAGCGGTGTTAGGTGTCCTTGTGCTATGATGGTCTTCACAAACTACCAAGAAAGAAAAATATTAGTGACATTAATATTTTCATCACAAAAAAAACCCTCAAAATGACTCAAAGGAACAAAAATCTAAATGGATTACTGGAAAAAGAACTGTTACACTTTAACTCATCTGTCACCCTGTAATGACCTCAATCATGTCCATGAGTTGGACCTGCTGAAATATGAGCTCTCTAATTGAGGCCTTCCCCAGCGGAGGTCCCTCTACAGAGGGATCTTCCCCCCACTATCTTGAGGACCTGGGGTGGAGGGTGCTGCACGCAGCAGTACCGTACAATTGTAGGTTGTACCGGTTCACGGGCTCCCAAGCGTGCCCTTTTTGCAACCTTGTGAAGTCCGTGGACCATGTCTATGTTCCGTGTTATAGGCTGCACAACCTTTCAGTTTCCTCAAAAACCTTTATTGATGTTTTGTTTGCACTTCAGCCCCACGCTCCTGATCTACAGGCGCCCGATGCCGGGGGGGGGGGGGGGGGGGGGGGCGGGGGAGCTGGAGAGGAGAAGGACCTTCTCGTGAACCAGCTCCTGGGCCTGGCAAGGCGTTCCATCTACAGGTCCAGGCAGCGGGCAACCGAGGGGGTTGTCCAACCTGACTGTCTACCCCCTCTACTGCGACTACATTTGCGGCCGGGTGTCTCCGGAGAGGGAGCATGCGGTGTCCGAGGACACTGTTAATGCCTTCTGTGCCCGCTGGGCATCGCAGGGACTGAGGTGTATTACTGACCCCTGTAATCACATTTTAATTTGATGTTTTAAGCTTCCTTTCCGCTTTGTTTTTTGGGAGCTGCCCCTTTTGAGTTGTCCTGAAGTTAAGTTGATTTTGTTTATTTGGTTGGCATCAAAAGATAATGTGGAGTGTCCGGGTCACTGGCACTGGGGTGAATGCTCTGTACTGGTCAGTACCTGCCTGAGTATTGCAAACCATTGTAAATAAATCAGTTTAGGTGAAGGGGCACTGGCCTCTCAGAAGTTTTTTTCAACCCAAATACGCAAGAGACTGTTCCTGAGTCAGCAACTGAGGAATAGATTCCTCCCCCAGGAGGTAAAGAATCTCAAATGCAGCTTTGAAAAAAGTATTAAAGGGTGAGCAAATAGGTAAAATGCACAAAAAGGACCAAAATCAAATTAAATGTCATGTATGGGGAATTGCTGGATAATAGTTTTGAGTCAATGATGTCAGGTGGATTAGTCATGGTAAATGCACAGGGATGGGGTGGCGGGGTGGGGGAGGGGGGGGGAGTTTGCTGGTTAAGATGCTCCTTCCGAGAGTTGGTGCAGGCTTGATGGGCTGAATGGCCTCCTGCATTGTAGGGATTCTAATATCAATTGAATTGGATGCAAAGGATTACTCAGAGGTACTGCAGCAGGCCTGATTAATTCTCCAAAGAGACACATTACTGTAATATTGCTGTGCTTATTTTTTATTATTGTAATTGTATCAAAGATTTTTAAAAATAGGTTAAACTTGTTAATCAATATTTAGAACATCTGAATAGATAGATTGTAGAAAGAAAGATGATAGCATGGAAATGCCTTTGTAAAGTGAGGAATTTATAGGCAGAATGGTTCCTGCAGTCAAATAGTCTTCACCAAAGGGAAGAATATCCTTTGTAGAGGTAACTGATGTTTAGCAGTACTAATTATAAAGCACCACAAAGGAGGTGCCAGCTGTTTAAACAAGTGTAGTAAAATCTTTGGGAAAGCTGAGAAACAAGAGAGTTACAACAGAGTTGTCACATAGCAGCAATAAGAAAGAATGTACACCCAGACAAGAAACAAAGATGAATTCTCTACAAGCTAAAGTTGTTTCAGGAACACAGATATTTACTTCATTCATTTGAAATGATTGTTTCACAGCAGAAATGTTGTGAAGGGTCCTCTTTACTGTTATGGCCATTTTGCTTGTACAGCATGCTGTATATTCTATCTATATTTGTCATAAATATTAAATTAACACCTAAAAATTTGAGCATTGTGTCTAACTGAACAGGCCTGAAAATATAATACATATGTTAACTAACAGGATATAAAATAAATGAAGCAGTAATAATAAATTAATATACAGCAATGCCAAATATCAGTTTAAAGCAATGCCAAATCCATAATGTGGTGTGCATTTTGCGAGGCCTCATTATAAAAAAAACCTCACATTTTTTTGGAGTGTCTTTCACCACCTCAGGACCTCTCAATGTGCTTCACAGCCAATAAAGTACTTTTGAAGTGAAGTTGCGAATGTAACACAGGGCATGTAAGGATTATAGACAAGATATTAAAGCCACAAAGGGTGTGTGGCACAGATCCAAAAGGATGATAACAAGGTTGAGCAACTATGCTAGATTTTCATTAGAGCAGAGAAGACTTTGTGGAGAATTTCTTATGGTTGGAAGGTCAGTCAAAAGGAGCCATCAATTTAAAATAACTACTAAGAGAACGAGGAGAAAGGTTAGGTAATACATCTTTATGCAGAACTGTTATAGCAAGGAATACATTGCCACAAGGAGAGGTTGAGGCAGAGGCCACTGATTCATTCAGAGCATGGGAGACACTGGCCTACAGGCAGAAACATAACAGTGGGATCCATCTCCAATAAAAAGCCAACACAGACATGTTAATCCCCGGCACCATAAATTTCCAAGATTCTAACTTAGTGCCAACCGGTGGATCTGCATTTAGAAATTAAAATAACTGTAGTAAGGTAGCAATCCTTAATGTTTTGATATCAGGCTAATTTAGCCAGCATTGTATACTGCAAGTACTTCCTTGCTTCCTTTAGGATTAAAATTTCAGATTCTGACAGTAAAATTATCTAAAGTTTAACATAAATAGATTTAAGCCTGGATTGCCATAAGTGACTATGATGGGGGAGAATCTAGTTTGAATTGTGTTATTATATACAATTTAACCCTCAAGGTTCTTTATGCGCTGTAATTAGAAAACTTGCATTTTATTCAGAAATAATGCGGCAGTGGTGCGTTTGATGGTGCAAACTCACTGAGCCATCAAATTGACAAGATCGCAATTTGTGGTGCTTTATAATTAGTACTGCTAAACATCAGTTACCTCTACAAAGGATCAATGCTGATTTAGCTGATCTCAGCAAGGGTAGCATATAAAAGAATGCTGTAACTGGCATCAATCCCACTGTTCTGGAGAGAGGGAAGTTGCCAATTGTTCATTGTAGGGAATGATAGTCAAGACAAGCTGAATCACTTGGCAGCACATGGAACATTTCAGTAAACCAGCATATAGTGGCAAATATTGTGTTTGATCCCTGTATAGTGCTTTTATTCCCAGAAATAAGATAAGTAAAGTGACACTCAGGCTCATGGGGCATACAAAGACAGTCTACAGTAGTGGTTGGTAACACCAAACCAGAGTTAATAAATAAAGAGCTACTCACATGGTTTGGAATATCCAAATTACTGCCAGGAAAGCGGATACAATTTCTACACATCTTATTTACCAAATCCTCACGAAAAATGACGATCTCCTGAGTACAGTACTGAATCCTAACAGAATTAAGCACAGAAAAGTATTATTATGCTGCTTAAAAAAAATTACAGAATATCCACTCAATGAAACGACCAGCAAACTGTGAAACGATCAGTTATGCAGAAAGTTTACCTGCAGGGATTTGTAGTAAACACAGAAAATGGAACTCTCTTACTGAACTCCTCCGTGATGTAGTCAGCTAGCGGAGGTCTTTAAACAAATGAAAGTAGGGTTATAAAATAATCTTCCATCTGTAAAATCAATTTTAGACAATTACCAAAGGCAATCTTGCTTCCTACTGCATTCGGGAGATTCTTAGTGCTTAAATGGAATGCCACACTTTAAAAATAAAATGCTATTGGGAACGTTTCAAGGATGTAAACAGCTAGAATACCTTTCATGGTCCTGCATACAGAGCTACATGGAACAAGAAGCCAAAGAAGACTTAGGAAGTATGGGATAGACAACATCAAGTGTGATTTGTCACAAAAAGGGTTACAGATGAGTGAAGTGGCTGGGCTAATTGAAAACTCATAGCAATAGAATGAATTCATTCAGTCCCACTGTCGCTGCTGAGCTGATTGAATTGAATTGATTTATTATTGTCATGTGTATTGGGATACAGTGAAAAGTATTGTTTCTTACGAGCTATACAGACCAAACTTACTGTTCACAGAGTAAACAGGGGAGAAGGAAAGGATAGAGTGCAGAATATAGTGTTGCAGTTACCGATAGGATGAAGAGAAAGATCAGCTTAATATATGAGAGGACCATTCAAAAGTCTGATAGCAGCAGGGAAGAAGTTGTTCTTGAGTTGGTTGGTACGTGATCTCAGACTTTGTATCTTTTTCCCAACGGGAAGAAGGTGGAAGAGAGTATGTCCGGGGTGAATGGGTCCTTGATTATGTTGGCTGCTCTCCCAAAGCAGCAGGAAGAGTAGATGTAAAGTAGAGGCAGTTGTGTTTCTGGTCCAATGGTGCTGGACACCATCAATATTGAAAAGGGCAGAAGAGAAGAAATACAGTAAAGACTAGTGATTACCGGGGTAAGATAGAACTGGGACCTGGATCTTCAGGGCCAGGAACGAAAACAAAGCGGCAGCTGCAAAATGAGAAGAAAAATATTTAGATTCTATTATTGACTATAATATAATATAAAACATTTCTACAACTTTTACTGAAAGCATGAATTTATTTTTTAAAAGGATGACGTAATAATATTCCACATCACATCAGGTGAACTGTTCTACACTGAAGTGAAAAGAAGAACCCTGAATCGTAATTTTTCCTACACTATAAAATTATACTAAGGTCTACTTGGCTCGGAAGTAGTTTGGCTCAATCTCCCAACTATGAGTGTAGCTGATGTAATAAATCCCAAGTTGCTGTTGCCATATAGTGCTGACTGAGCAAGCGATTAACATGCCTGCCACCAAAGATGTGCGGGTTAGGTTGCTTGGCCATGTTAAATTAACCCTAGTGTCAGAGGGATTAGCAGGGTAAATATGGGGGAGAGGGGGGGTTACAAGAGTGGGGCCTGGGTGGGACTGTGGTCGGTGCAGACTCGATGCGCCAAATGGCCTCCTTCTGCACTGTAGGGATTCTATGATATCTTAGAATAGTTAAGAGAATTATCTTGAGGGCAAGGATAATCCAATATTCGCCACAATCTTCCTTAATTAATTAACCTCGCTACACACCACCTTCAACCTATGCCTCTGATATCAAACGTGAGGAGGTCATCAACTTCTCGGACTCCAAAGAAATCTACTTAACTGCCTTCACCATTTGCTGCCCCATCACTTCCCTGGACCTCTATAATACTCTGCAGCTATTCCTTTATTACTCCTTACACATCAGATTCATCTTTACTACAAAGCCAATCCCTTGCTTCTGTGACTTCTTTCGGACTCAGCTACTCCTCTTTGGCTCAATGCCTAAATTCTCATTTATTGAAATATTTCTTCCTACCCAGAGTTATCTTCTTCCTCAAGAGTTCATTCTGTTCTTTCCTCCTCAAGGCCACTGAATGTACCATTATCTACCATCTTCACATCCATCATTGAGTTAAAATTACTCTGTTCTGCATTTTGTCCAATGCGCAGCAGGGACTACATTGGTCGTAGTGTTTGTTACCATAGCATTATCCATCTTTACCCTTCAATATAGTCAATTTCTGCATCTACCCCCACAGTGCATCTCTATGGCACTGCCCTTTCATGTTCTATTCCTATCTGTCATAAGACAACAAGCACATTCCTTCCTATATTCCCTCAAGCTTTCATCTTTCCCCTTCCGTTTACTGTTGACATACATGTCGACTCTCATCCACATTTTCCTTAAGCACGGAGTCAGTTTACACTGATGACAGACAGTTTTCTCTTTCTGCTAAATCTTTCACTGAAACAGAAAGCAGGAAATTACAGATGCCAAGACTTGGATTTTCATGCTTCTGTCTGTGTTGAAATGAAGATGTGGGGAGCGGGTGTGGGGCTATAAAACTGGCATGCAGGACACGATTCTGGGATTCATGTCCCCAATTCCCTCTAGTGGAATTTTTATGATCCTAAGATAAGGGTGCAGGTAGCAGGCCTGCACACAGCAATCCCACCCTTTGCCTAGTGCATTGCAGGCTGGGCATTTCAAACCCCTGAATTTTGATGGAGTTGGGCAAGTTTTTGCAGGAGGCATGGTGCACAACTTCTATGGCTCACAGCTACTCAGAGGTGTCATGAGTAACATGCCTAATTAGGAATGCCTAATCTGGAGCCAGAAATCTTTTAAAACTGTTAATAAAAGGAGTAGGTTAACTGAGCCTGACAGCTACCTGCTCAGCCTGCTTCAAAGGTTGCAATGTATTCAGTTTTAGAGCCTTTGTTTACATAGCTGTGCAATAAAATCCTATTTTCAATGTTTGGCTAAGTTCCAAACTCACTAATGGATTCAAGGTCTCTCGGGAGCTGTTTACACAGTTGTGAAGGGGACATTTGCTTTGCTTGATTGATGGTTATATGAACTTGTAATATTATGTTAGGTTATATATATGAACTTGCTTTATCTTTCTTTGAAATGGTTTTTCAATGCCTGCTTATCTATTTGGGTGAGATTGAGAGGATTAAAGCTTTTTCTATGGGATTATGAATTGACCATTTTATCGGTTTGTTATAAGGGCATTTTGAATACCTGTTTGCTTATTTTGACAGTTTCATGGCAATTTAAAGACATGCCTGTGTTATTATACAGTTCACTAGTTCTGCAAGGAATGGATATTGAAAGATTGGGTATAGGACCCATGGATGGTTTGGAAGGGGGTAAGGATGTGGGTGGGAGAGGTTGAGGGATGAGGGCTAGGGGGGGCCTAGCAACCATGAATAGAACTGGGCCGATTATCCAGTGGATTGAGGTGGGCTTTCTAACCTGCCTTCATTGGCATTCACCCACCTTGGCTGCCGCCTCGAGTCTGCTTCAGGAGCAGACAGGCCTAACTCCATCTGGGATGAAAATATGGTAGTGGGCACTAGGATGGAGATGGGATTTTGGAGTTAGAGTTCCTGACTCCTACCTCAAAGACAAAGATTCAGCCCTCGAAATCTGAAACAAACAGAAAATGCTGGAAACACTCAGCTCATCAAGTTACTGTTCTGTCCACAGATGCTTAGTCAGGTGTGGAGTCTTTATTAGTTCTGACAATACGTTAAAATCTGAAGCATTATTTTATCAGTTGTAACCACAGATGTGGAATGACCTGCTCGTTGAAGCTGCTTTGGCAGATTATCGGAATATCCAACAGTGTCCTAGATAAGCCAGAACTCACTTCAGCTAAATGCTGCTATGGTCCAAATCATTGTTGTGTCTCACCATGAATGTTACATTGGACCACATTCCAGTGCAATGGCCAACTATTCAATCAGACTGAAACACTCAGAATCCATGCCAGTCTGCTTATGCTACACGTCTCCAAGTCTAACGGTGGTGCACTATCCCTCCAGCCTTTGACACAGTCGACCAAACATTCCCCCTCCAACATCATACAAAGACATAACATCAGTTTCTACATTTCCATAGATGAAACTCAGCTCTATATCTCCATTGCCTCCCTTGACCATTCCGTGTCTGTGTGTTGTCAGCCTGTTAATCTGACATTAAGTCCTGGATAAGCCTCAATTTCAACCAATTTAGCATTGAGAAAATCAAAGCCATCATCTTCAGCCACCATCACAAACATCTCACCAGATTCTATTCCCTCCAGCTACCTCTTAGATTGAAAAAGATTGTTCACAATCTTGTATTTATTCCCGAGCATGGGTTGCAACCCTATATCCTCGCAATTACAAAGCCCACCCACTTCCGCCTTTATAACTTCAGTCATCAGCACCCTTCCTTCAGCTAATCTACCGCTGTTAAAGCTTTCATCCATGTCCTTTTTAAGTTCCAGACTTTATTATTCCAATGCTCTTCAAACTGAACTTCCATCCTTCAACCACCATACACTTCAACTCGCCCGAAATCATGCTGCTCATATAACCCGCACAAAGTTTCATTCAGCATCAACCCTGTGCTTACGGCACGGTGGCCCAGTGGTTAGCACTGCTGCCTCACAGCACCAGGGACCCGGGTTCAATTCCGGCTTTGGGTGACTGTCCGTGTGGAGTTTGAACATTCTCCCCTTGTCTGTGTGTGTTTCCTCCAGGTGCTCCGGTTCCTTCCCAAAGTCCAAAGATGTGCAGGTCAGGTGGATTGGCCATGATAAACTGCCTCTTAGCATTGGGGGGGGGGGCTAAGCAGGGTAAATAGGTTGGTTTACGGGAATAGCACCCAGGTGGGATTGTTGTTGGTGCAGGCTCGATGGGCCAAATTGCCTCATTGTAGCGATTCTATGGATTCTACTGATTTTGTAGTTGGCTCTCAGTCTCTCAGTGCTACAAACTGTGTTCCAATCCCTTCGTGGTCTCAAACCTTCATTTATAAAGCCATTTCCAGACCTTCTGCTGGTGGCCTTGGAACATTTTTCACGATTCAAAGCAAATCTAAGTTGTTGATTGTTCTCAGATATTAATGTCATAGTAATGTTATAGTTCAGTAACTGTTTTGGGTTGTACTCAGCATCATCTTTACATTTTGCACAGCTAAAATGTAGAACCTTTACTAATAGTTTTTGTATTCCCCTCGGAAGTTTTAGATGTCTCACCCAATGACTGCTGCACAGAACTATCCTCAAAAGAAATAACCTGACAGTCCACCTGAGCTAGTTTTTTTCTCCTCAAGGACAATTGCCCGATACCACTGTCTCACCATTGGTGGAGTATGGTGGCACAGTGGTTAGCACTGCTGCCTCACAGCACCTGGGACTTTGGGTCACTGTCTGTGCAGAGTCTGCACATTCTTCCAGTGTCTGTATGTGTTTCCTCCGGGTGCTCCAGTTTCCTCCCACAGTCCAAAAGACGTGCTGGTTAGGTGCATTGACCATGCTAAATTCTCCTCAGTGTACCCGAACAGGCGTCAGAGTGTGGCAACTAGGGGATTTTCACAGTAACTTCACTGCACTGTTAATGTAAGCTTACTTGTGACACTAATAAATAAACTAAACTAAACTATAATCCTGCTGACAATATAGTAAGCAATCATTAGGTTTGAACACCAGGACATAAACTGGCAGGCTTGTAGTCTGATTAGGAAACATTGAGCAAAGTAACTCAAATGAACTTCTTGAATTTGCACAAAGACAAAAAAGTACAAAGGGAAAAGTAGAGGACAAAAACATCAGATCTGTCAACATTAGCATGTTTTGAAGATTAATTAATTCAATGAATTTACTTCCTCCATCCATTGCAATCCTTCATAATCACTTAACCAAGAATTATTGCAATCTACTGACGGGGTTGATTGTATGTTCTATTGCACTTACTTTTTATGGATGTTAGGATATTCACAGATCATATCTGCAAGTGTTTTCAGCGATTCTGAAAATTTGATAAGATTTTTAAAAATTAAAAATAAAGCTGGAGTTCTAAGTGAGGAATTAATTAATTAAAAAGAAAATCAACCATTCCTCACCTGTTAGAGACTTGATCTGATTGTTTCCATAGGGAGCAGAGGAAAAATTGCCACAGAAGATGAAGCATGTGGGCGGCATGGAAGAATAACCTGCAGAACACATAGTGTAAGCATACATGGTTTATATCACAGCTTCAGGAATGCTTAACCACAATTGTTTACACATAGAAAATGTCTTAAGTCACTGAATCCAGTAGTAGATTGAAGAGAATAGTGTTCCATAGTGGACCGCTCCATAGTCGAACTATTGGAATGGGAAAGGAACTTGCAGTGGGAGGGGGAGGATCCCGTTGTTGTGACCTATTTGGGTACCAACAACATAGGTAGAATGAAGAAAGAGGTTCTGCATTGAAGGTTTGAAGAGCTAGACACTAAACTATAAACCCAGAACCAAGGTTATAATCTCTGGATTATTACCTGAGCCATGTGTAAATTGGCATAGGGTATATAAAATTAAAGAGATGAATACATGACTCAAAGACTGGTGTGGGAGAAGTGGGTTTCAGTTCATGGGGCACTGGCATCAGTATTGGGGAAAGTGAGGGCTGTATTGTTGGGGCAGCCTACATCTGAACCATGCTGGAACCAGTGTTCTTGCAAACCGCATATTAGGAAGTCGAGAGGGCTTTAAACTAAATAGAGTGGGGGAATGGTTTTGGAGAGGGGATGTTTAGGCTCACAAAGCAAAAGGATATGGCAGCATTGCAAGGCAGCTACTTAAGTAATGATGCTCAGAATGTTGCAGACAGGGACGGAGTGTACAAACATAACAAAAAGGAGCAAATAGGGTCTAAAAGGAAAGAAATGGTAACAAGGCAAAATTAATGGCTATTTGCTTAAATGCACATTGTATTCAGCACAAAATAAATGAATTAATGGTGCAAATTGGGGTTAATGGTTATGATCTTACAGTCATTATGGAAACATAAGTGAGAGCTAAATATTCAGGGGTATTTGATTTTTCATAAGGATAGGCAGGAAGGAGAGAGTGGTGAGGTGGCCTAGTTAGTGTGAGATGGAATAAGTACAATAGCAAGAAATGATCTTGGATCGGAAAATGTAGAATCCATACAGGTGGAAGTGAGAAATAACAAAGGGAAAAAGACACTGATAGGCCCCCTACATGCTGTGGGATGCAGAATAAAACAGGAGATAATAAGGACGTGTAAAAAAGGCAGTACTTTAATCATGGGTGACTTTAATCTTCATGTGGATTGAGAAAATCAAATTGACAGAAGGGGCCATGAGGAAGAATTCATAGAGCGTACTTGGCATAGTTTCCTAGAACAATGTATTGTGGATCTAATCAGGATCAGGCTATTTTGGATCTGGTAACGTGTAATGAGGCAGGTTTAATAAACAATCTCAAGAGTAAAAGGTTCCCTGGTAAACAGTGACCATAATATGGTAGAATTTAGCATTCAATTTGAGAGTGAGAAATATGGGTCAGAAACAACTGCTACAGTTAAATAATGGTAATTATAAAGGAATGAGGGCATAGCTGGCGGGAGTGGACTGGGAAAGGAGTTTGGCAGGAAAGGTGGTTGATCAGCAATGGCAGATGTTTATGAAAATAGTTCATGACTCACAACAAAGACATATCCCAATGAGGAAGAAGGATTTTAGGAAGGGGATAAATGTTAACCAAGGAAGTTAAGGATAATATTAAACTGAAAGGAAAAACATATAAGGTGGCAAAGATTAATGGTAGGTCAGAAGATTGGGAAAGTTTTAAAAACCAACAAAAGATGACCAAAAAATAATAAAGAGGTAGAAGATAAACTATTGTGTAAACTAGCAAGTAATATAAAAACGGGAGCTTCTTTAAATCTATAAAAAGGAAGAGAGAGGCCAAAGTGAACATAGGCCCCTTGGAGAATGAGACTGGGGAAGTAATAATGGGGAACCAGGAAATGACAGAGGAGTTAAAAAAATACTTTGCGTCAGTCTTCATAGTGACACTAATAACATTCTAAAAATACTAAATAATCAAGGGGCAGAAGTCGGGGAGGAAATATACAAACACAGTAACTATCACTAGAGAAAAAGTTCGAGAGAAACTAATGGGGTTAAAGGCTGATCGGTCCCCAGAACTGATGGGTTGCATCCCAGGATATTAAAGGATACAGCTAAAGCAGTAGTTCCCAAACCTTTTTCACTGGGCCGCACTTTCGGAATAAAAATTTGCTCACGCCACACCAAATTTTTATTGATAAGAAATACATTCAAAAACAAAAAAAACAACTCCTAGCAGTGCTTGATTCATAACATAGAACACAACTACTTTATAATATGATCATGGGACATCCAGAAAGTATAAATCAATCACTTTGGAAAAATAGCTAATCCATGTTTAAATGTTTCTTTGATTGTCCTTGAATCTTCCCGCCACACTTGCCATCCTCTCTTGCCGCACCAGTGTGGCGCGCCGCACCCTTTGGGAACCACTGAGCTAAAGAGACAATAGATGCACTGGCAATAATCTTCCAAGAATCCTTAATTTTTGGAAAAGTCCCAGAGGATTGGAAAACTGCCAATGTAACACCCTTATTCAATAAAGGAGAGAGGCACAAAACAGGTCACCTCAGAGTAAGGGGGTCACCCATTTATGACAGGGATGAGGAGGAATTTCTTCTCTCAGAGGGCAGTGAATCTGTGGAATTCTTTACCGCACAGAGCTGTAGAGGTTGGGTTGTTAAGTATGGTCAAAGTGATAGACAGGTTTTCAATCAGCAAGTGAATCAAGGATTATAGGGATAAAGCGGGAAAGTGGAGTTGAGGGTGATATCAGATCAATCATGATCTCATTGAATGGCGGAGAACTTGATGGGCTGAATGGCCTACTTCCGCTCCAAGTCTTATGGTAATTTAATTTTCTTCCTTCTTACTTGTACCTTTACTTCTTTTGCTAATTATTTTAAATCGGTACCCTCTAGTTTTTGATACTCTTGAATGGGGAACAGCTTCCCACTGTTTACTCCGTCCATACTCCTCAGGATCTTCAATACCTCTACCAAGTCTCCTCTCAGCCTTCTTTTCTCCAAGGAAAACATGCCAACCTCTCCAATCTATCCTCACAGCTACAGTTTTTTATCATAGAAACATAGAAAATCTACAGCACAAACGGCCCCACAAGTTGTGCCGAACATATTCCTACCTTCTAGGCCTACCTATAACCCTCCATCCTATTAAGTCCCATGTGCTCATCCAGGAGTCTCTTAAAAGACCCTATTGAGCTTGCCTCCACCACCACTGACGGCAGCCGATTCCACTCGCCCACCACCCTCTGTGTGAAAAACTTCCCCAACATTTCCCCTGTACCTACCCCCCAGCACCTTAAATCTGTGTCCTCTCGTAGCAGCCATTTCCACCCTGGGAAAAAGCCTCTGAGAGTCCACCCGATCTATGCCTCTCAACATCTTATATACCTCTACAAGGTCTCCTCGCATCCTACGTCTCTCCAAGGAGAAAAGACCGAGCTCCCTCAGCCGATCCTCATAAGGCATCCACTCAATCCAGGCAACATCCTTGTAAACCTCCTCTGCACCCTTTCAATCATTTCCACATCCTTCCTGTAATGAGGCGACCGGAACTGAACACAGTACTCCAAGTGGGGTCTGACAAGGGTCTTATATAGCTGCATCATTATCCCCGGACTCCTAAACTCAATCCCTCGATTGATAAAGGCCAGCACACCATACGCCTTCTTAACCACCTCCTCCACCTGCGGGGCCGATTTTAGAGTCCTATGGACCCGGACCCCAAGGTCCTTCTGATCCTCTACAATACTAAGAGTCTTACCCTTAATATTGTACTCCTTCATCCCATTTGACCTGCCAAAAAGGACCACTACGGATTTATCTGGGTTGAGTCCATCTGCCACTTGTCCGCCCAGTCTTGCATCCTATCTATGTCCCTCTGTAACTTCTGACATCCCTCCAGACTATCCACAACCCCACCAACCTTCGTGTTGTCGGCAAACTTACCAACCCATCCCTCCACTTCCTCATCTAGGTCATTTATGAAAATGACAAACAGCAAGGGTCCCAGAACAGATCCCTGGGGCACACCACTGGTGACCGACCTCCATTTAGAAAAAGACCCATCTATACCCACTCTCTGCCTCCTTTGGGCAAGCCAGTTCTGGGTCCACAGAGCAGCAGCACCTTGGATCCCATGCCCTCTCACTTTTTCTAGAAGCCTTGCATGGGAGACCTTATCGAACGCCTTGCTAAAATCCATATAAACCACATCTACCGCTTTCCCTTTGTCAATGTGTTTAGTCACATTTTCGAAGAACTCCACCAGGCTCGTAAGGCACGATCTGCCTTTGACAAAGCCGTGCTGAGTATTCTTGAGCATACTAAACCTCTCTAAATGCTCATAAATCCTGTCCCTCAGGATCTTCTCCATCAATTATCAATTATCCCTGGAATCATTCTGCTGAATCTCCTCTGCATTCTCTCCAATGCCTTCATATCCTTCCTACTACACCGATCAATCTAATCGCACATTTTTCATTCAGGAAATTGAAGTTGAAGCCCAAGATCAACCATGAAAGGGACATTTTGATTGTCGGAGCAAGCTCGACGGGCTTATGGTCTACTATGTCTTATGTTTTTGTTATGAATAAAAAGATTTACTGTTACGGTAATGCAGGTCAACATAACATTGTTTTGGATCTTAGATTCAAATCAACAAGCCTACCTTGTTTCAGAGATTATTACCTTTCCCCACGTACTCAGGTTTCTAAAAGCCATACAAACCAGAAAGTTAGTGATGTTTGGGTAAAGAGGGGAAGATGTATGGTTGTTGGTCAAGGACAAGATTGCTTGCAACTCAAAATACAAGCTCACACTAGTTCGGCACCCTGATGCCCAATGAAATTCTGCATAGCCCAATAAGCCGAAATTCCTTGTTTAAATAAATACAGTAAACCTATTACCTGAAAACATCATATGAAGTTTTTCAAGTACTTCCACCTGGTCCAGCCACAAATCAGAGACAAAAACGAACATGGCGTCTTCATTTTCTTCCTCCAATTGCTTTAATTTTGTCGAAGATTTCACTGACGTAGCAGAGGGACCACCAAAAAAGTTTATGTTGCCGTAATAAGCTCTGAGAGTCAAAACATGAAAGGTTTCAAGATCATCAAGTGGCTGAGATTGGGCAATAACGAACAACATAAGGACCATATTCCCACATCGACAATTTTAATTTCTAATGGATCTGATCTTTTTTTAAATTGTCAAATGCAAGTGATTTTAATTCTTAAATATCCTAGCTCTAAATTTACGTCAGGAAGCACTTTTCCAGATTTCTACTGCCTTTTGCAATGTAACTGTTTTGCACAAAAGGTGGTGGATGCAGTCAATTGAAAATTTTCAGCCAGAAATTGATCATTTTTGTTGGACAAGGGTAAAGGGGATATTGAAAAATGGTGGGGGTAAAGGAACATGAAGTACAGATCAGCCATGATCTAATAGAATGGTGGAGGAGGAATGAGGGGCTTAATAGCCTACTTCAGTTCCTATGATCGAGAAACACTGAACAGCAAATAAACGTTGCCCTGATGGCTACATCTGACACAGGAGCTTTTAGTCAAGGGCTTTAATTAGGATTCGATGCTGTTCATAGATCATAGAATAAAAGTCAGGCATAAAAGATAGGATTTTGCTCATCTTCCAGATATATTTTGTTCTGTCCTCAGACTGGTTATTCACGGCCATATGGAGCACTGGAGTTCATACTGGCATCCAGCTTTTCATTATCATGCTCCCTGACCCCCCTGCACCATCCCAATTTCAAAATTTCTTCTGGTGCTCTTCTGAAAGGAAAGAAGCTGCAGGTAATGCTTAAAGTATACCTCACCTGTTGCTAAACCATCATCTAATGCTTCCATTACTTTTTGAAAACAGTATGAAGGGCCAACCTCAAGCCAACTATGTTCCACCAACAGTACTGCTACGGAGCACAACATTACAGATATAAGCTTTCAGTATGAACTGTATAGTTGGCTTGGGGTTAGGTCACAGACATAAACAAAGATATGTGTGTTAAATCATTATTGATTATATCATATTCCCAAATACATGCACTACCAATTAGACAGAGTGCAACATAAATTTCTATAATAAGAATTATTAATGGTGTGGCAGAACATCACAACACCAGGTTAAAGTCCAACAGGTTTAAACCGGCATCTCCACATGGTGGCAGAATAAAGCAGTCAGGTTAACTGTATCTTGTAACTGTTACAAAATGTTTTCTATGGGTGTTTTGTGTGACAGGATATTATTTTTAGTTTGTCTGGTCTCTAGCTGAAATCTACAATGAATCTTCTGCACATTATTTTAACTGCCACAGAACCAATGTGTAGTTCCTTGCCAGTTTCCCAATCTCCAGCATTCCATGGGCTCATCCAAAACTCTGCTGTGAATATTCTATTCCCCCCCCCCCAACCCTCTCTAACTAATTCAGCCTTCATGAACTTGGCACCCATAATCCAAAATCCTCTATTAAGAATCTGGGTACATTTTCTGAACATTAAAAGATTATTGCAGCAAGTTGATAGAAACAGTAGTTATTGGCTAAGGAAGTAGAATGAAGTATATTGTTTAGTATGATAGCAACAGTTTGATAGCCTGCAATAATGGCTTGGGCCTTGCAATAAACCAAAATACTATTCATTTATCAAATCAAATGCCAGAAAACCACCTTGAAGCAGATACCTATTGGAAAACTCTCCAGTAAAAATCACCTTGTCGTGTGGGAAGATTCAGTAGGTGGAAATCCAAACCCATTGACATGAAAAATTCCATCTTCATACCATCCTGTAAAGAATACTCATTATAACAGCCATTTCCAGAGTGCGTGTTGATTGTGAAATTACCAAACAACAATTTTAACTAACAAATACACAAAACCGAGTAATTAGATTTTGTCTTGTTGCACATTTCAATGCTTGCCAAAATATATCCTATAATGTGTGATTATAATGGAAGAGTGTATTCCTAACTAAGTATTTTAAAGTGAGTGATCTCATTTCTGCCTACTTTATTAAGAAATATTATAATTTTGATAACCACGCACAATACTGTAGACATATTCCATACTTATAGATTAATTGCATTTAAGCAGTAACATTGTCTCAGTGCTAATCAAGACTTACAGTTCTGCACACCCAGGGACAATTTATGTCGCCAGAGAAGCAAGTGTAGTACAACCCCAAGACCGTGGTGAGTCATACATTATGATTTTGACCCTAGAAGATCAGACTTCTCTGGCCAATGCTAATATTGCTCCTTGCAGGTCAACTCAGCACAGAGTGCAACAATGCATCAGAAGGTTGTGGCATTCAAGTCCCATTCCAGATCATATAATCTATGCTGAATCTTCAGTTCAGTACTGAGGGAGTGTTGCACTGTTGGAGGTGCCAGCTTTTGGATGACATGTTGCACCAAGGCCTACCTGCTCTCTCAGGTAGATCCAAAAGATACCACAAGGATTTTCAAAGAAAAGCAGGGAGTTCTTCTGGCATTGGCAATTTTCATCCCTCAACCAATATCCTAAAAATAGATTGTCTGGTCATTATCTGATTACTATCGGAGAGACCTTGCTGTTCACAAATTGGCTGTCATATTTCCTTATAACAGGGACACCTTTCAGAAATACTTCTGTGGTTGAAAGCACTTTGGAATGTCCTGAATTTACAAAAGGCACCAGATAAATGCAAACTCTTTATTTATTAAAATAACTTGTTAATAAATAGTCATTACAGTTCATTTTGTCCTGTCTGTGTGGAGTTTGCACATTCTCCCCATGTCTGTGTGGATTTCCTCCGGGTGCTCCAGTTTCCTCCCACACTCCAAAGGTGTGCAGGTTAGGTTGATTGGCCATGCTAAATTGCCCCTCAGGGCCCAATTTTACCATTGCGTTGCGCCCGTTTTCGGGTGCGAAAACGTGGTAAACTCGGGTGTGAGGCCATTAATGCGATCCACGCAGATTGCCACTTTACCAAAACCCGGGAATGGTGGCGATCCGCTTCACACCCAAAACGGGCACAATGACGATTTAAATGCATTTGCATGCATTTAAATTGAATTAATGAACTGCCCGCCCAACTCTATCAGCATTTCCCCCTTTACCACCACGTTTGCCAATCCGGAATCAGGCCGAAATGGACATGCTAAATAAAAGTCTGAATCGGGTGCTCCAGCTGCTGAAGAGCGCGTTCAGTGTTTCCAACGGCTCTCTGACTCAGATCAGTGGTGGGGGGGGGGGGGGGGGGGGGGGGGGAGGAGGGAGGCGGGTCAGATGTATCTCTGGCGGGGCAGGGCGGTGAGTGAGGCCAGATATCAGAGTGAGGTTAGATTGTTGTCTGGGGCGGGGGGGGGGGGGGGGGGGGGCGGGGGTGAGTGAGGCCAGACCATTCTCTGGGGGTGACGGGGGAGTGAGGCTAGATTGTTGTCGGGGGGGGGGGGGGGCCCCGATCGCTCACTGGTGGGGGGGTGGGTGGCAGATGGATCTCTGGTGGGGGGGGGGGGGAACAGGGGGGTCCACTGCCACTCTGCGGGCGATCGGTGGGGAGGGGGGGTGGATAAGGGGGATAGTGATGTGTGTGGGAAGCAGGGGAGGGGGTGGATAAGGGGGATAGTGATGTGTGTGTGCACTATCGCTCCTGGTTTCTCTGCTTTCTGCGGCTCAGGAGCGATCTGAAACGGGCGCGCTTTTTCAAACTTTTTTCTAACTGCGCATGCGCAGTTCAGAGCTCTAATTGTTTCGGCCGCGCTAAGCCCCGCCCACAGCGCGAATGGGACTGGAGATGGCTGAGTGCGTATGGGGGCGCCGGAAAGCAGATTTCTAAATCGGATCTGCATTAGGGGCAGATTCAGCACTTAGAATGAAAATGGTAAAATCGGGCCCTTAGTGTCCCAAGAGATGTGTAAATTAGGGGGATTAGTGGCGTAAATATGTGGCATTACGGGTAAGATGCCCTATCAGAGTCGGTGTATACTCAATGGGCCAAATGGCCTGCTTCTGCGCAGTAGGGATTCTGCGATTCTATGTTGCAATCAGGACACAACTCATAAATATCTTTTTAAAAGCACCTAAACTGACCATTAACTGTGCGGAACTATTAAAATTCAAGAACAAAGATACTTTTCAATGCAACCAAAATAACAGTATTGTGTTACCTCCCATCGAAATAGATGGAAAAACAGAGAGCTCACAAAGCAGTGACATTTGGTGACAGTAAAACATGCAAATTGCTGCAAGCACTGTCAAGATAAATTTATTCGCATTCATTACCTTCTGTTAGAACAAAGCAGGATTCTGTATATAAGCCACTGTGAAACTGGTGCTTCAATGTTAAAGAAATTACTAACAAGAAAATATGGAATTTCAGGATCATATGTTACAGAAAATGCATTTTTGAGATACATGACATTAATGGAATTGAATGAAGGCTAGATCGACAATTTTCTCAACTAAGGGAATATGCAATGAAAAGATAAGTCACTTCAGGTGACAATTGTGTTAGTGGTAGGTAAAATGCAAAAATGGATAGAGACCCAGTGGTCACTCGGAAACAATTCCCTATTGGTTCTGATTTCATACATTTTTATCTAAAGCTTATACAAATGTTCTGCAATGCAATAGTAAAATGAGGATTATCACATCTTTTGCACTTTTCTTCGCACATTTTCAACAAAAACCATACTGACGCTCAGTTGTTGTAAGACCATTCCAAGAGTGCCAATGTGGAATCTTCATGCAAAGGCTGCGGATACTGCCTTGCTGTTGGACTGGAGCACTATACTCCAGTTCAATCCTGTCCTCATCAGATATCCAAATACACATAGCTTCCAATGGGTGTCAGTGGATTGCAATCAGCAGCGCAATTCTGCCTCACTGTTCCCAGCTCAGAATTTAGGTTAATTATAGCATCCCAATTATTGCCCCAAAAGAGACCAACTCGTAAAACATAACTCATTCCTTTCCAACATTTTATGAAAGCGGAACTTCCTTCACTCTTAACCTTTCCTTCCTCTTACAATCCAACTTTATCACCAAATAACTGTGCTGGACTTGATCTCATTTCACCTCCTTATGTGTGAAATTTGTGATTATACTTTGCTTCTCGTTCTGAATTCACATGAATTTTAAACTCCATGGTTAAGAGTACATAAAAGGATATGGCTTTACTCAGGTCAAGTTGAACAGTTCCAGTTGGATCTTCAAGAAAGAATTTTCCCTAAAACAGTAAATGTAATTAATAATATAGTCATTCAGAATTGATAACATTGTAAACAAAAATGTTCATTTCAGCTTTGGGTTGCACAGGACTTCTTTTGAGCCTTAAGGGTGCGATCTTACCGGCTCAGACCCCTCAGGTTGTCTGCAGCCAACTTCACCGTTGAATGTAGGCTTCACCACCCCCCTCTCCACTCCCACCCCCCAACCCCACTCCCCCCTTCCACCTCCCAAACCCCCCACCGCCCCCCACCCTCCCCCCGCAAGCTGGTGAGAATTGCACTTCTGTCCAGATAAGTGAGAGAATGTTACAAGATTGCATTTTCAAACTCGACTAGAACACAGGTCTGAAACTCTCCCATTTTCTCGCTCATTCGGCACTGAAAAACTCACGCCCTAAGTTTTTTTAAAAACATGACAGAATGCTATCAGTGATAACTATTAACATTGCTCAAATTGGGCCAACAAAAAGCATTTTGCTCACTCTCCCTATTTCCTCTGCTTTCCTCCCCTATCCCACGGTGGGGTACAGTATTACAGGCAGCAACATGTGCATCTTATCCACATGATCACTCTTCGTGTGACTACCTGCACAGTGAATGTTTACAAGAGTCATGACAAATGAGCCTAATTCACTTCTCACGGAGCATACACAATTCCAGAAGAGGTCACCAGATAGCCAACAATCTGCTGCAACCCAGTTAACCTTTTAGGGATTCTGAGGCTAATGGCAGTGTTTCTGCCACCAAGTTTTGATAGCTAACTAAAAACAGACCACATATCAAATCTTGGATCCCACTATTTCGTATGGCCATAAGATGCAGCAAGTGTTTTAAGCACCTTCATCACCATAGTTTTACTCAGAGTAATGGAGCTCCACTGTGTCAGTTCAAAATCTAAAATGTGGGTAAAATAAAGGCAATATATTAAAAGCAACACTGTACTTCTTGAATATGTAATGATCTTATCACTTGACATTTGCCCTACTGTTCATTTTATTGCTCTCGGAAGCCCAGCAGAGAAGAATGCTGTATTTCATTGTAACCTGGAACAAATTCCTGTTAATATAAACTCTTAATCACACAGTACAGCTTACCTCTTTGAGTTGTGTTATCATCCCCAGAACAATAACTTCTCCGATCTTTGTGGTGCTGCCAAGCAGCATTTCCACGGTGTTGAGCTGAAAATAAAGCAACGGGTCTGAAAAATTGGCATTCCTTGTAGAAAAAAAGTATTTTCTTCCTTGCTTTATGCTGTGGAATTACTTGTAGTCCACCTCCCAGTGGAGATTTAAAATAGTTCAAGTACTGCATTTGATTTACCACAGAGTAGCACCTCCTTTCCTGTTTCATTTTCCCCTTAATGGAAACCATTATCAAACACTATCCCCAAAAGGGAAACATTTTGCTATTTAGGTGCAACAGAAATTGCAGAATAATGTCGCCATCTTCAAATTCCTGTATCTGTTTCCTTTGTAGATCATGGAAAGGACTGACATAAAATTAGCTGTTATTTTGCCAATCTGCCTTTTGCAAGTTTTGTGGTAATTATGTGAAATAAATACCAGTTAAAAATTACCATGAGCACCCTTCATTGAGTGGCCACTGTATGGCATAGGGCAATGAATTGCCTATAGAACAAAGAATAAAGAATACAGCACAGGAACAGGCCCCTCGGCCCTCCAAGCCCGTGCCGCTCCCTGGTCCAAACTAGACCATTTTTTTGTATCCCTCCATTCCCACTCCATTCATATGGCTATCTAGATAAGTCTTAAACGTTCCCAGTGTGTCTGCCTCCACCACCTTGCCTGGCAGCGCATTCCAGGCCCCCACCACCCTCTGTGTAAAATATGTCCTTCTGATATCTGTGTTAAACCTCCCCCCCTTCACCTTGAACCTATGACCCCTCGTGAACGTCACCACCGACCTGAGAAAAGCTTCCCACCGTTCACCCTATCTATGCCTTTCATAATTTTATACACCTCTATTAAGTCTCCCCTCATCCTCCGTCTTTCCAGGGAGAACAACCCCAGTTTACCCAATCTCTCCTCATAACTAAGCCCCTCCATACCAGGCAACATTCTGGTAAACCTCCTCTGTACTCTCTCCAAAGCCTCCACGTCCTTCTGGTAGTGTGGCGACTAGAACTGGACACAGTTTTCCAAATGCGACCGAACCAACGTTCTATACATCTGCAACATCAGACCCCAACTTTTATACTCTATGCCCCGTCCTATAAAGGCAAGCATGCCATATGCCTTCTTCACCACCTTCTCCACCTGTGACGTCACCTTCAAGGATCTGTGGACTTGCACACCCAGGTCCCTCTGCGTATCTACACCCTTTATGGTTCTGCCATTTATCGTATAGCTCCTCCCTACATTATTTCTACCAAAATGCATCACTTCGCAGGATTGAACTCCATCTGCCATTTCTTTGCCCACATTTCCAGCCTATCTATATCCTTCTGTAGCCTCTGACAGTGCTCCTCACTATCTGCAAGTCCTGCCAATTTCGTGTCGTCCGCAAACTTACTGATCACCCCAGTTACACCTTCTTCCAGATCGTTTATATATAAATCACAAACAGCGGCCCCCACCTGAAAAAGGTAAGTGCTCTGGCCCCCATCTCAGGATCCTACCCAATATGGGGGCAATTGGAGCATAAGTGTGACCAGGGAATCAAATGCTCCAGTACAGTTTTCAGGTTGCACCCACCCTGTTTATGACAGGTGTGGTTGATTCTTAAACTCTCCCCAAAACGTGTAAACGATAAAAGAGAGGAAAAAAGATGGAGAAAAATTAGTGATGAGCAAGCAGAGAGAGAGAGAGAGAAAGAGACAGAAACTCAATTGTTGACAAACACTTGACATCTTACTTGAAATTTATCCCTGTTCTCATCAGGGTGTGCTCCTGTCACAGTGGGTGTAAATAATTCATGTCTATGCGTCCGCTATAAAATAAAGTGTTAAGGGTATGAGATGCAACAAGTTGTTTATCAATTCTATAGTTACACAAATTTTCTAAAATTCTTAATATGGGCACCACCTAAAATCATTTGTATTAAATGGAAATCAATAACCTTTTCAAATCTCACCCCAAGAACTGGCACAGGCATGATGGACTACTGTGCTATATGATTCTACATATAAAGTCAAACCCTTCCTTCTTGAGCTTTCAAACCTATTGGCCGCAATTTTCCGGTTGTTCACCCTAACAGGATCTTCCAGTCCCACTGATGGCCCATCTCAGCCACCACTTTCCTGGCATTGAGGGGTGCATTTAATGGGAAACCCCGTTGACAACAGCTTTTTAATTCTTTAAAAAAATTTTTTTCACAGAATCCTACAGTGCAGAAGGAGGCCATTTGGCCCATCGAGTCTGCACCAACCACAATCCTACCCAGGTCCTATCCCCATAACCCTATGTATTTACCCTAGCTATTCCTCCTGACACTATGGGGCAATTTAGCATGGCCAACACACCTAACCTGCACACCTTTGGACTGTGGGAGGAAACCGCAGTACCCGGAGGATACCTGCGCAGACACGGGGAGAACGTGCAAACTCCATACAGACAGTGACCCGAGGCCGGAATTGAACCCAGGTCCCTAGCGCTGTGAGGCAGCAGTGCGAACCACTGTGCCTGCATGTCTGATGCACAACCCGTAATTATTTGATCCTGATTAGTATAACTTGTGTGATGCTCCTGGCTTGGTGGCAGGGAGCCAAGTTAAGTCAAGAAAATCCTTGTTTGATTGAGGCGGTTGGAGATAGCCGGGGTGGGGCCCAGTTCGCAGTGGTGGTTTCGCTGGTGAGCGGGCCTAAAATTTGGTGGTACCATGGTCAGCAAGATGATGGCTGCCACGGTGAGTGAAGTTGTGAATGATGGTTTCGGCTCCCCGGCAAACTATTGGTGCTGGCGCTGATGAACTGCAGGATATCCTAAAGAGAATGGATGACGCGGAGAAGAGAATCCTGTTGGTCGAGAGGGCAGTTTCCTCAGTGAGGGTTCACCTTCAGCCCTTGAAAATCCTGCTGCATGGTATGTCGAATATCCTGGTTGATTTAGGAAGATGGGGCCAGAGAGAAATATCCATGTGCCTGGTCTCCCAAGGAGAGCTAGGAATGAATTCCCAACCGAATTCGGGAACTGACAGCCATGCTTTCACAATCTCGATTTGAAGGCTGGGTGTTTCAAGTTCGATTGAGCACGTTTATCCGGTCTTTGAGGCCGGGGTCAGTCAAAGACTCCAACCACTGGTCATACGTTGTCCTGTCCTCAGTGTTTGTCGAGAAGGGCTGGGGGCGGCCAAACATGACAGATCTTCTCCACCCACTGGGGCCTAAATTTCTCCTGACCAGGGCTTCGGGATGACAAAATGGCAATGGTGCAAAGGCTTCGCTGAAACTCTGGATGGATTCTGGATGTTGCTCAACTATCCTGTCATGGCTTTGGACTTTTCAAGCTCTGTGGACGGTTATATTATCCTGCCGTTCATCATTAATCCTGAACTTTGTTCCCTTGTGATTAAACTCCTGATTTCATGATATTGTCTTTTTTCCTGACAAAGATGTATGATACATGAGCACAGAGGCTTTGTCGTTTGTTATCCTGTAACACTGCCAAAATTAGGATTCATTAATCCTGGACTGTACCCCTCATAATTAGATCCTTGTGTTAATCCTGTAGTGTGCTTTTTTCATGTAGAAGGGGGCAACCCTGTAACTGAGCTCTGAGGCAAATTTTGCCAATTATCCTGTTTAGAATAATCCATGTTAATCCTGGTATGTATCCTCGGTAATTTCATCTCTTAATTAATTCTGTTACATGATTTATCTCATTGATAAGTGCAATCCTGTGAGTGAGCATGGTAGCAAATATTTGCTCGTTTTCCTGGTGAACCCAGGGACATCTATTTACTAGGGGAGTGCGATTTTTATCCATCTTCTTGTTTTACAATCCTGGAATATGTAATGGTGGACTTTTTCAACCGGGAATCATAGAATGCCTACAGTGCAGAAGGAGGCTATTTGATCCATTGAGCCTGCACTGACAACAATCCCACCCAGGCCCTATCCCTGCAACCCCACGTATTTACCTTGCTTATTTCCCTGACACTAAGGGGCAATTTACCATGGCTAATCAACCTAATCTGCACATCTTTGGAGTAACGTCCTTTATTACATAATGGTTAAGATGAGTAGAGCCATTGCAGGGTGTTGGCCAAATGGTTTATTATGAGGTAGCAGGTAGGGTCCTAAGAGTCCTCATAGAAGCGAGGAATCTGCCCCCCTAGAATTTATGGGCTAGTTTATTTTTTGTATTTCAGTTGTTTTGGGTTATAGAATCCCTGATGGATTATTGGGTTCAGGTTTTCCTTTGTAGCTTCATTATTTTGGAATTAAGGAATCCTTGCTTGTTTCCTATGAAGGTACGGACACAGACAGATCATGTATCCAGGAAAAGACTGGGGGTGGGATTTTCCAGCCACGCTCGCCCCAAGACCAGAAAATGCCACCTGAGGTCAACGGACCTTTGCATTATCCTGGTGGGCGGAACTGGAAAATTCTACCCTGGGTGGGTTTTTTTTGTCATTGGCATCTCTGGAGCCTGATTCTCCCATCCCAACGCACACGTTTTTTGGCGTGTCAGATTGGGAGATGCGCGTGTCGGCCATTTCACGGGATTCGCGCATGCGTCCCCGACGCACGCATGTCTCCCACAGCTGGAAAGCAGGTGCAGTCGGAACTGCGCTGGAAACTGGCAGGAAGACAAGGTAAGTGATTTAAATCTATTTTTAATCTATTGTAAATGTCATTATCGGGGCCTGGGATTACATTCTCCAGGCCCGATAGCATCTCCCACCCCGCTAGGAGTACTTCACCCAGGCGGGGTTTAGAGTAGCTCCCCACGTTCGGGGAACTAGCGGGAGACCCCACTGGAGTGAAGGGGAGGGCAATTCGGCCCCCCGGGGGGGGTCGGGCGATGGGATGTGGTGCCCTCTGGACATGGGCACCCTGGCAGTGCCAGCCTGCACCCCCTGGCATTGCCCAAGGGGCAAAATTCCCATGCTCAGGGGGCACCTTGGTACTGCCCACCGGGCATTGGGCAGTGCCAAGGGGCAGGGCCTATTGTGGACGGGGTCTAGGGGGCAGGGGCCTCACTGCCACTCTGCAGGTAGGATCAGTGGGGGCTGGAGGGAGGCCAGCGATCATGGCGAGCTGCAGGGCCACCCCGGTGTTGTTGGAGTTTGGGAATTATGTACTTACTGGTGCATGCCCGGGCATGATTGGCTAATCCTTGAATATAAGACCATAAGACATAGGAGCGGAAGTAAGGCCATTCGGCCCATCGAGTCCACTCCACCATTCAATCATGGTTGATTTCAACTCCATTTACCCGCTCTCTCCCCATAGCCCTTAATTCCTCGAGAAATCAAGAATTTATCAATTTCTGTCTTGAAGATGCTCAACGTCTCGGCCTCCACAGCCCTCTGTGGCAATGAATTCCACAGACCCACCACTCTCTGGCTGAAGAAATTTCTCCTCATCTCTGTTCTAAAGTGACTCCCTTTTATTCTAAGGCTGTGCCCCCGCGTCCTAGTCTCCCCTGTTAATGGAAACAACTTCCCTACGTCCATCCTATCTAAGCCGTTCATTATCTTGTAAGTTTCTATCAGATCTCCCCTCAACCTCCTAAACTCCAATGAATATAATCCCACGATCCTCAGTGGTTCATCGTATGTCAGGCCTACCATTCCTGGGATCATCCGTGTGAATCTCCGCTGGACCCGCTCCAGTGCCAGTATGTCCTTCCTGAGGTGTGGGGCCCAAAATTGCTCACAGTACTCCAAATGGGGCCTAACCAGTGCTTTATAAAGTCTCAGAAGTACATCCCTGCTTTTGTATTCCAAGCCTCTTGAGATAAATGACAACATTACATTTGCTTTCTTAATTACGGACTCAACCTACAAGTTTACCTTTAGAGAATCCTGGACTAGGACTCCCAAGTCCCTTTGCACTTTAGCATTATGAATTTTGTCACCGTTTAGAAAATAGTCCATGCCTCTATTCTTTTTTCCAATATCTAGCCTTGTTAAGTTGGTCTTCTATTTTAACTTGGCTGCGCAGGTAGGGACAGTGGTTACTTAATTACTTGGCTAATGGAATGTACGGTGGGTATATTATCTGGTTGTTAGGGTTTCTCTGATGAAGGGAAATGATCGAAACTCCTTGATGGCTTAAATGGCACCTCTGGGCTGCATAGAGATAGGGGTAGTTTGCTTTGTTCAACATGTAAGAATGACGTATTTTTGGCTTGTTGGTCCTTATTCTGGTGTGTTGTTGAATAGGTTAAGGCAGTAGTGGCTGTGTTTATCCGGGTCAGATGGAGGGTATATTGAATGAGGGAGTAGGTTTCCCTCCCCTGAGATGTCCCCTTTGGGGCTTCTGGACTGCTTTCCTTCTTGAGACTGGATTCCCCTGGGGGTGTAGTAGCCTTTTGGCTGTGGAGTCTGAGCAAGTGGTCTTATATGGAGACTTCCAGCCTCTCCAGCTTTTTGAGGTTTGGGCTCCCTTGGGCGAGCAGTGTCCTGTTTCTCAGTGGTTTGTGCTATTCTGTTCCCGGTATCCCTCCTGCAAATATGTGGTCTGAAAGACCACATCTGGATAATCCTGATGCTCCTCTCTTTTTGGAGTTTCCTTTCTTTATCCGGGCATGGGAGTTTCTGATATAGACTCTGATTTGTTGTAGTTAATCCTAAAGGGTTTCCCTTATCTTGTCAGGAGAAGGAGAGTTGTATCTCTCCCCAAGATACCCTGTGGATGGGTTTCTTGACGATTCTTCTTTTCCTTGTTGGTAGGGTTTCCTTGTTGGAAAATGGTTTAAGCTTTCCAGTGACGGGAGCCTGATCAGTGCCTCTGATATGGCGGGAGAGGAGAGAGGTTTGTTGTGTTGCAAGCTTTGGCAAGGTGCATGAATCCTTGGCTTACTGGTTTCTGTACATGAGATTGTACACTGCCACACCACATCTTGTACCAATGGCAGTACCCTGGTGTTTCCCCCTTTTGTGGGTTATCCTTTCATTGCTTGGAAACCCTGGAATGTTGAGTTAGGCCCTGGTTGGTTGAATCTTACCCCATAAGAGAACCTGTAAATCTTTAGCTCCGGCCCTGTTATCCTGTGGAGGAGAACGTGCACTACGGGGCCATATGCTAGTGGTTTTATCCTGTTACCCTGAGATTCCCCACCCTTTCTTTATCCATACGAGAGGAGATGCCGACTACAACGATCACAATGATTTATAATTTGATCCATTTGTACGAACATTCACTGGTCTTTTCTACATGTTTATGTGGAATAATGATGACTCTGTACTGTACTAGATTTTTGGAATTTGTTGCACTTAATGTAAAATGTAAAACTTTCAGTAAAAACACATCTTCCCCTCACCTCCCCTATCAGCATTCCACAGGGACGGCTCCCTCTGTGACATCCTAGTCCAATCCTCCATCACCCCTACTCCTCATCCCCTTTCCATGCAATCACAGAAGGTGCAACACCTGCCCCATTACCTCCGCACTGTCAAAGGCAGATGAAGCAACGCTTCACTTGCACCTCCTTCAATTTGGTCTACTGTACTCGCTGCAAACTGGGTGACCACTTTCAGAACGGCCTCACTCAGTCTGCAAGCATGACCCCGGCTTTCCTGTCGTTTGCCATTTCAACTCACTGCTTTGTTCTCAAGCCCACATGTCCATCCTTGGCCTGCTGCAATGTTCCAGCGAAGCCAAACACAAACTGGAGGAACAGCACCACATCTTCCAACTAGGCATTTTACAGCCTTCTGGACTTAACAAAGTTCAATAACTCCAGACTACGAACTCTCTTCTCCATCTTGACCCCTTTTTTAATCCTTCATTTGTCCCTACGCACCTCCCTCCCCACAGGGCCATCTGTCACTTGTTCTTAAGTTTTGCTATCAGAGTGTTGATCTTTGTTCTGTTATTAACATATTCTATATCTTATCTTTATACCTGTATCATCACCTTCTCTAGTCTTTAACATTATAATTAACATCTCTTTGTCATGTGCCCATAACATCTTTGTCAAATCTCTCCTAGTTCTCACCTACCCCATGACCTACTGTGTTCCACCCCCTCAAACAATGCAAATTCCAACATTTTTCTCCTTCTCTAGCTCTGAAGAAGAGTCATGTGGACTCAAAACAGGCATTGAAGCCATTTGTTTGTAAATGATGTCGAGTCTTTTAAATAAAAAATTATGAAATAAGGAGATCATTTTCTGCTGAAAGGTGTGCAAGTTCCACTTTTAGAACATAAGAACTAGGAGCAGGAGTAGGCTATCTGGCCCTTCGAGCCTGCTCCGCCATTCAGTAAGATCATGGCTGATCTTTTTGTGGACTCAGCTCCACTTACCCGCCCGCTCACCATAACCCTTAATTCTTTACTGTTCAAAAATTTATTTATCCTTGCCTTAAAAACATTCAATGTTTTTAACTGCTTCACTGGGCAGGGAATTCCACAGATTCACAACCCTTTGGGTGAAGAAGTTCCTCCTCAACTCAGTCCTAAATCTGCTTCCCCTTATTTTGAGGCTATGCCCCCTAGTTCTAGTTTCACCCGCCAATGGAAACAACTTCCCTGCTTCTATCTTATCTATTCCCTTCATAATCTTATATGTTTCTATAAGATCTCCCCTCATTCTTCTGAATTCCAATGAGTATAGCCCCAGTCTGATCAGTCTCCCCTCATAAGCCAACCCTCTCAACTCCGGAATCAACCTAGTGAATCTCCTCTGCACCCCTTCCAGTGCCAGCATATCCTTTCTCAAGTAAGGAGACCAAAACTGTACACAGTACTCCAGGCGTGGCCTCACCAGCACTTTATACAGCTGCAACATAATCTCGCTGTTTTAAATTCCATCCCTCTAGCAATGAAGGACAAAATTCCATTTGCCTTCTTAATTACCTGCTGCACCTGCAAACCAACTCCTTGAGATTCCTGCACAAGGACACCCAGGTCCCTCTGCACAGCAGCATGCTGCAATTTTTTACCATTTAAATAATAGACCATTTTGCTGTTATTCCTACCAAAATGGATGACCTCACATTTACCAACATTGTACTCCATCTGCCAGACCCTCGCCCACTCAGATTATCTATATCCCTTTGCAGACTTTCAGCGTCCTCTGCACGCTTTGCTCTTCCACCCATCTTCGCGTCATCTGCGAATTTTGACACACTACACTTGGTCCCCAACTCCAAATCATCTATGTAAATCGTAAACAATTGCGGTCCCAACACTTTATCTTGAGGCACACCACTAGTCACTCCTCTCCCTTACCTGTTGCATTATCGTGTAGCGCTCACAAAAAAGTTCAGCTTTGTTTCTGGCAGTTCCAAACAGACGAGATGCACTACGATCTGTCATTGCCAGGCTGCAGTACAGAAACAAGATTTTAGCCAAAATCCTTGCTTTTTCTTAAAAAAAAACAAATTCATTTATTTTGCATTTGCTTTTCCAAGTTCACAAAGAAAGTAACACAACCAGGTTAACGCACAGGAACAGTGACAAAATTAAGCCTATTAGCATGCTAAATTGCATCCTTGTTCACCTGCTTGTTTTGTTTAATTGTTTTCAAAGACGCGATCTTATCTGCCGCTCACGGCACGTTCCCGCTGCAGCGAAGTCGGAGAATTTGGCGGCCAACCAAATCTCCGTTCACTGCAGCGGGATGGGAAAGTTCCACCAGTGTGAACGGTGGTAAGATGCCAGCCAGTGTGTGACAATTGTTTTCTTCCAGTGTCTAGGAGGGCTAGCCTGTTTAGTTTTGATATTCTATGGGTGTCTGTTAACCTGATGCCACGATGAAAGATGCATTTGAGAAGATTTCATTGTTTACCTACTGAGTTAGTTATCTGGATCTCAAATCAAGAAGGCAGAATCTAGACCGTATGAAAGCGATGTGTTCGAGCATAAAGTTCCATGAGTGATCAAACTGCTTAAGTTTCACAGTGAATGAAAGACTGAATTTATTCCAGTTTAAAACGTATACAAAGTTAGATGGGCTTCATGCTACTATGATACTGTAGCTCAGGGACATCCCACACCCTTTGCTACGTAACTTCAAACAGGGCCAGCTGGGGGCTTAACAGTATACAGAAGCAGCAAAGGACATTATCAAGAAGTAATGGCTCAACATGTGAAAGAAAAATGTAACTTGTGATAAGTGAACTACAGATGGATGTTCCAGTAGTTTATCAAACGTACTAGTTCAGCTCCATAGGAATCGTGTAGAAGCAAAGACCAAAAGCAATCCATGTCATAAAAAACCCGAATCTTCAAAGAACAATATTTCCAAGAACAGGATTCAAACAGCATTGCTCATGCAAAATTATGAATGATTTGGCCTGCTAAATAATGACAATTAGTAAAACTCACGGAAAAAATTTCTTCCTTTCTGAATTGTAGATGTAACGAGGGACTTCAAATGCACCAATCACATTGAAAATGTGTTCTCTGTAAATATAAGCCCAGAATTGTTAAAACGAACTCAATTAAAAATATACTTGCACCTTTTGCTGGTACAACAGATGAAAATAACACATATTAGTGGTGATCTCCTATAGCATTGCTGAAATACCACTGCTATACTGCACTCTGTTTCTCTTCCACTCGTTTGTAATTCAATGATTCTCCCACTTTACCTTTCTATATGCTTCTCTCACAATATTTCACCATACTCCTGTTCATCTGACCCTTTTGTCCTCCAATTCTGGCATTTGCATGTTTCCTATGGGAGTAGCTACAAAACGTGTATCACAGGAACTAAGGGTTTGAGGTCTATACTAGAATAGAGTGGGACACGGGGGCCAAGAAAGCAGGTAGAAGTCACCAGTAGGACAGAAAGCACATTTAATTCCCTCTTTTATCAGTCAGGCGTTTGATCTGCATGAGAAATCACAATGTTTAATGATATCCGAGCCAGGCAACTTGAGAAATTCATTTGGCCAGAGGTTCAGTACACTCAAAATGGAGTGCAGATACTTCCCAGAAGTCACACACTCCACTTAATTAAATGCAGTAGCTGTCTGAGTCAAGACTCTGAGGTCCTGGGGTGTGTGCACAACTGCTAGAGTTTAACCAAGCAAAAACATGCAGCCTGCTAACACAGAGCACCAGCAGGCTTCCTGTTGCTTATCAAGTCAGGACCATTCTATCCACTTGGATATTGGCTTGTTTGATCACCCAGAGCTTAATGAGAACAATTCCAGCCCTTAGTGACAAGTCTACTCTTCCAGGTTTATTAGTGAATAAGATTGACTATGTCAAAAGTGCCTTGGAATGCTAAACCATGCCTAGCTCAGTTAAATAGAATGAAGGAGCCATTTGGTCCATCATGCCTCTGCTGGCTCTTTGGTAAACCTATCCAATTAATCTTACTTACCTGCTCTTTCCATAATCCTAAACCTTTATTTTCCCTCTCAAGCACTTATCCAATTTCTTTTTGCCAGCCGCTATAAAATCTGCTTCCAACAGCCCTGCAGGCACTGCATTTCAATTCACTACAACTTACTGTGTTTTTTAAAAACTCCTTATGTCATCTCTGGTTCTTTTCCCAATCACCTTTTAAGTCTGTCCTTTGATTACTGACCCTACTTCACTGGACAGTTTCTCCTTCTTTATCAAGACCCTTCATGATATTGAACACCTTTATCGAATCTTCCCTTACCCTGTTGTGTTCTGACAATAACTTCCCCAGCCTCTCATCCCCAGTACCATTTTAGTAATATTCTTTTCATTCTCTCCAAGCACTTTTCATCCTTCCTAATGTGTGCTGCCAAGAACTGAACACAGTATCCCAGTTGAGGCTGAATCAGTGTTTTATAACGATATGGGGCGCAATCTTACTGACCGTTCATGCCACACTCCCGCCGCAGCAAGGTCAGAGTATTTGATGCCGAGCTAAATCTCCGTTCACGACAGCGGGATGGGAAAATCCCGCTGGGTGAACGGCTATAACATTCTGGTCCTAGTCTAACTTCTCTGTTTTAGTACTGGGCGGCACAATGGCACAGTGGTTAGCACTGCTGCCTCACAGCGCCTGGGTCCCGGGTTCGATTCCTGGCTTGGGTCACTGTCTGTGCAGAATCTGCACGTTCTCCCCATGTCTGCGAGGGTTTCCTCCGGGTGCTCCGGTTTCCTCCCAAAGTCCGAAAGATGTGCTGGTTAGGTGCATTGGACATGCTACATTCTTCCTCGGTGTAACCCAACAGGTGCAGGAGTGTGGCGACTAGGGGATTTTCACAGTAGCTTAATTGCAGTCTTAAAGTAAGCCTACTTGTGACAAAAATTAATAAACTTTATTTTATGCTTCTATTAATAAAGTATGTAATATTAAATATCCTTCTCAACTTGTCCTGACAACTTCAGGAATTGTATACATATACTTCCGGGTCTCTCTGTTCCTGCACCCCCTTTAAAATTGTACCATCAAGTTCACATTGCTTCTGATTTTTCCCACCAAAGTATATCATTTTACACTTCTTTGCATTAAGCTTCATCTGCCATGTATCCGTCCACTATACCAATCTATGACCTTCTGATGTTTACTATCCGCCTCATTAATTAAAACATATGTAAATTTGTGCTATTTACAAATTTTGAAATTATGCAATGTATATTCAAGACCAGGTCAATATACATCAAATAACAGTGCCCATGAGAAACACCAATGCACACTTCCCTCCAGCCTGAAAAACAATATGGTACTATTCTCTGCTTTCTGTCCCTATACTCCATTCAACAGTAGATCCTTTCAAAATAATCATGAAGATCCTAGCAGGTATGTTGATAGGGCGAGCTGGTGAAGAGTGTGAGGAAGTGCATATAAAGTAGAAAGACTGGCGTGGACCAGATGGGCCAAAAGCATGTTTTCTTTGCTGTAAAATCAATGCAATTCAATGTAACCATTGTCCAAAATTTCAGAGTACCCAGATTAGCTATATCTTCAGTGTAGTGAAAGGCACCTTGCCATATGTTAAAGCACAATGTCCTGCCCCAAGTCCTCTCTTCACCAACTGCTTACTCCAGGTCAAGGGGATTTGGCAGAGATTCGTTTGCCATGAGAGTGGCACACCCTATAACGTATTGAGTGATGGGTAGGTGTAGGTTGGACCCCTTCCTATCTTTTACCATTTCTGCCTTTTGTCACAAATCCATTTCATAGAATAATCTGGTATCTCACACATAGGAACAAAACAGAAGGATTTTGTCTCACCCAGGAGCATCTTACCCCGAAGGAGAACTGCTTTAACAAACCTAGACTAAAATGGAGCTCTGCGATTTTTGAAGAACAGCCAAGGTGCCTTTTGCCCCTGCTTTGGGAGAATGTGCACTAGGATCACTACGACTGCAGATCGGTCCAAACCATTAATCAGAAATAGAATCATAGAATGATTACAGCAAAGAAGGCCATTCAGCCCATTGGGTCTATGCTTCCTGTCTGCAAAAACAACTCAGTTAGTCTCCACTTCCTTTCCCCTTCTCCCCATAGCCCACTTTAACTCCTTAATATTTCCAAACCTCATGACATTTTACGTCACAGTTTTGCAGCACCTATTGAGTGCTAAGAGACTTCAGAGAACTGTTTAAAGGTGAATTGCTTTTTGCTTGTACGATCTCTTTAGGACTGAGGTGAGGAGAAATTACTTACCTCAAAGGTTTGTGAATCTTTGTGGAATTCTCTACCCTAGAAGGTTGTGGATGTTCCATCATTGCCTATATTTAAGGCTGAGATATTTTTCTGCTTTCTCAGAGAATCAAGGGGTATGGGGAGCGATTGGGAAAGTGGAGTTGAAGCCAAGAATCAGTCATGATTGTACAGAATGGCAGAGCATAGCTCTACTACTCCAATTCTCATGCCCGCTTTTCCTACATAAGCGGCTTAGGAGAACCCAGCTTAGCCATGAACAACTAGCAGAATCTAATTTCAATTTGTTTATGACAAAAGATGTTGTTGTGTTGACAGGTATATTTGCTGTGCATTGGATGCACCTGTTCAATATTGATTTAGAGCCAGTCTTCACTTACAATGTGTCCAGGAGGCACCAATACAACACACTTCAGTGAGAAAGAAACTGGGAATGAAAGGCTGCGTCAGGAAGTGAACGAGGAAAAGCACGGAGGCTGACGAGCCAGGGCAAAGAATGTTGGAACTGAGGTAGGATGATAGAGGAGTCACAGCTCTTATACGCGTACATGCATGTCAGGGTGGAATTACCCCTCTTAACACTTAACTAGATTGAGAGTATTGGAAATCTTAAAATTCAATTATCTTAGTGAAAGGATAACAAAGAGAGAAATAAGGAAGGAGAGGATCAAATATGAAGGTAGGCTAGCCAGTAACATTAGGAATGATAGTAAAAGTTTCTTTAAATACATTAAAAACAAACGGGAGGCAAAAGTAGACATTGGGCCGCTCCAAAATGACGCTGGTAATCTAGTGATGGGAGACGAGGAAATAGCTGAGGAACTTAATAAGTACTTTGCGTCAGTCTTCACAGTAGAAGACATGAGTAATATCCCAACAATTCAGGAAAGTCAGGGGGCAGAGTTGAATATGGTTGCCATCACAAAGGAGAAAGTGCTAGAGAAACTAAAAGGTCTGAAAATTGATAAATCTCCGGGCCCAGATGGGCTACATCCTAGAGTTCTAAAGGAGATAGCTGAAGAAATAGTGGAGGCGTTAGTTATGATCTTTCAAAAGTCACTGGAGTCAGGGAAAGTCCCAGAGGATTGGAAAATCGCTGTTGTAACCCCACTGTTCAAGAAGGGAACAAGAAAAAAGATGGAAAATTATAGGCCAATTAGCCTAACCTCAGTTGTTGGCAAAATTCTAGAATCCATCGTTAAGGATGAGATTTCTAAATTCTTGGAAGTGCAGGGTCGGATTAAGACAAGTCAGCATGGATTTAGTAAGGGGAGGTCGTGCCTGACAAACCTGTTAGAGTTCTTTGAAGAGATAACAAATAGGTTAGACCAAGGAGAGCCAATGGATGTTATCTATCTTGACTTCCAAAAGGCCTTTGACAAGGTGCCTCACGGGAGACTGCTGAGTAAAATAAGGGCCCATGGTATTCGAGGCAAGGTACTAACATGGATTGACGATTGGCTGTCAGACAGAAGGCAGAGAGTTGGGATAAAAGGTTCTTTCTCAGAATGGCAACCGGTGACAAGTGGTGTCCCGCAGGGTTCAGTGTTGGGGCCACAGCTGTTCTCTTTATATATTAACGATCTAGATGACGGGACTGGGAGCATTCTGGCCAAGTTTGCCGATGATACAAAGATAGGTGGAGGGGCAGGTAGTATTGAGGAGGTGGGGAGGCTGCAGAAAGATTTAGACAGTTTAGGAGAGTGGTCCAAGAAGTGGCTGATGAAATTCAACGTGGGCAAGTGCGAGGTCGTACACTTTGGAAAAAAGAATAGAGGCATGGACTATTTTCTAAACGGTGACAAAATTCATAATGCTAAAGTGCAAAGGGACTTGGGAGTCCTAGTCCAGGATTCTCTAAAGGTAAACTTGCAGGTTGAGTCCGTAATTAGGAAAGCAAATGTAATGTTGTCATTTATCTCAAGAGGCTTGGAATACAAAAGCAGGGATGTACTTCTGAGGCTTTATAAAGCACTGGTTAGGCCCCATTTGGAGTACTGTGAGCAATTTTGGGCCCCACACCTCAGGAAGGACATACTGGCACTGGAACGGGTCCAGCGGAGATTCACACGGATGATCCCAGGAATGGTAGGCCTGACATACGATGAACGTCTGAGGATCGTGGGATTATATTCATTGGAGTTTAGGAGGTTGAGGGGAGATCTGATAGAAACTTACAAGATAATGAACGGCTTAGATAGGATGGACGTAGGGAAGTTGTTTCCATTAACAGGGGAGACTAGGACGCGGGGGCACAGCCTTAGAATAAAAGGGAGTCACTTTAGAACAGAGATGAGGAGAAATTTCTTCAGCCAGAGAGTGGTGGGTCTGTGGAATTCATTGCCACAGAGGGCTGTGGAGGCCGAGACGTTGAGCGTCTTCAAGACAGAAATTGATAAATTCTTGATTTCTCGAGGAATTAAGGGCTATGGGGAGAGAGCGGGTAAATGGAGTTGAAATCAACCATGATTGAATGGTGGAGTGGACTCGATGGGCCGAATGGCCTTACTTCCGCTCCTATGTCTTATGGTCTTATGGTCTTATGGATGTTCCCCAAATTACAAAGACTGAACTTTTGTTTAACCGAAGTGGAAATTTGGCAATCCAAATCATATATCAGTGTATATGAAAGTCAGAAAATTGCTGAGACTGCCATCCCTAATTTCTGGTCAATGTAAAATATAAATCTTTTAATTGACCTACATTGTTTCATCACATGTCTGACTGCACTCCTGGACTGCTGCCTCCACCATTGATTGCTCTATCATGTTGCAGTTCACTGAAAAGTAGAAACACACAAATCAGACTGTTGTCTTTGCTTCATTTAGATATAGTTTGTAATGACTGAATCTGTGTATTTAAAAATTAGAACACACAGGTATCCAACACACATGAATTTCTATCATGCGAGTAAAGGACACCAACTCAAGATGCTGCAAAATTTACAACTTCAAAACTTTGTTGCCATATCCTAACTCACCACAAGTCCCATTCACCTATCACTCCTGTGCTCACTGACCTACAGTGTCTCCTGGTCTAGTCATGCCTCACGTTTTGAAATTTTCACTAGATTCTACAAATCCCTCTACAAATCTCCTCCAGCCCTACAACCCTTGGAGATCTTTGCACTCGTCCTATTCTGGCTGCAACCTCATCCCTGATTTAAACTGCCCATCACTAGTGCCTCAAGCTCTTGAATTCCCTCACTAAATTCTGTGATTGTTCTGTGAAGACCTCCTCCTCTCTCCCCACTTTTAAGATGCTTGTTAAGAACCTACGTCTTTGAACAAGCATTTGGTCATCTATCCTAATATCTCATGATGTGGCTTGAAATGAATTTTTATTAATAACATTCCTGAAGTGCCTTGCAACATTTTATAACATTAAAGGTGTAATTTAAATGCAAGTCGCTGATGTGGGGTTTCTGTTACTCAATACAGAGCACACATTACTTCTCTGTACACATCCCACTTCCCAAGATCAGAAAGCTTATGTTCAAGTTGGCAGAGCTTCAGCTTCGCAATCCATAAGCATACTGCTGAAGTTCAACCATTTGCATAGCCCGTTTTCACAACTAAAATTCCAGTATAGATGCATAAAGCTAAAAGCAACTCTGACTGGGCCTAAAGCACTAAGACTCATCCTGGCAATGCCCCAGAAACCAACCATTATCATTGTAGGCAATAGAATATTTTTCCCATTACAAAACATAATGCTAAGGACTGAACAACATTGCACATTCCACTTAGATTTGACCAAAAACAGATCTCAGGTCCTTATTTGTTCACAATTTTCAATTACTACTTACATGGTTGTTTTTCAATTGCATCAACGATGCGTTCAATTGCATCTTCAAGCTCCAACTCATTGACTGTCTCAAGAACATCCACAAGAAATTTGGCAGCATTACTGATCATAGAGAAATAAAACAATAGAGAATTATGAATCTTTTGTTAAAAACTAGACACCATGGTTTATTGTAATAGGAAAGATAAAATTGTAGTTTGTTTAGAAAGTGAAATTGTAGTTTGTTTAGAAACTGGCCACCAGCTGCTGGGCAAGTAACCAGTGCCACAGTGATGCAGCCTCTAGCAAAAGTGCTCAGAGGCAGGAATGCATTGGGGCTACTACTTTCCAAATTTAGTCCCGGCCCCATCTCCAGAGGCAGGCTGGAAACATTCAAACGGAACTATTTCAAAAGTTGATCTCTCACCCTTTTATCCCCTATAAACTTCAACTCGTCCAAAACTCTGCTTGCCCATATTCTACACTGCAGCATGGAGTGGCACGGTGGCACAGTGGTTTGCACTGCTGCCTCACAGCATCAGGGACTTGGGTTCAATTCCTGGCTTGGGTCACTGTCTGTACGGAGTCTGCACATTCTCCCTATATATGTGTGGGTTTTCTCCAGGTGTTCCAGTTTTCTCCCACAGTCCAAAAGACGTGCTGGTTAGGTAGGTACATTGGCTATGCTAAATTCTCCCTCAGTGCACCCGAACAAGGGGATTTTCACAGTAACTTCATTGTAATGTTAATGCAAGCCTACTTGTGACACTGATAAATAAACTTTAAAATCCCACTCCGCCATCATACCTGTGTTTGTAAACTCTGAATTAGACCCTCATAATCCAATGCCTCCCATTTAAAAATTATTCCTTTATGGCTTCTTTCCTCCCTATGTTCATACCCCTTTTAGCTTTACAACTCTGAAAAGCAGTATGTGGTATATTCCTCACCCCCTCCCCCCCTTACCAGTTGCCCCCTTCCCCCAAACTCTGCAATTGCCTCCTCAAAGCACTCCACCAGTGAACACAGCTCATATCAACAACATTAGCTCTGAACAATAATAACCGGAAAAGCTGTGGAAATGAAGTTACTTCAAAAATAGGCGGATATGGAGCAATGTACCGTGACTTGGAGGTTCGCTTATATTTATTTCAAAATACATGAATTTTAAACCCTTAATTATTGTACTTTCTTAACAAAGGAAAATGTTAATTGCATTTTATATACGCACATATGAAGTATTATTTTAGTACTGAACTGCACGGGGACGCGTTATAATGGAAAGGAACCATTTTAACATAAACTTGCTAACATTGACGGTGTGCTTTCTGACATTTCTCAGATCTGTGAAGCAGTTGGTTTTGTAATACATTATTCTCTACTCACGATCTCAGGATTAATCCGTGCATTTTAAAAGCAGCTGAAACTTTGCTCTTGACTTTAGTCGCCATCCTGCAGCTTTGGCGCCAAATCGCCGCATTCGTCACAAAGCGGAACGCAGACGGCTTCTTGGAAGGGCGCCAAGCTGCTCATTCATAAAACAGCTGGGACTGACTCTGTGTTTATCTCCACCGTGTGGAGATGCCGGCGTTGGACTGGGGTAAACACAGTAAGAAGTTTAACAACACCAGGTTAAAGTCCAACAGGTTTATTTGGTAGCAAATCCTGAGATCGTGAGTAGAGAATAATGTATTACAAAACCAACTGCTTCACAGATCTGAGAAATGTCAGAAAGCACACCGTCAATGTTAGCAAGTTTATGTTAAAATGGTTCCTTTCCATTATAACGCGTCCCCGTGCAGTTCAGTACTAAAATAATACTTCATATGTGCGTATATAAAATGCAATTAACATTTTCCTTTGTTAAGAAAGTTCAATAATTAAGGGTTTAAAATTCATGTATTTTGAATCCGAAAGCTTGTGTGGCTTTTGCTACCAAATAAACCTGTTGGACTTTAACCTGGTGTTGTTAAACTTCTTACTGTGTTTATCTCCACCAGCAGCATTAACATGTCCTAAAAGCTACTGTCACCCTCCTTACGGAGCAAGATCGAGGTTATTTATCCAATACAAGATAATGAGTCTCCCTCTGTGGTTGTGGCGTGTGATAGCATTGAAGAGGTAGAACATTTTGGGGTCTGGCAGCTTTTGTAGAGCTGTGTTTAGCTAGCACCCTACCATTTGAGCCAGAAGCTTCAGGTTGAAATTCCCAACCAAAACTTATGGGCGGCACAGTGGTTAGCACGGCTGCTTCACAGTGCCAGGGACCAGGGTTTGATTCCCAGATTGGGTCACTGTCTATGTGGAGTTTGCACCTTCTCCCCATGTCTGCATGGGTTTCCTCCAGGTGCTCCGGTTTCCTCCCACAGTCCAAAAGGCGTGCTGGTTAGGTGTATTGGCCATGCTAAATTCTCCCTCAGTGTAGCTGAACAGGCGCCAGAGTGTGGTGACTAAGGGATTTTCAAGTTTTTAGGTGTCCAGATCATCAACAAGTTGACCTGGTACCCTATGCCGACATTAGTTAAGAAAGCCCACCAAGGCCTCTACAGTCTCAGAAGACTAAGGAAATTTGGCATGTCAGCTACGACTCTCACCAACTTTTACAGATGCACCATAGAAAGCATTCTTTCTGGGTGTAGCACAGCTTGGTATGGCTCCTGCTTTGGGGGAAATTATTAAGTATGAGCACAGGAGAGAATGGAAGGACTGCAGTAGGAGCAGACTGAAGAAGATGTAAAGGAAATCTAACAACAACAACTTTTATTTATATAGCACATTTAAGGTAATGAAATGTCCCAAGGTATTTCACAGAAGCCTTATAAATAAATATATGACACCAAGCCACATAAAGATACATTAGGTCAGATGACCAAAAGCTTAGTCAAAGAAGTAGGTTTTAAGAATTGTCTTACTTAATAATGGAAATATGGCATATTGGGAGTGGATGAAAAGGAGATGGAATTTGAGAGAAATTAGTCAGACCTTGGTGAAGTGCTGAGGTAGTAGAAATGATAGAACAAAGCAAGATGTATGGCTGTGGGAGTAAGTTTGAAATTAATGGAGTAGGAACCACAGAGAATACAGACTGGAAAGGATGTCGGAATTAAGAGATAGTGATATCAATGAAGCAAGGAGCTGCTTAGGGTAAAATGGATAAATAGAGGCAGCTGGGAAGATGGCATGGTCAAAGATTAATTTTTTTTAATGACAATGGATGGCATAGTGAAAAAGAACAGTGAAAACAAAATGATTATTGGCATCATTGTGTTAGCCAATGAGTTTGAAGTGGGGTGGGACTTACAGAATACAACAATTTACTCATCAATGTCTATTAAGTCGAGTCTTTACAAATTGCAGCAAACAAAATGCATGACCGATTCAGAGCCTCTCGATTATTTCTCCAGCTAAGTACAGTAAGTATTATTACATAATAATATGTAAAATCAATCCTAGTCACTTGCAGGTGTGATTGATGGGAGAATTACTTAAACCTTTCCATTCAGTCCAGCACTTGTGGTGTCACTGTATGCAGCCTAAAATATGTAAATAAATGCATATACTAAAGTACATTCTCAAATAATGAAATAGGTGGAAAAAAGACTTATATTTTATGCCTTTCAGAACTTAAGATATCCCAAAGCATTTTACAACCAATTAAAGTACTTTTGGAATGTAGTCACTGTACAATTGTAGGAAAAATATCAACCTATTTCTGCAATGTGATAATATGGATGTTAAGTTACAAACAATTGTGAAAATTAAAGTTCCATAATTGTCAAAAAAAAAGTCTGTCAAGTAATGGAAAACGACTATTAGCCAAACAAGGCCAGCGCTTATGCATTCAGGATAGGTGACTAAATCTAAAACCTTGTTCCATAAACACTGCATTCCAGGCCAGGACACAGGATGAAAACAAAGAACAAGTTACCATGACAATTTCCAAATAGCAAGATATGGGGACATATGCTAATGAAGGATTGGCAGGAGACAGTTTTCTATTGGATAAGAAAGGGCAAAAGGTTATGCTATGATTGGTGGATATGTATGCAAATGAAGGATTAGAAAGTTGCTAATTTCTCATTTGCTGTAATTAACTATAACTAATGCATTTTCTGTATGAATCAACAGAACTCCCTGCATTTGCTCTGCTTTGTGGTCTCACTTGTGCACAAGTTATTAAAGCTTAGAAATTGAGAACTCTGGGTTTAAATGTTGTCTTTACCCAAGTCAACTGCAGTTTAAGTGTTGTCTGTACCCAAAACTGGTGACAATAACAAACAGATAAAATGTTAGATATGCCAGCATATATCACTGCAGTATTGTCATCTGGCTTGGTCAAAGAGGTAAGTTTTAGGAAGTGTCTTATTTAATAATGGAAATTAATGGACATGGACTCTGCCCAGGCTATGGGTTCCCATGGGTGTTGACTCCCCCAGTCATAATAATGAATTTTTAAAAACGGAGTATAGGGAGTGGATGAAAAGGAGAGAAAATTTGGGAGAAATTAGTCAGACCTTGGTGAAATGCTGAGGTAGCAGAAATGGTAGAGCAAAGCAAGATGTAAGGCTGTGGAGGATAAGTTTGAAAGGAATGAAGTGAATAGGAGCAGCAGAGAATATAGACTCTAAAAAAGTCATACGGACTCAAAAAGTTAACTCCATTTCTCTCACCACAGATGCTGCCAGACCTGCTGGGTTTTTCCAGCATTTTCTGTTTTTATTATCATCTGGCTATTTAATTTTGAGGAGGTCCACATTTCATTTAAATGAGGGAAAATTTCAGATTTAGGATTTAAAATCTTATATTAGATATCAAAGGAGAATTTAATTTACTCACATTTTTAGGCAGTATACTTTTAGCAAGAGGGTAACAGATTACCAGCAGGCAGAGAAGGTGTAGAGAAAAAATTGTTCTGAAAGGAGAGACAGGGCTAAAGGGTACTAAAAGGAAAAGTGGAACCAGGTTCATGCTTTATACAGTGTGGAGATAATTTACAGAACAGATGGGAAACTCTCCAACCTGCACCCCCTTCAATCTGAAACCAAAACCACTACAACCTCAGTCATTGAGCTCTTGAATGCAGATCATGTTTGTGTGCACTCACTCAGAAACTGAGCTCCAAGTCATTGTAGGCATCTTCTCCAAAGCATATAAATGGGCCTTTCACTAAACATCTAGAAGGCTAAGGTTCTCTTCCAACAGCTTCCACTGCACAACACCTCCCTATCAACTACAATCAAAGGTGGGATCCTGGAAAATGTGGATCATTTTCCACATCCAGGGAGCCTCCTCAATGAAGGCAGACTTAGGCGATTAAATTCATCATCGCCTCCAGTGTGACAGCTCAGCCTTTGGTCTATTAAGGAAAAGAGCATTTCTGAACCAGGATGTGAAACATGGTCACTAAGGTCATGGTTTACTGGGCAACAGTGATCCCATGTTGCATGTTCCTTTTGAGACTCGGACAATCTATGCAGGCACCTTAGAGCACTGGAGAAATACCACCAGTATGCCTTTGCAAGTCCTCTAAATGCTGTGGCAAGAAAGGCAGTCCAACAGTACTGTCCTCTCTCAAGCCAACATGCCCAGTGTCGAGATGATAATCACTCATAAATTGTTCTGCTGGCCAGGACATATTTTCATATGCCTGACATCAACTCCCAAAGCAGCTGCACTACTAGGAGCTCGGTTGCAACAGGAGATTCCCAGGAGGACAGCGGAAATGCTTTAGGGATGTACTCAAAGCATCCCTGAAAAGATCAAATATTCCCGCCGATTCATGGGAGACTGACCTGTGACCAACCAAAATGGAGGAAGTTCAAAGGCACTGAAAATTGTGAGAGATTAATTAACTGGGTGGCAGAGGAGAGAAACGGCCACTGTGTGGTTCTCATGGCAACTATCTGTATGTGTGGGTTGGTCATGTGGTAAGTTTCTGGTCCCAGTGCAGAGTCTGGCTGGACCCTGCTATCGCCCATTGCCCAGACACTTACAGATTGGGTTACACCTTCCATCTGTTTGGCATTTTGTGGATTAGAAACCAGTGTAATGCTCAGAAGATACAAGATCATCTCCACTCTAATACTAGGTTTTTGTTCGTGTACATGTACGGGTTTACACTGTGTTCAGAAATTAAATTGTCTGGTGCCTTCTACTGATTTCAGAGATGACATATCAATGTCGTATCTGGCACCAGCAACATGGTCATTTCTATTGCTGTCTTGTACTTTGAGGGCCATCTTGGCCAAAAGCAGTACACCACCATGCTGCCCATTATGTTGACCGCAATCTGATATGTAATATGGAAGAGGGAGAAAATTATGAGCGTTTTGTTGGGAACATGCAGAAGTGAAGTCAGAAAGAGTGCACATGCTCCAAGCAAGCTACCCGACCAAGCACCACATGTGGCAACGTCTGCAGGTCACTCGTTGGATTCATCAACCATCTCAGGACCCATCAAGCTGGAATGGAAGCAATTCATCCTCCATCCTGAGAGACTGTCTATGAATATATGATTTGATTTGGTTTATTATTGTCACATGTATTGGGATACAGTGAAAAGTATTGTTTCTTATGCACTATAGAGACCTAGCGTTCATAGAGTACATAAGGGAGACGGAAAGAAGAGGGTGCAGAATAGAGTATTGCAGTCACAGATAAGGTGTAGAGAAGATCAGCTTAATATATGGTAAGTCCATTCAAAAGTCAGATGGCAGTAGAGAAGAAGCTATTTTTGAGTCGGTTGGTACATATTCTCAGACTTTTGTACCTTTTTCCTGATAGAAGAAGGTGGAAGAGAGTATGTCTGGGGTGCGTGGGGTACTTGATTATGCTGGCTGCTTTTCTGAGCCAGCGGGAAGTGTAGACGGAGTCAATGGATGGGAGGCTGGTTGTGTATGTCAGTGGTTCCCAAACTTTTTTCACTGGGCCGCACTTGCGGAATAAAAATTTGCTGGCGCCACACCGAATTTTTTATTGATAAGAAATACATTCAAAAACAAAAAAAAAACAACTCCTAGCAGTGCTTGATTCATAACATAGAACACAACTACTTTATAATATGATCATAGGACATCCAGAAAGTGTAAAACAATGTGATGCACCATCAATCGAGCAAAGACTAGTTTGTATGCAAGAACAAATAGGCTTTTATTAGCAAAAGACTTGGAGCACACCTATGCCGATGAACTGGTCTAGACTGAGGCAGGGGGGTGGGGAGCAGTCACCTTTATACCTGGACCGGGGGGGGGGGGGGAAGGAGTCTCAGGTAGGGCCGGCAGGGATGTGTCCAGGCATGTCACATATACAGGTAATAAGCTAACAGTGGTTTACCACACAATGCAGCTACATAAAAATATCTATCCATGTTTAAATGTTTATTTGATTGTCCTTGAATCTTCCCGCCACACTTGCCATCCTCTCTCGCCGCACCAGTGTGGCGCGCCGCACCCTTTGGGAACCACTGGTGTATGTACTGGGCTTCCTTCACAACTCTTTGTAGTTTCTTGCAGTCTTGGTCAGAACAGGAGCCATAACCAAGCTGTGACACATCCTATATATATATTCTATAAAAGTACTATGCACAGGAGCACTGCATAACATAAATGATAAAAATAGGAAATGCATTCGTGTTTCATTTAACAACTCGAAATGGTTTTAACTGCAAGAGCAGACACTGCATCCTTTGCCTGTGACTGTCAGCAGTCGTTGTTGTTGCTGCTGTTGCATTTTGAGCTTGTTTCACTTCCCGGATCGTCCCTCCTCCCCCTGTCGAAGGCCCGGATGGGACAGCGGAGCGGACTGAGGGGCGGAAATGGCCGATTCCGCAATTAACTGGGTGGCAGAGGAGAGAAGCGGCCACTGTGCGGTTCTCGATGGCAACTATCTGTATGTGTGGGGTGGTTATGTGGTAAGTTTCTGGTCCCAGGGGCAGAGCCCGGCTGGATCCTGCTAGCGCCCGGGCACTTACAGATTGGGTTACACCTTCCATCTGTCTAGCCTTTTGTGGATTAGAAACCAGTATAATGCTCAGAAGATGCAAGATCATTTCCATCCTAGTACGAGGTTTTTGGTTCTTGTGCGTGTTTACACTGTGCGAAGTTGAGAAATTAAATCATCTGGTGCCTGCTACTGATTTCAGAGATTTCAATGTCGTATCTGGCACCAGCAACATGGTCGTTTCTATTGCTGTCTTGTACTTTGAGGGCCATCATGGTCAACAGCATTACACCACCCAATGCCCGTTATGTTGACCGCAATCTGATATATAATATGGAAGAGGGAGAAAAGAGATATACCGTCGAAAAGAGGAAAAAAACGAAGTTGGAGTGGGGGCCGGTATTGGAAATCATTAGGTCAGGATAAGAAACTCTGGGAAAGGAAAACACAGCTGAGTGAGTCTGTCAGCAAGTGTCAGCTGTTAATTTATTTTGATTTGTTTTCAGTGAGTTTTCTTTCCTCCGAACGTTTTTGCTTATTTTGGCATCCTTTTGATTTTTATGTTTATCCTCCCTTTGAGAAACATGACGTAACAGCAGTGCGATATTGAAATAGTTGACCTTGATACATTTGTAAAATATGGTATGTATCTTTCCAAGGCCACGTGCATTGTGTTTATTATTCATCTTTTTTAACTTGACCACAAATAAAAGATCATTAGAAATAACTGGGGGTACTACACCATTAGGTGGCACAGTGATCAGCACTGCTGCCTCACAGTGCCAGGGACCCGGGTTCAATTCCCAGCTTGGGTGACTGTGTGGAGTCTGCACGTTCCCCCCGTGTCTGTGTGGGTTTCCTCCCAAAGACGTGCTGGTTAGGTGCATTGGCCATACTAAACTCTCTCTGTGTACCCGAACAGGCGCTGGAGTGTGGGACTAGGGGATTTTCAAAGTAACTTCATTGCAGTGTTAATGTAAACCTACTTGTGACACTATATTAAATTTTAAAAAATCCATCTGTACTTATATCTGTAAGTCTCCCATCTCACTTTGATGAGGATAGTGTTAGGATGGAGTTCAAATTTTCAATAGAGTTCTTTGTTGTAAGGGATGAATAACATGGGATATATATATATATATATACTGCTTGATAAGTTGTACTATCCAACCACGATGTGTATAACCTACGAAATTACCTGTTATTGCCTGGAGTGGTGCAGAACCAGTTGCTGCAATAGATGTAATTTTAAAACTTCACATGTAGAAATATTGATTGCATGGCAGTATTCCATGAAGTAGGCTTCTTGGACTACTCTGCATCAGATATGCTAAGCCAAATTCTTGCTGCCTTTCACTCTGATGTTCATAGTGTATGTTTGTTCCCACTCTCCTTTAGTCACCTGGTCTTCCCTGTGGCTGGGCTATATGGTAATGTTATTGCTGCAAGTAATTGGAGCAAAGTGTCAGAGTGACTAACAGGAAAAATGGATAAGGAAAGAGAAAATAACTGAAGCAGTAGAAAGAAAAACTAGATTGAGGAATAATAGGAATATTGATGTTTGGACATATTCAGGATTTCTAAATTAGTACAGAGTTAGGTTCCAGCTTTTCACAGTCAAACTTCAAAGTTTTTTTATCTTGTGCCATGAATTAATACAGCTTAATTCTTGTGTGGCACGTTACGTCATCACTTGGTTTTTGCATTCTGTGGGTCAGGAGTCATTATTCTAGTGAAAAGCAGCAGATGCTGGGCTCACTTGATAAATGGAAAGGTGGCATATGCTTCTTTGTTTTCATTGGACTATTTTAATAATAACTATACAATGAAATAGTATTTCTCAACATTACTTATACTCCTTTGGCATGCATGCAAACCACCCATTATCAAAATCGACCTCTTAGAATCAGTTATTGCAGATGAAGGTGGCTGGAGATAGATTCAACCATCCTAACACATGAAATCACCCCACATGTCACCATGGTTCAATTGTAGGGTGTATGCAGTCCCATTTTCTTTGAGCTTTGAACTCAATAGGATCAATCAAAGGAAGGATTGGAATTCTCTTGCACTATTGCCTGTAGGTAAACCAGAGCTGCTACTTAAAAGTTGTGAGTTTATAGAACATAGAACAGTACAGCACAGAACAGGCCCTTCGGCCCACGATGTTGTGCCGAGCTTTATCTGAAACCAAGATCAAGCTATCCCACTCCCTATCATCCTGGTGTGCTCCATGTGCCTATCCAATAACCGCTTAAATGTTCCTGAAGTGTCTGACTCCACTATCACTGCAGGCAGTCCATTCCACACCCCAACCACTCTCTGCGTAAAGAACCTACCTCTGATATCCTTCCTGTATCTCCCACCACGACCCCTATAGTTATGCCCCCTTGTAATAGCTCCATCCACCCGAGGAAATAGTCTTTGAAGGAAAGAGTCTATCTCAGAAGACATTGGTTTTCCTACTCAAGAAGAAATCTTACTAGAATCAATGGTCTTTCCTTTAGGCAAAAGTCTAATTGCCGTTTGAATGCCTCAATGCACCTGCCTCCACCACACTCTCAGGCAGTGCATTCCAGTCTTAATCCTCCCTGTGTGATAAAAGTTCTTTCTCATATCGCTTTTGCTTCTTTTACCAATTATTTTAAATCTGTGGCCTTTCATTCTTGTTTCTTTAAATAGTAGGGACAGTTTTCCCCTACCTACATGTTCCAGACCCTTCATGATTTTGAATACCTCGATCAAATCTCTTCTTAGCTGCCTTTTCTTCAAAGAAAATAGACCTAACTTCTCTGATCTATCTTGAAGTTCTTCATCTTCTGTTCAAAATAGGGTGTAAAGATAAGCCCAATCAGTTTAACTTTGGTGGGAACTTCTAGGAACAATAATTTGGGACAAAACAAAATGTGAGTTAATTAAGGAAAGCCAGTATGGATTTCTTAAGGGAAATAGTGTTTTACTTTAAAGAGGTAACAAAGATGGTTGATGTGTGTACATGAACTGCCAAAAGGATTTTGATACAATGTTGCTTTCTGCACTCTCGCCAATGCCTTCACTTCGTTCCTAAATTGGATGTAGTACTTTCTAGAGGCCAAACTACTGTCCTATAAATAATCGACAAAACCTCCTTGCTCTTGTACTCTGTGCCCCTATTAATAAAACATAGGATACTGTATGCTTTATTAATTGCTGTCTCAACCTCTCCTGCCACCTTCAATGACTTATGCACATATATACCCAGGTCCCTTTGCTTCTGTACCCACTTTAGAATTGTACTATTTTGTTTTATATTGTCTCTCCATATTCCTCTCGCCAGAATGAATCACTTCACATTTCTCCACCTTAAATTTCATCTCACACCTGTGCGCCTAGTCCACCAACTTGTCTATGTCCTTTTGTAGTTTTACACTATCATCCTCAGTTCATAATGCTTCAAATTTCATAGCATCTGAAAATTTTGAAATTGTGCTCCAAGGTCCAGGTCATCAGGAAAAGCAAGGATCCCCATTACTGACCTCTGGGGAACTCCGCTGCACACCTTAATTTTTCTTTCTGAACATGGCTCTGAATTTACAGACCGTATAACAGCCCAACTCAGCTTCTTTGAATTGTGGCTTTTGCCAGTTTTTTGTCCCTTTTGTCACTTTCTCTCATGGGAGTTTTGGCCCTGCTCTGTTCCTCTTTAGAGGACTTTCTCCAAGAGTGAGTTGCAAGTTATATGAAAATTAATTGGTGTATTTTCAAATTTTCCAGTAGGTATGGCTCTGGGATCACATTTGCACAAGCTTAGCATGTATCGCAGCCACTGGGTTGGAATAACACATGCAGGGACACTCCTAAAAATGGGGGCTCTAAGTAAAATCAAGCAGGTTAATTTAATTGTAGTATATTTGATATTGATTTGCCTTATTGTTGGTGCAATATATTCCATAGATGTCTCTCTTCATCAAATTTAACTACACATTTGTGTTTTACTGGAGATAGTTGTCCAGGTAACAAGGGGACCACTATATGTTTGTGTTGCCCAAGGTCCTAAGAATTCTTAATTCAGTTCTGCTAAGAATGGAAGATAACACTCGGTAAATTGAATGTGAAAAGAGAAGCTGTGAATCGTTTCTGGACCACAAAGTGTTTTGTGTTGCAGGAATCATGGTTTTGAGGTGTGGCACAAGAGGTTTGGAGCATGTGACTAGCAGCATTGCGAGTGTCCACAGTGCTATCTGACTGTCCACTATTCAACTGGGCTGGGAGGATGAGTTGAAACTAGCTTCTTTCTTGATCAGGGAAGATGAAAGCTGCACCAGATTGTATGCTGCTCCAAAGTTCATGTTGGACAGAGATGCCTCAATCTTCACCTCACAATTCCTCCCCAGAATTCAAGCATAGGCATGGTGGGAAAATGAGGAAGGAAAGATTGCACCCTTCCCTCTCCCCCTCCCGATTTGCACCTTTAAATCAGAAACACTCAGGCGACTTTTGATTTTTTTCCCCCTTCCTGTTGTTCAATCAAGTGTGAATGCTAAGAAATATGGGAAGGATAATTATACCTGCATAGTTATTAAAATATTCAACTTTAGAGTAACTGCTATTTTTAAACTTTTAGATAAAATTCTGATTTTTAATTTATAGATTTAAGATTAAATTTATAAGCTATAATTTTTGATATTTTTTAAGTCTAATTTTATTGGCTAGTTAATATCACAATTTGCTTACTAAGGAAGTTAGCGGTGCAATGGATTGACTTGGACTCCATTTCTGGAAATTTTGTCAAATAAAATCTTTTTCAGGGGTTTTGTCATGGTAATATTCAATGACATCTAAGTACATTGCCTGCATAGAATCTCTATTGTCAAAAAGTTTGATCATTTTCCCAAGTAACTCCAGTAAATTTGTTTGACGATTCCTCTCCCCTTGTTCCATGCTGACTCTCTTGCCAGAGGATAACATTTTTCACTGGTTCCAATTTCCCATTTCAATTTGTTTTGAATGCCTTTATGGAAATGTTTAATATTTCCTTCATCTCCTGATATTCTAACTTAAAATTCTATATTGTAACACCTTTCCGCTCTGTATTCTTGCTAACTTTCTTCCCCTGCCTTCTCCTGACAGCAGTAGTTCATAAAAACGTAAGAACTAGGAGCAGGAGTAGACAATTTTCAGCCCCATGAGCCTGCTCTGCCATTTAATACAATCATGGTTGATTTAATCTCAAGCTTATCTTCACCTTCCTACCAGCTGTCTATAACCCTTCATCCTTCGACTAATTAAAAACCTATCAATCTCGTCAAATTCTGGCATCCATTGCACTCTGGAGTAGAAAATTCCGCAGATTCACGACCCTTTGAGTGAAGTAATTTGTCTTCACTTATGTTTTAAATTTACCACCCTTACCCTAAAACTATGGCACCTCATTCTAGAATATCCAACAAGGGGAAGCTTCTGCTCTATGGTTACCCTGTCAATCTCCTTTAGCATTTTATATACCTCAATTAGATATACTCTCATTCTTTTAAATTCCAGTGAATATAGGCCTTGCTCAATCTCTGTTCATAAGACTAGTCCTTCATCCCTGGAATCAATCTAGTGAACCTTCTCTGAACCAGCTCTAACGCATTTACATCCTTCCTCAAGTAAGGGGACGAAAACTGTGTGCAATACTCCAGATGCGGTCTCACCAATGCCCTATACAATTTTAACAGTATGTCCCTATTTCACATTCTATTCTGTTAACAATGAATGCCAAAGTTCCACTTGCCTTCCTTATTACCTGCTGCACCTGCATATTAATGTTCTGCGATTTGTACGCAAGGACACCCAGATCCCTCTACGCGGAAGCATTTTGAAGTTTCTCTCCATTTAGATCATTTGCTTTTTATTTTTCCAATCAAAATGGATGACCTCTCACTTATCCACATTAACTTCCAGCTGCCAAATTTTGGCCCACTCACCTAACCTATCCATATCCGTTTGTAAATTTCTTATTTCCTCATTGCAACTTGCTTTCCCACCAATGCAATGTCTGCAAATTTAGCTATAGTACATTCTATCCCTGCATCCAAGTCATTGATATAGACTGTTAAACTGTCAGGGCCCAAGGGCTGAACCCTGTGGCACACAACTAGTTACAGCTTGCCAACTGGAAAAAGACCCATTTATCCCCACTCTGCTTTCTGTTGGTTAGCCAATCCTCTATCCAAGCTAACATATCCCCAACCCCGTGCATTGCAGTATATTGACTGATGTCCATTCATTACATTTGAGTTGTTGGGAAACTATTTGACTGTGGGACTCCCAGGCAAGTATTTAAATACTTCCAGTGAGTTATTGAGAGAGAGATCAGGAGTGCAAATAATTGCCATTTCTTTCCTTCCTAGTTCAGGGCCCTGAAGCCAACTGTAATGTACCCATTGTCATCTTGGTTGAGATCAGCTAACTGAGCACATACCAAGATTGAACCTGGGATCTGACTGGTCTGTCTGGGTGAGTATCGCACATAAATACCATAAGGTGCATTCAAGATGCTTAGTAGTTGATAGTGCTAAACTATCCCCCCATCCTTCTTGACACAGTTGCCCATATCATCCTTGTCCAATGCACCTTCTCAGTCATCCAGCTTGATAGGATCGTACTCACTTGGCTCCATTTTTATTTATCCAATCATACCCAAAGAATAAATGGCTTTACTCCTCATTCCTGCACCATTACCTCTGGAATTACCCAATGATCTATCTTCATCCCCTCACGTTTCTCACACACATTTGTCCTTTGACAACATCAGAAAATATGTCAGGTTCCACATGTATCCTGATGACACCATCTTTGCCTCATCTCTCTTAACTACTCCACTGTCTCTGATTTCTCAGACTACTTGTCTGACATCCAGAATAGAAATTTCTTCCAACTAAATACTGGGAAGACTGAAGCCATTGTCTTTGGTCCTTGACACAATTCATTCCCTAACCATCAATTGCATTCCTCTCCTTAACCACTATCTGAAATTAACCACAGACTGTTTGCAACCTTGGTGTTACATTTGTCCTTATGGTGAGCTACCAACTACATCTGCTCCATCACCAAGATCACTCAACTTCTACCTCTATAATATCACCTTTCTCCATTCATACCTCAGCTCATCTGCTGCTCAAGCCCATATTCATGCCTTTGTTACCTCAAGACTTGATTATTTCAATGCTCTTCTGACTAGCCTCCCACTTTCCACCTTCATAAATAGAGCTCATCTAAAAGTCTGCTTCCCCTTTCCAAAATCACACAGTTATGAGCCTTGTAGAGATTAATGATTTCTAAACAGAAATTCAAACTTCCAGTTAATAGCTGAAAGGGATGACACGACAAGATTTCACGTTTAAGATTTTCACAGCAACAGGTAAATAATGTTATGTTGTGATGAAGTCAAGAGATTTCAGACTTTGTTAGGAACAAAAGGTATTGATTGATAAGAGAAACTTAGTACAAGAGGTTGCAGCTCTGGGCTGCCTAAGAGAAGTGCTCTAGTCCTTGCATGCATACAACATGGCTCCTAGATGATTCTGCTTGAGAGGATGTCACCCTCTGGTGTGATCACTCACTCGGTTTCCATTGGTCCCTCAAATCAGGTGACTCACTTCTGTACCATCTGAAAGAGACAGACACAACATCTCTCCCCCTTTAAATTTCTTATAAAATCGACTTACTCAGCCCAAATCTTAAATAAACATTATACATACAAATTAGACATTTGTAAATTGGTGTAGTGATTGTTCAATGGAGGCATCTTGAGGCCTGCATTTAGCATAACACTTCTAGAAAGCTTCAACTATGAACAGTTCCAAATATAGTCTTGCATGGGATTCTTCCCTACAGGCTTGCTGCTTTCCAAGTTCTGTCCTAGATTGTGTACTGATCAAGGATTACATACTTCACTCTGCGGATGGAGTCACTCTCCAAACCACTGAATCTTTTCTCTTTCAAGCAACTTACTCTAAAATGCATGTAGGTACTGTCACTGCAATACAACACAGTCTTGCATCTTGACAGTTCTTGCACAATTTCAGTTTGTCACTTATGAAGGAAGTGGTCGTGATACTCGATTTCTGGTACTTAGGTCACAGGTCGTGATAAAATTTCTTCTCTTCCTAGCATTTCTATTTGTCATGTTTTCCATCGACTATGCTATCGTATTGATTCTTTTGCATTTCTATTGTGTAACCATTTCCGCAATCTTGTTCTGGCATGTAATCTCATTTTCCTTCTCTACCTGAATTGCTGCTTTGTCTCGTTCTCTCTTAGCACAACTAGATATTGGCTTCATTTTCCAATGAGTGGCTTCATTTTCCAATCTCTTCCTTTTGTCTTCCGTATCAACCAATCTTCTGCTTCGACCTGAGCAGTTTTTTATTCCATGCATCCACTTTTGCAATCCATTGATTTTTTAGAGTTTCTTCCAAGGTGAATTCAACATTCCCTTCTAACAGCTTTTGATGATGATCTCTACCTTCTCATGCTTTGCATGTTTTCAGAGAACTGAGTTTGAAGTTGTAACAGCCTCTATTTCTACATTCAACATTTCTTCCTCCTTGTCTTTTAGTTAGACAATTCTCCTGAATTGCTAACTTGTTCAATAGTTGTGTTCTCTCTTTGGGTTTGTCATTGCTACGTCCACCTCAGCACCCTCAAACACAAGACAATTTCTGCATTTCTGCAGAATGCCAATTTCTCCAGCTCATTTGTGTTTTCCACATGACTGGTAGTTTGATCATTCAATTGGATCTCGAAAGGATTCCTAATATGGCTCTGGTGAATGATAGCTCTGCTCTAATTTCTGCTTCAACAGCACGGTGACTCTTGCAGTGGATGAAACAGGATGTCCCACATGAGCGCCATGGATCAAATCCTTCACTCTGAGATGAGCAGTTCTCATCGATCACAGAACTGATAGTATCCATTGCATGGGATTCCCTTGGCTGTTCTCAAGTTTCATGATAGGACCTCTCGTGAGTTCTGCTTGTGCATTTTTTCTCAACTTTTTTATCTTTTATTCACATCTTTAAGCTCCAATTCCAGTTCCTCCACCGCTTGCTGGTGAATGCTGTACTGTTTTAGTGACCCAATAGAAACATTCCCCTTTTATACTTATCACACACCACACTTCCATTGAATTATATTCCTTACAGCAAAGTCCAAAGTCATGTCCAGCTGTCAATGGGTTCACATTTCCCATTTTGTTAAGTAGTAAGTTCAAATGATCATCTGCAAACATTTTCCTGTTTTCAGAGTTTCCCAAATCCACCATCAACAATAGTCCCTGGATTACTTATTCCCACCCACCAATCAATCAATCAATCAACCCCCCCCCCAATCAATCAACCAACCCCCCCCCCCAATCAATCAACCAACCCCCCCCCCCCCCCCCCAATCATTTCCTGGATTTCTTAGTTCCCGCACTCTCCAATTTCCTGCATTTCTAAACTCCCCCAACTTCCTAAATTTCTGCGTTAGCCCACACCGGCCCAAATTTCCTGCATTCTTTAGCCTTCCCCATTCAATTTCCTACTCCTTAGCCCCTCCCCATCCCTCCCAGTTTCCAGCATTCTTTAGCCCCCACCCCGTAATTTGCTGCATTCTTCAGCTGCCCACCCAATTGTCTACAATCTTTAGCCCCCCACCCTGCCCAATTTCCTGCATTCTTTAGCCTCCAACAGCCCCAGCCCCAGCCCTCACATTTTCCTGCGCTCTTTAGCCAAAAGAACGAACTTTTTTTTCCTCCAGAGAGGATAGTTTATGTGTCTCTTTTTATACCTCACCCTTAAGTGGCAATCTAGAAGCACGTACGAAAAAAAACCGCGCGAATGTGGGCTGGGCGATTATATCCAAGCCCCAGAATCTGTTGCTACCCAAAACTACCCTGCACGTTTCATCAGAGCGACTTGAATAGGAGATGATGGAGATGTGTTTCCGCCCCTCCCTCACTCCCCCATTCACTTTGATAGCCCATGGTTGATCATGGCTTTTCTACCCTGAAGGTTATGAAGGGAGGTGTGCATTGGGGGGGTTGACCGCGCGACCTGGTGACCGTTTCGAACGCCAACGATCGCGGGGCGCCTCGTGGAGGGCTTTGCCGCTCGCGCTGACGCCGCGAGGGACGGTGCTGCCCGCCACCTGATAGGCCAAGGCGCTGGGATTGGGCAGGGGCTGTGTGTGCTGATTGAGTGCGCGCTGCATTGAGCGGCAGCCGGGTGTAACTGGGCGGAGAGAGGCGGCCGGCGTCGAGAGAGAGAGAGAAAAGACAACGAGAGGAGGGCGCTCCGGGAATAAAATGGCAGAATCCCAATACTGGTCACGGAAAATACAAGAGAACCACCACCACGCGGTTTTTAACGACGGATTTCTCTATGTGTGGGGCGGCTACGTGGTAGGTGCTGACCCAATAAAGCGGTGCTTCATGCCTCTGGAAAAGTGTGGGACTGCTCAAGCGTGCTTTTTAACCCATGCTAAATTGACCCTAGTGTCAGGGGGATTAGCAGGGTAAATATGTGAAGTTACGTGTGGGATTATGTGGTAGGTGCAAACTCGATGGGTCGAATGGCCTCCTTCTGCACTGTAGGTATTCTATTCTCCCAACCCAGCTGCTTACAACTGTCATTTGCGCCTTCAATTTGATATTTAATTGGAACATTTTATCAACTACAGGAGCATTTTCTTTTGCAGATTGTCGGACTGTTGTAACCCACAAATCAGGATTGTTGGATTAACATGTTCCAGATAAAGTCAAATTGCCACACACCTGAACGATGCATAGAATTTGTTGATCTTGTTCATGGGGGAAATGAAACTAGTTGCTTGGTAGAACCCCTAAGAAGTCTCACAACACCAGGTTAAAGTCCAACAGGTTTATTTGCTAGCACGAGCTTTCGGAGCGCTGCCCCTTCATCAGGCGAATCGCGTGATGAAGGGGAAGTGCTCCGAAAGCTCGTAATACCAAATAAACCTGTTGGACTTTAACCTGGTGTTGTGAGACTTCTTACTGTGCCTACCCCAGTCCAACACTGGCATCGCCACATCATTGGTAGAACTCCACCAAGATTGAGTGATGCCACAGTCCTACTCAAATTAAGTTTCTGTTCTCCGTTATCCTGTTGGGGGAAAATGGTTAAAAGGAGAGAGGTCAATCTAGTTGTGAACCATCTGTAGACATCTGCTAGATAGAACAAGAGCCCAGTTAGTGATCTGTTGAGTAATTGATGGAAAGACTGGGAAAGAAAGGTTATAAGTCACTTTCATTTCAGTTTAAAGTTGAACTACTCTAATTAGTAAATGTACAATGAGGAATCTTAAACTGAACTCATCCAAGGCTTTGTAACTTGAGTTACCAACAAACTACTTAAGGGGTAAATGAAATAACTTTGTTTCTGGGCATTAAACCAGAATAATAGATTTCAGTGCGTTTTAAAAATGTTATCCCTCAAGGCTGTTGAAATAATTAAAGCAGTTGAGACTCTTTGTGATGTCATGAAAGGGCAGTTGTTACAGTGACATTGTAAAATAATTAATGTACATATGAAAGTGGTTGTTTCATGGAAATTTAGCAACTGCTGATATGTATGTACTTGGATATTGTTGACTGAACACTAAAGGAACTTTCATTTATATAGTGCCTTTCACAGCCACAGGATGTACTTTACAGCTTTACAGCCAGTGAAGTGCTAGATGGACCCCTGATGAAAGCAAACATTTTATAGCAATTATACTCTTGATCTGAAAGTAAAAATACCCAGTTATTACTACCAGTGTTCATTCTTGTATATATCTGAATAAACATAGCACTTTATTCAAAATATTGAATATTAGACTGTTCATTACTTGGCTAATAGTCTACCTTATCTTTTATTATTTGTTTTTATTAATGTTGGCATATGTTCATTAAGAATCTGACTGCCCTTGTCCAGCCTAAGGAAAGACATCTAAACCTGAAGCCACTCATGAAACATTTCAAGTTGAATCAGAGTAGGCAAAAGGGTGATTAAGATGTTTCTCGGTGGATGGTAAGCTGTGAAAATACTTTGGACTGCTTGATGCAAGAAGAGACTGCTGTGTCTATGGTTTGAAATAAACAAAATTACACCAGAAAAAGTTGGTAGAAGACATAACACCTGTTTGAGTTTTCAAAATATCACTTGGAATGGAGATTGCTGTCGTCTTGACTTCCATGCCACAAGATTTAACTACTCCAGAGTGAAACAGAGGTCATCAACCTGTTTCTCTCGACAGACCTGCTGAGTGTTTCCAGCTTTTTTTATTTTTCTTGCAGATTTCCAGCATCTGAAGTATTTTGCTCTTGCAATGGAGTGAATAAAGTTGTTCAACAATGTTGCAGACAGGATCAAGTAAATCATTTAACCAAGACTCTGTTTTATAAGAAGGTTAAATGTCAGAATTGCATGGTAGTAGGATATTTAACTACTGCTGAAAACGAGTAGGTGCTGCTAGATTGGAAGAAAAGAAGGTCCAAAGTCATATGGTGCTTTGAGAAATTGACAAAAAAGACAGAAATCTGGCGTCCATTATGTCAGATCTGATGAGGAACCTGATAGCATCACAAGGTAAGGCAAATGAAGATGTGAATAAGCAAAAGGTATTCAACTACAATTTAATGTGTAAGCCCAGTGTGGTATCCTTTACTTGAAAGGAAAGGATACTGGAGGAATTTGATTGCATGAAATGTATGCACAATTGGGGGAAAAAAATGGGCAATGATTGGCAAACGCAATGGTATCTGTGTTAATACGAGAACAATGATCCAGGGATTTTTTTTCTGAAAGTGAAAGCATTAAGAACAGCATCGATGAAAACCCTGATGATAGTTGTTTGTGTGACTTCAGGAAAGAAAAGTGGAAATTGCTCAATAATGCTAATTGCTCGTCAATGGTCGTGGTGAGGAGCTGTCTTCTCAAACTGCTGCAGTCCCAGTGGTATAGGTATACCCAAATGCTGTTATCAAGCGAGTTTCAAAATTTAAACCGAGCAACAGTGGAAGAGAGGTGATATAGTTCCAAGTCAGGATGATGTGTGATGTGGTTTAGAATTTGCAGGTGATGATGTTGCTACACAGCTGTCCTTTTTCTTCTGTGGAGTAACTGAGGTGGTTTGCAAGGTGCTGTAGAAGTGGTCTTGGTGAGTTGTTGCAGTGCATCTTGTACATACTGATACCACTTTGTGCTAGTGGTGAAGGGAGTGAATGTTTAAGGTGAATAAGAGGGCTATTTTATCTTGAAACGTGTTAAACTTCATGTTGTTGGAGCTCCACTCATCCATGTAAGTGTAGGGGATTATCCCATCGCACTTCGCACTTGTGACTTGTTGATGGTGAACTGACGTTGGGGAGCCAGGAGGTGAGTTACTGGACATAATTCTCAGCCTCTGTTCTTATAACCTCATTATTTATGTGGTTGTTTTCTGGTCAGTAATTACCCCAGGATGGTTGTGGTGGGGGACTCTGATGGTAATGCCATTGAATGTCAAGGGAAGATGGTTATATTTTATCTTTTCTGGAGATCATTATTGTCCAGCATGTGTGGCACAAATGTTGTTTTACCACTTAACAGCCCAAGCCTGTATGTTATCCAGGTCTTGATGCTTGCTTGTGCGACTGCTTCAGATCTGAGGAGTTATTAATACCATTGAACACTGTGCAAACATCCCCACTTCTGACACTGTGATGGAGGGAAGATCATTGATGAAGCAACTGAAGATGGTTGAGCTGAGCCACAACCTGAGGAATTACTGCATGATGTCCAGGGCCTGAGATGATTAGCCTCCAACAACCACAGCCATTTTCCTTTGTGCTAGGAATGCCTCCAATGAGTGGGGCTGTTTGATATCACGTTTGGTTGTATGCTGCCAAAGCAAGTTCAGGAGCTGACCTTTGATGCTAAGTGTTAGGTAATTCCATTAGCTAGTAACAGATTTGAAAAATTAAAGACTAATATGTCTGACAATTCACTTCAATTATTGAAGCATTAACAGAGGTCCATGCAAAGCAGTGTACATCAGCCCTGTATCTAGGGCACTTTGCGCCTACATGACTTTACACACCCCACTGGATGCACATTCCATATGACCAAGCTGCACTGACAGTGTGATATAATATACCTCACCTGTCACTCGTGTTGAGTCCGGAAAGGCCTACACCTGAGGTGTCCAAATAGTTGATCGCGATTGACAAGTCGATTGTCATTGCCTGCTGAACTGTGCGAAACTTGGGATTCTCCGAATGATGAGTGAATCATCTCATTGTCTGCCGAACCATGCCAAAAATCCGCAATACTTGGGAAACAAGATTCTCACTGGCACCAAAATTTGGAATAAACTGGGTGAAGACAGAATGGCAAGTGAGAAGCCAGGGACCTTCAAAAGGGCAAAAACCTACTATTTCCACCAGAAATGGGAAAGAATTTCTTTCATACGTCAAAGACGAGACCATTTGTAAATTGTGTAGTCTTGAGTAAACAAAGTAATTTGCAACAGCATCACAAGACAATGCGTGCAAAATTTCAGCAGGTGTTTGAACAAAACAGTGGACTTGACTGGAAGTCATCACCATGCAAAATAACATTGAATGAAAGTTAGGTCAAGGGACAAAGACTTTTGGGGACTTGTAAACAGAGAGGTACTCTCTTCTGTCATCAAGTGCACTCAAGATGAAGGCCTACTTTGGTTCCACATACACCTCCTGTGAAATTTTTGGGGTGTTTAGTAAAGTTGAATTTTTAAGATAAGCTCTTGTGCAGCATTTATATTCTAAAAGTGATCTTGTGCTGAAAAAGGTTAGAGACCATTAGCCAATGCTTACCAACCAATCAACTTGCAGGACAGGACTCCTGTAATGTCACTTTCAGATTTTGTCTGTAAACTTAAGGCTCTGTCCGCTGCTTTTTGGGCTTCCCCTGCAGCAGAGTAAAAGCCAGCTGGAAGCTGAGGAAAGAAGGAAAATTTGTTTTTTAATTGCTAATCAGGCTCGTGCTTGGAGATGATTACTTTTACCATAATTCTGAGGACAAAGGATTTCTATGGTACTTGCATATTGTTGATTGAATGATTAACAGCTATCTAGCATTCAGTTAACAATGCACCAAGCACAATGCATTATTTACACTCATCACTGATTTATTAATCTTTCACTGGATATTCTAGATGGTCTAAAAATAATATCACATTAATTTGTCTGGTTTTTAAATTTAATTGTGCAGAACCTTTTGAAAGGATTATCAGAAATATTCTAAAGCAGCAATTGCAATCTTTTGTACAGTACAAAAATAGCAATGAGAACTGCATATTAAATGTAGTTCCTCTCCACAATCCTCTCTAACATGGGAAACCTGTGCCTGTGCCCTTGAAGGAACCTGATAATTTCTAATATGCTCCCAGGGAGCTGCTTGTAGATTGGGGCGGGGTTGATTTCAGTAGCCATGCATGCCATAAAAGTATCAATTCGCATCCTCACTTTCCCAATATTAATTTTCCTAGTACAAAAACATTAATTTGCATCAAGAACAACCATACCTGGCTACTAATCTTACAGGATATTTTAAGCAGTAACTTGCTGGTATCAATGAAATAAACTTTGCAGAACAGGGAACTTGGTGGACAATGTATCATTCAGATTGGGCCTTTTCTGTGAAGGATTGATATGACCAGTTCCATGATGTTGCTTCAGGATACCTTTTTATGGGCCAAATGCTTGCAGTTTTTCACTTTGTGCTGAATCATTTACGTGAAATAATTTTTGTTCCTGCCAAGTAATTTTCACATGTTTCTTAAGCAAATTTTGTTACATCTTTTTCAAATTTTGGACGATTAGTACATATTTCAAAATATTACTAAGATTGCAAGAAGGTGTAAGACGTAATTATTTTCTCTTGCAGACATATGAAAATAATGAAGTTTATTTACCGAATGATGAAATCTGGGTTTATGAAATAGAAAGTGGTGTATGGTAAGTAATTTTCTCTGGTGACAACTTTTTAGCCTTTTATTTTCACTGCATGATTGGAGTGCACTTTCTCATGTTACCATTGGTTTAAATGCAACAGCATTTTACCCATTGCTTAATACAGCCAATTTATTGTAACACAATGCCACATGAGTGAAAGATCATTTTTTGTTAAGTATTGGACTTGGATATAATTGGTCAGAATTTATTATTTTTAATGGACGATAAATTGGTTTTTGATGCACAAATTGGACTGCAACTTCAGGTGAGCACAAAGCACGGTTAATTGTGAAAATCCACAGTCCAAGATGTGCTACTTCTCCATAAGCTGTGCAGAAACTGCATCTTCTCATCTGAATCCTGATTAAAAAACACTGACTGCCATGTAGTTCCTTACTTGCGTCATGAATGCAGACTGAACTTGCACAGAAAATTATGGTTTGTTCATTTGAGTCTAAGTACCAACATTTTGGGTCATGATGAATCTTAATTACTGCCAAACAAATCCTTTTGGCACTGAAAATAAACTTTTACATTTGTGGAGTCTCATTCCTTCAGATTTAAATTGTTGTTAGAGATTTAAAAGATGATTTTTTTTTTTAATACTCTGCCGGTACTGTTAGTCTCTCTCTCTCTCTTTCTTGATTTGCCATTGAATGAATTATTGCACTTCCTGATTCAGGCTCTGCACATTGACAATCTCCAATCTGGTTAAGGTGATGCATAGTTGCTTGTCCTGTTCACACAGGTCCCATGTAATTATTGGGGGTGCTGTGCTGCTACAATGGTTTAGAATTAAACAGTTACAGCACAGAAGGAGGCCATTCTGCCCATCGAACTCATGCTGGTTCTCTGCAAGAGCAATTTAGATGATCCATCCCACCTCTCTGTCCTTTCCCCATGGGTATGCAATTTTTCTCCTCATGCGCCTTTCCAAATTTGTTCCAAAATCGTTGATTGAAATTGCCTCCACCGTCATCTTAGACAGTGAAATCCAGATCCTAAACTCATCCATTTTACCAATCAGCTGAAATCAGTATCCTTTGATTCTCTGCGCTTTTGTCAATGGGCAGTTTATTTCCGTCTACTTGATCTAGGCACCTCATGATTTTGAACATGTTTATCAAATCTCGTCCTAACCTCTTCTCCAAGGAGAACAACATTAGTTTTTCCAGTGTAGCCTTGAAACTTATTCCTGGGACAATTCTCATCAATCTTTCCTGCACTCTCTCTGAAGCCTTCATGTCCTTCCTAAAGTGTGAGGTGCAGAATTGGACACAATATTTCAATTGAGGATGAGTCATGTTTTATAAAGGCTCATCATAATTTCCTTGCTTTGTACTCTATGCCACCATTTATAAAGCTTATGTCTTATTCACATTTTCTCAATTTGCCCTACTGCCTCCAATGATTTATACGCATACATCCCCAGATCTTTCTGCTGCTGCACCCCTTTCAGAATTGCATCCCTTACTTTGTATTGCTTCCATTTGTTGTTCTGATCAAACGTATCACTTCACACTTCTTTGCATTAAATTTAATCTGCCACATATCTACCCATTCTACCCATTTGCCTACATCCTCTTGAAGCCCATCGGTATCCTCTTCACTATTCACAATACTTTCAAGCCGATCTCTGTCAGCTGTTTTCACTCCACCTTACTAAATTCTGACAACTGCACACCAGAATGGAGCCCTACACCTTGTACTGATGTGAAACTAAAACCAGAGTAAAACTTGAGTTACTGAGTATTATTCTGCTTTTGTAATCCATGCCACTCTGGAATTTACCACCCTAGAATTCCCGTTCTCTGGCTGACTGCTACTTTATTTTCTTGGTTCTGACAAGACAAGTTGACCCACAGGAGGCTCTAGTATAAAAGTCCATGCACAAGTCCAAGTGTTTGATTCTTGCTGACTGCAAAATATAGCCCAATATCGTTTTGAAGTCATGAATTTGTGGATGTGTAGTTGCTTCCCCGTTCACATCCCAGATGACCTGTAGTGGTTGCCAAGCCATTTTAGTAACCCGCTTGAACTTCTGAACAGCAAGTTGCTGCATAGAAATCATACATGCAAGGGTAACTTCTGTAACATGTTTTAAGATGCAGGTAACTTGTTCCCTCCCACAGCATATTTCTTCTATGAGTTATGTGGTTTTTTTTACCTAAAGGCTCCTTCCTATTTGTTCTCTTTCTTCCACCCCCTCATAACCCCATTGTTTTTCTGTTTATATAATTTAAATATTTTCTCCATTAACTTGTATAGTTTTTGATGACGCTGTTGCTGCTGTCGCATTCCCAGGGATATGTTCCTCTTGTCCACCCTCTAATGACCAGCACCTGAATGGTACAGTGGTTACATGCTGACTAATATAGAGCTGTAATGTCTGACACCTATGCCAAAGCACTTTTGTTAGGCATTCCTTTTGTGAAGGCACATTTGTAGTAGCGAGAATTATTAAATGAAATTGTTCAACCTTCTACTGATTTGATATCTCTGACAGCTACCGTTTTTAAACTAAATTTTATGCCTCCATTGTAACAAGCATGTCAGTTATGGAACAAAATAAAATGGCCATGATACTTCATGGGAAGAAGAATATTGTTGCTTGACTGGTCCCGATACATACTGACAATCAAATGCAGTGGCTTGAAGAAAGAAAGAACTTGCGTTAATGTAGCATCTTTCATGACTGTGGGATATCCCAAAGTACTTCACAGCCACTGAAGTGTTGTCACTGTTATAATGTGGTGAAACACGGAAGCCAATTTTGCACACAGCACAATGCTACAAACAGCAATGAAATAAGTGAACAAATTATCACTTGAACTAAAGCTGGAATAGCAGCAGAACAGCCTGATTTTCTCCAAAAATTGCCATGGGATCTTTTACATTCACCTGAGAGGATAAACAGGGCTGTGGTTTAACAACTAATCTGTAAATGGTATCTCCTGACAGTGTAGTTCTCCCTCAGAGCTGTACTGAAGTGTCAGCATAGATTTTGCCCTTGAGTTGCTGAAGTGGATCTTGAACCCATGAAATCTGACTCGAAGGATGGAATGATATCACTCGTCATTGTGGTCCCTCAAAGCCAGGCTTCATTATTTGTGGCAGAGAATTCTGGTGACTCAACAGGCTAAACATGGAGCTGCAGGTCTGTGTCAGAGAGAACAAGTGTCCTGAGGAAGCAATTTTTGAGTGCTACTGGTAAGCCAGTTTTGACATTTTGAAGTGGATTGTAACCATCCACCCTTTCATTGTAGGTTTCAGGAAGATAAATTAAGAAATCAGATGGGGGATACCATTATAAAAATGTGTTTCTTTAGTAATTTAATATTTTTTTGCCTGAGCCACATAGTGATAACAAAGTCACATACACCCTACTAATTAGGCAAATGGTTTTAACTGATGCAAACTTGAGCGAAACAGCATTCATTATGTAGTCATGCAAGGATAATATATTGTATTTGCTATATTAAAAATATCTCTGCCTATGTTCTCTAATACAGGCAGAGGCAACCGATGAAAGGAGAGCTCCCTCGTCCTATGTCAGGAAGCTGTGCAGCTTGTCTGAATGGTGTCATGTTTATTTTTGGAGGATATGATGACCTAGGATATAGTAATGAAGTAGGTCATGTGTTTTCAAATATTTTTATTCTTCTATTTATCATGTTTTCCACTTCGCTAAAGCAAAAGATGAAAAGCCACTTTTGCAAAACATGTCCTGTCTTAATTTTTGGTAAACAGCAAAGCACAATGACATTGAAAATTCAAACACCAATATGAAATACCAAAGATTGAATGGAATTCAGGCTTAATATTCCAACCCCTAATCATAGAATCCCTACAGTGTAGAAGGAGGCCATTCAGCCCATCGAGTCTGCATTGACCACAATCCCACCCAGCCCATTCCCGTAACCCCACATATTTACCCTGTTAATCACCTGACACTCGGGTCAATTTAGCATGGCCAATCAACCTAACCCGCACATCTTTGGACTGGGGGAGCAAACCACACCCGGAGGAAACCCACGCAAGCACGGGGAGAATGTGCAAACTCCACACAGACAGCGACCCGAGGCTGGAATTGAACCTGGCTCCCTGGTGCTGTGAGGCAGCTAACCACTGTGCCACCGTACCACTTTCAGGTTTGAAGATGCAACCCTCAAGGCCCCTCCCCCTCATCCCAGCAATGCTGATTTTCATTTGGGTTATGTTGTAAAGCTATGTTCTGAAAAATATATTTTTTTAAAAACTTTTTTTTATCTTGACTTTGCCCCTTTGCTCCTCTTCTGAAGGCACAGACCCATGCTTGGATACATTTTCCAAATTTCATCAGTTAGGTGGTACTTAAATATTGCTTCTTTAGCTGTGGACTATAGCATGCCCTTAGTGACTACTATAAAAATGTGTTTCTTTAGGAACTTGATACTTTTTTGGCTGAGTCACATTGTGATAGCAATGTTCATTTATGTGTACTCTCCATCAGTAACCCTGAGTATTGTTCAGAAGCCGGATCTTTTATGAATTTTATTTCTTCTTCACTCAAGTCCAACATTTCTGAAACCATCCCACAGCATTCTTGTTATTCTCTTGATTAAATCTGCTAACTCACTATGGACCAGGGATCGATCTTATAATGTTTCCAATTTATAAGCATCATATCAGGTGGCTTATTTTCCCAGAAAATGCAACGCTTATTGCATTGAAAAAAATAGTAAAATACAAAACATATTTACGAATTAATTTCTGTAACCTTGACTACTTTAGAACTGTCTTTTAACCACCACTAATTATTTTTTATTATCATTGATTGCCCCCCTCCTCCCATTTCCCCTATATAACATCTTGTACAAGACGGTAAGGACAAAGTCTGCTGTTGGGTAACTCTCTATCTGATTTGGCCTCTTCATCAATTGGGACAGGCTTGTTCTATGATTTCTGTTGTATGCAACAGATGGGGAATGAAATACATCCATGATCAAAAGCTTACCCTGTGCTACTTATAATGAAACTTGTTTTTTCTTATGATTTAATTAAATGAATCATTTGAAAAGACCTATCATAGTGTACATCATAGAAAGCAAATATTAGATCTCTAATCATAGAAGAATTATTACAGTACAGACGGAGGCCATTTAGCCCATCGCGTCTGCACAGACTCTGTAACAGAGCATTGTATCCAGGATCTATCCCTGTGACCCCACATATTTACCCTGCAAATCCCTCTAATCTTTACATCTTGGAACACTAAGGGGCAGGTTAGCATGGCCAAGCCACCTGACCTGCTCATTTGTGCACTGTGGAATTGAACCCGGGTCTGTGGCGCTGTGAGGCAGCAGTGCTAACCATTGTGCCACCATTCTTCTCCTTAAGGGTTAGCAGAGTTATGTATAATCTCCTGATTTACAAAACAATTTTCAATAATCTAAGATTATTTATCTTTTTGTAATTAATAAGGTAAATCATTCCCACAGTCATCTACAACTTCGCAAAGAACAGGCTAGGTAGCTGACCTGTTCTGGATTTTCTGTCTACATTCTTAGTGTCCCTCAATTAGCTAGCTACCAAGTTTAGAATTATATTGAAGTGGTTAGATGTTCTGGTAGCTAAATCTGTACACTACTTACTCCACTATAAGGCTGTTCATTTGTGTAAACTGTGTAAACATTTTTAGATGTGACCTAGAAAGAAAATGACTTGAAATTTTGGTTTTTATGAGTGGTTTATCAAAGTATCCTTTTTATCAGAGGATATGGGCAGTAAATTACCCTTTTCTACTTGGAATGAAATCATCAATTAATACAGATACAAGAATACTAATTTCTTTTAAACATTTAAAACAGCTGTATTGTGTTAATTTGCAAGTAAAGGATGACATATTTACTTGGAAGAAACTCAATAATTATCAAGGAAATCCTCCTACTCCAAGAGACAAACTTTCATGCTGGGTATATAAAGACAAGTAAGTCACTAAACTTTGTATTGCAGATATATTGACATAACTGATGTTCCAATCTTTCTATTTAGAGTTAGGGAAATTGTAAATGTTATGCTAAGTGTAAAGAATATTAAAGTCCCAAATATGCAGAAATACGGTGCGTGCATACGTTTGAAAAATAAATATTGGTCAGGACATTGAGAATGTTGCTGCTCGATTTTCGGTCGTGCCACTGTAATTTGTACACCCTCCTGAAAGAGTAGATTGTGCCTCTGTTTAATGTCTCATCCGTAAGACATTGCCTCCTTCTGTGCTGCATTTCCTCTACTTCACTGAAATGTCAGTCAAGGTTATGTGCTCATATTTATGTCTCTGGAATGAGACTTGAACTTGCAGTCATCTGACTCGAGCAAAAGTGCTACTGTTGAACCACAGGTGACACTGTAAAGCAGCTAAATTTGTAACAGAATTAACCCACTTACCTGATGAACAAATGTTATATCTTTTGATCATAGAGCAATAAAAGTTAGAATGTATGAGGCATTCGCTGAATTAATTTGAGTTAAGTTTTCACAACTTTGTCACTAATTTATTGAAAACTATGCTGGGAATTCTTTATCATGTCTAGAAATTATATTTTAGTCATTTTTAACTTGAATGGAACTTCATAATATGCAATCATTAGCTTTCAGCTATTGTTGTCAATTAAAATTAGTAAATTGTTCTTGCTTTTCAACAAATAATTTCTAACAGGTTGATTTTTTTCGGTGGCTATGGATGCAAGAAAATCAGTGAATTAAATGATTCATTTGACGTGAATGAAGCTTCTTGGGTAAGATCCTGTCCTTTTTAATTATAATTTAATCTATTTATTATTTCATTTCCATTTTTGAATCATGTATTATCCAATTGAAATTGTGTGGCTCTGGTGACACTGTTTTAGCCACGTGCGATTAGCAGAAAGTGACTTGTGCACAATACAGGTAAATAAACTTAAGATGGATACTTACTTAAACATTTCTTGCAAATCTTTAGTCTTTCATTTTCACCAAAGTTGGAATTCTGGTGGAACTTAATCCAACAAAGCACATCTTAGAGCAGTCACTGAGGGGTGCAGGGAGGGAAGCACAGTTCAAAATTTTTCTCACTCAAGGAGCTGATGAGCAAATTTCAGAAAGGTAAAATTTGCTACATTACATATGAATGTAAACAATAGGATGAAAAGAAACAACTTGTTGAGCAAAACAAAGGGTAATAAATGAAGATGAATATTAAGACGAGCTTGTAAATCACCATTTTACTCCCGGTCTCCAGTTTCTTAACCACTTACTCACCCTCACTTATTGTGAGTGTGCAGGATGACGTGTGTGGATGAGGGTGAATGAGTACACAGAGTTTGTGAGCGAGTGAGCCAGACGAGTGGACCCATTGTCATGTCTCCGATTGTCCCCCTCCCTTCCACAGCCTTTTGGCTTACTTCCCATTCGGGGCTCCTCCCCCTCTTCCCCCCCCTCGCGCCTCCTCCCCCCGCACCTCCTCCCCCTCCCCCCCGTGCCTCCTCCCCTCTCCCCCCCGTGCCTCCTCCCCTCTCCCCCCCGCACCTCCTCCCCTCTCCCCCCTTGCGCCTCCTCCCCTCTCCCCCCTTGCGCCTCCTCCCCTCTCCCCCCTTGCGCCTCCTCCCCTCTCCCCCCTTGCGCCTCCTCCCCTCTCCCCCCTTGCGCCTCCTCCCCTCTCCCCCCTTGCGCCTCCTCCCCTCTCCCCCCTTGCGCCTCCTCCCCTCTCCCCCCTTGCGCCTCCTCCCCTCTCCCCCCTTGCGCCTCCTCCCCTCTCCCCCCTTGCGCCTCCTCCCCTCTCCCCCCTTGCGCCTCCTCCCCTCTCCCCCCTTGCGCCTCCTCCCCTCTCCCCCCTTGCGCCTCCTCCCCTCTCCCCCCTTGCGCCTCCTCCCCTCTCCCCCCTTGCGCCTCCTCCCCTCTCCCCCCTTGCGCCTCCTCCCCTCTCCCCCCTTGCGCCTCCTCCCCTCTCCCCCCTTGCGCCTCCTCCCCTCTCCCCCCTTGCGCCTCCTCCACTCTCCCCCCTTGCGCCTCCTCCCCTCTCCCCCCTTGCGCCTCCTCCCCTCTCCCCCCTTGCGCCTCCTCCCCTCTCCCCCCTTGCGCCTCCTCCCCTCTCCCCCCTTGCGCCTCCTCCCCTCTCCCCCCTTGCGCCTCCTCCCCTCTCCCCCCTTGCGCCTCCTCCCCTCTCCCCCCTTGCGCCTCCTCCCCTCTCCCCCCTTGCGCCTCCTCCCCTCTCCCCCCTTGCGCCTCCCCCCCTCTACCCACGTGCCTCCTCCCCTCTCCCCCCTTGCGCCTCCTCCCCTCTCCCCCCTTGCGCCTCCTCCCCTCTTCCCCCCTGGCGCCTCCTCCCCTCTTCCCCCCTGGCGCCTCCTCCCCTCTTCCCCCCTGGCGCCTCCTCCCCTCTCCCCCATCGCGCCTCCTCCCCTCTCCCCCTCGCGCCTCCTCCCCTCTCCCCCCTTGCGCCTCCCCCCCTCTACCCACGTGCCTCCTCCCCTCCCCCCCTCGCGCCTCCTCCCCTCTCCTCCCCTCCCCCCCTCGCACCTCCTCCCCTCCCCCCTTCGCGCCTCCTCCCCTCCCCCCTTGGCGCCTCCTGCCCTCTCCCCCGTCGCGCCTCCTCCACTCTCCCCCCCTTGTGCCTCCTCCCCCCTCTCCCCCTCGCGCCTCCTCCCCCTCCCCCCTCGCGCCTCCTCCCCTCTCTCCTCCTCGCGCCTCCTCCCCTCTCTCCCCCGCGCCTCCTCCCCCTCCCCCCTCGCGCCTCCTCCCCCTCCCCCCTCGCGCCTCCTCCCCCTCCCCCCTCGCGCCTCCTCCCCCTCCCCCCTCGCACCTCCTCCCCTCTCCCCCCTCGCGCCTCCTCCCCTCTCCCCCCCTCGCGCTTCCTCCCCTCTCCCCCCCTCGCGCTTCCTCCCCTCTCCCCCCCTCGCGCTTCCTCCCCTCTCCCCCCCTCGCGCTTCCTCCCCTCTCCCCCCCTCGCGCTTCCTCCCCTCTCCCCCCCTCGCGCTTCCTCCCCTCTCCCCCCCTCGCGCTTCCTCCCCTCTCCCCCCCTCGCGCTTCCTCCCCTCTCCCCCCCTCGCGCTTCCTCCCCTCTCCCCCCCTCGCGCTTCCTCCCCTCTCCCCCCCTCGCGCTTCCTCCCCCCTCCCCCCCCTCGCGCTTCCTCCCCTCTCCCCCCCTCGCGCTTCCTCCCCTCTCCCCCCCTCGCGCTTCCTCCCCTCTCCCCCCCTCGCGCTTCCTCCCCTCTCCCCCCCTCGCGCTTCCTCCCCTCTCCCCCCCTCGCGCTTCCTCCCCTCTCCCCCCCTCGCGCTTCCTCCCCTCTCCCCCCCTCGCGCTTCCTCCCCTCTCCCCCCTCGCGCTTCCTCCCCTCTCCCCCCCTCGCGCTTCCTCCCCTCTCCCCCCCTCGCGCTTCCTCCCCTCTCCCCCCCTCGCGCTTCCTCCCCTCTCCCCCCCTCGCGCTTCCTCCCCTCTCCCCCCCTTGCGCTTCCTCCCCTCTCCCCCCCTCGCGCTTCCTCCCCTCTCCCCCCCTCGCGCTTCCTCCCCTCTCCCCCCCTCGCGCTTCCTCCCCTCTCCCCCCCTCGCGCTTCCTCCCCTCTCCCCCCCCTCGCGCTTCCTCCCCTCTCCCCCCCTCGCGCTTCCTCCCCTCTCCCCCCCTCGCGCTTCCTCCCCTCTCCCCCCCTCGCGCTTCCTCCCCTCTCCCCCCCTCGCGCTTCCTCCCCTCTCCCCCCCTCGCGCTTCCTCCCCTCTCCCCCCCTCGCGCTTCCTCCCCTCCCCCCCCCTCGCGCTTCCTCCCCTCGCGCTTCCTCCCCTCTCCCCCCCTCGCGCTTCCTCCCCTCTCCCCCCCTCGCGCTTCCTCCCCTCTCCCCCCCTCGCGCTTCCTCCCCTCTCCCCCCCTCGCGCTTCCTCCCCTCTCCCCCCCTCGCGCTTCCTCCCCTCTCCCCCCCTCGCGCTTCCTCCCCTCTCCCCCCCTCGCGCTTCCTCCCCTCTCCCCCCCTCGCGCTTCCTCCCCTCTCCCCCCCTCGCGCTTCCTCCCCTCTCCCCCCCTCGCGCTTCCTCCCCTCTCCCCCCCTCGCGCTTCCTCCCCTCTCCCCCCCTCGCGCTTCCTCCCCTCTCCCCCCCTCGCGCTTCCTCCCCTCTCCCCCCCTCGCGCTTCCTCCCCTCTCCCCCCCTCGCGCTTCCTCCCCTCTCCCCCCCTCGCGCTTCCTCCCCTCTCCCCCCCTCGCGCTTCCTCCCCTCTCCCCCCCTCGCGCTTCCTCCCCTCTCCCCCCCTCGCGCTTCCTCCCCTCTCCCCCCCTCGCGCTTCCTCCCCTCTCCCCCCCTCGCGCTTCCTCCCCTCTCCCCCCCTCGCGCTTCCTCCCCTCTCCCCCCCTCGCGCTTCCTCCCCTCTCCCCCCCTCGCGCTTCCTCCCCTCTCCCCCCTCGCGCTTCCTCCCCTCTCCCCCCGTCGCGCTTCCTCCCCTCTCCCCCCCCTCGCGCTTCCTCCCCTCTCCCCCCCTCGCGCTTCCTCCCCTCTCCCCCCCTCGCGCTTCCTCCCCTCTCCCCCCCTCGCGCTTCCTCCCCTCTCCCCCCCTCGCGCTTCCTCCCCTCTCCCCCCCTCGCGCTTCCTCCCCTCTCCCCCCCCTCGCGCTTCCTCCCCTCTCCCCCCCTCGCGCTTCCTCCCCCCTCGCGCTTCCTCCCCTCTCCCCCCCTCGCGCTTCCTCCCCTCTCCCCCCCTCGCGCTTCCTCCCCTCTCCCCCCCTCGCGCTTCCTCCCCTCTCCCCCCCTCGCGCTTCCTCCCCTCTCCCCCCCTCGCGCTTCCTCCCCTCTCCCCCCCTCGCGCTTCCTCCCCTCTCCCCCCTCGCGCTTCCTCCCCTCTCCCCCCTCGCGCTTCCTCCCCTCTCCCCCCCTCGCGCTTCCTCCCCTCTCCCCCCCTCGCGCTTCCTCCCCTCTCCCCCCCTCGCGCTTCCTCCCCTCGCCCCCCCTCGCGCTTCCTCCCCTCTCCCCCCCTCGCGCTTCCTCCCCCCCTCGCGCTTCCTCCCCTCTCCCCCCCTCGCGCTTCCTCCCCTCTCCCCCCCTCGCGCTTCCTCCCCTCTCCCCCCTCGCGCTTCCTCCCCTCTCCCCCCCTCGCGCTTCCTCCCCTCTCCCCCCCTCGCGCTTCCTCCCCTCTCCCCCCCTCGCGCTTCCTCCCCTCTCCCCCCCTCGCGCTTCCTCCCCTCTCCCCCCCTCGCGCTTCCTCCCCTCTCCCCCCCTCGCGCTTCCTCCCCTCTCCCCCCCTCGCGCTTCCTCCCCTCTCCCCCCCTCGCGCTTCCTCCCCTCTCCCCCCCTCGCGCTTCCTCCCCTCTCCCCCCTCGCGCTTCCTCCCCTCTCCCCCCCTCGCGCTTCCTCCCCTCTCCCCCCCTCGCGCTTCCTCCCCTCTCCCCCCCTCGCGCTTCCTCCCCTCTCCCCCCCTCGCGCTTCCTCCCCTCTCCCCCCCTCGCGCTTCCTCCCCTCTCCCCCCCTCGCGCTTCCTCCCCTCTCCCCCCCTCGCGCTTCCTCCCCTCTCCCCCCCTCGCGCTTCCTCCCCTCTCCCCCCCTCGCGCTTCCTCCCCTCTCCCCCCCTCGCGCTTCCTCCCCTCTCCCCCCCTCGCGCTTCCTCCCCTCTCCCCCCCTCGCGCTTCCTCCCCTCTCCCCCCCTCGCGCTTCCTCCCCTCTCCCCCCCTCGCGCTTCCTCCCCTCTCCCCCCCTCGCGCTTCCTCCCCTCTCCCCCCCTCGCGCTTCCTCCCCTCTCCCCCCCTCGCGCTTCCTCCCCTCTCCCCCCCTCGCGCTTCCTCCCCTCTCCCCCCCTCGCGCTTCCTCCCCTCTCCCCCCCTCGCGCTTCCTCCCCTCTCCCCCCCTCGCGCTTCCTCCCCTCTCCCCCCCTCGCGCTTCCTCCCCTCTCCCCCCCTCGCGCTTCCTCCCCTCTCCCCCCCTCGCGCTTCCTCCCCTCTCCCCCCCTCGCGCTTCCTCCCCTCTCCCCCCCTCGCGCTTCCTCCCCTCTCCCCCCCTCGCGCTTCCTCCCCTCTCCCCCCCTCGCGCTTCCTCCCCTCTCCCCCCCTCGCGCTTCCTCCCCTCTCCCCCCCTCGCGCTTCCTCCCCTCTCCCCCCCTCGCGCTTCCTCCCCTCTCCCCCCCTCGCGCTTCCTCCCCTCTCCCCCCCTCGCGCTTCCTCCCCTCTCCCCCCCTCGCGCTTCCTCCCCTCTCCCCCCCTCGCGCTTCCTCCCCTCTCCCCCCCTCGCGCTTCCTCCCCCTCCCCCCCTCGCGCTTCCTCCCCTCTCCCCCCCTCGCGCTTCCTCCCCTCTCCCCCCCTCGCGCCTCCTCCCCTCTCCCCCCCTCGCGCCTCCTCCCCTCTCCCCCCCAGCGCCTCCTCCCCTCTCGCGCCTTTTCGCGCCTCCTCCCCTCTCGCGCCTCCTCTCCTCTCACCCCCTCGCGCCTCCTTCCCTCTCCCCCCTTCGCACCTCCTCCCCTCTCCCCCCCCCCTCGTGCCCCCTCCCCCCCCCCCCCCCCCCCCCCCCCCCGCGCCTCTCCTCTCCCCCCCTCGCGTTGCTTTCTTTTTTTTCATTCATTCATTCATGGATGGGTGTCGCTAGCTGGCCAGCATTTATTGCCCATCCCCACAGCCTGTCAAATTTGCACTGACAAAACTACACTAAATCTTAACTAATCCCTCTTTCCAGCACTAGGCCCATTGTCTTGGATGTTATGACATTTCAAGTACGCATCCAAGTATTTGTTCAGGTTAAGAGATTTCCCACCTCTACTACCCTCCCCGGCAGTGCATTCCATACTCCCACCACCCTCTGGGCGAAAATAATTTTCCTCATGGCTAAATATGCCTATAAAAATTTGTTTGTATTCTTGTATCATTTGTTGAATTTTGTATCATTTTGACACATTGACGTTCACTTTGAGGGATGTTGTATAATTTCGTGAATATTTCCCCGATAGTATTGGGAATGGCTTAACTGAGCGTAGTAGGGGGTACCGAGCTGAATTGGCCATTTCAATGTACTAGTGGCAGTAGGCAGTGCCAGGAGGGAAGTAAGATTTTTGATTCAGCTCATTAATTTGGTTGGTAGCTCTGAATATTCAATCTTCAACACAAAATTGAAAGAGGATTTAACAGTCAAGACTGTGACCCACCTCCACGCTACCATGAAAAGAAGGCGATTTGTTTTCTAATTTAACTAACCTCAATCAGCGAGGGAGAAAATTCTCTGCTATTTTCAGTCCATCAAGTGAATTGGGTCAGCTAACAGGGTAGAGTGGAATACATTTGCATTTTGTGTTACAAAGAATAATAGGAAATAGAATTTTTCATTGACAACTGTATTCTTTTCATTCTTGAATTTTATGCAAAATAACCAGTTTATCAGTCTGTTTTTTGGAAGATAGAAGAAGTGCATATACGAGTATTGTGATATCATTGCCTATATTCTCATGGATCCTTGTTACAATTTTCAGGTCATATCATTGTATATTAGTTAATGGGCAGGAATGATATCCTTCAAATCAATGCTAACCATTGATCGCTGAAGGCAGCAGGACAGGTAGATAAGATGGTTAAGAAGGCATGCGGGATACTTGCCTTTATTAACCGAGGCATAGAATATAAGTGAAGGGAAGTGATGATGGAGCTCTATAAAATGCTCGTTAGGCCACAGCTAGAATAGTGTGTGCAGTTCTGGTCGCCACACTATAGGAAAGATGTGATTGCACTAGAGAGTGCAGAGGAGATTCACCAAGATGTTGCCTGTGCTGGAGCCTTTCAGCTATGATGAGAGGCTGGTTAGGCTGTGGCTGTTATTCCTTAAGAGCAGAGAAGACTGAGGGGGTGGGGTGGGGGTGGGGGGGGGTCCTTGATTGAGGTATTCAAAATTATGAGGGACATAGATAGGAAGGGACTCTTCCCCTTAGCAGAGGGTTCAATAACGAGGGGGCATAGATTTAAGGTAAGGGGCAGGAGATTTAGAGGGGTTTTGAGGAGCACCTTCTTCACCGAGAGTGGTGGGAATCTGCAACTCACTGCCTGGAAGGGTGGTAGAAACGGGAACCATTACAACATTTAAGCATTTAGATGAGCAATTGAAATGCTACAGCATATGAGGCCTTGTCCCAAGTGCTGGAAAATGGGATTAGAATGGATAGATGCTTGATGGCTGCGGCAGAAACAATGGGCTGAAGGACCTCTTTGTGCTGTAAAACTCTGACTCTATAGGACATGCGATTTGATTTATTATTGTCACATGTATTAGTATACAGCGAAAAGTATTGTTTCTTGCATGCTATACAGACAAAGCATATCGTTTATAGAGAAGGAAAGAAGAGAGTGCAGTCATAGCTAGGGTGTAGAGAAAGATCAACTTAGTGCAAAGTAGGTCCATTCAAAAGTTTGACGGCAGCAGGGAAGAAGCGATTCTTGTGTCGGTTGGTACGTGACCTCAGACTTTTGTATCTTTTTCCCGATTGTAGAAGGTGGATGAGAATATGTCCAGGGTGCGTGGGGTCCTTAATTATGCTGGCTGCTTTTCCGAGGCAGCGGGAAATGTCGACAGAGTCAATGGATGGGAGACTGGTTTGCATGATTGGGCTACATTCCTGACCTTTTGTAGTTTCTTGCGATCTTGGGCAGAGCAGGAGCCATACCAAGCTGTGATACAACCAGAAAGAATACTTTCTTTGGTGCATCTGTAAAGGTTGGTGAGAATTGTAGCAGATATGCCAAATTTCCTTAGTCTTCTGAGAAAATAGAGGCATTGGTGGGTTTTCTTAACTACAGTGTCAGCATGGGGGGACCAGGACAGGTTGTTGGTGATCTGGACACTTAAAAACTTGAAACTCTCGAGTGTCTCCACTTCGTCCCCATTGATGTAGACAGGGGCATGTTCTCCACTACGCTTCCTGAAATCGTTGACAATCTCCTTTGTTTTGTTGACATTGAGAGAGAGATTATTGTCATTGCACCAGTTCACCAGATTCTCTATCTCATTCCTGTACTCTTGCCTTGTCATTGTTTGAGATCCGACCCACTATGGTGGTGTCATCAGCAAACTTGTAAATCGAGTTGGAGGGAAATTTGGCCACATAGTCATAGGTGTATAAGGAGTATAGTAAATGGCTGAGGACACAGCCTCGTGTGGCACTGGTGTTGAGGATGATCGTGGAGGGGGTGGTGTTGCCTATCCTTACTGATTGTGGTCTGTGGGTTAGGAGTTCAGGATCCAGTCACAGGGCGGAGTCGAAACCCAGGCCACAGAGTTTGAAGATGAGTTTCATAGGAATGATGGTGTTGAAGGCTGAGCTGTAGTCAATAAATAGGAGTCTGACATACATATCTTTGTTATCTAGGTGTTCCAGAGTTGAGCGCAGGGCCAGGGTGTCTGCTGTGGACCTGTTGCGGTGGTAGGCGAACTGTAGTGGATCCAGGCAGTCCGGGAAGCTGGAATTGATTTGTGTCATGACTAAGACTGTAAATGCATTGTTCATTTACAGGGATGTCCATAATACTGAACCCAAAAGAATATCTGGTGCAGACCTAAAATTTGTAACAATGTTTGATCTTTAACACAAGCTATGTTTAAGAGTACAATTTTCTTTTAAACCAAACCTTTAATTTTTTTTTCTTTCAAGGAAGAAGAGATGTTCTGGGGATGGAATTATGACATTCATGTCTTTGACCCCAGTATGAATATCTGGTACCAGCCAGCAACAAAAGTACGTTGAAAATTGTATTGATTGCATTTATACTCAAAATTTAGTTGATGAGTAAAATCAAATTTTAAAATAATTGTAAATGACTAAATATGTATTCCCCTGTTTTACAGTTGTGATGCTGGTCTCAAGTTTTACCTGTGTATAAATCTTGGTAAAAATGTGTACATGAAGGCATCCTTTATTTCAATGGTTCTTGAAGCATTTTAATTGAAGGACCCAGTTTTTAAATAGACCAGTAATCATGAACCTGAACCATATAAATTATAATACTTGATACCTGGGCAAATGAGTATATTTGGACCTGTTCTGTATTTTTAAAGTCCCCTCACCCAAACAAAGATGAGCTCACCTGGCACCCACCACTGGCCTTGATAACTGCCTACTTACGAGACCACCTTCCTTGCGCGCCTCCATGTGTGCTCAGAGGTGAAGCAGCCAGCGCTAACACGTGGTGGGCACATTTTAACCTTGTCTCCAGCTGCAGTTCATTTGCATGCTTCTCGGCAATTTTGACCCCCAACGTTGGAGCGTCTCTATGAATCCCTGTTTGAGAAACAATGCTTTATATGTTAATCACTTGCAAGAGCTTTAAATTATTTTTATGGTACAACTGTTTTCCTCAGATTTTGCTGCTGTTTCTAAAACTGTGTTATCCACTACACAATTTTAGCCAGTAATTTTAGAATATGTATTTTTATTTTGTTTTTTAAAATCTCTTTTGTGACTGAGATATCTGAACGTACACTGCTTAATAGGGAATGCCTCCTCGCCCTCGAGCAGCACATGCATGTGCCACACTGGGAAATAAAGGCTTTTTATTTGGAGGAAGGATACTGGTGAGTTACTTATCTATTCCTTACTTGAAAAATAAAAACACAAACATTGATATCTTTATTGAGACAATCTCACAGTACACCATTTCGTGAAAGGTTATTTTATGAAACAAGATTGTATAGGCAAAAGTAAGTCATATTAAAAGAATGACCATCATTCATTTTGGGATCATTATTTAATATGTACAGTATGTGCATAGGGCTAAATGTCTGAAAGTCTTGTCAGTGCAAGGAAGTGACTTTTTTATTGGAAGAATGTTACTGTATTAATATATTTCCTCATATGGTTGTCGGATGTGGGCTTTAACTCTGATTGCCCGTGCAACATCTTGCTATTCTTACTTAACTAGGCTACACCCTTCAAAAGTAAATAGAAAGAAAAGTATTTATATACTTTTTGCCCACTCACAGAGCAGCATTGTTAGATCCATAAGAGTAGCTTGTCTGGTATTTGACACTGGATGTGTATAACAGGAAATATTCAGTCGTGAATTAGGTTAGTATACCATTCTTTCAATTTTGTGAGCTATGTCTAAGTCTTTCCATTTAATGTATTATTGGAGATCTCTCCTATCTGTAAGAGCCCTCTGTGTAGTTCAGCTAATTGCAACCCAGTTCTTAGCATTATGTATACAACACATTATTTGTTTGGTAGTGTTATTCACATAAACCATAAAGATGGGTGATACGCGTATTAGTCAGCATCTCTTCCCAACACCACAAGCTTGCGCTCAAATGGCAACAAGGCAGTTTTTTTGTAACCAGACTGAATATCCTGTAAAACAAAATTTAAACCCATGTGAATGCAGTCAGTGGGATTCCATTAGCATGGAACTATCTTATCACCCTTTTATTGCACTGAAAATCACATGTGAGGTTCATCACATTCTCCTGTCCATTCCAAAGGTGATAAATAACACAGTCAGACCCATGTGTTCAGGCTAAGAAAAATATTTAGGTACAGTTAATATGTGGTCAGGATGCAACAATTTATTAATGGTCTAAATGCTGCAATTGCTGCTCTAATGTACTGGATAATGGGAATCAGAGCACTTGTGCTTTTTTAAAAATGTGTTCATGGTATGTTAGTGTCGCTTGACCTTATTTATTGCCCTTCCCTAATTGTCCTTGAGACAGTAGAGGCGAGTTGCTTTCTTGAACCACCATTGTATATGTGGTGTAGTGCTGTTAGGAAGGGAGTTCCAGGACTTTGACTCAACGATAGTGAAGGAATTGAAATATATTGCAGATAAGTGGCAGACAGTATTTAACCCTGAAAAGTGTGATGTGATATACTTTGAAAGGAGTAATTTGACAAGAAAGTATTCAATGAATGGTAGGACACTAGGAAGTTCTGTGGAACAAAGGGACCTTGATGTGTTTGCCCACAGATCTCTGAAAGCGGAAGGACATGTTATTAGGGTGGTGAAAAAGACATATGGGACACTTGCCTTTATCAGTCAAGGCATAGGTTACAAAAGCAGGGAAGTCATGTTGGAGTTGCATAGAACTTCAGTCAGGCCACAGCTAAAGTATTGTGTGCCGTTCTGGTCGCCACATTATCAGAAGAATGTGATTGCACTGGAGGGGGTGCAGAGGCGATTCACCAGGATGCTGCCTGGGATGGAACATTTAAGTTATGAAGAGAGGTTGCGTGGTTTGGGTTGTTTTCGTTGGAGCAGAGAATCGAGGTGTACAGATTATGAGAGACATAGACAGAGTGGATAAGGAGCAGCTGTTCCCCTTAATTGAAGAGTCAACCACGAAGGGATATAGGTTCAAGGTGAGGGCAGGAGGTATGGGGGGGATGTGAGGAAAAACTTTTTTACCCAGAGGATTGTGACAATCTGGAATGAACTCCCTGGGAGGGTGGTAGAGATGGGTTGCCTCACATCCTTTAAAAAGTATCTGGATGAGCACTTGGCACATCATAACATTCAGGTAAAGGAGAAGGAGAATCCTGTTAATTGATCACTACCTTTTTGCTCACTGTTTACGTAACAGAAGCATCTTCTAAATGAATTGTTAGTAATCTACTTCATAGCTGCGCAAAATTCTTGATTTGTTGGTGTGCTTATTAGTTTGCGAATTTATTAATTCACTGCTGTTTGGCTCTTCATTTGATTTGCTTGAGATTGCCTCTGCATTAATTTATGGTGCTGGCAGATGGGATTAGGTGGGAGTTCAGGTGTTTCTAATGTGTCGGTGTGGACTCAGTGGGCCAAAGGGCCTCTTTTGTGCTGTATGATTCCATGAATATATTTCCAAGTCAGGATGGTATGTGGCTTGGAGGGGAACTAGAAGGTGGTAGTCTTTCCATGCATCTGCTGCCCTTGTCCTAGGTGGTAGAGGTCATGTGCTTGGAAGGTGCTCTCTAAGGAGCCTTGATCATGGATTGAAAACCTACCACATGTTCTTTCTATACACTGGCATCATTCCTCATCCTAATAGACCTTGGTGATTTGATCTTTTACTTCAGAACCTCCTACGTCCCCATGGTATTGCTATATCTAGCCCAAGATCTTGCATCCAGCAATTGCATAGTAAACCAACTCCACGTCTTAAGTGTAAGCTGTGGAACTGTTATACCTGAGAACTCCTTCCAATTCTACCAAAAGCAAAAAGACCCATGCTACTATCCTCAAAAATTCTTCCCTTGTGTTACATGAGACCTCTGTCCTAATTTCTAACAGATACTGAGAATGAGACTTTAATCCATTCGAAATCTATCCACATACATGGTGTAAAGATCAGGCTTTGGATGTCTCCCCAATGCTGTTTGATCATGAAGCCCTGAGCCTGGGTGATTTAGACACAACGGGCCCAATTTTACCACGGGTGCGAAAACATGGTAAAGTCGGGCGTGAGGCCATTAACGCAATCTGCGCCCGCATCTGCGCAGATGGCCACTTTACCGAGGCCCGGGAATGGCCGCAATCCGATTCGCACCCGAAATGGGCGCAACGGTGATTTAAATGCATTTGCATGCATTTAAATTGAATTAGTGAACTGCCCGCTCAACTTTATTAGCATTTCCCCCTTTACCACCAAGTTCGCCAATCCGGAATCGGGCCGAAATGGACATGCTAAATAAAAGTCTGTTTCGGGCGCTCCAGCTGCTGAACAGGTACGTTCAGACCTTCCAACAACTCTCTGATTCAGATCCATGGTGGGGGGAGGGGAGGGATGCGGGCCAGATCATTCTCTGGAGGAGGGAGGCCGGATCGTTGTCTGGTGGGGGGAAGGAGGGAGATTGTTGTCTGGTGGAAGTTGGGGGGGGGGGGGGAGCGGGCCAAACCATTCTCTGATGAGGGGGTGGGGAGGGAGGAGGAGGCGGGTCAAATGTACCTCGGCGAGGGAGGGGGGGGGAGAGACCAGATAATTCTCTGGTTTTTGGCAGGGGGGAGGCAGGTAAGATGTATCTCCTGGGGGGAGAGGGGAGGAGGCGCAATCGCTCACTGGTTGGGGGGGACACCTGAAAGCAGATTTCCCAGTCAGATCTGGATTGCGCCCAGATTCAGCACTTAGAATGAAAATGGTAAAATCGGGCCCAACATCCCCCTCCCACATTTCTCCACCTTCCCCACCACAAAGTTCCATATCATGGCATCATCCAAGAGCTAAAATCAAGATGCATTGAATATTAATCAAAGCCACACAGGTTCCACAGCAAAATGAGCATAATTGCAAAATTAAATCTGGAAAACACTGGTAAAATATCAGGAAGCTTTTGTACTCCGAGACTTTAAAGTATAACACTCAGTGCTTGTGTAAAGGAGAAGGAGAATCCTGTTAATTGATCACTATCTTTTTGCTCACTGTTTACATAACAGGAGCATCTTCTAAATGAATTGCTAGTAATCTACTTCATAGCTGCACAAAATTCTTGATTTGTTGGTGTGCTTATTAGTTTGTGAATTTATTAATTCACTGCTGTTCGGCTCTTCATTTGATTTGCTTGAGATTGCCTCTGCATTAATTTAATCACTGGCGTTTGCTGCTGCATTAACTTTCCCGAATTTGCTTGGTATAGCAAGTGCTGTCTTAAATCATTGCTTATTGCTCTGAATTTATTGATTTATGGTGCTCACTGCTCTCGTAATTTATTAATTCTGTGGTGCCTACTTAGAATAGAACTTTATTGTCCACACTACAGTGGAAATTTGTCTTTGGCTTCACCTCCAGTATAACATACAGTCATTAATCATAGAATCCCTACAGTGCAGAAGGAGGCCATTTGGCCCATCGAGCCTACACTGACAACAATCCCACCCAGCCCCTATCCCCGTAACCCCATGTATTAACCCTGCTAATTCCCCCTACTCTATACATCTTGGGACACTAAGGGGCAATTTATCATGGCCAATCAACCTAACTTTAACTTTAGTTTAAAAATGGTGAATTTTTCACGTATACCTACATTCACACATTTGTGCACATATAACATGTATCCATACCATACAAACATAACACATTCCACTCTTCCATTTAAGCACTTACTGTGATTGAAAAAAAAATGAGCAGGTTGAGTTTACATTATGTTATTTAGTAAGCTTGTAGCACTGAGAGCAAAAGACCTCTTGAACAGTTTTTTCCTGGCAATTGACATTTTACAGCGCTGACCTGAAGGGAGCATTTCAAATTGAGGGTCTAGAGAGTGAGAGGGATCACTGATGATGGCCTGAGCTTTCCTCTTAACTGCATTGTTAAATAGATTATTGAGCTTCATGTCTGCTGTCTACCAATGATTTTATCTGGTAGTGTTGACAATTCTGGCCAGTTTACTTTTGTATTTCATAGTCGGGCTACCATACCATACTGTCATGTCGAATGTTAGGATGCTCTCTACCAGTCTTTTGTATACCCTATCTAGACAGAATATTATGTCCACATAATTAATTTATTGTCCTTGGGATCTGATACATGTGGTTTGTGTTGGTTTCTGTGGGCTCATCTTCTCTATCCCACATCAAGAAACACATTTTCTTATTTAATTTCTTCAATTTATGCCATTGTTGTTTTGATTGCCATGTTATTGTAGCTGTTTTTCTTATCCATTTTTAGGGTGTATTAAAAACACTGCAGGTTTTGAATCCCAATATGTAACTTTGCAGGAGGTTTTTTTAAAAAATGTCAACACTACACATAGCACACTATCAAATGCAGATCTATATACCACACTTAATTCTGGAGCTTGAATGTTGCCACTTTCTTAGTTCACCTTCCTCCAAACAGTACCACAAAGCCTTAGATCTCTGTTAGTTGTGCATCAATTTTTGTTCAGAGAGCAATTATATCATGTAGCCTTAACAGCAAACAAGTTATTGTTTTGCACTGCATGTTTCTTTCGCATGAAACCTCTGACTTACATTGAGCAGTGTCCCAGGATATTCATTGGTGTATTTAAATATATTTATATTGTACTTGGAGTATAATTCAAAGAATGTGTTCATAATAGATCGATGCATTTCCCTCATGGTGTTCTAAAAGTTATAATTTTGGTCAATGTCTGCAAAGGAGGGTTCATGATTAAGAACTGAACTGCACCTATATTGTCTTCCTTGTATCTTAATTATTGCTTTGGTAGGTGAATTGTGATTTTTTGAAAAACTGTGAAAGACTACTGTTGATATATAAAATATATTGTTTAACACATACCGCTTGATTTTCAGGAAACAAGAATTAATGATTTACACTGCTTGAACTTAGATACGTGGACTTGGTCAGGAGAGTAAGTAGTTTGGTTTTCTAAATAATATATAAATTATGTATAAGCAGCAGTAAACCTTTCCATGATCAATTTTATTTCTGTTAGTGACATGTGGATACTTAATTTTGATCTGAAAAATCTCATTATAACACTTTCTAGAAACCCACCAGTGGTTGGAAGCATCAGTAGCTCACAGGGAACAACAATTTCTATTTACTTAGAACCTTCAACATAATGAAACTTCCCAAGGCGCCTCATGGGGATTGAATGGTGGAGCATTTGAAACCTAGGATGCTCAAGGCGAGCACAACTATCTTGAAGGGTTGTGGAGCTGGAGGAATTTACAAAGATAGAAAGGGTGGGGCAATGGAGAGATTTGAAAATGAGAACTTTTAAATTGAGACATTCCTTATTCACAAGTTAATACGTACACAGGATTAATGGGTAAATGGGACTTGTACAAGTTGGGGCATAGGCAGCCATGTTTTGGATGACTTCAAATTTACGGAGAGTAGATTGTGGGTGGCTGCCCATGAATACATTGAGATTGCCAAGTCTGGAGGTAACAAAGGCATGATTGAGGGATCCAGGAGCAGATGACCTAGCTGAGGGAAGAATGGAGTCAGATGGGGTTACAAAGGTGCAAATAGGTTGTCTTCGTGATGGTGGGGTTGGAAGATTGTTCAAGGAATCTCAATTTTCTCTGCACCTCCTCTACTCTTATTAAAAATTTAATGACTCTTACAAATCTGTTTGAACATCTCAGTTATTTGATTTGACATTTTTTCCATTTAGTTAATCTGGACTAGGTCCACTTTTTTCCACTGAAATTGGCAAATTTTTGATCCAACACCTTTATCTTGGATTCTCTTAACTAGGCTCATTTCCAGCCGATTGCCACCAAAGACAAAAAATTCTGACTGTCGTCAACAACACCAGGTTAAAGTCCAACAGGTTTATTTGGTAGCACAAGCTTTCGGAGTGTCGCTCCTTCTTCACCTGATGAAGGAGCGACACTCTGAAAGCTTGTGCTACCAAATAAACCTGTTGGACTTTAACCTGGTGTTGTGAGACTTCTTACTGTGCTTATCCCAGTTCAACGTCGGCATCTCCACATCGTAGTCAACAGCACAGGATGGAATTACTAAACACTTAAGCATGAACTAATAATGATGGTCAATATGGATATATAAAGCCAAGTTATGCTTGACTGACTTAACTAGAGTACTTTGATAAATGGACATGTGCACTGATTTTCAGAAGGTGTTTAAAAATTTCCATTTACATAAATGTTTTGGATAGAAATGCAAGTAATGTCAAAATATCTTATCTGATTATGGGTTATGTGAAACTGAGAAGAAGTAAATACGGCACAGTGGTTAGAATTGCTGCCTCAAAGTGCCTGGGACTCGAGTTCAATTCCTGGCCTTGGGTCACTGTGGAGTTTGCATGTTCTCCTCACGTCTGTGTGGGTTTCCACCTGGTGCTGCAGTTTCCTCCCACGCTCCAAAATGTGCAGGTTAGGTGGATTGGCCATGCTAAATTGCCCCTTAGTGTCCTCAGATGTGTAGGTTAGGGGGATTAGTGGTGTAAATTCATGAAGTTCCAGGGATAGGGTAAGATAAAAAAGGTGGGTTGGTGCAGACTCGATGGGCTGAATGGCCTCCTCCTGCACTGTAGGGAATCTATGATTCTAAACAAAGTATTAAGCATGCATTTAGCTTGTTCCAAAACATTTATTGGTTTTCAAATAGGGAGCACATGGATGTAAAATTGCATTTTTCCTAATCTGCATGCTTTCTCCTTAGAATTACTGTTAAAGGAGTACGACCACAGGGTCGTTCATGGCACACTCTGACTCCTGTGACAGATGATCAGCTTTTCCTTTTTGGAGGACTAAGTGCAGAAAGTCAACCTCTTAGTAAGTGTGTATATACATTTTTGTTATTCAAAGGTAAAGATACTATTGGAGCCATACCCTTTTCTCCATTTCCTTTTCTCTTCTAAGGTAACGTCTTGGGTTACAATTTCACTGCAGTGACAGTCCAGCGAACTCCAAATCCCCTGTAGTCTTTGCTTTCTCTCCATCACTCCAACACTCCCACCTCCCCCCAGTTATCCTACAACTCCCATTTCCCTAATTCCTACTTCTTCCCTTTCCCGACCCCACTTCCTACTCAAATCCCATGGAGTTCCTCCGTCATTGTTCCCTGCACTACCTCTCTGGCCCAACCAGTCTATGCCAGAATTTATGTCCCACTGAAGCCTCCTCCCATCTTTTCTCATCTAAATCTACCATCATATCTGTTCCCCTCTCCTTCATGCTTGTCTGGTTTCCTCTTAAATGCACTTATACTAATTGTTTTAACCGCGTTCTGATGGTAGAAAACGCAACATTCTTACCAAACTTTAGGCGATGAAGTTTCTTCCAAATTTATTATTTGGTGTCTTGGTGACAAATCTTATATTGATCGACTCTAGGTTTCCTTTTTCCCCACAAGAGGAAGCATTCTTTCTGTACTTACTTCAACAAATCTTTCATAATTTTAAATACCCTTTGAAGGTCATCCCTCAGGCTCCTTTTTCGGGAGAAAAGAGATCAGCCTGTCAATCATTTCCTGCTATTCATACCTACAAATTTTTAATATAATCCTTGTAAATCTTCGCTGCACCCTCCCCAGTGCCCATGTACTCTTTTTAAAATATGACAACCAGAATTGTACACTACTCCCAAGTATGGTCTAAGGTGTAGCATAATTTCCCTACTTACAATTCTATCCCTCTAGAAATAAAACCTAGTGCTTGGTTTGATTTTTATACAGCCTTCATATGATGTGACTTTTAGTATTGATTTATTTGTACTCCAAGGTTCGTTTGTTCTTTTACCTCACCTAAACTGGCATCTTCCGAGTAATAAGTGACCTCCCTACTTTTCCTGTCAACATATATTACCTCACTACCATATCTGATTAATTAATACTGTTTATTTAACTATTCAACAAATCAGCAGTTAGACTCCTGGAAAATGTTTATTTACAGTTTATTTCTCAATTTGAGAAAGTCGGGTCCTGATATGTAATGTATTCTATCTGGTGAAAAATAACAAGGATTTAGCTTCAACATTCATCTTCAACTCTGAAGCTTGGCGCATATATTTAGATACTGGACAGATAAAGACATAGGCCAGAATTCTCCAACCTTGCTCGTGGGTGGGATTCTCCGGTCCCGCTGCAGTGAATGGACTTTTGGCTGAGTGCCAAATTCTCCTTTCTTCCTGGCAGTGGTGGCAAGCCGCATGAGATTGGAGAATCCTGGTCATACTCTGGTTGTAGAGTGTATCAGTTCATTTGCACGAATGATCTGTGATGCTAATCGCAAGAGAAGTAACTAGCATAAAAGCATCAAATCATTTATTGGAAAGGCCATGTTTAGCACAAGATATCGGGGGTTACCTTCTAAGAGAGGTTGACATTCTGGAAAATGTTCACAAAAGTGTCAACAAGATTCTTGGATCTGCAGATTTAGCTGTTCAGATCTTGGAAAAATTGAGGTGTATGGATAATGTAAATGTGAATATGTTACATAAATTATGTCATGACAACAGAACTAGAGAATGTCCGGTCAGGATTGGGCTAAATATCTTTTTCACGTTCTTCAAATTCATACGATACAAAAATTACATTTCGAAATTCAAATTAGATTAAAAGTGAGAAATTTTCCCCACCTGTGAGCCTTTATTGCTGTATTTTTAATTTTTGAGCTGCTGCCAAATTATCTATTTAAGAATGAGGCTGAAGATTATATGAATGTATGGACCAACAATGTATGAAACACAGTTCTGGAACCATGGGGATCTGTAGAACGTTGCTGGTCGGGTTTGAGAGTATAGATTTTTAAATGGTTCTGATGTTTAGGTTTGTTCAAGTAACCATAAGCCAGCCAAAGAGGATAAAGAACTGTAGCCATGAGGATAAATTCCTTGGAGTAAGGAAAGCTATGAAAAGACTTGTTCGTGCTATTCAAGATTCTGAATGGTATGGACAGGGTAAATAGTAAGAAACTGTTCCCATTCTAGAGAGCATTAAGAATTAAAGGACATAGATGGAAGTGAAAGTGATGAGGAAAAATGTTTTCATCCAGAACTTGGTTGGAGTTTGGAACGAATTTCCTGAGAGGAACATAGAGATATTCAAAAAGGAAATAAATGGATTGCTGTCTGAAAAGAGAGTATGTGGAAGATTATGGGGCTAAGGTAGGGGAGTGGTATTGGTAGAATGCTCTTTCAGAGAACCAGTGGAAAATTGATGGGCTGAATGGCTGCCTCCTGCACTGTAAAGACACTGTTATTTCTTGTGTATTGAACATCATGTTACTGATGTATATTTTGTAAACACCACCTTGTTTTAAGCTCTTCACTAATCCTATTCTTTTTACTGTTAAGTGTTAACCGTTCCATGCAGCATTTACGAGCAGCACCCGAGCCTTCTCCCATCCTTCCTTATCTAATTCTGATCAGTATAACCCTTTATTCATTTCTGGTAGGCATAACCTTGCAGTTCTGATACCATGCTATAAATTGTTTTTACATCCTTCACGTAGTTTTTACCAGAAGAACATCTTATGTTGACATATGATTCTGTCAAACTGATTTTCTTTGTACATTTCTTGTTTCATAAATAGTGTGAAATCTAATTTCCTGTTAATCAATATCCAATCTATTTTATTCCACTTACTGTTAAAAAATTTTAATAGCAGTGATGAACTCAATTTTATTGATAATTACATTTTAAGTCAGCCATATTGTCATGGTCTCTTCCAGGTGATGCATGGATATACAGTGTTGGAGCTGCTGAATGGAGGCAATTGGAACATTGTCCTAAGAATAGACCAAGGTAAAAATAAGGCAGCAAGAGTTTCTGCTGAAAAATGCAACACTGTTTATAGTGCACATAAACAATATTCAGTTATTTTTATTATTTAATAGGATTTTCTCAGATTTAGCCATATTTCAATACTTAGGCAGTGGACAGGTACATGAAGACTATGAAGGTAACATTTATGTCAATTTATGTATGTTACAACAAGTAGGAAATTTTGTTTTGTATAATTAAACCTGTGTAGAATCTCTAACACTGAAGGTGCACTGACCAATTCTAAGTAGTTTGTTTGAAGTACAAACTCATTAGCTGTTAAATTTTTATAATTCCTAATTTTAAGAAATCTAATTTGGGGAAAAAATAAAAGTGTAGATATACTGATAACATGAAACAACAAATCTTAATTCGAGGACCAATATATGGTGCTGTACAGCTCAGCTTGCATCTGCAATTACAAGCAAGGCAAGTTCCCAGTTTCTTCTGTGTCGTGATGGGATTTGGTGAAAAAGGCTTGGTGCTTCCCTAAAGGGAAGGAGGGAAAATTGAAAGGTTTTTGCCTCCAGCTTGTTCACCCACAGTTACAAAAATCAGTTCTCGGCTATGTTGCCAGAGACACAGGGGAAATTCATTTCGTAGCTGGTATGATAGGTGACGAAAGGAAACCCAGTGCATGCTACTTCCTAGTCTTGTGCTCAACTTTTAGTTTGGAGTCCTATTTCATCAATGCCATTAATTTAAACTGCAAGTTTACAAAACAATATGTTTAGGGGATAGAAAAGTAAATAGAGCGAAGCAAATGCAAATACCTGACCAAGTTGAAATTCCCACTTATGTGGGACTTGAATTAGTTGTGGAAAAGGCGCACTGTTTGAAACCTTATCAAGTGATAGTTGCACTTACTAGAAAAATAGATCCCCCAAAAAATTTTTAAATATTGGATTAATATGAAATGTGGTTTTCTAAATTTTTAGGTGGTCAAAAGATGTGGGGAGATGATCAGTGCACCTTTTTAAGTGCTAGATTAATGTCAGCTATTCTTTTAAATTAGACTACAGCAAAGTAAGGTGAGCATATCCTAGTCATTTTAAATCTATTTCAAAAATTTTAACTTCAAATCTTTTTTCAATTAATTTTGGTTTAATTTCACCTTCTATAATTTATAGATTTATTTTCATTTGGGACTAATTAATCACTATTTCGACAATTCACTTGCAATGTTTATCAAATTCCTTACTGTGCCATTACATTAGAGTACCCAGATATAGGTTACATTTCCTTTGTGCCTATGTCTCACAAAAGCCCACAATGCTTGGGGGTGAGGAAATAATGAACAGATGCTTCCACAGAGGAAGAGAGACCTGAAAGAGAGTTGTTACCAAGCTACTCTTGCATGCCTCGAAAATATCTCGTGGAAACATTGGTTAAGCATTAGTACAAGTTTCTGGATTTCCCCACAGCTACAGGCTGTGCATGATTCAAGTTTGATAGAACCTGAAAAATGAATAGAGGAATATCTGCAATATTTACTTTTTTTGAGTTATTCATTTATTAACCAATTAATCTGTTTTAATTTTAAAACACTTAATCGGACAGTAAATAAATTGAAGCATGTTTCTCGCATTAGAAATTTATTTTCTAAAGTAGGGGAACTTGAAATGTTCCAAATCACTACTTCATACATGGAACCTAGCATTAGGTCATAATCCCTAAATATTAAAACAGCATCTGCTGGTTTGTTTAGAAAATCAATGTGCAAAGGACCATCATTGTATGGCACTATGCATTTGCAGACATTGCATATTTAAATACTAATTATTTGCATCAATTTTGAAATTTACTTCTGGAGTTTGGTATTGAATGCAAGAGATTATGCTATTTGACCTTCAACTCTACGGAACAAAAGAAATGTAGCATTTCTCCCAGTACTGCTTTTACATTTCCCTCCCATCTGCCAACTACATTCTAAAAATGAAGATTTGGATTATACAGCATCAGCTGCTTTTAGTACTGAAGAAGATGATATAGTTTTGTAGTTGGTCATATATCTAGTGAAACATTTATGTTAAGTTTGGTACATGACAATATTAAATTGAATTTCAGATGGTGAGGGTTTTTAATGCTCTATTAAATTAAAACATATTCATCTGAGATCTAAAACTGCCGTCAACGTCGTAACCAGTTACAAATCTACCTCATCTTTGAGTTAGGAGCAGCAAAAATGGTTTAGGAGCATTTCAGAATATTACCAGAAACAATGAAGGGACCAAAGTTACAGTATATGATAATACATTAATATATTGTAAATACTTATTAAACTTGGATAAACTAAATAATGAGCAGGGCATGAGTTTGGAGCCGAATTTCTTCACAACCTCCTAATTCTGGCAAAAAATTTGTCTTGTGTTTTATTATTGAATTACAGCCTGAATTGTCTATTAATGGGAGAGTGACTGTTTTCTGCATAATAACCCACTAGTAAAATTGTGAACAGTTATTGAAATATGCAATTTCTAGGAATACCATTTCTTTAGCCGTTAATTGAGTATCTTTTTAATGAAACAAAAGGCATTCTCCCATTTTTCATTCAGAGGAATGTATTCATGGCTTAATGTTACAGTGAATTAATATCAAGCCCAAAAAAATGAATATTTTGAACATTAAAAATCAAGCTGCTCTTGCCCTGAAAAAGATGCATGAATTAAATGTTTGCAGATTGGGCACTTAAATTAGAGCAGTACTTGATGAACTGTACATATTTCTGCAGTTTGAATGATTTCTATATCTTTATTAGTGTTGATACGGGGTTTGTAAATGCAGTCCTAGCATGTTTAACTTTACAATTAAAGTTTCTGTATATGCTGTACTATTGAGTGTTTTTATATTGTGATTTGGCTTTTATTTTAAAATTCCCATCGTATATTATATGAATAAATAATTGAAACATTCTGTAATAGAATTTATACTAGGTACAGCAGTGACATTTTGCACCGTTTTAGATTAGCAGCTACCAAGCGTAATAGAGCACTGTTACAGTCTGTACAAAAAAAAAGCATCAGGTTGCAAGCTAGGATTTCAACAAGCTCGAGTCAGGAAAGTCTACTCCATGTTCTACGGTGAAGCAGACCAGGCAGGAGTTTACCAACAGCAAGTCATGAGACAAAGGTTTTGATGAGGTGAGGAAAGCAAAGGCAGATGCAGAGTGCAGGGAAAGGAAATGTAGACTGCTTCGTAGCTCATTACAAGGTGGGAAAATTTATAATCGTAAAATGTGTAGTTAAAGTAGGGTGATTGTTGTAGCAGATCAGTTTAAGAGTGCTATGCATGATTTCAGATTATAATACTTGGTTATATTGCTTAGATTACTTTTCATTGATGGATTATCAGAAAAATGAATTGCACAGGGTTGCACTGGTCGCACATAGAAAGTTTAATATACTAGATTTAGTTTGTAATAAAAAAAGAAATGTCATAACTATATTTTGCCTTTTTTAGATCCCTTCATTTAAAAGTTAATATAAATATCAAAAATGTGCCCGAAAACAATTCTCCTGTTCCGGCAGGAATATGTAATGTCAACATCTGTAATTATATAAAATATCTTCAGTATGTCAATTTCAGCTTTAGAATGTTTAAAAGTTGGACAATTATCCTACATGATTTAGATTGACTTGGATTTTGTTCTCTTTTTATTTCACAACTGAATAAAAGGCCTGATTCAGTAGAACCACATCATTTGTTTACACTCCACGAATTAAGTGCGAGTAGGTGGGAAAAAGATGCAAGTCCCTTTTAACAACTTTTAAACCAAATTGACATAACTTTCCTTCCCATGTTTGAGTATTCTGCTCTCCAGTCAACCATGTCAATTTTTGTTGCTGTTACTTTCCTACATTGTTGTAGTGATGCATCAGTTTTTTATTGCTGGCTTAGCCATTTATCCATGTCCTCATAAATATCTCTTCCTATATGGTGGCACTTATTTTGAATCTGGTTTGAAATTTGGATTCTGTAACAAAAATCTGTTTGTTATGGCCCAACTTGTTTCTTTTTATCATTATTATACATTATGAATTGTAATTAAAATTCTAAGCAATGTCAAGGAGCCAAGACTTTAAAAGCTCAGTAAAGTCATCCAGGCTTGAATAAATGGCATTCAATCCATGTGAAAATGGCAGAGGTTAGACAAGAACAAGATCGCAATCACCCTCACCCCCCGCTTTTGTTTTCTGAGATTCTGTCATGATGGCATCATGTCTGAAGTGTTGCCATGGAGTTGCTTTTTCTGAGAAGCAAGTCACAAAATAGAATTCCTACAGTGCAGAAGGAGGCCATTCGGCCCAAAGAGTCTGCACCGATCACAATCCCACCCAGGCCCTAGTCCCGTAATCCCTCATATTTACCCCACTAATCTCCCTGACACTAGGGTTGATTAGCATAGCCAATCAACCTAACCTGCACATCTTTGGATTGTGAGAGGAAACTGGAGTACCCAGGGGAAACCCACGCAGACACCGGGAGAATGTGCAAACTCCACACAGACAGTGACCCGAGGCCAGAATTGAACTTGGGTCCCTGGCACTGAGGCAGCAGTGCTAACCACTGTGCCACCGTGCCGCCCTAAAGTCTTATAGCTACTTCACATGCTGACAAAGAATTGATAGAAATCATCCACTTGAACTTCCCACCAACGCAAGTGGATTCTCAATATTGTGAAGTCTGCTAGCTGCTGTTTGGTGTAAATATCTATTGCTCTGTTGGGTCTAATGTAGCAATTTAATCCAGTATTATTTGGAGGTCATGGTCCACTGGGGACCACAATCACCAGTTTCTTTCCGTAAATACAGTGGTAGAGGGAATTGTCCTTTTAAATTGCTTTTATGATCTCACATCTTGATGGAAGTTTATTCTTCCACAAGTGCCTTGGGAGGGGTGAGGGGTTAGTGTTCAATGGCCACTCCCAGTCCCATCAGGACAGATCACCATGGGGAATACTGATAGCAAAATATAATTGAGTGACCTATGAAAAAAATTAGTATGTTCAGATAGACTTTATTTTTCTGTACATCTGTTTGGCAAAGAAGTGAACAGAATATAACGATATCAGTTTAATGAGGAGATCAAACATTGTTTTTAACATGACTCTCTACAGAATATTAGAAACTATCTAGCTATAGGCTCATTTGTCCACTGAAATTACTGTTCCCTATTAGACTTTATTCTTTTTCTCACTAAGTTTCTCTTTGCCTGAAGTTATCAGCTGTTCTTTGATATTTCATTCTTGTAACCATGTGAGCCTAGACACTAAGGGCAGTCTCAGGCAAGCTAGATCATGCCCTCACCCAAATCGCACTCTCACTTAATCAACAAATGCTGACCAAAAATGAAACCTAGGCTGATTAATTCTTTCCCCTCCCTCGCCAAGTGCTGAACCCAGTTGGAGCACATGTGATGTACCTGTTAGAATTTGAAAAGTTTGGTACTTATTAAGCAATGTGTTTATTCTGTGTTGTAAATAGGCTTATCTTAATTTCAGTCTTATGGACTGATTTACCCATACATAATCAAACCTACACATATTTCAAGTGAGCATTACTGTATCATCCTACTGGAGCTTTTGATGTCCTTATCCAGGTCAGTGGGAATTTGACAGGTCAGTAGGCTGCCTCAGTCATTGAATTGACATGAATCATTTCAGTTAATGTTTCTGTTGGTGTTCTGCAGGAAGCTTCTCTTTAAAATTTATTTTGCATGTGGTGAGTTGGGAATGCCACGGGGAAAACAATTTGGATTCTGGTTAATCTTTTTTATCCCGAGGTTTCCAGTGTTGTGCAAATATAAATATATTGTAATGCTGTAGCCAAGTCCTACCCTTTCTAATGGTGGGTATAGTTTCCATATTTGCCCATTGAACTATCTAATTAAAAATATTTCACTTGTAAAGTACCTAGAGAGTGGAATATTTTAATATGTCTTTTGGATGTGGAAAAATATCTTGCAGCAGTTTTTGACATGTCCATGAACACGGGTCCATAAAAAACAACTCTCAAACTATTTTCTCTTGTTTGTGTTTCCATTTACTAAATGAACAACAGCAAAAGCAATCAATCAAAAGAGCAGGAAAAGATTTTCATAAAATCATAGAATCCCTACAGTGCAGGAGGAGGCTATTCAGCCTATTCTGCACCGACCACAATCCCACCCAGGCCCTATCCCCATAACCCCATGCATTTACCCTAGCTAGTCCCCCTGACACTAAGGGGGCAATTTAGCGTGGCGGATCCACCTAACCCACACATTTTAGCTGACTGGGTTTTTTTTCTTTGTCCACTGGACAACAACATACCTAAAAATTTAATTTGTAACAATTTGTACTGGATCGAAGTACAAGTACTAAGGATCATCTCGCTATCCATGTATTGGCTTTCATTTGTTTTCGTTTGTTGATGTGGCATATTACCAACTATATGTTCTTCCTCAAACTCTCTTTGCAAAACTGCCAACTTGTTCTTTGTCATTTGGAGTCAGTATGAACCATGATTTCAGGATGCTCTTCCTCCTTTCAAAAATATTATCTACCCACGTGTTTGTGTCTTTCCTTCAACATCTGGGAGGCAACAGAACATTTGGGACCCCAAGTCACTGCTACAGAAAGGTTTTCTCTCACTCTGACATTGTTCACAGGAGTTTCTTATGTTACCAGATGCCTTTTCTCGACACTCATTTCTGTCTCTATGTTGACATGGTGCTGGTCTTGATTGCTTTCTCTGCATCACTGTTCTTATCAGAATTGTAATTATCTTTTATACATACACTTGAGGCAATTTCAGAATCATCTAAAAGTTTCTTGCACTGCTCATACCAGAGTCCTTTTCCTTCCAATGGATAGTCATCATTTCTAGCTATCTACTATCTAGAACAGGCAGTTTAGGAAATATTCCTTCTGCATAATGCAGAATGGCACCACTTTCGTTGAAGCTCAGAGTTGTTGCGCTCAAGCTTGAACTTGCAGACACTTCTTAAACTCATGATTCCCAGAATCTCTCATATCAAGCAGGTTACACTAATATGCCATGAACGAGCAAAACATAAATATCAGTTCAAACAGAAAACATTTGAGTTTGCAATTCCATTTCAGACCAAAGTGTCTCTACACACACTCCTAAGGTGGGGAGCTCCACGCCCCCTCCCACCACTGTCAATGGGGTTCCTGTTCTACGCACCCCCTGTTGCCGGAAACCCATGGTGGGGGTTCGCCATTAGTGGGACCGGAAGATCCCACTGGCAAAAATGGAAGGAAAATTCTGGCATTTTACAGCCTGGTTGCTGCTTGTTTCTACAATGTGCTTGAATGCATTTGAATATAATATGGCAAACAAACAAGCCAAGCACAGATAGTAGTTTCAAAACAGCGAAACAATGAAAAATCATACCAGTACTACCGGACCTAATAGAAAGCTTTGTTAATCAACCCAGAAAATCCCAGTTGATGGCTAACTGATGGAGAAATATATGATATCGTATTCAGGCCTCAGCCTGGTCTTGTAACTTAGTTCTTTTTAAAGAAAATAATTTGATCCATGCCCTGGCAATTGGGCAGTAAAACCAGGAGCGACGTTGTGGACCTTCTTCCACTGCATCAGATGTACAATTTTTTTGTGAAAAATATTTCCACAAAGGTCCTAATACTTTCTGTGACTAATCCAGTGGAAGATCTAATGTACAATTAGACTTTTCAAACAACAAATATTTTTAATTAAGATTTTTATTTTGGTCAGAGTTCTTCTGAGCATCAGATCTCTTATCCCACCTCTTTCCACCCTGTTGGTGTACTTAAGGACTTGTTCTGGATTCCGAGAATTGGTCCTTTTCTCTTGAAGTAGGTATTCAAAGTAGAGGGTAACAATTCTTCACCCTTTCCTTTGTGGTTTTACCTTCAATGCTGGCTTGACTATTTAGTACTATAGAAAATATTGATATCTTTTATGAGGTGGCTTGCTTGTACAATAGATAGTTGCTTTGTGCATATGTTAGAACAATGGTTGATGTCAGGTTAATTAACAATAATCTTTGAGATTTGGCTTGAAAGGGGTCAAGGGACGTGCGTCCAAAATGTTTCTTTTGCAGTACTGGGTGGAGTGGGGGTTTGTTATTTGCAGGCTTCTTTGAACTTTCTTGAGGGATGGTCCGGATCAGAGGTGCCTAGTTATGTTGACCTTTGAGAATATTTTCTAGAATGTTGGGTATTTCCTTTTCAAACTATCTATCCCACAGATTTTTTTATTGATGACAGATTTGTTGAGGAAGATTTATGCTTTGTAATAATGGTTGGGTAACTTGCTGCGATTTTTCTGCTAGAACTGTACAGCAGTGTACTCCCTTTTGTTTTTGCAACTGCTCCAGTGAGTGATGGAATGTGTACACCAAATGTAAGGTGGTGTTTGCTCACTGTACTATCCTGCTAGCCCTCATGAATTCTGCTGCAACTTGGAGTTGAGGATCTACTTTTGTACTTTATCCTATGTAATTTGGTGACTCACAAGTTTCTTCAAGGCTTTTGTCATCCTTCCTTTTGACGTTAAAGCGGAAGAGGATCTGTTTAGATATTCAATTTTGAGGACTGAGGGTATTTCAACATGGCTCTGTTGTGATGGAGGTTTTTAACTTGAGGACTTTTTTGAAGTGACTGACAAACCGCTTCAGAAGTGAAGATACTTCAACAGTGTGATTTCCTATATCCTTTTCCCTATTCTTGTTTGAGGAAACATTAAACCAGACCTGATCATAAAGAACAATAGAAATTCTGTTTCTCCTTCTTGGGCAATGAGCTTTCACTCTTAATCTTCTGAGGTTGAATGCTTACTGCATGTAAGTTACCTTTTGCAGGATACACCCACTATGATTATTAAATAACACAATTCTGATTAGATACTCTATTTGGTGATTTTCCTCTTCAGCATAGTAACCTTAGAGAGGTTTATTTCCTCAGTATTCCACACTTGGCCTACATGCTAAATTCTTTCATGTTTGGTTGAAAGAATGATGAATAGCCATTAAGTTGATTTCTTTATATATGGACCGTGAGAGGGACTATTCATTTACGATCAGGCTAAAAATTCTTCAAGGAGCACACAACTGTGACTATTTTTAGACATGCAGCATATAGCTATGGTATATGGCAATTAGCTTCCTTTTAAGACTAATTGCTATAGGTGAGTACCTCTCTATTTACTTGTATTAATTCTTCAGATTAAATTTCCCTGACCATTTTCAAAATATCCTTGTGTTTTATGACATCAAGAATAGTAAGGTTCTGTCAGATTTTAACACTAAATGCTAAAACTGAGAGAAACAGATATGGTGGCTTGGTGTACAAATGTTTCAACTGTTTCATGGGCTACCTGCAAGGTGCAGATTGGATGTTTGGAGAATGTAGAAAATCCTTGGGTAAAGTGAAAGGGGGAGGTTAAATACTTTTCTGAGAAAATATGTAATACATAGAAGCAGCATTTGATTATATTTTAGTCAACATTTGGGAAAGTTAAGTCATTATTTCATGGTTTAAATGGGAATAATATTCATCACCTCTGCCAATCCCCTTCATAAAAATGTCCAAAATAATTTACAGGAAACAAAGCAAATTAGACATTGTTGTTAACTTGAAAAATCAATTGGTGAAATAAGAACTTAGACATAATTATTGTACACTAATATATTTAATGTTGAAAAACTCTGCAGGTTGTGGCATACAGCCTGTCTGGGAAAGGAATATGAAGTGATGGTGTTTGGTGGGAGCAAGGATGACTTACTTTCCTATGATTCTGTAAGTATGTTGAATTGTCTGATTTTTGTTTAATATAATGCAAGTAAAACTGAATGGGAGAAAAGATATGCATAAGGTTAGTAAAAAATGGCATTCAGTTCTGCTACAGCCTTTGAGATGCCTCGAACCCAATCTGGTTGTTTTGAATTCTGGGTGTTCTTCAGTATTGATAATTATTAGAACCGCCCTCAAAAAGCTACTTGAGTAAAATATAAATGAAAAACTACAAATGCTGGAAATTGAAATAAAAGCAAGTGTTTTGGAAGTGCATGCACATCTGTCAGTACATGTAGTGAGATTACACCTTATGTTTTGGATGTCTACCGTTTTGTGTCTATCTGCTGCCATTCTGATGAAGAATATTGATTTGGCTATTGTGTATTTCCACTTTTTAAATTTTAAAATCACTTTGCAAGGATGAGTCCGTTGTAGATTGAGTTAGAATTGCCCAACTGCGAAACCGAAGAAGGAAAATCTCTGTAACTTAACCATTGAAGGGATTTGAGGAAAATTGCATATTTCCTTTAAGTACGAAATCTTTGAAGATGGGTATTAAAGCTAGATGAGATGGTTTGTGGAATGTTATAGCTCATGGTCTACCTTGTATGGAAACAATGAGTAAAATATCTCATCCCATGCCTATTAAACCAGGTTCCCTGCAATTCATTTGAAGTAGGAGATGGTTGCCTGAGACCAATGCCCTAAGGTAGGACGGAAGGTTTTAATGACAGATCCACTGTGGTATCGCTGAACATGAAGGATGTCAGAGGGGAAGGCTATCCTAACCCCTGTGAATATATGTGGAGAAAAAGGCAATGACATGAGATTGAACAGCCATCTAGAGCAGCAGAGAAAGGCTGGTCCACAAACAAAATTCATTCATTTCGAGCCCAGAACTGGTCAGGAACCAGAAGGCAAGTTAGGAAAAGTAAATTAACCTGTTACTGAAAGTTTGACATTTTATTGTCTTTTTGAAGGAGTCGGTGGTCAATTGAATCTCTGATATTTGATAACATATTATTCTGCATATTGACTTGATGTTTGTAAAATAAATTAGCTGCCCCTTCTCTGTGTTTCCATTCACCTTCAGAAAGATTGGGAATGTGCTCTATATTTCAATTTTCATCATATCAGGATCTTATTTTAATAATACTGGGTTACATGATTAAATATTTAGATAAGAAATAGGAACAGGAGTAGGCCATTTGGCCCCTCAAGCCTGTTCTGCCATTCAATAGAATCATGGCTGATCGGACATTCTTCGCATCCATTTTCCTGCCCTATCTCCATAACCCTTCATTCCCTTACTGATCAAAAATCTATCTCAGCCTTAAGTACACACAAGGACTCTGCCCCCACAGTGCTCTGTGGCAAGGTGTTCCAAAGACACTCAATCCTCTAAGAGAATAAATTGCTCATCCCAGTCTTAAAATAGCGCCCCTTTATTCTGTGACTATGTCCTCTAGTCCTAGGCTCTCCCATGAGGGGAAACATCCTCTCAGCATTTACCGTGTCAAGCCCCTTAAGAATCCTAGTATTTCAATGAGTGTAGGTAGGTACACTCAACGCAAAACATCAAGTCTACTCATGGAAGTGACTAGCAATGTGGTACCTAAGAGAATATTCATGGCAGACTGAAATTTGTGATGGTTTTCTTCTTTTCCTTCTTTAAACATTTTATTTTCCTGTTTCCTCTGCCCCTTGGATGGTGCTATCCATTCTGAAGGTGGGAATTTTTATTTAATGTAACTTGGCTAATGGAAGTCTGGAAATTGATGCAGCAATAACATATTTTAAACATATTTTCTGCATTGCACGTAGCTTGGATAAGCTATCCCCTCAGTAGCAGTAGCAGCTTGATTATACTCTGATAAAATAACTCTGTCTCTGATTTGATCATGATGGAGTGAAAAAAAATGTTTTATTTGCTATAGTTGCAATGGATGCAAGAATCATACAGCAAGAAAACAAAACCATGGATTAATGTAGCAGCAATGCCTGTAAATTTATATTTTGATAGTTAGAAATGGAAAACAACTTCTGTCTCGTTGGTTAAAAATTTCTACCATTGATTCACAACATAGATTATCTTCCAAGAATTATGGTGGTGGAAATTAGAAATTGGAAATCTGTGGAAAAAGTAATTATGAAATAAAGGTTCTAAATGGCAAAATTTAATACAATTTTTCAACACCCAACAAGTCTTTTGTCTTTTATGTTACCCTGTATTTTTTCCTCATAAAACATTTGCTGCTTTTCCGTGTAGAATTATATGTCTGAATAAAATTAGAAACTATTTTATTTCTATTTCCTGGGACCAGAAAAGTAGTTTTAATCAGATGCATCTCCTCAAACTTTCAGCTTGGATAATAATTCAAGAAATATTAGAACAAATTTGAATAATAGAAGTTCAAATAAAACATAAAATTTATTTATGTTCTTATCAAACCATTGGGCAGTTCTAGTTTTCAGGACTGTTATTACTGTATTAGTGGAGGTGGGCATGATTTAAAGTGTGCTACAAGTCTTATCTCTACTTTGTTTTAAAAACTAGGGTCACTGTAATGATGTGCTGATCTTTCAAACACAGCCGTATTCACTGTTCAGGTAAATGTGTTAAAATTTCCTTTGACTTTATATTTTGTAGAATTATTAGAACATGGTTAACATTTAACTAAGTTGAAAAATGGAAAACAATTATCTTGATCATTGACCATTGAGGGGAGAGTAACATCGTTTTATTTTGGACAAGCATGATATTGAAGTTAATGTGCTGGCGTATTGGAATAATTTATTTGTGAACTTTCTAGATTAATGACACTCAGATCAGAGTTGGAAAACAAAATGAGTGGAGATCTGGCATGATATGTTTACCCAATTTTTTTGTTTGGAAGTACACACTTTGCACCCAAAGGTCAACTGACTGATGAATACATCCTTCTGTATGAGCAAAACTCATTGCATTGTATTGTTTTAAAATTTTAGGAACCATTTTCATTTGGTCCAAACGCTCCAGCTTAAGTCCAAAAGTGCATAGTTAGCTGGTTCCCTGTTTGAACTCCTGAACTTGATTATTCTGGATTCGGCTAATTTGTCTAATGTCGGCTTATGTCAGGCAATTTTGCAATTGTCAATAGTGGCCAGCTTAAAGGGGCTTGCAATATTTTGAAAGAAAATTCTAGCAATTAATGCAGCTGTAGAAATGTCCAGCAGCAGGAACTCTGCTTCAAAGGAAAGCCAGGTGAAAGATTGTTACAAGCACAAATGTCATCCTATTTCTTCCAGTGGCTATAGAATCAGTGGTTTATGAGAAGTGGCAATCAAGTTTATTTAATCTGCTAGAAAACACCCAATGTAGTTGCCAGAGGTGGCAAGCTTGGAGATTGCACTACGACCTTATAGTTTTATAGTAGAACAAATATTAATTAATGCTTTGTGTTTCCTTCTACCCATTCTTTATTTGTCCAGCTTCCTATGGTTGGCTATTAAGGTGCACCATAGATGTCTGAACATTTTCTTTGCTCCCCATCAACTTCTTAGTATGAATCTTAATATGAAACCACTGACAATTATTTCTGTGCACAGTATATGAATGAAGCATGTGGCTGCCTTTCTTGTTACAAGTGTTTCAGGATGTATGTCACAATTTTTGCTATTTGATGTACACTTCTGCTTTCGTAGAAAAAGATAGCACGTAACAAGAGGGAGAGGAATAGGAGATGAACCAACTTGCATCATCGTCTCCATTTTTAAGCGGCAGGCCATCGAAATACAAGAGCAGAACTTTGAAGAGCAGACATGAGATGGAAATGTAAAAGGTTTGACTCCAAATCATAGTTTGTAGCACATTTATTTTTACTTTAATTTTCACCTTATTTAGTTGTGAACTCAGTGATGCCATGCATCAATCAACACGGTCACTAAACGCAAAGAGTGCATGGGGTCAAGTTGTAATGACAACATGTTACTAACATTTTTTTCTCTTTATTTCTGCAGGTGTAGGAGAAGAAACCAAGTAGTCAGAGGCTAGTACCTCAAGAGCACCCATGCATCTCTCAGCACATTCATCACTCAATCGCTTCCTGGCAAGCATTAACACAGTTATATCCACCTCCAGATTTAGAAAACAATTTTAAGGACAGGGCAGTGACATGGGAAGCAACTGGTTGGAGCATTGCATCCACAGCTGATGAGGGCAATTGAAGGATACTTCAGAGCATGAAAGCAGCTTTTATCTCTGGGAGACTAACATGGAGGATTATTCATCCCACAAAATTTGTTATGCAGATTGGATTATGCTTTGAAATGCATGGAAACTTCATGTAGCTGTACCATGTGAGGGCTATTTGGTTGACCTTGGGGTCATCACAAGTGAGCCAGATTCTATCATTTTCACAGATAACAATTCAGGACCATCAGGGTGGCATGGTGGCTCAGTGGTTTGCATTGTTGCCTCACCGCGCCAGGGATCTGGATTGAATTCCAGCTTTGGATGACTGTGTGGAGCTTGCACATTCTCCCCGTGTCTATGTGGGTTTCCTCCAGGTGCTCCGGTTTCCTCCTACAGTCCAAAGATGTTCAGATTAAGTGGATTGGCCATGCCAAATTGCCTCTTTGTGTCCCATAACGTGTGGATTAGGGAGATTAGCAGAGTAAATGTGTGGTGTTATGGGAATAGGGCAGAGGTGGGCCTGGGTAGGGTGTTGTCGGTGCAGATTTGATGGGCCAAATGGCATCCTTCTGCACTGTAGTGATTCTGAGTATTTATATTCCTCTAGCTTGAGGAAACTTGGGCAACTCCCCAACTATTGAAGATCAAATCTATCAAATCAAAGTGTTAATGTAAGCCTTACTTGTGACTAATAAATAAACTTTAAAACTTTAAATTCTCTGTACCAAGTTATGTAGCATATTTAATGACAGTGTCTTTAATCTGAGACCGGAGTCGAGGTGATATTTTTGGTGTGAGGATATAGATTATGTTGACTGATGAATTTTTCTTTCCTCTGTAGGTTGTGCTTAGATTGCATTGCCAAAAATTCCACAATTTTACAAAATCAGCTTCCATGGTTACCTCGTCAATTGTTGTCTCAAGTACAGAAGAAAATCACTTTCTGGGTTTCAGCTGGACTCCAAGAGAAATGAGAATGTATTTTTAGCTGAAAGCTTGATTTAAGGTTTGCGTATATCACTCTTAATGATGTATTTCACAATGTATATCATTATGATCGGCAAATGTAATGTTTGAAATGTACAAGCCCAAATTGGGTTAATATAAATGTGATTGTTCTGTTGTACTGTATTTTATTCATTTTTGTAGACTAATTAACATATCTACTATGTTAATACATTTTATATCATCCTGGGGCTAGATTCCAAAATAAAATGTTTTGTGTAATAAACCCATAGTGATGGCTTTTTCATCATTATAAAATATAAACTGGTAATGCAAAATGTCTCTTAATTTGCATTTTACTTCAAGACAACTGAAGATATTAGGTAAGTATTCGGCACCCATTTTGTATTCACTGGTGATGATCAACAAGGTTGAGAATATTTCCACTGATTTAAAATCGATTTATGTTGAATTGCAGTGAATTCACATTCTATTTTCTGGTACTCACAATGACTTTGGGACCATCTCTGAAATATTTTTCTTTATATTGGCCCTATATATGTAATTGATTAATGATTGTAAATACAGTCAGTAATATCTTAATGTAAATTAAACTTGAATAACAATGTAAAAATTACACTATCAGCCATCCCAAGAGACTTGTTTCCGTATTTCACCTAAACTTTGGGTTTTGTGCATTCTTTTGCATAGTTTACATTTCCTTATGTGTAGGCTCAATGTACCTATTAAATTGTAATCTATATTAATTGTTTACTGTTTTTATTTTTAAACTGGAATGAAGCACATTGATATTGTGCTACAAGATATTTAAGAGCAAATTCGTTTATTTCATTGTTCAGTGTTAGAATATTAAAAACAAATTTACTTCACACTTCCCTCTCTCTCCGAAAAATACCTCTCTCGAAGTTCACTTGAAATCATTAAAAGGGAATTCCACGCAGGATCTCCCCTCCGCTCTATCCCCTTAACCCTGCACATTTACCATGGCTAATTCACCTAATCTACACATCTTTGGGCACTAAGGGGCAATTTACCATGGCCAGTCCACTTAATCTGCACATCTTTAGGCTGTGGGAGGAAACCTGGGCACCCAGAGGAAACCGATGCAGACACAGGGAGAAAGTGCAAACTCCAAATTGAACCTAGGTCCCTGGCGCTGTGAGGCAGTGCTAACCACTGTGCCACCCTGCCGCTGTTATTTCTGTGCTTGATTGTGTTCAGCTCAAGGTATTCACTAATTCTGTCCTGATTGTTGTTTACCTGTGATTTCCCACTGGTAACGACTCACTAAAACCACTCGATGCAAGTTTAACTCTTGAGTAAAGTGTAGAACCTGTAGTTGTCAATGGAGCAAAAACTATCATTTTGGTGATAAACTGTAAGAAGAAGGATTGAAAGTGATAGCAATTGGGAGACCAGAATCTAATGGTGATCAATCATACAATGGTTGTGACCAGAGTGGCCCACTAACAAGAAAAAATGTTTTGCCAATGTTCACAAAAACTTAGTAACAAGAAATTATGGGATAAAAATGATTGACATTCAGGTAATAAGCAATTTTGGATGGGGTAACAAGTGACGACTAGAAAGACTGCAGATCAGGTGAAATGAGAAATTGTGCAATGAAGCCACTCAGCTTGGGATCAATTGAAATTGATGAGCAATAAGGATAACTAATAAGCAACCACCATTGGCCAAATAGCTGAAAGAAATGCTTATCATTGAACAACAAAAGGGAAATTAGTGAGCTGAACTACGACAATGTCTGCTGAGAGACACTGGGTACATTTGTTGTGAAGTTGCATATGTAAGGTTTAAAATGTGGTGTTTGACAAATGTAAATAGTGAAAAATGCTAAAACCAAAAGAAATCCTATAGCATTGTCTCTTTGAAAAGCAGGCGTCTTTATGTGTGGATTTTAAATTACAGAGTGCAGGCTGCAGAAGCAGGCTTTTGCAACATTTGAATCAAAGCCCGCTAGTGAGTGTTCCAACCTAACCAAATCAGGCTTTTGAATTGGATTTTAAAGCAAGCATGCAGAGACACAGAACCAATGGAATTCAAATGTGAGGGTTGGTGACAGCCTCAAGCCACTCGGATCGCAGGAATATTGTGAGATAATTCCAGGTATATAAACCCAGACAAGGGGGGATAACTGTCAGAGTGTGCTTGCCACCTCTTGTGTTGGAAGGAGGGAAGGCGAGGCTCTCATGTAAATCCTGCAGATTCATGTATGTCTTCATAAAATCACGTTCTAAATAGAGAGAGAGACCAACTCGGAAAGTTTTCCAGAGAGCATCACCAAAGAAAGTTCATATTTCCAAAAGACGCTTGTTTGTATACTAGTTGAGGGTGATTGAATTCTGTAATGATTTATTTCATTATCCCTGAAGGAGTCTTGTAATATTTGAACAGCATTCTGTTGGGATTTAAGGTTGTCGCCAGTTTTAAAAATAAGGACCTGTTAATTGTTCATGATAGAATGTCAGATCCTGCTTTAATTTACCAAAACCAGTAACTTCCTACTACCTCACACACATTCGTACAAGATTACGAGGCGAGGTATATCCCTTTGGGTGGTTCCAAAATCGAGCAGAGGGAAAAATTACCTCCGTGTTGTAACACATTGAAAGCCTGTCCTACCTATTATCTATGGCATTCATGGATTTCTTAGCAATTGATATGTTTAAAAGCCAGTAGTATTTATGCATTTGTTTTTTTTTTGCTGATGAGTTCCTTCATATGTCATCCTTTCAAGTTGCTAGATTAAAATCAACTTTGTGCACCAGAGATTGTTCTGATTTTTGCTGTTGCTTCATTTGACTATCTTTTTATATAGTGTTGAATCTTTGATTCAGAACATTCCCCAGAAAATTGAGCACAAAATCTAAGCTGACTTTCCAGGGCGGTACTGAGGGAGTGCTGTGTTGTTGGAATTGCCATTTTTTGGATGAGACATTAAATTGAAGGCCCCATCTACCCTTCCAGGTTAGCATAAGGTATCCCATTTTGAAGACTAGTTGGTGTCCAGATCACCAACAACCTGTCCTGGTCCCCCATGCCGAAACTATAGTTAAGAAAGCCTCTACTTTCTCCAGAAGACCAAGGAAAGTTGGCATGTCCATTATGACTCTGACTAACCTTTACTAACCATTGAAAGCATTCGTTCTGGTTGCATCACAGCTTGGTATGGCTGCTGCTCTGTGTAAGACCGCAAGAAACTACATGAATGGATGAAGCCCAGTCCATCACTCAAACCAGCCTTCCATCCATTGACTCTGTCTACACTTCCTGCTGCCCCAGAAAAGCAGCCATCATAATTAAGGACCCCACTCACCCCGGACATATTCTCTTCAATCTTCTGTCAGGAAAAATATACAAAAGTCTGAGGAAACACTTCGATCACTCAAGAACAGCTTCTTCCCTGTTGCCATCAGACTTTTGAATGGACCTACCTTGCATTAACTTGATCTTTTTCTACACCCACCCTAGCTATGACTGTAACACTACATTCTGCACTATCTCCTTTCCTTCTCTATGAACGGTATGCTTTGTATAGTGTGCAAGAAACCATACTTTTCACTGTATACTCAACCAACATCATTAAAACATATTGTCTGGTCATTTATCACACTAGTGGTTGGAGATTTCTGTGCAGTTGACTGCTGCATTTCCAATATTGCAATAGTGATTATACTTAATGTATTTAATTGTGAAGAGCTTTGGAATGTACTAAGGTTGTGAAAGGCACTACATAAATGAAAGTCTTTGAACAAAACGTATGCACCAATATAAATCGATCAATACTTTTAAAAATTAAGTGGTCATATATGGGTAGCATAGAATAAGGGTTTGTGGGCAGATTAAAGGTTAATATGGAACTGGAGAACAGTAACCCCTGTGCTATGATATATGTCAACTGTGTGTGGTTGAGTCTGAAAGAAACTACGATGGAGATAACATCCATGCAGAGCTGTTCCTTATGGGGTTACTAATAAATGGCTTGTGTTGAACCATACAAGCCTCCAGCCCTCTCAGTGAGACACCAAACATTTACCTTACGACAGGTATCTGTTGTAATCTTTTGGTTTATCTCTTCCAAAGTCATGTAATAAGGATATAAATTACATTTCTCTTTATATCAAATATTAATGCAGCATTGTTAGTTCTCCAAAATTTGCGTGAACGAATTGACAAGTTTTGCCGGCCTTCAACTTGTCTGTAATATTGAATCTCAGATATTAAATATCCTATTTTACACGTCATAAGTAGTGGAGTAGCTATTCCTTAAATATTATGCAGCACAGTGGTTAGCACTGCTGCCACACAGGGCCAGGGAGCTGGGTTTGATTCCTGGCTTGGGTCACTGTGTGGAGTTTGCACATTCTCCCCATGTCTGTGTGGGTTTCCTTCGGGTGTTCCAGTTTCCTCCCACAGACCAAAAGACTGGTTGGGTGCATTGGCCATGCTAAATTCCCCCTCAGTGTAGCCGGACTAGGGGATTTTCACAGTAACTTCATTGCAGTGTTAATATAAGCCTATTTGTGACACTAATAAAATAAACTTTACCTGTAAAGAATGCTTCTAGTTTTTCTCGTTATTGACAGCAAGGATCAGTCAGAAGAAAAGCAGATGTGCATGCAATGGCACATTATGAAAAGTGCTCAGGTTATGGAGGAACTTTGAATTTCAAATTTTTATCTTCAACCACAATATGAATGGAGAAAGCAAAGGTAATAAGGAAACTGCTATAGGATGAGGGCACTGGAGTTTTGAATGAGTTATAGTTTGAAGTGGAACCTAGCACATTAATATTGTTGAAATAGTCAGCTCAGAGATGACAAAAATCCCATTTTAAGTATTTGTATGTTATATTTATTGCTTAAGGACGAGGGTATTGCACTGTAAGATATGAATGAGCAACACCTGCTGGCTTAGCCACCAACGCTTAAGTGTTGTGAAAAGTAATTTTTAAAAGTTCTCAATGGAAAAGCCCTCCTGCATCATTGGAGGATTTGTGATGCAGAGTTGCATGAAGCATAAATTTTCAAATACTTCCATGGATTCTTACTACTTTTGTAACCTGCAAGAATATGTTGTGACAGGGATACTGATGAGTGGTAGAGTACAGTACAGTACGCTATCCCTGTTTGGCACAGTGGCAGTGGTTAACACAGCTGCCTGGGTTCGATTCCTGGCTTGGGTCATAGTGTGAAGTCTGCACATTCTCCCCGTGTCTGCATGGGTTTCCTCCCACAGCCCGAAAGACGTACTGGCTAGGTGCATTGGCCACGCTAAATTCTCCCTCTAGTGTACCCGAACAGGTGCCAGAGTGTGGCAACTGGGGGATTTTCACAGTAACTTCATTGCAGTGTTGATGTAAGCCTGCTTGTGAAACTAATAAACTTTAGTTATCCGGACTTTTTCTGGTTTTGGAGCCTGCCATGGATTTCTTAGCAATTGATATTTTTAAAAGCCAGTAGTATTTATGCATTTGTTTTTTTTTGCTGATGCGGTCCTTCATATGTCACCCTTTCAAGTTGCTAGATTAAAATCAACTTTGTGCACCAGAGATTGTTCTGATTTTTGCTGTTGCTTCATTTGACTATCTTTTTATACATTGTGTTGAATCTTTGATTCAGAACATTCCCCAGAAAATTGAGCACAAAATCTAAGCTGACTTTCCAGGGCGGGACTGAGGGAGTGCTGTGTTGTTGGAATTGCCATTTTTTGGATGAGACATTAAATTGAAGGCCCCATCTACCCTTCCAGGTTAGCATAAGGTATCCCATTTTGAAGACTAGTTGGTGTCCAGATCACCAACAACCTGTCCTGGTCCCCCATGCCGAAACTATAGTTAAATCAAATTGATCAAATTTATTTTCTCCAAAAATATACTTTATTTATAAATCTGAGAACTTTACAATCATTCCAAAATGACCATCACACAAAAAGCAATAACATTCAGTTTCTTTACGTGCAGCAAGTAACATTCTGAGATGCTTCAATACAGTAAAGGAAACGTTTCATTCATTTTACAATGGTCTTACAAATGTTGCAAAGATATTTTAAAGGGTTGTCTACATGCCCCAGTGCAGACACCCTGCAGGCAGGATCCAGTTGCAGCCTCCAGACAAACCCCTGGCTTTGTCCGCTCCGGTGGACCATCAGAAATCCAGTCCCAGCTGCTCTTCCCACTGCGCAGCCGCGGATTTGAGTGGCATTGCCCTACTGCGCAGTCGCGAGTTTACCGGTCACGTGATTCACCTGACCATTTGACCCAGCAGCCACCGGAAGTTCTCCGGAGCGGGACTTCCGGTGTTGCGGAAGTGGGAGGGGGAGTGCTGGGGTGGAGTTTGTAAACAAGCGGCCGGGAGCTGGGATGCGGACGCAGGTACAGGGAGAGCCTGGAGAGAGGGGGTCAGTACTGTGGGGAGACTGTCAGTTGGGGCACCGAGGCCTGTGCCGGCGGGTTAATTAACCCCCTCCTGACTGAAGGCCGCTGCTCATTGCGGATGGAGCTGAGGCCTTTCAGTTAGTTTGGAAGTCTGTAGGGTGGCGGTGTCTGGTTGTGGGACCTTTCCTCATAACCTGCTCTCTGACCTCCACCCAGTGCCACTGACTTTATAACTGCTGAGTCGAAGGCATCATTAATATTCCTATCTCTGTACGCCTTGTTTTAAAATTGCAACAATTTAAGTTTTTTCGTTAGTGTCACAAGTAGGCCTACATTAACACTGCAATGAAGTTACTGTGACAATCCCCTAGTCGCCACACTCCGGCGCCTGTTCGGGTACACGGAGGGAGAATTTAGCGTGGCCAATGCACCTAACCAGCACGTCTTTCAGACTGTGGGAGGAAACCGGAGCACCCAGAGGAAACCCACGCAGACACGAGGAGAATATGCAGACTCTGCACAGTGACCCAAGCCAGGAATTGAACCCCGGTCCCATGCGCTGTGAGGCCGCAGTGCTAACCACTGTACCACCCTATTTGTCATACCCTGTCCACTCTGGTTGAGATAAACATCTTTCTTTGCTTATTTCATTTGCTGAATACTAATTTAGAGCCAGTTGGGAAGCATACACAATAAGGTTGTAGTCAAATTGTAGTCAAATCTTGACTACTTTTGTAGTGAAGTTGCATATGTAAGGTTAAAAATATGGTGTTTGACAAAGACTACTTTTGTTTAGAAATTGTGAAATATGGCAAATGAAAACGAAGATTTGAACGAGGACCTACATGCCGTAGATGAGGAGGAGGAGGAGGAAGAGGAAAATGGTATTGATTATCACCAGGATAGGATGCCACATCCAACTTTTCATGATTCTGTACCTGAAGAACGTAGTGGCCATGTAGCTGTAGCACATGGATGTTACATGTATATCTTGGGTGGCTATAAGGTAAGATAATATAAGCGATTTGACATGTTCATCCAAGTTTTATGAAATTGTCCATATGATCCATTTACTTTGGATGACCATACAGAGCAAATAATTCTTTAAAACGTGTATGTGTGTGTGACAGGGAAAAAACATATCTGTGGGTAATCCTGGATGCATTACAGTAATCTCAGGGACATCGCTGCAGGAGTTCCTCAGGGTTGTGTCCGAAGTCCAACCATCTTCAGCTGCTTCATCGATGACCTTCTCTCCATCATAAGGTCACATCTGAGGATGAATGTTCACCATTCTTGACTCCTCAGATACTGAAGCAGTCCATGCCCATATACAGCAAGACCTATACAACATTCAGCTTGGGCTGATAAGTGGCAAGCAACATTCGTGCCACACAAGTGCCAGGCAATGACCATCTCCAATAAGAGAGAATCACCCTTTGACATTCAGTGGCATTACTGTTGCTGAATCCCCCACTATCAACATTCTCCACTATCAACCATTGACCAGAAAATAAACTGAACCAGCCACATAAATATTGTGGCTACAAGAGCGGGTCAGAAACTAGGAATTGTGCACAGAATGACTTGCCTCCAGACTCCCCAAAGCTTGTTCACTATCTACAAGACACAAGTCAGGAGTGTAATGTAATCATCTCCACCTGCCTGGATGAGTGGAGCTCCGGCAACACTCAAGAAGCTCAACACCATCCAGGACAAAGAAGCTCAACACCATCCAGGACAAAGCAGCTTACTTGATTCGCATCCCATCCACCACCTTCAACATTCCCCTCCTCCACCACTGATGCACAGTGTGTACCATCTACAAGATATACTGCAGCAATTCCATCAAAACTCCTTTGACAGCACCTTCCAATCTTGTGATCTCTATCACCTAGAAAGACTAGGGTAGCAGATCAATAGGAAGACCACCCTCTGCAAGTTTTCCTTCAAGTCAAGCCATCCTTACTTGGAACTATATCGCTGTTCCTTCACTTTCGTTGGATCAAAATCCTGGAACGCCCTCCTTAATGGCACAGTGAGTGCTCCTACAACATATGGACTGCTGTGATTCAAGAAGGTAGCTCACCACCACCTTCTCAAGGGCAATTGGGTAATAAATGCTGGCCTTGCCAGTGACGCACACATCCTATGAATGAATAGTAAAAATATAAACATGGCACAAAAGGAAGTCACTTGGCCCATTGTGTCCATGTTGTCTCCCTGTAGAGTGATTCAGTCTCATTCTGCTCTATTTCCCATTGACCATGCAAGTTTTTTTTTCCCCTCAAGTTCCCATGAAATTTCTCTGAAACAATTGATGGTCTCTGCTTCTACCACCCTCATAGCAAATTCCAGATCATTGCCACTTGCTGTGTAATTCTTCCTCACATCCCCTTGCCCAAAAACTTAAATCTGTGTTCTTCATACCATATAACAGCAGCTAATAGGAACATTTATTTGTCGATTTACTTTGTGTATCATCTTTTACACTTCTATCAAGCGGCACGGTAGCACAGTGGTTAGCACTGCTGCTTCACAGCTCCAGGGTCCCGGGTTCGATTCCCGGCTCGGGTCACTGTCTGTGTGGAGTTTGCACATTCTCCTCGTGTCTGCGTGGGTTTCCTCCGGGTGCTCCGGTTTCCTCCCACAGTCCAAAGATGTGCGGGTTAGGTTGATTGGCCAGGTTAAAAAAAAAAAAAATTGCCCCTTAGAGTCCTGGGATGTGTAGGTTAGAGGGATTAGCGGGTAAAATATGTGGGGTGGGATTGTGGTCGGTGCAGACTCGATGGGCCGAATGGCCTCCTTCTGCACTGTAGGGTTTCTATGATTCTATGATTCTATCAAACCTCCCCTCAATCTGCTTGAGGGAAACCCAGCTTTTCTCTCCATGCCTCCACTGTCTACTATCCTCTAGTTTGAAAAACAGCCATTTACCGTGACTTGCTGCTTTCTGTTCCTGCGTCAATCTTTTTATCCAAAGCTGACACTGACCCACTTCAGTTTTGTTAGCAAGCCTTTTATATGGTACTTTGGGTTCCCAAACATTGATTGTGACCCCTCTTGGTTATGGGGACCATCTGGCGTTGTGCGTTCAGGAGCAGCAATTGAGACTGACTGTCAAACAGAGGCCCTGATGGAACAATTCTGGTATCAGCATGTGTATGAATCATTCTTGACTCCCAAGCCCCAAGAGGGCCTTCAAAATATTCGCGGACAAAACTGGGTGCTGCTCAACAACTCCTGCACCCATCCCTACTCAACTGTGCCCTCCGTGTTTCAGTCTGGAGTCGCACAAATTCTCAGTGGGCACAGTGGAAAAAGTTTGGGAAATACTGCCCTATAGACAACATTACTACATTCCCTTCATCAACTTCTGTTACTTCATCAAAAAACATTAAGTTTGATTCGTTAAACAGAATCTGCCTTTTACAAATCTGTGGTGGTTCTCCTTAATTAACACAACCCTCTCGAAGTGCCTGTTAATTGTTTTCAGCTTATTGCTTCTAAAACCTCGCCCACTACTTATGTTAAATTGACAAGATGGAGCTATCAGGGATGTCCTTACACCCTTTCTGGGAATATCAAAATAACTTGGGTGCATATTCTCTGGAGTTCATTAAATCCTACAACAATCTCCAGTGGTTTGACAGGGTAGGCACTGAGGCACTGTTTTCCCTGGCTTGGGAATCTAGAACATCGGCATGGTCTTCAGATAAGGGGCTGATTATTTAGGATTTGGATAAGGAAAAATTTCTTCCTTCAAAGAGTTGTGGATAATTGGAATTCTCGACCCCAGAGGTTTTTCCATGGTTACATAAGTTTAAAAATCAGTGTGCATCAAATTACTGAGAGAAAATCTCCTCTACTCATTATACAATATCTTGTTGAATAATGGAGCAGTGTGCAGACATTTTCAAACTTTGTTACCACTGCTGTGGAGGATTTGTTTATTGTACTTTGTTTAAAATCAAATGATTTGATCACAAAATGTCAGATGATTTTTAGAATTGGGACTTCACAAAATAATTGCAGAAGATGGAGTTGGGACATCTTGTTGAAGTTATACAAGACATTGGTGAGGCTACACTTGGAATACTGTGTACAGTTCTGGTCACCCTATTATAGAAAAGATATTATTAAACCAGAAAGAGTGCAGAAGAGATTTACTAGGATGCTACCGGGACTTAATGGTTTGAGTTATAAGGAGAGGCTGGATAGACTGGGACCTTTTTCTCTGGAGCGTAGGAAGGCTGAGAGGTGATCTTATAGAGGTCTATAAAATAATCAGGGGCACAGATCAACTAGATAGTCAATATCTTTTCCCAAAGTTAGGGGAGTCTAAAACTAGAGGGCATAGGTTAAAGGTGAGGGGAGAGATACAGAAGTGTCCAGAGGGACAATTTTTTCACACACAGGATGGTGAAAGTCTGGAACAACTTGCTAGAGGTAATTGTAGAGGCGGGTACAATTTTGTCTTTTAAAAAGCATTTAGGCAGTTACATGGGTAAGATGGGTATAGAGGGATATGGGCCAAATGTGGGCAATTGGGATTAGTTTAGGGGTTTAAAAAAGAAGGGCGGCATGCACAAGTTGGGCCGAAGGGCCTGTTTCCATGCTGTAAATCTCTATGATTTTATGACTCTCTAAGATATGACTGTTAAGCACCGTCATTTGTTTTTTGGTTCCTTTTCCTGGACTGCTTTACATTTGTTTTGCAGAATGCTGCAATTCAAGGCTACCACGATTTCTACTTGCCAAGGGAAGAACTTTGGATCTATAACATGGAAACTGGGCGATGGTATGTGCAATGTTTCTATTTCCTATCCAGATTTTACACATTGAAAAGATAGCAGATAATTCTGAGCCCCAGGGGAACATGCAAACAGTTTGGTCTGACTGGTGTTTTCGGGCATGTTAATGAAGATGATGTTATACAGTCTTTTACTAGAGATTATGTTAATCTTTGGAATGATTTCCAACATTATTCAATCCCCAAACTAGATCACTTACTATAAGTGCACTTATCCCGAGCATTATCGTGTCTTGCGAACAACAACTGCCTCAGATTAGTGTCATGCTGTCCTCCATGGAGTGGGGCCTGATGTGATGGATTGGCAAGCCCCCGCAGCTATTTTATTCAGCTGCTTGTCAGTTTGATCAGCCTTAATCAGGGAAGCAACTCTTCTCTATCATGTCAAAATGGCCCACTCGCCCTAACAGCACTGTGGGTGTACTTTCGCCACTTGGACTGCAGTGGTTCAAGAAGGCGGCTCACCACCACCTTCTAAAGGGCAATTACTGATGGGCAATAAATGTTGGCCTACAACCTATAAATTAATTTCAAAAATTGACCAGAGAACCGGGGTTTGTGCATTCACTTGAATTCCTTTTTAGCATTAAAGTTCACATCTATTCCACTTTGCATACAGAGATGCCTAGCATCATAGATCTCCAGGGCATCACCCTTGCTAAACGGGACAACACCATGGAAGGCTCATGTCCTCAGATCTTCTTGATCTCCTCAGAGTTTGCAAACTCTGTCAAGCATGTGCACTTGTCCACCGTCAGTTGCCCTCTGCAACCATTGCAGTCCTTGCCATTGGTCCCCGTGCTCTGAAATTCTTGCAGCTGCACTCCTTATTCCACAGTCCTTGCCTCTTACAACATCCCACACAACTTGTCAATGTCCTCACACACTATTGGCTAGATCTGATTGAGTCTCCTGTGAGACCCCTTGGCCAGCTCCCTCAGGAAATTGGTACAATCTGCTTTGTTCACATTTTCCTTTATCTGACCAGTAATGCAGATCATAAATCATCATTAAATGTCAAATATAATGCTTGCCTAAACCAACTGCCAATGCCTCATTTTTCCCGACACAAGGGTGTGGTCATAGTCGTTGCATGTTCCCAGTTGCTCCAAGCAAGTAGTCAGTCTGTCTTGAATGACTGCAATCCTTATGAAGATGGTGCCTTCACAGTGATGTTAGATTTGGGATTGTGTGATTCTGACCATGGAAGATGGAGGGCAAATAGTGTGGTTTCTCCTGTTTGACAAGGGCAATACCTAACACTGACAGGTCATAAATGTCAACCATATTGTTCAGATCCCACTGCAGGCTGCCTCCTCATCAAGAGAGTTATGAATGCAGCTAATGCTGTGGAATTGTCAGTCAGTAACTTCATTCCTGCTCTTATGTCAGAGGGAAGATCATTGAGGAACATCAGTCTCATGTGTGGACAGTAGAGATAGTCTCTTCTCATATGGTGCTGGTGATGGAACTATTGGGGGAATTCAGAATCTGCTTCCACATTTCATTGTGGGAGACATGGCATTACCTGATGAATACAATTGTAACTATAGAAGTCACAGGCAGCAGGAGGATGGTGTTAGAGCTGCAGTCACTTTTGCAGTGGCAATGCTACTTTTCTTGGATGGAAGTCTCACAAAGAAATGTGACTGCTCAGAAACAGTCCCCCCCCCCCCCCCCCACAAACACACACACACACACACTTTATTTGATTCTTGTCAATGCTTTGCATGCAAGATGTTAGACTAATTAAGATTTGTTCAATTGTATTCATCCTCGTTATAAGGCATATTAGATTTAGACAGATTGCTATGCATCAGACCAATGTTCATCTTTGTAGAAATAACCATTCTATTGCAAAAATGCAAAGCATTTAAGGGCAGTTGTGATTAAGGATGTTCCACTAGACTGTAAAGTGGACAATTCATTACCAGATGGTGAAAAATAATTTAACAGTGTGATGTATCGCAGCTAATCCCAATCTTATCCCCATTTGAAATTCAAGTGTGCACTGACCAGGAGGAGGAAATATGTGCAGTTTCATTTTTCCCCCTCCTCACTTTGTTTTTCAAGAACACTAAAGGCAGTTGTAGCCTCCCTTCCCAAACACTAACTGAAATGAGTTAACTCCTCAGTTAAGCAGTCAGTATTTTGTCCGAAATAATGCTGGGGCAGTTGTTGGTTGGTGGATTTCTGCAATGATAGTGAAATTAACGTGAAAGAAAGAAAATCAGGTGAGTGTCCCATTAGGCCCATGTTTTGTGCTGTTTCATGGTTGAAGAGGAAGAGCCGTTGTACCTGCCCAACCTGATTTCTCAGCCGCAGTCATGAAAAACTTAATGAAAGGAAAAGGAAGAAATGGAATGGAGACCACATGGTCTTTTTTGTTCAGTAAACAGTAAATCGGAATGATTCAGATTTGCCCGTATCCATTTTAAGAAAAACTTATTTAAAAATAAAACTAGTCAGTTATAACTCTTGCAGATAAAATAATTAATTTCTTACAGGAAGAAGAAATACACAGAAGGTGATGTTCCTCAGTCCATGTCAGGGAGTTGTGCTACTTGCGTGGATGGTGTACTGTATTTGTTTGGAGGACATCATGTAAGAGGGAACACAAATGAGGTAACAGCTTTCTACTTTTTGAGTAGGAATTCCATTGTAGTTAACTGTAAAGCAACTAGATTGATGCACTTTTCACAATCTGAATTGTCAATTGTTTAAATTCAGATGTTTTATGAAGCCATTGTACATTTTGATTAGTGCCACCTCTCCCCAACAACAGTCTGTTTGCAACCTTGGTGGCACATTTGATCCTGAGATGAGCCCCTGCGCCCCCCCGCCCCCACCACCCATATTCGTGCCATCTCTTAATACTGCCTATTTTCACCTCCGTAACATTGCTTGACTTCACTGTCCCTGTTCATCTGCTGCTAAAAGCTTCAATCATGCCATTGCTACCTCCTAGACTTGACAATTCCTGACTGGACTTCCACATTCTATCCTTCATACATACACTTGAGGTCATCAAAAACTCTGCTGCCCTTGTCTTAACTCACAGCGCATCTGTTTCCTTATCACCCCTTGCTCGCTGACCTGCATTGACTCCCAGTCAAGCAACACCTTGATTTTAGAACTCTCATCCTTGTTTTTAAATCCCTCTATGGCCTCATCTTTCCCTATCTCTGAAATCTCTCCAATCCCACAACCGTCAGAGATCTGTGCTTTTCTAATTCTGGCCTCGTGCATTCTCAATTACAATTGCTCCACGATTGATAGCGATGTCTTCAGTTGTCGAGATCTCCAAGCTCTGGAATTCCCTCCTTACACCTCTCCACCTCACTTTTCACATTCAAGATGCTTCTTAAAACCTATCTCTTTGACCAAACTTTTGGTCATCTGACCTAATGTCTCATTTAGCTTTGTGCTGTGTTTTGTTTTATAATGTTCCTGTGAAGCGCCTTGGGCCATTTCATTACATTGAAGGCGCCACTTGTTGCTTGTGTAGAATACATGGAAATATTAAAGCTTCTTGCTTCGAGCTGTAATGGGGTTTCAAAATGGAGGTAAATTGCTTACTCTACCTTTTGCTCTGCATATTAAATACTTTTTGAAGAGTAATGTTTGACTTGTAGATTTGTAAAGCCAATAAAATTCAAAGCAAAATTTTTCCATCTCCAGAAATAATTTCTCGATATTGCTGGTAAAGGCACGATTATTGCCCATTCATAAGTTGTCCTGCGAAGGTTGTGATGGGCTTTCACCTTGAATTGCTGCTGTGCTTATGATGGCGGATGTTACCTTCTGGGGTGATAGGAAATTCAGGGTTGTTGAGAGGGATGAGCAGGAGGATGGTGTTAGAGCTGCAGTCATTCTAACACCTGTCCGATTCAGGATGTGTGATGGGAGGTGAACTTCGTGCTGTTTGCAGTATAATGCTGCTTCTGTTCTCCTAGATAGTAGATATCACGCATTAAAACAATGTTGTGGGACTAACCTTGGTGAGTTGCTGTAGATTGTGCCTTTTTGCTAGAAGCCAATGATCACTTTTGGCAGTGATGTATTTTATCACTAAATTTGTATGATTATGCAACATTGATGTAACAATTTATTCCTGTTACAAATGTCCTAACTGGAAGTATTATGATTGTAGAATTCCTAAACATTCCCTATAGGCATAGGGACCACAGCAAGCCATTCAGCCCCTTGAGCCTGTTCCCCTTCAATTAGGTAACAGCTGATCTGCATCTTTATCTATTTGCCTTTCATACCCTCCCCTAACAATCTATCATCTCAATTTTGAAATTTTCACTTAATCTAACCTCCACAGCATTTTGGGTGATAGAATTCCACTACCCTTTTCTGAAGGAGTGTGCTCTGAAGTCACCCCTGAACAGCCTAGCTCTAATTTTGAGGTTAAGACCCCTTCTTCTGGACTCACCCACCAGAGGCAATAGTTTCTTTTTACCAGTTGCAGAACAATAAACTAATATAAGTAACTGGAGTGTGAACCTCTACCGTGACAGATCTGTTGTTAGTATAGCTGTATTCATCTAAGTGCCCACCCAGTTTCTTCCTATCTAGGTTGTTTAAGTTATTTGGAAATAGATCTGTCCCACGCTGTATTACTGTAACGTACCACTCACTGTTGTAATATGCATCACTGATCAAAACAGGTGGGAGAATCTTTAGTGAGGAGTTATTGGCATTCCCGAAGTTCACTGGTGTGTTGTAGATGTGGAATTTTAGCCTTTCATTGGGACATTTTTGTCAAGCAACAGCCTGACATAGTCGAGCTTCCCAAGTAATAATTTGCACCAAGGTCCCAGACATTGTACCATTCCAGGTACATCCTGTCCCACCAGCAGGGAAGACCCACCAGAGGTGGCAGCCCAGTAGTTACAATTAGGAAGGAGTGGCCCTGATCTTTGACTCCATGAAGTCTCTTGGTATCAGGTCTAACATGGACAAGGAAACACGATTACCACCTATTTCCCCTCTCAGCTGATGAAACGGTACTACTACGTGTTAAACACCACATTGAAGGACACATATGCCACACTGGATCTGTAGCAGATGGTAAAAAACATCGAGGGAAAAACCTATTTGACCTCACTAATCTACCCATATAGTCCTTGAGACCAAGTTATGTCTCCACACTGAGGCTACTATCCATCATCCTTCTTGGCATTACCGCCGTACTAAATAGGATAGATTCAGAACAAATCTGGTAGCTCAAAACTGAGCATCCATCAGCAGAAGATGAATTGTATTCAGCCACAATCTGTAAATTCATGGTTGGACGCATCCCTCACTCTAACATTACATAAAGCCAGATGATCAACTCTGGTTCACTGAGGAACAGCATCAGGTATTCCTGAAAATGATTTGCCCAACTGGTGAAGCTACAACATAAGACTACGTGCATGCTTAAAAGAAAAGTGGCACAGTGTGGAAAGCGGAAAGCAATCCTACAACCAACTGATCAGATCAAAGCTCTGCAGTCTACTCACATCCAGTCATGATCACTGATGGACAATACGATTATCCAGAGGAGGTTGTTCCACAAACACCCTGATTCTCAACGATCCCAGCTCGTCAATGTAAAGGACAAGGCTAAAATATTTGCAACAATCTTCAGCCAGGAAGTCCCAAGTGAATATTCCATCTTGACCTCCTCCTGAGGTCCCCAGCATCACAGATATCTTCAACCAATTTGATTCACTCCACCACCTGAAGTATTCAGTCCCCTCATCATTGATGCACAATGGCAGCAATGTGTATCGCCTACTATTATACACTACAGCAATTTACCAAGACTCCTTCGACAGCACCTTCCAAACCTGTGATGTCTTACAAGAAAAATAAGTGCAGCAGATGCATGGGAACACCACATGCAAGATCCTTTCTAAGCCATACACCATCCTGACTTGGAACAATATCACCATTTCTTCACTGTCACTGATTGATAAACCTCAAAGCCTCTTTCTAACAGCACTGTTGGTGTACCTACATCACGTGGACTGCAGCAGTTCAAGAAGCTGACTTACTACCACCTTCTCAAGGGCAATTGAGTATGGGCAACAAATGCTGGCCTAGCAATGCTCACATCCACTTAATAGGGGGAAAAAAATAGAGATCAAACTTGTAAAAGGAAAAGGTAAACTTTGGAGTTAATTCCCTTTCATCTTGTTGCAGTTCTACATTCTAAACCTGAGAGCCAAAGACAAAATACTTCATTGGGAGAGAATAAAAGATTTCAAGGGGGTACCACCAACACCCAAAGACAAACTTGGATGCTGGGTGTACAAAAACAAGTAAGTACATAATTATCTCTAATACAATATTGCTTCATGAACAACAAAGTGAAATGGCCTCTTCCAGGCAATTGTACAGATAGTCGGTCTACACAAGTTCATAGCTGCTGTTTTATCATAGATCAGACTTTACATTTTACTTCTTCGCTTTGCATGTATATAATCAAGTATTAATACATAAAGAAAATATTGGAAATATTCAAACTATTTTCAGTTATTAACATTCTCTTGCTATGCAAGAATATTTAAATTCACATTTTATACAAATGAAAGGGAAGATAAAGGTAATTTTAAGCTTCAATTTTACTTTTTAAAATGACAAATGAAGAGAAATTGTATAATCTAATATTTTTATTATTGTTGATTTTAGCCTACTATTAGAATTAAATATATATATATTTTTAACAAGGTTTGAAGCTTAGCTTATCAAAGAAAACCTTTTCTGGTAACTGCAGAGGTGGAAGAAAGGGAACTGCCGTTGACACCTGTTCCATTGTGTTCATGGAAGGCTGTAGTTAGATTTTAAGACCTTAAATATCTACATATTACACAGTATGTTTGGTTTAGCATTTTCCTGAGTCTGAAGAGGACCTGAGATAAAGCAGAATATTTAATTAATTAATTAAATTCTATTTTTAAAAAAATGTTATTCCAAATTTCTTTCTTTCACGCCCACTATTGTTACTGCTACTTTCATTTTACACCAGGTTGATTTTCTTCGGTGGCTATGGTTACCAACCTCGAGAACAGCATCAGGGATCATTTGAATTTGATGAATCTTCATTTTGGGTAAGTAATTCAGCATATTGCTTTGTTTGATTTGATTTATTATTGTCACATGTATTAGTATACAATGAAAAATATTGTTTCTTGCGCGCTATACAGACAAAGCATACCATGCATAGAGAAGGAAAGGAGAGAGTGCAGAATGTAGTGTTACAGCCATAGCAAGTGTGTAGAGAAAGATCAACTTAATGCGAGGTAGGTTCATTCAAAAGTCTGATGGCAGCAGGGAAGAAGCTGTTCTTCAGTCGGTTGGTAAGTGTCCTCAGATTTTTGTATCTTTTTCCTGACGGAAGAAGGTGGAAGAGAGAATGTCTGGGGTGTGTGGGGTCTTTGATTATGCTGGCTGCGTTTCCAAGGCAGTGGGAAGTTTAGACAGTGTCAATGGGTGGGAGGCTGGTTTGTGTGATGGACTGGGCTTCGTTCACGACCCTTTGTAGTTTCTTGTGGTTTTGGACAGAGCAGGAGCCATACCAAGCTGTGATACAACCAGAAAGAATGCTTTCTATGGTGCATCTGTAAATGTTGGTGAGGGTCGTAGCTGACATGCCAAATTTCCTTAGTCTTCTGAGAAAGTAGAGGTGTTGGTGGGCTTTCTTAACTATAGCATCAGCATAGAAGGACCAGGACAGGTGATTGGTGATCTGGACACCTAAAAACCTGAAGCTCTCAACCATTTCTACTTCGTTCTCATTGATGTAGACAGGGGCATGTTCTCCACTACGCTTCCTGAAGTCAATGACTATCTCCTTCATTTAGTTGATATTGAGGGAGAGATTATTGTCACCGCACCAGTTCACCAGATTTTCTATCTCTTTCCTGTACTCCGTCTCATCATTGTTCAAGATCTGACCCACTGCGGTGGTATCATCAGCAAACTTGAAGATCGAGTTGGAGGGGAATTTGGTCGTAGGTGTATAAGGAGTAGTAAGAGGCTGAGGATACAGCCTTGTGGAGCACCAGTGTTGAGGATGATCATGGAGGAGGTGTTGTTGCCTATCCTTACTGATTGCGGTCTGTGGGTTAGGAAGTTTAGTATCCAGTCCCTTCCTTTGCAAAAGAAGATAATGGGAATTAAACCATTGTAATGTTTTTTTCCAGAATGCAAGCCATCCGAGAGGCTGGAACAATCATGTCCACTTCATCGACCTTGAGACTTTTACGTGGAACCAGCCCATTACAAAGGTATCGGGCCTGTTATATAGTGTTGCTGAAGAATGGCTTTATCTTTTCTAAGTTGCAGTACTTTCCACTGGTGCGAGAATTGTTTTTCTCATGTTTAGAACAAAAACAGAAAATGCTGGAAAATCTCAGCAGGTTTGATGGCATTTGTGGAGAGAGAATAGAGCCAACTGCTGGAATTTTACCGCCTCACCTGCCCGAGGCTCGTAAGATCCCACCCAAGGCCAATGGAGAATGCCTGTTCTGCAAGCCTCGCCCCCCCTCTTCTCTCCACCCCCCCCCCCCCCCCCCGGGCAGAATTGGAGCAGGCATGCCAGTAAAATTCCGACCAATGTTTCAAGTCTGGATACAACCCTTCGTCAGTTCTGAAACATTAGCTTTATTCTCTCTCCACAGATGCTGTCAGACCTGCTGAGATTTTCCTGCATTTTATGTTTTTGTTTCAGACTTGAGGGCAGCACGGTGGCACAGTAGTTCTCTGAGGCACTTCATGACGCAATATCTGACAATTTAAGGCCTGAACCAAAAAAAGGAGGGGCGGCACGGTGGCACAGTGGTTGGCACTGCTGCCTCACAGCACCATAGACCCGCGTTCAATTCCAGCCTTGGGTCACTGCCTGTGTGGAGTTTGCATTCTTCCCGTGTCTGCGTGGGTTTCCTCTGGGTGCTCTGGTTTCCTCCCACAGTCCAAAGATGTGCGGGTTAGGTGGATTGGGTCATGCTAAATTGACCCTAGTGTCAGGGGGATTAGCAGGGTAAATATGTGGGGTTATGGGAATAGGACCTGGGTGGGATTGTGGTCTCTGCAGACTCAATGGGCCAAATGACCTCCTTCTGCACTGTAGGGATTCTATGATTCGTGCATCTGCATTATCTTGTCCTTTTTTTGTGTTTAGTTTTGATTCGGATAATTTTACCAGAACCTAGTACCCGTCCGAAATAATGGAATCCTAACCTTTTGAGTGATGAATTGATAATGATGTGTTGTTGTAACCAATAGGGAAAACCTCCTTCACCTAGAGCAGCTCATGCTTGTGCTACAATTGGAAACCGAGGCTATGTGTTTGGAGGAAGGTATCAGGTATGTTGTTTTATTTGCTATACAATAAAATGTTATGCTTTAGCTAATTCTGTATTACTTGTACTAACATCATAAATGTTGCATTTGGTGAAAATAGAGTATTTCTTAAAATACATTATGCAATTTTAATCCGATCTCATTAATTCATTTACATTAAGGAAGGACAGTTCATATTTCCTATGAATTCATCTTTAAAATGTTTTATTGCTTTAAGAGTACAGTTTGCAATTATGTATGGAACTTAAAACAAACTGAAATCTTAGGAGTCTTGACAATCATTTGAACAGTGCCTTGCTGTGGTCTTTTCTTGTTCCTACTTAAAAAAATAAATTATTATTATTATAACTATTCAAAAAGGGCATTTTGAGTGATTGAAAATGGAAAATAGAAATCTGTCTCTCTTTGAGGCAGTCAAGCACTCTCGGATCAGGTCTGGTTTTAAATGGACCAAGTGCAGAGTAAAGCTCCCTCTACTGCCAAATATGTGTTGCATTACTGTACAAGAGAAAAATATAATTTCCCCAACTGTTTATTCTTGTGGCTAATCTTGTATTTTCACCTTTTCCCAGTGGAAGTAAAATACCTGTTCTACAGAGAAGGAAGTAACAAAAACTAGCATGAACGTTAGAACTAACACAGATGTAATGAAATTCAAATCTTTCCATTAAAAGGTCACTTGTGTAACAATGTTAGAGATTTATTCCCCTCAGAAGACAAAATGCCTCCAACAATTAACCTTGTAATACCTGTCTGCTACAAATCAATATTCATTTATGTACTTTGTTTTTTTCACTCTCTCTATCTAAGGATGCCAGGACCAACGACCTCTATTACCTTGATTTGGATACTTGGGAATGGAATGAAGTGTATGTTACAGTTTCATTTATTTTACATGATTGTGGGTTGCTGAATTAAGAACTATCACTTCCCTTTCACTCTTCTCTCAATCTCCTCAACATATTTGCCAGGAATTTCTTTGGTGCTAAACGTAAATTGGGTTTTGAGCGCCATTCCCAATGTTAGATCGGCGGGACAGCTCCAAGGAAATTCCAGCGCTTTGATTTCTTGCTGGATTATAGTTCCAAATACATTGGATATCCTTCAGTTATTTGCCAAGTGACTTTTTTATTTAGAAATCTTAACAGTAAGTGACAACAAAAAATCAGCCAAGCCTGATTATTCTGAATCTTATCACCCATGTACAGCTTCTGGCATGGTGTTTCTTGGCGCAACAGAATACTAGTTGTGATTTTCCTCCAGGGCAGTGGGGCTAGTTGTATGGCTGTTACTATCACTGTAATAAGTCAAGCCAACAGCACTGATGAGGATTAAATCTGGAACTTCCCTTAAATGTATGGTTTAGCTACTCTACAAACTTGCTGAGCTATCACAGGATCAACAAAATCATTTTAAATGATTGTGTTTGTTTTGGTTTAAAGGATATTATCAAACTATTGTCCATTAAATGTGTTATTTCTTATTAAAAAAACATTTTCCTCACTGCCTGAATAAGCAGGTGAGCAGCTCCTCAACCTCTGCTAGTGTTGAACAAAGACCATTTGTCCACAGGTGCATAACAATGAACTGCGATAAATGTTTTCTTTCTTTTAGTAATTTTATCCCTTTGTGAAGCCCCAATCCTTAACAAAGCAGCTCATTTATACCCTGACCTAGTTGTGGAATGTCGGGCATGGCATGCGCCATATAATAAGAATAAAAATAACTTCCGGATTAAAAATGTATAATTTTTATTAATATATGGGAAACATAGAGCGGGTCCACCAATATCTGAAAAGAGATGGTACAAGTTAATGTTCCAAACTGAATGCTTTTTGTTAACCTTTTGTCTTTATTCAGATGCTAAAGAACCTGCTGTGTATTTTAAGCTTCATTTCAGATTTCTAGTTTTTCTTTTTATCTCTACTAATTTTGCTGTACCAATCTGAAACAGAAATAGCTTCATAAATCTATGCTTACATCACCATTGCTGGTCATGAATATAGTTCCTAATCTTTCTCCATTTATTGACATTAGTGAAACATGTAAGGCTGCACCAGAGGTGCTCATTTCATTGATTCTATCTGTAGTTGAGGTTTGGTGTATGCAGTGTTGTATACAGGAATTGAGTGTTTAGGCTATCCATGAATCAATGCACTTCCATTGGGAACATTGTCTATCACTCAAAACTTTTATTTGCTAGGGTACAATCTCCTGATCAGATCCCCGTTGGCCGTTCTTGGCACTCACTCACTACAATCTCAAATGACCATCTCTTCCTTTTTGGAGGTTTCACGACTGACAAACAACCGTTAAGTATGTTTAACTCTTGTTGCATAAATAATTTACTATTGCAAAGAATTTTTGGAGACTGCAGTTAAGAGTTGAGTCTGCCTTTGGGCATTATGGTTAAGGTGGCTTCGAGCTTTCCATTGTGTAACCTCCTCTAGATATTTCCATTTGTGCTTGTGCTGTTATCAACTGTATGCATTTATTTTTTCTGTAAATTATTTGCCTTAAATATTTTTAAATATAAATCTGCATTCAGCTTTTGTGCCCAAATTATTAGCGTAAGATATTGCACTTTATATGGCAAAAGAAATCGCCCGAGTCCCTTCAGGCCACGCAAACCCAGTCTTTAGTGAAAATGTCACCTTGATGGCAAGAGCTATCGAGGTATTTGTACCTGCTTTGTGAACAAAACAAATTAGCTCAACATAATTTTGTGTGACTAGATTGGTGTGCTTTAACAATTCACAACTAATTATATAAGATAATTTTGTTTTTCAGGTGATGCTTGGATATACAGTGTGAGCAAGAATGAGTGGTTAAAAGTAGAGCACAGTTATGCAGACAGACCAAGGTAAACAGCATAAATTGAAGACCTATTAAATTACAGTTTCCTTCTGAATTTTGCAATCTTGAGATGTTATTTGCACTCTTAACTTTGTGTTAGTTAATCAGTTAATGTTCCAGAATTATGTTATTATTTATAAGGGTTTTTAAAAAAACTATCCTTGTGTATTTATTCTGTGGTTATCAGTCTTGGTTGTCCTCTAAAGTAAGTAAGTGAAGTGCTAGACAGGACAAGTGCCTTGCAGGAAGTTGACAATCACCTGTCAAGCAATGATAGCATACTCTGGGAGAATAGCACTCTCAATGGCTGCAGCTCTTAATTTGCAGATGACACAGAAATTGTGTAGAGGATAACTGTAAGCTTCAAAATGATAGGTTAGTGGAGTGGGTAGAAAAGTAGCAGATGGAGTTCAACTCTGATAAGTGTGAGGTAATGCACTTAGGGAGGTCAAACAGTAAAAGGCAATACACAATAAACGGGAGTATACTGAGAAGGGAGGTGAAGTGAGAGATCTTGGCGTGCAAGTGCACAGGTCCCTAAAGGTAGCAGTACCGATAGATAAGGTTGTAAAGAAGGCATATGGCTTCTCCTTCATGGCAGAGGTATAGAATACAAAAGTGGGGATATAATGATGGAACTGTATAACACTCTGCTGAGGCCACAACTGCAGTATTTGTGCAGTTCTGGTCACCACTTTTTTTTTTAATTAACTGGTGCTATTTCAAGCTACTGAGGTGATTTTTTTTGTTGTTTTGCTTGCATATTCATGTAAGAACTCTGCTGCTACTCTAGTTTTTAATTGTTAAAAAGACCTTGTACAACCTTGTGGGAAAAGATAAGGTGTCCCAGTAGTGGTGATTACTCCTCCTCTCACAGTAAAAGTAAAATTTAACTTATGGGCACCATCCTTTCAAACAAAACAGGCAATATAACATTTATACTCATGTCATTATTTAACTGTAGGCTTTGGCATTCTGCCTGTACAAACGATGAGGCGGAAGTGATTGTTTTTGGTGGATGTGCCAATAATCTGTTGGCTCATCAACAAGCGGTAGGTGATTTTTTTTACAGTACTTTAAACAATGCCCTGAATTTTACTCTTACCGTAGAATGTAATTTGAGGTGTAAATTTAGTAAAGGGTCAAACATTATACACAAAACTCTTCAGCAGCTGTGGAGCACTGGAACTCTACATCAGAGGGTGAGTATTCGGAGAATAAAAATTCAGAACTTAACACCAAACTTGATATTTCTTGAATCTCAAACATTTAAAGTATTCTAAAGAAAACTAGAACATTCTCTCAGCGATATTTTCAGAATAACTACAGTCTTCTGAATGAGGATTTCGAAAGTGCGTTATGAATGTCACCAACTGGTGACATTACTGCAAGTAGTATAGCAGCCATTTTCTTCAGCATCATTGTGTTCTTTTGCATTAACATAATGAACATAGAACAGTACAGCACAGAACAGGCCCTTCGGTCCACGATGTTGTGCCGAGCTTTATCTGAAACCAAGATCAAGCTATCCCACTCCCTATCATCCTGGTGTGCTCCATGTGCCTATCCAAAAACCGCTTAAATGTTCCTAAAGTGTCTGACTCCACTATCACTGCAGGCAGTCCATTCCACACCCCAACCACTCTCTGCGTAAAGAACCTACCTCTGATATCCTTCCTATATCTCCCACCATGAACCCTATAGTTATGCCCCCTTGTAATAGCTCCATCCACCCGAGGAAATAGTCTTTGAACGTTCACTCTATCTATCCCCTTCATCATTTTATAAACCTCTATTAAGTCTCCGCTCAGCCTCCTCCGCTCCAGAGAGAACAGCCCTAGCTCCCTCAACCTTTCCTCATAAGACCTACCCTCCAAACCAGGCAGCATCCTGGTAAATCTCCTCTGCACTCTTTCCAGCGCTTCCACATCCTTCTTATAGTGAGGTGACCAGAACTGCACACAATATTCCAAATGTGGTCTCACCAAGGTCCTGTACAGTTGCAGCATAACCCCACGGCTCTTAAACTCCAACCCCCTGTTAATAAAAGCTAACACACTATAGGCCGCCTTCACAGCTCTATCCACTTGAGTGGCAACCTTTAGAGATCTGTGGATATAGACCCCAAGATCTCTCTGTTCCTCCACAGTCTTCAGAACCCTACCTTTGACCCTGTAATCCACATTTAAATTAGTCCTACCAAAATGAATCACCTCACATTTATCAGGGTTAAACTCCATTTGCCATTTTTCAGCCCAGCTTTGCATCCTATCTATGCTTCTTTGCAGTCTACAACAGCCCTCCACCTCATCCACTACTCCACCAATCTTGGTGTCATCAGCAAATTTACTGATCCACCCTTCAGCCCCCTCCTCTAAGTCATTAATAAAAATCACAAAGAGCAGAGGACCAAGCACTGATCCCTGTGGCACTCTGCTAGCAACCTGCCTCCAATCCGAAAATTTTCCATCCACCACCACCACCATCTGTCTTCGATCAGACAGCCAGTTACCTATCCAATCGGCCAACTTTCCCTCTATCCCACACCTCCTCACTTTCATCATAAGCTGACCATTGGGGACCTTATCAAACGCCTTACTAAAATCCATGTATATGACATCAACTGCCCTACCTTCATCAACACACTTAGTTACCTCCTCAAAAAATTCAATCAAATTTGTGAGGCACGACTTGCCCTTCACGAATCCGTGCTGACTATCCCGGATTAATCCGCATCTTTCTAAATGGTCGTAAATCCCATCCCTAAGGACCTTTTCCATCAATTTACCAACTACCGAAGTAAGACTAACCGGTCTATAATTACCAGGGTCATTTCTATTCCCTTTCTTAAACAGAGGACCAACATTCGCCATTCTCCAGTCCTCTGGCACCATCCCCGTGGACAGCGAGGACCCAAAGATCAAAGCCAAAGGCTCTGCAATCTCATCCCTTGCCTCCCAAAGAATCCTAGGATACATTTCATCAGGCCCAGGGGACTTATCGACCTTCAGTTTATTCAAAACTGCCAGGACATCCTCCCTCCGAACATCTATTTCCTCCAGCCTATTAGCCTGTAACACCTTCTCTTCCTCAAAAACATGGCCCCTCTCCTTGGTGAACACTGAAGAAAAGTATTCATTCATTACCTCGCCTATCTCTACTGACTCCATACACAAGTTCCCACTACTGTCCTTGACCGGCCCTAACCTCACCCTGGTCATTCTTTTATTTCTCACATAAGAGTAAAAAGCCTTGGGGTTTTCCTTGATCCGACCCGCCAAGGACTTCTCATGTCCCCTCCTAGCTCTCCTAAGCCCCTTTTTCAGCTCGTTCCTTGCAAACTTGTAACCCTCAATCGAGCCATCTGAACCTTGTTTCCTCATCCCTACATAAGCTTCCCTCTTCCTTTTCACAAGACATTCCACCTCTTTCGTGAACCATGGTTCCCTCACTCGGCCATTTCCTCCCTGCCTGACAGGGACATACCTATCAAGGACACCCAGTATTTGTTCCTTGAAAAAGTTCCACTTTACATTAGTGCCTTTCCCTGACAGTTTCTGTTCCCAACTTATGCCCCCTAATTCTTGTCTAATCGCATCATAATTACCTCTCCCCCAATTATAAACCTTGCCCTGCCGTACGGCCCTATCCCTCTCCATTGCAATAACAAAAGATACCGAATTGTGGTCACTATCTCCAAAATGCTCTCCCACAACCAAATCTAACACTTGGCCCAGTTCATTTCCCAGTACCAAATCCAATGTGGCCTCACCTCTTGTCGGCCTATTCACATATTGTGTCAGGAAACCCTCCTGCACACACTGCACAAAAACTGCCCCATCCGAACTATTTGACCTACAAAGGTTCCAATCAATATTTGGAAAGTTAAAGTCCCCCATGACAACTACCCTGTGACCCCCACACATATCCATAATGTTGGCTTTTATTTCCAATTCAAATTATGGAATTCGTATGCAAATAGTCTGGTGATGCTGGCTGATATCCAAATATACTGTTTACACTGGGTAAGGTTAGCTCAATTCTGCTCTTTGTGAGGCTGTGTGTGTTAGCTGGCTCGATTATAAGTGACCATTTTATCTGCAGAATATTTTTTGAACAGGGCAAGCTAAATGGTAATGGAGGAGCTGATTTACTATAACATTTCAGAATGTGAATTGAAAATAATTCAGAAATGAAAGCGAGAATGCTGTGTATTTTTTAAAAATCTATTAGTCAGATCACTTCAGTGTTTTCAGCAATTATTTGGTTTATTTTTTTAAATTAAGAATTATATGGACAGAGTGTTTTATAGCAAATCATCTTCTAGATTTGTTTGGAAATTTCCTCAGCATAAATGATATTAGGACTGGTTAGTAACGTAATGCCCTCAGCCAGTTAATGTAGTTGCAAAACATTTCAAAACTCTTTGTTTTATACACCTAAATTGCTGGGTTTTTTTCTGCAGGCACATAGTAATGACATCCTTATTTTCTCTGTACAACCGAAGTCCCTTGTCAGGTAAGGGTATGGTTTTGCCAAGATAAACACCTGCCAGTTTTGCTCATTTGTAGTGAATTAAAATACGGTTTTTTTTCTTCCTGACATGAATAAGCTGTATCGATACTGTGTTAAATGGTTTTGACAGTCTGAATCCTATACTTGTGGATCTGAATCCAAAGTATCAAACTGTGCATAATTCAGCAATAATTAGCAGCCTAACTTAAATGAGGCGCACAGGCACTCATCCCTCTCACACACTCATCTCTCTTGAAGGCCCAACACAGCCCCATAAGTCTTGCTACCCTGCCCCTCACAGGCTCCACTCTCCTTTCCTGATGTCCTCACATCCCTGACGGGAACAGGACTGGTAGACAAGGTAGTTACAAAGGTGTACGTGATGCTTTCCTTAAAAGCTGACACACAAAAGAGCAGGGAGCTATGCTGGTTCTGTATGAAATACTAAAGTCCTGATCATTGCATCACAAGAATGTGATATGATTGCAACAGAGAAGGCATAAAGGAGATTTTCAGCATCGTGAAAAAGTCGGATAGGCTGCCATTTTCTTGGAACAGAGATTTAACAGAGGTGTATAAAAGTGAGGGATCCAGAATGGATACATGAAGAGGGAGGGATTAGAGGAATACGGACCAAGGGCAGAAGGTCTTTTTTTTTAGTTTAGTTAGGGCATCATGATCGGCACAGGCTTGGAGGGCCAAAGGGCCTGTTCCTGTGCTGCACTTTGTTCTCCTCTTTGTTCTTTGGATAGGAAGGACCTGTTTCCCTTAGAGAGGTTATTAACAGGGGCACACATTTTAGAGCAATTGATTGAGGGAGTTAAGTTTTTTATTTTTGCTCAGAGGGTGCTGGATGCCAGGAGCTCACTCCCTGAAAGAACATAAGAACATAAGAACATAAGAAATAGGAGCAGGAGTAGGCCATCTAGCCCCTCGAGCCTGCCCCGCCATTCAATAAGATCATGGCTGATCTGACGTGGATCAGTACCACTTACCCGCCTGATCCCCATAACCCTTAATTCCCTTACCGATCAGGAATCCATCCATCCGCGCTTTAAACATATTCAGCGAGGTAGCCTCCACCACCTCAGTGGGCAGAGAATTCCAGAGATTCACCACCCTCTGGGAGAAGAAGTTCCTCCTCAACTCTGTCTTAAACCGACCCCCCTTTATTTTGAGGCTGTGTCCTCTAGTTTTAACTTCCTTACTAAGTGGAAAGAATCTCTCCGCCTCCACCCTATCCAGCCCCCGCATTATCTTATAAGTCTCCATAAGATCCCCCCTCATCCTTCTAAACTCCAACGAGTACAAACCCAATCTCCTCAGCCTCTCCTCATAATCCAAACCCCTCATCTCCGGTATCAACCTGGTGAACCTTCTCTGCACTCCCTCCAATGCCAATATATCCTTCCTCATATAAGGGGACCAATACTGCACACAGTATTCCAGCTGCGGCCTCACCAATGCCCTGTACAGGTGCATCAAGACATCCCTGCTTTTATATTCTATCCCCTTCACAATATAGGCCAACATCCCATTTGCCTTCTTGATCACCTGTTGTACCTGCAGACTGGGCTTTTGCGTCTCATGCACAAGGACCCCCAGGTCCCTTTGCACGGTAGCATGTTTTAATTTGTTTCCATTGAGATAGTAATCCCATTTGTTATTATTTCCTCCAAAGTGTATAACCTCGCATTTCTCAACGTTATACTCCATTTGCCATATCCTCGCCCACTCACTCAGCCTGTCCAAATCTCTCTGCAGATCTTCTCCGTCCTCCACACGATTCACTTTTCCACTTATCTTTGTGTCGTCTGCAAACTTCGTTACCCTACACTCCGTCCCCTCCTCCAGATCATCTATATAAATGGTAAATAGTTGCGGCCCGAGTACCGATCCCTGCGGCACGCCACTAGTTACCTTCCTCCAACCGGAAAAACACCCATTTATTCCGACTCTTTGCTTCCTGTCGGATAGCCAGTCCCCAATCCACTTTAACACACTACCCCCAACTCCGTGTGCCCTAATCTTCTTCAGTAGCCTTTTATGGGGCACCTTATCAAACGCCTTTTGGAAATCCAAAAACACCGCATCCACCGGTTCTCCTCCATCAACCGCCCTAGTCACATCTTCATAAAAATCCAACATGTTCGTCAAGCACGACTTTCCCCTCATGAATCCATGCTGCGTCTGATTGATCGAACCATTTCTATCCAGATGCCCTGCTATCTCCTCTTTAATAATGGATTCCAGCATTTTCCCTACTACAGACGTTAAGCTGACCGGCCTATAGTTACCCGCCTTTTGTCTCCTTCCTTTTTTAAACAGCGGCGTAACATTAGCCGTTTTCCAATCAACCGGCACTACCCCAGAATGCAACGAGTTTTGATAAATAATCACTAACGCATCCACTATTACCTCTGACATTTCTTTCAATACCCTGGGATGCATTCCATCCGGACCCGGGGACTTATCCACCTTCAGTCCCATTAGTCTACCCAGCACTGCCTCTCTGGTAACATTAATTGTATTAAGTATTTCTCCTGCTGCCAACCCTCTATCGTTAATATTTGGCAAACTATTTGTGTCCTCCACCGTGAAGACCGACACAAAAAACTTATTTAAAGACTCAGCCATATCCTCATTTCCCACTATTAACTCCCCCCTCTCGTCCTCCAAGGGTCCAACATTCACTCTAGCCACTCTATTCCTTTTTATATATTTATAAAAACTTTTACTATCATTTTTTATATTAATTGCTAGCCTAGCTTCATAGTCTATCCTTCCTTTCTTTATCGCTTTCTTAGTCTCTCTTTGTTGTTTCTTAAATTTTTCCCAATCACTTGTTTCTCCACTATTTTTGGCCACTCTGTACGCAGCTGTTTTTATTTTAATACTCTCCTTTATTTCCTTCGTTATCCACGGCTGGTTCTCCCTTTTCTTACAATCCTTGTTTTTTGCTGGAATATATTTTTGCTGAGAACTGAAAAGGATCTCCTTAAAAATCCTCCACTGTTCCTCAGCTATCCTACCTGCCAGCCTGCTCTCCCAGTCTACCTTAGCCAATTCATCCCTCATCCTATCATATTTCCCTCTGTTCAAACAGAGGACACTGGTTTGGGACCAAACTTTCTCCTCTTCCATCTGAATCAGAAATTCGACCATATTGTGGTCACTAGACCCAAGAGGGTCCTTCACAATAAGATCCTTAATTCTACCTACCTCGTTACACAATACCAGATCCAAAATAGCTCGTTCCCTCGTCGGTTCCGTAACATGCTGTTCAAGGAAACTATCCCGACAGCATTCTAAGAACTCTTCCTCCATTCCACCCTTAACGACTTGAGTCTGCCAGTCAATGTGCATGTTGAAGTCCCCCATGATTATTGCCGTTCCGTTTTTACACGCATCCCTTATCTGCTTGTTTATAGCCCTCCCTACCTCAACATTATTATTTGGGGGCCTATATACCACACCTACTAGTGTCTTTCTCCCTCTACTATTCCTCATCTCTACCCATAATGATTCCACGTTTTGTTCCTCAGAGCCTATGTCATCCCTCAGTACTACCCTGATATTATCTCTTATTAATAGCGCGACCCCACCACCTTTTCCTTCCTGTCTATTCTTCCTAAACGCCTGATACCCCTGGATATTCATCTCCCAGTCCTGGTCACCTTTCAGCCACGTTTCTGTAATGGCCACTAGATCGTACCCACTCGTGCTGATTTGCACCATCAACTCATTTACCTTGTTCCGAATGCTTCGTGCATTCAGGCAAAGTGTCCTTATTCCAGCTTTTATCTGGACCCGCTTTGATGAGTCGCGAACACCCTCTCCCTCTACTCCCTTATCTAAATTACCGCCTTCATTCACTTGCACCCTCTCCTCTACCATTAATTTTGTAATTCCCCTTACCCCTGCATCCTCCACCCCATCAATTAGTTCCTTGATCCTAGTCAACTCTTCTAGCTCCCCTCCCCCCAACCTATCTAGTTTAAATTCTCCCCAGTAACCTTAGCCAACCTACCGGCCAGGATATTGGTCCCCGTGTGATTCAAGTTCCACCCGTTTTTTGTATACAGATCACCCCTGCCCCTAAAGAGGTCCCAATGGTCCAGGAACCTGAATCCCTGCCCCCTGCACCAGTCCCTCAGCCACACATTCATCTTCCACCTCACTCCATTCCTGCCCTCACCTTCCCGTGGCACAGGCAGTAATCCTGAGATTACTACCTTTGCTTTCCTCTTTCTCAGCTGTCTCCCTAATTCCCTGTACTCCCTTTTCATGACCCCTTCTCCCTTCCTACCCACATCAGCGGTACCAATATGTACCGCTACCTCAGGCTCCTCTCCCTCCCACCTCAGGATTTCCGGGACGCGACTAGCGACATCCTGGATCCCGGCCCCAGGGAGGCAGACCACCATGCGAGAATCCCGCCTACCTCCGCAGAAACGCCTGTCTGTCCCCTTCACCATCGAGTCCCCGATTAATACCGCCTTCCTCCTCTTTTCCTTAACCCTCTGAGTTACAGGGCTGGACTCCACTGCGGAGACACGGCCACTGCTGCTTCCCCCAGGCGGGCTGTCCCCCCCAGCAGTACTCAAGCAGGAGTACTTGTTGTGCAGGGGCAAATCCACTGGGGTGCTCTCAACCACCCTAGCCTTACCCTTCCTGGCCATCACCCACTTGGCCTCCTCCCGTTGCCCTGGTGTGACCACCTGATGATAGCTCTTGTCTATCACCTCCTCATTCTCCCTCATCAGCCTAAGATCCTCGAGCTGCAGTTCCAGCTCCCTAACACGGTCCCTCAGGAACCGCAGCTCGACACACCCCTCACAGATGTGGATGTCCGGGAGGCCAGATGCCTCCAGGACCTCCCACATCCTACACTGGGAACAACACACTGGTTTCACACTCATACTGGACACTTTATGTCAAGTAAGACAGTGAAAAGTTAATAAGAGTGTAAGGAAACAAAAACTCACCCCTGCTCGTCCAAGCCCTGTGAGCCAAAGCCCTGACAGCTCACTCAACTTCCCACTCACTCTGCTGCCCGCTGTATACTTTGGTGCGCTTTTAAACCCTCCAAAAACTTCCCCAGGCCTCTCCTGGCCCGACTTCCGGTTTTGAAAAAAACCTCCGATTTTAAACCCAAAATTAACTGAAAAAATAAATAATTAATTAAAGTCAGAAAACCCACTCTCTTACCCTCAGCCTGCTCCTGGGAACAAATCCCTGATATTAACAACTGATATTAAACCCAAACAACTGATATTAAACCCAGAACAACTGAGATTAAACCCAGAAAGGGTGGTAGAGACAAAAACTCTTATATTTAAGAGGTACTTGAACATGCACTTCATTGATGTAATTGACAAGGCATCAGACCAAGAGCTAGAAAGTGGCATTAGGCTAGCTTTTTGTGGCTGGTACTGACATGATGGGCCAAATGGCCTCTTTGTGGCGTAAATTTCTTAATAAGATTCTATGATTAATCTGCCTATCCTGTTTTCTTCAGTAATCTGTGGTCATGTACTCCAAGGTCTATTCCTCCACATCTTCCTTTCTTACTATTCATTATGCATTTTTCATATACAGAAGATTCAATAATATGTGAAATATATTTTCATCATCCTATGACTGTTGTTCACAAGGTGACACTGGGATTAATTCGCAGTAAAGTATCCCATCACAAAACACAATATAAATGGACAATTCCAAATTTAATCTAATTTTCCTTTTTTGCCAGGTTCAACTGTAGAGGGCTTAATGGAAGGGAATTATCTGCAGATTATTTCTCTATCCGTTGTATTTCAGGGCAAGAAACACTCGGATGCTTAAAATGCAAAAGCCAGAGGCTGAAATTGTTGAGAGATCTTTTATAGCTGCAGTTTACAAGAGAGCCACAGGGTGGCAGCACTATTCTGGGTTAGATCACTGATACCCGCTTTTAAGGGAAGGAACAAAGTGGTCCACAAACTCCTGATTGAGAACTGCATCTGTAGGGTCATTTGAGCACTTGAAGAAATGGCTACACAAACCGGGTTATACATTCTATCACTTACTGTATGTGTATATAAACCAAATATCTGCTCCCACCTGATGTACATTTGTAAAATCCATATCTTGCTGTAGCATTGAGAGATTCAGAGAACACTTAGGGAAATGCTGCTGTCTTGTTTGTGTGACGGAAAATAATTCAACTAAAATGCTCCACCCGACCCCAAACCTGTATCTCTTCAATAATGTTATAGGAAACGTTGGGCAGTGTCCTTTTGTATCATATATTAAAATTTAATCATAGAATCCTTAGTGCAGAAGGAGGCCATTCGACCCATCGAGTCTGCACCGACCACAATCTCATCCAGGCCCCCAATGCATAAACCCCCTAATTAGTTCCCCTGACACTAAGGGACAATTTAGCATGGCCAATCCACCTAACTAATAAATTAGTTAAAGCAGTTAAAAGGATTAATTTGCTATCTCACTCTTCCAAAGTAGCATGAGTGCTAATTAAGTTGTTGACTTGTTTATGCTCTGAACAGGAGTTTAAAGAGACAAATTATCTTCTACTTAAATGATTTGCTATACTATAAACATGCGCTGAATTTTGTTTTTTGTATTTTTTTCAGACTTTGCCTCGAGGCAGTGATCCACTATAAAGAAATGTTGGCCAATATTTGGGACTGTCTTCCAAAGCATCTGCTTCTTAGCATTAATCAACGTGCCGGGAGCAGTAACACATCTGGATCATGAAATCTGCCAGAGCAATTCCAGCTTCAGTCATCATCGTGTGATTTAGCTATTCTTTGTTCTAGCAGTTGGGAATATTTGAGGGGCAGAGAAGCATGATTTTTGATTTTTATTGGTACCTGCATTTTTGCAGGCAAGTTAATATTTTGTTAAGTCTATTTTTCTTTTGAACATTAAATTAATAAGCTTGTATGTATGGGATTCGTAGATTGTTTTGAATAAATGAAGCAAAAAGGAAACTGGTTTTCTCTGAACATCTGTGAAATGTCCTCTCAGCTGTGGAGTGCCAAACGGTTCAGTACTGGAACCTCAACTATTTATAACCTATATCAATGACTTGAATAAAGGGAGCAAATGTATGGTTGCTAAATTTGCTGTTGACACCAAGATAGGGAGGAAATTAAATTGTGAGGAAGAGATAGAGTCTACAAAGAGACTTAAATAGGTTGTGAGTGGACAAAAAATAAAGAGATGGGAATATAAAGTGGGAAAATGTGAACTTGTCCATTTTAGCAGAAAGCATAGAAAAGCAGTATTATTTAAATGGAGAAAGATTATAATCCTCTGTCATAGAGGCGGATCTGGGTATCCTGGTACATGAAACACAAAAAGTTAGTCTTCAGGTACAGCAAGTAATTAGGAAGGCAAATAGAATTGTTGTCTATACTCTATTCCCCTTGTAATAAAATAAGGAAGTCTTGCTACAACTGTACAGGACATTGGTGAAACTGCAACTAGTGCGTACAGTTTTTGTCTCAATTGAGAAAGGATATAATTGCTTTAGAAGCACTTTGGAGAAGGTTCACATGACTGAAGAGGTTATATTATAAGTAAAGGTTGAAGAATTTGGGACTGTATCCATTGGAGTTTAAAAGGATGAAAAGTGACCTTATTGAAACATGGTCCTGAGGGGACTTGACACTTGAGTGGGTGGTGAGAGGATGTTTCCGTAGGTGAAAGCAACTAGAACTAGGGGACAGTTTAAAAATGAGTGTCTACTGAGATTGAGAAAATTATTTCTGAGGATTGTTGGTCTGTAAAATTCTGTTGCCCAGGAGGCTGATTCTTGATTGATCAGAGTCAAAGGATCTAGGGGGTAAATAGGAGAGTGGAATTGATGTCACATTTAGATCAGCCATGATCTTATCAAGTGGCAAAGCAGGATTGAGGGGCCAAATGGCCTCCTGCTAATTCGTAAGTTTGAATACAAAGCAATTCATATTGAACCCAGCCAGCTGATGTGGTTTTCCCATTCATTCAGCTCTTATGCCAAATAAATTAAGTGTTGCCTTCAAAACAGAAGGGAATGGAATCTCAGAAAATCTTTCTTTCATGGTTTATATCATTTCAGGATCATGTGAAGTAACATTCGCACCACACAAGTGCCAGGTAAATACCATCTCCGACAAGTCTAACGTGGTGGGTGAAAAGAAAAAGAAAAATCTAGGTCCTACAGTCAGAAATGGGAATTTATAATGGGAAACAAAGAAATGGCTGACCAATTAAATACTTTGGTTCTGTTTTCACAAAGGAGCACACCAGAAATGTTGGGGAACACGGAGGGAGGAATTGAAGGAAATCAGTATTAATAGAGAAATGGTGTTGGGGAAATTGATGGGATTGAAGGCCAATAAATCCCCAGGGCCTGATGATCTACATCCCAGAGTACTTAAAGAAGTGGCTCTAGAAAAAGTGGATGCATTGGTGGTCATCTTCCAAGATTCTATAGACTCTGGAACAGTTCCTACAGACTGGAGGGTAGCTAATGTAACCCTGCTATTTAAAAAGGGAGGTAGAGAAAACAGGGAACTATAGACCAGTAAGCCACATGTTGGTAGTGGGGGAAATGCTCAGAGTCCATTATAAACAATTTAATAGCAAAGCATTTGGAAAACAGTGACAGAATTGGACAGATTCGCATGGATTTGTGAAAGGGAAATCATGCTTGATAAATCGAATGGAATTCTTTGAAGATGTAACTAGTAGAGTTGATGAGGAGCCAGTGGGTGTGGTTTATTTGGACTTTCAGAAGGTTTTCGGTGAGGTCCCACAGAATTTAGTGTGTAAAGCTAATGCACATGGGGTTATGGGTAGTGTACTGAGGTGGATAGAAAACTGGTTGGCAGACAGGAAACAAAAGAGAAGGAATAAACAGGTATTTTTCCAAGTGGCAGGCAGTGAATAGTAGAGTACCACCATGTCTTCTTCAAGGGATGAAAGTCAACACTGAATCCCTCAACTCCCTGGATGACAAAAGAGGAAATGTGAAGCAGAAAAAGGGAGCACATGTCAGGTTGATAATAGAACAGACCCAGACTTAAAAATTCTGAAGGGCAGTGAAATCTGACAGAGGGGCAAAGAAACTGGCAATTAATATCAAGGGGAATCTGAAAGTCTTCTACATGCATATAAATAGTAAAGGGGTAGTAGGAGGTGCAGTTCTGATGAGGGACCAAAAAGGGATCTGTGCCTCAAGGCAGAGGGCATTACTGAGGTATTAAATGACTGGCAGCATCTTCTTCCTTGATAAAGACAGGTGCAACATAGTCATAAATTGAGCTACTCAATGGACTGATAAATTGAGAAAGGCTGGTTTTACCAGTCACATCCCCATCCTATGAACAAATTTTTTTTTACCTTCTATCCCAGTTTTTGCACTTGTGGTATTTCGCAACTCTGATCAACCCGCTGACAAAGTGCTTTGGACTTTGTTTCGTAAACCGTTCCTGCTTGCGGTTCTGGGACCCCTATTCTGTGCTCGGTGCTGCTGATTTGTTACGGTGTCCATTTAAAATAAGTCAGCATCAGGCAACATCCATGGCCAGTTATATGAGTAATGATTGATTCTCGTGTTGCTTCCTAGTCAGCTTGGCCTTATTTCTTCTCACTGTTTTGAGTAACATTTGAACATTTTGCCAATCATGGGTATGCAACGGAGTACTATGATCTGTCACATTTTTACATCCAGATGAAATGTCATTAAACAGTTCTGATTGTGTTGTCACAGTAAGAAGTCTCACAACACCAGGTTAAAGTCCAACAGGTTTATTTGGTAGCAAATCTTTGCTACCAAATAAACCTGTTGGACTTTAACCTGGTGTTGTGAGACTTCTTACTGTGTTCACCCCAGTCCAACGCCGGCATCTCCACATCATGTGTTGTCACAGACATACAAGGCTGTAATTTAAACAGTTTGATAAACATTTTTAATTTGGCAGCAGCTTTTCAATTACAGCAGATTGTGGTAGATCACATTCTTTGTTGATATGTACTGTAAGTGAAACAGTTTGGCATTGACGATATAATTGGTGCTGGATTTTTGTGCATGTATTTACTGTTTTCACACACTACATTAGTTGCAATTTGACATTGGTGGTATTAAAGAAAATATTCCCTGATGGTGTTTATATTTGCCCAAAATATGATTGATTACTAAACAAACATTATTTACATTCTAAACTCATTTCCTGGGAAAGGTTCATGGACAGTACGGTGGCACAGTGGTTAGCATTGCTGCATCACAGCACCAGGGATCCAGGTTGAATTCCAGCCTGGGTGACTGTGTGAAGCCTGCACGTTCTCCCCACGTGTGTGTGGATTTCCTCCGTGTGCTCCAGTTTCCTTCCACAGTTCAAAAATGTGCGATGGGGGATTAACGGGACAAGTATGTGGGGTTAAGGGAATAGGGCCTGGGTAAGATGCTCTGTTAGAGAGTCGGTGCAGACTCGATGGACCAAATGGCCGCCTCCTGCACTGTAGGGATTCTATGAAAGTATTGCAGGGTGTCCAGTAACTATATCAGTATGTGTACTACTGTGGAGAAAAGGGATAATGAAGGGAGTAGGATAAACTAAGTATTTGAAAGGGAATCTTTATCATCGTTACTGTTCGATTTCAGCTTTAAATAGAGGAATGATTTGTCAATTTTGTAGTTTTTGCTGATGCAAAGGAGAGGTGCACAATCATTTCTGCTCCACTTAATAGTCATAGAACAGATAAGGAACGTTATGTTCACTATGCAGAGTCACTGGGGAAGGAGGCAATTGTTCTGTTTTCACTTAATAAGGGAAGTCGTGAATCAAATAAATTGTTCCGTGGAGAGCTAAAACAGGTAAACATGGTGTACATGAACAACATAACTTTACACTTAATCAACAATTGAAACATAGAACAGATGTTTAATGTTATGAAATTTGAATGGGGCCTGACGATGGATGGGTAAACTAAAATGTTTTGTTATTCCTAACGCTACTTTCTAAGGATGCCAGGATTACTGACCACAACTATTTTTCAGATGAAGTCCTTCAAATTTCATCTTCTGTTTTACATCAAGAAAAGAACCTGGATCTCATTTTTGTTTTTAAAATACATTCTGAGAAAGGATCAGAATTGATGCTGCATAATGTGAGTGTTCTTTAAAATCAGTTCTATTTTTTTAAAAAAACCTGAGAAACATGATTATCCCACAGCTTGGAATCCTCAAATTAATACTTTCACTGAAAAAGTGGTAACATGTAGAAAGTTGCATGGGATGGCAATAATGTATGGCCACCCAACCAACTCGATTCTTTTGAGTGCCATTGATTTCTGAAGGACAAGTTTGCTAGTGAGTGATCCATCCATTCTTAAAAGGATTTCAAAAATCAATAATCTAAAAGTAAATTGACAGAAAAGAGCAAGGTAGACCTTCCAACAAGTTGCATTTTTTTTTTAACCTGGCCTGTCTGCAATGTTAGAAGAGGAGGTTGGAAACAGTTTGCTGCGCACTCAAACTAAATACGAGGCAGTCGAGAACAGTTTTGAGAACGGTGCTTTACTTCTGCTGTCCTCAATATAAGCGCACGTCTGTATATATCTGTCACCCTTTACCAAAATTTGTTGTTCCAGATATGTCAAAGTTGATAAAAGCTACTGATGATCATCAATAAGGGGATATTGGACAGGTTTTGAAATGAATTACCTACAATTAATGAAAGCCTCAGTTTTGATATTAATTTGAAGAAAATTATTTTTTATACATGACCTAATAATAGAAATTAATGCAATAATGCTCATCTTTCCTAAGACGTTTTGCCAGTAATTTGGTAAGTCGGACGTCAAAATGCTTCGATGGCAACAAAGTGGTCTTTCCGAACCAGGCATTAAAATATATATATTTTGGTCGACACAGTTAATTAGTCGGGGGTATTGTGTCTGTGAATGTTCAACAGTCTCTTTTATTTCTAAGCTTTGAGCAGCACCAAACCAAAAACAGAGATGCATGTTTATCACTTACTCGGGTTGTTTAAATCATTCTTAATAAGCAGTTCTGAAGGGTTTTCACCATTAGACATGCTACACCTTGATGGTCAGTCCTTGAAGATATTTGACCAAAGTAAATCCTGTGTAATTATTTCCGTTTCTTGGCTAATAAATTAGGTGCCGAAACCTTCACCCTGCCAGGTATGTTTCTTGACAAGTCAGTATCCTAAAGATAGGAAAAAAATGCATTAAGTCTACAGTATCACCATAAAACTCAATTCCTTTTCCAAAATTTCTGATGGATTCTGTGGTGATCAGGAGAACATATCCTCATACCTGATCTTGAAATTAAATTCAAAGTGAGCTTTTAATTGCTTCTACTGCCTCTTATCAGCTGCAGCAGTTACACATTTGGTTTAAGATTAGAATATTTTGGGACTGTAGCTTTAAATTAATAAGGAAGTCATGTGACCTTGAGTCTACCGGGTTTGATTGTTAGAGATCAAAGGTAGATTCACTGTCTTACTGTGAAGGTGGTACAAGTTATTTATGCTTGGAGCCAATGGCCAAAGTCCCAGAATATACCATGAGTAGATATCGAGTCTCCCAAAGTCCCAGAAAAGTGTTTTAGGTATCTGGCTGTAAACAGATGTGGTTTGAACTATCCATTTATTTCTACAATAAAAGGAAGTTGGGATCATAGAAAACTCATTAGCTTTATGTCTAAATAGAAATACTAATTTCTTTCCCCACTGTCATGGGGAAGAGTATAGAGCAAGCCATTGGATCAGGTTACAGGCCTCCCTACAAATCAATGAGCGTTACAGCAGTTTTGTCCTGTGTGGCCAGCATAGAAAAAAGGCTACTTTGCAAACCTCCATGGCCAGATGCAGGAGACTAAGAGATACATTCTGCAACCTTCCATGGATCTTGGGAGACTTGTTCTGGCATGACCAGGAGGAAGAAGAATCACCAGAATAGTCTTTACTGCTGGCTGTAGATTTAAGAAACTCTCCAAAAACTGAATGAAGTGCCTGGAGACAATCGTTCAAAGTCATTACTCGGCGAAATGGGGACGTGAGAACTCATTGGAAGCTGGGATCCACAATTGTGGGTTGTTTGCTAAAAGAACTGTAATTCTGTGGAGAGTGCGATGATGCACTCAAAAGGAAAATAGTGTTTAGTCAATGTTATTAGTCATATGTTACAGTAAAAGTTTTAAAATGTGAAATCTTGTTGGGTCATATTGATTTCAAATTTCTATTTATCAGTCTCTATAGAGATCTTAACACAAAAGAAACACATACAGCTATGGACTTGACAGATAAACACTTTAGTATGGTAGTTGAAATATACAGGTTTTCAAGATAACTGACAATCTCTATTTTTTGTTAAACAATGAAGTAATGAATACTGAAATGAAATATTTCATCAAGTATTAAAACAAAAACATGAGATAGGAGTAGCAGTAGGCCATTTGGTCCATCGAGTCTGCTCTGCCAGTCAGTACGATCATGGCTGAGGATCACCTTCTTGTATCCCTCAATTCCCTGAAACACCAAATATCTGTCTATCCCAACCTTAAATATACTAAACAATGGAGCATTTACAACCATTTGGAGCACAGAATTCCAAAGATTCATGACCCTTTGAGTCAAGAAATTTCTCCTCCTCCTCATTTGTCCCCTTATCCTAAGACTGCGCATCCTGCACCTCGTGTTTTAGATTTGCCAGCCAGCAGAAGCAACCTTTCAGCATTTACCCTATCAAACATCTTCAGACTTTTGTATGTTTCAATGAGATCACCTTTAATTCCAGAAAATATAGGCCCAATTTACGTATCCTCTCATCATAGGCCAACCCTCTTATTCCAGGGATCAACCTAGTGAACCTTCACTGTGCTGCCTCCAATATCCTTAAAAATTGAGACCAAAACTCTCTCAGTATTTCAGGTATGATCTCACCATAGCCCTGTACAATTAGAGCAAGACTTTTTTATTCTTCTACTCTAACCCTTTTGCAATAAAGGCCAATGTGACATTTTCCTTCCTAATTACCTGTATGCTAAATTTGTGTTCCTTGTACAAGCACTGCCAAGTCTCTCAACACATCTAAATAGAGCTCGTAGTCCATTAACAAAGCAGTATGAGCTTTTGGCATTATCCTACATTAAATTACTATCATAGTCTATAGGCAAGTGCTCACCATATATTCAAAGTTAATTTAATATACATTTCCTTAAAATAACACATTATCCTGCACATTTTTTGTGTTATAACATGCAGACCGTATTAATTTTATAGATACCTAATGATCTGTAATTTGAGTGATGTAACATGAATCTTCAGGTCAGTGGCAATGCTGTATGTATTGCTGCTGCCTGCAACTTTTTCCCCCTCCCCATCAGAAAAGGCTTAGACCAGGTTTAATCTGTCTAAATTTCCTTCATTAATATCAACATAAGTCGCACTGATCTGTTTCCGAGTCTCTCACTCTAACTCAGAGTCAGAGACATTCCTACAGGGTCCCGAGCAGCAGGGAATTGAAGTTTAAAACTTCCCAGGCAATTCCCACATAGGTCCACATGTCAAGACTGCCACAGGATCCTGACGTGAATCTTCCATCATATGTATGGTCTCCAATAATCAGGAGACTGAATAATTTGGGCCACTACTTATCTAGAAACTGCCTCATGAACCACGTTAACAACTTTCCCTCATATAATGTTCATGAATTGTTATGAAAGGAGAAAAAATAGACATTTTACATACAACTGTAGTGATCTAGAAGCTTTCACAGAAACTGTGGCTCAAAAGTTACATCTGTTATACTTATAAATATATAATACTTCCTACAAAATTCTTTTGTTTGATACCACATCTGAAGAGGATAAAGTTCTACTGTGCAAAAATAATTAAAATATATTTACCTTCACGCTACGTAATAAATCTTTTTCCCGCTGCGTAGCTTCTTTAGAATGCATGAAGGTGTGCAAGGCTGTTTTAGCCGCTAAAAGGCAAAAAACAAAAACCATTTCACAAGGCCAATTTGAAACAAAATTGTGAAGAAGATAGTGGGTCAAATATTTTACATACCCTTTCCTTTCTTCTGTGTGCCCGGAGTGAGTTTCACCTTGTACCTAAAATAAAACATTACAAATAAGTGGTTTGATTCATTTGTGTGTCAAATATACTTGTCTCTGTTCAGTAACTTATAGTATTCGCACTACAGCAAAAAAATTTATAAAACAAGACACATCTGCACTAAAATAGCAAAAAAATGCAATGACTGCATTCATGTGTGAAAATACCCACTTTGATTCACACCACGTGATGTCAAGAATGGCTGATGGCACTGGAGACTGTAAAGGATATGGGCCCGGCAACATTGTGGCAATGGCACTGAAGACTTGTGCTCCAAAACTAACTGTACACCTAGCCAAGGTGTTCCAGGACAGCTACAACACTGACATCTATTTAGCAATGTGAAAAATTACTACTCTAAACTACTCTATCATGAATGACTGTATAGGGAGTAATGTTGGCCAAGTCGTCAGAAGACTCTCCCCACTGTTTGGAAAAAAAAACCCTTTGATAAAAGCGTCATTTTAATGAAGACACATCCTACCATGCTGGGATACCTCAGTAATATACCGAATTGTCAGCCTAGATTATGCACTCGCTGAAATGGGGCTTGAAGCAACAATTCTCTCACACGGGTGGGAACGAATAAATGAGTGAACTGTAAAAGTTAATTTGATTAATTACAGGTTCGGTATCCCAGCACCCCTGGGACCATGACCGTGCCAGAGTTTGGATTTTGAAACCAATTCCTTCACACTGGCTGTCTCTGTAGCACACACTGTACTAATCACTTAAAAATAACAAGGTTGTAAATCACAGGACAGAGTTCTTGAATGCCACAAGTCTTTGTAACGATAATGGGCAGGAGCATTGAAAATTTTAAAGTTTGATTGGGCAAATTTTCAAAAATGTATTATTCTTACAATGGAGTGATTCTTGCAGAAAAAGAGCATTCACTTGGACTGCAATAATGGGGACAGAGAGAAACAGTTGATTTCTGATCCTTCCAACTGAAAGCGGCTGGGAATGTTACTATCCAAATGTTCCTGCTGTGGAACAGGCACCTTTGTGTCCAGAGAGTAGAGAAGATCATGGGCGGGAAGCAGGTCTTCAAAATGCTGCAATGGACTCAATCCTGTGAGCGCACAACTCTCATCGCTTCCATCCTCTGGGATCGGCTCAAGAATGGCCTTTTCATTCCCATGCTTACTCTGTTCCGGGAGCAGAATCTAAGGGGAAAACATTTGGTTTCTGGACAATCCCCTGTCTTCGGACAAACAAATTTGATACATTGCACCTGTACTCACTTATATGTTTCTATTTCTTCCTGCCAACTCTGGCCATTTGAACCTTAAACAACTTAAGTAAATTATTGGCAACTGTTTGTAATAAAACTTACTTATAGTTAGTCATGGCAGTGTATGGAGCACAGAAAGGTACAGCGAACAGCAACACATCTTCTGGGTGAGGCTGACCAGTTAGTGAGTTCAGCAACTTCTCACCCTCCTAAAGTAAAACAAAGATTTATTAAACTTAATTGCTTCAATAGTCAATCATACGTTTTCAAAATACACTCTTGTTCTACTTAAATGCAATTACAATAAAGCAATTTTCTTCATCTACTGTAAGATGAAGATGAAAATAAAAAATAGCTATTTTTATTTGTAATTCTGGAAGAAGCTTACTGACAGCAAAATCAAGAACATTTGTGATTATTTGTAGTGAAATCACATCCAAAAAGAGGAAATCTTGCCTTCAATTTTTGGCCTCTTTTGCCTCCATGCCTTAATTTCGGCCCCATCTCTGTAACCTTCGTCAATCCTACAACCCTTCAAGATCTCTAGGTTTCTCCAACTTTGATCCCTTGCACATCCTCGCACCCTTTCCCCCAGCACAGCTAGCCTTTCCTTCAGCCGTCCAGAAGAGTCACTCATTCCTTCCCTAAATCATTCTGCCTCTCAACTTCTCTTTCCTCCTTAAAACCTACTGCTTTACCCATGATTTCTGTTACTCTGCCGATTGTCTCCTTCATGGGGTCAACTTGCTTCTGCAAAATACCTTGGTGTGTTATATTGCTTTACAAGCGTTATATAAAATATGCATATTATCACTGTTACCCTCATTTCTTGCATTGAATGCAGTGAATTGGAGAAAATAAGTACTTATTTTATTAGCGCTCAGTATGACTTCAGAATTTGTAGGAAGTTTTCTAGGTGTTTGTTGCAGGAATAATAAAGATGTAACACATAATTAGTCCACCTGGGAGCAAGTTTCTCGAAAGTTTTCAAATAAATCTCCTAACTGCAGAGGATTCAGAAGGGAAAAGTAAATCATAGTGAGGGGAGACAGAGCAAGTGAACGGAAAGTGTTTGAGGTGTTTCCCCCGCCCCTAGTGCCCATTCTTTGAATTTGACCTTTGACAGTGGGTGTCAATGGGTTCTGAGAACATTAAGTACATCACATTCAAGCCACATGGTGATCAGGAATGGGAACCTTGACTAATTATTCTCATCCACAAAGCTAAAACCCTGAGAGGTCCCCTGACTGTATCACCCCAACATTCAAGTTGAGGTCTGGTAACACAAAATAATTGTAGTAACTGTATATTTTAACATTTAGTAACAATTTAGAACATTTATATCGCTATAATTCAACTAAAATTATTTTTGTTTCCCAATTTTTTTCTATATTGTATTTTTAAAAAACTTATTTTCTCTTTTTGTTAACATATCAATGTTTCAGATATTTAATTCTTTAAAGTCTCTTTATAGCTTTTAAACTCCCAGCCAGACCATTTCAGAGGTTGCAGCAACTTTAGAAAAGACTAACTGGCTGAATACTCTACAAAAGCCAATTTTGAATTAAAAGACTTGTTTAGTTGTGGATCAGATCAGAGCGAATGATGTACATTTACACATCAAAACAGCGAATTTATTCCTGGATTAATATATTGCTGTCAAAACGGAAATGGCCTATTTGGCCCAACCAGTAATGGTTTATTCTCCACACAAGCAATCAGGCTAAACCCACGTGCTTGCCACTTTTTCGACCTTTATCAATATCCTCATCCAATTTATTTTGGCCCTCAGAATTATTTACTATATTTTTTGTTTTAATTCTGTATGCAAAAGTGGACACCACTCTTTCTAATTGCTGCTGTACGCCAAACAGAATGAGTCCTGGAACATGGCCACTATTGCCTACCTCCAACCATCTGAGCAACCGCTCTTGACTCATATTGTTTCCCCCTGGATCAATAATCCTTAATCCTACTTTCCCCCTTTATCTAATGCCATGCTCCTGAATCTTCTTCAGTAACTGCTACCTTGTCCATGGCTTTCTAAAATATACACCACATTCACTGCATGTCCCTTAACTACCATTGTCCATCATTTTGCAAAAGAGGTTTATCAGTTTGACAAGCACAGCTTTCTGATATCCATGCTAGCTGCTTATAATTATTTTATTCTCATCTAGATATTTAGTAATTTCATCTTTAATTAAATATGTCAATTTTTCCCCACAGTAAGGAGTCTAACAACACCAGGTTAAAGTCCAACAGGTTTATTTGGTAGCAAACGCCACTAGCTTTCGGAGCGAAAAATAATTTTTCCCCACCACAGGGTGTTAACGTAATTGCCCTTTTAGCTTATTATGTTAGCCATTCTTTAGTTCCACCTACACTGTCGATAGAATCTATTCTCAACTCACTCCCATGTTGTGTTTTTTGCTCAAATGCCCTGGCAGCTGATAAGGGGAGGCAGTTAACAAATACTGAAAATTATATCGAAGAGTTTGCTTATTAATAACCAACCAACCTCAGCTGCCTGCAGATCTTGCTCAGGTTCTTCCTGGTCCTAAATGTTAACAAAATAACACAAATTAACAAAATAATAATGAAATTCTCAATGAAGTATATTGTGCCACTTTTGTTAGCTGATTGAATCAATGGGGGCGATCTTGAGCCCACACTCTCCGTTTGTGGGATCGGCAGTGGGGGTTAAAGATCCGGCGAAACCCAGACCTTACGAATCTCGCAGGCGTGATTGCGATGTCTGATTTTCGCCTGCTGGCCCTCACCGGCAACCATAATGGGCAAAAACCTGATTTACATTTATTTGAATAAATTTGAATATTATTCACCCCCCCTTGCCAGACCTTTCCCCTTCACTAAATTTTCATAACAGATTTACCCAGACAGGAACCTGTTGGATCCCTCCAGGGGTGCAAAGATGGATATAGTCCCTGGGGGAGAGGGATATGGCCTAGCACTGCACCCATTCAAGGGCAGGCCCGAGTGGGAGCCTCTCCTGGGAGGGTGTGGGTTGCACATGTATGTGTGGTGGAGAGTGGGAAGGAAGAGAGCGTTCAAATGGAGAGAGGAAATGCCAGCAACAACTGCTGGGATGGGGAGGGGGAGGAGGGAGGGAGAATTAGAGGGAGATGTCAGTGATTACTGTTGGGAGGAAGGAGTGGGGGGGCTGAGAGTGGGAGCTGTCAATGATTACTATTGGGGGGTGGGGTTGAAGAGGGGGGATGCCAATGATTACTGCTGGGGAGGGGGGGAGGGGGAGGAGGAAGGGGGTGTTGAGATTTGCCAGCACTAATGGGGGGGGGTGAGAGGGGAGAGAGATGCCGGCGTTGAATGGGAAAGGTGGAGAAAGAGAGATGCTGGTAGTCATCACTGGGGAAGCCCCGAGACATCCGTGGTGGGGGAAGGAGAGCGTTATTTCTGTTACTTCTTGGTCTGATTGGGGTGCTCCGATCTCTGTGCAGCCAGCTTTACTGGCATGTTTAGGCCCCACCCTTCAAAATGATAACGTGAAACACACCCCCCTGCTTGTGACAAAATCCCATAAGATCTGGCAAGAAAACCTGCCCGTTCCTCTGGAGAAGAACATGCCGGTTTTCAGTCATATCCTGACACTACGCCATTTTTTTGGGAAGATTCAGTCCAATGTTTTTCATAGCATCAATGCTTAAAAATGTGCTTCAATGTCTTACTTCTTGGTGATCTTCGAGAGCAGTTCCTTCTATCGTAACGTCTGCTACATGATGTGTCACAAGTTCAAGATCTTGTCCTTTGCTTTCAACAACACTCGCTGTGATCGAAGACGGCTGCTTAACCTGCTGTTTTTTAACAGGTTGTTTAACTTTGCCCTTTTTTCCTTTCTTAACCTTTTCCTCTTTGCTTGGACCTGCTGACTGGATTCGGGTATTATAAATTAAAATCCAATCAACTAAAGCATTTTAAAATATAATCTGTTTAATGCAAACTTATCCTTACCCCAAGTAATTTCATCATTAATTCACGATCCTCTTCATCTTGATCTTTATATTTTTCTTTAATTTTCTTCAGTTTAGCCTGATTATTGCAAAGCAGAAGACAATACTTTTAGAGGCAGCAGTTGTGTCTGAAGCTAAGCAGCAATATTTTCCCTTGACTGAAATGCAAGTTCACTGCAGTGTCAGTCACTCACCTCAGTGCAAATTCTTAATGACAAAGAAAGGTTGGTGGCAATTTTCACCTGATTATCAAAACATTTAACAGTCCTTTCTGATTTATACTTTTTAAGGGTGTTCATAAAGATTAGATAATGGAACTCTCCCCGTTACAAGGCATCCAGTGTAATATCACCCACCAGGCCTGATTCATCACAGCCAAATTCCGATTAAAACTCCCTTTACTCTTCACCATCAATATGCTTCAATCTCAACACAAGAACACTTTTTAAAAACAAATTCTCCAAACCCCAGCCTGTGGCCTCTCAGCGTCAAAATGAGTGTCAAAGTAAGGAAGCACGTTGGGCTTCTGTCCACTAAGAACTGGACTGATCAGCCAAATACATCTCACATAGGACCCAACAGTCGGCAGAGTGAAGATGCTGTCATCCAATTAGGCTGCATTAGATCTGAACTCATGTGGCAGAAGTGATGAAGTGAAAGTGACCTAAACCACAGCCACTCACTTTCTCTGTATCCATAGTTTTTCTTTCAGACAGGGACTAAGGAAACTAGGACCTTTTTTTGCCAAATGCTAATCTCTGAGACACTTATTTTTAATTCATTCATGGGACATTGGTGTCGCTGGCTGGCCAGCATTTATTGCCCGTTCCTAGCTGCCCTTGAAAAGGTGGTGGTGAGCTGCCTTCTTGAATCACTGCAGTCCAAGTGTTGTGGGTTGACCCACAATGCCATTAGGGAGGGAATTCCAGGATTTTGACCCAGCGACTGCGAAGGGACGGCGATATATTCCCAAGTCAGGATGGTGAGTGACTTGGAGGGGAACTTGCAGGTGGTGGTGACTCCATGTAACAGCATTCACCCTGAAAATCTTCCAAAACAGTCAACAACCATCACAGCTACAGGATCACACAGCTTAAAACCAAACATTAAAAATAAAGCATGAATAAAGAACCAGGCAACAAAAAGCAATGAGCTGGAGAACAGCAGCACCAATGCAAGACAATTAAGCAAATGGATAGCCTCTGTGTTCAGAATTTATGAAACGTGAATTAAAAGTAAACAGGAAAGTTAAAAAGGATGCCCAAATCCAGAATGGAGATCTGTCCTTGAAAGTCATTCATGACCCTACTTGGGCCCAAATGACTAAACCTAGGGTTGTGGAGTTGTGTGGATTGTGGAACAGACCAAATCATATTAATACAGTAGAAATGAATTGTTGATAAAGGATGAAGCTAAAACAGGTTTCAGACAAGAGAAATATCCCTTTTAAATGTTTTCAATTATCCCAATGAAGTTTTTGATGGGTGCTTTTTAGTGGGAAGGCAGTGGCGCTGTGGTATTGTCGCTGGATTAATAATCCAGAGATCCATGGTAATGTTCCGAGGACCCAAGTTCGAATCCCACCACGGCAGATGGCGGGATTTGAATAAAATTCAAATTCAATAAAAATAAATCAGTAACTAAAAGTGGAATTAAAAGATGACCATGAAGCCATTGTCGAAAAAATCCATCTAGTTCACTAATGTTCTTCAGGGAAGGAAATTAATCTTTACGTGGTCTGGCCTACACGCGACTCCACACCCATAGCAGTGTGGTTGTCTCTTAAAAGAAATTCGGGATGGGCAAGCTGCGCCATTGCCCGGGAGAATTAATTTTTTTTTAAAATCACACTGAGGCTCTGCATTTAGGAAAGTCTTACATTTAGAACTGCATGCTTTAAGCTGCAAAAATAAAATTATATATTCAGTCAATTTATGTTGCTAAAAATAGTACCAAATCAAAACAAGATTTCAAATATGTTATAAAAGAAAAATAGACAGGATTTACAGCAATATCTAAAAATAGAAGTGCAGACCATTCCTATCTTCGATGATGCTGATTGGCCTGCTGTTGCATTTTGACATTTTTCTTTTTCTATTTGAGATTTCTAGCATTTGCAGTTTGATTTAATATCTCCAGCACAAGTATTGGATGATTCTTATACTATTGAATAATTCTGACAGCATATAACAAACCCCATTTAGTGGGTAATAATTTAGAATTTAAGACAGAACACATGACCATCTCCTCTCATTACTTTTTGTCCTCTTTTCAAAGGCTGCTGCGAAGGAGAAGGTTTTTTAGCATCCTGCTCTTCGACAGATGGTGTTTTCTGGTCTTCAGATTGACTTGTTAGTTCTGAGTCTTCAGATTCGGGCTTTCTCCTTTTCTTCATTTCTCTGAAACACATAAAAAGAAACACGGAGTAGAACAAACTCAAGTATTACAAACATAGGAGCTGCTAATTCAACATCAGCGAGTCTCACTTTTTAAACCTGTCACTAAACATTTTGCTTAATCTGGGCAACAATTCCAACATTTATTTTGGTCCATTTTTCAATTCCTACTAAATAAATGCAGTTTCCATGCCGACTGAAGATAGAGGGGAGCAAAATCATTAAATCTTCAGGATACAAAGAAACTCCCATATCCTACTTCCCAAGGAATGCACTCCTTATGAATGAAGACAATTAGATAACACATGGCTGAAGTAATCAGCATGATCAACCAAATCTGTGAAGCAAAGGTTCACTTAATTCAACAGAATTTTTTTGTGAAAACACAAAGTAGTTACAAGCTACGGAACCCTATCACCAAGCCATCATCACAACAATTCCAAAAACATGCATGTTCTTTCAGTGACCAGTACAGGAGTACAGTACCAAATAATAGCTTGCTTATTTTATAATACTTCTAAATGATACTCACTTCCTCTCTTTGGCGGTTAGGTGTTTCCGACTTTGTGTTTTCCCATCAACCTGCAGAAAGGTACAAACTTCTACACTTATATCATTGGATTCACTAAGTTCACAACTAATGTTTTGAAGCTCTACAATATTACGAATGTAGCATAACATAGGAGAGAGACATTACAAAAACGTCATTACCTTGGCAAGTATGAAGCAGAAAACAGTTTTAATCTCAATTCTAACTGAAACTCATGAGAGTCTGAGAAAAATGCTATAATTTCTCCATTGTTAAAATATTAATTATAGTTCTTCCTCATTCCTTTCTCCTGCCCAAGTACCCTCGTCTATAAAAATGGTATACAACAAGTCACAAGTTTCACTGGCACATATATTATTCAGCAAAATTAACAGATTCTAAGCAGACTCACCCAAGGGAAAGTACAGAACAAGGCAGCTGAAATGTTGGATGTGTATACAATAACATGGTGATAAAATTATCCTACACCCTACAGAGTTCACACTGAGGTAATGGAGCATGCAGTGGGATTGCAAAATTGTCTTTGCGTGTTGGAGGCCAACATTTGAATCCAGCCCAGGTTGGAAGTCTCATGTTGGAACAAGGCAAAAGGAGCTCTATGCTATACCTTTAGATATGTTTTATGACCTAAAAATCCATGTTCCTGAAATTGAAAACGTACTAAATTCTATGGCATAGGTATTTTTCTACTTCATGAGAGGAAATCATCCAAAATACAAGTTTGGGAGTGGGAATCCATGCTTTCAAAAATCAATGTTTTGCTGGTTTCTTTATTTTCAGTACCTGGAAAATTTAGAAGTTTTTTTTAAAAGACTGCACATTTGTGCTGTTGCACAATGTGCTTAAAACACGTTTCAAGTTTTGCTTTTAATTTTTGGGATAATTAAAATGAGGAACAGGACACTTCATTTTTGGCACATCTGTCAGAAAAGACTCTCAAAGAAAGGCGAGATGAATAACAAAGTAACTGGTGTCCTAAAAATTTGAGATAACCACATGCCCAGAACTAAAGTAAAAAAACATTTTAATTCTGTTTATCGTATTACCATTTTTGAGATCTATCTGAAGGAAACTACCAATTTAATACCAATTTTCACACAGGTATTAAGCCTGAAACTAAATTTGTTTAAGAACCTTATCAAATCTGGATCCAGGAGATAAAAGGAAGCATTCTAACTCACTGCAACACTCAAACACAGTAAAATATGATTTTAACAAATACTTTACTAACATTTATGCATCTTCCCAACCCGCCAGGAGTATATATAAAAGTTAAACTAAAGTATTTTACCCAAACTTCTTCAATTGGCTCATCTTTAAAAGATGGAAAATACATCTGCAAAGGTCTGTTGAAAAATAAGATTTAAAACAGTAGTTAAATAATCAGATTTACTTTATCACTATGACACTTTCATAGCCCCATAATGGCTGGTTTATATAAAATATACTTGGATAATTTACATTTTGAAAGTCAAAAGAACTTTTAGCTGACTGACATCTTGAAAAGTAGATTGCATGAAATGCGAATTTTGTGTTTTCCCACTTGCAAAGGAGCCCCGTTGTGACAATACATACTCAAACTGCCTCAATGGACCATCTCTCAGTGGCAGAACAATGCACCAGCCAGAACAGCTAACAAGTTATTTTGTATTCTATAAATTGGCATTTTTAAAATTGGTGATTTTGTTTGTGCATATCACAGCTGAATTGTTCCTTTAATAAAAAATCCAAAATATTCTACAGGGGAGGAGTAGCAGAATGACCCAAACAGAAACAACATCAAACCCTAAACAGAAACAAGGATATAAGTTAAGGGAAATGACCTTAGACATTGTTGAAGAGTAGATTTTGATGGTAGATGAGATGTTTTTAAAAAACAAGAATTCTAGAGCGGAGCCAACAATATTATAGGGTTCAGTAATGTAATATCTGAAAATTCTTCCATCAAAGGGTGATTTGACCCATAATCCCAAACTTTGCAATTGTGTCGTCGTTGTTACTTCTTGCTTTTTTATATTTGGGACATGGGCGTCGTTGGCTGGCCAGCATTTATTGCTCATCACTAGTTGACCTTGAGAAGGTGGTGGTGAGCTGCCTTCTTAAACCGCTGCAGTCCACGTGTGTGGGGTGACACACAATGCCGTTAGGGAGGGAATTCTAGGATTTTAACCCCAGTGACTGAAGGAATGGCGATATATTTCCAAGGTGAGTGGCTTGGAGGGGAACTTGCAGATATGGCATTCCCATATATCTGTTGCCCATGTCCTTCTAGGTGGAAGTGGTCGTGAGTTTGGAAGGTGCTGTCTATGGCTGTTTGATGAATTTCTGCAGTGCATCTTGTAGGTAGTACACACTGCTGCTACTGAGCATCGGTGGTGGATGGAGCAGATGTTTGTGGCTGTGGTGCCAGTCAAGCGGGCTGCTTTATCCTGGATGGTGTCAAGCTTCCTGTGTGTTGTTGGAGCTGCATCCATCCAAGCAAGCAAGCAAGCGAGTATTCCATCACACTCCTGATTTGTGCCTTGTAGATGGTGGACAGGTTTTGGGGAGTCAGGAGGCGAGTTACTCACTGCAGTATTCCTAGCCGCTGACCTGCTCTTGTAGCCACTGTGTTTATGTGGTGAGTCCAGTTGAGTTTTTCGACAATGGTAAGCCTAAGGACCTTGACAGTGGGGGATTCAGTGATGGTAACACCATTGAATGTCAAGGAGTGGTGGTTAGATTGTCTCTTATTGGTGACGGTCATTGCCTGGCATTTGTGTGGTGTGAATATTACTTGCCATTTGTCAGCCCAAGCCAGGATATTGTCCAGATCTTATTGGATTTGAACATGGACTGCTTCAGAATCGGAGGGGTTGTGAATGGTGCTGAACATTGTGCAATCATCAGCGAACATCCCCACTTCTGACTTTATGAGGGAGGGAAGGTCATTGATGAAGCAGCTGAACATTGTTGGGCCTAGGACACTACCCTAGGGGATACCTGCAGAGATGTCCTGGAGCTGAGATGACAGACTCCCACAATCATAACGGCATGGGCGGCACGGTAGCACAGTGGTTAGCACTGCTGCTTCACAGCTCCAGGGACCTGGGTTCGATTCCCGGCTCGAGTCGCTGTCTGTGTGGAGTTTGCACATTCTCTTCGGGTCTGCGTGGGTTTCCTCCGGGTGCTCCGGTTTCCTCCCACAGCCCAAAGATGTGCGGGTTAGGTTGATTGGCCATGCTAAAATTGCCCTTAGTGTCCTGGGATGCGTAGGTTAGAGGGATTAGTGGGTAAATATGTAGGGATATGGGGGTAGGGCCTGGATGGGATTGTGGTCGGTGCAGACTCGATGGGCCGAATGGCCTCTCTCTGTGCTGTAGGGTTTCTAAGATTCTAAGATAACCATCTTCTTCTGTGCCAGGTATGACTCCAACCAGCAGAGAGTTTGCCTCTGATACCCATTGATTACAGTTTTGCTAGGGCTCCTTGATGCCACACTTGTTCAAATGTGGCCTTGGTGTCAAGGGCTGTCACTCTCACCTCACCTCTGGAATTCAGATTTTTTGTCCACGGTTGAACCAAGACCAGGAGCTGAGAGACCCTGGCAAAACCCAAACTGGGCATCACTAAGCAGGTTATTGCTGAGGAGGTGCTGCTTGATAGCACTGTTGATGATCTCTTACATCACTCTACTGATGATCGAGAGTAGACCGATTGGCTGGATTGGATTTGTCCTGTTTTTGTGTATAGGACATACCTGGGCAATTTTCTACATTGTCAAGTAGATGCCAGTGTTGTATCTGTACTCAAAGAGATTGGCTAGGGGAGCGGCAGGTTCTAGAGCACAAGTCTTCAGTACTATTGCCGTAATGTTATCAGGGCCCATTGCCTTTGCAGTATCCAGTACCTCCAACCATTTCTTGATATCACCGTGGAGTGAATTGAATGGGCTGCAGACTGGCATCTGAGATGCTGGGGACCACTGGAGGAGGTCGAGATGGATCATCCACTCGGCACTTCTGGCTGAAGATTGCTGCAAGTGCTTCAGCCTTATCGTTTGCACTGATGTGCTGGGCTAGTGGTTTATTTTCAAAACTACTGTTTCAAATTGGTATGATGAGATATTTCGCACAGACCTCCCATTATGTGACATGACTTTATTTCTGTGGCATCATGAACTCTACTGAGGGCAGAACTCACAATTCCTGATGCCATGAGCTCACACAAGGAAATAATTTACACAAAATATTGGTTCCTGCTACTTACAGCTAACATGTTGGACAAATGTCTAGTTGGGATTCTAGGTGGCAATTGTGTTTCTAACTCGTAAATAAAAAAGGTTAGGTGCTGTCAGGAATGTGATCTCAAACATCATTTGCACAGAGTGGAGATGCGTACATAACCTTCTTGTTCATTCATTGCTATAATTACAAGAAAAATGCGCAGTACCCAAGCATGTTTTGTTGGTCGAGTGCCCTTTTCTTCTCGATTACTAGATGTTGGTACATTTGTTAACTAAAATGCACATCTGAAGTATACTGTGTGACCGTGCAAGGCATTTTCTACCAAAATTAGTGAATTGGCTGGAACAGTATCACCATGCCACATCTGTAACTAATCAGCAATTGCTGAAGAATAACATTATTCTAACCAGCAGTTCATCAAAAACAGAATTAAATTAACAAGTGCCTTTAAATCCAACACAGATGATGGTGCAATTTACTTGAATAAAAGTATGCTTTAAATATCGGGCCATTTTACCAGTGGGATGATAGATAGCAATTATTTATAGCAAAAACAAAACCAACTCTACTAGATATATTGAAAGGTGCAAGCGTGCCAAGAGAGATCTGGTTCATGAATGGGTCAGCCCTGGCTCAGTTTGCCATACAGTCACCTCTAAGCTTGCAGGTTGTGGGACTATAAAACAAAACATGATACCAGATCTCAGAAGGAGTTATTAGGGAAGATGACCAAAAGCCTGATCAAAGAACTATGTTTCAGGAATGTCTTAATGGAGGAAAGCAAGTAGAGGGGCAGAGAGGTTTAGAGGGGGAAATCCAGACTTTAGACCCAAACAGTCAAAGGCAGGCCACCAATGGTGCAGCGACTGAAATCAGGGAATGTTCAAGAGACCAGAATTAGAGGAGTGCAGGTATCTCAAAAATGTTATGGACTTGGAGAAGATTACTCAGATAATGAAGGAGGCAAGGCCATGGAGAAATGTCAACATCTGGTACATTTTTCTGCGACCTCTGAAAACCAGGAAGATCCTATAAAATCATGGGACAAAACAAGTAGCTAGATAATCTGGAAATAGTTCAGTTTGTTGCCTGGCAATGCTACAAATTCTACCCAGCATTAGAAGAACAAGTGAAAACATTCCTGAAAAGTTAAGGAGGTAAGGTTTCAACCCAAGAATAACCTGAAACACAGAAATCAAAAATAGCCAGAGTGAAAAAAGCCAACAGAAGCCCTAAAATTGTAAATTGTAATTGCAAGCCACCTTTATATGACCTAAAAAATAACTCTAAATGAAAATTACCTCTTTGACTGAAGATGTGACAGATCAATAGTTGTGTCAGGATAACTAACGTCTACATTTTCTTCTTCATCATGACCTTCCTCAACCTTCTGGGCATCACCGGAATCTTCCAGATCAGCTTCCTCTTCAGCCTGTTTGTCTGATTCACCTTCAGCTTTGTCCTGTTGACCCTCTGCAACCCCTTGGACCTCTGCATGTTGGTTATTTTCCGATTCTGTACTGGTGTCTTCACTGTCACTGCTCTCGTTATCCTGCTGATCCTCTGCAACCCTTTGCACGTTTTCAGATTGGTCGTTTCTAGCTTCTGTACCGGTCACTTCACTGTCATCACTGCTGCTCTCATCATAGTTTTGCTGACTTTCTGCAATCCCTTGTACCTCTTCAGGCTGCTGGTTTTCAGCTTCTGTGCTGGTCTCTTTATTTTCATCGCTACTACTTTCGTCATTGTCTGATTGGGTTTAATAAAATAATTTATTAAAAAATACATAAACCCATAAATCATAGTCATATATAATATTAATTGAGCAACTCAAACTTTGGAAAAGAAGCTTAAAGAAATAGGCAATCGTTTCTGATGCGATGGACAAAGTCTTACCAAAATATGGCAGAGTGCTGTTTCAGGCAAGAAAACCAACATGCTTCTGTCCAGATTCTACCACACTCAACCAAAAAAAAATCAAGGGGTGTGACTGGCACTCCCCGCTTGTCTATCCGCTCCCTGCCCACAACCACATCTGCATTAAAACCCACCCCTCCTCCCATGAGGTTCCCACGGGGAACACAGCTTGGGACTGCAAGGGTGGCATGATGCCAACATGTGCCAAGGGGCAGTGCCATGGGGTATTGCCAGGGCCACGTCCCTCGTTCCCCGAGGGCTATGCTTATCTTTATGCCCTCGAGGAGACCCCTATGACAGATTCACATCTGTGTGAACCTGTTGTAAACCGTGCCGATGTGACGTCGGTGTGGTTTGAAGATAGGGCAAGGGGTCAAGATACGGCGAGGGGGCGTGTTAATTATATACCAGTAAAGCAGTAAAAATTGTGTTTCTGGTTTGTGGTCATGAATGGAAAGCTCATCAAAAGAGAAAATGCTGGAAAACCCTGCAGGTCTGGAAGCATCTGTAAGGAGAATAAAGGGCTGACGTTTCGAGTCCAGATGACCCTTTGTCAAAGCTTTGACAAAGGGTCATCTGGAATCGAAACGTCAGTTCTTTTCCCTCCTTACAGATCCTGCCAGACCTGCTGAGATTTTCCAGCATTTTCTCTTTTGGCTTCAGATTCCAGCATCCGCAGTAATTTGCTTTTATCTAATGGAAAGCTTATAACATTATCAAAAGACAACTGTAAAGTGATAGCTATCATTACGCAAATGAAGATTATTCACCAAATGATACTTCTATGCTTTGAGATTTCACCAGTAATTTAAGGATCTAAAAGACTGAATGAATGACTTCAAAAGAGACCTGTTTGACACATCCATGGAAAAAACAGAAAAAAGAGATACAAAGCAGATACCATCTGTTTTGTGGAGCAGATCATGGGGATGTTAAAGCAGAACAATTATTGAACGATTATGGCATGCCCTAGAGTAGAACACGACTAAGATATCCAAGATCCAAGTTTGCTGCACTTTGCACAATTTTACCAAAGTGGTATTACCAATGCAGTGGGTGAGAAAATGGAATGTCAAGCCTTCTGTTAGCCAAGGTCAAATGGTATTATTCTGCATGTGGCCATGCTCCAGCCATTATTCCTCCCTGGCAACTAGATAATTTTTAAGGAACTAAGTATGTGCTTAAGGGCATTAAAATAGATACTGCATTATCAGTGTCATGAGCTGATACAACTGACAGGCTGGTAGTTTTTAAAGACAAAGGAAAGGAAAATCTTGTGAATTCCTTCTAATTTTACACAATGTTTACACAGTAGGTGTAAAATTAAATGAAAAACAATAATGCTTTTTCTAGTTAGAGGAACAGCATCATGCATGGTGATAGGGAAGTCAATAGCTTAACCAAATCACCCAACAGCTTCACTTGCACAAACTACCTTCCTTTAAAAGATGCGTAAACACTGTGAAAAATGCCTGACAAACCCTTTGTTTTTGCAAATATAACCGAAAAGCATAAAATGTAGTACCATTCTCACATGGTAGCTACAAGCCTTTTTTAGTTCCTCTTAAAATAAAAATGCTGAATTCAATTTTTAAAAAGGTTAGGTTGAGCAAATAATTTCTCTGGAAACGCTTCAGAATCTTCTGTCATAAAATATTTTGTATGGGCTTTCTTGTTTATTACCTAAAGGTGCAGTATCCTCAGAAAAAAGTTCAGATGTGGTGCTAGTTACTGTCTCCATGTCTTCATCCTGCACTTTTACTTTCCGTTCACCTATGTGTCTCCACAAAAATTGCTCATCAACCTAAGTACAAGCAAACCATAGCACTTTTAAGATCTAGTTGAGAAATAGTCATAAAATATCAAGCAAGATACATGTATATGTTCTAGTCCTGATTATCCTACAAAGTACAAATTTCCACAAGATAAGCTTAATCCTAATGAGATGGATAATTAATAATCAAGAAATAAGACAAAATTGGGAGTTAGGTTGCAAAGTGAATTAGCATAATTCTGATCCCAACAATAATGGGGGATGGAAATGTTCTCTTTCTGCTAGCTGCAAGAGTTCGATGTGCTATGATTTTAAACAACCTCAAACCATTCCTATTAGGCTTCGACTCGCACCACAAAACCGTCTCGAAATTGGCACTAATTGGAATTTTCACTTCAGAAAAGCCACATGCTGTGGGAAATGGAAATGTCACATTACTGCAGCATGGTAAGTTCTTCTACATGTTGGAGCTCAATCACGTAAGAGTGAAGGCAGCTTCACTGAAGTAATTGGGAAGAAAATGTAAAATATCAGAACTCAGCAATGTTAAACAGTCCCGGTTCTGGCAACCTTCCATCTCCGAAAGATGATTGACAAGCAGCGAACAAATCCATTTCCAATGGGGTGTCTTCACATGATGCACCTTTGCTGATGGCTGCAGAGGCCAACCCTCATGGGTGGCACAGTGGTTAGCACAGCTGCCTCACAGTGCCAGGGCCCTGGGTTCGATTCCTAGCTTGGGTCATTGCCTGTGTGGAGTTTGCACATTCTTTCCGTGTCTGCGTGGGTTTCCACCGGGTGCTCCGGTTTCCTCCCACAGTTCGAAAGGTGCGCTGATTAGGTGCATTGCCATGCTAAATTCTCCCTCAATGTACCTGGATAGGCGCTGAAGTGTGGCAAGTGGGGAATTTTCACAATAACTTCATTGTAATGTTAACATAAGCCTACTTCATAGAATCCCTACAAGTGCAGAAGGAGGCCATTTGGCCCATCAAGTCTGCACCGACAACAATCCCACCCAGGCCCTATCCCCCCAACCCCACATATTTACCCCGCTAATCTCCCAACCCGCAAACCTTGGGACACTAAAGGGCAATTTAGTATGGCCAATCTGCCTAACCTGCACATCTTTGGAGTGTGGGAGGAAACCGGAGTATCTGGAGGAAACCCACGCAGACACAGGGAGAATGTGCAAACTCCACATAGACACCTGTGACACTAATAAATAAACTTTAAACTCAAGAGGCAGGTTCTGCCACAAGTGCTGCACATGAAGCTACTATGTATTGTTTTCAGCACTAGTATCCGTTGACAAGTCGCTGAAACCATAGGTCATCATAGTGGTGCATACTAGCCCACAGGAGGTGTCACCATTTTCCTCTGTTGTCAGCTAGTAATTCCTGGATGCAATAATCAATGTCTAGGGTCTTCATGTCACACTTATACTGATCTGGCTACCTCGTTATACAGAAAGTCCATGGGTATGCAACCATCTTCCATCCTGCAGACTTGTCCAAGTCAATGAAGAAGCCTCTATTTGATGAGTGGTAACAAACTTGGGAACCCGACCTCAGAGGTTTGCTGCAATTGTGATTTTAACCTGCACAGATATATCTGCACAGGATGCGCTGCAAACAGCAAAGGTGGAAATCGTTGAGCGGCTCTTCTTGATAGCTGCAAGTTGTCCATGGTTCACACCCATACAGCATGGTGCTGAGAACACCAGCCTTAGAAAGCATCAGGTTGGTCCTAAAGGTCAGTTTGATGATACTCCATGATTGTCTACATAATGCCTTACATGGGAGAACTACAGTTTCAACCATTGAAGGTGTCAAGGCATTGGTCTTGATGAGTGCAAAACTTCAGCAACATCTCTCTTCGCAGCAGCATTCTATCCACTCCAATCAATTTCCAGTCTGTGCTAAGAGAATCAGAAGATACCTGGACAGACTCCTTGCAGTCCCAAACAGGCTATGCATCGCAAGCCTCCCAAATTAAGTGCAACACAGTACAAATACACTTATTGCACAATGACTTGCTATACTTCATCCTTATTTCATCCAAAATTTCTAGAAAATGTTCATACATTACCTTAAACAAAAAGCCAAATCCCATCATAAGATAAGAAGGTGGGAGGTAGTTCTTTTTACCTAGAAAAATGAAATAATATTATTTGGGAGAGCAAGTAAATGCTGTAAAAATAGTAAAGCATCTGCAGCAAACACTGCCCAATATCAGATTTAAGGGAAAACAAAACTTATTGTTATGCTAAAAAATATTTTCTTTATCTTAAAACCTGTTGATAATGAATAAAGTTATCTTAGTCAAATCAAAATAATGCCCAATCTCCCTAGGCTTCTATCTTCACATGGCCACACTTGGGAAGGGGATCAATAGCTTTATAAACAGCGTTCTTTTATACAATTTAAGTTTTATATATAAAAATATGACTTGTAGCTCAACTATGGTGCAAAACCCCAACTGGCTGATAGCTTGAAGGAATAGATATATCGCAAAAGTGATCAAAAGAGTCAAATTACTAAACAACCAATCAAGATCAACGTCACTAACATTCTACTTACCTCTGATCATGAAACTCCCTGTCGTCAGGTATTCCCCTGTCGGTGCTGTTTTTGATACCTGAAGGTTTAAAGGTGGCAAATTTAAGAACATCTTTTTCACACATTCATATTTGTTTTAAAATAGATGTAAATAAAAATTATAGACCAATTGGTGCAGAGAACCATGGAGCAAGCAGCACAACACTCGCACGTTAGAGTGAGATCCCAGACCAGTGAGTGAAGTTGTAGCAGTCAAGGCTCGGAAGGAGGGAAATTTTTTAAAAGTCACTGTGAAAGACTGGGGTAAAACATCAACATGGGATTCAGTACAGTGGCATTGGTCAGGAGCAAGGAAATGTTCTACAAGGACAGCCTACAAAGGATACAAAAGTAAAATCAAATGAAGTTCAATTTCATTTTTTGAGGGAGAAGATTGGTGTGGCTCTAGAACTTTCCAGATCGGCAGCTTAAACTATTATACTGACCATCTAGGAAAAATATCATTTCTGCTAGTCTCAAAACTAGACAAGTACATTGCAGTGTAGAATTACATTAATTACTTTTGGACAGTCTTCCCATTTTTAGCGACTACTGGTGACACACTGTCATCATGAAATTGTTTCACAATCACCACTGCGCAATTCTTTGAACAAATCTGGTAAACTGGCCTTTACATTACTTCAGGAGAATCACAGCTGTTTAAAAATTTACATTGCACCATAGAACAGCAACAAAAATTTGCAGTTACAATGAATTCCTAATTCACCGTGGGCAGCACAGTGGTTAGCACTGCTGCTTCACAGCGCCAGGGACCCGGGTTCGATTTCTGGCTTGGGTCATTGTCTGTGCGGAGTCTGCATGTTCTCCCCGTGTCTGCACGGGTTTTCTCCAGGTGCTCCAGTTTCCTCCCACAATCAGAAAGATGTGTTGGTTAGGTGCATTGGCCATGCTAAATTCTTCCTCAGTGTACCCGAACAGGTGCCAGAGTGTGGTGACTGGGGATTTTCACAGCAACTTCATTGCAGTGTTAATGCAAGCCGACTTGTGACACTAATAAATAAACTTTAATGTTAACCAAATCAGGTACCAGGTGGAAAATTGACATTGCCTCATGAGGATAAGGTCTCGAAACAACTGACATTCTTGTCTCTAATATCATTTATTTCAGTGCTCGGCCATGTCATGGTGTGCAAGCCAGGGATCAGATCTATAGCCCAAACAATATAATCCACATTTCCTCCCTCCCACCCAAATTAACTCTAAATAATAAATGAAAATACAATTAAATCTGTTTTAAAATAGGAAATGGAAGCCACAAAAGAGCAGTTTGGTGATGGGGAGGGAAGTAAGAGATAAACAGCTGATGCCGTGGCCACCATTAAATAGTAGACTGATAGGAGACCAGTTCATGCCTCCAAGTATCCCAACAATGAGTTATACCTATCATTGCTGCTCTACTGATGAAAACACCAAACGGAATCCTAGGCACTTAGCTATACAGGGGGAATATGGGAGCACAAGTAATTCTGCTGCACTCTCTCGTGGACAGACATTCATTGTACAGCCAAGCATATGCTGATGCTCTCTGCTGGGAATGAAGTGTGGTACAGAATCTCCAGAGTGAAACGTGGAAGATACTTAAACAGATTTTAAAAGCAATTTTAAAATATGAAACACAAGACATAACTAATAAATGGTACAATCATACAATTTGGTCTTTACACATGCTAATACTGATTCCTGATAACTGGGCCCTCACTACACAGAATTCTTAACTTGGCCAGGACTACTGCAACATTTAAAAAATGAAAAAAAGTAAAAATAATTTGCAGGCGTTTGTTTTGCACAGAATAATTACTAAATAAATCGTATTTTGATAAATTAAACATCTTCACTAACATAATGGTAAATTTTCTTCTTCATCACCTAAGGCATATTTGTGAATTGCCTATTCAATTTTTATGCCATTGGTATCAATAGGTAGACAATTAGCTCTGTCACATTCCTGACCAGAGGGTGAAAAGGAAAATGTGCCCCACGATATTTAAATCACTGTGTCAGCCATGGCTCACATATGGTCACGACCTCACCTGAATCAAAAGCTTATGGGATCAAGTTCCACTCAAGAGATTTAAGCATTCAGGAAATGCAGCAGCACTGCTAAGGTACCATCTATTGGAGGAGACGTTAAACTGTCTTAAGTGGATGTAAAAGATCACTACTTGAAAAAAAAAGCAGGAGAGATCTCCCCAATGCTTTGGTCAATAGTTATCAGCAACATTACTAAATAAGATTATCAAATCTTATTGTATGTATACTGTTGCATTTCCTACATTCCAACAGTGACTACACTTCAAACGTTATTCAGTGGCTGGAGACCATTTTGTGATTTCTGAAAGGAACCATTAAAGTGAAAGTCCTTTTCTTTCCATTATACTGAAACGGTTAACGATGATTTTTAACTACTGATGTCTAATCTGGGAATTTCAGCAGCGCAATGTTGCAAAATAAAACTCCATTGTGGCTGATTACCTGATTATGATAGACCCACCAAGCACTAGTAATTACACGTGCTTCCCATGCAGCACTGTAACAAACAGCCATTGTGCCAGCTTCTGTCAATGTACGTGGAGGAATCGGCTCCCCTGCATATAAAGAAGAATTTCAATAAGGCTGTTCATGAAAAAAAAAAGTAGCAGAAAGATCAGTTGCAACATTGAATAGTAAATGAATAAACCTTTTTGGTTCTTGATAACACAGCTGGTGGCTCCATGCAGGTCAGCATGTACATAAATGTCACCTGGAGAACAGGAATCAAAACGTAATCATGATTAAAAAAAGAACCATCATATGAATAAAATGCAAATATAGCTGCGCCTCAGTATCCCTAGTTACAGGAAAATGCGAAAATGGTTAGAGTTCCAGATGATTACTATTCAGTGAATGCCAATGGAGCATGTACACAGACACACACACATTTATATGTATATAGGATAACACTTAGTTTAATGCACTTTGGTTCTGAATAATTAATCAATACTTACCATTTTATAGAAGAATAATAGCTAGAGACAGGTTTGGGAAGGTGATGGGTGAAAGGAAATCTGTACAATCAGTTGATATACAGGATTATACAGATTTCTCAGAAATCTGACAGGTCCACATTTAATTTCCTGGAACTCCAGGAGATTCGTACAAGCTTGTTGAAATCAGAAAAGGCACAGATTATCACATTTAAACAAGCAGTCAATGCTTTCAGAAGAGGTGGCACAGGGAGAAAAAAATCCTTCTCAAAGCACTTGAAATACAAAAATGAGGAAGCAATGCTTCAGCTCGACAGAGTCAAACCCCATCGTGGAATTGCATTCAGGTTTGGGTACCAAACCTCATGACTCACCAAATGAGGTCAGAGCTTAAAAAATTTAAATCATGCAAAGAGTCTGCATCAACTTAATTTACAAATATCACCTGTATTTCCTTGAGTTTCGAGGAATGATCTAATCAAAGCATTTAAATGATAAAATGATTTAATAGAGTTGATACAGCGAAACTGCTTCCTCTAGTGAGGATGGTGGTGTTGTGGCAATGTCACTGGACCAGTAATCCAGAGGTCCAGGCTAAAGTTCTGGAAAGATGGGATTAAATCTCACAATGGAAGCTGGTGGAATTTAAATTCAATGAATAAATCTGAAATATAAAGCTAGTCTCAGTGACCAAGACAAATGTATCAATTTCTCCAAACACCTTTCTGGTTCACTAATATCCTTTAGGGAAGGAAACCTGACGTCCTTACCTGGCCTGGCCTACATGTGACTCCAGACCCATAGCAATGTGGTTGACTCTTAATTGCCCTCTGAAATAGCCAAGCAAGCCACTGGGCTCAAGGGCAATTAAGGATGGTCTTGACAGTGAAGCCCACATTCCAAGGAAGAATTTTTAAAAAGGAACCCCGAAAAAGGGAGCAAAATTTTAAAATTAGAGCTATTAATAAGAGTGAAATCAGGAAGTACTTTTCTACACAAAGTGTATGGGAAATCTGGAACTTTTTCCCTGAAAAGGTTGTGGATGTTGAGTCAATTGAAACTTTCAAGACTGAAAATGATTTTATTTTAGGTGAGGTTCAGGTGAAATAAAGCAACAGTAGACAAATGGAACTGAGTTACAGATTGGCCATGAACTAGTGAAATAGCAGAACAGGTCGAATTGGCTTCTCTGTTCCAATGGCTTCTCTGTTCCAATGCCCAGATGTTATAAAAGACTTGTAAATACTAAAGATTAAAGGTAAATTGCCGTAGTCCCAAATGATCATAGGGTGCTGTACCATTAGGGGAGGGAAGAGCTGACTGGTGGTGATCTAACCTGAGGATCATCGCACCTCAGGCAGGGGGCAAGGTTGAGAGGGTGGGTCATTATGAATAACCTCAGCCAGTACAGGAATTAAACCTGTTGGCATCGCTCTGAGTCATTAGCCAGCTCTTCAGCCAACTGAGTTAGACTCTCAGGGCCATTTGGTGAAGCAAGGCTCAAGAGAACTCCTGGGGAGCTGAGGTGGCAGAAGATTGCTGGTTCCTTGCTGGAGAAGGTTAGTGCTCAGAGAAGCCCCACGAGTCATTCGTAGTTCAGTGCAGCCAGAGCATTGGAGTTCAGAGAGACCCAGGAGCAGCACCAGCTTAGTGAAGCTAGTGGTTAGCAAAAGAGCTGGAATTGTTTTGGTAATTAGAGGTGAGAGTTCAGCTTTGTGAATACCGAGGAATGCAGTCTCAGGAGAAGAGATTGAACAATTGGGAAGTGAGCAGTCGTCAAGGCAGTCTGAGTCAGAATGGCTCAAAGGAATTTAAAGGCTAGAATCATAGAAACCCTACAGTGCAGAAGGAGGAGGCCATTCGCTCTATTGAATCTGCACCGACAATAATCCAACCTAGGCCCTATCCCCGTAACCCCATATATTTACTCCGCTAATCCCTCTAACCTACATATCCTGGGAGTCTAAGCGGCAATTTAGCACGGCCAATACACTTAACCCTCACATCTTTGGACTGTGGGAGGAAACCAGAGCACCCAGAGGAAACCTATGCAGACATGGGGAAAATGTGCAAATTCCATACAGACAGTGACCCAATTCAGGAATCGAACCCAGGTCCCTGGAGCTGTGAGGCAGCAGTGCTAACCACTGTGCCACCGTGCCACCCCTTGGGGCTAGATCTTCAAAAGCATGGCATTGAAATCTCTGGTGAGAAAGACAGTGTTTAGCAAGATTTTGGTGACTCTCAGTGGACACTCAGGTCTTGGGAAGAGGGATGTGTGGAGAGGGGGGGGTGGGGGTTGCCGGCCGACAAAACGATAGGATCCATCTCGGTTGCACCTGCTATTTAAAAGGTGCTTGGTGGTGTGGTGCAACCACAGTTTGTCATTCGTATTTACTTCATATTAATTCTGAATGTTAAAATAAAAGATAGATTGAAGAGCATTTTACTTTTCTGACTTTGTATGGTAGTTTATTTTTTAATGTAAATTTAAGAGTTACGTCAAGAAAAACATCTCCATTCAGTGCCTGATCATCTACAGAGCTATGTAACACAGACAAGAACACTATTCAAAATTAGATGGCTTGGTGGGAGAACTAATTTATTGGACAAATGAGCTTTGACGTGCAATTCAAACTCCTCCTTTCCAGAAGTTTAAACAAGTTAACTTAATTCCCTGCCGGTTTTACATTATGCATCAACCATCAACCAGGCAGAAATGTGTGTTAATAAATGTGGATGCGAAAAATATTAGTCTCTGGGAAAAGAAAATAAGCAATACAGACAAACCTGATTTCAGATATCGTTTGACAATCAATTCATTTTGCTGCTGATCTCGACCTGCTATTACGAGGTAGTTTTCGCTGCTGATGAACCACAAGAATTTCTCAAACCTACCAAAGAAAACAAACTACGGATAATTAACCACAATAAATTAAAATCTTTTTCTCTCAGCTTTCAGGTTGGTCATTATAACAGACAAATCGGAAAGCTAATAGCAATTCTTATATATCCCAGAGTTAAAAAGATTCACTACAAATTTATAAAGATAATGTTTCAAACATAAGTGTTAAATATACCTTCCAACATAATTTAGAAATTGACAAAACCTGACATATTCATATGCACTACTCAATTTTAAAAATACACGACATCTAGAATAAATCATAACTGCAGTTTAAAAATAAAAACACTGAAAATAAATTCAATTTATGGACTTCAAACCGATGACTGGCATCTGTATTGTATCTAGTCTAATAACACTGGGCTCAATTTAACAGGACTTGTCAAGGAACTTGACAAAAGCGGCCCACAAAGATTAAGCGATCTCTATGGTGTGGATTTCCCTTTTCTCAATGTCAGTTTGCAAATGGTGTGATGTCAAGGGGGCCCTCAGGAGTCCTCCAACAACATGGTACCATTAAGTAGGCTAAGCAATGAATCACATTAAAGTATGCTCACAGACAGCAAACTACAAAGTAAAACGCAAATGATATTTTGTTTTATTAAACAAAAGGTGGGAATGCGCACATGGGATTACTTAAAATATCAAACTACGAAAAGAAATATCTTAAATATGTGAATTATCATAATGGAGAATTTTGATATTTCAAAAATATAAAATTATCTTTTCAGGGCCAATGAGGTGGTTCCGCAGTGATTATGGACTTAGTACACAGTTATAAACCCAGCTATACCTTATTCAATAAGATACCACCTATTCAAAGGTGTTTACAGGAAGACTAACAGCATAGAAGATCAAGTTTTTAGTGATTTCTACTTGATTGCACATCCTATGGGAAACATAAAATCAGTGACACAACTTCTAGATTTCGGTGTTTCAATGAAAGCTAACAGTTTTGCAGTCATCACTACTGCAAATTGGGCCATTCTTAACTGAATTCCAGCACATGCTATTACAAAATGTAGTCTCCCAAGTTCAATAAGAATGAAAAGATTTGTTCATTCATTATAAGTTTCCCTAGAAGAAATTATGAGAAACAAAAAAAACCAAAGTGCTACACCAATGACATACGATTCTGTACATCATTAATTTAAAAATTGCTTCAATATTTATTGACTTTGTTACACTGCTTCACCTCAACTACATCTAGTGTACTCATGTACAAAAACATCCTTCAGGGATTTAGTAGTGTTGCGTATGAGCAGATCATGCTTTCATTTCTCACACCCAGGTTTGAACCTGGTCCAATTAGTCATTTGCTAGTACAGAAATTGAGTATTGCTGAAAAAAATATATTTTGTGAAAATTTTTCATCTTGCACTCATCAGGACAATCACAAAAATACCATAAACAGGGGAAATAACTATATACTGTACTAGAGTGCTGATTAATTGGCAAGTGGACTTTGATTGGTAGAGGCGTTGCCATGAGAATGTCCCAGTTAATGGCAACTGACAGTTAACTGCCAAGCATTGTTTGAAAATTTAAACCAGGCAGCATGATTCTGATCGATCAAGGAATTGCCCTGAGGAATGAACCAGAAAATGATCATTACATATTTTGATTAGCTGGAACAGGCACAACGTATGCATATGTTCTTTCTGTCTTCAAAGAACAGGGCACTGTGCATTAATAAATGTAGCTTCCAGTATACGGAAATGCACCACACTGTGAGACCGTCAATCTTAACTTTATTGTCGGCGTACGTTTTAGTACACTGAGGATTATTTAGCAACTGTTGTCCAATCGCAGAATTACATCTAATGTTGGACACTGTATTTTGAGTTTTGCAAGCACGGGCTCGGTATAGTCTGTAGCTTGCCCACTGCAAACAGCGGAAGGGACATGCTGTTTGATGCAATCCACCAGTCTTTGGGACATACAGCCTACATACTTAGCATCACACTGGCACTGAAATGCTTGGTAGTTAACTGTCAGTCAGAACCAACTGAACATTATGCACCAACATATTATGATGTTAATTAAAGAAATTTTAAAAATACTGGTGCTTAGGAGGTGCCGTCCTGATCACAAAACAAATTCATTATTATACACTTATGTCCCACTACTGCGATAGCAGGTACATAAGTGGGAGTCAACTTCTGTGCAAAATAAGGCAAGAATGATTAAAGCAGCAACTTATACCACTGAACCCAAGAAAATAAATGCCAGCAGACTGAAAATCACAACTCTGATGTGTGAAATGTCACATTAATGCAGGGGTGGGGCGGATTGTAGGTGTTCATCATCTGAAATTGGACCAATCAAAGGGAACTTTGTACTGAAGCAAACCTTGTTACATGTTTGATGCCAATACAAAATGCGTGAAAGAGGAAACCATTCATTTCTCATCAAAATTATTCCTCATGCTCCTCTGGCATATTGGCTTGATCTCTTTTGTTGACTCCGTCACTCTCCCTTTCCTTTGAAGACGTACCTGACCCTCCCAGACATAGCACTGTGAAGATCAGGAAGTGGCTGTAGATGCTAACCCACATGCTCATTTTTTAATGCACCGCAATAACCCAAAAATCCAAATATAAAACGCGATTAAACCATTATGAGTTTTTGCTTCACTTGTTTTAACCACGAATGTGAGTTAAATTTTCTTGGTTAATTTACCTAAATCCATCACTCATTCTCAGTCAATTGTTACCAGTCATGTTGGTGATATTCTAAGTCTATCTTAACCAGAGCCACCTACTGTTACTCTAGCCCATTTAATGACCAAATTATCAAAATTAGAAGTAGTGTGCAGAGGCGGATTAGTCCAATTCAGCAAGCGCTCATTCTACCCGTATATAATACATACCACACAACCTACCAATACACTTTTCGTGCCTTCTGAATTGTAATGACTGTCTGAACTTCTTTTAGTGTTTTTTTGGTCTTCTTTTCTGCTGATTTAAATGCCTGAAAGAAAAACAAATCAAGAATAAATTAATAAAAATGGGTTTAAGTTAGAGATTTTAAAAAAAAAGTTAACTGATTTAATTTAGTCATTTTGAATCTGAAATCTGCAGTACAAGTAGATATCAGTTTATAATCAGTTAGAATAATGAAATTAAAACAAATAAATTCCAACCAAATGAGATACATTCTGGAATCCTGAAGAAAATTAAAAAGATATGGATAATGTTCTGGGTAATATATCTTTAAGGAGCATCATAAACACAGAAGTGGTTCCCGAAATCAAGAGGTTATCTCACATTATCCTAATATTTAAAAAGGAGCAAGATGTTCATAGAACAATCAAGGGTGAACAAGAAGCCCTTAATTGAAGTCAAAATTAAATTCTCTGGCACTAGTGACAGAGAACAAGATTAAAAATAAAATCTCTATTCTTAACCCCACCCCCCCCATTTATTTTTTTTATTCACAGATGAATGGAGAGGCAGCATTTGAAGGCACCTTCTTGCCGTACAGAAAGAAAATAAAATCAAAACTGAAATTAACACTAGGCCACTCTCATGCACTACATGGCAATCCAAAATTGGCAGAAGTTCATGGGCTAGATCGCTAGCCCACGAACCACAAGGATCGATAGCTCAGTAAAATCTAAACCATAAAAAAGGGGAGAGAAATACAGTGTTGACTTTCTAAAAACCAGTGAGAGAAATTAATTGCACTGCCCCGCTTCTTGCTTTTCACAGCGTTGCTACAGACACGATGAGGGAGAAATTCAATAGAAGTAGCACTACACAGGCATATGCTGATTTCCAGGTCGGGCAACACCACAAGGCCAATACATATGCAGCCTGGGCACCATTCTTCAGTGATAACGTTTGTCTTTCAATGTAGAATATTTCCTACCTTTTCTGCAGCTTCAACTGTTTTCTTTTCCTTCTTTGCTGCATTTCGTTTGTGATCGTAGTATCTGCACCAAAATATCATTTGAAAAACAAAACGCTTAAAACATAGTTAAACATATTAACGATCAGCTGCAATTAAATTTAGAAACAACCGGCATTAGAATAACTTGACCCAACTTTTGTATGTGCCCTTTTTCATTACGGGATGGTTTTTTTTTATAACTGCATTCTTCAATTATTATAACTACATTAACCATACGTGCAGCCATTGTGAAATGTTTATTTAACTACAAATTTGTAGCACAAGGTAATTCAGTGGTAATATGTAGGATCAAGCTGATTATTTCATTTATTACTGTCACATGTATTAGTATACAGTGAAAAGTATTGTTTCTTGTGCCCCATACAGACAAAGCATACCATAGATAAAGAAGGAAAGGAGAGAGTGCAGAATATAATGTTACAGTTAGGGTGCAGAGAAAGACCAACTTAATGTGAGGTAGGTCCATTCAAAAATCTGTTGGCAGCAGAGAAGAAGCTGTTCTTGAGTCGGTTGGTACGTGTCCTCAGACTTTTGTATCTTTTTCCTGACGGAAGGTGGAAGAGAGAATGTCCGGAGTGCGTGAGGTCCTTAATTTTGCTGGCTGCTTTTCCCTGGCAGTGGGAAGTGCAGACAGTGTCAATTGGTGGGAGGCTGGTTTGAGTGATAGACTGGGCTTGGTTCACGACCCTTTGTAGTTCCTTGCGGTCTTGGACAGAGCAGGAGCCATACCATGCTGTGATACAACATGAAAGAATGCTTTCTATGGCGCATTTATAAAAGTTGGAGAGAGTCGTAGCAGACATGCCAAATTTCCTTAGTCTTCTGAGAAAGTAGAGGTGTTGGTGGATTTTCTTAACTATAGTGTTGCCATGGAGGGACCAGGACAGGTTGTTGGTGATCTGGACACCTAAAAAATGGAAGCTTTTGACCATTTTTACACATCCCCATTGTCGTAGACAGGAGCACGTTCTCCACTACGTTTCTTGAAGTCGATGACTATGTCCTTCATTTTGTTGACATTGAGGGAGAGATTATTATCGTCGCACCAGTTCACCAGATTCTCTATCTCTTTCTTGTACTCCGTCTCGTCATTGTTTGAAATCAGATCCACTATGGTGGTGTCATCAGCAAACTTGAAAATTGAATTGGAGGGGAATTTGGCCACACAGTCATAGGTGTATAAGGAGTATAATAAGGGGCTGAGGTCACAGCCTTGTGGGGCACCGGTGTTGAGGATGATTGTGGAGGAGGTGTTGTTGCCTATCCTTACTGATTGCCGTCTGTGGGTTAGGAAATTCAGGATCCAGTCGCAGCGGGAGGAGCCGAGCCCCAGGCCACAGAGTTTGGAAATGCATTAGTTGTAGCTTGGAAACTGAGAAAGTAGTGAACACAGACTAGAGACAAAGAAGAATAACGAGCAGGTCACCCCAACCCATGCTTATGCAATTTTTAGTAAGCAATTCAAGCATCTGTGGCAGAGTCTTAACAATTTCCAATTTATCCCTGCTAGTAAAATTGACTGATCCATAGGAACTTTGAGGCAGAGAAAATTACATAAAATTGGGGATTCTTGGTAATTTAATGTATATGGGACCACTTCAGAATGTATAAAATCAAGCTTTACACTTCAGAAGTGTGAAATATTTAAGGTAGCAGTCCATGGTGCATTGTTTGACAATCCTCAAAGCATGACTCAAAGTTTTATAAATTTCTTTATGCTGAAATGAAAGAGACTAGCTCACCATTAATGGTAAGATTATTCATAAAATATTCTACATGTCAGTGATTTCAATAAGAATTGATAAATTATTTAATGAGAAAATCAGATTGTCCAATATAGTTTAAATATTAGAGGCATTTTAAAATTGGAATAAAATACAAATTCAAATTCATAACAACTGTGTTTATATTATCAATTTTGGAGAAAGTATCACAGGTAATTTAGGTTTTCTAGATGAATACCTACTTTTTTGCATTAGCATATGCAGACAGACCAAGATCCACATCCACCAACACTGGTTTGTTTTTTTGTAACATTTTCTTCTGCTGTTGCTTTTTGTCCTTTTTCTTCTTGCCTTTTGTTTGTTCATTTTGAACAGCTTCATCCAGAGTAACGTCATGTTCCTGGTCTTCATCATCAGTTACGTATGGGTTTCTAAACAGAATGCAGAATTAAAATTATATACTGTATACAGGTTCCTGACACAAACTCCACAATAATCCATTGGGCCAGCAGGTGCTGAGGAATGCCAGCATCTGCAAGTTTCCCTCCAAGCCAATCATCCTGACTTGGATATATGTAGCTGTTCCTTCACCAATGCTGGATCAGAATCTTGGAACTCCCTCCCGAAAAGTGCCTTGAGCACACCCAAACCATATTAATTGCACCAGTTCAAGAAAGTGGTGGTTTCTCAAGGGCAATTAGGGATGGGCAACAAATGGTGGACTTGTCAGTAATTCCCAAATCCGATACACGAATAAAAAAAATCCTAGACCATCCCACTTTCCTGTCAAGATATAAGAGGCACAAGGAGACAGAAATAACAAGATAGGAAGAATATACCAAGATAGAGGTCATTTTTTCGGTCCCGCCCGCTGCAGAAATCGTTGCAGACGGGACCATGGCTTTCATCTGTAAGTAACTGGCTCCTTAAAAAGGCACAACTATTTAACAAATTGCCTTGGCAGGAATAATGATTGGGCTGGTAAACAGGACAACAAATGTCATCAATGCTTTGATAGAACTTTCTATCAAAGGTAGTAGGCACATGGGAACACCGCCATCTCCAAGATACTCCCCAAGTCACACAGCGTTAAGACAACTACAACGATTTACATAATGAAATGTGCCAAACAGTTCAGCATTATAATATGAAGTCACTGATCCACATAAGGAGAATTAGGACAGATGATTAAAAGCTTGGTCAAAATAAGTAATTTTAAAGAGTGTCTTAAAGGAAGAAAGTAAGGCAGAGATGCAGAGAGATATGGGTGGGGGCGGGGGGTGGAGGTATTCCAGAGTTTAGGGCCTAGGTACAGCCAATGGTGTAGTAATTAAAATAGGGAATGCACAGCAGGGCAGAATAAAAGAGAAGTGCAGATATCTCAGAGGGCTGTGGGGTTGGAGGAGATTGCAGATATAGAGAATGGCAAGGCCATGGAAGCATTTGAAAAACAAGCCTGAAAATTTTAAAATCAGGACGTTGCTAATGTAGCTCACAAGTACAGGGGTGAAGGGAAATGGGACTTGGTGGGAGTTAAGACATGAGCAGCAGGGTTTATGATCTCAAGTTTACGGAGGGTAGAATGTGGGACTCCAACCAGAAATGCATTGGAATAGTCAAGCTTAGAAGTAGTGAAGACGTGAATGCGGTTTCAGCAGCAGATTACAGGGGTGAAGTTGGGCAATAAGCTGAAAATAGTGGTCTTAAAGATGGAAAGAAAAAATATGAGATTGGAAGCTAACCTTGGGATCAAATAAGACACCAAGATTGTGAGCAAAATTGGTTTACTCTCAAACTGTTGATGGAGGAGGGATGTAGTCAGTAGCTAGGGAACAGTGTTTGGAGTTATGTCCAAAAATAACAACTTCATTCTTCTCATTACTTAATTGGAGGATTTCTGTTCATCCAGAAACAGATGCTGGATAAGCAGTCTGATAGTTCAGCAACGGTGGAAGACTTGAGAGAGGTGGTGGCAAGGTCAAACTGATTGTCGTCAGCATACATGTGGAAATTAATACTGTGCCTTCATATATCGCCAAGAGACCGCATGTAGATGAGAAAGATCCTTGGGGATGTAAGATTTCAATAATATAACAAATTTAGAATTTTAGATGAACTAGGACTAACACTTGGGATTTCATGTTTGCCACACTTTAAATAGACTAGCTCAAGTTCTTGCCTGCTGGAGGAGAGGCAATTAGTTAAAAACAGGCTGCTCGCACAATTTGCAGCTGTGAGGCAGTTTATATCAGCTGGAAATGCTAGTTGTGTGTGAAGAATGTACTGACAAGGACCTGAAGTTACAGCATTTCCTTTGTTTAAAATTCACACACAAGGTTTCCCAAGAAATGACGGTTCAATTCTCAGCATGAATCCCTCACTATAGTGATACAAGATAGGTGCTGCTAGTTTAACACATATACATTTCAATTAAAATAGTCTTCCAAAACCTTGATTAATTAAATATATCAACAGAGTAAGTCATTTATCATTTAGGAAGACATCTACTTTGCTTATCTCTCCTGTGCCACACAGCTAACATCTGATACTGAGGAGTCCCAGGGTATGCTTCAGCAAGTTCCCATACTTATGCAAAAGCCAACCAGCCCACAATTTGTGATAAGAATGTAACATGGTTTATGTCACTTGTCCTTTAATTCATGTAACTCCATAGATGTCACTGAATAAAAAGAATGAGCATCTGCCTCTCAAACACTGACTACATGACTTCAGCAATGAAGGTGGAGAGAGAAGTATGGCCTCACTTTAAATTAATTGAAGAGTTAATATGACCTTGTATGACACAAGGAACCTCAGAATTAAGGATAAATATCCAAGGTTTCAAGACATCGTTGGCACAGTCGCACCACCTTTCCAATGGTGACAACTCTCCTAAGACACAGCTCAACACTGAATCAGGACAGAGACAAAAACTTTGCTTGTACTGTCAGCACCTAAGGGAATCCAGACTCCCAGGAGGGAGAGGAATATTCTTGCTGACTTTACTGCCTTTTGTTAATTATATTTACCATTACTGCTTAATAAATTCCTACCTTGCCTTTCTCACTTGATTGTATCTTGTCGGCCAGCTCAGTGAGACCCACACAAATTATGGATTTGGGATACGAAGTTAAATTAACTAAAGTTACCAGCAGCCTAAATTTTAATCAGATTCTAATTCTTACAGTAAGGTGGGAAGTAACCACACTTGGGCAGATGAGAAAGCATTGCTAGTGATACTCTGGTTACAATAAGGTAGATAACAATGTAACCATGTGTGAGTAGTTCCACCCAGCTGGATAAGTGGGCAGGCTTTGGAGGAGGATGATCTGGTCAACTTTATCAAAGGCTGCAGATAGGTCAAGAAGGATAAGGAGAAGTTTACCTAGGTCATAGTCACATAGGATGGCATGTGATTTTGCCGAGTGCTAATTTGGCAGGAGCAGAAATCTGATTGGAGGGATATATTCTGGACAATATATCACCATTCCTCCAAAGATGATGGATCAAAATCCTAGAATTCCCTACCCAACAGCACCGTGGGAACAGACTACTAAGCTTCAAGAACTCAAGTGCAGTTAAAGATAGACAATACAAGCGGGCCTTGCCAGTGATACCCACATCCTGTGAATGATTTAAAAATGTAAGTGCACAATGCTTTGTTTGGTCTGCCCAAACACCGAATTCTGTTCTGGTCATCAGGTCACAATGGAAATATTTATGTGACAGAGGCCCTGTGGGAGGGAGTCATATGGTTGTTCCCAGTGTCACAGGTCTGTGTTATTAGGAAACACTGGGAAACAATCTTCTAGTTTGGAAAGGAAGGAGCTGAAAGATGATCTATATAGACATACAAGACAACAATGGAAATAGACCAATGGCCAATTCTTGCCTTAGGTACATAACACATGTAATATTAAACACTTAAAGAGATTGATGTATTCCCTAACATTTAACCTTACAATGTTGTCAATTGGGTGATCACAATATGTTGATAAAGCAGCAGTTATACATCTGTCTCTGATGCCATCTTTAAAGCTCTGGTTATTAGAAATGAGTCATTTTAATCAAATCGGTTTGGTTTGTGTAACTGCAAATATACTTTGGACCGGCTAATGTAGAATGATTCAAAGGTCAGCTAAATTTAAATCACCTCCAATCTTTGACATATGTGGCTGAAATCCAGCTCAGGAGAATTATTAATTTGATTGCTCATATGGGGTTTAGGTTGAATGTCAGCAATTCTATGAGTATATTTCATACATACAGATATGTTCTACAATCTACATAGACATCTTACACAACCTTTGCACCACAATTCCAAAGCCTATTAGTTTATTCAACAAGTTATAGTGGGACAAAAAGCACAGAAACCAAACTAAAGGCATCATACGTAGATTACTGACCCCAACAATTCGGGTGCATGTAACAATGTGCTGTTGTCAGGTTTTTAAAAAAATGTATGCAAGAGTTTTAAGGTCTCTTTAACAAAAGCCTAAATGACATTTCCAGTGGGACATTTTTCCATTCAAATGTAATTAAGGCTCATCATAAAATAATTTAACAGGGGCATTTCATTCTTTACACCACAAATCTGAACTTTACAGTGTTATAGTCACACATTTATATATTTGCTGCAAACTGTCTTAAAAAATAATTTCATAAACAGCTCAAACACTTGTTTGTCTCAAATGTAAATGTTAGTATTTTGTCGATCCCATAAATTATCAGAATACAAAGAGTCATTCACCTTGAGAATTTGAACAACCACCTACACATCATCAGGTATTTATTGTACTATTATCTGCCAATTTACCATAAATTTGGATGAGATAAAACATCATTTTTTCAGAATTACAAAATAACAAATGTTTAAACTATTTTTTGCGTTTAAATCCTTCTTCAAAATATAGTACATATATTTAACCATAGTACATATCTTTAATATATAGTACATATATATATAGTAATATATAGTACATATCTTTAATATATAGAACATAGAACAGTACAGCACAGAACAGGCCCTTCGGCCCACGATGTTGTGCCGAGCTTTATCTGAAACCAAGATCAAGCTATCCCACTCCCTATCATCCTGGTGTGCTCCATGTGCCTATCCAATAACCGCTTAAATGTTCCTAAAGTGTCTGACTCCACTATCACTGCAGGCAGTCCATTCCACACCCCAACCACTCTCTGCGTAAAGAACCTACCTCTGATATCCTTCCTATATCTCCCACCATGAACCCTATAGTTATGCCCCCTTGTAATAGCTCCATCCACCCGAGGAAATAGTCTTTGAACGTTCACTCGATCTATCCCCTTCATCATTTCATAAACCTCTATTAAGTCTCCCCTCAGCCTCCTCCGCTCCAGAGAGAACAGCCCCAGCTCCCTCAACCTTTCCTCATAAGACCTACCCTCCAAACCAGGCAGCATCCTGGTAAATCTCCTCTGCACTCTTTCCAGCGCTTCCACATCCTTCTTATAGTGAGATGACCAGAACTGCACACAATATTCCAAATGTGGTCTCACCAAGGTCCTGTACAGTTGCAGCATAACCCCACGGCTCTTAAACTCCAACCCCCTGTTAATAAAAGCTAACACACTATAGGCCTTCTTCACAGCTCTACCCACTTGAGTGGCAACCTTTAGAGATCTGTGGATATGGACCCCAAGATCTCGCTGTTCCTCCACAGTCTTCAGAACCCTACCTTTGACCCTGTAATCCACATTTAAATTAGTCCTACCAAAATGAATCACCTCAGATTTATCAGGGTTAAACTCCATTTGCCATTTTTCAGCCCAGCTTTACATCCTATCTATGTCTCTTTGCAGCCTACAACAGCCCTCCACCTCATCCACTACTCCACCAATCTTGGTGTCATCAGCAAATTTACTGATCCACCCTTCAGCCCCCTCCTCTAAGTCATTAATAAAAATCACAAAGAGCAGAGGACCAAGCACTGATCCCTGCGGCACTCCGCTAGCAACCTGCCTCCAGTCCAAAAATTTTCCATCCACCACCACCCTCTGTCTTCGATCAGATAGCCAGTTACCTATCCAATCAGCCAACTTTCCCTATAGTACATATCTATATAGTACATATATATATATATATAGTACATATCTTTAATATATAGTACATATCTTTAACTATATTTCTTAGATTAAGATTGATGAAAGTAAAAAGCTTACTTCAACAACATTGTGATATGATTGGTGTCTAGCTTCAGCTCTTTTATGGCACAAGCTACAGCATCTTCTTGTTCCTGTGCTTCTTTTACAATGCTCCCAATTTCTGTCCAGTCAATCTGATTGGCTAAGGCACTGCGTATCACTTGAATAGCTTTATCAACAATGTTCAAATTGATTTCAATTAGCTCTCCCTTAATCTTATCGTATTCCTATTGAAAGAGAAACATAGATAAAAAATTAATTTTAATTTTATAATATTGTAAATGTAGACACATACATAAATATCACTTTTAACAATGCGCCAAGACACTTCAGTGGTATAATTAAAAGAAATGTCTCCAACCAAAGAAAAATACATTCAGGGGAAAACCAAAAGCTTGGTCAAAGAAGTTGATTTTGAGGAGTGTCATAAAAGAGAGAGATTTGAGGAGCAGAGAGAACAAATTTCAGAGCACTGAACCGTGGCAGAGTACCTGGGTGGGATGAAGGGGGGGGGCGTGGATCAAAGATTTGAAGCAATATAAACAAAAGGGTCAGAATATTAAATTTGAGGCATCGGGGGTAGGAACCAAAGTAGGTCAGCGAGGACCAGTGATGGAACGATAAATCAGCAAATGAAAGGGATGGAAGAACTCATGAAAAGTACAATCACCAGGGAAGTGGTACTGAACAAATTGTTGGAGCTGTGGGTTGACAAGTCCCCAGATCCTGATGGACTTCACCCAAGGGTCTTAAAAGTGGCTAGTATGATAGAAACATAGAAAACTACAGCACAAAACAGGCCCTTCGGCCCCACAAGTTGTGCCGAACATATCCCTACCTTTTAGGCCTACCTATAACCCTCCATCCTATTAAGTCCCATGTACTCATCCAGGAGTCTCTTAAAAGACCCTATTGAGTTTGCCTCCACCACCACTGACGGCAGCCGATTCCACTCGCCCACCACCCTCAGTGAAAAACTTCCCCCTAACATTTCCCCTGTACCTACCCCCCAGCACCTTAAACCTCTCGTAGCAGATGGTTGATGTGTTGGTTTTAATTTTCCCAAAATTCCCTAGACTCAGGGAAGATTCCCTTAGATTGGAAAATAGTGATTGTAACTCTTTTATTCAAAAAGGAAAGGAGACAGAAAGCAGGAAACAACAGGCCAGCTGGTTTAACATCCGTTGTAGAGAAAATGTTAGAAACTATAATTAAAGATGCTATAGTAGGGCACTCAGATAAATTCAAGGTAAATCAGACAAAGTCAACATTGTTTTGAGAGGGAAATCGTGTTTAACCAATTTATTGGGAGTTCTTTGAGGAAGTAACATGCTGTGGGTAAAGGGGAACCAGTGAATCTAACCAGTGAAGGCATTTAATAGGGTGCCACAGAAAATAAAAGGTAATGATGAAGGGAGTATCATATTAGCATGGATAGAAGAATGGCTAGCTAACAGGCAGTAGAGTGTAGGCATAAATGGGCCATTTTCTAGTTGGCAAACTGTAACAAGTAGTGTGCCACAGGGTTCAATGCTGGGGCCTCAACTTTTTACAATTTATATAAATGACTTGGGTGAAAGAACCTAAAGGTATAGTTGCTAAATTTGCTGATGACACGAAAATATATAGAACATAAGGTGACAAAGGGATATAGATAGGTTAAGGGAGTGGACAAAGATTTGGCAAATGGAGTATAATGTGGGAAAATGTGAAATTGTCTATTTTGCAGGAAGAATAAAGAAGCATATTATCTAAATGGTGAGGGCTTGCAGAGCTTAGAAATGTAGAGGGATTGGGTGTTCTTGTGTGTGATTCGCAAAAGGTTAGTTTGCAGGTAGAGCAGGTAATTAGGAAAGCTAATAAAATGTTATCATTTATTGCAAGGGAAATTGAATAGACCTGATGAAGGAGCAGTGCTCTAAAAGCTTGTGATTCCAAATTAATCTGTTGGACTTTAACCTGGTGTTGTGAGACTTCTCAGTTGTAGAGGGCATTGGTAAGAGTAAGTGACCACTTGATTGAAACATACAAGATCCTGAAGGGTAGATGTGGAGAGGATATTTCCTCTCATGGGAGAAGACAGGTGGAAGAGATCTTTGATTTTTTTTTTAGGCAAGGCTATATCGATTTTCTATAGGCAGGGAGTAAAAGATTATTGGGGGCAGGTGGGTATGGGGTTAAAGTCAGCTCAACCATGATCGTACTGAATGACAGAGCAGGCTCAAGGGCTGAGTGGCCTACTCCTGCTCCTAATTCATACGTTCATATGTTAAGTCATGGTAAACATAACCTGGTGTAGGATGATAGAAGCAGCAGCATTTTGGATGAGCTTAGTTTATGGAGAAGGGTGGTCAGAAGAAAACTGGAATAGCCTAGTCAGAAAATAACACAGCATGGATGTGGTTTTCAACAGTACATGGATTAAGATAGGAGAGACATAATGGGCATGATTCTCCATATCAGCAGGGCACCTATGGCGGGATTTGTGCCCAGCGTCCAGCCGATCGCAGCTATCCCAGGCCTTTTTTTTTTAAGCGTAATCAGCCTCATTTTGGAAATCAGCATGAAGTTGATTACAGTATGGGATGGCATCGTCCAGGCTCGCTAATGTTTCCCACCCCATCGGCAGAGGTTCCCACCAGTGGGGATCGTGGATGGTCGCCATAAACGGGAATCAGGTGTGGTCACCCTGCTGGTGGGGACAGAGGCCATTGAGCCCCCTCCCCGCCCAGGAGATCAGGGGCGTGTGAGTGCCCCTTGGACAGTGCCAGCATGACACTTTGGCGATGCCAATGGGGTGGGGGGTGTTGGACTGGCCATACAGAGTGGGGGTTGGGGTGGACATGTGGAGGGAGAGTCACGGAGACTGGTGATTGGGTCATGGAGGCCGGCGATTGGCACACGTGCACTGGCCTGCTCAGCACGATGATTCTGGCCTCTCTGGCAGGTCCACCACTTCTACCGACGTGAATCATGTTACAGACTCTGTGATGCACAGATTCCTGGAGATTCATTCCACTCAGCTCACTCAGAAAATAGGCGGGAAAATCTCCCGTATTCCCGCCCGTTGGGCACTTAGTTTTTTTTGAGAGAATTGCCCCCATAATGTCTTCAATCTAAACCAATAGGAGTTATCCATACAAAATAAAAAATTATGTACACAGTATCCCTTAAGATTACTATTGCTGTATAGATGATAGATTAATGTTCACAGCAGCAAGTTTACAATTAGCCATCATACACTGTACTGTTACAGGTGTATAATTAAGCTTACCTGATTCGCTTGTAAGGCATCTAATCTTTTCTCATGGTCTTTACGAACATTTTCCAATTTCTTCAATGCTTGCTTTTCCTTATAACATGGAATATAAGGCATTATATATATCATGCATTTTGTCCACAGTGATCATCAATGGTACATCTTTTCACTTGGAAAATTGAAATATTTTCAACTCTTTTGAAAACGCTTGTAAACCATGCATTAATCTGCTTACAAGTCAATATAAATTATGTTTTTATACTATTGTTATCAGGGAATAAACTATCGCCCTGCAATTTTGTGGGGTGTTCTAATTTGGTGAGACCCCAGCAGAACTCCGAAGTGCAAAAGAGTAAACAACTAGTTTCAGCCCTTTACACTGTTACCCTCACCAAAATTAGACGAAGAGAATCCCCACGGAATCTCAGAGCCCTAATGTTTGTAGAACCTCAGAATAGCTGGTCTGGTAATGTTCTTCATTTTCTATTTAATGAAACAGTCATAAAAATATTAAATTATGTATTGCATTAATAAAAGTACTGTGAATGCAGCCAAAAGTTCTGATTTTTAAGCCAGAAATAAATTTTGGATGTAAATAGTAAAGTAACAGTCACCATACAATATGCAAGAAGGTTTTAAGTAGGGCAAGGCACAAATAAATTTTAAAAACTTCCAATGGCTTAAAATTTAATAATAAAACAGTAGAACATTCTGGCTGCAATGGTAATGGGAAGAACTATTCTCATTTGAAAGCCACAAAGAGGTACAAATAGCACCTAGCATATTATTGAAAGGGGCTAGATGTGGATAAGTTTGGTTAAATCTTTTTAAAATCACGTAAATTAAAAAAAGACCTGTTTGTTGAATTTAGGAGATTAGAAAACAATTTTAGGAGCAGTACTTTACAGATGAATATTTCAGCATTATGTCCTCAGTCATGTGCCAGGAACAGATGATTAGGGAACTTGATACACAAGGAACACTGGGGTACCAGGAATAACGATGTTACCTCGCTGGGCATTGCACAGTTCTGGCAGAGATGGGAGCGATACTGTAAGGATGGGATACATCTGAAGGGGGAGGGTACTAATTTGCCTGTGGAGGATCATTTTCTTCCCAGGCAGTGAAAAATCAAAAAATCAAAATATTTTTGTCGATGTTATTATGAATGTCCAGTCGTGCTGAAACTATATTGCCGCAAAGATGAATGTAAAGTCATTTAACAAAGTTGGTGAAATTTGATAAGTTATTCTGCACAGAAATGGGCCATTCAGCTCAACTACTCCATAGCAATGTTTATGCACCACTTAAAACTATCTTTATTTAGATTACCAGAGCCAGGAATCCCTTTAACCATGGTAACTGTGTTTTTGACTCTGTAGTTGCAGAGAGAACATCAATAAAATAAATTAAGTAAAATAGTGTGAATTTTTTCAGTGCTTTTTAAAGATAGTGAAACCTTACCTGCTGCAAAGCCTTTAAGTCTATTTTCTGGCTTTCTAATTTTGAGTAAAACTCATCAACTGCCTGAACAAAAAATATATTTTTACAAAATTAGCACAAAAAAAATTAAACACTAATAAGAAACACACAGTAGCATTTATGTTGCTGAGGTTCTATTGTATCAGAGTTGGGTATCCACGATTTCCCCTGCCAAAGTGGTCCTTGAATTTTGGTATCGAATGGATATCACAACCATGCCAAATCCTGCCTTTACACACATTACACATGCACTTGCAAGGGAAGCTGCTCTTTCGTGATTAGGAGAAGAAACTTATTAACCGATGGGTACTGTAGTGTACCTATCTGCATCCTAGCTGACATAAATGAACCCAAACCAGGGATGAACGTGGGACCTTCCTGGTTTGTATGATTTGTCAAAAATCAATTATTTATTATTGGAATAATATTTCTTATGCCGGTTTTTACCACTATAAACTTTATCACAATTGTGCAAAGGATTTTATTTTCATGTAACAGTTACAGATAATTTAAAAGTTTTGACTTTATTTTATATATAATTTATACTTATACTCAAATAAAAGCAAAGCACAAAATTATTCATTCACACTTTATCTTCAACGTTAGGATAGTGAGAGCCTTTCACTAAAGCAATATTTGCAGCTGATCTATTACAGACTGCCGGACACAATTATTAATGTATGCCTCTAATTCTCATTAACCGTTCCGACAGTCCATAACTACAAATGAGACAAAATGCCAGTGATTGTTTTATGTAATTTCTTCTATCAAGCAAAGAGATTACTGCAGGGAACTAAAACATACATCTTCAAATATTACATATAGAAGAGAAAAATTGACTTATCTTTCTACACAAAATACATAAATCCAAGTTATTTTCTTTCTGTTTCTTTATAAAAGCCTATGGTTAGCGGACCAATTTGTGTTAAATTGAAAAATAACTTTAAATATGTTATTGGCAATAAGAAACCATGTTCTCAGTTTTGACTTTTGCTCAGACAGTGCAAGAATATGAACTGGATGTGCCCAACAAAAATGATCATTCAAAAGAAAAGAAATTGAGGCTTTTTTGCATATGTTACAACCAAATAATCCCACATTAAATACAGAACTGCTGTTTAATCACTGATGTCTTTGCCTCCATTTTTATTATAAAAAGCACTCATTATTACTGAAAACACAAGCTATATCAAAACCATATACTAACATCAAACTGAAATGCAAAATCCTGAAAGCACTAGGGGGTATAGGTTTAAGGTGCAAGGGGCAAGGTTTAAAGGAGAGGTACAAGGCAGATTTTTTTTTTTACACAGAACGTAGTGGGAACCTGGAACTCGATGCCGGGGGAGGTAGTGGAAGCGGATACGGTAGTGACTTTTAAGGGGCGTCTTGACAAGTACATGAATAGGATGAGAATAGAGGGATATGGTTCCCAGAAGGATAGGAGGTTTTAGTTAAGTCGGGCAGCTTGGTCGGTGCAGGCTTGGAGGGCCAAAGGGCCTGTTCCTGTGCTGTAATTTTCTTTGTGCTTTGTTCACTAGTAAATAGAAATAGGGCGGCACGGTAGCACAGTGGTTAGCACTGCTGCTTCACAGCTCCAGGGTCCTGGGTTCGATTCCCGGCTCGGGTCACTGTCTGTGTGGAGTTTGCACATTCTCTTCGTGTCTGCGTGGGTTTCCTCCGGGTGCTCCGGTTTCCTCCCACAGTCCAAAGATGTGCGGGTTAGGTTGATTGGCCAGGTTAAAAATTGCCCCTTAGAGTCCTGAGATGCGTAGGTTAGAGGGATTAGCAGGTAAATATGTGGGGGTAGGGCCTGGGTGGGATTGTGGTCGGTGCAGACTCGATGGGCGAATGGCCTCCTTCTGCACTGTAGGGTTTCTATGATCTCTATGAGTGAAGCCGTGCAAGAATACTCAACTTACCACCAAAATCATGTAATTAGGGTACCTTTAAGTTACTGCATTGTTCGTAAGAAGCCTTGTTCCCATGCAACTCAAAAGAGAAAATTCATATAAGTGCTGCCTATTTTTTTCTAGTGGCAGCATGTACTTTTAAATATTACAACAAGGGGTCTGTATGCAAATATTACAACAAGGGCTTCTTCAAAAATCTATCATATTTATTACATGATTAAGAAATAAGTGCAATATATTCATGTCCTATTATTAGGCGTCCTACATCTATGCCTAAATAAGACTGAACATTTTAGAAAGAAACAAAAAGAAAATAAGATCCAGAAGTATATTATTACCTTATCAAACGAGTCAAACACTATACAAGAATAGTTTGTATGTTGTTCAAAAAGAAATGGATGAAATTCCTCATAGCTGTAAAAGACAAAACATTTTTTTCAAACAGACAGTCTAATAGCCCTACAACCGTACTATAATGCAAGAAGTATAGACTTACGTTAGTAACTCTTCAGGTGGCTTGTCTGGATCCAAACTTGGCTTTTTTTCTCGTTTCTGTATTATATAACCCTATCCAAAAATAATTAATACAATTTGTCTATTTCATGGTTATAAAGTAGTTTAAAATTTAAATGGGTGCATGATTTTAAAAATATTTCCTTGAGACACATCTTTTGTTTCTTTACTTGTCCCATTTCCACTCCCTCTGTCCTTGCGCCATTAAATTCTGTAATTTAACCTCTCCTGTCCTCCACCCGAATGGAGGCATTCTTTTTGTTCTTCTTCCTACCCACCCCACTTCCACTTTTTCAAAACCTATTACATTTTAAACTTTTCCCAGTCCTGATGTATGACCACAGACCTGAAACATCTATAAAGATAGTGCTGGATCTGTTGATTTCCAGCATTTTCTGTTTTAATTTCAAATTTGATATAGTGAGCCTTCAACATAAGGATATCTTTGGAACACCTCAGATATTCATGCTTAAATTTTTGTCTTGTGCTACTTGTGAAAATAGGCCATTTTGCTCAATGAGTCTATGTCGGCATTTATTCTCCACAAAAGAAAATAGTGCGAGCCACACTTAGCTGTCCTGTTCTGATACCCCGGTTTCCTTTGTATATCTGTAATTTTACATTGAATGTTGCCATATCCTCAGGTCTCTGTAAAAAGGCCCTTTTCATTCTCTAAATATCTTAGGGGCGATCTTACCAGATTCGCATCTCTCGCGATCTTGCCAGCTCTGGATATTTAAATATTATTAGTGAGTCTCGGATGCAATCGCCCAGGCTTACTTGTCTTAATGACCTCCCCTGGTAGAGGTCCTCACCAGTGAGGATTACATATGGTCCCCATCAATGGGGAGCTAGGATCGCACTCAGCGATTGGGGCGGCAAATCGACCGGGCCAGGGGGTTGGGGGTGATCGGCCAGCGAACAGGTTGAGGGGAAGAACTGACAGATCTCTCTGTTCTGTTGCACATAACACAGGGATCTGTGCATGCATGACAGCACCCTCTTGTGCGAGCAACTAGCTTTCCGGTGAGAATAGACTTCATCCACTTGCTCTATTGACGTGAATCATACTTTGCCTCTTTTTTTGCACTAAGTGCCATAAGATTGAGTCTGAAGGGGGTAGGTACAGGGGTGATGTTAGGGGTAGGTTTTCACACAGAGGGTGGTGGGCGAGTGGAATCGGCTGCCGTCAGTGGTGGTGGAGGCGAACTCAATAGGGTCTTTTAAGAGACTCCTGGATGAGTACATGGAGCGTAATAGGATGGAGGGTTATAGGTAGGTCTAGAAGGTAGGGATGTGTTCGGCACAACTTGTGGGCCGAAGGGCCTGTTTGTGCTGTCGTTTTTCTATGTTTCTAAGGCTCGTTGAAAAAATGGGCGCGATTCTCTCCCATTTTCATGCTCATTCAGCACTTAGAATTTATTTTGGTAAGATTGCACCCCCCCCTCCCCCCGTTGCATTTCATTTGGCTTCTATTACGCCTCACTTTAGACCCCACAACCATTAGAGACTGTATACTTTATCTACTTCGTGGTATTTCTATACAAGTTGAAACATTATTTTTAACATCAACCCCATAATCTGTATTATACCCACTGTAAAACCTCAATATCATTCCTGCAGCTTGGAAGTCAATACCACAATCAGTACTCTAACTGACATCTTATAAGCCCATCATTAATATCGGCCTGTGTTTTGTATTTATAGAATTCCATTAATGTTTTGGTTTTTAAAACAATCTAATCAACCCGAGGTCAAAGTCATAGAGCAATGCAGCACGGAAACTCCATGGTGTTGACTAAAATGTTCTGTGAGCCTGTATCCCTTCCACCAAAATCCCCAAGTTTTCCAAGAGCACTAAGCCTATTTCCCTTGAATATATTTACTCCTATTATAATTTTAAAATCAAAATGTCTTGTCTCACACTTACTGACACTAAATTAGTGTTGCCATTTTAAGCCCACTACCTCAAACTTATCAATATCATTTTTTTAGTTTCCTTTGGCATGCTAAAGAATTAGCTTTATTTCCTGTTTTGAAATCATCGACAGACTATTTTTACAGCTATACACAACTCAGCAATATACACTGGAAAGCATGAGCAGAAACAAGGCAAAGATGGTATCAGAAACAGGGAGATCCAATTACAGAATGTGGGAAATTAACTTGCAGAGAAGAGGTAGGCTTGGCATCACAAAGGAAATAATATTACAAAAGTCTACCTGTCCTTTAAAGTTACTTGTCATCTCCATAAATTCCTCAGCCTTCTGTAGAGCAGCCATAAGCTTTTCTCCATCTGGAAATGAAAATATGATTAAAGGCAAAATTTAAAACTGAAAATTAAAACAGAAAAAAAAGTCAAATTACTCTTTCATTTGTCATACCAGAGATTACAATTATTCTTACAATAATGTTATGCCATTAAACTATTTTCATAAAATGCATTATTTTCATAATGCTCCTGTAATCTTACCTTTGGACAAATCAAAATCATGGCCTACTTTTGCATTACCAGATAGTCCAATCTTCATCAGGCAATGTTCAATCAACGTTGCTCCACAAGCTTTAAAATAGAAAAGGCATTTTGATGGATAGAAAATTTCATCATTTCAAATCAAGAAAATCAAAATATTTTTCAATGTCTAATCTGTAAAATAACTGGCCACTCTAAACCAGTTTTATTTTAGTGCTGAATTGGAAATAATCCACATCTTGCATGTGCTTGAAAATGATATTCTACAGTTGACATGCAGTATTAAAACTATTAAAATAAAAAATCTATTAGAACTGATCTAATTGGAAGCACTTTCTGAGAACAAGTGAAGTTGGCTACTTTGTTTAGGTGTGTCAGGGAAGCTCGCATTATGCCTTTAAACCCTGATAGGAGTTATAGCTGTATTTGCTTGTGACAACACCATTTTGATTCCCTTTGTCCTGGAATTAAACAATTTTGATTTATTGAAGAAAATCAGTTATACCAGTGTGGGAAGGTCTTACAGAGGGTCTTCCAAGTCAGGTTGGGAATGATGGCCAAACAGAAGTATATGTGATGCCATTGTTTTCTCAAGTTTGCCAGTTTTATTTTATATCAATGTATTGTAGCTTAACTCATTGGAGGTTCTCTTGAACTCTGCAGCCCATTACATGAATTACACTTGCTAATATATGTTCACTGTTATTAGAAGCAGTGTTGCATATGTTGTTATTATTGTGTCACAAAAAGAAATTTGAGATTAAAGCTCTGACAATCTGTTTTTTATATTTCTTGCTGGTTTATTCTCATGCTATTAATTTTTGTCATCTTCTGCTGGCTTCTAAACCTCTCCAAATTCTCAGGCTTATTACTCTTCTTGTCAATATTATAAACCTCTTCTGTTAATCTAATAATACCCTTAACCTTAGTTAGCCACAGACAGGCCACATTCCTGTGGATGTTTTATTTCTCACTGGACTATATATTCTTGATAATGAAATATTTATTTAAATGCCTGCAATTGCTCATCTACAAGCATACCTTTTAAGCAAGTACAAAAGCTTTTGTGTTAATGTTTAATTCACTGCCATTTAGCTTCCAGTAATGCTCATCTTGAAGAAGTTCTGCTCTTCTCTCCGATAGAATTTCCTTTTGTCTCTTTTACAATCTCCCTTTTATTCTTTTATCCCCACTCCCCTTTCATAGAAATCATAGAAACCCTACAGTGCAGAAGGAGGCCATTCGGCCCATTGAGTCTGCACCGACCACAATCCCACCCAGGCCCTACCCCCACATATTTACCCGCTAATCCCTCTAACCTACGCATCTCAGGACTCTAAGGGGCAATTTTTAACCTGGCCAATCAACTTAACCCGCACATCTTTGGACTGTGGGAGGAAACCGGAGCACCCGGAGGAAACCCACGCAGACACGAGGAGAATGTGCAAACTCCACACAGACAGTGACCCGAGCCGGGAATCGAACCCAGGACCCTGGAGCTGTGAAGCAGCAGTGCTAACCACTGTGCTATCGTGCCGCCCTTTCCCCAACTCTTGACTTATTTAAAACTTATTACAAATAGAACTTTCTCCAGTTCGAAGAGAAGTCATTAGCCTAAAATGTTAACTGTTTCTCTCTCCACAAATGCTGTTTGACTGATTAGCATTTCCAGCATTTTCTGTTTTTATTTCAGACTGCCTGCAGCTTTTGCATTCGCAATACTCAAGTACTTACTTTTATTCCACAGTGGTGTCACTAAATTACCACCGTTGAGCATGTTATAACACAACTAGCATATTGATGCCTCAGAGATTTCCTGATTATCTGAATTTACCAAATGTACTTACAAACAAAAATGTTACTCACAAAGATGGGGGTTCAGAATTTTCTTTATTTGTTCTCCTTTTGGTGTATTAGCCAATACTTCTGTCAACCTGTAGGACAATTAGAATTTTCAGTAATTACCAAGAATGGCAACAGTATAACCTTCAATTAATTACAGCAGCATACAGGTGCATCAAGAGTTAAAATCACATTGTTGGGTGACCTTCTACTGCATTGAATCCAATTAACTTATTTCCTGGGATCAAAGCAAAAATCACCTCTTTACAATGTGTGTGCACACTTCTAGAGTAAGTGAGTAGCATGGGCAGAGTGGTATTGCCTTAGAATGGTGGTCTTATTGAAATAAAATGTAAATTGAGTTACTGTAGAAAGCCTTATGTCATGTATTGAGGGCACCAACCTGACAGTGCCAACCTTTGCCAGGGGCAGGCCCCAAGGAGAGCCAGCGATGATGATAAGGCCAATGCTGGTGATAAGAAGGCTGATGCCAGTGTTGATCGGAGGGAAGAAGGCCCATGCCAGTGATGGTCGGTGGGGCAGAGGGGAGGGATTAATTTTTTTTCTAGTGATTGAGGTACCCTTTAAAGTCCCCACCTTGCCAGACTAATGGCACAGACCCCCGCCCTTTTGCAATTAATGGCACAAGATCTGGAGAGAAAACTGGCCAATGGAGTTGGAGGGTTCCACGCCAGTTTTCTCACCAGAACTGACAATCTTCCAAATTCTCTTAATTTTACGCTCCTTGGGATATGGAGGATTACAGAGGAAGAGACAAATAGTGACTTAATTACAGATTGACAATCTGTCTGGACAATGCCAAGTAATTCCAATTTTATAGCAAGCACATGAATGGAAAAAAGAAGACTTCAATGTTGGAGACTTAGGGGGCGATTCTGCCAAAAGTGCTAAATTGGCAGAAAAACTGTTCTAAACCCCTTCTTCAAGGCGAGTTCAGCTTCTCACCTGAATCTCCGCACTCTGTGCACTGCAGAGGTCCCAGTCGTGAATATCATTAAAAATCCAGGGGGGCGGGGCATATTCACACCAGAGTCTGACAGTTCTAGGACTCTGCGCATGCGCAGTGATCCTGATCTGTCAGACTCCCCGTTTCCTGGCCAGCTTGATCGTTGGCCAGCCCGGGACCCCCGCAGTGCTGACCCTCCAGCCACCCCCATGGCCCAATCGCAGCCCCCACAACAATTCCCAGGCCAGCCCTGACCACCCCACCCCCCCCCCCCCTCGCCCCGGAGCGCCCCGATGTACAGCCCACCCACCCCCCCAGCAGTAACAATCCCCCCACCCCCCCCTCACCCCATTGCCTCCCCTTCATTCCGGCGGAGTCTCCGGCTGGCTCCCTGAACCTGGGGAGCTAGTCTGAACGCCGCTGGAATGAAGTACTCCTGGCGGGGTGGGAGATTCAATCGGGTCCTGAAAGTTCCCGATAATTAACTGATAAACATATTTAAAATACATTTTAAAAAGATTTAAATTACTTACCTGCCTTCCCACCGGTTTCCAGTATGGTCTGACTGGCGACTGTTCGCCGGCTCTGGGAGATGCGCATGCGTTCCCGGCGCAAGCGCAAATCCCAGTTCAAGGCCGGCGACGCGCATCTCCCACTTCGACCTACCAGAAAAGTTGTGGGTTGCGATGAGAGAATCGCAGCCCTAATCTCCTAAACTTTGGACCATTTAAAATTTAGACCGACACTAATTGACTCCTCTCTACCCTCTCCTCCTTTTAAGGCACCCCTTAAAACTTGCTTGTTCCCAGTCTTTGGTGTTCTGATTGACATTTGAGATGAGCTTTCCAACACATATGCAATCCATCGCTAAGACTGCCCACTTCCCACCTTCATAACATCACTCAATGTAGTGCAGATGGTATCACATTTTAAAATCTATACTTACAACAAAGTCAAGCTAGAAGTTTGTTCATAAGGCAAATTGCAACGCTTCATCCACCAGAAATACATGACAATGTTAAAGGGAATGTTGGAAATATTTTTACATTTCATGTACGTGATGACCATACCTCTCTAAAGATAGTGGAGGCTCTGGACCTTTTGCATTATCAACTGGGTATCGCTCACGAACAGCAAATTTCACATCTTCTACCTCGTCAGTGCGGAAACGCAGGAGATTTAGAATTGTGTATTCGTGGTCAGTGAGAATTATGTTACCCTGCAAATAGAAAAGTAGGAAATATTACAATAGAATAACTGTAAAAACTAATAACTGAAGGTAGAATTAAATGCCTGATAATAATAAACTATGATACAATGTTTGACTTTGACAGCTTAGCTTTAATCATTGGAAATAAAGAATATAAAAGTTTCTTCTTTCTGTAAGCATTGAGCACTCTGAGGTCAACTGTAAGTGGAAAAGGAGCAGAATTACATAGAACGCAGAACGCACAACACATAAACAGACTATTCAGATCAGCTAGTCTGTGCTGGTTTTACAGCCCATACAAGTCTCTTACATTTTATCTGCCTCATTTCAGCCTTTTCCATATAATTCTGTTCTCTTGCCCTTAAGTACTCGTCTGATTTCCTTTTGAAAGCAACTATGCTATTTGCCTCAACCATTTCCTCTAGTAAAGTTTCACATTCTAACCACTCACTTAGTAAAGGAATTTCTCTTCATTTACCAACTGGATTTATTAAAAATAATTTTGTATTGATGATACCCAAATGTGGATCCTCAACAAGTCAAAACATTCTCTCTACATCTACCCTGTCCAACCTATAATTTTAAAAACCTCTACTTGGTCATATCCAAGTCTGCCTTCAAAAGGAAAAAAACTCCAACCTGACTAATTGTTCCTTGCAGCTATAATCCCTGTTCTAGGACCGTCCTTGAATTTTGCTCCACTTTTTCCAGCACTTACCTCTCCCTTTTCTAGTACGCAGACCAGAACTGTACACATTAGTCCAAATGAAGTCTGACAAAGTCCTGTACAAGTTTATCAGAACTTAATTACTTTTGAATTATGTATCCTTAGAAGTAAATTTCAGTGCTTTGTAGCTTTTTAATTGCTTTGTTTACCTATGATGCTGCTTTTAATGTTTTGTTAATTTCTAATCCCAGGTCACTTTACTATTTTTTAATTCATTCATGGGATGTGGGTGTCGCTGGCTAGGCCAGCATTTATTGCCCATCCTTAATTGCCCTTAAGAGGTGGTGGTGAGCTACTTTTTTAAACTGCTGCAGTTCATGTGGTACAGGCACACCCACAGTGCTATTAGGGAGGGACTTCCAGCGACGATGAAGGAATGGAGATATATTTCCAAGTCAGGATGGTGAATGGCTTGGAGAGGAACTTCCAGCTGCTGCCCTAATCTTTCCAGATGGTAGTAATCATGGGGTTTAGAAGGTGCTGTTTGAGGAACCTTGGTGCATTCCTATAGTGCATCTAGCAGACGGTACACACTGCTAACACTGTGTGTTAAGGATGGAGGGTGTGAATGTTTGTGGATGGGGTGCCAATTAAGCAGGTTGCTTTGTCCTGACAGTGTCATGCTCATCTTGAGTGTTGTTGGAGTTGCTCATTCAGACAAGTGGAGAGGATTCCACCACACTCCTGACTTGTACCTTTAGATTGTGGACAGGCTTTGGGGAGTCAGAGTGTGAGTTACTCACCACAGGATTTTTCATTGATTCATAGACATTGACAGCACAGGAGGAGGCCTCATCATGACCATGCCAGTCAACAAAGCTCTGACGATACTAACCCCATTTTCCATCACTTGGCCTATAGCCCTGGAGGTTATGACAGCGCAAAATGAATATCTAAACACTTCTTAAATGTTACAAGACTTCTGACTTAACCATGCTTCCAGGCAGCAAGTTCCAGACTCCCACCACCCTCTGGGTGAAAAAGTTTCTCCTCAATTCCCCTCTTAGCCTTCAATCTCTTACCTTAAATCTATGCCCCCTGGTTTTTGACCCCTCTACTAATGGAAAAAATACCTTCCTTTGCTATCTTTGCCCCTCAATCCTGTACATCTCTATCAGGTCTCCTTCACTGCTCCAAGGAAAACAGCCCCAGCCTTTCCAATTTTTCCTCAAAGCTCAAGCCTTCCAGCCCAGGCAGCATCTTGGTAAATCTCCTCTGCGCCCTCTCCATTCTCCCTATAATGTGGTCACCAAAACTGCACCCAGTACCCTAGTTGTACCCTAACCAGTGTTTTAAACAGTTCCAGCATGATCTCTTGGTTCTTGTATTCTATGCCCAGTCTAATAAAGGCAAGTATCCCATATGTTTTCCTAACCACCTTACCTACCTGCCTTGCCACCTTCAAGGATCTGTGAATATGCACTCCAAGGTCCTACTGATCGGCAGTACTTGCCATGGTCCTACCATTGATAGTGTAAGCCTTTGCCTTGTTAGCTCTTCCCAAATGCATTACCTCACATTTTTCCAGGTTGAATTCAATTTGCCACTGCTCTGCCCACTTGACCAGTCCATTGATATCCTCCTGCAATCTACAACTATCCTCCCTCACTATTTACCACCCTATCAATTTTCATGACATTCAAAAACCTTTTGATCATACCTCCTATATTTAAATCCAAATCATTAATGTACACTACAAATAGCACTGAGCCCTTCAGAACCCCACTGAAAGCAGACTTCCAGTCACAGGTACACCCATCCATCATCACCCTCTGCTTCCTGCCTCTCAGCCAATTTTGGATCCAAAATGCCATTTTGCCTTGGAACCCATGGGACTTTACTTTCTTGACCGAGCCTCAAAAGTTTTGCTAAAGTCCATACAGACCACATCAATGCTTTAACCTCTTCAATACTCCTGGTTACCGCATCAAAAAATTCAATGAAATTTGTCAAACATGATCTTCCTTTAACAAATGCATGCTGACTATTCCTGATTAATCCGTATCTATCCAAGTGCAGATATATTCTGTCCCTCAGAATCGTGACTTCCCCACCACCAAGGTTGGACTGATTGTCAGCTTCCAACTTCTCTTGTAGCTATAGTATTTGCATGGCTCATCCAGTTCAATACTGAATGAGAAAGGAGTTCTTAAACACCGTAAAAGCTCAATTTCCTTTCCTCTTTTTGGTGCTTCTCCTTGCCAATTTATTTGGGGGAAGTTGAAATCTCCCATGGTTATTCTTCTATGCTAGCTAGTCGCCTTGCAGATTTGTTTACATATCTCTTCCTCCAAATCCCTCCCACTATTTAGTAGCCTATAGTATTTCCAAACGGGTTGATGAATCCCTTCTTATCTTCTGGCTCAATCCATATCCATTCTATACTTATCTTTTATTACTAGTTAAATCCTTTTTTCTATCATTGTTATGTTTTCTATAACAGGTACAGTTACACAACTAATCCCCAACTTTTCCAAATGTATTATATATAGCAATACCTAGTTACCAATCCTGTTCTCTTAGCTAACCATGCTTACTACATCTGGATTCCCGATCAAATTATTGCTTTCAATCATCCACTTTGTTGCAAATACTATGTACTCTGCTCAAGTATAAACTGATTTTATTATTCCTGTTAGTATTTATTTTGCCTTTCTGTTCTATGAATTCATCCGATATCTGGCCATTCATTTTATCCTTCTTCCTTCCTTTAATTTGTCCTATACACTCTCTTACTGATTTTTTCATTATTAATTTTCAGTCCTTTCCAGTAATTGCCACAGCCTTCCCCAGGCCTTCATGTTACTAAAATATTTAAAACAGCCCTGGTTATTCTTCTGATAGCATCTTGGTTCCAGCCCAGTTCAGATGTGGTCCAGCCCCAAACAGCCCCTTCCAGTCCCAGCATTATTGCCAGAGTTCCATAAAATGGAATCTCTCTTTCAAGTATCACTATTTGTTTGTCTCTATGCCAATTTTCAAAACTCTTGGGCAACAATCCTGAAATTATCACCTACCTTTCAATTTAGCTCCTAACTCTTGATAATCCCGTAGCTCTTTCCATTTCTTTTCTAAATTATTATTTCTAATGTGGATCACAACAACTGAATTCTCCCTTGTCCATTACCAGATTCCTTTACAGCTATTCAAGATGTCCCTTATCATAGCTTTGGATCAGCAATTCAGCTACTGGAATCTTGATTTTGACTGCAAAAGAAAACTATCTTTTCCCCTAAATATAGCTTAATTCTAGGATTCTATCCACATTCTTTCCCAACTGTAGGTCTCAATGCCAAATTCAGAAGACCACCCTCTAATCCACATTGTAATATTTGTCCACTTGCTGGATCAGTCATCCCCATCCCTTCTGAACTAGATAGCTGCTCTAATATGCCAACCTGTGAGTGGATCTGTATTATATGTCATTTCTCCCAGAAGGCGAGTTACGGTTTCCCAGATAATTTCACAAAGAATTAGTCACCTGGAGAGCGGGAAACATTTAACCTGTTAACCTCAACTTCCATTTAAACCAAGTTGCTAGACACAATGTGTTAACCACTGCATTAGTCACTTCTTTGACAGATAATTGATTTCTTACCAACTAACCAGTATAGAAAGACAGTAGAGAGTGGTAGTGAATCCCTGCATGGTTCCACAGGACTGATGCAAAATATCTCAGTCTAAGTTATTAAAAACTTAAAGCTGAGAACGCATATGTGAAAGAACTACAGGCTTAAACAATAAAACACTCTGCTGCGGATGTATATATACACAAAGCAAAACAAAAAAAAACAGAAACTAAAATAGAAACCATGTCAAATATTCCACCTTGTTCAATCTGTGCACAACAAATTGTGAATGTATCCAACTGGGCAACCAATATCAATGGTGCTAATGTTGACAGAGACTGTAAAGAATGCCCAAGATAAGCCTCAGCTCCCATGTAGAAAATACCTTTAATGTTGCCAATTTTGTACAATGAATCTATCACAAATATCTAACCATATTGTTCTTCCAAGAAAAGTGATTTTTTTGTATTGCGACTTACTCGGTCATACAGTTCAACAATCAAGTGGTAGGCTGCTTGATCAGAGCCAAACTGAAAATCTACTATCCTGTCAACCCCAAGTTGCTTAATGTGGATCACTCTTCGTGATTTTAGATGTTTACGGCACTGCAACAACAAACAAAAATGACAGTGTTAGTAGAAATTTGCTGTAATCAATAACCCTGGTGACCAGGTGAGATTGATAGAAGGGGAGGATTGCTATTTTGTAATTGAATCAGGACTCAAAGAAACTGGAAGATATTCTGTGTCTTAACATAATTTCAAAATAAACATACATGAAGTGCATCAGGGAGTAATTTACAAAACTATACTATAAAACATAGAATGGTTACAGCAGAGGCCATTCAAACCATCATGTCTGTGCCAGCTCTCTGCAAGAGTAACTCAGCTTGTCCCACTCCCTTGTCCTTTCTCCATAGTCCTGCAGGTTTTCACTCTTCAGCTGATTATTCAATTTCCTTTTGAAAACTACAATTGAACCTGTCTCCACACTTCCAGATGTTAACCACTTGCTGCTCGTCACCATTGGTTCTTTTACCATTCACCTTAAATTGATGTCCTCGGGTTTTCAATCATTTTGCCAATGGGAACAATCAAAATCATGAAGCACAGACCAATCTGACACTCAAAGGCACAGAATCTAATTCTCCCCCGAAACAATTATCTAACCTTCAACAGCAGCAAAATTAAATCTTGCAACTGGTTCTCGTACTGTATTTTTGCCACTTCTATAGATTTTATCATTTTAAATCTCATGTCCATAAAGTTAACGCATACAGAAATACATTTTGGTATTGAAAAGAAAACTCAGCTCAACAATGTTACTTAATCACTATTTGCATTGGTAGATTCTACTTAAATTTTACACCTTGTGTAAGTCTATTACATATTTAAGGATATAGGTATCCAACATGCTGTTCATTTCACAAAGGCCACTGTAAATTTGTTAAAACTATAAAACTACTACAGGAATATCATCATGGATACTATTGGGTGGAGATCAGTTTGTACCTTCATCGCAAAGCCTGAGGGCATCATATTCTTTGGCCATTCAAACTCAGTTGTGTGGATCCGGATGCCAGATTCAACCAAAAGCATTGTTTTTGATTCTGGCCTGTGAAGAAATGGAAAGGAGAAGTAGAATGGAAACAAACCAGTTAAATACAATGTGCGAATGTAGCATTATGTTAACAGTAAATTAGCATCCTTCTTGATGCTCCTAATTATATCATAATTGTTGGTGGGAAATCTAGCTTGGTCTTAAAACCAAATAGTAAATTATTTCAAAATTGTATTTCCAGCATACGAGTCTTAAACTAGACATTAAAGACTAACTTGATGCAATAGCAACAGTTGTATTTAAAATCATATTGTTTCCTATCTGGAAAAATAGGACATAGGTTTAATAATTAAGAAAATAACTGGACTGTTCCAAAGTGGAGGAGAATTAAATATATTTGTATTTGGAGTTGTTTCAAATCAATACGAAAGCAAAAGGATTTTCACCAGCATCAGTATGTCACTCAAATTGTTAAATTCTTGTCTATGACACAGGAAGTTCCAAGTTAAAGTATTAAGCTTACGGGCATTCACTTGCAACCGTTGATAGTTCTCTACATGTTGAATAGAGTACAGTGAAAGAACAATGCATTCTACCCGACAGAATGACATTGACCTCACCTAGTTATCCCTTCTTGAGCTGTACTTCATTGCTGTGTGCGTGCATGCGTGGGGAGCGGTGTTAAATTTTTAGGAATGTATTTAGCCACAAGAACTTAAACGCAAGAACATACAGATTCAAGGGATGTTGAAGTATGCAAACAGTTTAGGTGGGGTGACATTTGTTTGGAAATAAGGTTGATCCTGTGTCCATCGTTTCTGAGAGATTATTTCCACACTGAACAAATTAGCCAATCCAAATAAATAATAAACTTATTTAGATCCAGATAGACTCACCACCTACTCATTTTAGGAAATAACAAAAACGTAAATAATCATTCTAGCAAAACAAAATAATTCAAACACCCATTTTTATTAAACATCCATAATTCTGTTGGTGGTAAACAATATTTTAATAGATGCAACAAAACACAGGTTACAAAGTCAAACTTACTTCTGAAGTCGAATGAGGTAAGTTTTGTTGTCCACATCATACACATTGTTTACCCTCATCCCCAGTAAGCTAAGTGAAACAAAAAATAATTATTTTAAATAAACACAAATAATGAAAGCAGTTTACATCACCTCCATAAAATCACAGTTTATTAACATGGAATGGTTACAGCACAGCCAGCACAGCTCGTCCTGGCTGTGCCAGCTCTCCAAGAGCTACTCAGCTCGGCCCACTTCCCTGTCATTTCCTTGTAGCCCTGCAATTTTTTTCTCTTTAGGTAACTACCCAATTTTCTTTTGAAAGCCACAACGGAATCAGGCTTTAGGACACTTTCAGGCACTGCACTTCACATCCTAACCACGTATTACATTATAAATTTTTTTCTTAATAGTATTTCTGGTCCTTTTTCCAATTACCTTAAATTGATGTCTTCCTAGTTCTTGATTTTTTTCCAACGAGAACATTTTCACCCTCCACTGTCCAGGCCCCTTATGATTTTGAACACCTATCTTAAATCTCTTTTTAACCGTCTCTAAAGAGAAACAGTCACAGCTTTGCCAATCTATCCTCAACTGAAGTCTCTCATCTATTTCTATAAAAATTTTCTCCGCTTTCTCCAATGCCTTCACATCCTTCCAGGATTGAAAGCAAGTTTCTAGTCGAGGCCAAACCAGTGTTTATAAAGGTTCACCAGAACTTCTTTGCTTTTGTACTTTATGCCTCTTAATTATAAAGCTCAAAATCCCATATGCCTTATTAACCCCTTTCTCAACCTGCCCTGCTACCTTCAATGATTTGTGCATTCCCAGGTCCCTTTGTTCCAGCATCCCTTTAGAATTGTATCCTTTCTGGTGGCACAGTGGTTAACACTGCTGCATCACAGCGCCAGGGACCCTCGTTCGATTCCCAGCTTGGGTCACTGTCTGTGTGGAGTTTGCACGTTCTCCCCGTGTCTGCATGGGGTTTCCTCCGGGTACTCCGGTTTCCTCCCACAGTCTGAAAGATGTGCATTGACCCGAACAGGTGCCGTGGTGTGGCGACTAGGGGAATTTCACAGCAACTTAATTGCAGTGTTAATGTAAGCCTTACTTGTGACTAATAAATAAACTTTAAACTTTACTTTAAGTTGCCTCGTCATCCTTCCTTTCAAAATGTATCACTTCACTTTTCTCTGCATTAAATTTCATTTCCTACATTCCACCAGCCTGTCCGTGTTCCTGAAGTCTATCACTATCTTCCTCACAGTTCACAACAAATTGTGTGTCATCCGCTCATTTTGAAATTGTGCCCTGCACACAGATGTCTAGGTCACTGATATAGATCAAGAAAATCTGTTTAAATACAAATTCTCAGAAATATTCACATGCGTACTTACACATTGTGTGCCATACGTAAAAGATAAAAAAATTAGCCTATTTTTTATTTATACCTCACTCAAAAACAAAACAAATTATTGTTTCAGATATTGCTATGAATGCTTAGGCACACGTAACATATTGCTTTTATCCATTATTTTAATGCCATTACTCATGCTTATATACCAACAATCCAAACAGCAATTTTTGGGATATTGCACACCAACAAAGATAATTCAGAATTTTTTTAAAATTGGCAGGAGGTGTCCATGTGGTGAGTGCATAAATGACCCTTACTGTGAGGTATTAAACCATATGGATCAAGGATATACGGACTTCAATGCACGATCTAAGCAAAGTTAACTAGCAAGTAGCGGCTCTGCTCATCATCTGGAATGAGTCAACAATGGAAAGTTCTCTCTTCCTAGTTAAATTTTTAGAAAGTTCCAAAGTTCCAAAAAGCAGTGGTGCCTCAAACTGCAGGAGAAATTGTGATTTAGTTAAAAGAAATTGGATTTTACCAAAAAGTCAGAACAGCTATTGTCACTAAACATAGGATTGACAAAGTTTGTAAAACTAAATATGATAGGACTGGAATTGAAGAGATCATAACTCAAGTTCTATAATTTTTGTTGCTAAAAATTAATTTGAAAATCTTAATGTCTCTACCTCAGAAACTACTTTATTTATTTAATGGTGCCTTTCACATCCTCCAGACAATCCAAAGCATTTGACAACAAATGAATTGATTTTGAAACACAATTATTGTTGTTATTTAGGCAAACAACCTCCATTTGCACAGTTTTGGTTAATTTGTGTCTGGTGGTTGTGAAAAGCTTGTTTGGTAACACAGCCAAATTTCTGCACCATTACTAAGAACAGCTCTATAATACTGCCTGTCGCTGCCCTAGTTCATCTGCTGCTGAAACCCACGACCATGCCTTGGCTACCTTTTGACAGCTACTCCAATATGCTCTTGGGTGGACTACAAAGCAAAATCCTGTTGTCTGTGTCCTCATTCTCATGCTGTCCAATGCACCAATTGCCCCTGTACTCACTGAGCAATGGCTCCCTGTTGAGCAAGGCATGAGTATTGAAATTATGATTTTATTTTCAAATCTCTACATGGTCTCACCCTTCCTATCTCTGTAATATCCTTAATTCATCCACCACTTTAAATATTCACTCCCTCTACCACTGATGCACAGAGGCAACATTGTGTACCATCTCTACAATATGTACTGCAGCAACGCGTCAAGCCTCCTCTAACAGCAGTCACCATATCCACGAATTCGATCAGCTAGAAGGGCCAGGGCAGCAGTTGCATTGGAACACCAGCAGCAGCAAATTCCCCTCCCAGTTACACACCATCCTAATATTCCTTCACTGTTGTTGGGTCAAAATCCTAGAACTTCTTCCCCACAGGATGAGATGGCTCTCCCAGAGACTAATCAAACAACAGCCTAACATAGTCATACATAATGAATCATAACTTACAATCAAAGTCCCAGACTCTATGTCTGGCCTATTCCAGCCAGCAGGGCAGACCCACCAGAGGTGGTGTTATACAGTTGGGAGGGAATGGCACTGGGACTCCTCAACTCCCGACATTAAGTGACACCAAGGGTAAGGAAACCTCCTGCTAATTACCACCTACCGGCCTCCCTCAGCTAGTGAACCAGAGACCAGGACAAGCTGTTGGTGATCTGGACATCAAGATACTTGGAGCTCTCGGTCATTTTCACTTCATCCCCGTTGATGTATTACATTACTTCTCCATGTAGAACAACATTTGGAAGAAGCACCAAGGATATCAAGGGCACAGAACATACTCTGAGCGGGGACTTCAATCTCCATCACCAAGAGCAGCTCAACATGCACCACCATTTGCACAGTTATGACAATTGACAGCTACTCCAATATGCTCTTGGGTGGACTACAAAGCAAAATCCTGTTGTCTATGTCCTCATTCTCATGCTGTCCAATGCACCAATTGCCCCTGTACTCACTGAGCAATGGCTCTCTGTTGAGCAAGGCATGAGTATTGAAATTATGATTTTATTTTCAAATCTCTACATGGTCTCACCCTTCCTATCTCTGTAATATCCTTACATCCTTAATATCCTTAATGTCCAAAGATGTGCGGGTTAGGTTGATTGGCCAGGTTAAAAATTGCCCCTTAGAGTCCTGGGATGTGTAGGTTAGAGGGATTAGCGGGTAAATATGTGGGGGTAGGGCCTGGGTGGGATTGTGGTCGGTGCAGACTCGATGGGCCGAATGGCCTCCTTCTGCACTGTAGGGTTTCTATGATTTCTATGACCACAGAGCTGGTTGAATCCTGAAGGACATATTAGTCAGACTTGGTCAATGCCAGGTGTTGAGGGACCCTACATGAGGGGAAAACCTACTTGATTCTATCCTCACCAATCATTTGCAGATGCATCCACCCAAGACAATACTGATAGGAGTGACCACTCTATAGTCCTTGTGGAAACGAAGTCCCATATTCAGCCTGAGGATATCTTCCACCATGTCGTGCAGCACTAACAGCGTGCTAAATGGGGTAAATTCAAAACAGGTCTAGCAGTTAAAAACTGGCTATCAATGAGGTGCTGTGGGCCATCACCAACAGAATTGTATTCAACCACAATTTGTAACTACATGGCCCAGCACATCGCACCTCCTACCATCATCAAGTCAGGAGACCTGTGGGTCAATGAAGAATTATAAAAGAGAGGATGCCAGGGGGCATACCCAAAGGTTAGGTGGAAATTTTGTGAAGCTACAACAGAGGATCAGATGCATGCTAAACAGCAGAAGCAACATGTTATAGGCAGAAGTAAGCAATCCCACAACTAACAGATTAGATCAAAGCTCTGTAGTCCTGCCACATCCAATTGTGAATGATGGCGGACAATTAAAACAACTAATCAGAGGTGCAGGCTTCACAAACATTCCCATCCTCAAAGGGAGAGCCAAGCACGACAGTGCAAAAGACAAGGCTGCAGCCATTTTCAATCTATTCAGCCAGAAATACCAAGATCCCCAGCATCACAGCTGTTATGCCAATGTGATCTGTCAATCTGATATTAAGAAAGTGGTAACAGCCAAGGTTCAGGGCCTTTACAACATCCCAGATGTAATCCTAAAAACTAGTATGCCAAACTAACTACATCCTTACTCAACCTAGTCTATCAATAGGTTACCACCTTCAATATTCATTCCCTCCACCACCAGCACACAATGGCAGCAGTGTGGATCATCCAAGATAGACTGCAGCAACTCACTAAGCCTTCCTTGAGAATACCTTTCAAACTCGCAACTTCTATCATCTGGAAGAACATGCGCACCAGGCATACGAGTACACCACCGTGATATGTTAATAAGACAGAGCATACATCATTACAGGTAGTGATGCAACATCTCAATCTTGCCCTCTCTTGTAGACCGCATGGCAAGATGAAGCCAGTCATTTGGTTTTTGATAAGGTTAATGTTTTTCTTACCTCAGCAAACTCTAATATTCTACAACAGCCCAACAAGATCAAGACTATTATAACTGACATCTGCAAGTTGGGAGCAGCACAGTAGTTGCCTCACAGCACCAGGGAGCCGGTTCAATTCCAGCCTCGGTTCACTGTCTGTGTGGAGTTTGCACATTCTCCCTGTGCCTACATGGGTTTCCTCCAGGTGTTCTGGTTTCCTCCCATAGTCCAAAGATGTGCGGGTTAGGTTGATTGGCTATGCTAAATTGACCCTAGTGTCAGGGGGATTAGTAGAATAAATAGGTGGGGTTACGGAAATAAGGCCTGGGTGGAATTGTGGTCGGTGCAGACTCGATGGGCCGAATGGCCTCCTTCTGCACTGTAGGGATTCTATGATTCTTCTAAGTTCCACTCTAAAGTCACACACCATCTTTAACTTCATTCCTTCAAAAATCCTGAAACGCCCTACTTAACACTACTGTTTGTGTAGCTACAGCACATGGACTGGTATCCTGCACAAAAAGACAGCTCATTACCACCATCTTAAGGGTAAATAGGGATGGGTGATAAATGTTGGCTTACTTATCCACAAGATTCACATCCAAATTAAAGAGCAGTAAGGCAGTCAAAAGATGTTCTGAAACTGGACAGCAGCCAACATTGAGTAGGCCATTACAACATCCTATATGTAATCCTAAAGACTTGTAGGCCAAACTTTCCCAACCTATTCTATCAATAAGTTGCCATCTTCAATATTCATTCCCTCCACCACCAGCACACAATGGCAGCAGTGTGGATCATCCAAGATAGACCGCAACAACTCAGCGAGCCTTCCTTGAGAATACCTTTCAAACTCGCAACTTCTACTACCTACAAACCACTTTCGTGCTGAAGGACCTGGTTAATATTGGTGGTAGGGGTGGGGGGTGGTAGTGGGGGTGGGGGGTGGTAGTGGGGGTGGGGGTGGGGGTGGGGGGTGGTAGTGGGGGTGGAGGGGTTGCAGCCTCTCTCGATGACGTGGGACATTGAAGGCGCTACACAAATGCAAGTTGTTGTTGACAGTTTGGTGTGCGGGCCCTGGAACTCGGACATGTCCCTAAAAGCGGTGGGTGGTTTTTCAGATTATCGGCCCCCAGCAGCAGGCACATAGTCAGGTCCACACGGGGGGGTAAGGATCAGTCTCAGGTACCTCTGCAGCTCCGACACGATGGCTCGGATATCGATGGTGTTGAAACGCGACTTCATCTTCAGCGCCGGTTAGTGCCTCTAGCGCCATCTGCGCACGCGCCAACCTCGTACGGCGAGAGACTGGATCAAAAACTCTGGACCGCGACCGCTTAACTCAAAATATTATAGCATCCACCTGAAATGCTCCATACCTTACATTCACTGTTTCTATTATATGATTATTTTTAAAAATTAGCCTTAATTGCACATGTAAGCCATTGCATTTTTCTTTCAATTACATTCTAAGGGGTGAAAAAGGAACTGTCACAAGTGTATTCAACATCCTTCTCCTACAAGGAGAATGGCAAGGACCATTCTCACTTGATACCAACAGAAGGCAAAATCCTACATTTTCTTCTGATTTTGCCCCTGCACTGCAACTCTTGGATTATAGTACCCCCTCCCCCAACATTCATTTATTGGTTTGCTTTCTTACATGCTCGTTGCCCTCCAGAAACATTAACCAGAGTCTAAAGATCTCTCCACACTTGGCCACCACCACCTTTAACACCACAATCGCCTTTATTGTCAGACTCTTCATCCAGATTCAAACCATGGATATGCCAGACCTCATTCTGACTGAACACAAGCTAAACAGAAAATTTTTCAGCTCCTACCTAAACTTCACATTCTGGCTGCTGTGTCCCATCCCATTCCCCAGCTGTATGGCACCTTCATGTGTGAAGATGGAATATTGAGCTAGAACAAACCATGACCTTGTGACAGAGATGGCTTAAAGGGCGCCCACTGATCCTATTTCATAGGAAACCTGAAAGAAGTAGTGCACCATCTTGGTGCTTTGACCAAACAAAAACAAAAAGAAATATTTGCATTTATATGGCACTTTTCATGACTAATGAACATTTCAAAGCATTTTACAGCCAATTAAGTACTTTTTGAAGTGTAGTCACTGTTGTAAAGGAGGCAAAACAGCAGCTAATTTGCATTCAGCAAACTCTCACAAAAAACAACATTTTGTGATGTCGATTGAGGGATATATATTGACCAGGACAACAGGGTTAGCTCCCTGGTGTTCTTCTTTGAAATAGTGCCATCAGAATCTTTATTCCCAACTGAATAGGCAGATGGAACCTAAGTTTAACATGTGAGAGATAATGCCACTGATGGTAGAATGTTCCCCATTGAAGCAGTGAAGTACCAGCATTGATTGCTGTGCTCAAGCCATGGAGTGGGATTTGAAACTGAACCCTTATATTCAGAGGCTACTGTACTATCAACTGTACCATGGCTGACACAAACTCTGAAATGAGTCAAAACCCATACCAGATCACCAAAGTCATTTGCTTCCATCATCTGAAGCATTTCCTACTTCCATACTTATCTCAGCCCCAACACCACTGTACATCTCTACCTACTTTTGTTACACTTGCAGTCAAAGTTACAAATGTCCTCCTCAACGACCTCCTCAGTTCTGCTCTGCATTAAACTTATCAAAGACTCTATCAGCAGCTAACTGTACCACAACAAATTCTGCCTGTTTATTATCCATTTTCTCACCAATCCTCATGAACTCCTTGTTTCCCAATACATTGAATTAAAAATCCTTATCCCCATTTACAATTTCCTCATCTCCTTGCTTCACTTCATCTTTGATACCACCTCCACACCTACATGCCAGTCCCTGTCCTTCATTCCTCCAACTCTGGTCTCCTTTCCCGCATCCATAACTACAAATGTGTAAAGTAATGTAATGATAACCAGTAATCCAGAGATCAGCACTCATAATCTCGATTAGAGCACGAGTTCAAATCCAACTATGGCAATTTGAGAATTTGAACTCATCTTATAAATCTAGCAAAGAAAAAGCTGGTAAATATATCCATGAATTTCTTGAATTGTCCTCAAAACTCAACTGGTTCACTGACTCGCTTAGGAAAGGAAACCTGCCATGGTTACCTGTTTTGATCTAAATGTGATATCAATTCCACAATAATTATCCCCGGAAGTGACTGAGGAAGCCTGTTGTATCAAATCGCTACAAGGAATTCAAAAGGCTCACTTCTTTATGCAATCATTGTTATTGTTATTGCTGTTCTATTGTTGGTCCTTCTACCTTGGACTATGGGTATGGGACTTGGTTCTTAGTCAGACTGCAGACACACTGCTGATCCATTGTTTCTGCTTAACACTTATTTATTGTACTACATCTAAACAGGTTACAGATTATGCATGTTACTCCTGGGCATGATTCCAGCCTCTTTCTCTTGACTAACCCATGACTGATTGATTTCAGCAGCACATCATCATCTAAGTAACAAATTAGTGTATGCCATCTGCTAACCCTTTATACTACACCTTCCCCCAAATACGCTATCCTACTTTTTAACAACAACATGAAACTATATCTTTAACTATTTACATTACATTTCTGTAACTCCCATTTTACAACAACAGATTTTAGACAACTCCAACTCTTGCTCTTCCCCTCCCCAAGTCACAGTCCTGGGGTATTCTCATAGGAAAGATACTTTAGCGGCATGAAAATTTTCTTCAGCATCTGGTAGGACACCATCATATTGCTATGTAAGTGCTGCATGATAGCTCCGTCGACTACACCTTCCATCACTTTGGTAATGATCAGGACTTCATCTGCACCAGATCAGTGTGGTAGTCACTCATGCCTATACTGTCATGGGCTGATTCATTTGTGACAGGTTGATAGGTAAGAGCAAGTCCTAGTAGTTTTTTCCCCCTTTTGTTGATTTCATCATCCCCTGTTGCAGATCCAGTCTGGCAGCTCTGTCCTTAGGACTCAGCCAGTTTGATCTTCTGTGGTGTAGCCAAGAGTACATTCTGTGACCTTGCCACCCTCAGTGCTTTCTCCACATTTTGTTCAACATGGAGGAATACTGATTCATCAGTCAGATAGGACAGTAGGTGGTAATCAACAGGATGTTTCATTGCCCATCTTTGACCTGAATCCATGAGACTTCGTGGGATGTGAAGACATCTTTGAGGAATCCCAGGGCAACTATTTCCTGACTGTATACCAATGATACCACCTCTGTTGGGTCTGTCCTTTTGGTGGGACAGGGCATACCCAGGGATGATGATCGTGATATCTAGGATATCAGCTGTAAAGTATAATTTGGTGAGTATGACTATGTCAGGCTGTTGCTTAACTGGTCTGTGGGGCAGTTCTTTCAATTGTTGGTACAAGCCCTCATATATGGGTCTGGAGACACATATAGGGCAGATCAGGTAAAGACAGCAGATTTCTTTTCCCAAAGGACATTATAATAAAACTCGGCTCTGAATTTGTCACACTACTTGCACTAGAAAGTTGCACTATTCATCAGTGGGAATCACACACAAGTTACCTGAATATGTTAATTAACACTTGAACAGGTGTAGATTCTAGCATAATTTGCATGAAAAATATTTAAGCCACTGAACTATGCTCTTGGATTGCTTCAGAGAGAAAGAATTGTAACCATTAATTAACATAATAATATTTAAATGGGTAGAAATGGTTATCACTAGATATTTCACAATGGCAAATCACTTGCCTAAGTGTAGTAATCACATAGTTATTAAATACAGTTCACAAGTGAAGAAGCCTAACTCACTCACAAGAAAATTATGAGGGAAATACTTCTGAGGAGTGGAATAAAAATCATATTCAACAATTTCTTGTGCAGTGTTCCTTTTACATATTTGGTCTTGTTTCATTTTATTGCATCACCAACTTCAATTAAACTCGCATTTTAGCAGTGAAGTTTTGATCCAATATAGTGCTTTATATTATAAGGAATCAAATATTGTGAAATAGCAACTGTACTACTTTATTATGGTTGCTGAGTATTGGCCTCTGTTCATAGTGAGAATGTGTGCCAAGATTACAAGAAAATATTTTTTCTGTTTTGATGATTAGAAAATCTTTACTAATGCAATTTGCTGTATTTTCTTTGTCTTCATTATTTTACTTGATGTCTTGAGCCCTCACATTATCGTACTATCTGCAGTTGTGAGATATTTCAGCATTGCTACATATTCTGTTAAATGATATTTCAGTTTTGTATACGTATGTTAATATATAGACATCCCAAGGTCCAAGAATCTGAGTAAAGGTTAAAAACAGCCTATGCCATTGTCATAAATCTCTGTAGCACAAATATGTTAAATATACAACATTAACATAACAGAAACCTCAACAATAGTTACTAGTTGCTGTTGCTATGGTCGCAGTGAACATTACTTTGTGGTGACAAGCACAGTTTGGTTTTATTTTGAACTGCCAATGGCTGTGCTTATAAAAAAGTAGTTTATCCAGGCTATTTAAATTAATTTTGCATCCACTCACCTGAGATAGAAACCAAGCTACATTAAGTCACTGGTCGCATTCAGACTTGGTACGCATTCTGTTCTGATTGGGTCACTTCTAAACTCCAGAACAGCATTTCTTTTTTTAATCCTTTCAAAATATGTTTAGCATGATCTAAACATTTTAAATTAATTCAAGAAGAAAATGAAAACAACAAAATGTACCAGGGGTTAAATATACATAATACACTAAAATCATTATTTTAAAAATCCCTTTGTATTTCATTAAAAATTAGAAAGCAACTTGAGGTCACCCAATGTGATTATATATATAAAATGGTTAGAATTTGCAGAAGGGTATCTGGTAGTGAGTGCTGTGCATTAGATTTCCTTCTTTATCCCTCAGTTCCAATGAGTTTTGTGTTGCAAATTGCTGGATATGTGAATTGAAAATGGGAGGGTGAACACAGCAGGGAATCTGAGATCTTGTTGCACTATTGAGAAGTATGTAGGGGGAATTGAAGTCAAAGTTAGATATAGAAAGAGAATAATAAAGATAAGGAAAGATAGGTAGGGTTAAGAGGGAAAAATAAACAGAATGGAAAAGAAAAAATAAAATTTAAATAAAAACTAACTTCTCTAGGAACAATTTACTACCTCCAGAAGTGCGACATGATAGTTTCAGTTGTTCCCTTTCTGCGCCATTAATGTTAAGAGGCATATCAGGATCATAAATCAGTCCTTTATAAAAATTAACAGCCCAAGTTCTCTACAGCCAGCTTAATTTGTATTTATAATGCAAATTTAAAATTTGTGGGTCAGTGGTTTTGTCACAGGGTGATGTTATGTATCACGTACAGTCGCTTGATCTATTGCCACTGGTTAGCTTACTGTGAAGAGGCAGCTGAGTGTCAGTACACAGCCCCTGTATCACCAGAATTCACTGTCGTCCCTCCCGACAATGACACATAACAACTAGGCACCCCACAGTCCAGGTTGAACTGCAGGGGATCTTGGAAAAAGCTTGGTCCCCAGAGATATGACTTACAGCATGTGAACACACCCTGGCATCCATAAGCAGGTCCTAGTTAAGGGTAAAAATAGTACCCTCTGCTATGTGGGTGTGGCTCAGGAAGGTCAAAGGTCCATGAATGGAAGGCTATAGATGGCTGGTGATCCTTTTAAACAAACACTTTAATACAGTTTTGACAACCTAATTACCTTATCCCCATTTACTCACTTGCTGCTTCTGCTGGTAGCGTCCTTTTGTCCATAGTCCTGTCTATTTGTACTTCTCATTCCACATTTCTCTCACTTCCCCATCACCTACTCTGTCTATTGTTGGCTGCACCATCCCTAAATGGTGTATGTGCATATGTATATTGTCAGGGGATGAGATCTCACTCTCTGCTTTCTATAAAACTCTATATTTCATCATGGCTAATGTATAATTTTTTAAAACAAAGAATTTAAAAAGACTGAAGCCATGACTGGCTATGACTCAGACAAAAATAACTTTCTGGTATTCAGAGAAGCTTCTCATTACCTCTGAGAACACACTAATGACAAGGTGAGGTGCAGAAGACCAACTTTCAAGGGAATTATACAAAAGGCTATTCACATTTCTCAAATAAGGCCTGGCCAACAGAGAGTCCTAATCTGCTATGGCAATGGACCTTGAAATCCCAATTGAAATTCTTATTGGCTGAAAGATCAACCATCTCAAGAATCAGACTAAGAAATATACATTATTTGTCAAAGACAAAATGGAGAAGTGGGAGTCATATTACATGACCACACCCCTCAAGCTGGAATAATCAGTTATACTCTCTTGCTGTTCTGTCAATGAGTCTGCCATCTTCCATCAAGCATGCAGCGGCTCGGAAAAAGGGCTCTGTCCAGGGTAAAAGCCTAACCCCGTCTATGCGGTTCCTTCTGAAACCTCTGTACCAGCGTCTACAAAGTTAATTTGCTTCTATGCGCCTGTCTTGTTGTAGAAGTCATGTCTACTTGAAAAGTGGATTATCCAACATTAATTTCAGTCTGCTGACCTCTGTAAAGGAATACACCATTGAATTTGTGATTCTAGACTCTGGACTCTTGTGAAACAATTCTTATTTTCTGTGGTAATTAAATTTATTTTCATTATCCCTGTTTTACTGTACGAATGCCAAAACAGGGGGGGGGGGGGCATTCCCCATTTTGAGTGTGTGCAAAATAAACTAACCCTCTGATTTTACCCTATCTGTAATTTGCTATAGAATTATTATATAAATTGAATTATACCAAAACCAAGGGGTTGGGAGAATACACCACTGCTTAAAAAGGGGGAAATAAAATCATAAACACCTTTCTGTTTACCGACGGTTGGTGAGATCAAAGCCCTCCTATTGGTAGCAATATAGAGAAAGAAATTGAACCACACTGTCACTTTGTCCTAATCTATTCAGGTATGGAGGGTACTGCCACTGCTATACTAAGAAAACAGCAATATATGCACCATTACACTTATATGCATTTTAAATAATCGCACTTATATTATTGCATAGATAATTTTTGGCGATTTGACTGTGGAACCAGTGAAAAGTATAACTGGGTTATACTGGGTTATAAAAAGAAAACTGGGTCTTGAATTACGCACTTGAACGGATATCACCGAAAGTCAAAACTGCAAGTTTTCTATGTTGAATCGTTGTCAAGTTTATTCGAGAAAAGTAACTGAAATAATACATGCCAGCACTTCCTTTAATTGAATAGTTTTAATCAACCCAATTACTCCATTGAATTTATTAGCTGAATGCCATTCCGTCTGGTAGTTCCACTTAGATGTTTTTGAAATCCACTCCAGGTTGCTTCGTGTTACATTTGTTTTGGCACAAAGCCATCTATCTGTAAAGCTAGCGACCAAACAGTGTTGGAACAAATGACGTGATCAGTGTTTCTGAAGTTCAGGAAAAGCAACTGAAGCACTAACATATATTTGAAAGAGTAAATCTATATATATGAGCATTTCAACCATTATACATTCCTTCAATTCGAAACTTTATATTTGGAGACGAGAGCTTTAAATTGGAGGGAAGAAATCTGTGGTCAAAATCTCCTGGAAACCGAAGTAAACAAACTGCAGAATCGGCGGACATATTTCTCCCCCTCTTTTGAGGGTTACGTGCGACCGATTTACGCCGAAGTGGAGTACAATAATCATATTCGGGATGACAAATATGTTAGACTTGTTGAACGATGGGACTCTTAGAGGAAAACCTCATTACAATCAAAAGATGCTGGTTCATTTCACATTCAGCAATCTACTCAGAGCTAAAGGTAAGACAGCATTTTCATTCTTACCGAATATTGTGAAAACAAAGATAATTGTAAATGATTTAAGACGAGCGGCCTTCTCTTTCGCTTGTCATTTTTTATGCTCATCCACTTTTGGATTTAAAAAAACACGTACACAACGCGTGTCGAGAAACTATTTTTAATGACATTTATCTTTAATAGACTGAAATACAGAGGGAATATCAATCCTTCAGTTGTACAGAGCCTTGGTCAGACTCCAGAGAACTGCGTTCAGTTTTGGACACGGAACAGAAGGCAAGACATCAAAGCAAAATACTGTGGCCCCGGAAATCTGAAATAAAAACGAAGTGCTGGAAATACTCAGCAGGTCTGGCAGGATCTGTATATGAGCTATATTGGACTAAAGTGTTTACTCCGTTTCTCTCTCCAGAGAGGTTGCCGAACCTACTTTCCAGTATTTCCGGCACTTTCTGTTTTTATCTCAGAAAGGGCATGATGAACTTGTGGAGTGGATACAGTACAGATTTACTAGAATGTTATCATGAGATAAAGGGTTAAATTTTGAGGACGTGTTCCATAAACTTAGCTTTTACTGCCTTGAGGCTAGCATGTGTAGAGAAGATCCAATCAATGACAAAGGGATTTGATACAGTAGATATAGACATTTTCTTTGCTGGAAGATCTGGAACAAAAGGGCATAATTGTTGTGATGTTAGTGTACCTATAAGAGATTTTTTAAAAAATCATGATCTCTGCAGTTCTCACAGTCAGTGTTTCTCAGTTCACAGCTTTAGCTGATGTCATTATGTTGCCAGGCTGACTACGATGAGTCCTTTTATTGCTACCTAAATGGCTTAAATGGGGTTGTTTGTGTTTACTCTGGGATTAGTTTTATGATCCTGCATTGTTAGGAGAATGGTCATGTGTTTTTGGACCATTTTGTTCAGTGAGTTTAAGGTTTCATTTTCAGTTCTGAGCTGCAGGTTTTAGTTTTGGAAGGGACAGCAAGCTATAACAAAGTGTTTTCCCTCTCTTCCTGGTGTTTTGAAAATTCTGTTGGTTAGCTGAAAACAAGATCTTGTGTTCCTGAAGGGTGAAAATCTGCTGTTGTTGGGGCTGGACCAGAATCTCTCTGGTGTTTTGGGAAGCTGCCTTGTCTTCAAACTGTTCGGAGTGAATCCAGACAGCTGCAGGCTTCAACCAAAGGACTCAAATTCCCTTATCACATGAGCAGTAGACTTTGCTGTATTGAACCTGTTTAAAGGGTCTTGACTATGGCAGGGGTTTTGGTTTGATTGGAACACATTAGATATCTTTGTTCAGGGTTATACATTATAGTAGTTATTTTGCTTCTTGCTTATAATTGATAAAAGTTCTTACTAATTTTCTTACTATACATGTTGACTACATTTTTAAATAAACTTTGTTTGATAAAAACTCCCAAGTGGGTCACTTGAATCATACCTGAAGTGAAACATCCTAGCCAAATTCAAGCTGCAAAACTTATTATTCAGGCGGGCTTCATAAAAAGTTTGGAGTTTCTGACCTGAACCATAACATTATAATATTAATGTGGGGGTAGGGCCTGGGTGGGATTGTGGTCGGTGCAGACTCGATGGGCCGAATGGCCTCCTTCTGCACTGTAGGGATTCTATGATTCTATGATTAAGCCAAATCAGAAAGCACACTTCCAAACAAAGGGTAGTGTAAACATAGAACTCTGTTCTCAAAAACATTGTGGATGTTGAGTTAATTTAAATTTTCAGGACTGAAATCAGTATATTTTGTTAGGGAAGGACGTCAAGGGATATGGTACAAAGTTGCTTAATGATTTTGAGTCCAAAGATGTGCAAGTTAGGTGGATTGGCCATGCTAAATTCACCCTAGTGTCAGGGGGATTAGTAGGGTAAACAGGGGTTACAGGAATAGGGCCTGGGTGGGATTGTGGTCGGCACAGACTCGATGGGCTGAATAGCCTCTTTCTGTACAGTAGGGATTCTATAGGTGGAGATCAGACATGATCCAACTGAAAGCAGAACCAGCTCAAAGTGATGAGTGACTTAGGCTTGTTCTTATGATTGTTTGGAATAATAGAATGGTTACAGCACAGAAGAAGGCGTTTAATCCTGTTGTGTCCATGCCAGCGCTCTGCCAATCCCACTCTCCACTCTTACCCCATAGCCCAGTACTTTTTCTATCCAGGTGCTTATCCAATTCCCTTTTGAAAGCCATGATTGAACTTGCCTCCACCACATTCACAGATAGTGCTTTCCAGGATCTAACCACTCACTGAGTAAAAAGGTTCTTCCTCATGTTACTGTTGCTTCTTTTGCCAATCATTTTAAATCAGTGTCCTCTGGTTCTTGGTTCTTCCCCTATCTACAGTTTTCCCCTATCTACTATGTCCAGACTCTTCATGATAATTAACACGCCTATCAAATCTCCTCTCAAGCATCTTCTAAGGAGCTTCTCCAATCCATCCATGTAACAGAAGTTTCTCATCCCTGGAACCATTCTTGTGTATCTTTGCTGCACCCCCTCTGAAGCCTTCATATATTCCCTGAAGTGTGGTACCCAGAATTGGGCAAATAACCTATTTGAGGCCAATGTTTTATAAAGCTTCATTATAACTTCCTTGCATTTGTAATCTCTGCCTCTTTTATAAAGCCCACATGTCTCTTTAATGACTTTCTCAACCTACTCTAGATTTGTGCACATTTATCCAGGTTTTTCTGTTCCTGCACCCTTTAGAATTGTACCTTTTATTTTATATTGTATCTCCTCATTATTCCTACCAAATGCATCACTTCATTTTGCCTGTATTAAATTTAATTTGCCCAATCCACTACCTTGTATATGTCCCCCTGAAATCTATCACTATCCTCTCACAATTTACAATGTTTATAAGTTGTGCATAATCTGCAAATGTTGATGTAGTTCTCTTTACATCTGATGTAAATCAGGAAAGCAGTAGTTCTAGTCCTGATGCCTGAGGAAAACCTGTTGTATAATTTCCTCCTGTCTGAAAAACAGCTGTTCACCACTATTGTGTTTCCTGTCACTCAATCAATTTCATATCCATGCTGCTATGTTCCTTTTTATTCCATGGCCTTCAACTTTGCTGGCAAGCCTACTACATGGCTTATTATTATTCATGTTTCTTTCAGACAGCCATATAGACCACATCAACTGCATTACCCTCATCAACCCACTGTGTTACCTCACCAAAATATTCATGTCAAGTTAGTTAAAGATGATTTGCCTTTAATAAATCTATGGTGGCTTTCCTTAATTAAATCCACTCATCCAATTGATTGTTAGTTTTTTCCTGTATCGTCTTTTTTCAAGGCTTTCCCACCACCGAAATCAAACTGGCAGACCTGTCTGTAATTACTGGATTTATTAATAAATAGCCTTTTTGAACATGTTATATTTTATTATTTCTAAGGTACCTTGCATATTCCTCATTTTTAAACAATGTAGTTAAAATACAGAAACTGAGATGAAGCTGATTTAATTAATTTATTCACTTAAATTATTCACTGGGGTTAGCACTGCTGCATCACAGCGCCAGGGACTTGGGGTTCGATTCCCGGCTTAGGTCACTGTCTGTTTGGAGTTTGCACATTCTCCCCGTGTCTGCGTGGGTTTCCTCCGGGTGCTCTGGTTTCCTCCCACAGTCCAAAGATGTGCAGGTTAGGTGGATTGGCCATGATAAATTGACCCTAATGTCAGGGGGATTAGCTAGGATAAATGCATGGGGTTATGGGGATAGGGCCTGGGTGGAATTGTGGTTGGTGCAGACTCGATGGGCTGAATGGCCTCCTTCTGCACTGTAGGATTCTATGATACTATGAACATTTCAAATGAATTAGATTTAAAATGTGCAGCTTGAAATTATCTATCAATTTCCATATTTGATCTCAGCTTTATAATTTGAGAGGTTATTTTCCAATAATTTTCCATTCTTTATATTGATTATAATGAAATAAAAATAACAGCTTGACTTAAAATGTGGTTGACTCTCAACTGCCCTCCAAGGGCAACTAAAGATGGGCAATAAATGCTGGCCAGCCAGCAATGCCCATGTCATATGAATGAATTTTTAAAAATATCTCAATGTTAACTTTATTATTTTCAAAAATTGAATGCTCAGTATGTTATTACGTCTGTTGGATTTTCCTTACTCGAGGACTGTTTCTAATCATTTTATGGATCTCTAGATGCTGTATTATTGGATACATTTTACCAGAAGCCACACTATTTATGGTCCAAATGTTTCTCTTCCATTAAGATACCACAACAGTAGTGGGTATAGTATCCAGAATATAGTAATCCTAAATTGTAAATGGAAGTAACAGGTTAAAATTAATCGTTATGTTCATTTGAAATGCTTTCAATATTTTGATGTAAACTGTCAAATGGAAAGCACAAACAGCAAACACTTGGTAGTGCATCTGATGAATTTGAAGAGTGTTGGTGATTCAGATAATGTTGCTTAGTGACAAGCAAGAACGCAGACTTTAATCCATGTGTCAGGCCATTACTTTCTGACATGCAAGCAAAATCCCAGGTTCCACGTATTGAAAGGACCTAGAAAACAAGGAAAGGGCCAAGGGGCAGCTTGGCACAGAAAGGATAGTAGACGGTGATTGGCAACACCAATTGGCATCAGGTTGCCATGTTGCCCAAATAGAACAATTTCTTGAAGAAAGAGGTAGGAGTAAAGAAGCAGATACTGTGTTAAGTGTGTTTTCCAGCCTTCATGTCACTGATGATCTTTTCTCTGTATGCCCTGATTGTATCTACTGCTTAGAGCTCCATCTCGCTGAGATCCTAGATATATGCTAGTACTCCAGTAGTTCTGGTTCTCTACCTTTATTGTGAACCATTGTTTCCTGTAGAAAGAGAGGAAGTTGGTGAGTAGCTGTTGAAAAGATTGTGCAGATGTGTGGAGCACATATAATGTGTAGAATTATAAGCAGGAAGGGAGCAGGTAATTTACAAGAAGATAGTAGCACTGATGAGAAATAAGAAAGCAATCAGCAGAAGAGTGCAATGTTTAGCAATGTAAGAGCAAATTTAGAATAACTTGGGATTAAAAGGCTAACAGAGCAGGGTAGATTAGATCAGAGTGAATAGATTATAGAGAAGTTAGCACTGCTGCCTCACAGCGCCATGGACCTGGGTTCGATTCCCGGCTTGGATCACTGTCTGTGTGGCATTTGCAATTCTCCCTGTGTCTGCGTGGGTTTCCTCCGGGTGCTCCAGTTTCCTCCCACAGTCCAAAGATGTGCGGGTTAGGTGCACATGCTAAATTCTCTGTTAGTGTCCCGGAATGCGTAGGTTAGAGGGATTCACAGGGTAAATATGTGGAATTGCAGGGATAGGACCTAGGTGGGATTGTCGTCAGTGCAGACTCGATGGGCCAAATGGCCTCCTTCTGCACTGTAGGGATTCTATGATTCTATAAGTTAAAGTGCCTGAAAAATACTATTTGCATTGGGGCATATATAACCACTGTTAGAGAATTTAGACATGTATTTTTGAAAACATATTATGTATTAAAAGCATATACCTTGGTTAATGACAGAATGCTCTAATGCATGATGGGATGTAGTTAAGTAAAAAGAACCACATTCCTCTGAACGATGCAGCTACTGAGCCTCAGTGCCTCTAGACAGTCCTAATGAATAGGACATTCACTAACCAAGGACACACCAGGGGTCCCAGACAGTTCTAATAAATAGGATATACATTACACCAGATGAGAGGGTCTGGAGGGTGACTGTGAGAAAGACTTTCAAAGTCCACGAAGTGATCATGTAGTCCCATGCTGACAGAGGGTAAATGTTATTGGCCAAGGTAAATCATCTATATTTATAATGATTGGCTCATACCCAGGTGGGGTGAGCAAGAGGTGGGTAAATGGCTTTCGAAAATTGTATAATTGTAGTACTGAGAGTGATGTAATCTCAGAGTAGAATTGGAACTGCCCCAAATCTTTCTCCCTTATACATTGATCAAGCTTGGAAAATAAAGAAATGTCTTTTACCAGAATACTGTCTCCGTGAGTCTTTGTGTTAGCTGAGTCATAACTAAGAAGGGGAATCCCTCATGTGAAAGCCAGCTTGATACATAGTCTCTGAAAATGCTCTTACAAGCAGTCTGCTACCAGGTAAAGAAAGAATGCTAAGATAAAAGCAAATTACTGTCGATGCTGGAATCTGAAACGAAAACAGAAAATGTTGAAAAATCTCAGCAGGTCTGACAGAGTCTGTGGAGAGAGAACAGAGTTAATGTTTCAAGTCTAGATGACTCTTAGTCAGAACTCTTCATTTTGTTAAAAACAGAATCTTGTTTGTGCCTGCTGCAAAGACAGCAAGCAACATGGGTGTTTCATTTAAATTAACAGAGTTGGTACATTCTGCATATTTGAATGGAAATGGAAGGGAGGGAAGTATCGGAAATATTCAGCGTGCAATGTGGGGGCAGAGTGGGGGGGGGGGGGGGGTATGGAGGGAGGGTTTGACTAGAATTGCTCCAGCTGGGTGTCACATGGAGGAATAGAGCTCAAAGAATCTCAGGCCCAATCTTGCTGTTCTGGTCAGATCTTTAAAGGGCATACAGCCTTGAATCCACATCCTTTACGTGGATGCTAGATATGGATATATATAGTTAAATAAATGGGCAAAAAATTGGCAGATGTGAGAAAATGTGAGGTTGTAAACTTTGGCATGAAGAATAGAAAAGCTGAAAATTATTTAAATTGAAAGGTTGGACAAAACAGGTACAGAAGGATATGGGTGCCACTATACATGAATCACCAAAACGTTAGCTGTGTTACCATCCTTGACCACATCCTGAGACATGTGACAAGATCTGGTTAGGGACAAATTTTGTTTAGAGAAAGATTGAGATTCAAGACATCTGCTTTTGGAATAAATCCACAAGATTCACGGGTTTTGAACAATCAAAATAAACTTTATTATACAAATTCAGAAAGATAAAACAGTTTACAATGTGTATCTTATACTCTGACATTCAGACTAAGTATGAGGTACATGTGAATTAACTGATGAACTGTGGCCAGATAAACCGCACTACAGAGGGCGGGATTTTCTCACCCTTCCAACAAGTGGCATCTTCTGGTCCAACCGAAGTCGACACCCTATGGCAGGTTGCCTGGTGGCAGGACAGCCAAGCCATGCAAAGGCCCAGAAACTTTGGCAAGACTGGAAGATCCTGCCTGCGGCCAATAGCTGGTTGGATCCACCATGAGAAAACCCACTCAGGTGGGCGAAGCAGGGGGGCCAATCTCACTACTTAGAAGGTGCTGGTGGCATTACCATTCTGTCACAATGGGATACTTAAGTGCCAATAGTTGGCTACCTACCCCTTCTCGGCGGGTACCTTTTGCTGTTCAGACCCTTCAGCAAGTTCACAAGAGGCAGACTGCATCAGATATGCAACCCAAACTCCCCCTTTGCCTCCAAAACCATGGCTTTGAAAAGATTCTGCACGTTATCTGCTATATTATGGAAAAAATACATCATTTGACAGCAATTTGATGATAACTACACCAATGGTGAAGACAATGTTAATGTCTTATCATCTTGGTAGATTTGCCATTGGAGATATTTTTTATGCTTTATTGGTGGAAAATATATCCTGATCACTGTGGCTTGTACTGTTGAAAGATGATGTAATAATAAACTGATATGACCTCATGGACTGACAGTCTGAAAGGTCTGACGTGGATAAATTTAACAGATTTCCCTACTGAGAGATATTAAAAAGTTATAACTTTACACAAAAGTGAAGTCAAAAGGGTCCACCTGAGAACTGATAATGGACAGAGGTAGATTTTAATACAGTAAGGAATAAGAATAAGAGGTTTCTGCACTTCAAAATATCTTGTTGACTTTTACAAAGCTACTGTAAATGGATTTTTTTTAATGACAAGCGAATCAAAACATTTTATGGAATAACTACCTCTTTAACAATAACTACTTTATATTTATCATCTTTTAAATTTAGAGGACCAAAACACCAGGAAACGTTGCTTCCTACGTAAGTACATACATCAGCTTGCTTACAGAATAGAGTAGTGTTGCGAGATTGGGCACATTTATTTATTTTTAACTCGCTGCCTTGCTGTGAATTTCTAATAGTTACATGTCAAAGGAATGAACACTACACTGCACTTAGACAAATGAACATGATACAAGGAGTATTTAAGCAAATGGGAAACACAAAAGGTAAATGCCTAAATATATTGGGTCAGATTATGTGGTCAGCAGCAAAGCAATGGTACTTGTTGCTGACCTCCAAACTAAAGTGCCCACTTACTTAGTGCAATGATGCAGTGACGGCGGGGATGACAATTCCACCTGGAAGTCAGGAAGATTTCCTCACGACCTTGGCTATGATAAAGCTCTGCAGTGTTCTTTCATGCACTGGAGCTGAGCAGTAAAGGACAGAGAACATGATATAGAGAATAGAAGACATGCTCACAGAACCTGTCAGAACTAAGCTACTGTCAATGGGAGAATCATGTTAAAAAGTCATTTAAATTTAATGACTTAAGCATCAGACAACTACTGGAATCATGTTAAAAGTCATTAAAATTTAATAATTTTTTTAAAGTCAGATAAATTATATCAGAATCATGTTAAAGGATTAGATTGAATCATTTAAAAAGTCCCAGATTCAGAGTGCTTCCCACAGCCATTTTGAAAGTTGAAAATTCCCATTAGTATCAGTGCCTCATTGGCTCAGATTTTTAAAAATTCATTTTTGGGATGTACTTATCTCTGGCAAGGCCAGCATTTTTCACCTCTCCCTAATTACCCTTGAAAAGGTGGTGGCGAGTTGCCTTGTTGAATTGCTGTAGTTCATTGGGTATAGGTCCATCCAGGGTGCTGTTAGGGAGGGAGTTCCAGGAATTTGACCCAACAATAGTGAAGGAACAGTGATATAGTTCCAAATTAAGATGGCTTAGAAGGGAACTTGCAGGAGGTGGTGTTTCCAAGCATCTGTTGCCCTTCTCCCTCTGGATGGTAGAGGTTGCGGGTTTGAAAGGTACTCTTGATGGACCCTTAGTGAGGTTTTGCAGTGTATCTTGTAGATATTTCTCCTTCAGCTGAGTCGGCATCACAGACTAATATCCATATTCCGCCAACACTTTTTAAATTTTGAATGAGGTTAGCAATGTAATAATGACCAGATAATCTATCTTTGTGATATTGATTGAGGGCTAGATATTGGCAAGGGTACCAAGGATAACGCCTCTGCTCTTTGAAATAGTTCCATGGGATCTTTTACATCCATCTCAGTTTAAAATTGCATCCGAAAGATGTTATCTCTGATGATGTAGTCTCCCACAGATCTGCACTGGAATGTCAACCTTGGTTTTTATGCACTCAAGCCCAGGAATGGGATTTGAACCCAGGATCTTGTGGTTCGGAGGTGACAGTGCTCCAACTGAGCCACAGCTGACACAAATATTACACGCTGCTGCCACTGTATGCCCATGGTGTAGGGATTGAACGTTTATGATGGTGGGTGAGGTACTGATCAATGGGCTGTTTTATCTTGGATGGAGTTGAGCTCCCTGAATGTTTAAGCTGCACTCATCCAGTCAAGTGATGAGTATTCTATCATACTCCTTACTTGTGCTTTATAGATGGTGAACAGGCTTTGTGAAGTCAGGAAGTGAGTTACGTGCCAAATCCCAGTCCCTTGACATACTGTTGTGGCCACAGTATTTACATAGCTGGTCCAGTTAAGTTCCTTGTCAATATTAACCCTCCATGTGGTTAATAGTGAAGGATGTAGCAATGTACTACTGTTGAATGTCAAGGGGAGATGGTTAGATTATTTCTTATTCAAGATGGTCAGTACCTGGCATTTTCCTGACATGAATTTTACTTGCTGCTTACCAGCCAAAGCCTGAATGTTGTCCAGACCTTGCTGCTTAGGACACGGACTGTTTCAGGATCTGAGCAGTTGCAAATGGTACTAAACGTTGTGCAACCATGAGCAAACGTCTCACTTCTAACCTTATATTGAAGAGAGGGCCATTGATGAAGCAGCTAAAGATGGTTACACCAAGGACAATATCCTGAGGGACTCCTTCAGCAATGTCCTGGGGCTGGAATGATTGGCCTCCAACAATCACAAGCACCTTGTTTGGTGCTGGGTATAACTCCAACCAGTGGAGAGGTCTTCCTCCGATTTTCATTGATTTCAATTTTGCTAGGGCTCCTTGATGCTACCCTCAGTCAGATACTGCCAAGATATCAAAGGAAGGTATTCTCACCTCACCTCTGCAAATTCAGCTCTTTTGTCCATATTTAGGCCAGGACTGTAATGAGGTCTGGAGCTGAGTGGCCCTGGCAGAACTCAAACTGAGAATTGGTGAGCAGTTTGCTATTGAGCAAGTGCTGCATGATAACACTGTTGGCGACGACACCTTCCATCACTTTGCTCATGATTGAGAATGGACTGTTGGGGAGGTATTTGGCTGGATTGGATTCAGGTACATATCCATGTTGTAACTGTACAGGAATAGGTTGGCTAAAGGTGCAGCTGGTTCTGCAGCACAAATCTTTCTTTGTCCAGGTGTCAGGGCCCGTAATATTTACTGTTGGTATCCAATGCCTTCAGCCTTCTTTAGATATCACAAGCACTGAATCAAACTGTCTAAAAACTGGCAGCTATGATTGTGGGGACCCCCAGAGAAGGCCAAAGTGGATCATCCTCTAGAAGTTTGTTGCAAATGTTTCAGCATTATCTTTTGCACTGATGTGCTGGGCTCCCTCATCATTGAGGATAGGGATGTTTATGGAGCCTCTGGTTAGTTGTTTAACTGTCTACCACCATTCATGGCTGGATATGGTAGGGTAGGACTTTAATCCGATCTGTTGATTGTGAGATTTTTTTTTGTAAAAATATACTTTATTCATAACATATCTAAAAAAAATTACAAAGCATTTCAAAATTATCATTAGAGAAAATGAAATGACATTTTCTACCTAGATCATGTTGCACTTTGAGGTGCATCAACACAATTGTGATACATGTAATATTTACTATATACATTCATGTGACTCATAGGGCCTGATTTTACCATTTTCATTCTAAGTGCCCAATCTGGGCGCAAATCAGGACCAACTTGGAAATCTGCTTTCAGGCGCCCCCATTAGCACTTAGCCTGGAAAAAAATCGCGAGCCTGAATCGTGCTGTGGGCGGGGCTCAGCACGCCCGAAACGATCGGAGCTTTGAACTGCGCATGCGCAGTTGGAAAAAATTTTTTTAAAGCGCACCCGTTACAGATCACTCCTGGGCCACAGAAAGCGGAGAGAGCGGCCCGGGAGCAAAAAGCGGGAGTGATGGCCCCCACAGACATCACTGTCCCCCTTATGCACCCACACCCCCGCTACCCAGACCGATCGCGACCCCTTGTCCCCTTCCTCCCCACTGATCGCCCGCAGTGTGGTAGTGGACCCCCCCACCAGAGATCCATCTGCCCCCCCCCCCCCACCAGTGAGCGATTGGGCCTCCCCCTCCCCACCACCAGAGATACATCTTACCCACCTCCTTCCTCCCCCCCCCCCACACCCCCAGAGAATGAACTGGACTCACTCCCCCCCCCGAGATAATGATCTAGCCTCACTCCCCGCGCCCCCCCCCCCCCACCAGAGATACATCTTACCCACTTCCCTCCTCCCCCCCCCCACAAAGAACGATGTGGCCTCACTCTCCCCCCCCCCCACCTCGCACCAGAGAATGATCTGGCCTCACTCCCCCCCCCCCCAACCAGAGAATGATCTGACCCACCTCCCTCCCCCACCCCACCCGCCCCCCCCCCCCCCCCCCCCCCCAACCCCCCACCGATCTGAGTCAGAGAGCTGTTGGAAGCTCTGAACTCGCCTCTTCAGCAGCTGGAGCGCCCAATTCAGACTTTTATTCAGCATGGAAGGTGCCAGTTTGAAACTCTCATTTGCAGACAACTCTTTGCACTGGAACACCAATAGGTTTCAGGCAGACCAAAGAGTGTCTTTCACCAAGTTGATGATCCTCTAGCTGCAGTTGATGTTTGCCTCAGTGTTCTAGGGGTATGGTTCAAAGGGACCGGGGCATGCGCTAGAAACTGGAAAGAGTAAATAGCTATGGTAACAGGGAACAGCCCATGCAGTACAGAGTCATGCATCGCAGAACTCTTCAGGATGATGAATCATGACAAAAATCACTGCATCTCTCACCAGACCCTCTTTTCAAGGACACATTCCAGATGGAGGTGAATATTGGTTGGGGATGAAATTCCAGGAGCGTAGGAAAGATCTGACAAATAGGGCCTTTTTCACCATTAGCCAAACTACGCCTTGGTGCTTGTTTGAAACTTCTGGCAATGAGGCACTCTGTCAAATGAGTTTGACAGTCTGCTCAATGAACCATCTAATAGGATCCACCATCTCCTTTTCCTACAGGCCTCTAGGACATTACATGTAAATCACCGCCTGATGAACTTGTAGTCAAAGGTTTTCTCTGCATAAGCTTTTCCACAAGGAATAGGTGGTACAGCACGGTCCAACTACTTGGAGGGTCCCGCAGCAACGTGACCAGACCCATCCATTGCAACATGGGGAGAGGTGGAACCCGAGCACATAGTGACACTTGGGGTGGGATTTTATGGCCTCGCTCGTCCCGAGACCGTAAAATCTGCCCAAGGTCAACGCACCTTTCCATGGGACTTGTAGCGGGCAAGGGGCGGACCATTGAAAGGTCTGTTGATCTCGGGCGGGATTTCTGGTTTTGGGGCGAGCGTAGCCAGAAAATCCTGCCCATTGTGTCCACAGATTTTAAAGGGCTGAGGGAAATGTCCTGGTTAGAAATGTTCTGCCCAGGTGTCCATGAAAACAGTGAGGAATGAGGTGTCCATGCAAGCAGTGAGGAATGGATTGGTCTCTGTTGGAGAAGCCTTTCTCATCCATTCCCCCTCTGGGTCATTGTTGCTCCTGGCTTCCCAGAACTTGAGCGCACTGAGTGCTTCACTACTCCCAGCTTCCTGGGGCTGAGGCACCCTAGCCTCTTCAGTGTCTCCAGTGGAACTCTGGTGTCTCCTCCTCCAGCTCACTAGAACTTTGCTGCTTCTTCTGTAGCTGCCACCTTTGTGCTTTGAAATTCGAAGAGCAGCAGCCCCTGTCATCTGTATTGGATGGGAGTTGCCTCTTGCTGCTTGTCTAGGAAGTGCTTGTTCCCTTCCTGGCCCCTTCTTCTTTTTGGTCCTCCTACCAACTGTCAGTCACCTGGTTCTCTGCTGGTTCTTCCTCCATTGATTTGGTCTGTTGAGGAGTGGGAGGTTCAGGGGGCAGTGTTGGTGTTTGGTGCTCTGATGCCACACTCTTTTCCTTTCTCTTGTCTATCTCTGTGTCCTCCTTTGTCCCATTCTGCTCACTAGAGGTGTTACATACCCCTGGTTTGGGACCCTACATGTTGCATGCTTCACCTCTTTAGGATCCTGATGTTAGGCAATGAAGCTAAGCTTTAAGTTTAAGTTTACTTATTCATGTCACACAGTAGGCTTACATTAACACTGCAATGAAGTTACTGTGAAGATCCCCTAGTAGCCACACACCTGCGCCTGTTCGGGTACACCAAGGGAGAATTTAGCATGGCCAATGCACCTAACCAGCACGTCTTTCGGACTATGGGAGGAAACCGGAGCACCCAGAGGAAACCGATGCAGACACATGGAGAATGTGCAGACTCGCACAGACAGTGACCCAAGCCAGGAATTGAATCCAGATCCCTGGTGCTATGAGACAGCAGTGCTAACTACTGTTCCACCGTGCTGCCACTAGCCCACCAAGGAAAACAAACAACCAAAGAAGACATTCCAATCTAAAGGGGTAAAAGGCTGAAGTCTTTGCTAAAACCCCTCAGAAAAAGAAATGTAATCCACAAAAAACAAAGGCACATGTCCAGGGACAACCATGATCGTGGTCTCTCCCCTGCCAGGTAAGTTGGTTTTGGGATCACTTAGCTCTGTCTTAGTGTGCTAACTCCATTCTGCAGCATGCATGTAGTCCTGTTATAGCTTCAACAGATTGCCACCTCATTTCTAGGTATGGCTGGCACTGCTCCTGGTATGCGCTCCTGCACTTGTCATGAAATCCATTGATGTACGTGTCCCTGGGTGTTAACTTAGCAGTCTTTGGGAATTGTAACATTTAAGGTACAGGGTGTTCCAATGCTTGTTAAATTGGTTCCTGTCTAATAACAAGGATGGGACCCTCTTGGAGTATTTTGATAGGTCACCAGGGGCACCCTGTCAGCCAACAAGTCCCATAGAAACAGGGACAGACAGAGGTCTCAGTTGAGTTAAAAAGTTAGAGAAAGGACTGCGGGAGAGAGTCGTTGGGGAAAATGTACCTCTTTGGAGCAGTGGTGTCCTGCTTGGCACAGCCATAGATCTGAAAATGTGCTTGTGAGCTCGTGTACTTGGAAATCCAGGAAGAAGAAATTTTGGAAGGCGAGATTGAAACCCTGTGAGGTTGGCCATTGTTAAAAGCCATCTGAGTGGGAGTGACTTTTGAAGAGAATCCCAAAAAGAGACCTTCAAAGATGGAGATTGAGTACTCTTATAAGACGCAGTTTTGGTGAGATTAGGTAACTCACAGTGGGACTAACATATGAGTGATTTGTTGAGAAGTCCATGGAATCTGTTTTGGTTGCACCTGTCATTTACTCTGTAGTGTGATGTTTCCATGTACCTTCATGTTTCACATGTACCTCATACTTAACCTGAATGTTAGAATATAAGGTTTACATACTGTAAATTGTTTTATCTTTTTGCTTGTTCAAAACCCATGGAATCTTGTGGCTTTATTCCATGGGCAGGTGTCTTAACTCTCAACCTTTATCTACTTTAAACAAAATGTTATTGGTCCCTAACCGTATCTCCCCCCATATCCTTGGTCTGGCCAAGGCTCATAACAAACTTCTCATTAAACTAAGGTTGGTCTACTAGTTTGGTGATAATGTAAAGTATATAGTGAACCATTAATTGTCAACCAAAGTAAAGGGAAATGAATTCTGTGAATTTAATTTGGAGCCAGAAATGCAATGCACACAATCAGGAACCAATGTATATCATTGGACGCTGACACGTAATGTGCAACCATTGCACATACATAATGTGATACAATGCAGATTGAGAAAGCCAATTTAGTACTGAAGACCTACAGGCCATCACTATGGGAACAAAAATTATATTACAGGTTGGATTTCCAAAGTCTGGCAGTTTGAAATCCAGATTTGTCCAAAAACTGGACATTTAAAAAAAATATTCCATTTGATATTCAGTTAAATTAAATTTTGATAAATTTGGGGCAATTTGGCTAGACTATAGTTTTGGTGATGTACTAGACTAGCTATTGGATTTTCTGTTTTGTTTAGTGGCAGACCAGTCTAGTTCTTGTGCTCCGAGTCGACCCAAATGACCCTCAACTCCACCTGACTTGGCTGTCTGAAATCAGGGAAAATTTTAAATTCAGCATGGCCTTGATCCAGAGGGTGGGGGATTTTGATGTCCAACCTATAGTTATGTATTGCACTTGTACATTGTGTAAATGAACATTAGAAGGCCCCTGATGGAAGCAAGCATACTGCATCAGTGATACTCCAGGCTGTCCACTCATATAGGGTTTGATGCCTGGAAATAATTCAGAGCCTGAAATAAAATCAGCCATGACATTACCGCACCACCTTGATTTGCTGGCAGCAGAGTATATGGTAAAGGTGTTGCAGAACTGAATATTCCCAAAACTAGAGAAGTAACTTCTGTACTCTGCATTTTGCTTCGATTTATTAAATCAAGGATTGTGAAATATTTGATCATTTTTATGCACTTAAAGGGATTGTGTGCAGTTTGATGACTTCCAATCTTCATCAAAAAAACTCACATTTCTTTGTAAAAAAAACTTCCAAGATGTGTGCATTTTTGTTTTTAAGATGCTACTTTGCATTCATCCTTTAAGATGTAATTTTTAAAATGTTAAACTATATTCAACCTTGTCAAATATTTTTTATAAATTTAGGCAAGTAAAGGTCGTTGTGCACCACACCACATTTTTGTTGCTTCACACAATTTGTCTAGTTGTCCCAAGCAGTGGCCATTAAACAAGTTGCACTATATAGCTTTTAAAATGGAAGCGAATAAATGTTTGAAGGTAAAAAGACAAGAATATGAGGAAAGAGCAAATAAATTAGACAAAACAAACAGCTCTTTCAGGGAACTGGTGGTGGTGGTGCCAAGAATTGAATACCTTTTCTGTATTGTAAAATTCTATGATTTCCAGTTTTGGAGCATTGATATTTTTCCTTTTTTTCCACTCCTTCCCCAGCAAGGGAATGCTTGGAGGCAGGACTATGCCAGCATTAGTGCAAGTATCACACTCTGTTAAACTTCTCGGGTATACAGTTTTAACAGAGTGCTTTCACTTACATCATACCATCTGGAATAATCCCACCTTCCCATTCTGCTGCTTTCTCACTCTCCATGCAGGCAGAGAAAGCAAGAGAAACATGATACATGTGCCCACAAATCCCACGGAAGAGCAGACTTTGAAGAAAGCTGATAAAAAGAGACAGAGAAAGCAAGGTAGAGAAAATGAGGAAATAAGAAAATACAGGATAGAAAGCACTTGAAAAAAATAAATTGATGCCATTTTACACTTTGATCTGAAGGTTGCAGCTTGTATCTATTTATAGAAATCATAGAAAATTTACAACACAGGAGGCCATTTAGCCCAGCATATCCATGCTGGTGACAAAGAACTACCCAACCTTACTCCCACTGTTCCCTACAGGTCACAGAAGTTCAAGTTGACATATAAGCACATTTTAAATATGCTGAGAGTTTCTGCCTCTAACACCCTTTTTTGAGTGCCAGGTCCCTATCAAATCATTGGGGAAGCATGGTTCCAAAATAGGTCATTAGAGTTATTTTTAAGTGTTAAAAGCTTTTCACATTTCGTGAGCCATCATACCATATGATTTTCGACAGCAATTGGTGCCCACCCAACTGGGCGTGAAATCATCTCATTGTATTATTTGTATAAGACATTTGTCTGAAAGCAGCAATTATTCCACCAGTATCGGGAGACTCAGTCACTCCAATAATAGATCAAGTGTCAGTCGGATCAAGCCCAAGATGGGGTGCAATGCCTTATCTTGTCAGCTTCAATCTTGTTTAGACTCCCTTATGGGAACCTTGAATTGGATTCAATTTGAATTTGGTTTCTGGAGCAAGCGAGGAATGGGTTTGGGTTTCCTGATCCATTCTGAGCATTGGCTTTGTAACTTTAAGGATGGGGTTAAAAAAAATAACTGGGTGGTGGAATCAGTGACTGGGCACTGCAGCATCAAATTGCGATATGAGGAGAAATTTCTTCACCTCCAGGGTGGTGAATGTATTGAAATCAGTACCACAGAAAGTAATTGAGGCCAAAACATTGTCTTATTTCAAGAAGAAAACAGATTGGGTTAAAGGGATCAAGGGATATGAGGGGAAGGGCGGATCAGGATATTGAATTTGATGATCAGCCATGATCAAAACGAATGGTGGAGCAGGCTTGAAGGGCCGAATGGCCTACTCCTGCTTCTCGTTTCTATAAAGTTTATTTATTAGTCATAAGTAAGGCTTACATTAACACTGCAATGAAGTTACTACTGCGAAATTCCCCTAGTCACCACACTCCGGCACCTGTTTGGGTCAATGCACCTAACCAGCACGTCTACCCGGAGGAGACCCACACAGACACGGGGAGAATATGCAAAAACTCCACACAGTGACCCAAGCTGGGAATCGAAAGGCAGCAGTGCTAACCACTGTGCCACCCATGGTATCACCTGCAAACTGGGACTAAATCAGATGGGCTGCAAAAGCCAGGGTCCCACCCAGTGACTGCGGCTTTTTGCACTCACACCAGAGAGAATGCAGAGCGGGCAGGTGCCCTGACCACACCTGGTCACCCGCTCGAGCCCAGGCAGCGGCCGAGGTCAGAAGGCAGGAGTGCCCGGTTTCCAGGGCAACGGCGATGTGAGATGGCGGCTTGTCTTTCCCCTCCCCCACTCATACTCCCCCAGCCGCTGCTCCAATTTGTCAGATCCCGAGTGTTGCTGAGGCTTTAGAGTGGGGGGGGGGGGGAGGAAAAAATGAAGCATCGAATCACGGAAATGCATTTAGACTTTAAAACCACCAACCGACGATGAATTGTAAGAACGATATTTTTTTTAACCAAATAGAGCAGCCGTGAAACGGGCGGCCCCGGTCGGACACTTGATCCACGGAGAGGCTCTGCCATCTTGTGCACACCTGGGTATCTGTTGTGAGGGCATAGAAATCCATTTAAAAAAACGGAGTGGTTCGGGTTTGTTGTAACCCAGTGTTGCTTTGTTGAATTAAATGTTGATTTCTTTTTGAAAAGAATATCGACTAGTAGCTAAGATCGGCGAAGGGACATTTTCAGAGGTCTGGAAGGCGCAAAGCTTAAAAGATGGGACCTACTACGCTTGTAAAAAGATGAAACAGCATATTGAAAGGTAAATTCAAATTATGACCGCACTGTTTAACATGTTGTGCAATCGCTTTTTAAGTTAAGTTTAAGTTTATTTATTAGTGTCACAAGTAAGCTTACATTAACACTGCAATGAAGTTACTGTGAAAATCCCCTAGTCGCCACACTCCGGCGCTTGTTTGAGTACACTGAGGGAGAATTTAGCATGGCCAATGCACTGAACCAGCATGTCTTTCGGACTGAGGGAGGAAACCCACGCAGACACGGGGAGAACGTGCAGACTCTGCACAAACAGTGACCCAAGCCAGGAATTGAATCCGGGTCCATGGTGCTGTGAGGCAGCAGTGCTAACCATCACCATCCTATCGATATCACTTTGGAGTTTACTTTGGAGAACTATCTACGATACAGCCCATTTTTGGGTGGTCTGCAAATTTCCCAATTGTGCCCTCCATGTTCAAGTCCAAATTATTAACATATAAGACAAACATCAGGGGTCCCGACACCGAGCCCTGTGGAATACCACTTGAAACAATTTTCCATTCGTAAGGGCAGTCATTGACCATTATCCTTTGCTTCCTGTTACTAAATCAAATTTGGATCCAGTTCACCACATTACCCTGTATCCCATGGGCTTTTACTTTTTTGACCAGTCTGCCATGTGAGACCTTGTCAAATGCCTTACTAAAATCCAGGTAGACAACATCCATTGCACTACCCTCATCGATTCTCTTTGTCATTTCCTCAAAGAATTCAATCAAATTTGTAAGGCATGACCTTCCCTAACAAAGCCATGCTAACTATCCTTGCCCATTTCATGTCTTTCTAAGTGACAGTTAATCTGATCTTTCAGGATTGATTCCAACAAGTTGCCCAAAAGTAAGACTAACTGGCCGATAAATTGTTTGGCAATTCCTTCATACCTTTTTTAAACAATAGATCCAAATTTACATTCCTCCGTCCTCTGGCTCCTCACCTGTGTCTAGTGAAGATTCAAAAATAATCCTCAGAACAAATGCTATTTCCTCCCTGACCTCCTTCAACATCCTAGGGCACAGTCCATCCAGCCCTGGTGACTTTTCCACTTTCATGGATTCCAACTCCTCTAACACTTCCTCTCTCATTATGATTATTTCATCCAATATTTCACACTGTTCCTCTTGGATTACTGTATCCACGTCATCCCTTTCCTTTGTGAATACGGAGACAAAAAATTCATTTAAAACTCTTCCCGTATCTGCTGCATCATCACATAAGTTCCCTTCTTCATCTCTGATAGGTCTCACGTTTTCCTTAAGTATCCTTTTGCTCCTTGTATACTGGTAAAACATCTTTGGGTTTTCCTTAATTTTGCTTGCTAATATTGATGTGTTGGGGAGGAAGGCTAGAGTGTTGGGGGAGATTTTTTCCAGGTGTCGGGCATATCGCTGGTGCCCACGGTCCAAGATGCAGCCCCTGCCGACCTCCCCAGACCAATCGTGTGCAGAGTGGCAACCCTTCCGCTCCCCCAGAGGCCCCACCCCCCATTGACCTGCCCGGTGGGTAATGCCCAGGTGCCAGGGTGGCACTGCCAGTTTGGCACTGCTCTAGGGGCACCCCCACTTTGCCCTCAGCCTCCCCAGGGGGCTTCGATAGCCTCTGGTTCCATCGGCGAGGTCAACACGACTGTTCCCCATTCATTGGGAGCAGGTGTTTTCCTCGCCGGAGAGAACCTTTCCCAGCGAGGCCATAAAGGCAAGCAAGCCGAGACGATTAGCGCTCGGCTCAATAAACACATGTTAATAAAGATTTAAATAAATGTAACTACATTAATCAGCCCCTCGCTCATTTCCAGCGAGAGGTTGACCACTTCAGCTGCCGTAAAATCCTGCCGGTTGCATAAACCAGTGCCATTCGCACTAGCCGTTTTATGCCAATTTTACGGCATTTTCCCACCGCAAAATGGGCGTAAAGCGGTGGTAAAATTCTGCCCTTTATGTCTACTCCATCAATTCATGACACCCACACTGAGGGTTAAGGTCCTTGGAACAGCCGAACTGGGGTCTGTTTGAGCTCAGCATCAAGTTCAAATTTTCCACCTGAGTTCAGATTTCCCTTCTGTGTGAATCATAGCCTGTCCCCTTTTGCATTCAGGTCTCACCAGCCATTTTTAAAAGTCTGCAAAGTCTCCCTGACCTTGTGAAAAAACGGTCCCTAATTCTATTTTATGATGTTCCACTGATATACCTGGCTGTCTTGTGCAGCCTTAGTATGTAGCAATGATTTGCAACAGCCAACTTTTAATTTGCATTCCGTTTTAAAAATTTCTTCTACAGGTCAGGTCCAAAACTTTTCCTAGTCTCCCATTCCCAGCCTTTTGCTCATGACTCCCTTGCTATGGCAGAGCCTGTACCCAGTTCTTGACATACACCATCCCTCTCTGCCACCCTGTCACTATTACATTTTTTGTATGACAGTTCTCAGCCAAAACTGATTCCAAATAGCTTACTCATTTACCTCACTTCCATTCACTTATTGTTTTTTGCAAAGTGAGTGACAGCAGGGCACTGGAGGAAGTTGTCGTGGCCCAGCTGTGCTCTGGTGAGTCAACAAATTTGGACTTGAACAGCTGACCTCCCCATCTGTCACACCTATCTTTTGATCCCTTCAGCTGGGAGTGGGCTGGTGGATTCATTTAGTCTTCGTGCTCTGTATAGTTCAGTTATTAACCAGATAAAATCACTGAGAACCATGTTCAGTTTTAAACTTTGTAGTTTCATGCTCTTGAATTATATCTAATGATAGAAAGCCCCCAGATAACCAACCGTTGTTCTCGATTCAAATTTTGTAATTAGCATGGAGCAAGTGAACAACCTACGTGAAATTCAAGCCATGCGCAGACTGAGTTTACATCCTAATATTCTTCAGTTACATGAAGTGGCCTAGTAAGTACTGCTTCATTGATATATGTTGTAATTAAATATGTTTATAAATAACATTTATAGATCTGACCATTTTATACTTGCAGCTGATTTGAATTTTGTCTGCTAAGCAAAATGTCTGAATCTGAAAAGTGCTTTGCATTTTCATGAAGCATGATGCCAATACTCAGTACTCACCAACAATGTATATATAACCTTCATTTAATACTGTAAAATATTTTGAATATTTTTATACTCTTGACGTTTACTGTCAGTTATGCATGCAGATTTTCTGACTTTTGGTCAATGGATAGAATCTCCATGCCATTGTTTCCTTACTTAAAACTGCAGTATATAGAATGGTATCCTTAACAAATAACATCTCACCTAATTTTTAACAAGCTATTACAGTAGAAAATCTTTAAAATGCTAAATACACAAGGGATTTATTTACTGCTTCCACTATTACTGCTTCCACCTGCTATTAACCATAATAAATATTTCTATTCGTGGCCACTTTTTTCCCCTCGCTGATTTTTCTTCCCTCTCTTCTCATGAAGGCATGGTGACATTAATTGTCTCTAGCCATTATCTGTTTTCAGCTTTAACTGTGGACACTAGCAGGATGTTTGTCTACCGAAGAGGGGAGAGTTAGTTGAGAAGAGGCAACAGACAATTCGAGCTGCATTGCATTAAGATAGCAGGTGGTCAGATGTTCTCCAAGTTGGACATGAGTCACACCTATCTTTAGCTTGAATTGGACGAGTCTTCCCAGAAATATGTGACGAACAACACACACCAGGGGCTGCACAGGTATACTCAATTGCCCTTCAGGGTCTTGTCAGCATGCGCCATATTTCCGAGTCATGGAGAACACACTCCAAGGGCTACTCGGTGTGGCAGTGTACTTAGATTGCATTCTGGTCATGGGGGCTTCAGAACAAGAACACCTGGCAAACTTAGAAGAGGTCTTGCAGAGATTCTCAAGAGCTGGAATACACTTGAAGAGGAAAGAATGTGTTTTTCAAGCGGCTGAAGTGACCAACTTAGGCTATTGTGTAGATGGAAAAGGGTTACACCCAGTTGAGGATAAAGTAAAGACCATCAAGGAAGCACCAACTCCAAGGAGCACCATGTAGTTAAAATCCTTCCCGGAATTAGTAACTTACTACAGAAAATTTATCCTGAATTTGGCCTCCATACTGGCCCTCTTGCACACCCTATTATGAAAATACCAAAGGTGGTCTTGGGATGCACCACAAGCAGAGGCTTTCGACAAAGTTAAACGTCAGCTATTGTCTCTAACTTATTGGCCCATTTTAATCTCAAGAAAGAACTCATGCTGTCATGTGATGCTTCGCCATACAGTGTTGGGGCGGTACTTTCACATCACTGGAAAGACGGGACCGAAAAGCCCATCGCATATGCATCCAGCACCCTTTCAGATGCCAAACAAAGGGATTCTCAGATCGGGGTGGTTGTATTTGGTGTAAAAAAAAGTTCTATTAATACGTCTATAGCAGACGTTTCATAGTTACTGGCCGCAAGCCCTTACTGCAACTATTTAAAGAAGACAAGGTAACACCCCCCACCCCATTGCCTCCTCTGGGATACAACTTTGGGCCTTATTACTTGCAGTCTATGCGTATCTCCTAGAGCACCGCCCTGGAACACAGATAGCTAACATGGATGCACTGAGCTGCCGCCTGTTGCCCACAAGCCTGGCTCCTCTAACTGCATTAGAAGTGGACCCTAATTTTTTTTTGGAAACTCTGCCAGTATCCACAAGGCGGATTAAGGCCTGGACCCAAAAAGATCCAATCTTGTCTAAAATGAGGCATACGATCCTACGTGGTGGATTCGGATGAAGTCCCTCTGAAGAATTGAAACCGTGGCTGGAATTCTCCAACCTCACTTGCAGCTGAGATTCTCTGTCCTGCTGCAGTGAATGGACCAAATTCTCTGTTCTCACTGGCAGTGATAGCAGGGTGTGTGAGACTGGAGAATTCCGGCCCCTACCTAGATAAGACAGATGAGCTTAGTGTCAAAGATGGGATCATTCTCTGGGGATCCCGAGTTCTCCCACCCACAGGGCAATGTCCGATATTAACAGAACGATATAATAGCCACCCGTGAGCATCAAAGATGAAAATGCTAGCTAGGAGCTACGTCTTGTGGTCCAGCCTCGACTCAGATATTACGGATTTGGTGAAGCGGTGCGACTCATGCCAAGAGAATCAAAACTCCCTCCCTACATCCGTGGGAGTGGCCTGGCAGACTATGGGTATGTGTACATGTGGACTTTGCAGAGCACTTCATGTGTTCCATGTTTTTAATCATGATAGATGCACACTCCCAAGTAGTTGGGGGTGCACCGCATGGGTTCCATAAGCTCTCATGCTACAATCGAGAAATTATGACAAAGTTTCTGCATGCATGGAATACCAGAAATACAGGTTTCTGAGGATGACATGGCCTTTAATAGCAGTGATTTCCAGAACTTTTTTGGGTCCAGAACTTTGTGCTCTCTAATAGTATCTGACACATCCGAACAGCATCTTATCACCAGTTGTCAAATGGACTGGTGGAATGGGCGGTGCAAACTTTCCAAAATGGCATGAAAAAGCAACCGGTGGCACCCATGGAGACCAAACTGGCACAATCTTTGTTTGCCTAGAGGAGCACAGCTCACACAACAACAGAAATTGGCCCAGTGGAACAGCTAATGGGCTGGCAGCTTGTACAAGACTGAGCCCACTGTTCCCAAATCTGGCAGGAGGATGGAGTCCCAGGAAGAAAACCAGAAAATAAATCCCAATTCTGCAAGAGCAGAAAGAACATTTAAATCGGGTGATCTGGTTCATGTGCGAAACTTCGGAGATGGTCCCTGGGATCATTTTGGAGAAAACAGGACCAGTGTCTTATAGAGTCATAGAGGTTTACAGCATGGAAACAGGCCCCTCAGTCCAACTTGTCCATGCTGCCCCTTTTTTTCTTAAACCCCTAAGCTAGTCCCAATTGCCCGCATTTGGCCCATATCCCTCTATACCCATCTTACCCATGTAACTGTCTAAACACTTTATAAAAGACAAAATTGTACCAGCCTCTACTACTATCTCTGGCAGCTTGTTCCAGACACTCACCACGCTCTGTGTGAAAAAATTGCCCCTATGGACCCTTTTGTATCTCTCTCCTCTCACCTTAAACCTATGCCCTCTAGTTTTAGACTCCCCTACCTTTGGGAAAAGATATTGACTATCTAGCTGATCTGTGCCCCTCATTATTTTATAGACCTCTATAAGATCATCCCTCAGCCTTCTACGCTCTAGAGAAACAAGTCCCAGTCTATCCAGCCTCTCCTTTTAACTTAAACCATCAAGTCCTGGTAGCATCCTAGTAAATCTCTTCTGCACTCTTTCTAGTTTAATAATATCCTTTCTATAATAGGGTGACCTGTACACAGTATTCCAAGTGTGGCCCTACCAATGTCTTGTACAACTTCAACAAGACATCCCAACTCCTGTATTCAATGTTCTGACCAATGAAACCAAGCATGCTGAATGCCTTCTTCACCATTCTGTCCACCTGTGACTCCACTTTCAAGAAGCTATGAACTTGTATCTCTAGATCTCTTTGTTCTGTAACTCTCCCCAACGCCCTACCATTAACTGAGTGAGTCTTGCCCTGATTCAATCTACCAAAATGCATCACCTCGCATTTATCTAGATTAAACTCCATCTGCCATTCGTCAGCCCACTGGCCCAATTGATCAAGATCCCATTGCAATCCGAGATAACCTTCTTCACTATCCACTATGCCACCAATCTTGGTGTCATCTGCAAACTTACTAGCCATGCCTCCTATATTCTCATCCAAATCATTAATATAAATGACAAATAACAGTGGACCCAGCACCGATCCCTGAGGCACACCGTTAGTCACAGGTCTCCAGTTTGAAAAACAACCCTTTACAACCGCCCTCTGGCTTTTGTCATCAAGCCAATTTTGTATCCATTTAGCTACCTCACCCTGGATCCCGTGAGATTTAACCTTATGCAACAACCTACCATGCGGTACCTTGTCAAAGGCCTTGCTAAAGACCATGTAGACAACATCACCTACACTGCCCTCATCTACCTTCTTGGTTACCCCTTCAAAAAACTCAATCAAATTTGTGAGATATGATTTTCCACTCACAAAGCCCTGCTGACTGTCCCTAATCAGTCCTTGCGTCTCTAAATGCCTGTAGATCCTGTCTCTCAAAATACCTTCTAACAACTTACCCACCACAGATGTGAGGCTCACCGGCCTGTAGTTCCCAAGCTTTTCCCTGCAATCCTTTTTAAACAAAGGCACAACATTTGCCACCCTCCAATCTTCAGGCACCTCACCAATGATTCAAATATTTCTGCTCGGGGACCCGCAATTTCCTCCCTAACCTCCCACAATATCCTGGGATACATTTCATCAGGTCCTGGGGATTTATCTGCCTTGATGCGCTTTAAGACTTTCAACAGCTCCTTCTCTGTAATATCTACACTCCTGAAGACATCACTATTTATTTCACCAAGTTCCCTAACATCCATGCTTTTCTCAACAGTAAATACTGATGAGAAATATTCATTTAGGATCTCACCCATCTCTTGTGGATCCGCACATAGATGACCTTGTTGATCCTTAAGAGGCCCTACTCTCTCCCTAGTTATTCTTTTGGCCTTTATGTATTTGTATAAGCTCTTTAGATTCTCCTTCGCCTTATCTGCCAGAACAATCTCGTGTCCCCTTTTTGCCCTCCTTATTTCTCTCTTAACTCTACTCCTACACCCCCTATACTCTTCAAGGGATTCACTTGATCCCAGCTGCCTATGCATGTCATGTGCCTCTTCTAAGGCTAAAGTCCAGGGTATGATCGTAAAGAAACATTTGGACCATCTTGGACAAGGAATCCACTCCTGAGCAGGTTTCACTATTGGCCATGGAGATGGTCGCCTCCAGTGTTTGCCCACAGCTCAAAGCTGACTCTGTGTTAGTCCTTTTGGATAACAAGGACATGGACAGGAAGCAGGCATCCTGGCTGAAGCAGAAACTGAAGAGGAACCCGCATTGGTAACCCTGTGATATTCCCTATGAAAGCGAAAGTCCTCCATTCAGTTCATGCTACCTGACCCAACCCTTCGAACCTCAGACTCACTGCTAAGCAGCGGAAGGGACTTTCTCTCAATGGGGGTGTTGGGGGAGAAATGGACCTGAGTGGGGAGGGATGTTATGATGGCCACAAAGGGCACAGGGATTGTTGCTAGATCCTGTAGGCTTTGTGGAATATGAATATCCTTATTGAGCAAGCGGAGGCTCGCCCAATGGGGAGTGAGCAGTGGGGGGATTAAAACACGTTGCTTCAACCGGGACCGTTGTTGTAGGTCTCTGGGTACAGACTCCATAATGTAAGCCCCGGGTGTGGCTCTTCCCTTTTGTGATCAATAAAGAGATTTTTGGACCGGCCTGGGGCAGAATTATTACATTATCGAAAGTCTTCTGAAAATCCAGATTGTCTATTCTGCTAGTTACATCCTCAGAACAGGTTTGTCAAACATGATTTCCTTTTGATAATTCTGTCTGTGGTCTTGCACTTTCAACATTAGCAATCACAATGGGGTCATCTTTTCCTCCCTAACTCAATTAAAGCATCAGCTGAGTTAGCAGAGTTCATTCCCATCTGCGTTTTCTCATATTATGCATCTGAACTTTCTGAAAATCCATATATATTACATCTATTCAGTTACTGGCCCAATTATAAAATTGGTTAACATTTTTGTAAGTTATTTTTGTCTTCTAATGCAATTTTTTTGCTATAAGAACATAGGCATTTTATGCAAAACTCAAGAATCTCATGATGTATATGGTGTTAAACTGCTCCTATGTTCCTATAGTATGTGCATGTGTAGGATCAGTATTCTGTTCATATATTTATGTGCATTATGGCACTTCAATTTTTGGAGAAAACCAGAATAAATACTACCCACGCCTATCTCTGTTAACATGAGTATAACTTATCCTTTAACTCTTCCTGTGCCTAGTGGTGCATGAGGCGGACAAAGCACGTGCTTAAGTCTGTTTCCATAGCTAGTTTTTCCTGGAACAGGTCACTAGCCTGCCACCAGAAGCTAGCCTTGCGCGGGGGGTGCCACTCTGCATCAAGCATTGCTGATCTGGAGATTCTCCTGCTCTTACTGCCTGCCATAGGCATATTGGAAGGATTTACAGGCTACAAATCTACCTGTTTAGCCACTTTATGAATGTACTTTCAGTGGCCACCCAAGTCCTGAACGAGGACTTGAACTTGTAGCTGTGACTCAGGGCTACAGATGCTACCCACTGCAATACAAAACCTCCCCAGAAAGCCTCCCCAGAACTTATTAGTAAAAGCTAACAAGTATTTTTTTTAAAATGATAATACTGATGATTGTCTCAAATACTGTGAATTCTGTAAGCACTCAACTTCAGGTGTAATTAATGAAGCCACTGCAAAGAGTGGCAATTCCTGGTAAATCTACCCTTTTATTTCTTCCTTCTGTGGATTTTCTAACTTCTTTACCTTATGCGAAGTTTGTGCTTGAGGTCCTGACTCCATTGGTTCTGGCACTGTTCAATATCCAGCTAGCTTTCATGTATAAATTAAACAGTGAGTGTTGACAGATTATTTCACCATTAGAGGCTATCAGAAAAAAGGGCTGTTTTTGTCTTTATTTCATATAGTGTTTAAGTTGCAGTTGAAATTGAAGCTTTCTTTGCCAAATTTGAAAATGGAGACCGGAAAATGAGTTGTCTATGAGACTAGACTAGGTAGAGTAATCTGGAAATTATTCAGGATACAAGTGCTTCTGGACAATTTAGACATGTGAGCAGCTAGTCATTTGTATAAACGTACAATATCTTCTACTGAAGGTCTGAAAAATACTTTTATCCAAATGTCCTGTTGTTTATCAAATTCTGCAAGGTATGTGTCCTTAAAATGTTCTATTGTTAACTGATCATGTTACCATCATGAAGCTTTACATGCTCAGTTTCATGCTGTCTTACTGTTTCTATGGACTAATAAATCTAAATTAGCTTGATTGAGCTTGTGTGTCTTGGTCTGAATGAAAGAGATCTAAGTGATCTCCACAGTTAGAGAAAATTATTCATCCTGAGCTCACGTTCCTGTTGACTACAATTTTAATTAACTAAGTAGGCTATATACTTACGGCAACTATCTTTTTGGCTATGATCAGAAGAATAAAATGCTGGGAGAAAGTCCACACTATAGCAACAGCATTGTAGTATCCATATTTATGTTGTACAACAGAGATTGTTGAAAATCAATGTTAAGCCAGAAGCCTGAACAATTTCCTCTTATTAACCCAGAAGTACTGAAATCAACTGCAGTGCATCAGTTGTTACAAGTGGAAGTTGCTAACTCAGCACACCCCAAGATTGGAACGTGAGAACTTACAAGACTGTTTGCTGTGCACTATTTTACTTCATCAACCAGCTGATCTATTGGGGGAGCAAATCCATTAATCCAAATCCATCAAGTGGGTTAGAACCAGCTTTCAACGTGCTTGTGGTGTTTTTGCAGGGCGCAATCCTGCATCTACACCCACACACACATCCATATTAAAATTCCCTCCATCTTTTCTGTCTGCAGTAATAGAGTTATTTTGTTTTACATTTCATCATCAAGAGTGCAGTATAACACATTTAATCATTGACTCATCTGGCCATTTGGGATGTGCAGTTAAGGATTTTACTTCATAGAATCTCTACAGTGCAAAAGGAAGCCATTCGGCCCATCAAGTCTCTGAAAGAACATCTTACCCAGGTCCACTGCCCTATCCCTGTAACCTTGCGCATGTACCATGGGTGATCCATCTAACCTATATATCTTTGGACACCAAGGGGCATTTTAGCATGCCCAATCCACCTAACCTGCACATCTTTCACATCTAATCTACACATTTCTCTTGTGTCTTATTAATAAATGTACTAAATACATTTATTAAAATATTTGTTCTTCCTTTGCATGTCATTTCCTGCATCATGCACAATGTGTGGCAAAGAGACAGATGGATAATTTTGACTGTTATGACCAGAAATAGGTGACTAAGGGAAGGCTCAGTGATACTTCTGAGCCAATCGCTAGGGAGTGCTCACCAAAGAGTTTCTTCTTTTTTCCTTGCATTAAAAAAATACAGCACTCATGTTCTCAAAACTTTAAAAGCTAGAAATGCTCAGGATGTTAGGCAACATATTTGGAAAAATAGAAATCAGTCCTTGTTTCAGGTCTTAAAACCCTTCCTCAACAGAAATTGCCGATGAACAGAAGGTAGAAAGGAAGTGATTAAATGACAGATCTAACTATTTTAAAAGGAGGACTAATGAGTGAAATCGAAGACACATACGCAACAACAGAATGTGTGAATAGCTGAAGTGGGATAACTAGAAAACAAAACATAAATATTGGGAAGGGTTCACCAGGATTGCACCAATAATGCTCTGATGGGATGGTCTGCACCCTTGTTCTTTACTTTTTTTTCAGCCAGGCACCCAGAGCACTGTAGCCTGTACTGCATTGTTGTTTTTTATGCTTCCCTTTCTAAGTATCTCATTTTAACAATTCACACACTGTTGTGTATTTATCTTTATTTCTTTATCTGTCATTGTGTTTTCCTTTTGTCTCCTGCTAATTTCAAATTTGCCATTTAACCCTCTCTTGTTCTTCACTCAAGAATTTCACTGATTACTGTATTTCTTTACTCTTCCCCATATCAATAGTTCATTCCTTTTTAAATTCTGTTCATCTATATTTCAGTCCTGAGAAAGGGTCTTGAGATGTGAAATATCAACTGCCTTCTGTCTTTCAACAGATGGTGCCCGAACTGCTGAGTATTTCCAGCTCTTACTATATTTCTTCTCTTTCCCTGTGGTGATACCTATAGCCTTCCTTCTGGATATCTGGATATAGTTGTAAAACATTTTTTTTTAACTGTGCACCAGTTTCTCCATCAAATTACTGCTGTTGTGAGAATTGATATTCAATGAAGGTCTGTGAATCTTTAAACACTCAGGCACAATCTAACACAAATTGCACTTAAAACTCATTACAAAATTAAAATTAAAACCTAAATGGAACACTTGAGGAAAAGCACATTTCAAAATTAGGTCCATAACATTTACTTTAATAAAAATGTTAATGTTTTCTAAATAGATATAACTAACTAACTGGTTTTGTTTCTCCTTGGGTTGTTTCTTTCCAGTGATAAGAGGTCTGGGTCTCTTGCTCTAATATGTGAACTAATGGACATGAATATCTATGAGCTTATACGAGGTCAGTATTATTATATTGACAGACTTTTAATATATTGTTTGTTGCTTACATCGTGTTCAATAATAGAAGAATAATATCCAAGTTATTTTCTATTCCACAACTGTTTCTAAATGATTCCTGGGATGTGGACATCACTGACAAGGCTAGAATTTATTGCCCATCATTGTCTATGACTATAGCCAACAGACTGCAGGTGTAGTTATTGTTTAAAAGTACAATTGAATTTAGTGAGATTTACAAAACACTCTTATTTACAGGGCGGAGGAACCCATTACCTGAAGGTAAAATAAAGAGTTACATGTATCAACTATGTAAGTCCCTTGATTACATGCACAGGTAAGGAAAGTATCAGCAGTGAGAATAAGCATCGTAAATATTTTTCAGAGAATATTAAGTTGAGTTAATTTACAATTAATTTGATATGTTTAATTTATTTAATTTGGATTATTTTAGCTGATTGTAGTGTCAGTAATTTATTCAAAGTTGCAGATGCAAGTACAAAAAGATCTCCATTAATAACAGAAAATTGTTGCATATTCAGGAGTTTTATTTGATACTTGCAGGAAAAAGAAGCATTTAAAAAAAAACTTATCACCAATGACACAGTGATAAAATTGGTTAGAAAATTATTAAGTCAGTCATGGCTCAGCTCATTTGTTTACACATGCTTCTTATATTCGCCACAGAAATGGGATTTTTCACCGCGATGTAAAGCCTGAAAATATTTTAATTAAGGTAATTATTCTTCTGTAGTCATTCAGCAATCAGTAGTATGGAGTAATAGGGGGATGCTATCTTACACCCGCACCTGTATGATGTTTAACCACTCCCAGCTGTTGTCAGGAGAAAGTGCTTGGCTATAGACTGCGAAATGGGAAGTTCCCATTGAATTGAATGGATTAATTTCTGAAATTAAAGCAGAGTAAAGGAAATTTGCTCTGTATCTAAGTGTACACGACCAAGAATTGCTTGTCACTAACATGAGATGGCCAAAATGCTAAGTGTTCCATTTGACATCTTGTCATCTTCATAAGCGCAAAATGCCATTGAAAAATTGAAAGATATGCATGCAAAATATAAAGAAAAAGATTCAAGATTCACAATCTTTGACTAATTTGGCTTTGCATAAAATTGAAGGAGGGATGGAGGCTTAATATGCTTTAATACATTACAAGTTGAGACCTGAAGATCAAAAAGTCCAAGGCTATTTTGTTACACCCCTGCTGTAAATTGAGGGGAGGGCAAAATGAACAATTGGGTGCAGGTGGTGGATGAAAAACTACACCAAAACTTTTAAGCGCAGGGATTGTGGGCTTGCATTGGGAATTCTGCGATGCCTATTGGTACTGGAGCCTCTATCCACCCCAAAAATGACAATGGCATAAGAAATGGTGTGTCTGGGGTCAGTGAGCTCACACCCTTGGTGTGACCTAGTTTATAGGATATTAAATGAAGCCAGGAGTATCATGTCAACCAGGGGCAGAAAGTGCCGAAGTGTCCAAGAAGGGTGGAATTCTCTCAAGCCCCTCCAGCGGCTTCAGTGGCGTGACATGAATTTGCAGTGGGATTTTGCTGGTATCTGCCTTGGCGGGTCAGAAAACCCACCAGAGACCAGCATGAGCTTCTTTTGGCATCCTGTTAATTGAATGCAGATGAAGGCCTGACCCCTCATTCCAGATTCACCGTGATGCCAGTGGGAGAAAACACCTGCGTGAAACATGTTTGCAGCAACTTTTTTTTTCAACCCCATGGCACCATTTCTAATTTATTTCCAGCTTCTTTACAATGGCAGACAACCTAGATGTAGGTGTCTGTCATTGCAATGTAGAGTACGGAGCTTCTCTAATTGGAAAGTCATGGCAGTGAACAGTAGAGATTTATAGTGGATTAATCTCTGTCCCTTTGCCAGGACGTTCCCTTCTGCAGACTCCCATGGCCCTTGTGTTTTTGTTTCACAAGGTGACACAATAAATATAAATACTATTATATATGTCCTGTATTTTTAAAAACTCTTTGTAACTTTATTCACAAAATACTCTACATACGTTACCCCGTTTTCTTTAGATTTCATTCCCTTCTTTAACAGCCTGGTTAGCCAATAGGGCAAGTATACAGCTCTAGCAGCTTATTAGTACCACTATAAATGTAGTGCATTGTCATTAATTTATTTGCTGTTTTTGGCACTGCGCTAAACAGAAATTGTCTGCAATGTTTGCCTATGTAGCAATACCAACTGCATGTCAAAAAGTAAATTTATTGGCAGTGAAACAATTTGATCTGTCTTGAGAAAAATTGCTGTATAAATTTGTTCAATCATTCTATTAAGAGGTTATTCAGTGATCTGGATACCAGAGACTCTGTGTTGGGCCCTCTAGTTATTGCTGAGTATTGCTACTCAACTCTTGTTAGTAATTATTTCAGACATTTAGAAATACAAGTACAGTATGTATCTTCCATTACTAGCGTTCCAGGTTGAGCTTTTGGAATTGCTGACCCCCAAACTGGCTGAGATTATTTGTGCATTGGAAGCTTCCAAATGGAATGCATCAAGAGCTGGGAGCTCCCTTCTTGGTATTTGGAATTTCTAGTGCTGCTGCAGCCATGTAAAAGGAAGATTATACTTAAAGGCCATTGTGGAGGACAGAGAAATTCTGGCTCCTAAAATTGAGGATACCAAGAAAGAACTGACAATTCACTGTGATGTTTAATGAAAATAATTGTAGAAGTGAGGAAAAAGAATCTCCGATTAAATGATAAAGCATTCAACCTCCCCATTTGATGGAAAGTGGAGAGTAAATTTTGCTGGATGAGGAAAGGAATGCAGCATACTTGCCAGGAGGTGAATGCCAGGATCATGAGTCTATCCCTGCTGAGTTTCAAAATTTCAGCAGGGATTCCATCTGTCCCAGAGACCTTGTTATTTTTCAGCTTTCAAATGGCTTTTTCAAACTTGCTATAAACCGGGGTATGGCTGAGACCAAGTTGGATGGGGCATTGAGGACATTCAAGTTGAAGATGGTCTTGGTTGATAAGTTCTCTCCAATGAGCACTGATTGCTTCCCTGTCCTTGATGAATTTCCGTCTATGCTTAGCTGTCAGTGGAGTGGGGCCTTGAGTGCTTGGGCCATTGATCATTTTGACATGTCATCGGTGTCTGCGAGTTGCTTGATTTCCGGGCTCTTTCCACTCATCACTGAGACAAGTTCATTTTTGTTTTGAAGCCCACCCTACAAAGGCTTTGTTCCTTTTTTGGAAGGCCTGTCCAGAAAATGTTATACTCGCCACCTTATTCCTTCAGTTGGCCATCTCCTGCATGTTATGTCACCCTTAGGGTGGCAATGCCAAGGCACTGGAGTTCCTCAGCTTTGGAGCGGCACAGTGGCACACCTGTGCGGAGTCTGCACGTTCTTCCTGTGTCTGCGTGGGTTTCCTCTGGGTGCTCCGGTTTCCTTCCACAGTCCGAAGGATATGCTGGCTACGTGCATTGGCCATGTTAAATTCTTCCCCAGTCTACCCGTCAGGCGCCGGAGTGTGGCAACTAGGGGATTTTCACAGTAACTTCATTGCAGTGTTAATGTAAGCCTACTTGTGACAGTAATAAATACACTTAAAACTTTGGTGGTGCAGCGCTGAGGATTGGGATTGACCATGAGTCCTAACATTTCATTTTGACACAGACTGCCACACGATCGCAGCAGAGCAGGACCTTGATCTGATGGCAAGGATTTTGCAAGATGACTAGAAGACTGATTCTGTGCATGGTCATATGCAGATGCATATATAATGTATGGCCAGGAAGAGACTGAAGCTGAAAAAGCAGTTGTGCCAGTAGCCAAACACAGGTTCAGTAGGAGACTGAAGTCTTTCAATTATTGCAGTGGTGAGAGAAGGACAATAGACTGAGGCAAGATACTTTAAATGTTGCAGGGGATCTGCAAGATAGACAAAATTTAGGTCTTACGGTATAGCCAGCATAACTCAAAGCAGAAAACATGATCTTGAAATCTTCCTGCACCAACTTTCTTCTCCATTTTCTCCATTGCAACACTGTAGAGCTTTAGCGACCTTCAGCCAAAATCACTTCAAACTCAATCATGGAGCTTCAGTATGCAAATGATCCTTGTGTATACACTCACTCAGAAATTGAGTTCTGGGTCATTGTCGATGATGATTCCTCCAAAGCATGCGAGAAAATGGACCTTTCATTAAATGCCCTTGGAAAACTAAGATCCACTTCTAACCAGTTCCCACAGCATAACACCTCCACATGTTGATTAAAATCCGTGGCCAGATCCTGGAAAATTTGATCATCATCCTGGATCTTGGGAGCCTCCTCATGACGAAGGCAGACATAGGTGACAAAATTCATCATTACCTTTAATGTGCCAGCTCAGCCTTTGGCCAATTGAGGGAAAGAGTATTCGAGGATCAGAATCTCCAACCCGAGACTAAGATCGTGGTTTACCAAGTAGCAGTGATGTCTGTGCCGTATGATTCAGAGACTTGGAGAACCTACAGCAGGCACTCAAAGTACTGGAGAAGTACCATCAGCGGTGCCTTTACAAAATCCTCCAAGTCTAGTAGCAAGAGAGGCAATCCACCAGCAATGTCCTCTTCCAAACCAACTTGCCAGCATCAAGGGACTAGTCATTCAAAACTAGCCCTGGTAGGTAGGACATGTAATTCCTATGCCTGATGGACACCGGAGGCAACTGCTCTACTCAGAACTCTATTATGGCAGGAGACTCCCAGGAGGACAGTAGAAATGTTTTGGGGAAGTCTTCAAAGGATCCCTGAAGTCAAACATTCCTGCTGACTCATGAAAGCCCCTGGTTTGTGACGTGTAGTGTAGTGTAGTATAGTGACAAAGTTGAGGCATCAGTGGGAATATGCAAACCTCCAATCTACTTACGCAACCTTACAGGCACCACATACCCAGAGGAATGCTTAAGAGAGAGAAACCGGGGTCAATATTATTTCCCGCATCCTCTATTCTGCTATGAGAAAATGTACAGGTGAAAATATCGACCTTCAGGAAACTGTTAAGTAACGTGACCCAAAGGTACCATGTAGATGACCCAAATATGCATGCGATTATGCATTGTTTTTCACCTTGTTGCATATTTACTGCTGGTTCTTGCCAAGCCCTCAGACAATCTTGCATCTTTCATTACTTACATGCATGCCCATACTCCAGAAACAACATAGAATTGAAACAATTGGCAGACAGACATCTTAGAAAGATTTCATGCAACAAATTATTATGCATCATGCAGGTAGGGTTTTGTTGCAATCAGTCACTGGCTCAAAAGATGAACTTCTGGTTTGTTGCATTTCTCACAGTACATGCTTATTCAATTTATGGCATTTCATGACCACTCCTTTGCTTGCAAAAGCAAATGTGCTTAATTCAGTGAACAGGCCTGAACTTGAGGAAGGATCAGAAACTTCAAGCACTGAGTAGCCACCTTATCTATGAGAGCTTGAAGGAAGTAAGGACGGTGAAGTGAGAGATCTGATCATATCTGGTGCTGTCCACTCCCGATAGGCATGAATTGCTTGAATACAGAGAATATTTTTTTTAAAATGGATGGGTTGAAATAAATTTCTGTAAAGTATTCCCTGCAATTTTCTTTCATTGAATTATATTTTGCACATCAAGTTGCTGTGATTTGGAATGTGCTGAAAGGGCATTGGAAGCAGATTCAATAATAACTTTCAAAAGAGGAAATGAATATATATTTGGAAAAGAAACATTTGTGGAGCACTGTGGATGAAGCAGGTGGGAGTTGAGCTGATTGGAAATCTCTTTCGAAGAGCTGACACAGGCACAATGGACTGAATGGTTTCTTTCTGTGCTGATTGATTCCACAACTACCTTGACTATTCCCTGTGATAAAGCACTCAAATACTTTCACTTCTTGTCACTGACTCTCCAAACGGAGCAAATAGTCCTTCTCTAGTCCCTCCGAACAAAACCTTTTTATATATATTTTTTGAAAGCTGCATCTTAGCTCACCTGTCAGCCTTCTCTACTTGAGTGGAAGTAGTCTACTCAACTATCTCTTTATCAGTATAATTTCTAATCCCTAAAGTTGCACTTGTAACACTTCTCTTTATTTAATTCTAATCATCAGTCATCTGATTCTTTTCATCTTGTGAGTGAACTGTTGTTTGAGCACTAAGGATTGTTTGCTGTCTAGAAATCAAGCTTATCTACAAAATGTGTTGGTCATATTTGAGGAATCATGAATAAAAATTATACATGGAAATTATTATCTTATTCTGACACGAATAACCATTTTAAGTGATTATTGAGGGCTGTATAGTGATTTGAGATTTACATGAAAATAACATTTTAAGACTGAATTCAAATGGTAACAAATGATTATGACTTTATTTTGTTTAGTGAGTTTGATTACGAATAGGGAAACTTATTTGAAAGAGAAGCTGACTATGCCTTGGATTAAAATTCCATAACTTAATGACCTATGTTAAATTAATGACCTGTATTTATTAATTATGACTTCTGTTAGTTTAGCTTACTTCTTTCAGCTCATCCCTGTGATGTTGCCTATTTAATATCTGAACAATAATATTCAAAATTGGAAACTGAAATGGACAAATTAAGTGGATACTCTTCTCTGTAACTGATTTCTAGAACAGTTTATTAATATAGAAAGATAATATGGATAATTACAATTTTTTAAAAATGTGCTGGGTTTACCGTTGCAGCAAAACTTACTGAAGTTGGCAGATTTTGGTTCCTGTAGGAGTGTCTTCTCAAAGCAGCCATATACAGAATATATTTCCACTCGATGGTATCGAGCCCCAGAGTGCCTTCTTACAGATGGGTACTACAGTTTCAAAATGGACATCTGGAGCACGGGTTGTGTTTTTTATGAAATAACAAGGTGAAGTTCAAACTCTACTGTCGTAGAAACATTATTTGCTGTCATTGAAAAATGTCCATCTCTTTGAACTATTTATCCGACAGCTCAAAATTGTACATTTAGTTAATCCAAGTAGTAGCTCAGGGGATCCCTAATAATGAATTTTAATTCCTGGTTTTAACAATTTTCAAGTTTGCAAACCTATTTAACCTGTTATTAACATTCCCTCAAAAATCATAAACCACAGTGCCACCTTCAGGTCATTGCAACATGTAGACATGCTTGTTTAATGGCTATGAAAGTTATTTAGCTTTTGGGAAATGCAATTCAAACAAAGAACAAGAATAGTACAGCACAGGAACAGGCCCTTTGGCCCACCAAGCCTGCACCAACACATGAAACCTTTAGAACATAGAACATAGAACAGTACAGCACAGAACAGGCCCTTCGGCCCACGATGTTGTGCCGAGCTTTATCTGAAACCAAGATCAAGCTATCCCACTCCCTATCATCCTGGTGTGCTCCATGTGCCTATCCAATAACCGCTTAAATGTTTCTAAAGTGTCTGACTCCACTATCACTGCAGGCAGTCCATTCCACACCCCAACCACTCTCTGCGTAAAGAACCTACCTCTGATATCCGTCCTGTATCTCCCACCACGAACCCTATAGTTATGCCCCCTTGTAATAGCTCCATCCACCCGAGGAAATAGTCTTTGAACGTTCACTCTATCTATCCCCTTCATCATTTTATACACCTCTATTAAGTCTCCCCTCAGCCTCCTCCGCTCCAGAGAGAACAGCCCTAGCTCCCTCAACCTTTCCTCATATGACCTACCCTCCAAACCAGGCAGCATCCTGGTAAATCTCCTCTGCACTCTTTCCAGCGCTTCCACATCCTTCTTATAGTGAGGTGACCAGAACTGCACACAATATTCCAAATGTGGTCTCACCAAGGTCCTGTACAGTTGCAGCATAACCCCAGGGCTCTTAAACTCCAACCCCCTGTTAATAAAAGCTAACACACTATAGGCCTTCTTCACAGCTCTATCCACTTGACTGGCAACCTTTAGAGATCTGTGGATATGGACCCCAAGATCTCTCTGTTCCTCCACAGTCTTCAGAACCCTACCTTTGACCCTGTAATCCACATTTAAATTAGTCCTACCAAAATGAATCACCTCACATTTATCAGGGTTAAACTCCATTTGCCATTTTTCAGCCCAGCTTTGCATCCTATCTATATACTTTCTAAAATGAAGACCGTTAGTCTCTACTTGGCCCATATCCCTCTATTTCCTCCCTATTCATGTAACTGTCCAGATGCTTCTTAAACATTGCCATTGTATCTGCTTCTACCACCTTCTCTGGCAGCACATTCCCAGGCATTTACTACCCTCTGTGTCACTTGCCTTCCCCCTTTTACCTTAAACCTATGTCCCTTAATAATTGATAATGCTACCTTCGGGGGGGGGGGGGGGGGGGGAGGAGGCTCCGACTATCCATTCTACCCAAGCCTCTCATAATTTTGTAAACTTCTATCAGGTTGCCCCTCAGTCTCTGACGTTCAAGTGCAAGGAAACCAAGTTTGTCCAATCTCTCCTTATAGCTAATACCCTCCAAACCAGGCAATATCCTGGCAAACCTTTTCTGTACCCTTTCCAAAACTTCCACATCCTTCTGGTAGTATGGCGACCAGAACTGTATGCAATATTCCAAATGTGGTCTAACCAAAGTTCTATACAGCTGCAACATGACTTGCCAATTTTTATACTCTGTGTCCTGACTGATGAAGACAAGCATGCCATATGCCTTCTTGACCACCTTATTCATTGGTGTTACCACTTTCAGGGAACTGTAGACCTGTACGCCAGGAACCCTCTGTTAATGCTTCTAAGGGTTTGCTTACTATATACTTCCCTCCTGCATTAGACCTTCCAAAATGCATCACCTTGTGTTTGTCCGGATTAAATTGGGCATTTTTCCGCCCAAGTCTCCAACCTATCTCTATTTTGCTGTATCCTCTGGCAACCCTTCTCACTATCTGCAGCTTCCTCAATCTTTGTGTCATTCGCAAACTTACTAACAGACCACCTACATTCTCCTCAAAATCATTTACACGTGGCCTCCTCCAGCAGCCTCCTCCAGCCTTGTAAACCATTCCCTCCCAAACTGCTTGTTCATTTGACCTTTTGTGCATCCCCTGCCCTTCTTTGACCCGATGTGGAGATGCCGGCGTTGGACTGGGGTAAACACAGTAAGAGGTTTAACAACACCAGGTTAAAGTCCAACAGGTTTATTTGGTAGCAAAAGCCACACAAGCTTTCGGAGCTCCAAGCCCCTTCTTCAGGTGAGTGGGAATTCTGTTCACAAACAGAGCATATAAAGACACAAAGATACAAAGACAGTTTGTGTCTTTATATGCTCTGTTTGTGAACAGAATTCCCACTCACCTGAAGAAGGGGTTTGGAGCTCCGAAAGCTTGTGTGGCTTTTGCTACCAAATAAACCTGTTGGACTTTAACCTGGTGTTGTTAAACTTCTTACCTTCTTTGACCCACCATTCATAGTCATGTCTTCAGTTGCCTGGGCTCCATGTGCTGAAATTCTCTCCCTAAACCTCTCCATTTCTTAACCTCCATGTCTTCCTTTTAAGACCCTCCTTGAAATCAACCTATTTTTCAATTGGTCAGTCTAATATCTTTTTCTCTTGGCTTAGCATCCATTTTTGTCTAACTGAGGCTCTCCTGAAGCACTTTGGGACACTTTTCTATGTCAAAAGTATTAAGCTGTTGTAGGAAGCCCCTGCATTTGGTCACAAGATCAAACGATAATTATAGATTTCTGACAGTGCCGCTATCAGCTAGTGTTTTGTATTAAAAATGGTGCTATTAAGTTAAATGTAGCTTCTAAGAGATTCCGATTACAAATCGCGAAGTTGGAAAATATACATTAGGATTTTCATGATGAGCCTGAATTAGAGTGCTTTTGACAATGAAAGTTAGTTAGTGATTCCAACAAAGGTTCACAAGTTCACAAATTTTAGCAAAGTTTATTCCCAATTATCTATTGTTCTATCATTTTACATGGGATTAATGTAAGATTAATGAGTGTGTCATTGTCTGTGATTGACTCATTGCAATTTTTAAGGATGGTCATCATATTAGTCTGTTTCCAAACTGCTGGAATTTTCTGTATCCAGTGACTAGATAATGATTGTCAACACCTCATAAATTTCCTCCTTAGTGTCTCTTAGCACTCCTTGATAAATATGTTCCATCCAAGGGGATTAATTGGTCTTCAAATCTTTTCAGCCTAATTTAGGACTTTTATCTTTTTTATATAAAGATCATTCATTTTGCCTTGGGGTGTCTCTGTTTGAAAGAGGTGCCCTTGTGAATACTTGGAGAAAGTAATTATTCAGAATGTTAAATTTCCTCTGTTTCAGGTTCATTTGTTCAAATACTGTAAATATTTTTTACTGTTATGACTTGTCTCTGCAGCAATTCTTCTTTCTAGGTTTCTCTCGCTTCCTTTGATCACTGTTAACATATTGCTGCATAGAATCATTGAATAATATAGCACAGAAGGAGGCCATCTGGCCTATCATGCCTATGCTAACTCTCTGAAAGAACCACCCAATTCCTCCAACTTCTTCACTCTTTCCCCATAGCCCTGCAAATTTTCGTCTCCAAGAATTTATACAATTCCCTTTTGAAAGTTATTATTGAATCTTGCACAAGCCTTTCAGACAGTACATTCCAGATCATGATAACGCTCTAGGAAAAATTGTTTTCCTTCTTGCCTCTTGTTCTTTTGCCAATTACCTTTAAATCTGTGTCCTCTGTTTACTGACTTTTCTACAACTGGGAACAATTTATCCTTACTTAGTCTATCAAAATGTTTTAAGGTTTGAACATCTCTATCAAATCTTCCTTTGGCATCTGCTCTAACAACCCCAGTTTCTTTAGCCTCTCCACTTGTTCCTCATAACAAATTTCTTCCCTTTTGTTGCAAAATTTGTAGATGTCATTTTTCCTCTGTGTTCCTCTTTTAATTTATTGGTCTATCTGCTTAGGATCTTGCTTGTTTAGTTTGTGCTTGCTTGTCTGGTTGTATTATTATCTTGCAAGTTCAACATTATGCTTTTAAAGGTGTTCTATTTGCCCTCCATTGGAATGATCTTGAACAACACCCTGCAATCCATTTTCTCCAGTTGTTTACTCATTTTTTGGAAGTTAGCTCTTTTTAAAAGTAATATTAGGTTAGAAGTTAGGCTGTTTGCTGATGATTGCACGTTATTCTGTTCCATTCACAACTCCTCAGAAAATGAAGCAGTCAATGTTCAGTTGCAGCAACACCTAGAAACAACCAAAGCTGAACTGAAAAATGGCAAGTAATACTCACACTATACAAGTACCAGGCAATAATCATCTCAACAAGAGAGTCTAATCACCATCCCTAGACATCCATTGTTGAATCCCACACCATTAACTTTCAGAAACCTAATTGGATCAGCCACATACATACTGTGACTGCCAGAAGTTGGATATTCTATGCCGAGTGAATCAACGCCTTCCTAACAACTGCAAGGCACAAGACAGGAGTGTGTGGGAATATTCTCCATTTGCCTGATTGAGTGCAGTTCCTTGGCCCTCAGGGAAGCTTGACACCATCTAGGTCAAAGCATTCCTGCTTGATTGGTTCCCCATTTGTCACCTTTAAATATTCACTTCCTTCACCACCAGCACATTGTGGCTGCAGTGTTAACCATCCAAAATGCCCTACAGCAACTCACCAAGGCTGCTGCCACAGCAACTTACAAATCCACTCATCTAGCTTGCTAATGGCAGTGGATGTGTGGAAACATGACCACCTGCAATTTGCTCTCCAAGTTAACACCATTCTGACTTGGATATATATTACTGTTCCTTCAATGTGACTGTGTCAAAATCCTGGCATTTCCTATCTAATAGCATCTATGTAGCACAGACTGCAGCTCAAGAAGTAGGTTCAGTAGCACCTCACAAGCAGTTAGAAATGGGCAATAAATGCTGGCTTTTTGCCAGTGAAGCCCAAGTTCCGTGAATGATTAAAGACACCTAACTCTTGATATTTGATATTTCTAAATCCCAGATTATGTTGACTTCTGGTCGCTGTCCCTTAGTGTATTCCGACTTCTATTTTTTGTATGTTGTTCAGGTCATTTATGAATATCAGGTCAGTATGAGCATTGCCTCTTGTAGCTTGTTTTATGGTACTGAGTCTTATATTAGATGTGCATTATGCTAACCACCTTTGGCTCTCAATAATTTGGGTTCTCCCAATTTATATTTGGTGATAAATTACACTGAAAAGCAGCGCTGATTTTTAAGTAGGCAAAATTTGTGATTCAAAATTTATGAGTAATATGTCACCAATCTATTTAAATCTGTGTTTTGGTGCGATCAATAAAAATACATTGTATTTTAAATTTATATGAATGAGATTTTAAATAATATTTTCCTGAACATGTATATCCGTATATACCTATATGCAATAAATACCATGATCTCCTATTTCCATAAATCCTGTTCAGCTATTTTATTCCACTTTTCCCTGACTCAACAGGAGAAAATTGCACAGCCTAGAAATTCTATTTCAAGGTTGTATTGAATGTGGATGTGTGCCAGAGAACTGAAGAGTGGCCAATGCAGCACCCATTATTTAAAAAGGCGATGGAGCTAATCTGGGAAATTACAGGCTGGTTAGTTTAGCTTCTGCGATTGGGAAAATTTCAGAGATTTTAGTGAAGTATGTCTACCTGTTTGAGAGGAGGATGGGAAACTGAATTAAAATTTTTTAGACAAGGGAAAACTGAGCAGAATTAGGGACAGTTTTCATTGTGGTTGGAAGAGGGTGTCCCAGAGGGTGTTCTCTTAACCAAGCTAATCGGTGATTTGGTGTAGGTCTAGAGACAGTGGTGTCAGAATTTGCAGATTACTACAAAATAGGTATAGCTCATTCTTTTAAAAATAACAAATAAAGTTACAAAGCGATATTCATAGAGTGATTACAGCACAGAAGGAAGCTATTGTGTTGTGCTGACTGGCTCTCTGTATGAGCAATGGCCTAGTCCCACTCCCCTGCCTTTTCCCTGTAGCCCTGCATTTTTTTTCTCTTTTTACAATTATCTAATTATTTTTTGAAAAGCACAATTGAATTTGCCTCCACCTCCCTCTCAGACAATGCATTTCAGATTCCTGCCATTTGCCACTCACCTATAATCCGTGCCCTCTGGTTAACAAAGAACAAAGAACAAGCCCGCGCCGCCCCCTGGTCCAAACTAGACCATTCTTTTGTATCCCTCCATTCCCACTCCGTTCATGTGACTATCTAGATAAGTCTTAAACATTCCCAGTGTGTCCGCCTCCACCACCTTGCCCGGCAGCGCATTCCAGGCCCCCACCACCCTCTGTGTAAAATACGTCTTTCTGGTTCTTGATCCTTCAACCAACAGGAACAGTTTTTCCTGACCTTTTCTGTACAGACTTGCCATGATTTTGAACCCCTCTCTTTCAAATTTCCTCTTCTCCAAGGAAAACTGTCCTCGCCTCCAATCTATTCACGTAACTGAAGTTCCTCCTCCCTGGAACCATTCTTGTAAATCTTTCTTGTGCCCTGTCCAATACTTCCACATCCTCCTTAAAGTGTGGTGCCTAGAACAGGACACACTAGTTTTTATCTAAGTTTATAATGACTTCCTTGCTTTCATACTGCATGCCCTACATATAAAGTTCAGTTTTCTGTATACTTTATTAGCTGTTTTAGCAGATGCTCTGCCACCTTCTCTGATTTGTGCGTCTAATTCCCCAATTCCCTCTACTCTTTATTTTCTATTGCTTTTCCTTTCTTCCTACCTAAAATAAATAATTTACACTTTGCTGCATTCAATTTTATCTGTCATGCGTTCTCTCATTCTACCAGCCTGTTTATATCCTCTTGAAATTTTTCACAATCCTTCATGCAGTTTATAATACTGCCAGGTTTGTGTGACTGACAAATTTTGAGATTGCGTCCTGTACATTCAAGACTAGGTCAGTAATAATTAGGAGGTCTTAATAATAATAAGGGGTCTTAACTCCCCAGGGGTCAATGTACACCTTCCTAAAGTCCAAAAAACAACCATTCACCACTACTCTCAGTTTCCTGTCACGTATCCATGCTGCTACTGTCCCTTTTATTTCATGAACTTTAGCTTAGCTGACAAGCAGGTTATGTAGCACTTCAATAAATATCTTTTGGAAGTCCATGTACATCATATCAGCAACATTACCCATATCAACCTTCTCTGTTACCTCATCAAAAAAACTCAAAAAGTTGATTAAATATTATTTTTCCTTAGCAAATCCATGCTGGCTTTCCATAATTAATCTACAGATGTCCAAGTGACTGTTGGTGGTGGAAACAATAATTTAGAACAAAACTGAGGTTAAACTGACTGGCCTGTAGTTTCTGGGCTCATCATCTTGGACAGCATACTTGTATCTAAGGAGGAATGGATGATGATGGCCAGTGCCTCCAGAATTTCCACCCTTACTTCCCTCAGTATCTATCCTTTGATGTATCTCACCTGATTCTGGTGACTCATCAACTTTAAGTACAGTCAGCCAGGCTAATACCGCTTTACCACTCTTTAGTTCATCCAATGTCTCAATTGCCGCTCAACTGACTTGGACAGCATCATTTTCCTTGGTAAAGATACAATGCAAAGTACTCATTAAGTGCCTCCACCTGTAAATCCCCATTTAGGCTCATAATCGGCCCCACTTCTCCTTTTTAACACCCTTTTACTATTTATATGTCAATAGAGAACTTTGGATTCCCTTTTATGTTAGTTGCTAGTCCATTCTCATGCTCTTTCTTTGCCTCTGTTATTTGTGTTATTACTTCCCCTCTGATCGTTCTATATTTAGCCTGATTCTCACTTGTATGACCCACCTGACATGTTTCATATGCACCTTTTCTTACCCTCTATCTCTTGCATCTTTCAGGGAGCCCTGGATGTGTTGCCCTATCTCTTTCCACTCATGGAAATGTATCTTGACTCTATCCAAGCTCTCTCCTCTTTAAAAGTATCCCATTGTACTGTCATAGTTTTGCTCCTCAATCTTTTGATGCCAATTTACCTGTATTTTCACTCCACTGAAGTTGATCCTCCCCAATTAATTATTTTTTACCACGGATTGCTCCTTGGCTTTTCCATAGCCGGCCTTTTCTTAACATTCATTCATGGGATATGGGTATCGCTGGCTGAGCCAGCATTTATTACCCATCCCTAGTTGCCCTTGAGAAGGTGGTGGTGAGCTGCCTTTTGAACCACTGCAGTCCATTTGGTACACCCATAGTGCTGTTAGGGTGTTCAAAGCTTTTGATCCGGTGACAATGAAGGAATAAAGTCAGGATAGTATATGGCTTAGATGAGACCTTGCAGGTGGTGGTGTCCCCATGTGTCTGCTGCCCTTGTTCTTGTAGATAGTAGCGGTCCTAGGTTTGGAAGGTGCCATCTGAGAAGTCTTGGTGAGTTCCTGCAGTGCATCTTGGTGGGATGCCAATCAATGCTTTGTCATTGGTGTTGAGCTTCTTGAGTGTTGTTGGAACTGCACTCACCTAGGCAAGTGGAGGGTATCCCATCTCACACCTGACCTGTGTCTTTTTAGATGGTGCCCAGGCTTTGTGGAGTTAGGATTTCTAGCCTCTAACCTACTCTAGTAGCCACAGTATTTATATGGCTTGGCCAGTTCGGTTTTTCATCAATGGTAATGCCATTGAATGTCATGGGGTGATGGTTAAGTTCTCACTGCTTCACTGTCTGGCATTTGTGTGTCCCCAAATGTTACTTGCCACTTCTCAGCCCAAGCCTTGATATTGTCCAGGTCTTAATGCATTTGGACATTGACTGCTTCAGTATCTGTGGAGTTGCAAATGGTGCTAACTGCTTTAGTAGCTAAGGAGTTGCAAATGGTGCTGAACATTGTGCAATCATCAGCGAACACGCCCACTTCTGACCTTATGATGGAAGAAAGATCATTGATGAAGCAGCTGAAAATGGCTAGACCTAGGATACTACCCTGAGGAACCTCTGCGGCAATGTCCTGGAACTGACATGCCCGAACTCCAAAAACCACAACTTTCTTCCTCCGTGCTAGGTATAACTCCAACCAGCAGAGAGGTTCCCCTACGATTCCCAATGACTCTAGTTCTGCTGGGCTCCTTGGTGCCATACTCAGTCAAATGCTGCCTTGATGTCAAGGGCAGTCACTCCCACTTCATATCTGGAGTTCAGCTCTTTTGTACATGTTTGGACCAAGGCTGTAATGAGGTCAGGAGCTAAATGACCCTGGCAAAACCCAAACTGCATGTTAGTGAGCAGGTTACTGCTAAGAAAGTGCTGCTTGATAGGTGACCTCTTCCATCACTTTACCAATGATTGAGAGTAGACAAATAGGGTGGTAATTGACCAGGTTGGATTTGTCCTGTTCTTTGTGTACAGGACATACCTGGGCAACTTTTCACAATGCTGGATAAGTGCCAGTGTTGTAGCTGTGCTAGAACAGCTTGGCTAAGGATACAGCTAGTTCTAGAGCACAAGTCTTCAGTACTATTGCTAGAATGTTGTCTGGGGCCCATAGCTTTTTCAGTGTCCAGTGCCATCAGCCATTTCTTAATGTCACGTGAAGTGAATCAATTTGGCTGAACACTGGCATCGTTGTTGCTGGGGACCTCTGGAGGAGGCCAAGATGGACCAACCACTTGGCATTTCTGGCTGAAGATGGTTGCAAATGCTTCTTTAGGACTCTATCAGCTCAGTCAGTAGTGTTGCTATCAAGAAGCCTTTTGGTGATGGACAACTTGCCATCAAGTGCTGTTGACCATGGAAGAGCACTGATTCATCAGGTGAGGGGGAGGGCGGTGCATGGTAATCAGCAGGAGGCTTCCTTGCCCATGTTTGACCTGACAAGACTTAATCGGGTCTGGAGTCGATGTAGAGGGCTCCCAGGGCAATTCACTCCCAACTGTATACCATTGTGCCACCAACTCTGCTGAGTCTACCCTGCCGGTGAGACAGGGTATACCTAGGACAGATGATGCTGTCTGGACATATTCTATAAGATATGATTCCATGAGTATGACTGTAAGGTTGTTCCCTAACTCATCTGTGAGACAGCTCTCCCAAAGTTGGCACAAGCCCCAGATATTCGTAAGGTGGACTTTTGAGTTTGCTGTTGCTGAGTAGTCCATTGGTTTCATTCTTTTTAGTTTTTTTAGCAGTTTCATAGTGGAGTGGCTTGCAACGCCTTTTCAGAGGACATTTAAGCATCAACCACATTGCTCTGATTCAGGAATCACCTGTAGGCTAGAGCAGGTAAGGACAGCAAATTTCATTCCCTAAAGGGCATCAGTGAACCAGATGGGTTTTTACAAGAGCTGACAATGTTTCATGGACATTATTAGACTTTTAATTCCAGATTTTATATTGAATTCAAATTTCACCATCTGCCATGTTGGGATTCAAACCTGGGTTCCCTGAGCTTTACTTTGGGTCTCTGGATTACTAGTCCAGTGACAATACCACTGTGCCACCATCCCACCTTCTCCCCACCTAAACCTTTTGATACTATTATTGCTGTTCCCTAAATGTTCTGCTGCTGACATTTGATTAATTTGACTCACCTCATTCCACAGAACCAGATCCAACAAAGTCTCCTTTATCATTGTTCTACCTCAGTTTGTTTCTGGTCCATTCTTGTGAACACATTCTCGGAATTCCTGCCCCCCTCTGTCTTTTATACGACTGATATCTCAGTTTTTATAAGGGATAATTAAAGCCCCCCCCCTCCCCCATTATAACTACTCTGTAGTTCTTGCACTTCCCTGTAATTTTCTTGCAAATTTGTTCCTCTATTTTTTTTATATACTTTTCCAATTCAATCAAATCAAGTCCAATTCAGAGTCTCAACAAGTTGAGACATTTCAGATCCAGGCTGACAAGACAGGGCAGGAGACCAAAACCACCCTGTCCTGGGCCTGATCTACATGAGTCAAGCTGATTGGAGAAGGGGCAGGATCCTCCTCCAAGACTTGAGCTTATTTGCATCTTAGCCAAAAGGCCGAGATGCCGCTTTTAAAAATTGCTTCATATGAAACATATGAAGCCTCAGCGTAACCCAATGACCTCGACCAAGTGCGGCCGACACACTCTATTGTTAGCCTTTAGAATACACCCAGCAATATAATGCTACCACTATTGTTTCTTAGCTACAACGAAAATGATTCGGACCTTGACACTTCTGGGACTTCCTGTCTCTTTAGCGCTGCACTGTTCTTCTTGATCAATACTGCTACCCTTCATTTCTTTCCTTCCCTATATTTTGTGGAAAACTTGTTTCCAGGAATAGTTAGCGCTTGGACCTTTTTTTTTAACCAGGTCTCCGATATCACCACAACATCATTTCCATGTGGCTATCTGCACCGGCAGCTCACCAGCCTTATCTATCACACACTCCCCGCAGTCACATACATGCATAGGAAACCTAATTTAGACCATATTACATTCCCTCTACAGGGAGAGAATAGAGCTGACGTTTTGAACCAGGATGACCCTTTGTCAGGGCTGAGCATCCTTACTCAAAACATAGGCTCTATTCTCTCCCCACAGATGCTGTCAGACCTGCTAAGATTTTCCAGCATTCCCTGTTTTTGTTTCCCATTCTAGCATCTGCAATATTTTGCTTTTATGTAATTGCATTCCCTCTTACTCTGACTGCATATAATACTTTAGTATTTTCTACTCCAGTGCCATCTGTCTTTCCCAATTCCCTGAACAGCTTGGCTTTCCTCGCTAGAATTTCCTATCCAGGATGCCACCTGGTTCCCACACCTCTGCCAAGTTACTTTAAACCTCCCCAGTAGTACTGGCAAATTGTCTCGCAAGCACGCTGTGCAACCTATCCAACCTTCACACGCATTCTAAGTATCATTGTGCACTTTTTAAACTTTAAATTGTTTGTAACTAGCATTCAATAATACAAGAATAAAGAATTCTTGCTGCAATTGTTCAGGCCTTTGGTGCAATTACACCTGGAGTAAGGTGTGTCGTTTTGGTCTTCATATTTAAGGAAGGATATACTTGCATTGGAGGCATTACGACAAAAGTTATTATAGATTGGTCCTGGAATAAGAGGGTTCTCCTATGATGAGAGGCTGAGTAAATTGGCTCTATGTTCTCTGGAGTTCAGAAGAGTGAGAGGTGAACTCATTGAAACATAAAATTCTCAAGGGGCTTGACAGAGTAGACACTGAGAAGTTGTTTCCACTGCCGGGGGAATCTAGAACATGGGGGCACAGTCTTGATAACAAGTTGGTCATTTAGAACTGAGATGAGGAGAAATTTCTTAATTTGGAGTTGTGAATCCTTGAAATTCTTCACCCCAGAGGGTTGATCATTTACTATATTTAAAGATTGGGTAGATAGATTTTTGGTCTCTCAGGAAATCAAAGGATAGGGAGAGTTGGCAGGAAAACGGTGTTGAAGCTCAAGATCAGCGATGATCGTATTGAATGGCCCAGCACGCTCTATATAACCATATCGTTTACTCCTGCTTCTCTCCTTTCTGTTCTGGTACAATTTGTAAAGTTTTTTTTCTTTTAAAATAAAGCATCTTATTTTTTTACTCATGTCTGAATAATGGATACTGTTTTTCTCAAGTTCGTACTCAGATTTTACATGATACTGGTGTACTGGAATGTTGAGAATTATGTACTGTAGCTTGGCCTTGCTGGGAATTTCCACATAGAACAAAGAACAATACAGCACAGGAACAGGCCCTTCGGCCCTCCAAGCCCGCGCCGCTCCCTGGTCAAAACTAGACCATTCTTTTGTATCCCTCCATTCCCACTCCATTCATGTGGCTATCTAGATAAGTCTTAAACGTTCCCAGTGTGTCCGCCTCCACCACCTTGCCCGGCAGCGCATTCCAGGCACCCACCACCCTCTGTGTAAAATATGTCCTTCTGATATCCGTGTTAAACCTCCCTCCCCCCTCACCTTGAACCTATGACCCCTCGTGAATGTCACCACCGACCTGGGAAAAAGCTTCCCACCATTCACCCTATCTATGCCTTTCATAATTTTATACACCTCTATTAGGTCACTCCTCATCCTCCGTCTTTCCAGGGAGAACAACCCCAGTTTACCCAATCTCTCCTCATAACTAAGCCCTTCCATACCAGGCAACATCCTGGTAAACCTCCTCTGCACTCTCTCTAAAGCCTCCACGTCCTTCTGGTAGTGTGGCGACCAGAACTGGGCGCAGTATTCCAAATGCAGCCGAACCAACGTTCTATACATCTGCAACATCAGACCCCAACTTTTATACTCTATGCCCCGTCCTATAAAGGCAAGCATGCCATATGCCTTCTTCACTACCTTCTCCACCTGAGACGTCACCTTCAAGGATCTGTGGACTTGCACACCCAGGTCCCTCTGCGTATCTACACCCTTTATGGTTCTGCCATTTATCGTATAGCTCCCCCCTACGTTAGTTCTACCAAAATGCATCACTTGGCATTTATCTGGATTGAACTCCATCTGCCATTTCTTTGCCCAAATTTCCAGCCTATCTATATCCTTCTGTAGCCTCTGACAATGTTCTTCACTATCTGCAAGTCCAGCCATTTTCGTATCGTCTGCAAACTTACTGATCACCCCAGTTACACCATCTTCCAGATCGTTTATATAAATCACAAACAGCAGAGATCCCAATACAGAGCCCTGCGGAACACCACTAGTCACAGGCATCCAGCTGGAAAAAGACCCTTCTACTTCCACCCTCTGTCTTCTGTGACCAAGCCAGTTCTCCACCCATCTAGCCACCTCCCCCTTTATCCCATGAGATCCAACCTTTTGCACCAACCTACCATGAGGGACTTTGTCAAACGCTTTACTAAAGTCCATATAGACGGCATCCACGGCCCTTCCCTCATCAACCATTCTAGTCACTTCTTCAAAAAACTCCACCAGGTTAGTGAGGCATGTCCTCTCTCTCACAAAACCATGCTGACTATCGTTAATGAGTTTATTCCTTTCTAAATGCGCATGCATCCTATCTCTAAGAATCCTCTCCAACAACTTCCCGACCACGGACGTCAAGCTCACCGGCCTATAATTTCCCGGGTTATCCTTCCTACCCTTCTTAAATAACGGGACCACATTAGCTATCCTCCAATCCTCTGGGACCTCACCTGCGTCCAGTGACAAGACAAAGATTTGCGTCAGAGGCCCAGCGATTTCATCTCTCGTCTCCCTGAGCAGCCTTGGATAGATTCCATCAGGCCCTGGGGATTTGTCAGTCTTTATATTCCCTAAAAAACCTAACACTTCCTCCCTTGTAATGGAGATTTTCTCTAACGGGTCAACACTCCCCTCCGAGACATTCCCAGTCAACACATCCCTCTCCTTTGTGAATACCGACGCAAAGTATTCATTTAGGATCTCCCCTACTTCTTTGGGCTCTAAGCATAATTCCCCACTTTTGTCCCTGAGAGGCCCGATTTTTTCCCTTTTGCTCCTAATGTATGAATAAAATGTCTTGGGATTCTCCTTAATCCTGTCTGCCAAGGACATTTTGTGACCCCTTTTTTGCCCTTCTAATTCCTCGTTTGAGTTCTTTCCTACTTTCTTTGTATTCCTCCAGAGCTCCCTCCGTTTTTAGCTGCCTGGACCTAACATACGCCACTCTTTTCTTGGAGTTGTGAGGAGGAGATGGAGAATAGTAATCACTTTTTGAGAAATGAGCCTATTCACACCTAGTTCAGTAATTTTGTTAAAGACACTGACGCTGTCAGAAGTCATTCCAAATCCCTCACTCCCCCAAAATTATTTTTTGCTCGTGTAGAGGACCATGTGCTGGAATTATCTGTAGCATTTCGCTGGATTAATCATTTAGCTGATGGTCAGAGCCCTGGAAAACCATCAGGAAATGTAATATTTTGTTGCACTTTGGACTAGATGTTTCAAACAATATAAGCCTTTTCTGATGCATTTATCTGTACAGGTTCAATTTGACTTGCCCACCAGTCCATATGTGACAGCTGTACATGTAGGTGGAAGCTTTTGTCCCAGTACTGAAATTCACTTGAGAACGAAAGATGGGACAGGGGAGAAGTGATATTTGACCCTGGAGAATATTCTGGAGTACAAAAGCTGTGTTTCCTATAACCCTGTCTGTACAATTGGGGGTGTGGGGTGGGACAGGGAGATGTACCCCTTTGCTTACACAAGCAAATGGTTTGTCCCATTTCCCCCAAGCATTGCCACTAATGATGCAACTCACTGTGTTGTATTGCCTCTGGTCCTGTAAATGTTTCTTGTTCTTGTAGAGTTCTGGTGCATGCTGAACCCCTCTTATCCCACATTTGCTCACCATGTCCATTGATTCCTTGAGAGACCAAAAAATCTATCTCAATAATGAATGTACTCAACGATGGAGCATCAATAACCCTCTGTGGAATTTCAAAGACAGTAAAGAGTCTAACTGTCTTGGAGCCTCGGTACTTGAGTGTTGCGTGAACCTACTGCACAATGCAGGGACTTAGATTGTGTCAGAAGGCATTCTTGAGTATTGATTAGATAGGGGAATAGACTAGAAGTGACAGCTGGAATTCTAAGTCAGTAAGTGTGAGGTGACACACTTCGATTAAAAAAAACTAATAGTTATACTGTAAATGAAAGTGGGCTTTGTGTGGTGAAAGAACCAAGGGATTTGAGGGTACAAGTTAATTAACAGTAATTCAGGGTCATGAAGCAACAAAGAAAGGTTTGTGAAACTCTTGTCTTTTATACTTCAAAATAAAATCTAAGAGATAATAATGAGCCTAGATAAAATCTTAAATCTCAGTTACAGTACTGTGCCTAGTATTAAGCTGCACCCTATGTGAAGGATATTGTTGCTTCAGAGAGCACAAACTCAAAATGCTGTCTGGCTTGAAGTTTTCTTTGCATTAGAACAATGCAGATTATATGGTAATATGATGAAAATTTATAAAATTACGAAAGGATAGGATATGCTTGATAAAAGCCAACTGTCTTCTGTAGTTGAAGCATCATGATCAAACATAGGAGATTTAGAATGGAGGACAAGAGGAACCTCAATTATTCCAGAGAGAGTTGTGAGGCTGTGGAATTCATATCCAGGATTTGGTGGCTGAAGCGGAAACTGTCAACATTAAATATTAAATTGAATTGGTAATGAAAGGATGTGGTAACGAAATGGGTGAATTTTATTGAGAATTGATGGCTTGTGGGATGGGTAAATGCTGATATTGGCTGGGTGAGCCAAATTATATTTCTAATGCTACAGGAGATCCAATACATGTGCATACACAGCTGATTTTGATCATAGTGAAATGTGGATTCATTACTTAAAATTTATTTCAAAAACTTTTTACCCGCAGCCTACAGCCACTTTTTCCTGGTTCTAATGAAGTTGACCAAATTGCAAAAATTCATGAAGTTATTGGAACTCCAAACTCTGAAACCCTAAGGAAGTTCAAGCAGTAAGTACATCCTAAATTACAATAAACATTGAAACCGTTCAGAATTTTGATTTGGAACATTCACTTTTTCGTGGCCCTACATGATGCACATTACTAAGCCAATGACATCTGTGGTGGCTGGGCCACATTCATCGGATTGAAGAAAGTTCTATACCCAAAGACCTCTGTAAAGTGAACTTGTCATTGGGTCACAACCTGATGGACATCCATACTATTGCCAAACGGACCGGGAAACTTTCACCAACAACCATGACCTTTAGAGGGGATTTAGAAGACTTAAAACCCCCATCTCAGCCCGCTACCTTGATCTGCGGCAAATGCGGCAGAAACACCCAGGCCAGAGTGGGGCTCCTGAGCCACTGCAGATGATGTTTAAGTGCAGTTGGCTACCAACGTGCAAACTATCATCTCACAAGACAGGAGGCTGCCATCGCGAGACATAATGCATATACCAGGAAAGAACAAAAGGCGTACATGTTGACTGGCTCGTGGTTTTTTTTTCTCTTCACATCAAACATTTTTCCCTCCACAGGGCATCTTCTCTTGGTGACCTTATTGAGATCAAAATTTAACACGTACATATTACAGTTATAAAAATGAAACTGTTCCACTACTCTGTGGTGAGGTGCTATGGAACTTTGACATACAGCACTGCTAATTTTTAATTGAATGTCTGCAACTATTTATAGTTATGGCTGTATTTCCTTCTATGGTTACCATGTTGACTTGTCTCATGCAGTATGTAATTTGTTTGAAATCATTGGGGCAGAAGCATATGGGTGGGAATTTTCCTTGTAGATTTATTTGGATCTAAACAGGTTCTACAACCAAACCATACACTGCAGATGCCTTGCATTTGAGAATTAACATTTTAGTTCCAATGTAGCACTTCACAAAGGAATACATGAGGATTGCAAAATAATTTAAAGGCACTAAATTACTCTTACTTACTATTTTTGCATACTTAGCGTTGAGGTGTTTAACTTTATGTTAAGCTTTTTCTGAGCCATAAAACATGAAGCTGACAGATATTTTCACCTAATGACAGCACACAAATTCACCAGTTGATGTAAGTAATCAATGTACCTTTTCTTGGCAATAAGAACACGAGAAATAGCAGGAGTAGACCATACTATCCCTCGAGCCTGCTCCACCATTCAACGTGATTGTGGCTGATTTTCTGCCTCAATTCATTCTCCTGTCTGCTCACCATGTCCACTGATTCCTTGAGAGACCAAAAAATCTATCTCAATAATGAATGTACTCAACAATGCAGCATCAATAACCCTCTGTGGAATTTCAAAGACGAAGGAACAGCCTGTTCCGAAAGCTTGTGTGGCTTTTGCTGCCAAATAAACCTGTTGGACTTTAACCTGGTGTTGTTAGACTTCTTACTGTGTTTACCCCAGTCCAACGCTGGCATCTCCACATCATGAATTTCAAAGATCCATCCCTCTGATTTGAGGAAATTTCTCCTCATCTCAGTACTAAATAATCAATCCTTTATTCTGATACTGTGTCTCTCTGCTCTAGATTCCCCAGCCATGTGAAACAACCTCTCGGGATATTGTAGTGAATAAAAAATGTTCTGAAAATTTTAATTCAGTTATTTTCCATACAAATCCATATAACACAGTCTACCTTGTGAAACCCCTTCAGAATCTTGTACGCTTCAATGACACAATTTCTCACTGTTAATTCCAGAGATTATGGCCGGAATTCTCCGGCCATTCTTGCCCCGCTGCCAACGAGAATGGAGAATCTGGCGCCCAGCCAAATCTCCATTCACTGCAGTGGGACCAGAGAAACTCCGCTGCAGCTGAGGTCAGAGAATCTGGCCCTATAGGTCCAATGTACCCAGCTGCTCACCACTGGACTACCCACTCATTCTAGGGACCAATCTAGTGAATGCTGCTCTACTGCCTCAAGCTGCAAGGCAAGTATAGTCACATTAAAGAAATAAAACCCTAAAAACACGCCAAGCAGATGGAGTGAGAATAAATTACGGCCAAGTGCTTCAGTAAGAAAGTCCACATTCATTTTGGTCATATGATAGTATAAAACAAATTTTCCTTGGTCTTTTTGTTGACACTCATTGCTGAATATAAATTGGAAAGTATTAAAAGGAAACTTCAGTAGTCCATCATTGCATTTGAAGCACTTGGATATACCTTTGAGAAACATATGAATACATAATTGATTCTTAATTTTCCCTTTTCATTCTGATTTTTTTCTTCCTCCATAAGGCCTGCATGTTCTCTTTCTCTGTGAGACCCTCCGCATCCTAGTTTATCAGGCTGAAATTTGGGGTTTATTGTTTCTTTTTGGGAACACAACCTGTCACAATTCACAACCTGACCATGCAAATGTCCGTGTACCCACCTCATCTGCATTATTGTAGGTTTGAGCAAAGCGAATCCTGGACTGCTGTCTACTTCTCCAATCTACCTGCAGCCTACTCCTCCAATCTGCCAACATCCTTTGCACAAAGCAGGGTTGGGATGACAGATTTGTTTGGTGATCATCTAGCTTGCTCTTCGTAAAGGCATGCTGTACCTTAAAAGGAAGCTGCACAAAAATATTACTGCGATGTAAATTATCACAAAGTGAACACCCAGGTCACACAGAGCATTTCAGAGTAATGAATGCAGCACTGGAGGCATTAAAGCGTATTGGTTCTGCAGAGACCCTCTAGGATCACCGTCAGAAGGGGGTGGAACGGATAGTCAGGGAGGTCAACTTTCAAAGTTGGAGTTCTACTTTTGCTATTGGACTGAAGGTGATTTTACAACGTTTACAGCAGGGATCATTTGGTTAACGTATTCACATTATTAAGATCAAAATTTCTTTAAAGGGTTCATTAAAGCCCCTGTAATTTCCCTGTTAGAAATCTTTGTTTATTCATGTGATGTGTGGAGGTTGTCTAATGAAGATGCTTATGCAAGGTAGGGAATTTATAATACCACAGGTATTGAAGTTCAAACAATTATGTGTAGTTTCATCTGTTAATTTTTGTAATGTCTTTTACTTAATGCTTAAAGCTTTTTTTAGACTGTTTCAGTAAAATAATTACTATTTTATATGACTTTCAATGTAGAACACGGGCTATGAGTTTTGACTTTCCACAAAAAAAGGGAACGGGAATATCTTGTCTCATTCCACATCCTACCTCTGAGAGTATTTCACTGATGCATGCAATGATGGAGTATGACCCTGAAGAAAGAATCACTGCTAAACGTGCATTACAGCATCCGTATTTTCGTGAATTGAGGTGAGTTTGCAACCAGCATGACACTTGGTACTTCCTCTCATTCAGCATTACATCTGTCTTTGACTACAAAAATACTAATGCTTTTTCCAGATACTTCTTGTGAACAAACTCTTCTGCACCTGTCAATAGATGCATTTTCTACAATTGTATTGATATTTTAAAAATGGTTCCATTTAAAATTTGGTAAAATCATAACTTTTTGCTTTGCACTTTCAGAAATTGATTTGTGTTTATAGGTATAAAATTTAATGTTTCCTCCTTCCACAAAAGGAATGCTAAGTAGCACATTATGGATTGTTCACCTTAAAATTTACTTGGATAAAAAAGTAATATTTCCAGTGTTTGGGGTGAAATTTTATTCAGGGATTTCGAAAGGATAGTCATTATAATAAACATTACTGACATTCTGTTGACTTTGCTCCTGAGTTTTCCCATTGCGTGTCATCAGGACCCTGGGATAAAAGTAGTATATTCCAGAACATGAGCAATTCCATGGAAAGGGAAAGAAAGAACTTGCATTTATGTCGGACCATCTCTCATCTGAGAATCGTGTTAAAGTGTTAATTTATATAAATTAACATTGAAGCAGTCATTTTTGCTCTTCACTTTTGGGAGGTAAATATAAATACTTGCTGGATTAGATGCTTGAATTTACAAAGGAAAAAGTTTTTTTTCAACAAATCATGAACTTCGCAGTTCCAGAAGGTAGGTGAAAGTTAAATCTTCAAGGCATGAAATGTACCAAGTCTCTGTATATCTATAAACCAGAAAAAATGTGAATTTATCACTTGAAAAGATTTGCAGCCAATTTATTGAGCTGTGAAATTCAGTTCAATCCAATCAGATCTGCGAGTTGCTACAACAAAGAATTCTATCACGATGCTATTTTTCTTTATATCCGCATAGCATTTAGAACCTTTTCTAATCTCATGATAGTTTTGATTTAAGAATACTGTAATAATTAATATGATACTCTGTGAAGAAGGCCTATAGTGTGTTAGCTTTTATTAACAGGGGGTTGGAGTTTAAGAGCCGTGGGGTTATGCTGCAACTGTACAGGACCTTGGTGAGACCACATCTGGAATATTGTGTGCAGTTCTGGTCACCTCACTATAAGAAGGATGTGGAAGCGCTGGAAAGAGTGCAGAGGAGATTTACCAGGATGCTGCCTGGTTTGGAGGGTAGGTCTTATGAGGAAAGGTTGAGGGAGCTAGGGCTGTTCTCTCTGGAGCGGAGGAGGCTGAGGGGAGACTTAATAGAGGTTTATAAAATGATGAAGGGGATAGATAGAGTGAACGTTCAAAGACTATTTCCTCGGGTGGATGGAGCTATTACAAGGGGGCATAACTATAGGGTTCATGGTGGGAGATATAGGAAGGATATCAGAGGTAGGTTCTTTACGCAGAGAGTGGTTGGGGTGTGGAATGGACTGCCTGCAGTGATAGTGGAGTCAGACACTTTAGGAACATTTAAGCGGTTATTGGATAGGCACATGGAGCACACCAGGATGATAGGGAGTGGGATAGCTTGATCTTGGTTTCAGATAAAGCTCGGCACAACATCGTGGGCCGAAGGGCCTGTTCTGTGCTGTACTGTTCTATGTTCTATACACTAGCAGATATTCAAAAATGGTGGCAAACAGGTGCAGATAACTACAGAACCGTTAGTCTCACTTACATTCCATGTAAAACAATGAAATCAATTATCAAGAAAAAATCTGAGGATTTTTTGAGCAACTCTAACCTAGTAACCATCTCAAGAGAAGATTTTGTCTGCTAAAAATGCTTGATTTCTTTGAGGTAACAATATCCAAAGTGGACTGTTTGGAACCATATAACATGCTGGCATGAAAATAGAGCCACGCAGCACCCATTATACAGATTCCTAAGCCTCCAGTAAACAATCCTGAAAGTTCATGCTCAGTACAAGCCATAAGTATGGCACCCACCATTTTGCTTGAGGCCAAAACATTGGTGTGCATTGATCATGCATGAAATAGGCATTAAGCTTTTTGCATGTACAAACAAAACATAGCTGGTGATGACCTGGCTGCAATCAGAAAAAGCCAGGCATAACAGTCAGTTCTTAAAGGGACTGTCTATCTGGTTGCAACCAACTATCCCCCCTCCCTTCCTAGTTCCCTTTAACTAATTACCCGAAGGCCAATGGCAGCGTCATTTTGGCCCAGTCTTTCATTACATGGCACTGGCAAGCTGCATTAGTGTCCAAAGCTTGCTGGCTCAATTATATTGTGACCCAAAGCCCAAAATCTGTAAATAAGGTCCAGATGCCTTTGGCCTTGATATTCAGGCGTATGGACTTTTCCCTGTGCCCCCACCCCTACCTTGTGTCCAGTAAAAGCATTTTGAATTGATTTGATTGATTTATCAATGAATGGTGGAAATTGAGAGAGGGAACATTGAATGGAAAATGTGGTTTTGGGAATTTACAATGATAGAATTTACACAAACGTAATCACAATATGACAACTAGAGGAAGGTTTATAAACAGAAAATGCAGACTGATTTTAAAGTTTTTAATCTATATAGATTATTTAAATTGAAAAAGAATATTGGTTTATGTTAAGTAATGAAAATAAATATATACATTGTGATTTCTCTTTCCTGTAGATTTGCTGAGAAACAAGCTGCTACAATACAGCGTAGGGTTAGATGTTTAGAAGGGAATGAGAATAATCTAAGCCCAGCTGTCGTGCACAACCTCTGGCGAATCCATAAGGGTCGTAAACAGGTAAAGTGAGAAACATTGTCACTTGCCACTTTGCCTTACTCTGTTCAACCAGCTAATTAACTGTTCCACCATTAAATCAAATGCCAAATTTTTCTAGTGAAAAGTTACCTGAAATAAATATATAATTAGGATATACTGTGATTATTTGCAGCATATTTATATGGTTTAGAATGTTTCAAAATTGGAAAAGCGACTCTAGACCGATTTTTAAGCCGAATTGCTAATTTTAAACCTTGTTCTGGTCTTGTGTTTTGTTGTGGAGATGCCGGCGTTGGACTGGGGTAAGCACAGTAAGAAGTCTCACAACACCAGGTTAAAGTCCAACAGGTTTATTTGGTAGCAAATACCATAAGCTTTCGGAGCTTGCTGCTCCGAAAAGTTCCGAAAGCTTATGGTATTTGCTACCAAATAAACCTGTTGGACTTTAACCTGGTGTTGTGAGACTTCTTCTTGTGTTTTGTAACAGATTTAACTATTTAATACAGACATAACAGACAATATTCCTGAATTAGATGAACAAATCTAAACTGATTTTTTTTCATCTGGACCTAACATCTTTGATAAAGCAATAAAGCTGTTAGTATTATTTACTACCTAATAACAAGCAGGTGTTCATTGTTGAGATGGTAATCTGGCAGGGAAGATCGTCTACCCTTTATAGACACACAATATTCGTTCCATTATTGGATTACTGTCCAGGTGATGAAGATGAAAATTTTATTCAATATTTTTCCATAGAGTTATCAATGTTAGCTGAAGGGAAATCCTACAGTCTGAGTGTGCACAGTGTGGACACTTTCCCAGAATGCCTCTGTTGGGTTGTCAGCCAACGAAAAGCGTGATTTTCTTCAGCCTCATTTGATTTTTTTTTTAGTCATCTGAATGTTTTTCCAAAGTAATTGACATTTGGAAGACAATTTTCAAAGGCTTTAACTGGCTAAAACTAACATTGCACGTTGTTTAATGGAGAAGCTGCCCAATAGGTACATGGAGACGGATTCCATTTTAAACTTGAGACCCTACTGAAGTTCAGGTTCCCATGCCTTTGATTATCTTAAAATTTCAAAAGAGTTCAATTCTTTATTATTCTCAGTAAACGTTGGGGAAGATTTTGCAGATAATTGTGCACCATCTTTAAATATAATTTGGGCTCAGGCCTGTTGAATCAAACATGATGTTTTGTGTATTTTAAACATTACTTTAATTTTTTTAATGACAAACCTCAAACAGCAACTTTGATCAAAACAGTGAAGAGAGCATGCTATTTATAGGCAGCCCTTACCATTCAGGACACTATGAATCTTTTGTCATGGAAGCCATACCAACAGAGATTTTTTGCGCCTGTGGAGGATCCACTGTAGCTTCTCATAGGGGCGTGTCCTCTATCTTTATACTTCTTTCTTCTCACTGTTCAAAATACTCAGCTTCATGTGCCAGCAGCAACTTCCCTTTATCTCACAGACTTAACTTCCTTTCTTCATGCAATGAAGAATATGTAATGCCATGGAAATTATTCCCTGTTACTGAACTAGAAAAACATAGTCATTGAAACATAGAGGATAGGAGCAGGAGGAGGCCAGTTAGTGCTGCGAGCCTGCTCCGTCATTCATTACGATCATGGCTGATCATCTAACTTTCCTCCCACAGTCCAAAGATGTGCGGGTTAGGTTGATTGGCCAGGTTAAAAATTGCCCCTTAGAATCCTGAGATGTGTAGGTTAGAGGGATTAGCGGGTAAATATGTGGGGGTAGGGCCTGGGTGGGATTGTGGTCGGTGCAGACTCGATGGGTCGAATGGCCTCCTTCTGCACTGTAGGGTTTCTAAAAAAAAATAGCCTAATCCTGCTTTTATAGAAACATAGAAGATAGGAGCAAAGCTCAGTGGAGGATTGTTAAGCATGCAAAATTTATTTCAGCTTACAAATTATCCACAGGGAATTCCTATACGACGTCAAATTCCGCCGTATCCTGTGGAACTACCAAAGCTGAACGTGCCAGCCTCAACAAAGATTGTGGCTTACCCCAATCAAACTTTTAAGTCTGTCTTTCCAACAGCATCACGAGCTGAAAATGGAACTCTACCCCAAGTGCCATCCGTACAATACATTGGAAAAAGCAAGGTATGAAGTTTCATCGTTTATTCAGCTCTATTTAAAGAAAGGCCACATTAAAAAAAAAATTCTAACCATTTTGCACATGATACTCACTCCTAAAGATTTGTTGAACAAGCACTGTTCAGATTAAAGGCAATTTCATTGTCAGAATCCTGATATATTGATTTTAACCGTCAGTAATATACTACTTCTCTTTGGGTGTAATGATCAATTATTTGATTGAAAGTATACATACCATGGGTAACCAGCTAACCTACCCTGGAAAATTACAGGGACATCAACAGCTTCGTATTGTTTTAGTTTGAATCGACTGCCATTCCTACCTCCATTACAAGTGACATTTCCAAGCAGATATATTCATTTTGTTTTCATTGCTGAGGCATAGATAAATGAGGAAATCCTCAAGATCTCTACATATATCAAACAAAGAGGATGGCTAATTTCAAAACTATACACATGAAATCTGATTTTTTTGGTACAATTTATTTGCTCTTCCTAAAGGTGACTCATGCCAAGATGTTATTGATTTGTCTTTCATGCGAGACTTTTTTTAAACTGAGTTTTTTAAACTTATCCTTATCTGGTGTTTACATATGCATGCTTCCAGCTGTGTTTGTGTATAGTTCTCTGAAGTAGGAACATTGACAATATGTCAATGGGTAGAAAAATGGTAGTCAAGAGTAATGTGTGTCCTTTAATAGGAAAATGAAATGATAGACTTGTTCATAATTACTTTGTATTAGTCTTCACAGTGGAAGAAGATTGCATACCTAACTTACCAGGGAAATGAATAATGAATCAAAGACTGGATTAAATTTAATGCAGGCAAAAAATACAGTATTAGAAAAACTAACAGCCCTAAAGATTGGCAAATTCCCAGGATCTGATGGCTTTCACCTCAGTGTTTTAGAAGACTTTGGTGAGGAAATTGTAGTAGCTTTAGCCATAACCTTCCAAAGCTCAATTCAAAAATTGTCCTTTTAGACTGGAAAATTGCAAATGTAGTGTCAGTATGTTTTTAGGAAACCCTGCTGATGTTGTGTGCGTGAGTGTTCCAATCTGAAACACTGGTTTCATATGGTGTTTTTCTTTGGATATTAGCGAGAAACGTATGCGGAAACAGTGAGAATGCAGACTTTTCTTTTGTTAAGTAAACAAATAAAAGTATTTATTAACATAAAAGAAAGATAACAAAACGTTACAAAGAACAATCTTCAGCAAATTAACAGTAAGCACTAAGTCCTTCAAAGACTGAAAACCCCAAAACACCTGTTTCCCCCGTACCTAAACTCTGTTGAGGTTCTGTTTCCCAAACAACAACCATAAACCGATTTGTTAAGTCTAGCCAGTGATTACCACACCGTACAGCTTAAGAGACCAGGACTTGGGAATGGTCTTTGGTTCAGTGAAGAACACCCTGTTCCCGATTCTTTCCTTTCTCTTGGGTGCTGCCGAGACATGGTTTAAAAAAAAAACAAGGCAATTTGATTTTATTTGTGCAAAAAAAAACATTTTAATAGCATCTTATTATTTCATGGCAACATATGAAAAATGAGAGAAAGAAACCAGGAAATTCTAGATCTGTTGGTCTAAAATTTGTTGTGGGTAAACGATTGAAATCTGTAAGAAAGGTTAGTGACTGAACACTTACAGAAATTTGAGTTGATTGCAGATAGCCACATTAATTTTTAAAGAGCAGGTCATATCTATTGAAGCCAGTTGAATTTTTTGAGGTAGTAACCAGGGTATGGATGTAGTTTATGTGGAATTTGATAACATTCCATATAAAAGGTTGTTAGTTAAAATAAAAACTCATGGATATCATAGAATCCATGCAGTGCTGAAGGAGGCCAATCGGCTCGTCAAGTCTGCACTGACCACAATCCCACCCAGATGCTATCCCCGTAACCCCACATATTTACCCTGCTAATCTCCCTGACATTAAAGGGCAATTTAGCACGGCCAATCAACCTCATCTGCACATCTTTGAATATGATGGCAAATTGTCGACCTGGCTAGAAAATTGAAGTGGAGTTGCCGACATTGGACTGGGGTAGGCACAGTAAGTAGTCTCACAACACCAGGTTAAAGTCCAACAGGTTTATTTGGTAGCACTTTGGTAGGACTTTAACCTGATCTAGAAAATTGAATGGATAGTAGAAGACGGAATTAAACAGAATATACAGCACAGTAAAAGGTTATTTGGCCCAACCAATGCATCCTGACTTTTATGCTGTACTTGAGCCTCCTTTCATCCTTCCTCATCTAATATCTCATCTAATAATAGCATAACCTACTATTCCCTTCTCCCTTCTTCTTAGGCAGTCTCTTGGAATCGAGGATGAATTGCTTTCACTCTGGTTTGATGGCGGTTAGGTCCAATGCGCAATCTGCAGACTCTGCCACATGTGAGGCAGGTGATGCTTGGAGAGTCGGGTAGACGAGTTATTTGGAGATTTGTGTGCTTTCGCTGAACCCTTGACTCTACCCGTATGTGTTCCTTACAAAGTCTCTTGATGTATTTGTGCCTTCCTGAATGAACCTTTTCCAATTTAGTCAGTCACAAGCCAGAGACTTTCATGGGTCGGTGGTGATAGTTGACTTCTTCAGGGATGCTTTGAGAACATCCCTAAACCATTTTCTTTGTCCTCCTGTGAGTCTCCTGTTGACCTGGTTCTTCAGTTGGTTCAGGATTCTGTTGTTAGGCATATGAACGATCTGCACAGTGGAGCTGGATTTAAGTGATTAGCATCTCAATGTTGGGCATTTTAGATTGGAATGCAACTATAATATTCACCTCAATTACTCCATGTTGCGTAGCTGGATAGACTGGGACTTTTTTCTCTGGAGCGTAGGAGGCTGAGGGGTGATCTTACAGAGGTCTATAAAATAATGAGGAGCATAGATCAGCTAGATAGTCAATATCTTTTCCCAAAGGTAGGGGAGTCTAAAACTAGAGGGCATAGGTTTAAGGTGAGAGGGGAGAGATATAAAAGTGTCCAGAGGGGCAGTTTTTTCACACAGAGTGGTGAGTGCCTGGAACAAGCTGCCAGAGGTAGTAGTAGAGGTGGGTACAATTTTGTCTTTTAAAAAGCATTTAGATAGTTACATGGGTAAGATGGGTATAGAGGGATATGGGCCAAATGCGGGCAATTGGGATTAGCTTAGGGGTTTTTTTTTAAAAAGGGCGGCATGGATAAGTTGGGCCGAAGGGCCTGTTTCCATGCTGTAAACCTCTATGACTCTAAGACTCTATGTTATTGAGTTTCATATTCTCAACACTCTAGGTAAACAAATTTCTTCTGAATGTCCTATTTGAATTCTTGGTGACAATCTTATTTTGATGGCCTCTAGTTTTGCTCTTACTCACAACATTCTCTCTGTGCCTATTCTATCAAAACCTTTCATTATTTTAAAGCCCTAAAGAGAATACTGGGAATGGTTATATACTCTTATTGGAAGGAAGTACCTAGGGGTGCCCGCAAGGCCCTGTCTAGGGGCTTCAATTATTCACTCTGTTTCTTGATGAATAACTTAGGTATAATAATATAAAACCATATATCCAAGTCAGGCCATTCAGAAATATCAGGAAACGCTTATACATGGAAAGGATGGTAGAAGAGGGAAACTCTCTCCCACAAAGAGTACTTGGTGCTAGTTTAATAATTTTAATCCAAGATTGATAAAACTTTTGCCAGCCAAAGGTATAAAGGAATATAGAAGGGCGGCACGGTAGCACAGTGGTTAGCACTGCTGCTTCACAGCTCCAGGGACCTGGGTTCGATTCCCGGCTCGGGTCACTGTCTGTGTGGAGTTTGCACATTCTCCTCGCGTCTGCGTGGGTTTCCTCTGGGTGCTCCAGTTTCCTCCCACAGTCCAAAGATGTGCGGGTTAGGTTGATTGGCTATGCTAAAAAAAATTGCCCCTTAGTGCCCTGAGATGCGTAGGTTAGAGGGATTAGCAGGTAAAATATGTAGGGATATGGGGGTAGGGCCTGGGTGGGATTGTGGTGGTGCAGACTCAATGGGCCGAATGGCCTCTTTCTGCACTGTAGGGTTCTATGATTCTATGAGAACAAAGCCAGATGGATGGAATTAAGATACACATCATCCTTGATCTCATTGAATGGTGGAACAGACTCAAGGGAATGGTCTACCTGTGTTCCTACGCATCCTGCTCAGTGAGTGTCCTGAATTGTGGAAATTTTGTTCTACAGATATATGCTTATTAGGAATCTAGTTCACACTAAACAACCTCATTTCGCAGAAGCCCTAACTATAAATCCTCCAAAGATCTCTTGCCTCCGAAGCCATTACTTTCGACTGGAAAATTGAACCTCCCATTCTGTTATTTAAGAAAGGTCATGATGTGGAGATGCCGGCGTTGGACTGGGGTAAACACAGTAAGAAGTCTAACAACACCAGGTTAAAGTCCAACAGGTTTATTTGGTAGCAAAAGCCACTAGCTTTCGGAACAGGCTGTTCCTTCGTCAGGTGGGTGGGAGTTCTGATCACAAACAGGGCACAAAGACACAAACTCAATTTATATGAATAATGATTGGAATGTGAGTCTTTACAGCTAATCAAGTCTTAAAGGTACAGACAATGTGAGTGGAGGGAGCGTTAAGCACACGACAGCGCAGAGTCGCTGAGCAGAGACTGATAACCAGGCTCCGCACACATGAGGATGGCCTCAACCGGGATATTGGGTTCATGTCACACTATCTGTAACCCCCACAACTTGCCTGGATGTGCAAAATCTCACTAGCTGTCCTGTCTGGAGACAATACACATCTCTTTAACCTGTGCTTAATGCTCCCTCCACTCACATTGTCTGTACATTTAAGACTTGATTAGCTGTAAAGACTCACATTCCAATCATTATTCATGTAAATTGAGTTTGTGTCTTTGTGCCCTGTTTGTGATCAGAACTCCCACCCACCTGACGAAGGAACGGCCTGTTCTGAATGCTAGTGGCTTTTGCTACCAAATAAACCTGTTGGACTTTAATCTGGTGTTGTATTTAAGAAAGGTGACAGAGAAACACCAGGGAAATTTAGATTAGTTAGCTTAACACCTGTTTTTGAGAAATTGCTAGAGTTTATAATTAAGAATGTGATTGAACACTTTGAAAATTTTCAGTTGATCAGAAAGAACAAAGAAAATTACATCACAGGCCCTCCAAGCCTGCACTGACCATGCTGCCCGACTGAACTAAAACCCCCTACCCTTCTGGGGACCATATCCCTCTATTCCCATCCTATTCATGTATTTGTCCAGACGCCCCTTAAAAGTCACTATCGTATCTGCTTCCACGACCTCCCCCGGCAGCGAGTTCCAGGCACCCACCACCCTCTGCGTAGAAAACTTGCCTCGTATGTCTCCTTTTAACCTTTGCCCCTCGCACCTTAAACCTATGCCCCCTAGTAATTGATTCTTCCACCCTGGGAAAAAGCTTCTGACTATCCACTCTGCCAATGCCCCTCATAATCTTGTAGACTTCTATCAGGTCGCCTCTCAAAGAGCCAACATGGATTTGCAACATAGAATCATTGAATCCCTACACTTCAGAAGGAGGCTGTTCGGTCCACCAAGTCTGCACCGACCACAATCCCACCCAGGCCCTATCCCCATAACTTGCCTCGTATTTACCCTCACTAACCCCCCAACACTAAGGGGCAATTGAACATGAACAACCTAACCAGCACATCTTTGGAGTGTAGGAGGAAACCGGAGCACCCAGAGGAAACCCACGCAGACACGGGGAAAATGTGCAAACTCCACACAGACAGCCACTCAAGGCCGGAATTGAACCCGGATCACTGGTTCTGTGAGGCAACAGTGCTAACCACTGAGCCACTGCGCCGCCCTGCATGTCTGATGAATGTAATTGAATTTTTGAAGAGGTGGCTAATGTGAACAGGGAATATCTGAATGTTATTTTGACTTCCATAAGGTATTTGAAAATGTTTGCTCATGTGAACCCCGTCAAATTGAAGGCAAATTATTGATCTGGTTAGGAAATTAGCTGAGTGGCAGGGGACAGAGCATGGAAATAATGGGCAGATACTCTAATTGTCAGGAAATAACTAGGTGTGCCCCACAAGAATCTGTTGGGGCCAAAACTATTCACTTTATTTATTACCGACTTAGATGATGGAAAAGAAAGCCACATTCCAGATGGCACAAAGATGGGCTGCATTTAAAGCAGCATGGATGAAAGCATAAAATTAAAAGGAGATATTGATAAATTAAGTGCCGAGCCAAAACTGTGACAAATAGATTTTATTTTAAGCAAAAATGAGGTCATCCACTTTGAACCTAGAGAGGATAGAACAGTATACTTCCTAAATTCTGAAAAGCTAGTAATAGTGACAGTCCAAAAAGACTTGGAAGTTCCGTTAATGGATCATTTAAATGTCATGAATGTGAACAGCTACAGAAAATTAATGAGAAAGGTCACTGGAATGGTGGATTTTATATCTAGAAGAATAGAATACAAGGGGGTGGAAGCCCTGCTTCATCTATACAAAGTCCTAATTAGACCACACCTGGAGTATAGTGAGCAGTTCTGGGCACCACATCTTAAGACAGATATATTGACCTTGGAGGGAGTAGAGCATAGATCCAGCCTCCCATCCATTTACTCTGTCTACACTCCCCGCTGCCTCGGCAAAGCAGCCAGCATAATTAAGGACCCCACGCACCCCGGACATTCTCCCACCTTCTTCCTTTGGGAAAAAGATACAAAAGTCTGAGGTCACGTACCAGCCGACTCAAGAACAGCTTCTTCCCTGCTGCTGTCAGACTTTTGAATGGACTTACCTTGCATTAAGTTGATCTTTCTCTACACCCTAGCTATGACTGTAACACTACATTCTGCACTCGTTTCCTTCTCTATGAACGGTATGGTTTGTCTGTATAGTGCGCAAGAAACAATACTTTTCACTGTATGTTAATACATGTGACAATAATAAATCAAATCAAGATTTACCAGAGTGATATCAGGACTCCAAGGACTAAATTGCAAGGATAGATTACACAAAGTAGGATTGTACTCTCTGGAATTTAGAAGGTTAAGGGGTGAGATTATCCAGGTTTTGAAGATATTAAGGGGAATAGATAGATAGGGTAGGCATTTAGCCAAAGTCCACGAGGGACAGTAGGCATCTGTCTGTGTTAGAGAGAGGTAACTGGTTACATATATTGAAGGGCACCTCCATAACAGGCTTGAGGCTGGTGAGGAGATGGGTCCCAAGTCTATCTCAACTGGAATGGAAGCCCACATTGTTTGTGTTATTCTGAACCACATGCTAGTCATTTAGCCAACTGAGCTAATTGGCCTCAAGCAGATAGGGTAGATAGAGAGAATCTATTTCCACTGGTTGGGGAGACTAGGACATCTACGGAATTGTCTAAAAATTAGAGCCAGATCTTGCAGGAGTGAAATCAAGAAACAATTGTTTACAAAAAAGTGTTGAGAGAAATCTGAAACTCTCCTCCAAAATGGCAATTGATACTAGAATAATTATAAATTGATAGATTTATGTTATCTAAAGGCATTAAGGGATATGAGAGTAAGATTGGGTATATGGATTATATCATAGATCAACTGTGATCTAATTGAATGGTAGTTCTGGAGCTCATGTTCCTATGTTCCTTATTGCTAGTAGAGAAAGACAGAGATATAAAATTTTCATTACATCAATTTAGTGCACTTATTTTGTCACACTATCTTGTGCACTGATTATTTGCCCAGCATGACATTGATTACTTATTCATCTTCCCTAATTTCCTGTCCGTTATATTGACCTGCAATATGAACTTGGTTACTGACATGTATTTCCAGTCCTCCATCACCATATGATATTTTGAAGTGCAAGGCCTACACCAATCTTGGTACACGAGATCATTGCAGCTAACTCATCCACTTAAATGATACATGACTACCAAAATATCAAAGACTGGTTCTTCGCATTACAAGGACATGTTAGGGTCCAGACAAGCATAAAATATACTCTCAGATCAGGTAGAAAATTGAAGGTGAGAAGAAACACCAAGCAATTGCTGAGCGTGTTCTGCAACAGCTCACAGATGGTGTCTTGAAATAATCTCATGGAGCATCAATCTGCCGATGTATCTAAGACTTAATATAAACATAACAACAGGGGAAGATTAACTGCACGTGGTTTGAGCTAGGAGATTTTCTCTGTACAGTGATGTGATGTTGAATGAGAAAATCCAAATCTCTGGTGGATAATGTAACGTTATTAAAGAATCATATTTTGCAGAGTTAAGAGAAGGTACATTTTCAGTGTAATAAACTCGCCATCTAATTAACAGAAGGCATAACACTACTTCCTTGATAAAAGAACTATTATTTCTTATTTATCGACATTAATTACATGATCTATTAGCTCTATGGATATCGGTAAGAAAACATCAAAGACCTTTAACAAAACTTGAGCTAATTTAATCACTAAGTTGTTTCTTAATAAGTAGAAGGATACTTCGAGCAAGTTAGAATTATTGGATTGTGCTTGTTACTATAATTTCTGTCGGTATATGTAAAATCATGGGCGTGTATATGATTTTACTCTGTACACTATTAATATTCTTTTGAATTTAATTTGCTTTGTCCTATTACAAACATCCTTTGCTATTTAAATGATCATATAAGTTTGAAGAAAGGCAGTTGCTCCTAACTTATTTTTATTAGTGATAAATGTCCTAGCAGCTGAGTGAATCAGGCTACAATATAGCCTCTTATTATCGATATTTTAAATATATATATAATTATATTTAGACCACGTCATAGATGCTCTTCTATAATTTATAACATTCATTTCAAAGTTGTCTTTCTTTTTATTATTGTTCTCTATTATGGGTGAGATGTATTCAAATCCTGAAGGATGATATTTTTTCAGTTATTTCCTTTGCAGTGTTTACCTGATTTTGCATGTGTTCAGGACTCAGCCATACTTTTCCTCATACTCCAGATTTGGAATTGGTTTTTCCAACAGATGTTCCTGCTGATATTCACACCCTTTGGCATCTCCTGTACAGCACTGGTTTTCAAATTTGTATCTCTTATATAGTTCTATTATGTATTTTGTGCACAGTTGGCTGGTTGAGAGAAACAATGGTCTTGACTATAAGATTAACCAAAGATTAATTCCTCTGAGAAGGAATTTCTGTTTTCCATTCAGTTGTGGCTCTTTCTTATGACCAACAGAAGAGCTTTGGCAGGAATGAGTTAAAGTGATAGGCCCAGAAATACACTTGTAGAAGGCAAAGCATCAAAGACCTTTGCGTGTATGAGCAAGAAAAGAGCATTATGTTTGTTTTTTTTTTCTCTCTTTCCCTTCAACCCCCCCAAAAATAGGAGGATCCATTCAAACTTTCTACTCTTCAGAACAAGGTTGTGTCATTCAAGACCACTGATGACTGGAGATAAATTAGTTTAGGTAAGATTTTCTTTTACATGCTTCTGGAAATCCCTAAATTGACACCGACCAGCGCTTTTTAAAAATTTGGTTCATGGGATGTGGGCGTCGCTGGGCCAGAATTTATTGCCCATCCCAGAGGGCATTTAAGAGTCAACCACATTGCCGTGGATCTGGAGTCACATATAGGTCAGACCAGGTAAGGATGTCAGATTTCCTTAATTAATGAATGAGATGGGTTTTTACAACAATTGACAATGGGTTCATGGTCATCGTTAGACTTTTAATTCCAGGTTTTTTACTGAATCCAAATCTCACCAGCTGTCATTTGAACCTGGGATCCCAAAGCATTACCTTGGGTCTCTGGGTTACTAGTCCAGCGACAATACCACTACGTCACTGCCTCCCCTCAAACGCGTTGCAAACTTTTATTTCTAAACTTCAAATTTAAAAAAGCCAATCAGCAAATGTAACAAATAAATAAATAGTACTGCAACCAACACATTTCCTAATGCAAAAGTAATGAACATGGTGTGCTGGGAGATGGGAGAATTCCATTTTGAATAAAGCTAGACGTACGCTATTAAAGTTCATAAATCAACTAATTTTATTTAAAAGAAATGAGAAAAACACCATACGTATCTGTTACAAAATTCTAATGAGAAAATCAAGTACCATGATTATTCCTTTATTATCAACATTTTGAAATATATTTAACATAAAATATTTAAATATTAGAACATAACACTAAAGTCCATGGGCAAACCTATTAACTGTACAAAATAATTAGAAGGGATTCAACCAAAAGATATATTGTGCATTGACCAATAAGTGATGTAAAAGAATGCACCAAAGATCCACACCTTGCAATGTGCATTATACCTATATGTGCAGAAAAAGATAAACTTGAGAAAAAGTTTAAACAGGAGGTAGGGGTAGTCCATATGAGCAGGAAAGGGAAAATCAGTAACTCAAAGTAAATGAAAATGCAGGATATAGAAATTGGCCCACGAAAAATGAGGGCAAAAAGGCCTTATGATTTAAGTCATTCAATATACATCATATGTGCATAGGCCTCTCAGTATCATAGGCCTATCATGTTTTGTTAGGCTTCTTTTCCAAAATTTTGCTACCCTAAATGTTGCTCCATTAGGCCATTTGCATTCAGGAAAACTAGGTCAACATTGAGGCTGCTACCAAAAAGAATCATAGAATCCCTACAGTGCAGAAGGAGGCCATTCGACCCATCGAGTCTGCACTGACTCTCCAACAGAACATCTTGCCCAGGCCCACCCCCACCCTATCCCTGTAACCCCATGCATTTACCTTGCTAACCCCCCTAACCTAAACATCTTGGGACACTAAGGGGCAATTTAGCATGGCCAATCCATCTAACCTGCACATCTTTAGGTCATACCTGAATTTATTGTATTCCATTTTTTATTGTATTCCATTTTTATTACTTGATGTTAATATTATTCTTTATTTTAATTTCTTCCATTGTTTCATTCGTCCACTTCTAAATCTCACTTTCCATCTTGTTCCCCCACCCCACTAGGGCCATCTGCCACATGCCTCAGGTTGTCCTTTGACACTCTGCACCTTTGTTCTGCCATTTACACGTTCCGATCTCTTCATGGATGCTATTATCAGCATTCTCAGCTTTTATCACCACCATATACATTCACTTTATCTTTTTGTCTGTGACATCTTGGTTAATTACACAACCCCTCCTTCACTCTTACAGGATAAATCTCTTTCCATTTTCTTTGTCTTCAGCTCTGATGAAGGGTCACCCAGACTCAAAACGTTGGCTCTCTTCTCTCACCACAGATGCTGTCAGACCTGCTGAGATTTTCCAGGATTTTCTGTTTTTTGTTTCAGATTCCCAACATCCGCAGTATTTTGCTTTAAACGGAATCTTTGGGCCCTATTTTACCATTTTGATTCTAAGTGCTGGGTGGACTTGAACTTTCAGCTCTGACTTTTAGACCCCTTCTCAGACGCCCCCATACGCACTCTGCCTGCAAAAATATCAGCGATTCCAAATCGCGCTGTAGAAACCTGTGGGCGGGGCTTAATGCACCCGAAATCCTGCAGCTCCAATCGACGCCTCCAACTGCGCATGCGCAGACAAAAAATGATAGAATGCCGCTCCCCTGCCACATTGCTCCCGGGCCAGATAATGCCCCCCCCCCCCCCCGGCCCCCACAGACATTGCCCCATCCCTCCCCAACATTACTGACCCCCTTATCCCCCCCACCCCCCAGACTGATTGTGGGCCTCTCCCCCCTTTCCCCCGACCGATCTGAGGCAGAGTGGCAGTAGACCCCCCCCCCCACTGATCTCAGGCAGAGTGGCAGCGGACCCCCCCTTCTTCCTGCCCCCCCCAACCAATCTCAAGCAGAGTCCTGTCGGACTCTAGGCACCTACCTCTCACTAACTGGAGCACCCGAATCAGACTTTTGTGGAGCATGTCTGTTTTGCGCCGATTCTGGATGGGCAAACGTGGTGGTAAAGGGGGAAGTGCCAGTAAAGTTGGGCGTGCAGCCCATTAAGTTAATTTAAATGCATGCAAATGGCCGTCGGGCGCAGTCCCGATCGCAGCCATTTTCGGGCCTTGGTAAAGGGGGAACTGGCGCGGAGGCAGGCGCGGATCGCGCTAAAAGCACCTGACTTTATCAAGTTTTCGCCCCTGAAAACAGGCGCAACGTGATAATAAAACTGGGCCCTTTATCTTTACCTAAATTTGTGGGAAGGAGAGGTTATTTTATACATCATATGCTGAGACTTTTCTTACTGGTGCATTAAATTATCCAACGACAGTAATAGTCTAAATCTTTTTTAATTAGTTGTTGCTTTATTCAATTTCCCCAGGACTCAGATATTTAAATGACTGCTCTCATTCTAAGCTTAAATCTCAGCTCCCACTGCTGATTTTAAGTCTCATCTTTCATTTTCTATTCTGTCAAGAAGAAGAGTTACCATTTAAATATCACAGCCCTGTGGGGCATGGAAGTAGTTGACCAAAACACCCATTAAAAATATTCAGGCTCCTCCTGAATTGATATTTGACATTTTAAAAATATTCCCTATGGTAGTGGATGGCTTGAATTTATCAAAGTTCAAAAATATTAAGATTACATAAACAACACAATAAACTGACAGTGCTGGATGAATAAAGCAGAGAGACAGCTGACAGCTGATAAAATTGCACTCATTCCTTTAGTGCTATAGGGCTGGATTTTGCTGTTAAAATAATGATGAGGCTGACCGTGTAACCATTATTAAAGCGTCAATCTTCTGCTTTCGGTAACTGCATGCGTGCAGTTCCTGCTCCTCTAGCTGCTGTGCTGTAACCACATCTCATCAAGAGACCTGGCATTGAAATAAGTGGAACTGGATGGGTTTGCTGTACTAATGTGACAGATAACCATTAACCTCACCAAGAAAAGTCAGAGTTTGTCTTCCAGTATAAGAAAAGTTTTAGCTGCACGATCAGTCTTACTGCCAAACAACCTCCCTGACTTAAAATGAACTTTTATAATTGTCGTTACATCAGATTTTAATTATTGTTGCAGATATTAAAAAAGGTAACTCACATTTTCTTCATTTTTTCTAATCTTCACTATGTTGTTCATGTTGTTTAAATTTGGAGGCATTCAGCGTGGCATGATGCAGAGCTAAAGAACAAACTAGATGCCAAGACTGATAGGTTGCTGTTTAAATATTACAAATTTAAAAGAATTGTTGAACAACAGCTAATAGGCTCTAATGAAGCGTCATCTAGACTTGAAACGTTGGCTCTATTCTCTCCCCACAGATGCTGTCAGACCTGCTGAGATTTTCCAGTATTTTCTGTTTTTGTTTCAGATTCCAGCATCCGCTGTATTTTGCTTTTAGCTGATAGGAATTGCTGGTTGAAATGAGAAAGAACAAAGAAATGGTGTACTAGTGGACTTTTCAAGAGCATAAGAAATATGATCAGGAGGTGACACGTAGCCCATAGGATCTGCTCAGTCATTCTATAAGATCATGGTTAAACTGCTGCATCAATTCCAGTTTCTCTCCCAGTTTCCATATCCCTTGATTCCCTTAGTGTTCAAAAATCTATCAATCTCAATCTTGAATATCTAAGAGGAAAGGTTGAGGGAGCTAGGGCTGTTCTCTCTGGAGCGGAGGAGGCTGAGGGGAGACTTAATAGAGGTTTATAAAATGATGAAGGGGATAGATAGAGTGAACGTTCAAAGACTATTTCCTCGGGTGGATGGAGCTATTACAAGGGGGCATAACTATAGGGTTCGTGGTGGGAGATACAGGAAGGATATCAGAGGTAGGTTCTTTACGCAGAGAGTGGTTGGGGTGTGGAATGGACTGCCTGCAATGATAGTGGAGTCAGACACTTTAGGAACATTTAAGCGGTTATTGGATAGGCACATGGAGCACACCAGGATGATAGGGAGTGGGATAGCTTGATCTTGGTTTCAGATAAAGCTCGGCACAACATCGTGGGCCGAAGGGCCTGTTCTGTGCTGTACTGTTCTATGTCTATGTTCTATGAATATACTCATTGACTGTGACATATCTTCCATGGTGGGGTTGGACAAGTCTCTCTCGGAGCTGCTCGTGTCCGGTGGGTCCAGGGGGTCTGAGGATGGTCCGGCCTGATCATCTGATCAGCCTGCAAGAGAAGGGAGCTGACATCAGTGTATTACAGGGGATACGGAGGGAGCATTGATTACTCACTTTGGACTTGAGGAATGACAGCATGTCCTGAGGATTCTCACGTTTGTTGCTGCCCCCACTTCACCAGCTGTCCCTGGCCAGCTTGAGGGCTCACTTCTTGAAATGCGTGAGGGGTCTGAGTTTGGGCATAAATCCAGCTGGCTGCACCCACTGATGTTGCGGATGAGTTTGCCCTGCAATGACACAGATAGGGAGAGGGAGGTGGGAGTCATGAGATTGTGATGAGGTGTGGCAGGAGTGGGACTTGAGTGGGAGCTGGATGTGACGAGCATAGCAGCTACTAGGGGAGCATGTTGATTGTGGGAGGGAGGGAGGGGCGGGGAGGGCATGGTGTTGGTAACACCTCCAAGATGGCTGGGTGAGAGATGGAGTTGGGGTGCGAGGGGGGTCCTGATGGGGCCCTGGAATGGTTTGCCTACCCTGCTTAAGCGAAGAAAATCATTCATCTTCCGACATTGCTGTCATGTCGTTTTCTGGAGTGCATTTGCACTCACCAGGGCTACCATTGTATCCCAGGCGGGGGTGGTGACTCTGCTGGAAGACCTTCTCCCGGAGCAGGGGTAGTGTGTGCCTCTATTCCACTCACTCCATCCAGCAATCTGGTCAGGGCTCCCTCTGAAAAGCGAGATGCAGACCTCTTGGCTGCCATTCCTTTTAGTCATTCTGGAACAAGTCATTTATATGGAGCTCCCCAGTGATTGCAGTGGTTAACTTGTTGCGGGGCAGGTGAACCAGAGGGAACATGCCACAAATGCGGTGTGATTCTTGTGGGCACAAAAATTATTACTAATTATAAAATTTGCTCCTAAATCATGCCAGTGCCATTGGCAAGAATCACTCTGTTTTTCATGCCGGAACTAACACAAGCAATTTTCTGGTAGGATTTCACCCATATTATTTGCTTAGTTTCTCTCTCATTTCCTTATTCTCCATTTGTAAATTCTCATGTCTGCCTGTAGTGGGCCCACATTTGTCTTTACTAATCTTTTCCTTTTTAGTTACCTATAGAAGCTTTTACAGTCCATTTTTATGTTTCTCATTAGTTCTTTCATATTCTATTTTCTCTTTTTCTTATCAGTTTCTTAGTTCTCTGTTGCTGAATATTGAGATTTAAATGGCAGAACAGGCTCAAGGGGCCAGATGGCCTACTCCTATTCCGAGTTCTTATGTTCTTATGTGAATTGAAGTCCCCAAGATTACTGTATTACCCATGTCATGTGTATCTCTAGTTTCTGGATTTTTACTGTGCCCTACATACCACAACTGTTTGGTGGCTTATAAACAACTCTTACCAATGTTTGCTGTCTCTTAGCCAAACTGATTCTGTGTCTTGATTTTCCAATCTGAGATCCTTTCTCACTAATGTACTGATCTCGTCCTTTATAACAGTGCTACCCCATCTCCTTTTCCTTTTTGCCAGTCCTCCCTAAATGTTGAGTACGATAGAACATCAAGTTCCCAGCCTTCGGTCACTCTGCATCCTGTAATGGCAATTAGATTATACCTGTTTACTTCCATTTGTGCCATCAGTTCATCTACCTTGTTGCAAATGCTCCGTGCAATCAGATGTGTCTTTAATTCTGTCTTTTTATTATTTTCACAACCTTATCTGCTGACGCATTCTTAAATTTGTATGCTTGGTCCTTCCTGCCTCACTCAGATTATCAATTCCCTTATTTCTACCTTGCTCTGTTGCCTTGTTCTCATGGGCGGCTGAGTGATTAGCACTGCTGCCTCACAGTGCCAGGGACCTGGGTTTAGTTCCTGGCTTGGGTCACTGTGCGGAGTCTGCACCTTCTCCCCGTGTCTGTGTGGGTTTCCTCTGGATGCTCCGGTTTCCTCCCACAGTCCGAAAGATGTGCTGGTTAGATGCATCGGCTATGCTAAATTCTCCCTCAGTGTACCTGAACAGGAGCTGGAGTGTGGCGACTAGGAAATTTTCACAGTAATGTCATTAACACTGCAATGTAAGCCTGCTTGTGACATTAATAAATAAATTTTCTCTCTCTTTAATTTACCGCATCTTCCCTCACTTGATATCTCGTCTGCACTATTTAGTTTAGAGCTATCTCTACAGCCCTAGTTCTACAATTCACTATAACACAAGTCCCCACAGGATTCAAGTGAATACTATCTGGTACAGTTCCTGCTTTCCCCGGCTCTATTATTCTCCTACACCAATATTTGAGTTATGAATTTAACTCTAATCTTATTTACCCTACTCAAACGTGCTTGTGCCTCAAGTAATAAGCCAGAGATCATTTGGCAGATGAGTGTTTTATTATAATTTTAAATATTTTTTAAACACTTCAAACATTTTTACAAACCATAAACCTAAAACACTTATCACACTTTGAATGCATCTTTGACAATTTGATTTGTTTAAACAGGAGGTGCAAGTCCATAGTAGGCCTTGGAACGTGAAATATTTAAAGCCATCAGAGAAAAGAGCGAACAACGTTTTTATAAAAACAAATTCAGACCCATCTCTCAGTAGTAGCGCATGAATCTCCACACCCTCTCCTAGTCAGGAGCTGTATTTAAACTGTCTAGAATGATTCAAAAGAAGCCTCTTTCCTACCGCACCCCCACCCAAAACTCCCACTCTTCAAACAGGGGTAGAGAAAGGATGTGCAAAAATTAGGATTTACACCACTAACACAAAGTGCTTTCAGAAAAGACAGTGGTAAAAGGTGTGTTTTGTTTCAGTATCCTTTATTAAGCTCACAGTATAGCCATCTCCACTTATCACCCTTTCTACCTTGCGTATAATTTAATGGTGTTAACAGATACTTATTAATGAATGCATTCTGCTTCAGACACTCATTTCATGTACAATGATCATATTGCCCAAGCTGTCGTCCTAAACCCATTTATTTCAAAGGTTCCCTTCTGCACATTCTGCCATTAAATAAAGATACAAAGATCCTCCATCAAAGAATGCAATATCACCCCATAATTCTTTGACTTTTGTTCTGCTTTGTTTTAGATTCATTAATTTGTGTTTCAAAAAGCTAGATTTTATAAACAATACCAAGCAGTGATAGGCTAGTGGTGGCACGTTACCTAATGGACATGTGGGGAGCAAAGGAGTGGGATGGTAGTTCATGGAATCAGGCTTTTGGTGAAGCAACTGAAGAAGGAGCCAAGAAGGAGTTTGCTGTGTCATTGTCATACTGACTGGTATATGAAACACCTGGTACTAAAAAATACAGAAACCAGTAGTGGTAGACGAAAAACAGTTGGATTACAGCATGTTCAGGGAAGAACTTGCATAGGAAGCAAAGAACCGCATAATCTTTCCAAGTGAGGCACTGGCCACCCAACACGAGTGCTGATGGTACAACCGATTGCAAAAGACCAAGAATACAAAAGAGACAAGAGGTAGAATTGCAACGGGTGGAAGCTTGAAGATCCTCAAGTGAGAAAAGGGAAATTGGAGAGACAGGTAAGAGAAATAGAAGAAATCTTGACAGACCATGGAAGACTGGTGGAACCCATTGGCAGACTTGATTAGGAAAATTGGTGAAGTGTGTGAAAGATCATCAGGGAGCAAAAGACCTGGAAAAGAAACTTGATGGTGGAATGAAAAAGTGCAGTAAAAGATGAAATGGAAACAGTCTCAAAGAAGATAAAGAACAGTACAAAAAGGCAAAAGGGAATGCAAAGAAAGTGATGCAAAAATAAAAATCCAGTTTGATCTCCTTTGTCATGGAAGAAATCTATGAAAGACTAAGTACCAAAGAGAGACAAAATCAAACTTTCGGAATAGCAGCTAATAGAGATAGATTAACAAAAGATTGGGAAATATACATCCGATTAAGGATGGAGGTAGAGTAATCTTAGTGAAAGAAAATGACATTGAGAGGTGGGGCCAATATTTTAACCAGTTTATAAATAAAGATAATCCAAAAACAAAGATAGAAGAGGTAGCTGCAAATCAGGGAATGACAAATAGCATCATACGTACATATATTCATATCAACATGTATACAAATTAGGAATGCTATTTGGTTTCTTGAGCCTGCTCCACCATTTACTAAGATTTAGGCTGACCTGATTGTGGCCTCAACTCTACATTCTTCCTATCCCCGATTATTCTTCGACTCCCTTGATACTCACGAATCTACCTACCTTTGCCTTAAAAATATCTTGTCTCCACCGCTGTCTGGGGAAGAGTTCCAAAGATTCATGACCATCTTGAGGGGAAAAAAAACCTTCCTGTATCTCCCACCATGAACCTTATAGTTATGCCCCCTAGTAATAGCTACATCCACCCGAGGAAATAGTCTCTGGACGTCCACTCTATCCCCCTCATCATCTTATAAACCTCTATTAAGTCACCTCTCATCCTCCTCCGCTTTAAAGAGAAAAGCCCTAGCTCCCTCAACCTTTCCTCATAAGACCTACCCTCCAAACCAGGCACCATCCTGGTAAATCTCCTTTGCACTCTTTCCAACGCTTCCACATCCTTCTTATAGCGAGGTGACCAGAACTACACACAATATTCCAAATGTGGAGTGTGTAAGTGCAAAGGCTGATGGACGAGTTAGCATTCAGTTGGGATGGGAAATATAAGGGGCCATAAAGGTGATGGGATCATGAATTGACTTGGAGGATATGAGGAGCCATTGGGTAGGAGGCATGAGGTGGCATGGTTGGCATGGATGGGGTATGAGGAGTGGTGGGGGTGCAAGGGATGAGGGCTAGAGGCCCTAATATTTAACAAAATGATGAGGACAAAGTCCCAGGGAACAATGTGGGCCTTTTAACAGCACACCATGGCAGCCCCTGGGGCTGCTTCTGATCAGTGTCTGAGGTTGGGAAGCCAAACTCCATCTTGCACCCACGCCCCCGAGTGTAAATCTGTCTATTCTACCGAGGTGGGCAGTTCAAGCCAGGAGATTTTAAAACTCCCGCTACCTGACTTGAGAACAAAAATCCAGATTGAAGTATCTTGTGTTAACTTTAATGCAGGCTACTGGCTTGTCATATGACACGCAATGTTACTATGCTTAATTTTGCTTTAAAAGTTTTAATGTGAGCATTTTAAGACATCTAAAGGTAATGTTTCATTCACGACTTTGGAAAGTAGAAACTGCATTCTTTTAAACACATCAATCTCATAGAAGAAATCAGAAACCCTACAGTACAGAAAGAGGCCATTCGGCCCATCGAGTCTGCACCGACCACAATCCCACCCAGGCCCTACCCTCATATCCCACCCACTAATCCCTCTAACCTACGCATCTCAGGACACTAAGGGCAATTTACCATGGCCAATCAACCTAACCCGCACATCTTTGGACTGTGGGAGGAAACCGGAGCACCCGGAGGAAACCCACGCAGACACGAGGAGAATGTGCAAACTCCACACAGACAGTAACCCAAGCCAGGAATCGAACCCAGGTCCCTGGAGCTGTGAAGCAGCAGTGCTAACCACTGTGCTACCGTGCCGCCCTGAATCTCTGAACAAATAGGCCATGCTGCTTCAGATTTTTGCTTCTTAGAGTGCTAATTTTCCTGAAACACTTCTGCTGCTGACAAGGAGAAATACTTTCTTTTAATCGTCTTTATAGGTCCTGCTCCTCAGCACCAGTGGAGTTTTCTAAATTGGTGTAAAAATAGCTGACTGCATCACTTCACTGGAACGTAAATCTGGGTAAAATTGGTTTCCAGTGACCTTGTTTTACAAGGTAAAAAATAGAATAAAACCTTTGTTAAACAACACATTTGCAACAGAAAACCTCAAGATTTTAACAAGTGATGTTTTTGTCGCAAATTGCAGTGAAAGTTTAAAATTATGATGGACAAAAAAAGACATCCAATGCGACTGGTAAATTCATCAACATGCTGCTGCTGGTGCCTTGCTAATGGTGGATGCCCTCCTGAGCAGGCTCTACTTCTGCTAATATCAGCTCTTGGAAAAAAAAATCCATGAAAATGAGTGTAACTTGTGCACAGTCAGCCCAAATTGTCAAATTACAGGTCCTTATGTCCATCATCATACGTTCCTTGGGAACCCATTGACGTGCACTGCAACCTCTGGTGCAGAAGTTATGGTGCTATTCTGACTTTCAATAATGGCAGCGGTCTGTGTTTGCCGCCATTGGGACCACAAAATACAGGCTATAGTTTAAGGTTGGCATAAAGGTAAGAATTTTGATTGATAATCGTGCATTATTAATGGCTCTTGCCTTACAAGAATGATGGATTGAATGTTTGGGAGATGCCTTTTAAATATGTCACTTGAGAACATAAGCATTGTGATCCAGTCAAATGAATTTGTCATTTATATTTTTTCACTTTGAGATGTGCATTCAAATTTTTAGTTTGTGATAATATTAAAATCATTTTATGCTATTAAAATAAGATAATGTAGAAGCTTAAAGCTATGTTAATAGTATTAAGGGTTTTTATTGTAGTCGTTTAGGTAGCCCTGTAGTTACTGATTACATGGAAGAAAAGTAACTCATGTTATTAGACTTTTACTTTTCTTCATCCACTTGTGTTGCAGAACATTCTGATTACATAAAATATAACAGTTCAACATTTGGAGGGGCAGTGAGGGGTTTAGTTTCTGTAGTATGGGGAGTCAATGTAGTTCTGTAAGGACAAAAATAACTAATGTACAGCCTTGGTGATGGGGAAGGATGAGCTGAAGGTTGTGTGATTTGAGGCAGGAACACCAGCATAGATCACTGGAAATTCAGGCTCTGATGTTATTGGTTTCTACTGCCCCCTGAAATCACTAAGGAAGAACATGACTTGGATAATCATAGCCAATCAATCTTTCAAGACCAAAGCAATGTCCTGATTACCAACTATTGTTTCCCATTAAGTTGACAAATCAGTCCTCCATGTTGAACACTATTTATAAGAAGCACTGAGGGAAGCAAAGGTATTAAATATGCTCTAGTTGGGGGACATCAACATTCACCATCAAGAGTACCTGAATAGTACCACCACAGACCAAGTTGGGCAAGTCTTAAAGGACACAGCTGTTGGACTTACTTGACCCTGTCTTCACCTATATGTTGCAGACGTGTCTGTGCCTTTGCCCACACAGTCCTGATGAAGGTAAAGTCTCATCTTACTGTGAAGATACTATTATTGTGCTAAGTGACTTCAATTTTGCCAGGGTTCCTTGATGCCGCACTTGGTTAAAAGCTGATTTGATGTGAAGGGTAGTCACTCTTGCCTCACCTCTTGAATTCATTGCTTTTGTCCATATTTGCACAAAGGTTGTAATGAGGTCTGGACCCGAGTGGCCTTGGTGAAACTTAAACTGAGCATTGATAAGCAGGTTATTGCTGAGTAACTGCTGCTCGATAGCACTGACAACACCATCTTCCATAGCTTTTGATGATTGAGAGTAGATGGCAGTAATTGTCCCGATCAGATTTGTTCCATATTTTGTGGATCCCTGTAGAAGGAAGCTCTAAGTTGCATTTTCCACTTGGTACTTCTGGGTAACGATGGTTACAAATGCTACAGCCTTGTCTTTTCCACTTCATCAGGGATGGGGATATTTGTGGAGCCTCCTCCTGTTAGTTGTCCATCACCATTCATAACTGTATGTAGCAAGACTGCGGAACTTTGATCTGATGGTTGTGGGATTGCTTAGCTTTATTGCCAAGTGCTTGTGCTATTTAGCATACAAGTAGTCTTGTGTTGTAGCTGCATCACATTGGCATCTCATTCTTGGTATGCCTGCTGCTGCTACTTTTGGTGGCATTTCAGACAAATGTTTCCATTGCTCAAGATAAGGTTGCATATATTCATATGGGGCACAATCAGGTGGAAAACCAGCAGATCTTTCGAGCAAAGATTGTGCTTGAATTTTTGCAAAGGCTTTCTTTTGCATATGAGTGTTTCCCCAATACCAAAGTGCTGACAAAGAAATGGTAAAGAGGTCAGTAAAGGTTTCCACAGTATTGGTGGATTGACAATCAGACCCAAAGATAAGTAGAACCGTTTTTAGGATTTCACAGTCTGCTTTATTAGACTATCTTTCTGGCATATATTTCCTTATTTTTAATTTGGTATTAATTTAAAAGCTTTCCATTTTCCCCGATCTAAGTGATCACTCAGCAAATTTCTTTTAGCTTAAGTTTTCATTTCTGTCAAGTTTACTTGCTAAAACCATAATCTATCCCTGTGCTCATTGGTTCCAATTACTGGATGGTCTCAACTTTGATTGTATTATAGCTATTCTTACCCATGGATTCCAATACTCTCAGAGGCAGCCAGGTACAACATGCAATAAAAACAGAAGCTACTGCAAAAATAGAGCATTTGTAAAGAGAACAAATAAGTTTCATGAGTTGAGTGTAAATCCATCACAATCATATTTCATATTTCCAGCATTTTGATTTTTTCATCTTTGCATTTTTTAAATCTGTAAATGGCAGGTGCATTTTTTTAAATAAATAAGAGCGTTTGTGTGAAATGTGTCAAAGCAGTTATCTAATATAAAGGTGAAAGAGATCTGAGTTTTACACTTCATGGCACTATGAAGCAGCAATTAAAGTAAATTAAATACTGGATAGTACTGCCGATTCAGAGCATGTCATTCTAAAACTGTTCAGCGTTTTGTTTGAGAACTTGTTCAGTTTTGATTACCAAGGTGCAAGGCAGACATTCAAGCCCCAGAACTACTGTAGAAAAGGAGCAGGGGACTGAAGGCTGAGGAGAAAACAAACTTGTCTTTGAAAGCAGGCAAGTAAGAAGGGACCTCAAAAATAATTAAAGATATAGGAAAGGTACAACTGAGACACATCAAACTGTGAAAATAGGACAAGCAGCAAGGGTTCAAACTAGTGAATAGCAAATGTAGCACTACTAAAACAGTCTCTACCAAAATAATGAACAATAGTCTATTTGACTATCATAAACTATCCTTTCTCATCCTTCTCAACTTAACTGCAGCCTTTGACACAGTTGATCATGCCTACTCTTTCAATGCTTCCCTCTGGCATCCAGCTGTGTAGTACTGCCCTTGCCTGATTTTAAGTCCTGGCTATATAGTACCTGAAATGGTCACTCATCCTGCTCCTTCCTATTTCTCATCTCCAGGCTCCGCCTCAGTGACATCATCTGAAAATAGTATGGCACCCAACTCTACTTCATCAGAACCCCTCTTGATCCTTCCTTGCCTCTGTCAGGTGGCTTATTTGTAATCCAGTTTTAAACGGACAGAAATTTCCTTCAGTTTATTGGGAAGATCAAGGCTATTCTCTTCATGCCTCACCCAAAACTCCATTCCTTAGCTTTACTCTGAACCAGATGTTTGCAACCTTGACATCATGACTGCCTTTCTGCTGAAAGCCTCATCAAGTCTTTGTAAGCTCCAGATTTGTCTATTCTATGACTTTCAACCTTACAGTTTAAGTTTGAGCTCATCCATAATTTTAACTTCCCAAAGCTCACTCATTACTACTGTGCTCAAGGCTCATAGTCCATCAATGATTTTAAAATCTCATCCTCGTTTTCAAATTCCGTGTAGGAAGACAATCCTTAAATCCTACATTGTTGACGAATCTTTTAATCCCCTGTCCTTCTGGGCTTCGAATTGTACCAACTGTTGTTTGATAACACCCCTCTTCGATGTTTTGCATTATTGAAGGTGTGATAGAAGTGCAGGTTGTTGTTTAGTTGCTCCTTTCTTATTGAAAAATTTAAAAATAACCATCTCTTCCAATCTTTAAAAATACCCTTGCAATTTCCAGAGTTGCACAGCTTTCCTTACCCATGGTATGTGTTGATATAAGAGCAAGAATGGCACTTAAATACTTTCAAATTGAAAAGTATGTGGTCTTTCATCATTTGTGATATTAAATGCGACATAGGGAAATCATTTAATCAAAAGTTCCATTTAGATTAAATAAAGCTGTTTTGCATAGCAATTTGGAAATTATGCATTAATTTCAAACTAATATTGAAATGAATGGGCAGTTTTGATACTCTAGAATAGAAGCTACTTAACATTGTATAATATTTGCAATACAGTTTTAGATTTTGAATTAGATGTCAGAGAAACAAGTTGAGTTCATAGTGTTAATACTGTACCATATTCATTCTTAAGTTTTCATTTATTTGCAGTGTCCAGGACAACGGAAATCTACTACAAAATGTTACAATATACCTTCTTCTACAGAAAGAAAAAGTGATGGCTACTGAGAACAATTACAATCCAAGAATATTCAATAACCATTCCTTTACACATCAAAGCTCTTGTAATGATTTTTTAAAAAAGTTGTAAGAGACCATATTTAAACTGTCTTCCACTGGACTACAGGCCAATCAATCATCGGGTTTGTGCCTTATTCCTAACTTCAGTTTTTAATCAAGTGACGCACTAACTAAGGACTAGAATCAAATGTTCATTCAGTTGATGTTGGAAGGTCATGTTTTAAAAGCTCATGCTGAAAAGAAAAATGGAATAAGCCAGAAAATGTGACATTTAATACGTTGATCTAAAAAAATTGGCACTTTAACATGTAACAAGTTTCAGTTTAGTTACGGAATTAACCCGACACAAGGGTTCCTATTATTGGATAAAGTTGTTTTGCTTGCTGATCAAAAGTTGAAGACATGGGTTTAATATGTGAAAAGTTACGAATGCTTTTCTTCTCCAATCTCCACAAAATTTCTATACAAAATGGAGCAAGAGTTTATCAGTCCTATAAAATTATTCAGCTCGAGTGAAATTTCACACTTTTCATTTTATAAAATGTAACTTTTATACTGTTATGTATTTTCAAAGAAATATTACAATATTTATAACTGTGCAAAAAGAGATTTTTCATTTTTTTAGGCCATAGTTCTTAGTGAGCATTTTAATGGATTGTAATATCAACATTATTTTTCAAGCCTATTAAAATGGCAATTTTATTTTAAAAATGCAATCAATAATAAACAATATAGCTTACTTATACACTGCAACCATAACATTTGTTTTAAAGACAACACAGATATATCAGAGTTTAATAAAATGGTTGAACATTTGTTTTTGGAATTTGCCGTTCAGTGAATGCGTTTCTTTCAGCAAATATATTATTTTCATTTTTGGCTTCTTTGAGAGAAAAAAAAAGCAGTTTGCTACATTTGTCATTACAATTTAAATGGACTAAAGATAAAGTAAAAAAACCCAAAAACATTGTAGTGGAATAAGCAGTGTCTGTAAAGTGCATGGAAGCTTATTTCCTGTGGTAGGTTTGTCTTTCAACTACATGCATGATTCCAAAGTTAATGGCAAGTCATTGTGAATATTTACTTCTCCAAATTCTAGTGTTAAGTATTTAATATGTTACAGAATTATGGAATAGACTAATCATTGTATTTTCTAAGTAGCATTTTGATATTTATCAAATCTATTTGAAAAAAATCAATTTAATAAACAATGTTATGTTGTATTGTTTCTTAGTATAATGTTAAAATGTAGTTTGTATAGTATTTTTTCATAATGCTTTTGAACTGCACAACAAAACAACTTTTATTTGTATAACATCCTTAACATAGTAAAGTGCACAAGGTGCTTCACAGGAGTATCAAACAAAATTTGACACTAGGTCGCAAGGAAATAGAGTAATCAAAAGCTTGGTCAAAGAGCGCCTAATAAAAAGGTAGAGAGGTAATTTTGGGGAGAGAATTCCAGAATGCTTAGGACCTTAGCTAGCGAAGGCATTGTTGACAATGGTGGAGATGCTAGACTTGGAACACAAATGTCTTGAAGGGTTGGAGGACTGGGAGATTACAGAGAGTGGCCATGGAGAGATTTAAAAACAAGGATGGAAATGTTAATATCAATGTAGGTCAGTCAGAAAAGGGGTGATGGGTGAATGAGCCTTAGTACGAAGTAGGACAGGAGCAGCAGAGTTTAGGGTGACAAGTTTTCATGGCAGGTAGAACATAGGCTGGTCAGAAATGCTTTGGATTAGTCAAGTCAAGTCTAGAGGTAAGAGGCATAGTGACAGTTTCAGGAGAGGAGCAGAGTCAGAGAAGTCATCGGGCAATTATGGAGGGAGAAATGTGCAGAGATGTGGCCAGGAGATCATAGAGTCAGTCTGGGTCAGCCTTAAAATAGTTGTTGGTAAAGGAATCGAGTCAAAGGAAAGGATACAGAGTTTGTACAGAGGACCAAAGATGATGGCTAATGGCTTCAGGCTTCCTAATATTTACTTGGGGCAAATTTCTGCTGGCTAAACAGTCTGAAAATTTAGAGACACTGGAGAAATTAAGGGAGGTAGTAGTGAGGGAAAGCTTTAGATTTCAGAATTTCTAAAAAATCATTGGCCTGAAATGTTAGCTTTGCTTTTCCTTCCACAGATGCAGCCTGGAATAAGCCAGAAAATGTGACATTTAATACGTTGATCTAAAAAAATTGGCACTTTAATAACATGTAACAAGTTTCAGTTTAGTTACAGAATTAACCCGACACAAGGGTTCCTATTATTGGATAAAGTTGTTTTGCTTGCTGATCAAAAGCTGAAGACATGGGTTTTATATGTGAAAAGTTATGAATGCTTTTCTTCTCCAATCTCCACAAAATGTCTATACAAAATGGAGCAAGAGTTTGTTATTATCAGTCCTATAAAATTATTCAGCTTGGGTGAAATTTCATTTTTCATTTTATAAAATGTAACTTTTTTACTGTTATGTATTTTCAAAGAAATATTACAATATTTATAACTGTGCAAAAAGAGATTTTTCATTTTCTTTAGGCCATAGTTCCTACATTGAGCATTTTAATTGGCTTATTCCAGGCTGCATCTGTAAAAAGAGAAGCAAAGCTAACATTTCAGGTCAATGATCTTTCAGGAATTCTGAAATTTAAAGTTCCCCCTCACTGCTACCTCCCTTAGTATTTCCGATATTTTCTCTCTTTAATAACACAATTTGTTGATCTGAAGAAAATGGCCACTTTGCATCTCAAACTTGGTACTTCAATTATGTAAACAGAAGTCAAGGTTGTAATTTTCAAAACCATGCTGCACCAGGTAAATCCAGATAAGGAATAAACATTTTTAAAAATCTCAAGATAGACTCTCACCATTGTCAGGGCTAATGACAGATATCCTGCAAGTCCCTCCCAACTTACCTGGTAAATAAAGCAAATGGAAAGCACCAAGACCTGCACTAATCGAAAAAGAACAGTGAAATTAGAGGAAGTTAAGTTTTAAGCTAGAATTATAAGAGCATCATAAATAAACCAAAGCATGACAACCATTGAAGGTAAGCTTGGCGCAGTACAAATCATTAAAAACTACGTCACCAGTTGTAAAAAAAATATGTCCAGGAAGATTGATATTTTATAATTTACACTCAATAAGGATTCCCAATAATCTTGAGGGGGAAAAATCAGCCCATTGTTATATCAATCTAATTGTCTAAAGCGTCGACAGGGTTCAGATTGCAGAGACCAAAGCTGGAGGAGTCAGAGAGGTTGAAATACACTTAAAAAGAACAAGTTCAGCCATAACCATCTGTAAACTGAAGTACATATTTAATATATATATATATATATATATATATATAAAAAACAAGAGTAATGGGGTGGACAGCCAGAGGACACAGATTTAAGATAAATAAAGAACTAGAGGTAATGTACTTTCAGAAAGGGTGGCAAAGCAGTTTTGGCAGCAATTTTCAAACTAGGGCAGTGTCACCGTTTTTGAATATTTTTAAAATACAAAGATCAATAGAGTTAATTTTACAAGGAACTGGAGTCTTAAGTGCTTTTTCCTGTTGTATATGGTCTTAAATCTTGAGCTTTTTATTTTGGATAATGTATAATTGTCAGTTGTATATTTGAAAATAATATTGAATGTGATAATTTCTGCTTCAAAATAGGATAAAAGTGAAATTTTGCTTCTGTTCAACTGTTCAAATTCCCGTATACAGATAGATGAATTATTTTATCTTGTTCCTTCTTGTGGGTAGTAAGCTGATTCAATAGTGATGCAATGATAAGTAGAAAAAAACTGACAGAACTTGCCATTCTCAGTTTGAACTCTGTCCAATTATCAGACTTCATTTTCCCATTTGCGTTTCATAATAATTGGTCTCGAAGATTTTGCTGAATATAACTTGTGCTTCAAATTTTGATTTGATAGTTAATAAATATTAGTTGTATTGAAATCTGATTAGCAAGATCTGCTTTATTTAATATGCACCAATCCAAATAAGACTGATGATGCATTTGAGACTGTTTAAATTCAATATGCAGATACTTGCGACTGGCAAAAAAAAGATTCTCTGTACATACCTTTGCAAGGGCAAATTGTCAAATAAGGCAGCTGCTATTAACAATTGAGATAGGTAGTCTTCTGTAAAATGCTAAACTCTCAAACAAAACAATGAGCAATAAAGTGTGGATAAGGGCTAGGTGTGCAGCGGTTCTATAGTATTCTCTGCTTAGAAAATTGCTGTCAGGAGAGTATATTCAAAACACAGACTAGAGAATAATGCAACAGTGGCCCACCCTATGAGCTAGCTAAACCATCATTGGTGGTCTATGATGACATTACACAGGATCACAGAATGGTTACAGGAGGAGGCCATTCGGCCCACCATGTCTGCGCTGGCTCTCTGAAGGAGCAATTCAGTTAGTGCCACTCCACTAACTTCTCCCTGTAGGCTCATTCTTCTTTTTCATATAATCAATTCCTTCTCGAATGCCTTGGCTCCATCACATTCTCAAGCAGTGCATGCCAGAACCAAACTACTCACTTTGTCAAAGATTTTCCTTGTGTCATCATTGATTCTTTTGCCAATTACTTCTAAGTTCGGGCCTTTTGATTCTCAATCCTTCCAACGACTACCGTTTCTCCCTAGCTACTCTGTCAAGACCCTTCATGAATTTGAATACTCTTATCAAATCTTCATGCTGAAGGTCTCACATCTGTGCAAATAAAGATCAGTTTCTCTACCTGCACAGCAGTTTGAGTTAAATCAAGACAACAGATGTACTCAGCAAAGCTCAATGTTAGTCAGGTGACTGGGCACGTCAAGTGTACATCTAGGTCATTTTCCACAAGAAATATTTAGACATGAATCTTGCACAGCTTCTAATATTCAGTGAACAGAGCATTTGTTAAAAATCTTTAAATCTAGTTAGCTATTCTTTGAATGGCTTGTGTCATGGGAAGAAATATATGAAGGCAGACAGGAGGAACGCTATACAGGAATAAGAAAGAAATTAATACTAGATTACCTAAACCAAGATAAAAGAACAGTGATTCAAACTCTATACTAATCCGTGGAAATCTGTAAGCTCAAATTCTGTATCATAGCTTGATTGGGGGGGGGGGGGGGGGGAGCTGCCACAATAATCTGTAGGCCTTATTTTGAGGACATCACTCAAGCACCAGACTGCCTACAGCTGTTAGGATCAAGAGTTACCATATAACAAAAGTTGTTTATCTGAAGAGAAAATAATTTAAGGGAAAAGGCAAGGGTGTGGAACAACCGAGTTCCTCTTGCAAAGAGCCGACACAAACATGACAGGCTGAATGTGATGTAACCATTCTATGATTCCAACCATTAGAGTAAGGAACACCATTTTGTTTTTGGATTGTGGTGTATGAGAAATCTAAATTAATGATTTTGAATGCAGTTCTGTTGCTGGATGTGAAGGTCTTCCTGTTGTTTCTATGTACGGAAGTGAGGGGCTGCCTCAAAACTTTGGGGCTGGGGGGAGGGACCGGGCGGAGAAGAACTGACCTGAAACAAAGCTATAAAAAGTGAGTTTCCTTGACTGTAAATTTTCTTCCCTATAGGATTCAAGTTGTACCTATTTTTAGGGAAACTCTGAAGATCTTGCAAGGAGTGAGAAAGAACAACAGTAAGTAATTACATATATATATATATATATATATATTTACACACACGATTTTAATTAGCAAATTCTGATTTTTTCACTGTCTATGAAAACAATCATAATTTTGTTAAATATTGTATTGTCTTTCACCACCCCCAAGTCCTTCAGCAGACGAAGCCAACTTTGCATAGCTCAACAACCACAGATGCAACAAATGTCTGATGCAAGAGACACAAAAGGTAGCATACTAACATTTCCTCACTAACTATAAATTCAAGTACAATATGCAAGAAATAGAGAGAATCAGTTGGAGATTTACAGGATGGATCAATGTAGCTTACCGGCCACACTAGTCTGTGGGCTGAGATATTACTAATTTAAGGCACACAACACTCAAGAGCTGTGCTGGGTGCTAATGAGGGCTGCTGTAACAATTGCCAACATCTTACTTAAATAGATATGAATGTACAAAATAACTAATTAAAAGACATATATAGCAGTAATTTCAAATGTGTAGCTTTAAATTAATTTTGGTATTTAAAAGGGACAGATTCAGAATTTGAAGCAAACTGCAACAAAAAAAATTGAAACTTTAATGCTAATGTTCAGCAGCAAAGTGCAAGATATTGTTTTCATATTTTTATTCTGCATGTCGAGTTTTGAAAGCCTGGCTATTGGAAGAAGCCATACTCTTTATGAAAGGGTTACTGCAGACATTTACTGACAGCTAATTGCATATGTTCAAGCTTAAGTATGCACCTCAAACTAAATGCATTTAACACTTCCTATTTTTATCAAACTAGTCAATTAGTGCAATAATTTGTTGATGTTCACGGGTGCAAAGTTAGGACATTATAAATGGAACTGTCAAAACCACCAACGGTAGAAATCAGTGAGCTCATGATTTTCATATTCAGCAGAAAAACAATGGAGTGACCTCATATCAAAAATGTTTTGGTCAGTTCTCATCACTGGAGACTTAAAAGTACATGTTAAATGGCCTACCAAGTGAAAAAAAAACTGTCAAGTAGTATGCAGGGTATCATTTATTCAAGCTTCATCTGTCTTTTACATTCTTCCAAGAAATCAGCATTAATCTGTACAGCAAATTTATAATCTAGCATAACTCAACCCACAGCAATTCCTGGTTAGACTGTATGACAACTGTAAAAAGTGTTTGGCACATCCTAAATTCTTTTACACTGATGAGGGTCGTTATGACCTTGCAATTCTAACCCACAAGAAGTTGCCCCAACCAATTCCTCAATGCAACTGTTCCTAATCGGCATCTAATAAGTCCAGGTGCTAGTTTTTGGACCTTGGAGATGCATCAGCCACAGAAATACAAAGTTCAGAAATTTAAAATATGCATTGCTCATGAGAACTCTACAGCTGAGATAACCTTAATTTTTCATACAAAGATTATCTCTTGTACCAAACAGTTAATGCAAAGGATTAATTACAGTCAATTTTTTTTTTACAACTGAAAATAAATGAACAGAAAAACTATATTCAAGATTTTATGTATATTTTCTGAATTAGAAACCACTTTCATTAGAAGATTAAAATTTGACTAGTATAAATGATTATTGCTTGATGACAAACAGTATTTATACATATAGTACACAGTTGGTTTAATTTGAAACAATATTAAAATATGCTTAATAGAGAAGAAATATCTTCTTTGTCTGCAAAATACCTCTTCTGGGAGTTCTTGCACATCCCATTTAAGTCATTTTCTACTTGCATTAAACTATTAAGTGCAACTCTTTCTTAATATAAATCTATGATTGCAACATCCACCTCCTGAATCACAAATTCAGGCCAGAAAGTAGTGACTTAATTCCACCGAGTGCATTCCAGCTGCCTTCCAACCAGTTTCAATTTATAAATGAAAAACACAAAACAAAAATCAGTGCAAAATACACAATGAGATATTAATCCGCAGGACTATTTAACGTACTGCAAATAGACTTTTTTGTTTTAGTAATTTTCTTCATTATACATGTGATTAAAATACACCAACAAAATTGAAAAGTTAAGATTGATAAAATGGTTTTTGGTTTTTTTTTAAACCTGCTAATGCCGAAGAAATAAATTAGGATTCATGGAGTTAGCAGCCTTCCGATTTTACTTGAACAGATAAGCCCATGTCAAGAACTTACACTCAACATTGTTCCCCCAGTGTTAGCTCTACACAATACACAGCAGAATCCTGAACAAAAACACCACTATAATAAAACTGCTAAAGCTCTGTGGCTGAAGACCAGCTCCTGGCTCCAATGTCATTACTTCTTATCCTGTGGCGAGGTTTGCTAGCAGTAGTGCGATGGCTATACTACAGTCCCGCTCGGCGAATTGGCTTGGTTTTGGGATGACAATAAGCCCTGCAAATACAGCATTTCAAATTGTTATACCTTTTGTCATTTGGACTAAGTATTAGTTAAATTGTTATTTATGACCCAATAAGTGTTTCAGGTTTTTCTGTTGAGCCGTCATAAAGTATAGGTTAATTGGGAACCTTTTCAAAAGCAAGGAAGTGTTGATAAATGCTTTATTAGTAAATTACTTGAATTCACAAATATAGATAAAAATCTAAACTCATTCAACAGGTCCAGCGCCAACAGAAAGGACCAAAATATTAATATAGAAATTACTGAACCTCTATTTTACAGATGACTCCAAATGAAATCAGATGACTCAAGTATTTAGCACATAAAAGTAGATAATTGGAAAATATTTTATTCCAGGATGACAAACTATTATAACAAATGCAAAGCAGTTTGGAAAAGAAATACATTGCCTGGCTTAGTCATACAAAAAAGGCAAGCTCAAATTTTATATTTTCCAAGTAGTTCACAAATACAAAAAAGGATGTTTAAGTGGTATATTTCCAAAATGAATCAAAGGTGTTTGGCAATATTTACACCCTCTATACAGCCAAGTTAAAAAGATTGTTCATTTCACTTAATGACTTCTAATACTGAAGCATCAAAAGGGCACAAAAATCGACATTTTATTATTTTGTGCGTGGTGTAAAAGAGGCACGCATGTACAAGAGAGGTGGGTATGGTACGTGGAAGAGAGAAAGATGGGGTGTGAGTGAGAAGGGGCGAGTGTGGGTTGCGAGATAGAGGGCACTCAAGAGATTGAGGGGGTGAGAGATAGTGGGTACCAGCACTCGTGTGTGTGTGTGTGTGTGTGTGTGTGTGTGTGTGTGCGTACGCGCGCGCATGTTAGTGGGCATGTGTGCGAGAGAGAGAGAGAAGGGAGGGTGCAAGAGAGAGGGGAAGATTCATGAAAGAGGGGGTTCCTGGGCACTGGCATGTGCAGGTGTGTAAGTTAGAGGACACTGACACATGAGAGTTAGAGGGCACATGCACACAAGAGAGTGAGGGGGTGTAAGAGAAGTAGTTGGCACTGGTGCACGTGCAGGAGTGAGAGAGATTTAGTGGGCACGAGAGAGAAAAATAGAGGGCACTCCATGCAAGAAAGCTCACATGGGCCAGAGGGCACTAAGGCAAGTGTGAGCGCGGGCTCAAGGGCACTGTCACACGAGAGGATGAGCTAGAGGGCATTGGCGCAAGGTAGAGTGAGCTAGAAGAAGGTGAGAGAGAGAGAGAGAGCACGAGCTAAAGGGCGCATGTGAGAGAGAATTCAAGAGGGCGGTTGCACGAGAGCGAGTGAACTGGAGGTCATTTGAGTGCACATGCAAGTAAGGGGGTGCTTGTTTATGCATGAGAGAGTGAGAGCTTAGGGTGTTCGCGTGTGTGAGAGAGACAGCGAGCGAGCTAGAGTGCGCATGCACGGGTGCACATGCTACAGGGCGTGAGCTATAAGGTGCTGGCGTGAGAGAGGGCCAGAGGGCGTGTGCAAGAGAAAGCAAACTAGTGGGCCTGCGCAAGAGAATGAGCTAGAGGGTGCTTGTGTGCATGCGAGTGAGCGAGCAAAAGTGCACTCACACAAAAGAGTGAACAAGCAAGTGAGCTACAGCATGAAAAGAGCGATCAAGTGAGCTTGAGGCCACTTACCCCTGAGAGACCGAGAGTGTGAGCACACACCTGAGGGAGAGTAAGCTGGAGCTAGCACATGTTTGAGAGAGATAGCAAGCTGCACGAAAGTGAGTGCGCTAGAAAACATGATCGAACAAGCTGGAGGGCACTCGAATGAACGCAAGAGAGAATTAGGGAGCATTTGAGTGATGCAAGCGAGCTAGAGGGCACTCATGCGTGCATCAGAGAGTGAGCCAGAGGGGCTTGTGCATCAAAGAGAGACAGCAAGCAAGCCAGAGGGGGCACGAGAAGGCAAGCACGCCAGAGGGCACTCACTTGTGCATGACAGACAGCACGCAGGAGGGTGCTCATTCACTATAGAGAGTGCAAGCCAGAGGGTGCACAAAATCACAGTTGCATGTGCAAGAGATAGAGCTCAATCAAGAGAACACGCGAGCGTCAAGAGTGTGCTCGGGAAGGGAGTGCGCGACCACGTGGGCACTTGCTCGCTCGCTACAGAGCACTCATGTCCAGGAAAATGTGAAAGCCAGAGGGCACCGATGAGAGAGAGAGTGAATGAGTGACTGAGCCAAAGAGCGCGCCCTCGCTTGTACGCAAGGCAGAGGATGGTGGTGCAAGAGAGAGAGAGAGATAACAAGCCAGCCAGAGGGGCTTGCAAGAGGGAGAGAGATAACAAGCCATCCAGAGGGTGCTCATGCACAAAGGAGAGCAAGCGTGAGACAGCAAGCGCGAGACAGCCAGCCAGAGCTGCTCACGTGCAAGGGAGAGCGAGAGAGTGTGAGCAAGCCAGAGGGCACTTGTGCATGAGAGAGCCAGAGTGCGCTTGGGTGCACATGAGAGAGCAAGCCAGAGGGTGCTCGCAAGAGGGAGAGGGAGCGAGCTTGGGGCACTCACATGCATACGAGAGCATGCCAGCCAGAGGGCGCTTGGGGGAGAGAAAGGGAGGGGGTGGACGGAGGGGGAAAACAGGCATGTGTGAGCGAAATGAAGGGGGAGTAGGGCGAAACAAGGGATGGCGTGCGTGAGATAAAAATAAGGTGAGAGACAGTGTATGTGTATGCCTGCCTATGTGAGGGACACATGCAAGCATCCCTGAGAAACAAGTGTGCACGTGCATGTAGAAATACAGGTGTGCGTGAGAACATCGTGCCTGAATGTGCACAGTATGAGAAATGAGGTGTATGTGTGCACACATGTTGAGAGACAGCATGAGTGTGTGTGCACACAAGATGCATGAGAGGGTGTTGTGTATGAGAGGGGAAAAGAGTGTGTGAAGGAGAGTGAGAGGGTCTGTGTGCATGTGTGTGTGTGTGTCATTGCGAGCATGATGGTGCCTGTGTACTCACATGTCTGTATGCATGAATAGGCACGAGGGGCTGTGTGTGTGTCTGTGCGTTTGTGTGTGAGTGGATGTAAGTGTGTCTGCATATCTGCAAATTCCTGAGAGAGCGAGGGTGTGAGTGTGTATGTGGGTGAGATTCTGTGTGCATGTTGGGTCTGTGCGCACAAGTATGTGTTGTTGGGGTTGTGTCCTGTGCGCATGTTGGGATCCTGTGTATGTGTTTGGCGAGTGCGAAGGCATGTGCTGGGTGCATGTGTTGTGTTCTGGGTCTGAGCATACGTGCTGGTTATGTGCGTGCATGCAAGAGGTCACAAGCAAAGTCGCGAGTGAGGGAGGCCAAGGGTGGTTGTGAGGCCAGGTCACTGTGTGGTGTGCAAGAGATAGTGACCAGGATTTTCCAGCCTCGTTTTCAGGAATGGCAGAGGGGACTGAGAATCAAGCGTGAGTTCCAAAACAGCTTTTATGTCAGCAGGATTTCCCCACTAGATTGTCACTGCCCTCCCATCAATGATGTAAAGGTAGTCCCAACTTTAAAGTCGGATCCCCGTTTACATCAATTTGAATCGCACTGTGTGGATTTTACGCCTGATAGTCCTCCATGTTAAATTACTCAGTGAATCGCGACTGGTTCCCCATAACATGCAGCTGCTGAATAGGACCCACCGGAGGTGCACATGCCAGAGAGTGAAAGTGTGCATGCATGCTGTGGAGGCGGGAGGGGGAATGAAGAGGGGGGTGGCCGTGTGAGAAACAGTGTGCATGTATTGTGTGTGTTTGAGAAACAGAGGCTGGGATTTTCGGGCCCCATTGCGGACCTGCTGTGGGAGATTTGGTGGCAGAGGTCCCTTGACTTTGTGGGTCTGGACAATCCTGGTCATGAGCCAGTGCGTGAGAGACAGAGTTGGTAGCAGGCAGGCTTACAGTGCATCAGTAGTGCACAGTAGGAAACATGAATGAGTTTTCACCAATTCAAAATTTATACTGTATCCTCGACAATTAACACTGGAGACTCATCCACAGAAGTTATCTTTCTTTTGTCTATTCATCTAATATATGCACATTATACATATATACTACACACACGAGACTAAATTAATCTAATTAATTTAAGCAATTTAATTGGCCACGCACATCCCCAATTGACCATGAAGGATCGTGGAGGACTTTCCAGAGGGGAAGGGTTAATGGACAGGAACAGAATCAGCCAAGTATGGAAGTAGACAATTATGGGACCAATGGTCTTATAGATGCATAAATATAAATATATTTACACACTACCGCAAAGATCTTAGCTTTTTCTTTGTGAAAACTAATGAGTTTCCCAAATTACCTAGACATATGAACATAAAATTACATAATTACAACATAAAATTTCCACATATACTCATCTACTGCATTTACTAACCAATCTGAGTATTTAGTCATATTTAGTCACAAAAGTAATGGTATTTGCTTTCAAAGTTAATTTTCATTATAGTTTTCAGATTTAGTTTGAATTTATAATATTAAACCAATATGAAATAAATAAATTTACTTTAATGTTAATGGAATTAGAAACTCATCACCTGATGCCAATAGGTGGGAGGATCTACTATTGGGCTTTCTCCAGGATTTCCTCAAGGTGTTGTTTAGCTAAATAAAGACTAAACACATCACGTGGTTAAAAATTCTTGGACTAAACCTTGCGACAGCAATGCAAGACTAGCATATTACTTCCAGAAGCCAACCTCAAAATTAAATGAAACAAAGTTTTCCAGGTATACCAATATGTATTGGTTAAATTAATCATTTGAGCTTGTGTTTGCGTGATTACTTTTTCAAAACATTAAATACTAAATTTATAACTCAAAATTGCAGTTATAATTTATGTTTTAGGTTCTAATGCAAGGCTCCATTAGCATTCATATTAAAATTTTCATTTACAAAGAACGGTCAGTCAGTTATCAAATCTATCAGCACCAGGTCCATATGCCATCGTGACTCCTCAAATCAGGCTGTTCCTTTTTATACCAAAAAAAAGAGCTGCTGCAACTGCTTCCACTCTTCAACAGTACACAAAGTCTGCACGAGAAACAATGGCAAATCTTTACACGCACCTTCTCTTGTCTATGAAACTGTCTCCCGTGCAACCCAAGTTACCTCGAATGTACTTGAAGTTGAAGAGATGAACCATGGATATCAGAATATTCATTAAGCCATAGGGAAACTTGTGAATTGCCCATGTCCAGTTTAAATTCTCCTAATCTGATCATTCCAACAAACACTTGCAGAAAACCTGTCCTTAAAGCGCACGAGAGAGAAGGGCCAAAATCAAGTGCAAGTCATTCACAGCAGCATCCAACAACTGGATCAATGGCAGTGGACATCAATGTTAGCCTACTCACCAGCTTTTCTGCACGTTGAAGGATCAGCAGAGCATTTTATCTTTAGAAACTGCACACATACGCACAAAGCTTCAAAATGACTAAGCTTAAACATGTTAACAAATTGTTAATGTTTCACAGCATTTTTAAATTAAAGATCAAGTCATAATCATGAAAGCTTAGTGCAACAAAGCAATTAAAGGAGAAAGAAACTGGGAAACTCCAATTAGTTACTCACCATTCATACTGTATTAACCACATTTTTTGTTCTACACAATACCGGTGCACATTTCATCAAATTATTGACTCAGAACAGCTTTTGTTGTTTTGTTAAATCTTGGCGAAATATGGTATTTTGGAAGTGGCTCAAGATTTTTTAAAATGTCAAAAATTCAGCAAACCAACACTGCATGTAGTTCAGCGTTGGAAGTTGCGTCTAAAGCAGTATGTACTGAGAGTAAAATGACAGACAGCTGCAGAACAACATTTTGAAAATTTACATTTAAAAATATTCATCAGATTGAGCTCTCCTTTAAGGTCTTCATTTCACATTTCTCAGATTGTGCATGACTATCCAGTTCCATTTGTCAGTGTGAACAACTAAATTATTTCTTTTCTGGACCACTAAGTAGAGCATTACCCGAGGGAGAAAACCAAATACCAGATCACCTTATTGAGACATGATCTTTTTTCTAACAAACAGCACCGGTGCCAAGAGATGAAAATGCATGAAGCCTACACAGCTACATAAACCCCCAGCTAAAATAATTATAGGTGGCATCTGGTATGGGGTTGGAGAGTAGGGAAAAGAGAATCAGATTTAAAACTTCCAAATCACCTTTAAAATTTATTTTATTGATGCAAGATGCAAGCTAAGCAAGATAGATTGCTTTCACTTGAAAATTGGAATTATGTGCAGCTAAAAAGGAGTTTGTTCAGGTACTTTAGACCATTATTAAAAAGAACACTGCCACTTCTTTTAAGGTGGCAAACCCATCTCCAATGATGCAGCAAAGTTTTAGGGGAAATTAAATGCATAATTTAGCAGAAGGTGCACAGCAGTACTAATTTGTTAATCCCAATTACACTTATCAATTGAGAGGTAAATCATGAGGATCAGAGTTCCAGTGTTTCAAAAGAGATCAAGACTTATTTTGATTTCTTCTCAATGATGGTTGCTTGTTTTATGATGGACTAAAGCCCACTTCTTCTGTCAAGATTACAATAACTGAGCTGTAGCACGCCTCCAAAAAGTTAATTATTAAACTATGCAGTATTTTACTTCCTTTATCTGTAATTGACAACCACAAGTACATAGCATCCAACATTTATTAGTGTTGTATTCAAAATGAATTAAAATAATTTTACCATTATTCATAGCCAGTTATGTAAACAATTTCAGTCTCCTAGTGAAGAGAACGGTTTCTGTCTTGCCTCAATAAAAGGTGGCAACTTTTAGTGGGGCTGTCATCTCTTCTGCAATCACTGCTGATGTTGTTTACCACTGGCCTATTGAAAGCTTCCTCGAAAAGCAGAACACGGACAATAGCACCTACTTTTAAAACCGAAACTAACTGACCCCAGCACGGGGCATACTTAGGGCAATCTGACAGCAAGAAAGAGTGTCCATTGAAACTCACCCTTTGTGACACTGGATTATCAATTGCTGCCAGAACAACAGATCGGTGGTGCTCTGCATTATGTAAGCACATATGCCTCAGCAACCTCAGGTGCAGATAGATACATGGAAATGCAAAAAGTTGCTGTCCAAGTCAAACCGGTTCTCTGTTAGCTTCATAGAAATGGCATTTTGCTGTTTGCTTCCCTATTGAAATGCATTGAGCAGCAAAACGTTGCAGTACTTTAGTAGATATATACTAAATTTACCACAGAACAATAATATTTGTTCATTTCAGTCCACATACACTTTTGACAATGTGATAAGTGTCAATTACTGCTAAACCACCTCTCTAGCACTGAAAATTAACTATTGCAAATGCGGTGTCTCATTACTTCAGGGTTTGAATTGATAGGAATATTAAAATACAAAATATAAAACTTGTTTTTTCAAACACCTTTTCCTTAATCCAGTCTCTCCCTTGATATTTCTGTACCTGATTGAGGTGGAATTCGGAATCTAATTTACACTTTCTATTTGGTCCTTGTGTTGTTAATTTCACAATGCTTCAATCTGATCCATTTGATATGTAGTTGTTTGTCTTGTTCACTCAGGTCACAAATGCCCAGTTTTCCTCATCGCAACATTATCAGCTCACACTCTAGCAGCTTGTGGACTAAAATATCCTCCAAATTAAACGGGCCAGTCTAACTAAAGACAGACACCATTTGATGCCCTGCGACAGCAAATGACAATCTATTAAGATGCCTTTTTTTCAAGTGAAAGAAACAAGGATGGATTGGTAATGGTATCAAATTTTACTTGTTTAGTCTTGCATGGAAATTGCTTATGGATGCAATTAGGTTACTGCCTAAAAACTGACTGTTCACCTAAAATAATCAATTTAGGAAACTGAAATGATTTCATAAAATGCAAGCTTCGCATTTACTTTGAAACTAGATTAAATATTTAAATATGTATATTTCAGACAACTTTATATTTGCATACATAATGTATGCATCATCTATAAATAGTTTGTTGAATTCAGTGTTCTTGTTAATCCATGAAATAATGAGAAATGTTAAATGTAGATCGGTAGAGCCCGACTGTTTTGTGTTACAACAGATCACTGGTGCTACATTGCACAATAAATAAAAATCTAAGAAATACTTGCAATATTTTCATGAATTTGGTTACAAATTACAAACATATTGCAATGTAATACAATCAAAAACAATAGGAACTAGTTTCTCGTCTCAACTTTGTGAAAAACCTTAGAAAATAAAATGGGTCATGACATCGCGATGACGGTAACTCAATAGTCAACGTAAATGGCAAGATCAAGAAGAACAATAGGTAAAAATTCCACTTTTGTTTTTAGAAACAAATATTTTCAGTCTGAAAGTGATGTTAAAAAAAACCTGCTGAAGTAACTGTTGTTTAAGAACAAATAGTGAAAGCAGTGCATAAAGCAAAAATATACAATTAAACAATCAATACTGTTTGACACTTGTTCACCCACCAAAATTCATGGCATCAGAAAACACTTGCCGACACCAAATTGGGAATGACACGTATTGGGTATTTCATAGGCTTTGTAGTAATGACTAGATCGTGTAAATTCTTTGGAAAATCAGTTTTAAAGAGTTCAGATTTTGATTTAACATCTGTTCAAATTGTATAAGGTTTCATAATTTTCTCTAAATGTATTCATTGTGCCATTTTATTTATTAGTGAACATAAACAGTTAAATCATTGACAATTAAGGTTTCTATGAAAAGCACTAGACCGTAAATCTATCTCAACATTTATTTAATTGATTGTTACTGAATTTACTTAAATTGGAGAACTGTTGATTGCTAGCATGCTTCCAACACAAATAAAATTGAAACGGTGCAAAGTCATAATTCTATTTTCTGAGTTACAGGAAAAATGAATCTGAAATATTTACCTTTTAAAAGAGAAATAATTTTGCCAAGTATATTCTTCTCACTTTATGTACAGCAATACAAAGATTTCAAAACAAATAAAATGTACTTTTTTAAAAAATGTGCCCAAAAGACTACAGTGTTAATGATTGTATTGAGCTTGTTTTTTGATTTAAAAGCTTTCATTTTTAGAAGTGACGACACTTATTGTAAATGAAATCGTGTTACCACAGTCAGAAAAACTGAAACAACAGCATTTATATACAGCATACATTCATTTAATATACACTAGCAGTATTCACTGGTCTTCTTGTCCAAACTGTGAATTAAAGAAATTGACATCTCACTGAATTCCACTGTAAAAATTGTGGACTGTTCTGGTACACACCAGATCATGAAAACATGCACAACTTTTTACAGAGATGTACAGTAGTAGTTAATACAGGACATGATAAATATACCCCATGTTTAAAGACATTATACACATTACTCCATTTAAAGAAGCACTTAATCTTCATTAGAAAAAAATTATCCTTTTATAAATGATGCTTTTCATATACAGAGATATATATCTCTATATACACATACATATGTATATATACACATCTATAAATATATATATATACACACACACATACAACCATTTTGATACTTTATATTAGTGAAAGGGAAATATACCCTAATCACAAATTCTATTTGTGAAGGGAAATAAATCAAATGGGATACAATAATTCTGACAGACCACCCGAATGTTAATTAAAGGTGGTCAAATCTTTTCTGGAAATTATGTTGTAATCCCTCCACAATGTGGACCTGAAATGGCAGGCCTGGCGAAAGAGATTACACCTTCTCATTTTGTAATTTAAAAAAATATATTTACTACATCTCATGGTTCATTAGTATTACGTCAGTAATTTTTAGCATTGCTTTAAGAGCAAGTCGCTGCAGAACAATTAGTATCTATCAATATTTGGACTTAACAGTGGCTGTGAAAAGGAAATCATGATTTTGGTCAAAAAGCAGCTTTTTGAAAATAATTTATTTGCTCCAAAGAGGAATTGACTGAACTTAGATTTTTTTTATAACTTAGGTCTAAGAGCTCAGACTTACCACTTTACCAGGCCTTGCCCATGTGCAAATAAATCCCTCTTGACAGGCAGTGACTATACAGTCTTCAAGAAATATTAACACAGTCAGTCTTTCATGTGCTATCTTTTTACAGATAAGAGGCTCTAACAAGGGCACATCATCCATTCTAGGGCAGAGAGAAGTTCCCAGAGTCTTAGCTGAGTCCATTTTAGTTTTGGTGACTAGGTTTAGTTTGTCGCTGCTTTTGCTGGAAATGTGACCCATGCTGTGGTTTCGTTTGTGATCCTTCTCATGGTGTCTTTCCTTGCGGTCATGTAGTGATAAGGTTGCAAATTTACTGACTCCAGAAGCAATTGCACCATCCATGACACTGCTTTTGTTATTGACATTTGTAACTGCTGAATGCGGAAGGCTATTCGATCGAGGAAGAGGAGGAGGTAAGGAGTTGCTGGGTGTTGTGATGCTGCTGTTGCCATTGCTTCCAGTGCTGGTTGCAACATTTCCAGCTGATGGGCTTGTGGCATTCATCACGTTTGTGTGTGTCCGAGCACGTGAAAGAGGTTGATGAGGGAATAGAATATCTTCCGTCAGATCCCATAAACAGAGCTGTGTGTCTTGACCAACAGAGCCAAACCTATACGTGACACTTACAGGGCGACTGTCTGTAGAATTCCTTTTTGACAACCTAGATTGAGTACTATTTGCTCGATCTCTGCCAAAGTGTATTTGGTCTTGGAAGTCCTCATCACTCCCACTGAATTCCATAGGATCATTTTCTTCTACACTAGTGGTATAAGGATCAAATGCAACAACGCTGACCCATGACTTATGTCCATGTCCCCTGGCTATTACACGACAGTCTATAAAAGACCACACGGTCACCAGATCGTCCTCTCCACCTGTTACAATGTATTTTCCATCTGGACTCCAACACACACACAGCAGTCCTCCAAAGTAACTTTTCATTGTACCATGCAACTCCACTGAATCAAAATTAAACACACGGAGAAATCCATCCTGACTTACACAAGCAAGGTACTTTCCATCAGGAGAGAATGCAAATTCATTCAGGGCTCCCTCTCCAACTGTCCATTTGAGTAAAGGGTTTCTTGTAGATTTGCTTTTGCAGGTGTGAACCGCATAATTGTCTCCTTGTTTCAGTGGCTGATAATGTGGTGCTGTGGTACCACAAGAATGTTCCACATTATACAAGTACATATTGCCACTGGAATGAGATACTAAAAACAGGCTTTCTGAACCAGGCACCCATTTTACACAGGTTACTCGTGACTTGTCTATTAACCTCTGTTGAGAAAAAATACGAATCAATTAATACTTCTGTGCAATATCATCCAAACTGTATTGAAACATGTAATGGATAAACAGCTAACAAAGTTAAAACAAAATACATTAAATTTCCTTTAGAGACAATTAAAGTTGTATTAAAAACATATTAGCCTACTACAAAACAATGATTGTTATTTTGATAACTAAAATAATGAGCCATATACTATTGAATGTTGAATAAAAAAGTCTAAATGATCAAAAATATATATCACAATCATGCCTGTTGAGTTAGTCATTTTGATCTTTAATAAATCAAACCACATATACAGATAGTCACTGCATTATGTTTTAACGAGTGAATGGGTCACCGAAGCAACATAATAATGTAACTTCAGATCGCGATGTCTTCAGGCTAACAATCCAACTTAGGAGTAACGAGTTAGGCAAAAAAACTATTTGGCCCATGTCTAATCAATAGTCTTCCATCTCATACATGGCACACTCCCCAGGCAACTTGTACTACAGCCTGGATTTTGCTGTATTAATATTGGTGAGGCCAAGTGCACTTGCTATTATTACTGGACAAAACTGATTGCAACTTCCAGCATTCATATATGCATGATTAAGTGTGGAGATCCGAAAGCGGCCGAGTGATAACCTTGTTCCTTCAAAGTCTTTCCCAATGTAATCGACAGAGATCATAGTGTGAATAAAGGTTAATTACCCACTATTTTCACACTAAACATGGATGAAAAAGCTAGGGCTTGCTCAATCAGGAGTAACTGAAATGTTAAGAAAATAGCAAAGAATAACTGCTGAATAACATTGCTGACCCTGAAAAAGTAATTTTAAAAGTGTGGAGTCTCATTCCCTCAGAAAAAAGTTAATGTTGCAATATTTAAATAGTTTTTGTTCTTTTATGTCTTTCACTTAATTCCATCTCTACGTCCCAATCTTATTTCACCTCATGATACAATAATTTAAATACAATTTGTATTTCAAAATTTTTATTTTAAAACAACCATTATTGCATCTGCATATCTCAGTGAGGATTCTTCAATCTGACTAGTTAACAAGCCTCTGTGCCGCTTTCCCTGTTCACAGGTGCTATAAATTCCCTTTAGTGAGTGAAATCTAAACTGGTACTGTTGAGTAAAGACTCCACACAAGCTTACTAAAAGTCTGTGAGCAACTGTACAAAAGGATGAAGGACAAAAGCTGTTCCTTCATCAGTCACAGCAAAATTCAGACCACTGCCTTCAGTATTCCACTATTCTTAATTATTTTAAAGCATATTTAAGAATCATAGAATGGTTACACTGTAACAGGAGGTCATTGGGTCCATCATCAGCAACTGGGCTAGTCCCATTCTCATGCCTTTTCCATGTAGACCTGCAAATCTCCTCTCATCAGGTAATTATCTAATATCTCTTTTGGAAATCACAACTGAATCTGCCTTCACCATGTTCTCAGGCAGTGCATTCCAGATCCTAATCGCTTGTTGCACAGAAAAGCTTTTCTTTACATTGCCTCTGGTTCTTTTGCCAATTACTTTGAATTGGTGCCCTATGGTTCTCTTCCACCAATAGGAACAGTTTCTCCCTAACTCTTGTCCAGATCCCTCATGATCTTGAATGCCTCTATAAAATATCCTCTCAACCTTCCACTTTATCGTAGTTTAATCTCTCTGCATCCAACTAAACTGCTTTAATATATTTTTTCCTGATGAAAGCATAACATTCCAACTGCACAATTCCAACAGCAGTTGAATGAATTATTTCCATCTCCTGATCAATTAAAGCTTTAACATAATAAATCCATAGCCATTCATTGAGCATGAAGAAAATAAATTTTGCAGAGGCTTTCAATCCAGTATCACAAATTTAGATGATGCCAAATATTCAGCTGATTTCACAAACATTGAAAGCAAAATGAAAATCTGTTACCTTTCCATATTATACACTAAATTATGCTTCAGAAGTCAATATGTTCCTGACATTAGGGGAATTTCACAGTAACTTCATTGCGGTGTTAATGTAAGCCTTACTTGTGACTAATAAACTTTACTTTGACATTAAGGAACATAATTTCAGGTCAAGAATGTATCAACTGGGGAAATTTCTGAACATATGGCTTCTTTCCTTTTCCTCAAATATTGCTCCATGAATCTTCATTACTACCCCTCTGTTATAAGTGATGGGTGAATGGAGAAGCAGGCCTTGAATAGCCCTTTTCTGTACTTATTGTATGGGTGGGCATACATGCTCTCTTTCTCCTACTTGTACAATCATACGATATTCTGTACTTTCACAAACTGGCTCGAGGATACTTAATGCCTTGTTGATGCAGGGAATAAGCAACATTTTCATCTCTACCTTGATAACTTTGCTGTTACAGATTCCATCTGTTAACTTCCTAACAGAAGAAGTTGTAGTTTTATACCTGCATGTATGTTTTTCTTATTATGAAGTCCTAGCAGGATTTTGTTTTTTAAAAAAAGACCCTGAAAGCAAGATTGTACATTTAAAATAGTTCCAGGCAATACAATGAAGGTGATCCAATAACTTGGAATGATATGGCTGCACTGGTGAATTGAAAGAGTACAGTTAATTATGCTATTGGATGATCCATCTAGATAGCAGTCAAAATTGCACTTCTTCACTTCCGGGGAGATGGAAATAATCAATATGAATATAAGATATCACTAAGAGAAAAGGTACATTTTATATCCAAGCCAAAATCTGTCATCTTTCAGTGGAGAAAACCTGGCCAACTGGATTGGCCAATTTAAAACAGCAAATCCTAATGACAAAGGTATAGCAGGGAACCAAATCGAAGTTGCAGAGTTATGCTAGCACTCAAAATAACCTAGCCAACATTGAAAAACTAGGTTGGGCACAATGTTTTAGTACCAGTGTCCCGAAGTGTACCATCCATGAAATAACTAAAAACAACTCTAGGAAATTCAAAGCTTCAAAAGAAGTGCAGTGAAACCACACTTGGTCTTAAAAAAAATTGTCCAAAATATTTGGTAGCTATGCTCTGGTTCATCTTCATATTTCTTGTCTTGATCCAAAACAAATTGCCATTGTAAAATCCATCTGATGTCTGGTGAAAAAGGCTGATGAGCCACGTGATAAATGTACTGGTCTTACCCTTTCAGAAGTTGGAACTTTGCTCATGAAATTCTGCAATAGTAGCGAGTATAAGTTACAAAAATTAGCATAATCATAGGTACACAGAGAAATACAGGGCCAGAAAAGACAATGCAGTCGTCTTCTATTGGTGCCAAAAACTAATACCTCAATAACTCATTTGTACAAATAATGGTTAAATCTCAATTTCTTTTACCACATTATCTCCCTCCGAGGGTGATCCATTCCATTTTTTCCCACCAGCAAAATAGTTTAATATAAACTAACTGTGCATCTTAAGACCATAAGACCATAAGACATAGGAGCGGAAGTAAGGCCATTCGGCCCATCGAGTCCACTCCACCATTCAATCATGGTTGATTTCAACTCCATTTACCCGCTCTCTCCCCATAGCCCTTAATTCCTCGAGAAATCAAGAATTTATCAATTTCTGTCTTGAAGACGCTCAACGTCTCGGCCTCCACAGCCCTCTGTGGCAATGGATTCCACAGACCCACCACTCTCTGGCTGAAGAAATTTCTCCTCATCTCTGTTCTAAAGTGACTCCCTTTTATTCTAAGGCTGTGCCCCCGCGTCCTAGTCTCCCCTGTTAATGGAAACAACTTCCCTACGTCCATCCTATCTAAGCCGTTCATTATCTTGTAAGTTTCTATCAGATCTCCCCTCAACCTCCTAAACTCCAATGAATATAATCCCACGATCCTCAGACGTTCATCGTATGTCAGGCCTACCATTCCTGGGATCATCCGTGTGAATCTCCGCTGGACCCGCTCCAGTGCCAGTATGTCCTTCCTGAGGTGTGGGGCCCAAAATTGCTCACAGTACTCCAAATGGGGCCTAACCAGTGCTTTATAAAGCCTCAGAAGTACATCCCTGCTTTTGTATTCCAAGCCTCTTGAGATAAATGACAACATTACATTTGCTTTCCTAATTACGGACTCAACCTGCAAGTTTACCTTTAGAGAATCCTGGACTAGGACTCCCAAGTCCCTTTGCACTTTAGCATTATGAATTTTGTCACCGTTTAGAAAATAGTCCATGCCTCTATTCTTTTTTCCAAAGTGTACGACCTCGCACTTGCCCACGTTGAATTTCATCAGCCACTTCTTGGACCACTCTCCTAAACTGTCTAAATCTTTCTGCAGCCTCCCCACCTCCTCAATACTACCTGCCCCTCCCTATTCTAAACACAAACCTTTATGTCTTATATTTGAGGTTGCTCTAGAACTAAGAATAGGAGTGGGGAATTTGCCCCCTCAAAACTACTTTGCTATTGAATGAAATCATAGATGATCTGCAACTTATTTCCAGATACTAGTCTTTGCCCCATATCCTTTAATACCTTGACAAAAATCTAAAAATCTCAGGTTAACAAGTTCAATGGTGGAAGTAGTTTCTATCTATCCAATTTGTTATTCTTATCTTGAAAATGCAATAAAATCACCCCCTAACCTTCTAGAATTCTAGGGAATTTCAACCCTACAAATCGTCCAGCCCTTCATGCCTGCTCCACCATTTAATAGCCTCAACTCTACTTTCTCATCTTCCCTCTATAACCTTTGACTGCCTTGCTAATCAAGAGTCTATCTTACTCAGCATTAAAAATATTCAATGACCCTGTCTCCAATGCTCTCTGTGGGGAGAGAATTCTACATACTAACGAGCTTCTGAGAGAAAAAATATTCTCATTTCCATCTTAAATAGAAGTCCATCTATTTTTAAACTGTGTCCCCTGGTTCAGTATCTCTTACAACAAGAAACATCCTCTTGGCATCAACAATGTCAGGTCCCATTAGTCTTTTATGTTCCAATAAGATAATTTCTCATTCTTCTAAACTCCAATGGATACATGCCCAACCTGTTCATCCTTATTGAATGGTGGAGAAGGTTCAACAGGCTGAGTGATCTACTCCTGCTCCGAATTTGTACGTTCATAAGTTCACCAAAACATGAGCTCTTGTTTACTCGTCACTATGTTGTTAGTCACAACATGGATCTCGACAACTGAATTCACCCTTCCCTCTTCAATATCCTTTCATGTCCAGAGATGTGGCATCAGCGAGGAAACATACTATGTGGGATGTTAATCTTGCTTAAAAGAATGCTATACGTCTCCTAATTACTGAATTCCTTGCAATTAACATATTATATTTCCCCTCTTTGTGCTCCAGATTGCCATAGCTCAAATTCTAGCTGTCTTTTCTTTTCCTCAAAATGGGCAGGTATATTTTCTGCTGATCCTTGTATTCTATCCCACTTGAGTTCCCATTTCTCTGCACATTATCAGACATACCAATTCTGCTCTGAACATAAACCTTTCTATAACGTGTGACCAAAGTCTGAAGCAAACTGTTCAGATACTTGGCTCATTTATGTGTTGGAAGTGTCTGCAATCCACATCCAGCTCAATGACTTTCAACTGGAGAGATGTGAGATGAAGACACTAAATGTGTTAACTTGAGGCAATCTCACTGACAAATCTGCATGTATTGCAGTCCAGTCACAGACTGCTCTGCCAAATCTTAGTCTAGCTTATTTATATATATCTATTAGTTTATATTATGTACTTTATAGTTTTCCTTTTAAAATGTTTTCTACATACTAACTTGCACAAAGCACAAAAATATTGAACCAAACTTTCAAATACTTACTGCCTCGAGCCAACAGGTACCAACAAATACAAATGCTGGAAGAAAAAAAAGAAACACCTCCATCCCCTTTGCACAGAATTCTCACTCTCCCTAATCTCCCAAATTTTACAAGAGCAATATACAGCAAAAAAAATGCTGAAAATACTCGGCAGGTCTGGCGACATTTGATTCCACTGCCGAACACATCATTTCCTCCCCTCACCTTTCAGGCTTCTGGCGCTGGCCAGTCTTTAAATAATCTCCCAGTACAGCCTTTCCCTTTCCATGGCACTTGCAATGCAAGTGCAGATGATGTAACGCCTATCTATGCTTCTGCCACCTCCCTTCACACTAGTCAACATCCCAAATACTCCTTGCAGGTGAAATAACAATTTATTTGTACTTCTTTCAATTTAGTATTGCAATCACCTTTGGAAACAGACTGGTATCATCTGCAGACTTAGTTAACAGCTTCGCTTCTAATCATTTGTATCCGCTGCAACAGTTTTCTTCTGGGGCCCAGTGAGTGATCTCTTGTCATAATAACATAGCTCCATCATAGCAAATTTTAGCTTTTCTGGTTTAGTAATTTTCCATCCACTTTAAGCCTTTTTCCTTGTGAATGTACTTGTGAAGCACTGTTCCAAACGTTCTGCAATCACATCTAGCGAATTCCTAATGTCAATAACGCCCATCATTCCCTTTTACCAATTGCTCTTTCAGGACAATATTCCTTTTTGGAATTGATGCAGAAAGATAGTTGCATTGATATAATCAATTTCGTTGGCTACTTGAGGCATCCTCATGAAATCCATCAAGGCGGAAACCTCATCTTCCTTTAACTTCAACAGTCCCAGAGTGTCAGACTACCTCATCAGAAATTTCCATTTAGTTTACTACTTCCTTTGCTTAACTACTGATATTGTGAGACTGCCGAAAGTCTCCCTGTGTGAATATAGAAGAATTAATTTAGTAGTCAGGAGCTAGGTATCAGATAGTAAGCTGGCTACAAAAAGAGTTTAAATGCAGCTCCTCAGGTTTGCAAAAGATCTGAATTGATGTTCCACAAGGATCAGTGCTTGGACCACTGTTGTTCCCTATTTACATCAACAAATTGGAAGCTTAATTTCAAATTTTATGGATGACACCAAATCGGAGGGCTGCAGCTAATATAGAGAAACATTGCAACGAAATAAAGGAAGATTGTAATAAACTTGCAAAACAGGTGCGTAATTGGCAGGTGAACTACAATGTAGGTAAATGTGAACTAGTACATTTTGGTAAAAATAAGGAAGCCATGCAATCCTTGGAAAACAAAATGCCTAAATAAATGTCTAAACAATATAGAGGAATGGAGGGATCTGGGAACACAGATCACTAAAAATAGTGACACAGATTGATAAGGCCACAAAGAGTAAACAAAGCATTCTGATTAGACTTTTTGAAGAGGTAACAAAAAGGGTTGATGAGGATAATGTGATTGATGTGGTGTACTTAAACTTCCAAAAGGCATTTGTTAAGTGCCACATGACAGGTTTGTCAGCAAAGTTGAAGCCCATGGAATTAAAAGAACAGTGGCAGCATGAACACGATGTTGGCTTAGTGACAGAAAACAGAAGTGAATTGTTATTTTTTTGGACCAGGACTGGACAGTGGAATTCTCCAGGGGTTGGTAATTAGGACCATTGCTTTTCTTGTTTTAAATTCATTTATGGGATGAGAGCATCACTGGTTAGGCCAGCATTTATAGCCCATCCCTCTTTGCCCCTGAGAAGGTGGTAGTGCGCTGCCTTCTTGAACCACTGCAGTCCCTGATGTATATCAGTGACCTAGACTTGGAAATGCAGGGCACAATTTTAAAACTTGCAATATTGTGAACTGTGAGGAGCATCTAAATTTGTCATTTTAACCATCTATTTCCCTTCCGCCTCAAATGCTTATTTAGCTTCTCCTTAAAAAGAGTCCTAGCCTGTCAATCCTTTCCTTATACGTATATCCATACATTTCTGGTATCATCCTTGTAAACCTCTGCATCCTGCAATGCCTCTATATAATCTTTTATTGTAATATGGCGATCAGAACTGCATGCAATAGTCAAAGTGTGGTCTACCCAAGGTTCAATACAAGTTTAGCATAACTTCCATATTTTTCAATTCAACTGTTAAGAAAAGGTTAATTAGGCATATGGGATCCTAGCTTTATAAATAGAAGCAGAGTGTACAAAAACAAGGAAGTGTTGGTGATCCTTTATAAAACACTGGTTCGGCCTTAACAGGAGTAGTATGTTCAATCCTTGCACCACACTTTAGGAAGGTCGTCAAGGCTTTTAAAGAGGGTGTAGAAAATATTTACAAGAATTGTTGTGAGGTGAGGGACTACAGTTACATGGATAGATTGGAGAAGCTGGAGTTGTTCTCCTTAGAAAAGAGAAGGTCAACAGGAGATTTGACCGAGGTGTTCAAAATCATGAGGAGGCTCGATGGAGTAGTCAGGGACAAACGTGTTCTTTTACACAGTGAACAGTTAGGATCAGAAATGCACTGCTTGAGAGTGCAGTGGAAGCAGATTCAATCATGACTTTCTATAGGGAATTATCTCAAGAGGAAGAAACAATGTGGGAAAAAGGCTGTGAAGTGGGAGAGCTGAGTTGCTTTTAGAGAGAACTGTGTTTCTAAAGGGATAGAACTGTAAAGCTGAGAAGTTATGTTTAACTTGTATAGAAAAAAAAATCATAATTACAAAGAGTGACTATGGCTCTGACTCTATTAAGGAGGGGAGGCGGTGGCATAGTGGTATTGTCATTGGACTAGTAATCCAGAGACCTAGGAACTGGATACAAATCCCACCACTGCAGATGGATAAATATGAATTCAATTTTAAAAAAATCTGGAATTAAAAGTTTAATGATGACCATGAAACCATTGTCGATTTGTCATAAAAACTCATCTGATTCATTAATGTCTTTTAGGGAAGTAAATTTATCATCTTTACCTGATCTGGCCTACATGTGCCTCCAGATCCACAGCGATGTGGTTGACTCTTTAAAAAAGAAATGCCTTCTGAAATGGCCTAACAAGCCACTCAGTCCAAGATGCCCATATCCAGTGAATTAAAAGTTTCTATACAAGTTGAACATAACTTTTTAACTTTTCAATTCTATCCCTTTAGAAACAAATGCTTTATTCATTTGATGGCCAATGTCATTTCACTTTAGTGATCAGAGACCATTGAAAGGTACGGAGGCACTGGAGAAGATGCCAAAAAGATTTACTGAAATGAAACAAGCACAGAGGTTATACCCTTCAGGGAAGGTTAAACAGGTTTTCTCTGGTAAAAGGAAAGCCAAAGAGGAGACTTCATCGAGGTCTTTACAATTATGGCTTGATCAGGTATAATTTTTTTTTTTAAATGTTCCCCTTTGCAGATGAGTGTAGAAATAGGAGTCATCTAATAAAAACAATGGAGAAATCAGGAAAAACAACTTTACCCAGAGAGTGGTTAGAACATGGAACCTGCTACTACAAGGTGTAGTAGAAAGATGTGTTGATGGGGTTAGATGAAGAGGGGCAAGAGGAGGTCTGTGCAGACAGAAACACCTATGGTCTTGTTGGGTCAAATGATCTGTTTCTGTGATGCAAATAATTTGTAGAATATTTGCTATCCCTTGATCACTTGATTTTGAGTAACCTTTTGAATGATTCAATAGTGTTACAAATTCCTCTTATCTGCTTGTTGCAGAAATGCTTTAAAAATAAATGCTTGACATTTAAGGCTCCCTGTGGCCTAACCTCATTTTTAATTTTAGGTTTTCTGACTAGCTCCTACATCTCTTTCATCTTGTTTTTTTTTTAAACACTCATCTCGCTTCATTGCGCTACCCATTACTTTATGAACAATCTATCCGTTTGCCCTTTTTCCTACATTACTTCAACTGTTGTCCAGACTGACCTTTTTCCTCTACTAACCTTCATCTTTTCTGGAGTCTGTCTTTTCTTGCAGTGCTTAGTATTCCTGAACACAAGCTCGTTTTTCTTCAATGCTTTATCCTCTGAACAGTGCTCTTCTCACTTCTTATCCTCACAAAATATGCCTCTTGTCATTTCATCTCTTCTGCCTTCCACCCCATCACAGACCACCTTTGGTTCTCCCCACTATCTCCCCTCCGCACCCACCACCCAACCCTCACCCCTGCATCTGTACTATCTTAAAAACTCTTCAACATTTTTCCAATTTTGGGAAACGAACTTCAGGAAAGATATATTGCTGGCCTTGGGAGAGGGACAGCATTGATACACCAAAATGAGACCATACTATGACTGAACATGCAAATCATCTTTTCATGGCGAGAAGTAAATTTAAAAGCTTGCAAAATCGTCCAACGAAACCCCAATTAATTATTGAATAAATACTGGGGCATAGAAGGGTTCTTTAGCTTTTAGATATCCATGACAGTGAGATGCAGCTAACTTATGAGCAAGAGAACAGAGGCTGTGTATGTGATAAAGACGATGTTGACCTTTCAAGATTGCTGCAAATATATTAAAAAGTATGGTGTCTTGTGACTTTAGTCTTTGAATAGTCTAATTTAATTTGGACAAATAAAACTATTACCAATTTGCTTGAAAGGAAATTAAATGTTCTGAACAACAACTTTTCATCCTTTGTTAATGTATACTCATCGTTCAGTAAGTTTCCTATAATTATGTATCTTGTCTTTGATATTAGTCTTCATTAACTTTTAGTTGCCATTCTTTAGCTTTTGAACACTTACCTCAAGGAGCCAAGTTAAATTACACACAGACAATAATGGGAAAATAATTTATTTTTGCAGGTATCATTATGCAAGATGGAATAGTTTTATTAGTGTCACAAGTAGGCTTACATTAATACTGCAATGGAGTTGTGAAAATTCCCTAGTTGCCACACTCCGGCACCTGTTTGAGTAGATCAAGGGAGAATTTAGCATGGCCAATGCACCTAACCAGCATGTCTTTTGGACTGAGAGGGGAAACCGGAGCACCCGGAGGAAACCCACACAGACATAGGGAGAACGAGCAGACTCCGAACTGACAGTGACGCAAGCCGGGAATAAAACCCAGGTCCCTGGTGCTGTGAGGCAGCAGTGCTAAGCGCCATGCCAGAATAGGAGTGTTGTATGGTCATCATAATGTCAGAAAATTGTAAAAGGGAGTCTGATTTTGCAATTCTATTTTTTGAGAACCACATTTACGCCTGCAGATTGCGCTTGTTTCTGAATGTGGGATAATGACCAGTTTATGATTGACAAAAGCGAATATGGATAATTTTAAAAAGTGCAAACATAGGCTGACCAACTACTGCTGCATAATGACAAGATCAAGTCCTCATCATATGATACTCACTTCCTCATTAAATAACTTGCTAGTTTCTTTCTTTACAGGGTCTATAAGTTGAACCTGTCCTGCAGAGAAGCCCACAAGTAGGGAGACACTTTCTGCTGTTGCTGTCAGATGGTTGAAGTCATGGCAGGTGGGCTGTGTTCCTTTGTATATCCGCTTGTCAATAGGTTTACTTAAATCTGCAGCCTAAGGAAGAAAAAGGCACATTCATCACATTTTTATTAGTCACTCAGATATAATCAGATTTTAATTTATAAATCTTCTAAATTTCCAATAATTTGAAAGACATTTTGCCTACTTCAATTGCATCTCCAGCATTTTCTGTTTTTAATTAAAATTCTCTAACCCCTACATGCTCCTAAGTCACAATTTTGTAATCAGAAGCTGAAATGTTACTAATGGCAATCACAAAGGGTTTAATGAGGGATGGGGGAGCAGTGCATGAGTGGAAAAAGATTTAAAATTGCTCAACAGTTATCCTAGATAGGAATTTGATTTTATATAGCACACAAACTTTAAAACTGCTTAAATTTTATGGACCATCATTATTCTTTCTTTCCCTTAACACACAATTTGGAACAAAACCAATTGTCTTGTACTGCAAATATAGTTTGCATTTTCATTGCTAGTTGCATCATTTAAAAATGGCACAGGAGTACACAGAAACTTGATTTGTTTCTCTAGACGAAGTGTGTTTAGCCAAACAATAGAAAACATTTACACTTGCGGTATGTAAAACATTGGAGTTGGTCTCAAGTATCCGTGCCCTATGGAAAGGTCCGGAAATGCTCCACACAAACTTTTATTTTAAGAAAAATCTAGGAAATTAAAAATTAGGCCAGATATTTACTCAAACCATGCCGAATGTCTATCTCCTCAATGTTAAGACAGGCTTGTGGTCAAAGATATTGGTCTTTTATCGAACAAAGTTACACAAAAATTAAGCTGATATGGTCAAACAAAGATGAGTTGGAGTTTGACTTTGTATTTTCCTTCTCCGTCATTATTTTCAATTTTTACTTCAAACTGTGAGCTGTCATAAGCACCAGCCTGCAAATTATCTTCCAATGTTACTGAATTTCCACTGCTGAAAAGTTTGACTTTGTTGACTTCAAGAAACAGGAAATGCTATCATAATAGTGAACTGCCAGGTTAAAGAAGTGATTAAAATAGTTTTTAAAAATTATTTATAATGATGCTGCTTAAAACAGCTAGAAAAGTATCAGATTTTTGAAATGAAGGTGCCGATGAGGTGAATGATTATTTATTTTCTCCAGTATTATGGTTAGCAGATTGAAGCAAATCTCCTTCATGACTGTGTTAATAGAACACATGGCTCCCAGAACTGAACTGATCCAGATCTTATCGAAGATAACACTTTGATACACATTAAATATCCCTATATAGCTGTTGAAGTACTTACTAAGTACTAGCACATAAAAATACTTTGTACATTCTCTGGAATAAAAATAATCAATTTTAATCATTAACAGAATATCAGCCATACAGTTGTAATGTTTGTGTAGTAAACACCAAGACAATTCAGGTCCAAATAACCTTGGCCACCAGCAGGCAAGTTTTGTTGATACTCAGTGATGAGTGCTTGGTATGTTGACTGCTTAGTGACATAGTGTTCCATTTTCACATTGAAAGAAGTGTAAACCAGTTCCACTGAACAAAAGAAAACCTTCTACTCAAATCTTGAAAACAGCAATGGTGGCAACAGTAGAGCAGTCTTCTCATACTAACATAAAAGCAAGCTTATGAAGTGTAGCAGCAGAGGCTATAAGGTAGGAATATCCATTTCACCCGAGTTCACAAGCTATTTAATCCAGGGGTAAACTAAAGACTGTAGAAGAAGATAAAATCTATTCATTTTTGTGGAGTGGCAACTAGGTTTGGCCATTTTCCCTTGCATTTTTGGCATCAGACAACATGAATGGTATAACAAAAGTCCTTCCCATTTCAGAAAAAAGATTTCCAGGATTTTCTACTGGAGTTCATTTGTGCTCTCATCCTCCAATATCTAATCACTACAGTGCCCATCACAATAAGCCTCTGTTTTCCAGTAGCAAATAAATTCCTTTGCTTACTGGTTTAGGGCAGTATTTTTTTTTAAACACACATCAACAAATAGAACTGTTTGGCAGAAACAATGAATGAATCCAGGATATTGGGCTCATTAAAAGGCCAGGCTTTGTAATGAAGAGTTGACAGAGCTAGTATTCTAGCTGGTGGATACCAAATGGGCTGAAGGGCAATTTCCATTGAAAAGAATCTTGTCACCTTACTGCAGTTTCAAATAGAACAAACAACAAATTGAACTGTGACCCGATTTCAAAACAAAGTTTGGAATTTGTGATGGAAAATGTGGAGATACACAATATAAAGGAGTAAACGTTCACCTTGAGGGGATAGGATGTTACCTATTATGTTAAGGCTGCTCCTTGTTTCACAAATATACTGGCAGGCTTTCAAATTTGCTTCAGTCCTGACATTTTGGCTTAAAGCACGAAAGTGAAGATGATGGTTAGAAAGCTGATAGAACCGTCGGAAATCACAAGACAAATGGTTACAGACCTCATTCTCTCTTCACAGATATTGCCAGACCTGCTGAATATTTCCAGGAGTTTCTTGTGGTTTCGTAAAAGAAAAGCAGAAGTGTATAAACACTCGCTTCTGCGCTCACAGTTTGATAGGTTTAAGAAAACCCAATTTTAACCAAGCATTGCATGTCAGTTGCTTTATATTATATGCATGATGCCAAGGTATAACATCTAAAGAGTGAATATAATGTGTGGGAGGAGGAGAAGCATGATCCCTTCATTCCCTCTGCCTACCCAATGGTTCCTCATATACTATCATTAACATCTCTACATAAAGGTTCCTCGGCCTTTTGGCTAAGATCAAGTGTAAGATCAAGTGCAATGCCTGTTCTTGTCTGTTTGGATCTAGCATGTCTCTTTTGTGGGGACCATGAATTGGATTCAATTTGAATTTTGGAGCAAGTGCAAGGAGATGGATTCGGGGCTTGCCCCTTCTACTCTGCGCACTGGCATCGTAACTCTGAGAAAGGAATACTTTTTTTTTTAAATGATAAAACTCTCCACTGTTTTCATGGCAATATTAACATTAAAGCCAAGATTTTGCATTCCAGCTTCAAACAATCATTGTTTACTGTAATCGTTCCATTCTCATGAAAGACTGGAAACTGGTCTGAGTCAGATAATTCTGGACCTGCTGCAGTACATGTAAGCAGCACATGCACAATTCAATAAAAATAGAAAATGATAGAAATACCCAGCAGGTTAGGCAGCACACGTGGAGAGAGAGAAACAATGTTGACCTATCTGGTTGATGACCTTGAATCAGAAATGGGAAAAAACATATGTAGCAGAGGCAGGGCAAGGGCCTTCAACATCGACATCCATATTTCTCTCTTCTATCAAGGAGAGTTTTCCTTGATTCCCAGTGAATTCAATTTTGCTAGAGTTCCTTGATCCCACAATTGGTCAAATGCCTTGATGTCTAGGGCAGTCATTCTCACCTCACCTTTTGAATTCAGCTCTTCTGTCCATGCTTGGACCGAGGCTGTAATAATATGTGGAGCTGGATGATCCTGTTGGAACCCAGCCGAGCATCAATGAGCACTTAAGGGTGAGGGAGCACCACTTGATCACACTGTCAACAACTTCTTCCATCATTCACTGATGACTGAGGAGAGCATATCCTGAATAGTGAATACAGTACACTAAATGAAAAATAAATCACCATTCCACCAAAAGAGGAGTGTTTAGGGCTATGGACAATGGGATATAAGGAGGCAAACGGACAAGTGTTTCATTTCCTATGCTAGCAATGGAAGACATCATGAGAAGTGCAAGGGGTAATTGAAGTGTGAGCTGGGAAGAAACCTTTGGAACGTGGTGCAAGTGATAGATGGAATTGTGAAGATGGTAGAAAATAATCTATTTACAGTGAAGGCTGGGCATGGAAATTGAGGACAAGGGAATGCTAATGTGACTCTTAAGGAGGAGGAAGATATGGGATCAGAAGTGCAGAAAGTGGGGGGGGGGGGGGGGGAAGAATATAGCCACGGGTCCTCCACCATGGTCGAGGGAATCATCAATTGAGGAAAAACGAAGAAATATTGGTAGCACTGGAATCAAAACTGGTGCCATCAAAACACATGCATTTATTATAAAATGCAAACTAATAGCCACAGATCAACTACCATTCACTTCATTTCCAAGGTCATGAATATTCAAACACGTCAAAACATTAATGGTACAATCTGTTTCATCGATACAAATGATTTAATACTTTAAACCGTGGATACAAAGGTAACACACACAGTAATTGCCACAGGATGCATTTCCATTTGGAGTTCTGCATAACAGAGACATATTGATGTTATTCTTTGCATGGTCAGGAATCTCAGCAATTGCAATTTCCTGCCAATGGCAAAATCACAATTTAGTCATTTTGCTATTGTGAAGATGTAAATTGATGTAATCAATCCTAATTTTTTGTAAGTAACAGTGTGGATATATTTCTATCCATCTGCAGCCTGTCCTACATCAGCAAAATATGTGAATGGTAGTAAGCCTACCATTAAAGCTGATCCTAAGATATCAGATGTAGGCACAACTGGTTGGATTAATACCTCAGTTATTTAGAATTCTAACAGAATATTCCAAAAGGTTGAACTAAATTATGGCAAAATTTAATAATTATGTACAAAATAAATTATATGCATTGTACAGAAGAAAATTGTAACACAACACAGCATATTAAAAAACTCAGATTGGAAGTGTAAATGGCAAATGAACTTCATTATACACAAGTCTGACGTGCATTTCACTTAGAGGAGTTAGAAGACACCTACATCTTGGGAGATAAGTGTAAATGAGGTAAAGGAGCAAGCATAGACACTCAGAAATGGCAATGCAGATTAATAAGGCCATATGAAGCACAATGGTCCATTTCCAAAGGAACAGTATTGAAAGGCAGAGAAGTTATGCTCAATTTCTTTTGATTAAACCGTTAGACTGCTTGGGAGCATTGTGCACAGTTCTGATCTCCGTAGCACAAAAATGTTCCGGAACAGGCTTGTCCAACCCGTGTCCCACAGGTCGCATCGGGTTCCTGAAGCATCTTTATGTGTTTTCCGGAGCCAGCTTTCAAACTGCCGGTCAAACAGGTGAGTTAGAGTAGAAGATTCTGCAAGGAGCTGCTCCTCAAATCATAGGCCATTCCTCTCCCATGTTTGCTCCTGATAGGTTCACATGGGATGGAGGGGCCCCCTCAAGAGATGGAAAGGCCAGCAAGTGAAAGCGAGTGTGTGGGAAGAGAGAGAGGGCGAGAGCGAGTGTGTGTGGGAGAGAGAGAGGGTGAGAGCGAGTGTGTGTGGGAGAGAGAGGGGGTGAGAGCGAGTGTGAGTGGGGAGAGAGGGGGGTGAGAGTGAGTGAGAGTGGGGAGAGAGGGGGGTGAGAGTGAGTGTGCGTGGGAGGGGGTGAAAGTGAGTGTATGTGAGAACGAGAGAGGCTGAGAGCGAGTGTGTGCGTGGGAGAGAGAGAGATGGTGGGAGAGAGTGTGTGGGGGTGAGAGAGCAAGAGCAGTTGAGGAAGATAGCATAAACATATTTAAGTTTTAGTTTACAATAACAGCCCATCCTATCCATAGATAAAAGCAAAATACCGCGGATGCTGGAATCTGAAACAAAAACAGAAAATGATGGAAAATCTCAGCAGGTCTGACAGCATCTGTCGAGCACTCTGACGAAGGGTCATCCAGACTCAAAACATTGGCTCTATTCTCTCTCCACAGATGCTGTCAGACTTGCTGGGATTTTCCAGCATTTTCTATTTTTGTTTGAGCCCATCCTACCCAACTGTTCAATACCGGTTTTTATATTCCAGACAAGCCTCCTCCCACCCTACTTCATCTCGCCCAATGAAAGCATTCTTTTCTTCCTTATCTAGTGTTTCTTCAAATGCATCTATTTCACCTCATATGTTCCGGTATTAGCAACTTCCACATTCTAACTGTACTCTGGGTGAAGAATTGTTTAACTAAAACAATTCATAGCTTCCCTTCTTGGAATCTTTACCTATGGCTATATGTTTTCCTTAAGAGATTAGAAGGACTGCTGATCCTGCATGTACACAGCTCAGCTCTCTGGCGTCCAAATGCCAATTTAAATTTATAGCTTTAGGTTAGAGCAAATGGCATGCATGGTGCTCTTTTTAACAGTTTGAAAACTTGCAAGATTGTACAATGCCAAATAGGATTTGTAATGCAGCGCTTTCAGGTTGGCAGGACCACATTTTAATTTGCCTTCCAAACAGATGCTACTGCAAACAAAACCGCAGTCCTCAATATTGCACCGCAGTGTTGACAGATTATGTGCTAGTCCCACCATGAGAAGAATCTGACGTTTGCTTCACAACAGTTGCAGCTTTATTTGAATTGCTTTCATTTGATGCATAAATTAACCAAGCATGACTTGTCCCTAACCTTTATAGAATATGTGAAAAGATTTCAAAGACAACATTCCTCCAAGTCTAGTTCAAAGCTTATGTACTGGCAGAGGCCAGTATCTCTTTTCCCCCCCACAATTAGCTGACTCCAACTTCAAAAGAAGGGGATTGATATTTCTAAACCCAAACGTCAGAAATGCTAAGTTGCTTGAAGCTACCAATCTTGCAATTGCAGAACTTGCATATATATTTGCAACAACTACTGATCATATTTGGATTTGCTGCTATGCCACACATGTATAATGAATATTTATACAAACTGTCAAAGTTTGAGAGGTGTAATGGGTTGGCATAAAGTCTTAATTCTATGACTTGGGCTCAATGACAGACCGATGGTATGCCATCTCCTCCCTCTCCTATCAAAGTCAAGAGGGAGTGTACTTCTAAAATTAGTATAAGGCACAGTAAAAGGAATTTCACTCTCCAGTCAACTTTTCTTGAGTCAGGCACACAAATGCTTTACAGAGTATCAAGTGCTCCAAGTATAAAAAGGCTCCATTTCCCACCTTTCATATCTTATTAAATGTCTTTCCTGTTAAAATCTATCACCTATAGCTCTCTTGGAAAGCAAATTATAGAATCATGAATTCTCTAGAGCAATTACTAAGGGAGCAGCCTAATTAAGAGAATTAAATGGCATCATAAAGAAAGACAAAGTTCAAGATGTTATTAAGTTATTTGAACAAAGGCCAAACTCAAAAACAGGTGCAAATGAATAGAGTTGGCATCTGACTCCTACTTTTAAAAAAAAGGAAAGCTAGCGATAGCAATTTCACACAAAGATATTATTCTGCAAAACATTAAGAACCAAATAAACTATAGTCCACTACCAATTTGAACCTGTACATTGACCTTTGAATTACAGCTAGGAAGAGGCCGAATTAATCAAAGTTTCAATAATATCTTGAGGATATAATATCATGCAACTTTACTGCTGCCACAAACATTTTTTGTTATGCATCTGCATAAGATAAGCTTTGGACAATACCCATAATAATCAAAAAATTATTCTAATTACCATAGCACTACAGGTAGCCTGAAGAAAGATGTGTGTTGAATGAAACAGAGTTTGATGGTTTGAGTTATAAGTAGAGGCTGGATAGACTGGGACTTTTTTCTCTGGAGCGTAGGAGGCTGAGGGGTGACCTGATAGAGGTCTATAAAATAATGAGGGGCATAGATAAGGTAGATAGTCAATATCTTTTCCCAAAGGTAGGGGAGTCTAAAACTAGAGGGCACAGGTTTAAGGTGAGAGGGGAGAGATACAAAAGTGTCCAGAGGGGCAATTTTTCCACACAGAGGGTGGTGAGTGTCTGGAACAAGCTGCCATAAGTAGTAGAGGCAGGTACAATTTTGTCTTTTAAAAAGAATTTAGATAGTTATATGGATAAGATGGGTATAGAGGGATATGGGCCAAATGCGGGCAATTGGGATTAGCTTAGGGGGTTTAAAAAAAGGGCAGCATGGACAAATTGGGCCAATGGGCCTGTTTCCATGCTGTAAACCTCTATGACACTATGAAACATAAAATCTAGTGGCTATTTGAGCACCACTTCTCAAAGAAAGTCTAAAATCATATTTAATCATTCTGGAGCTATCAGTGTTATAAACATAGCTAAACATAGAGCCAGACATTTAATTCAATCGTGTTTAGACAAAGTAAATTTAAATGTAATAAAGGATTTTCCTTTATGGCATGACATTTTTTTGTCTTTTCTTGATAAGGGGGCAGAAGAGGGTTGGAGCTAGAGTGGCAAAGAACAGAACCTTGAAACACAAAACAGAAAATGACAGAAACACTGGGCAGGTTAGCGTCTGGAGAGAAAAGTAAAGTCAATGTTTTAGATGTAACCCCTTCACCACCTTGTGCTTACAATAAGTCACATTTACAAGTTACTTCAAAAAGAAAATAAGTTTTTCATGAAAAAAACATGATACTGAGCCATGCTGCACCAAGGTCAGAATCAGAGTTGTTATAGTGCAGGAGGAGGCCATTCAGCCCATTGTGTCTACACCAGCTCTCCAAATAAACATTATGACTTTGGGCCATTCTCCTGCCTTTTCTCCATACCCTTGCACATTTTTTCTATTCAAATAATCATTTAATGCCCTCTTGAATGCCTCGGTTGAACCCATCTCCACCACACTTCCAGGCCTTTTCATTCCAGATCTAAACCACTCGCTGTGTGAAAAAGTTTATTCTCACATCACATTTGCTTCTTTTGCAAATCACTTGAAACCTGTGCCCTCTCATTCTCAATCCTTTTACGAGTGGGAACAGTTTCTCCCCATCTACTCTGTCCAGCCCCCTCATGATTTTGAACAGCTTTATCAAATCTCCTCTTAGCCTCCTATGCTCCAAGGAGAACAGTCCCAACCTCTCCCATCTATCCTCATAGCTGAAGTTTCTCATCCTTGGAATCATTCTTGTGAACCTCCTCTGCACTCTCTTCGATACGTTCACATCCTTCTTATAGTGTGGCTCCCAGAACTACACAATGAGCACGACCTTCTTGTTCTTATGCTCTATGCCCTATTAATAAACCCAGGATACCGTATGCTTTATTAACTGCTCTATCCACCTGCCATGCTACCATCAGTAATCTACGTACATATGCACCTACATCCCTCTTCTTCTGCACCCCTTTAAGAATTGTACTCATTTTATATTGTCTATGTTCTTTCTACCAAAATGCATCACGGAACACTTCTCCGCATTGAACTTCATCTGCCATCTATCTGCCTTTCCAAATTCTAGTCCTCTCCTCAGTTTACAATACTTCCAAATTTCAAGTCATCCACCAACTTTGAAATTGTTCCCTGCACACCAAGATGTAGATCATGAATATATATCAGAAAAAGCAAGGGTTCCAACATCAAGCCCTGGGAAACTTAACTACAAACTTTCTTCCAGTCTGAAAAATATCCATTGACCATTACTCAGCCAATTTTGTATCTACATTGCTACTGTCGTTCTACTCCATGAACTGTAACATTTCTCAAGTATGTTGTGTAGCACTGTATTGAATGCCTTCTGAAAGTCCATGTACACCACAGCAACAGCGTTATGCTCATCAGCCCTTTCTATTCCTCCAAAAAGTTAGTTAACGCGATTTCCCCTTTAGAAACCCATGCTGGCTGTTCCTAATCAACCCACATTTTTCCTTGTGACTACTACTTCAATCCCAAATAATTGTTTCTAGAAGCTTCCCCACCACTGAAGTGACTGACTTATCTGTGATTGCTGGGCTTATCCTTACAACCTTTTTGAACAGTGGCATAATGTCCGAAATTCTCTAGTCCTCTGGCATCTCCCCAGAATCTCAGGAAGACTGAAAGATTATGGTCTGCGCCCCTGCAATTTCCCCCCTTACTTCCTTCAGCATCCTTGGATGCATCTTAACCAGTCCCAATGCTTTGTCAACTTTAAGTGTCAACAAACTATCCAACATTTCCTCATTATCAATTTTGAACACTTCTGGTGACACCTCTGTCACCATGGTCTGGGTAGCGTTTACCTCCTTGGTAAAGACAGATGCAAAGTATTCATTTACTACCTCAGCCATGCTCCCTGCCTCCATACAAAAATTCTCTTTTAGATCCCTAATCAACCCTAGTCCTCCTCCTATCACCCTTTTACTATCGATATGCCTAGAGAAGACTTTGGGATTCCCCTTTGCATTGGTTACCAGTCTCTTCTCATAATCCTGCTTCGCTTCTCTAATATACTTTTTCACTTCCCCTCTGAACCTTCTGTACTCCTCTTGGTTCTGAATTATATTTTCTAATCACCTGTCATAAGCACACCTTTTCTTCTTTATCTTAATTTCTATCCCCTTTTTCCATCCAGGGAACTCTACTTTGTTTGCCCTACCTTATCCTTTTGAGGGAAATAAACATCGACAAGGTCACTTACACCAGTAACAGGTGGTTAAACATGCAATCACATTTTACAAATTCCTAATTGGCTAGTTATTGGCAAATCTTTATTGTCAATGCTTAAAAACATACATACCTTTTAACAGGACCTGGTAAGGATAATGGTTATTAATTGTAGAAGTACAAATTGTGACATTGCAAGTAAATTTGTGTTCATGTCCAAGTAACACCTAATTTATTTCATGGCTGATTGAGAGGTAGAGCAAGTTGGTGAGAATATCAAGTCACTGAAATTTTCAATGTATTCCAGATACTTGTATATTTGCCATTTGAACACAGAATAGAAAACCGTTGTTTTTTAATGTAATGTGCTTACAAACTGTGGCACAAACTATAGAACATATGAATTAGGAGAAGTAGGCCATTCGACCCCTTGTGCCTGCTCTGCCATTCAATAAGATCATGGCTGATCTGATTGTGGCTTCAACCCTACATTCTGCCTACCCCTGATATTCTTTGACTCCCTTTTCAGTCAAGAACCTATCTACCTCTGCCTTAAAAATATTCACTGACCCTGCCTCCACCACTCTCTAAGGGAAAAGCTCTCTCTCTCAAATGGGAGATCTTATTTTCAAACTGTGTCCCCTAATTCTAGTCTCTCCCACTCTACTAAGTCCTCTCAGAATCTTGTATACCATTAGTGATTTTATATCAAAAAATAATCTAGTGCTTGCAAAGTATTTTTGTGCATGAGGACATGATAAGGCATTGTACAAATAAAGTTGTTTCTTTCAAGCCAGTTTCTAACCTTGAACAGTACGAGTTTAAATGAGATGCAAAATCAAAAATACCCAAGCTGTGAAAATCTGGCATGTACAGGACAGAATTGTATGATATACCACGAACATTGTCATACCCAAGCAGGAATTTTCCCAATTTGTAATGTACGTCATCTGATTTTGCACACACAAAAAGGCCTGGCAGCAACAATTTAAATGGGAATGACGACAAGAATCATCCATAAACAAAGTTAAACTCTTTGGTCAGAAAAATATTCACATCATTGTGCAAAGAAGCAGACAATGCAAAAATTATTCACAGTACAGAGATTGCTCTTAAGGCAAATAAGTAAATTTTGGAAAAATATACTATACTTTGAATAATGCCATGATGACAAAAGTTGATATTTCCATGAGTACAACTTAAATGCTTTAATTTTAGTACATCCCTTTTAATAAACTGAGATGGACCAATATAGAAAATACGTTTTTGGCATTTTCTTTTATGATCCCAGTTGATATAATTGGACGAGAAGATCTCAGAATGGTACCCTAGCTCAATAGATCATAATGTTTTATTTATTTTAAGAAACGTGGGGGAACAGAGTCACTGGGCCACTAATTAGTTTTAACAACAAGGAAAAAAATAAATGTGAAAAGTTTGACACAATACTTTACTCCCACCTTAGCTTCACAAATATACACAGGTTTTAGGGTTAATACGTTACAAAGTATATCTTAGGCAATATAATGGTTTCAGTAGCACAGTCCCTTTAAACACACAGGCTGGCTGCAGTAAGACAACACTCCGCTCTGAACCCAAGTGAATGTCTTTGGATTTCTCCTCAAAATCCCCCCAGATGATTCTTATACAGTGAGCGACCTTGTTTCACTGAACTCTGGCTTCCACATGCTGGATTTCAAATTCAGCTCTCACAAAGACACCCTCTCAAATCTTCTTTTAAATACTTTCCTCAGTTGCTTCAGCAAGATTTCACACCTCTCCCTTCAGGTTTCCTTTGCCTCGACTGTTGCACAAACTCTTCATATTCGCTTTACCTATCAATTCATACACTGTATTAAGATGGCGTCAAAGTTTTGATTTATCTCTGAAGTCTGTTTTCCCACTTTAAATCTGCTTACTGCAGCTATCTCTAACTCAGAACATTATCTGCTATTCTCTTGATTCTCCTGAACAGTATGTTGTTCAATTTCTTGGTGTCTGTTCCTTTAACTTCAGTCTTCATAAGACAATCTTTCTGTCCTAATTCCCTGGTTATCCAGACTCTACCTGGTTCTTTGGGACATCTGCCTTTTTTCGGTCCCCTTGTACTGTCCAGCTTTTCTTTTGGCAGACCTGAAAGATGATTACTCCTCGACACCCCATCTCCAACTGCCTTGACTTCCAGTTAAACTAACAAAGGAAATGTCTTCCCTCGGGAAAGTGGCCCCTGGTTACAAAGCAACGACTTCTACTTCTACCACAGCTTTTACTTACTCTTCACGCCGTAAATTCTTTAAGTACAATAGAAGCACAGTTTGAATTGAAACCAAAACCCCACACATACCAACACCTTTGATCAGCAAGAATCTATCAGGTTTACCCTTTCTTACACAGAAACAGTAAATTAAACCCATTTAAAACTACACCTTATTTCCAATATTTGCCAGTACAAATCCCTTAAATTTCGGTTTATTTTCCTAACACATTGCTGAAACTTTTTTTTTCATGGGTATGAGCATCATTGGCGGGGCAATCATTTGTTGCACATCCCTAATTGATGTTGAGAATGTGGTGGAGAGCTGCCATCTTGAAATGCTGCAGTCCACGTGGTGTAGGGACACCGACAATGCTATTAGGAAGGGCACTCTGTTTTCTTGATCCAACAACAGTGAAGGAATGGTGACATAGTTCAAAGTAAGGTTGGTGTGCAACTTGGAGCGAAACTTGTAAGTGGTGTTGTTCCCACATGCCTGTTGCCCTTGTCCCTCTGGGTGGTAGAGGTTCGATTTGGAAGGTGCTGTCGAAGCAGGCTTGGCGAGTTGTTGAAGTGCATCTTGTAGACGTTAACACACTATTGCCATTGTACATCATTGGTGGAAGGAATAAATGTTTATGGTAGTGGTTGCGGTACTGTAATGTCCTATCTCAGGGGTTGTGGGTTTTAAACAAAAAGAAAAGATGTGGTTTGCACATGTAGATTCAAAGTAATACACAACAGATATATTTGAGGAGCTCTTGCCTATACAGAGTACAAACAAACTAAAATCGCAGCCTCTGCAACACCCTAATAACATTACCATTAAATCATGTGACTGGCTCGTAAAGCAATCATGCAACTACTTAAATATATAACAGGTGCAAAGCAGGCTGTTTTGGCCTGAATTATGTTGAGCTCCCAAGTGTTGTTAGAGCTATATTCATCACGGCAGGTAGAGACTATTCATTATAATGAATAATCTGAATTGTGCCTTGTAGATGGTGGACAAGCTTTGGGGAGTCAGGAGGTGATTTAGTCACCGCAGAATTCCCAACCTCTAATCTGGTCCTGTAGCCACAGTATTTTTAAATGTCTGGTCCAGCTATGCTTTTGCTCAATAGTAACACAAGGATGTTGATGGTACTGCAGTGGAATATCTTGGGGAGATGGCAAATTTTTCTTGTTGGGGATGGTCATCGCCGAGGATTTATGTTGCAAATGTTACATTCCACTTGTCAGGTCAAGCCTGAATGTTGTCTTGGTCTTGATACATATGGACACCAAACTGCTTTAGTATCTGAAGAGTCATTAATGGTGCTGAAATCCCACTTATGATGGAAGATTGGCCATTGATGAAGCAGATGAAGGTGGTTGGGTCTCAGACACTACCCAGTGAAACTCCTGCAGCAGTGTTCTGGCACTGCGATAATTGGTTTCCAACAATCACAATGGTGCAGACTCGATGGGCAAAATGGCCTCCTTCGACATACTAAGGATTCTATAAATATCAAAATGTATAGCAAAGGGGTTCCTGACCTTTCATGGCAGGAACCCCATTACTTCACCGGCAGTGGGGAGGGGATAATCAGAACAGGAAATTCTGAAAGCGTAAAGGCTGTTTGAGGAATCTCTGACTCTGCCACCATTCCCACCCGCCAAAAACAGGAGTGGAAAATGCCCCCCCACACCCCCCCTCACCCCATACTTTGAGAACTTTAAATTTCCCTCCTAATGCTTTTAAATTTCTTCCTGTAAGCTTTCTTGAACTCACTGTTCCACATGTTTTCCCCAAATCTGTATGACATGTACTTCTATAGTTAAATATGCCATGAAAATACAAATGCCTGTTTAAAAAATTGTGAGCCAGGATTTTTCCTTCCCAAGCCTAGGCCTCACCCATCCCACTTTAAAATTGCAGAGAGATTAGGGCAGGATAGGGCCCAGCGGGAAGGCTTCCAGAGAATTTTACACATTACCTACCCCCCCCCGACCCACCTACAAACCCACTGGTGGCTTTGTCCACTGATTGTAGGCTTGCAGCACAAAATTCCTCACAATCAGACACAAATTCACAGTATGCTGTCAAACTCAGAAATCACCAGACAGAAAGTGAAACAGTCCGTGCTGATGCAGTTCTGGGGGTGATCTTTGCAGTTTGAGGTTAAATACATTGTTGCAGGAGAGTAGCAGGAACTTGGGCTCAGTGATAGCAGTGAGGAAGAGTTGTACTGTCAACGGTGCTATCTTTCAGATAAAAGATGCTCTCTGATTCAAAGTGATTTGCAAAATAAGCAAATGCGATGCGAGGGAAAAAAACAGCGAGTGGTTTGGGTCTGAAATGCACTGCCTGGAAGTTTGGTGGAAGCAGGTTCAATTGAGGCATTCAAGAGGAGATTAGATGATTATTTGAATAGAAACAATGTGGAGGGGTACGGGAAAAAGGCAGGAGAATGGCATAAAGACATAATGCTCATTTAGGAGAGCCAGTGCAGACATCATAGGCTGAATGGCCTTCTCCTGAATCATAACAATTCTGTGAAATGTTAAATTGAGGGCCCACCTCACCTTTCATGTCAACATAAAAGATTCTGTAATACTATTTGAAGAAGAGCAGACCATATTCTCCTAATTACTGGAAATTAATTTTCACTCAACCAATATCTATAAAACAAATGATCTGGTTATATTTAAGCTGTTTGCGGATCGTACTATGTACAAGTTGGCTGCCACATTTCCCTACTTAGTAACAGTGACTACACTTAAGTTGTAAAGTACTTTAAGCCATCCAGAGGTCATGAAAAGCTCTATATAAATGCAAGATTGATCCTTCTTTCTTTACCCTCCACCTCATAGAATCATAGAAACCCTACAGTGCAGAAGGAGGCCATTCGGCCCATCGAGTCTGCACCGACCACAATCCCACCCAGGCCCTAACCCCCCATATTTACCTGCTAATCCCTGCTAACCTACACCTCTCAGGACCCTAAGGGGCAATTTTTAACCTGGCCAATCAACCTAACCCGCACATCTTTGGACTGTGGGAGGAAACCAGAGCACCCGGAGGAAACCCACGCAGACACGAGGAGAATGTGCAAACTCCACACAGACAGTGACCCGAGCCGGGAATCGAACCCAGGACCCTGGAGCTGTGAAGCAGCAGTGCTAACCACTGTGCAACCACTGGGCGGCACCGAGCAGAGTGGTTAGCACTGTTGCCTCACAGCGCCAGGGAGCCAAGTTCAATTCTGGCCTCAGGTCACTGTCTGTGTGGAGTTTGCACATTCTCCCCATATCAGTGTGGGTTTCCTCCGGTCACTCTGGTTTCCTGCCACAGCCCAAAAATGTGCGGGTTCAGTGGATTGTCCAAGCTAAATTGCCCCTTAGTGTCAGGGGGACTAGCAGAGTAAATACGTGGGGTTACGGGGATAGGGCCTGGGTGGGATTGTTGTTGGTGCAGACTCAATGGGCTGAATGGCCTCCTTCTGCACTGTAGGGATTCTATGATGCTATGATAGACCTTGCAACTTTGTTTTATTTGATTGTCATCAAGTAGATTCAAGTCAAGTACTTTCATTGATGCTGCAATTCCATTGAACACAAATCAATTTTACATTCCACCAGACTTGCAGTCCATCTTCACCCAAAAGCAGGGGCTTTTGAATGATAATTTTCAATGCCATTTTCAAGAATCAGGTAATTAGAAGGAATATCTAAGTTCATATTGCACTTTAAAGATATTTACAGCAGACAAATATCTGTTCTTGTCTTCAACAAATCCCACCCACCTTTGGAGTGCTGTCTATCCTATTCTAACTTGGAGGATGTAAGGCACTAAGAACCAATCACATCCATGTGTTTATAAATCCCTTCATGGCCTTATTGCTCCTTATCTCCAAGCTACTACAACCCCCTTTCAAATTCTCTGCCACTTCTGACTCCTGCCTTTTTCACAACTCCCTCCCTTTGCTCACCACTGTACCTACGTGCCATGCAGCCAATTTTCTGGAATTCCCTCCCAAAACCAATCACATCCCCACCTTTCTCTCCTCCTCCAAGATGCTTTTTTAAACCCACCCCTTACTGGTCACCCCACCCAGTAATTCATTTGCAGTACTTTTTGTCCTGATATGCTTCTATGAAGTTTTACTATGTTTATGTTAAAGGCATTACATAAATCCAATTGCTGCAGTTTGCCAGAACTGAAAACACAAGTCAGTTAAACAGCTAGTTTTTAAGAAACTTACTGCAAACACTGAATTTACCACAGCAACCTCACGTGTGCATATATCCTTTGTATTAATATTTCCCCTCTTAGTTTCCCAGCTGTTTTTGTTTTGTTCACTGCAAACAGGCAGCACCCTTAGTCAAAAATGTGCGCACTGGCTAAATCCAAGCCATCACTTATGCTACTCAAACTGATCATCAGGATGTGAATGCAACCGTGCCAAGTTACCCTTCAATTTACCCTGCAGTCTTGTGGCAAAGACTCTGTATCTGCACAGCAGTATGATGGATGTCCATAATTCAGTGTGGGAAATCATGGACATATATCCTCAACTTGTCTCTTAAATGTATTCTTGGCAAGTGTATTTTAACAACAGCAATGCAAAGTAATTCTTCCAAACAGTCTACCTGGCCCACTGACAGGGAGACAGGGGAAGAATTTGTAAGCAATTATCCTTTGTAAGCAAAGTATATGAAAATTTAATCCCATCAGGGAACACACTAGAGCATGTACAACTGTGTACAACTGTGTACAATTGTACAGAAGTAGTCAACAGCTTAATACTACCAGGAATTTCATACGAGGACTAATAATAGATAGGGACACAGAAGGAGTAAGCCATTCAGCCTGTCAAGCCTGCACCACCATTCAAATAGTTCATGGCTGATCATCTACCCCAGTCATTTTCCCCACTTTCCTCATATCCCTTGATGTCATAAGCATCCAGAAATCTACTGACTTCCATTTTGAACATGTTCAATGATTGAACTTCCGCAGCTCTCTGGGATAGAGAATTCCAAAGATTCACCATGCTCCAAGTGAAGAAATCATCCTCATCTCAGTCCTAAATGGTTTGCTCCTTGTACTGAGATTGTGCCTCCCCCCCCCCCCCAGTTCTAGACTGACCAACCAGGGGAACCATCCTACCTACATCTACTCAGTCCTAAGGTGTGCGGGTTAGGTTGATGGGTCAATTTAGCATGGCCATAGTGTCAGGGGGATTAGCAGGGTAAATGTGAGGGGTTACGGGAATAGGGCCTGGATGGTATCGTGGTCGGTACAGACTCGATGGACCAAATGGCTTCCTCCTGTACTGTAGGGATTCTATGATTGCATCTAAATTGTTACGTCCTGTAAGAATGTTGCAAGTTTCAATGCAATCGCTTCTCATTCTTTGAAATTCTCCTCATAAGACAATCCCACTATCCCAGGGATGAGTCTCGTGAACCTCTGTTGCACTCCCTCAATAGCAAGTATGTCCTTCCTTAGATAAGGAGATCAAACCTGTACACAATAATACAGATGCAATCTCACCAAGATTCCATACAACTGCAGCAGGACATCTTTACTCCTGTACTCAATTCCTGTTGCAATGAAAGTCAACATGTCATTTGCCTTCTTAATTGCTTGTTGCACCTGCATGCTAGCTTTTCATAGAATCCCTACAGTACAGATGGAGGCCGTTTGGCCCATCAAGCCTGCACCGACAACGATCCCACCCACATATTTACCATGCTAGTCCCCCTGACACCAAGAGGCAACTTAGCATAGCCAATCAACCTAACCCGCACATCTTTGGAGTGAGGGAGGAAACCCACACAGACACAGGGGGAACATGCTAACTCCACACAGTCACCTGAGGCCTGAATTGAACCTGGGTCCTTGGCACTGTGAGGCAGCAATGCTAACCACTGTGCCACCGTGCCGCCCTTTTAGTAACTCATGAACAATGACACCCACGTCCATTGAGACATCAATAGTTCCCAACCTATCATTTAAGAAATACTCTGCCTTTTTATTTTTTCCATCAAGAGGACAACTTCACACTTATTTACTTCATATTTCTTTTGTCATGTTCTTGCTCACTCATTTAGCCTGTCCAAATCCCCTTGAAACCTCCTTGCATCCTCCTCACAACTTACACTCCCACCTAGTTTTGCGTCATCAGCAAATTTGGAAATATTACATTTGGTCAGCACATCATTTCACAGACTGAATTGTGGTTCTAGCACTAATCCTTGTACCACCTCAATAGTAAGAGTCTGCCATCTTGAGAATTACCCATTTCTTTCCACTTGTCTGTTAATCACTTCTCAATCCTTGCAGTACATTACCCCCAATCCTATGTGCTCTAATTTTCTTTACTAGCTTCCTGTGTGGGCCTTTATCAAAAGCATATCTGAGAATCCAAATACACCATATCCATTGGTTCTCTTTTGTCTATGTTACAGGTAATATCCTCAAAAAACTCCCAACAGGTTTGTCAAACATGAGTTCCCTTTCATAAACTATGTTGACTCTGACCAATCAGATTGTTATTTTAATAGATTCTAATATTTTCCGATGACTAGCATCAAAAGTTCTCCATTTTCTCTCTCCCTCCCTTCTTAAATAGTGGGGTTACACATGCTACTTTCCAGTCTGCCAGAGATGGCATAGTGGTTAGCACTGCTGCCTCACAGCGCCAGGACCTGGGTTCGATTCCTGGGTTGGGTCACTGTCTGTGCGGAGTCTGCATGTTCTCCCCATGTCTGTGTGGGTTTCCTCCGAGTGCTCCAGTTTCCTCCCACAATCTGAAAGACGTGCTGGTTAGGTGCATTGGCCATGCTAAATTCTACCTCAGTATACCCGAACAGGTGCCGGAGTGTGGCAATCGGGGGATTTTCACAGTAACTTCATTGCAGTGTTAATGTAAGCCTACTTGTGATACTAATAAATAAACTTTAAACCTTTCCAAAATTTATAGAAATGTTGCATTTTATCCAGATGACAGACGTTCGAATAAGGGGCTCTGATAAGAAAGAAAGAGATTGATAGGAGTACATAAAGTTCTCTCAGTCCAACTCGTGCACCAGAATATGACTTTAATTCTATCGAAAAATTCTATAACAAAAATATAACTTAAGTTCCCTGTCAGTCCAGTGAGTATCTGAGGCACAGGTCAGGAAAGTTCAGGTTCAATGCTCAGTATGCTTTGAGTTCGATCAAAGTGGTAAAAGTAAAGGGCAATAAAACTAGCTTCAGTATTGTGGGTTGAGGGAAAGTGGTAACGGGGAAAGAACAACGACAAGGTTTGGGCTTCTGTGCACTATCAAGAAAATCCTTCTAGGTGTGTAGTCAGAAGTGAACTGTCACCTGCAGTTCAAGAATCTGGCTACAGTTATTATTGAGGTTCATACATGAACAATCGTCAAGTACATGAGTTATTGAATGATCCTGGAAACAAATGATTGGTACTTAAGCGAGAAGTCAATGTGTTCAAGAAAGGAGGAGAAAAATAACCAAGAACAAAATTGCAAAAATAATTTTATCTTCTCAAAGATTGGGTGAATTCTGCAAGTTATGGAAATAATTTGTATTCTCCAAATATTCTCTCTCCCAAAGATGCTTGCCCCTGTTTCGCACAATAAAGTTAGTACAAGCTGGCCCTTGTATATTTTTCTAGTCCCAACTGTCCTGCACATTATTATCTGAAAGAAGGCCCCATGACACCAAGTATTTGAGTGCTGGAAGGTCTAAGATTCTAGCTATCCACGTCATCCTTAGAAATCTTAGTGCTGTGTCAGGGGGATTCATAACAGACTGTTTAAAGCAGTTTGATTGCATTGGAGATTACTGTCTGTTAGCTTGAATACATTTTTAAAATACTGGGCTGTTGAAGCAAATAAGCAACTTGTTTATCAATAAGCTTAAATGCAATTTGCTCAAAAGCATAGTACTTCTATCAGCGGCATTGCCCGAATTCAAACTTTCTTTTTCTCAGGACATGTGCTTTCCTCTGTTAGGGAGAATTTTTATACGGAAAACCTCAGCAAAACTTGCCACAGGCAGAGGAGCAAAAAAAAATATTGGGTGTTTAAGTAAACCAAACGCTTCTGAATTTGAAACAAGCAAAAAGGAGCCAGAACAGCTCCACAATCAGCAGGAGCAAGAGTCTAAGGTTTTTAAAAAGACAGGTGGTCAGATGGGTCCTGAAATCAGATCTCAACTGTAAGATGAGCTAAATGGGTTGCATTCCTTCAGCAGGATTTTTTCTTTTGTTTGATTATAAAATATCTTCCTGACACCTGAAGGTTGAGCTCTCTCTCTCTCATAAAATTATCTTTATTTTCCATACATTTTAAAAACGAAATCTTAAATCAATGGTTGAAAACAACTTCATCCTACAAGAGATGCAAAAATTCTTATGCAGCAATAGTTAATATTCAAAGAAGCTTTGCATAAGAAAGTTTAATTTGGGTGAATAGGTCATACTGAAGGGTGGGTACCTTTCCTTTCCCATTTCTGAAAAACAAAAGCAAGCAGAAGTAACACGCAAGCCTTCATGCCTGCAGCAAAAACAATTTCCCTGCTTTCTCTCACTCTCAAGGGTACTCAGGAAATATTTGATTCAATGCTGTATAGAAAGAAGTTGTTGTACACCTGTTGATCTTTAGAGTAAACCTGTAAAAATTGTTAGGCAGGGCTACATTTGGCACAAAGGGAGATTTGAGCTTCCTTTTGTCAGAAAATAATGACAGGTGGGTCATTTTGTTCCAGGGTGGAAAATCACTTTGTAATCACTTTAACTTTATCTCGAACTCAAAATTCTACATATATGTAGACAACACTCATCAGGTTAATACTGCTACTATAATACAATTTCCAATCCCACATAAATGACGGCATAAGTCTACCGAAATTGGAGAGTACCAGCAACGGTGAAAAAGGTGATAAGAAGGCATAAAGACAATTTCCTTTGTTGGCCAATGCATAGCATACAAGAGCAAGAAGGTTATGTTAAAACTGCATAAAATGGCAGTTAGAGCACAGCTAAAGTACAACATACAGTTCTAGTCACTGCATTAGAGGAGTGAGGTGATCATGTTCAAGAAGGTACAAGAATTGCAAGGAGTTTGCCAAGAATGGAGAATTTTAGCTATAAGGAAAGAATGGATTTGTTGGGGTTGTTGTCTTTGAAACTGTGCAGGCTGAGGAGAGATATCATTGAGGTGTATAAAATTACGAGGGACCTAGATAAAGTAGGTAAGAAGGATCTATTTCTCTCAGCAGAGAACATAGATTTAAGGAAATCAGTAGAAACTAAGGGGAGTTCAGGAGTAATTTTTTCACTCAGAGTGTTGAGGGTCTGGAACACACTGCCTGAAAAGGTGGTTGAGGCAGAAACTCTGATCGCATTTAGAAAAATACTTGGATATGGACTGGAGGGCTATGGTCCAAGAGCTGGAAGATGGGATTAGGCCGAATAGCTTTACTTTTGGTCAGCATTGTCGTAATCAGAACTCTGTTGTCTACATTCAATGCTGCAGCAGGTCCCAATCATCCATCATGCCTGTTTATGTTCACTCACATTGGCTCCTGGGTATCATAACACCTCCAATTTAACACTTTCATGTCTTCAAATACCTTCATAGTCTTACTTCTCCCAATTCTGTAATCTCCCCAACCCTCCACCATCTTCACAATTCACTACTCTAACCATGTTGGCCCCCTGCCACTACCATGGATGATATTACCTCTGCTGTCAAGGCTGCAGGGCAGCATCCCCCCCTTCTCCCCCTCCAGAGCTTCTTCTTTGGTGCAATATCCATCACTGTCGAAGGACAAAAATAATTTATGCATTAATTAGCCACTGCACTATTTTTACCAAATGAAGCAGCGGGAATATTTTTCTACCTTCAACGCTCTGTATAAATACAAGCTGCTGTTATGTCTACATACATGATAAAGGATTGCATTGCCTTTCATGCTATATACTTGTGCTGTCACTTCTAATGACAAACATGTGCACACCTCTGCTCTATCTAAAATGTTACAATTTAAAATATATTCCTTTTCCTAATTTTTATTTTTAAAAGATAGCTACCCAAGGAGCTCCTGCCATCTATTTTTAAAATGTATGTGATTTTTAAATAAATTTATCAGCACCCATATCAGGTAGTTCAATGAAGAGTGCAGGAGGGCACGTCAGGTGCAGTACCAGGAATACCCAAAATCAAACAGTCAACCTCGTGAACCTTCAATACAGGAATACTTGCATGTCAGCAAATGCAGCATTTGATTGACAGAACTAAACAAACAATCCCACAATAAACAGATCAAATCAAAGCTCTGCAGTCCTGCCACACCCAGTCACGAATAGTGCTGGACAACTAACAAGAGAAGGAGGCACCACCACCAATATTCCTCTCTTAAGGATGGAGAAGCCCAGCACATCTGTGACAGTGACAAGGCTAAAGCATTTGCAACCAGCTTCAGCTAGAAGTGCCAAGTGGATAATCCATCTTGCCTCCTCCTGAGGTCCCCATAATCTCAGGTGGCAATCTTCAGCCAATTTGATTCATTTCTTGTGATATTAATAAATGGCACTGAATACTACAAAGGCTATGTGCTCTGACAACATCCCAGCAATAGTACCGAAAACTTATGAAGAATTCACCACGGTTTGGAGTCATACCTAGCACAAAGAAAGGTGGTTGTGATTGTTGGAGGTCAATCATCTCAGTCCCAGGACATCACTGCAGAAGTTCATAAGCTAATGTCCTTGGCCCAATCATCTTCCACTGCTTCATCATGGCCTTCCTTAAAAGGTCAGAAGTGGGGATGTTCATTGATGATTGCACAATGTTCAATACTATTTGCAACTCCTCAGATTCTGAAGCAGTCCATACCGATACGCAACAAGACATGGACAACATTCAGGCTTGGATTGATAAATGGCAAGTGATATTCACACAACACAAATGATCATCTCCAACAAAAGAGAATTAATTCACCACTCCATGACATTCAATGGCATTAATATCACTGAATCCCACATTACCAACATCCTGGGGTTACCATTAACCAGAAACCATACTGGAGTAGCCATTTGAACACTTTGACTACAAGAGCAGGTCAGAGACTGGAAATTCTGTGTTACTGCACACCTCCTGAATCTCCAAAGCCTATCCACCACCTGCAAGACACAACTCAGGATTGTGATGGAATTCTCTCCACTTGCCTGGATGAATGGGCTCCAACAACAGAGGAGAAGCTCAATACCGTTAAAATGCTTCATCAGCACCCATCCATCAAAGTAAACATTCACTCCCTCCACCACTGATGCACAGTGACAGCAGCGTATTCCATATACAAGGTATATTGCATCAACTCACCAAGGTTCCTTCACAGCACCTTCAAAACCCATGTCCTCTGCCACCTTGAAGGACAAGGGCAACATATGCACAGGAGCACCACCATTTGCTCGCTCCCCTTCAAGCCACACAGCATGCTGACTAGGAACTATGTTGCCATTTCTTCATTGTCGTAGGGTCATAATCCAGAAACTTCCTTCCCAGCAGCACTGTGGGAGTAACTGCACCAAATAGACTGCAACATTTCAAGAAGGTGCCTCACCAACACCCTGTCAAGGGCAATTAGGGATGGGCAACAAATGGCATCCATATTGCATGAAAGAACAAAAAGAAAATCTAAGCATTTACAAAATAGATGGTATAAATGGAAATGCTATGGTCCAAGACAGGATATCGTCCACCATAAAATTCTATTTCAAGTTTAAAAAAGACAGCTCAGTTATCAGTAACTGTTTTGTATATTATTCCAATTTATTATTTCATGCCTTTGATAAAACATATATATGCTGAACCACAAAGTTCGATTCAGTTTTTTGGTGCTCAGGTGGTTTGAACAGAGGCGGGCAGGCCAACAGCCACTTCTTGAGAAGGCCTCACTCCAAAAATAGGTTAGGTGGATTGGCCATGCTAAATTGCCCCTTCATGTCAGGGTAAATTAGCAGAGTAAATATGTGGGGCTGTTGGTGCTGCAGGCTCGAGGGGCTGAAGGGCCTCCTTCTGCTCCGTATGCATTCTATGATTCTAAATGATGATCTAATATAGCCTGGAAAAAAATTAACAGGAGAGACAAAAGGCAGAGGTGAGTAAGTTTAAGGAGGTTAACTCCAGAGAATAGGGCTGAAGCAGCTGATGGCTTTCAGTCATCAATGGGTCATCACGAACATGGATTGAATACATAAAAGGCCAAAATCAACGAATGGAATATTTGAGAAAGAATAAAGGGGGAAATTGCAAAGGATGGGGCAAGGTCATGGGAGGTGCAGAAAAGGTCAAGGATTTTGAATTAAATGCTGTGGGGATTAATGGTGAGGATGCAGTTAATAAGTGAGCAGTGCTCAGTGAGGGAGAGGATCTTTGTGATATTTGCGTTCAACTTTATATAGGGTGGAGGGTCAGAGGTCAACAAGGGAAGTAGTCAAGGCTGGAGATGACAAAGGTATGCGTCAAGGTTTTAGTGGCAAAGATGTTAAGGAATGGAAAGAGGGCAACAATGTTTTAGAATTGAAATAAGTGGTTGTACTGACAGTTTGGATGTGGCGTCGAAAACACACTTCAGGGTCAAATAGGTTGCCAAGATTACAACAGCTTAATTCTGCCTGACAGAGCTGGCGAGGGGGATCAGTCACAAAAGGGCAGAGCTTGTGGTGGTGGATAATGGCTTTGATCATCTCACTATTGACCTGGAAGACCACATAACTCATGGCAAACAGTCTGACAACACAAAGGGAGGCACAAGATTGACATGATGGACAAGTATAGGACCATGCAACATAAGTGAATGATGGAGGAAGCCACATACATTTAATTGACACTTTGAAAATTCAGGCAGTTATCAACCATGGCTCAGTTGAGAACATTCTCATCTGAGTCAGAAGGCTGTGGGTTTAAGTCCCACTCAATGGCTTGCGCACAAAAATCAAGGCCAGCACTCAGAAATGAGGGAATTTGGCATTGTTGGGTTGCCAACTTTCCAATGATCCTTCAAGTGAACACAAAAGATCCCATAATACCATTTCAAAAGAACATGGGAGCTATCCCCAGTCTGCTAGGCAATATTTATCCCTCAGTCAACATCTCAAAACAGAGAGCTGAATTTTAACCATGGCATGCTGTTCCTGATGGCAGAAAGAGGATAATGCTACTTTCAACATCTTGTCTTTTGCAGTTCCCACACAATTATACCTAAAATTTATAATGTCAGCAGTGTGCCCTGGAGTCACATGTAATCCGTCACTTTATATGAAGGCGAACTGGATGCCACAAGGTTCTCGTGCGACACTCGCTTTATATATTTTTTAAATATGCTAATGAGTATTCATGGCATGCATATGTATTGAAAATGTGAATCCACCACAGGATAGCATGAGGTTCGAGCCACCACAAACATACCGCTGACTTGATCTCTGCATCGCGACCCGCCATCAGGAGATCAGGAAATTCAGTTGCCACCTAATTCAGTCACCCCACATGCCATGTTTCCCACTCTTGCAGGCTCAATGAAATCAGACCCCCCCCCCCCCGCCCCAGATTATCTGGTCTCCCTCACAATGTTATTGGTGGGATTTTTCAGTGCATAACTTGGCTGCATTGCTTCTAACATTATAATACTAAGTACACTTTAAAAATATCTAATTGGCTGTAAAGCACTTTGAGATGTTCAGTGGTCACGAAAGGCACTATATGAATGCAAGTCTTTTTATTAACAATAGAAAAACTGGCCATCTCAAGAGCCCGGTGGGTAATGCATAGCTAACTGCAGTGACTCTAACATGTATACTTCACTGATAAATACTTAAAGACAGATATCCTAACAAATGCAGATTAAGCCCTCCATTTTACCAACCACAATTCCAGGGCTTTCGGTGCTGCTGCTCCATAATCTCTCAGAGTACAAAGCAAGAAAATCACAGGAAAAGGCTGAAACTAATTCTAATAACACAAATATTAGCAACTGGAGAAAATTCTCAAGTCCCATTGTTTAATTAACAAATGTTAATTATATCATAATGAGGAACCACACTAAAATACACTGTGATGCTCAATTCTTGCCACAGGGTGGCAAGGCATTTGCAGTTCTCTCTGCCTCCAGTCCCACCCACCTGGCCTCATTGCATCTGGTTTCGGAGAAGACAGGAAATGGCAAATGCTCCCACTCCTGATCAGAATTCAGCAACCCTTGCTGAAAGTAGCATGCATGCATGGATACAGACTATGGTAAGATCACATTCAACTGTAATGCATCCCCACAGATAATCTAAATTCACATATGAATGACAACTTGGTCAAGTTAACCGCATGAGTGTGATCTTCCATTGCCCATACTATCATCAGAACATAAAATGCCTACTGAAGCTCATCTCGCTAGTACAGCACTCTCCTATCATGGCATTCAATAGTATATTGAATAATCATTCTTTGCTTTTATTACCTTGCTTGATAGATAGATTAAAAGTTAGTTGCATAAAGTTTTATTTTTAATTTAATTTCTATTTACATCCTTTGGTCCAACTTTTCTTTTTGGTTTTACTCATCTATATCATTTATTATGGTGCTTCTTGTGTCATGACCCTCTTCTAAATTTGATCCAAGTTTTAGCATATCCTCCCGTTCTGTCTATTTAGGCAAGCATTCTGAGTAGCTGTTTTAATTGCTTCTTCATGATACAAAATCATTTCACCTCTCTGAGCAAGATTGTTAATTAGAGGGTAGTTCTACAATGCAAGTACATGTTCAGGAGGATCTAGGTTAAGATCGCCAAATTCATTTCACAAGGCTTTGTTTGGGAAAAACAGGAAAGACTGTCATTCCATCAATCTAGGCTGGATTTCAATCCATGTTGCAAAGATGGTAGGCCAATGTCTAAACCATTGCATTCTGACCAAATACCTATCTTTTAATAAAAGCTTCAGCAAATTTAAAGACCAAAAGTTTTAATAACTTGTACCTGTCCTCCTTCCTTCCAAAAAGTGAGTTTTTCTTTAAAAAGAAAACCACAAAGATGTTTTTAGAAAAGTATCTAGAATTGTTTAAATATCAAACATTTCACCAAACACATCTCACTTAAATCAAAGACGATGTGACAAATTTTGAAACAATCCCTTTCCAAACAAATATTTTAGCGACAGCAAAAATATTCTTACTCTTCTGTGAAAGCCAAATTGATACAAGGAAAAGAAAATGCTTGCAGTAGGAAACATATACCTAGAAAGTGTTGTTAATACTGTTATATATCTTTCCATATATGGCACCTTTAAGATTGGAATGCAGCTTCACCATAACAAATTTCTGCTGCACTCTAAACCCTACAATGAGTTATTTTTCATTTGCAAGACAAGCATTTATTGCCCATTCCTAATTGCCTTTGAGAAGGTGATGGTAAGTCACTGAACCACTACAGTCCATCTGGCACAGGTACGCCCATCATGGTGTTAGAGTAGTTGTTCCAGGATTTTGACTCAGCAAAAGTGAAGGAAAGCCTTACATCAGTGGTAGGGAAATAATTGGAGAGGATTCTTCGAGACAGGATTTATTCCCACTTGGAAATAAGTGGACATAATAGGCAATATGGTTTTGTGAAGGAAGTGACAAAGATGATTGATGAGGGTAGGGCAGTGAATGTTGTCTAAATGGCCTTCAGTAAGGCCTTTGACAAAGTCCCTCATGGCAGACTGGTGCAGAAGGTGAAGTCGCATGGGATCAGAGGTGAGCTGGCAAGGTGGACACAAAACTGGCTCGGTCAAAGAAGAAAGAGGGTAGCAGTGGAAGGATGCGTTTCTGAATGGAGGGCTGTGACAAGTGGCATTCCTCAGGGATAAATGCTGGGACCGTCGCTGTTTGTATATATATGATTTGGAGGAAAACGTAACTGGTTTGATTAGCAAGTTTGCAGACGACACAAAGGTTGATGGATTTGCGGATAGCGATGAGGACCATCAGAGGATACAGCAGGATATAGATCAGTTGGAGACTTGGACGGAGAGATGGCAGATGGAGTTTAATCCGGACAAATGTGAGGTAATGCATTTTAGGAGGTCTAATACAGATAGGAAATATACAGTAAACAGAACCCTTAAGAGTATTGATAGACAAAGGGATCTGGGGTGTACAGGTACACAGGTTGCTGAAAGTGGCAATGCAGGTGGAGAAGGTAGTCAAGAAGGCATACGGCATGCTTTGCCTTCATCGGCCGGGGCGTTGAGTTTAAAAATTGGCAAGTCATGTTGCAGCTTTATAGAACCTTAGTTAGGCCGCACTTGGAATATAGTGTTCAATTCTAGTCGCCACACTACCAGAAGGATGTGGAGGCTTTGGAGAGGGTGCAGAAAAAATTTACCAGGATGTTGCCTGGTATGGAGGGCATTAGTTATGAGGAGAGGTTGGAGAAACTTGGTTTGTTCTCACTGGAACGACGGAGGTTGAGGGTGACCTGATAGAAGTCTATAAGGTTATGAGAGGCATGGACAGAGTGGATAGTCAGAAGCATTTTCCCAGGATGGAAGAGTCAATTACTAGGGGGCACAGGTGTAAGGTGTGAGGGGCAAGGTTTAAAGGAGATGTACGAGGCAGATTTTTTACACAGAGGGTGGTGGGTGCCTGGAACTTGTTGCCGGGGGAGGTAGTGGAAGCGGATATGGTAGTGACTTTTAAGGGGCATCTGGACAAATACATGAATAGGATGGGAATAGAGGGATATGGTTCCCGGAAGGGTAGGGGGTTTTAGTTAAGTCAGGCAGCATGGTCGGTGCAGGCTTGGAGGGCCAAAGGGCCTGTTCCTGTGCTGTAATTTTCTTTGTTCTTTGAATGGTGATATAGTTCAAATTCAAAATGATGTGCGGCTTGGAGGGAAACTTGCAGGTGGTGTTCCCATTTGTCTGCTGCTCTTGTTCTTCTAGATGCACACTTATATACTGATGCTTGAGAGACTGAATGTTTAAGGAAGGTGGATGGGGTGCTGATCAAGCAAGCTGCTTGGTCCTGGATGGCGTCAAGCTTCTTGAGTGTTGTTGGGGCTGCATTCGTCCAGGCAAGTGGAAAGTATTCCAATCCTAACTTGTGCCTTGTAGATGGTGGACAGACATTGGGTAGTCAGGAGCCAAGTTACTTTCTACATAAAAGCAAATTACTGCAGATGCTGGAATCTGAAACCAAGAGAAAATGCTGGAAGATCTCAGCAGGTCAGGCAGCATCTGTAAGGAGAGAAAGGAGCTGACATTGAACCCAATTGACCCTTTGTCAAACCTGCTGAGATTTTCCAGCGTTCTCTCTTTGGTTTTACTTTTTACATAAGCTACAGAGTTTCCAGCCTCTAACCTGCTCTTGCAGCCACAGTATTTTGTATAGCCTTGAGCTTTGGACCTTAGCTATTTTTTTTCAATAGAAATATTTTTACAATAAAACAAGGAATTATCTTAAAAGCATTTTCTTCACAATGTTACATTATTTACAACCACCATAAAGGATATCAATGTTCTATATGCTGCTCAGCATCTTTGTTGCTATTACATGGAAATCTATTCCCAAAACCACAAGAACCATTCTCATGTTTCGCAAAATCTTATTTTTTTTAACATTGAAAGGATTATTTTGAAGTGCAGTTATGAGGGCAATTACACTTAGGTAGACAAATGTAATAGGCATTTTACACAAAGCTAGGTCCCACAAACAGTAATTAGATGAATACTAGTTACTTATTTTGAAAGTATTGCTTGAGGAATGGATGTTGGTGAGGTACCTGGCGGACTCCCTTCTATTCTTGAGTTGCGTCATTGAAACTTAATGTCAACCTCAACATCCACTGGGCCTGTAAAACTGGACCTCAGTTTAATGTCTCATCCAAAAGATGGCACTTCTCCCTCAGTATTTCATTGAAGGGTCAACTTCATTATGTGCTCAAGTTCTAAAGTGTGACTTGAACCCATAATCTTCTGACTCAAAAGGAAGTGTGTTCTGGATCAGTCATTTTGCTTTGCATTCTCGATTGGTTTTGTAATTTACTAGAAATCTTACAGTATAGGTTTTACACTTAAACATATTTTTGATTAGATTTTGGGCACCAAGTCAGACTTAGTGTTTTCACACAGCACAGAGGGAAATCTGTCACTTTGGACTGTTCTTGCGCACCATTTAGTCGTTGAATTTTCTTTTGGTCAGCTAGGTGCCGTACATAGAAAAAGCTCCTCATTCTAAATTCAAGTCTCCAAGCCAAGCTGTGGAGAAATCCAGTAGTGGACTTTCTCTTTATTCAGTATTGAGTGTATATTTTATCCTTTAGGAGGACTCCTCACTTACCTAAATCCAGCGAACTTAGGTGCAGACTTACAGAGCTATGACTTAGGAATTGCAACCCGTGCACTGCACCCACCCCTCCCCCACAATCTTTAAATATCCACCAGGTAACAGTGGAGTTTAGTCAGCATGAACCACATCATCTACTAGCACAGAGTACTGTTTCTCCATCCAAGCGCACGGTGTACACAGGGTTGGGTGTCTGGAAAAGTAGAAAGCATTTCAGACTTGAATGACAGGTCTACCTCTCCAAGTACCAGTTAGTAAGCCAGATTAGCTGATTGACCATCAACAGTGCTCTAGTGTGCTTCAGATCTGATTGTCTCAGAGATTATTTCACCGAGTCTGCCACAGAAAGTTAACTTGGCTATGAGCTTCTGGCAGAAGTTATCTTGATAAACATCTCAACCCAATAAAAATCTTGCTTACTTGCACACCCACCAAATGAGGACACAACAATATCAAGTAAAACATTATCAGTAATCATGGTGGAAATCACCTATCAGTGGAATGGTGTATGCTTCAAGGAGACACAAATAAGTTAAAAAGTGGGAAAAGGGGAAAAGCAAAATAAGCTTATATATTTTACATTATTGAAACCTATAAAATATTTAAAACAAATCAACACATGGCAAAAGTCCACCTGGTAGGATGTAATAATACCTAGTGGATACTGACTTGTTTAGTTATTGTATAATTTCTAAGATCAATCACATCGCAGCAGCTCAATCTTAGAATCCAAAATATATGGAGGGGAGATTACAAATCACCTGAGAAAAATGGGAACTATTATGCTTCCACAATCAATATTATGTACAGATTTTAATGATTGCGATCAAGTCAAATGCAACAAACTGATTACCAAAAATGGTTACCTTGCTGTTTATGAAGTCTTCATTACAAAGCCAGTAGACAGCTCATGTATACTTTATTAGCTTTATAAAATATTTGCTATAGATTGTTTTTAAATGTATCGCCCTGCAACTGTCTCTCTCAATCTGCAAATTTAAACATTCGAATCCCTTTCTGTAAAAATGCAATTGATGAAATTCTAATTTCACATTTTTAGTTTGTCCAATGTTCAGATGATATTTCCTTCCCCATCACCTATATCAATAAAGCAATTGTATGTTCTCAATAATTCACCACATCCTACAAAGTCCTTCTGCATTTTCTACCTTTTTTCCTCAATAGTTAAATAACTCTGGTGGTGTGAAACAATCTTTCTTCCAGGTTGCTGCCTCCCACATACACAGAATATTAATACAATGTCAAACTCACCATTTGAGATATTGTAACCTCAAGAAATGCACATTTTCCCCCACTTTGTTTTCTTATTGCCTCACTTTCTCCCATTGTTTAAAAAAAAGGCGAAGTAGACACATTCAAATGAAGTGACCTGTCTCTTCATCTCACCCTCTGATACTCTCTGTACATTAATATTAAGTGAATATATTCTGTTAATTAAAAAATAAACAGCTGCATTTGAACCTTGGGACGAGGAGAACATTTGAACCCTGTAAATAACCATATGTGCAAAGTTATATAATCCTATCAAGCAAATTGCAATATTTATAAAGCTGTAAGACATGTCACGCCATGCCACCTTTGGAAAATGGCAGAAAACATGTCAAAATTGAGTTTAATGTCTGGTGCCTTGTAAAAAGGTCATACATTGAGAGAGATAGCCTTACTGGATGCATCTGCTAACCTTCCTACCCACTCCCGCACAAATCAACTTCATTCGCATTACATTTTGAAAAGATACTATGTTCAAAATCAGTGACATTATTTTCGTTCAACTGAAGTTTTAAAAGATGCTAAAGAAAATCCCAGATCGTTTTTAATCTTACACCCATTATTTACAGAATTAAACTGCGATCGTTTGACATTTTAGAAAACGATTTAAACCACAGCGATTACTTATTATACTGTTTTTTAATGAAATAAAGCGAAAACGCTCGAAGAAATGATTAAATTTTTGTATAAAGCATAATACATTAAATACGCAAAATGAACTCTTGAATATAAAGGGAATGGAATCTCTCCAGACACTCGATTACAAATCCATTGCACTGATCCAAACGTATTTGCAAACTGAACGCTACTTGCATAACTGTTTGGGGGCGGGGGTATAGGTGACAAGCTAGCCTAAGGGGTGAGCTCCCACCCTCAACACCCGCAATAACAACTGATTGCCAACCAGGTACTGTACACTATCACACCTATGTGCAGATACTTTTTTTAAGGCCTTGCTCGCCATTTGCTTCCCCGCGCTCCCAGCGCCCAAACACATGCAAAACACCCCGATGTTTACCTTCCTTATGCCTTTGTAAATGTAAAAGTACAACTCCCGGCCCACATTAAAGCAGATTCTGTCCCCATTGCCGGACTGGTCGTTCACATTTACGAATGACACCTTGACTGGATTGGATCCTTGGGAATTAAAAGGCACCCTATTCGGCCGGCTGTACTCGGAGTGGGTCAACACTTTATAAACACCTTCCCTGGTAGTAAACTGAGTTTTGATTTCGTTCATCTCCTTCCCTCCTCCCTCGGTCGCCATGTTGTAATTTAGGATTCATCCTACCCGAGCCCGGATGTAACTCAGGGCGCCTGCGTAAACCGTTGACTTGTCCAGGGCGTGGTGACGTCGTGCACGCACGGCACGTAGTGACGTATATACATGATGTGACGACGTGACTCCGGAAATGTTACAGGATGCTGTCACAGGGCAAAATTTAGGAGCACGTTCCTGCTGGATGGCTGTAGACTTGAGCCTAGAAACTGGTGCACTGAAATATTCTCAGGGCACGGGAAATTTTCCCATTTATTTCAAATCGGTATCAGATATGGTTGTACAGACGCAGTCTCGTTTGGTTCCATTCACTCTGCAGCCCAGTACCGATAATTGGTATCACACATTAGGCTGATCTTTCTCTTCATTCTATCGGTCACTGCAACACTATATTCTGCACCAGAGGGGCATTTTTTCACACACAGGGTGGTGAGTGTCTGGAACGGTCTGCCAGAAGTAGTAGCAGAGGTGGTTACAATTTTGTTTTTTAAAAAGCATTTTAACAGATACATGAGTAGAGGGGGATATGGGCCAAACGCTGGCAATTGAGACTAGCATAGTGGTAAAAACTGGGCAGCATAGACAAGTTGGGCCGAAGTGCCTGTTTCCATGCTGTAAACCTCTATAACTCTTAACCACCTTCTTCATTCTCCCCTATGTACTCTACGAACAGAATGTTTTGTCTGTATAGCTCACAAGAAACAATACTTTAATTGTATCCCAATACATGTGACAGTAATAAATCAAATAAAATCAAACTCCAGTGCACCAGTGAGACCATGAAATGTGCCATCCTCTGGCTAAAAAGTTAAACCAATGACTAATTTCCCTGCTGGTGGGATAGGGTGAAGGTCCATGACATGATTTCTATGTATTGCCCACCTGTCTGCATTTTACATGGGCACACTGTGTTTGGAGAGAGTGCATGTGTTATCCATGTCTGTACTTGAGCTCATTCAAACCTCTACTGCCAATATCCTAGCTTGCACAGTCTCATTCACCAATCACTCATGCTGACCTATATTGCCTCTTGGTCCGGTAACACCTTAATTTTAAAATTTTCATGCACGTGTCCAAATCCCTACACGGCCTTGCCCCTCCCTATCTCTGTCTTCTCCAACACCCTTCACTTCTTTAATTCTGGCCTCCTGCGCCGACATGCCTTGAGCTGCTTAGACCCTAAACTCTGCAGTGCCCTCCTCAAACCTCAGTCTCCATCTTCTTTTTCCACCTCCTTCAAACCTACCACTTTGACCAACCAGCCTGCCCTAATATCTCTTGATGTAGCAAATTTTAGTTTTCTTGTGATAAGCACCATGATAAGTATTTATTACACTAAAGATGTATGTAAAAATAATTTGTTGTTTGGGAGTGGGATAGCTTGATCTTGGTTTCAGATAAAGCTCGGCACAACATCGTGGGCCGAAGGGCCTGTTCTGTGCTGTACTGTTCTGTGCTGTACTGTTCTATGTTCTATGTTGAAACAGCGGGGTGTCCCAGCCGTTAAGAGTAAGGATCGGGTCTGCAAGATGCAATCATGGTGCTTATCACAAGAAAACTAAAATTTGCTACATCAAGAGATATTAGGGCAGGCTGGTTGGTCAAAGTGGTAGGTTTGAAGGAGGTGGAAAAAGAAGATGGAGACTGAGGTTTGAGGAGGGCACTGCAGAGTTTAGGGTCTAAGCAGCTCAAGGCATGTCGGCGCAGGAGGCCAGAATTAAAGAAGTGAAGGGTGTTGGAGAAGACAAAGAGATAGGGAGGGGCAAGGCCGTGTAGGGATTTGGACACGTGCATGAAAATTTTAAAATTAAGGTGTTACCGGACCAAGAGGCAATATAGGTCAGCATGAGTGATTGGTGAATGAGACTGTGCAAGCTAGGATATTGGCAGTAGAGGTTTGAATGAGCTCAAGTTTATGGGAAGAGTGCCAGCCAGGAATAATCACAACTGAAGGTTTTAAAAAAACCAAATATGAGAATTTCAATTGCAAATAAACTGAGGTCAGGGGATGGTTGATATTATGGAGGTGGAAGCAGACAATCTTGATGTGATGGATGTGGAGTCAGAAGGTCAGCCTCAGGATCAAATAGAAAGTTGAAGGTGCAAACAGAATGGTTCAGCCTCAGTGTCCAGCAAGTGGTTGTAGGCTTCACTTGGATATCTTACACTCTGAAAGACCATTCCTATAAATTCTTGCTCGATACAAAGTACAGTGTGACTTCACATGCATGATGTTGAGAATGTAGCATTGTCTAAGAGTCACACAGAACCTCTTGTGATTTTTCAGACTTTGGAAAACAAAATACTATATCAATTCATTGCTCAGGTTAAAAACTACACAATAGGCTTATTAGAATAAGCAACAGATAATCAGTAGCAATTAACAGAACAATAGATTCAATTTTTGTGAGCTCTTATATACAAAAATAATAGAAAAAAAAAGACTTCACATTCTATGCTAATACTAAACATGGATGAGCACATCTATTGTAATTGTTATATTTAAATGTTCATAATGATTACTGGAATTCTACAAGATCATCTCTACATGAGTAGTAAGGGTTTGAACTTTTAAACTGAGGGATACGATCAGGAGATGATGTTGTAAATTAATGGGTGGCACAGTGATTAGCACTGCTGCCTCACAGTGCCAGGGACCTGGGTTCAATTCCCGGCTTGGGTCACTTTCTATGTGGAGTTTGCACATTCTTCCTATGTCTGCGCGGGTTTCCTCCCACAGTCCAATGATGTGCAGGTTAGGTGGATTGGCCATGCCAAATTGACCCTTAGTATCAGGGAGATGAGCAGGGGAAAGGCATGGGGTTGTGGGGATAAGACATGGGTGGGATTGTGGTCGGTGCAGACTTGATGGGCCGAATGACCTTCTTCTGCACTGTAGGATTCCATGATTCTATAATCCCCTCACTCAAATTATTTCCTTATCAAAAATGGTTACTTTCATAAAATATTTGGACAAGGGTAATCAAAACAGTTGCACAAACAAAAATAGATGCAGCGCATCAGGAGGCACAAGATTGGTCTCCAGTCAAACTAACAAATGATCAATCATTAGGAATCAATCCACTGAAAATTATTCAGATGACATTCGGAAGATTTTGTTGCAATTTAAAATATTTACAAAATCCAGAGCATCTACTCTGGGCCCAATTTTGTTTCCTGCCACTATGCTGTCACAACTTTAGCAGGATCTGCTCCTCCTTTGAGCTGGCTTCCCAGTTTCAGGGTCATTCAAATATTTGCACCAAGCTCCTGATGAGATTTCCACCTCTGTCAGAAAGTTTGTTTAAAAGGTAGAGAGGGAAATCACTGCTCCATGCCTCAGATCCCTACAGCCAAGTTGCCTGCCACTGGGAAAGCGAAAAAAAAAATTGGCTTTAAAAATATTTTGCAAAATTGGAATGGAGGGAATGGTTACAATCCAGCCCCACCACTATTGCAGCAGGAACTCATGGCATTCCTAGTGTTCAGCATTGCTTTAACATAAATATAGGAGATATTATAATGATTTCCCATCATTTGCAAATCAGGAAAATACATGCATGAATTGAATGTCCATCATCATTTTCAGAGAGCCCAGCAACTGGAGGTTGTTGGTGGTGGGATTGAATACCACATCTTCCTTTATCTGATTCCACCTAAGGACAAGGCAATCGTGGAATATCATTACTAGTCACACATATGGAATTTGAACTATAGCATTTCACAGGATCACAGAATTGTTAATGCGCAGAAGGAAGCCATTCAACCCATCACGTCTGGACTGGATCTCTGAATGAGCATCTCGCCTAGTGCCATTCTCCTGCCTCTTCCCATAACCCTGCACATTGATTCTGTTCAAATCATCATATAATTCCCCCTTCAATACCTTAATTGAACCTACCCCCATCATATTCTCAGGCAATGCATTCCAGACCTTAACCATTTGCTGTGTGAAAAAGTTTTTTTCTCATATTGCTGTAGCTTCTTTTACCAATTACCTTAAATATGTGCTCTCTGGTTCAGGATCCTTCCACCGATGGAACAGTTTTCCCCTATCCACCCTGTTCAGGCCACTTATGATTTTGAATACTTTTTAAGAATCTCAATAGTAGGCTTGTTAAATGAAGACAGGCCTGAAGTGATTATCCACCTTTCAAATAAAATTCACAGTACAATATTCAAAACAATTGTTTAAGCAGTGGTGCGCAGAAGTCAGGAAAGATATTTGTCTGATCCATAACATTTGCTAAGGTGTAAGGTAAGGCCAGCAATACAATTGCCTTATGAGAGAGATATATTACAAATCATGGCCGGTATTTTATGACATCGCTCAGACGAGGCTTGTAAAATCCCACCTGAGGCCAACAGAGAATTCCTTTCTGTGGGGCAGGCGTGGCGGTAGAATTCTGGCCCATGATTCTACGATTCCATGGAGAAAACTAAATATCCCTAGTTCCAAAGGTAAAGGACAATTTCACTGCACCATGCGATCCCACATTGCACATCACTACAAAGTATCTTAAATCTTGAAAATGAATGACTCTTTACGTCAAAAATTAAGATTTTGGGTAATTACCTTAAATGTAAGACTTTCAAAAATTCATGCAACTCACCCATGCGTTCTTTTTTCACGGTCTCATCTGTATGTTTTCTTTTATTAATTCTTGGGATGTGGGCTTCACTGACTAGGCCATTTATTGTGTTGAGAAAATGATGGTGAGCTGCCTTGTGAGTCATTATGAAAAATGCTCTGTAACCTTGGTTTGCTTTCTGTCAACAGCACATTTGTCGATTGGTGTTTAGCACAGAGGCCAGTTGCATTGAGACTCTGCACTTCACAGGAGTCCTACGATTGTCAACTACCAAGGTGAGGACTCTCTAATTGACCTTGCTCGGTTTTCATAGAATTAAAGGGATATCATTTCATCAAGCAACAGAACAATACATTAAGCATGCTATATTGTGACATTCCTGTGCTTATTTTAAAAAGGTTTCCCATGAGTGAAAATATAAAATCAGTCTTGCATGTTTCACCTATCACACTTCGTTATAGGTGCAAAACAACTTTAAAAAAGGAAAAGTTAGCTAATTAGCTTCTTACCTGCAGAGTGCTTGCACCAAAAATATCATACTATCCATTTATGAGGAAAGCCACAAGAAATGCGCTAATAAATAATAAATATATTAACATTTTAATGCAAAGTAATGTGCTGAAATTACAACCTCAGTAACTGTTAATAACAACTGGGTCACAATACATTATATGCAAAATATACATTAAAAACTGCTTTGGTTTTCTCATCAGCTTGCATTTCACTGTATTTCCTTCTCTTTCATATAATAGGCTGATAAAATTTGTATTGAATACTTCTATTGTTAACAGAGAACATTTGCTATATTTTGTAATTAATAGTTTGGAAATTACAGTTAGAGCAGTAGAATTGTAAACAGGGTTTAAGGCATAAATCACCCAGGTGTATTTCTGAAAAGTAGATTATTCTAGTTGTTCGGAAGTTGTGTGGCATGGAGCATCAACATATAAGGAGTCCACACTTTTATATTTTCACGGACTTTCTTCCCTCCTTTGTTCTCCGAAAGTCATTGACTCTGCTCCTACTGGAGCATCCCCCATGACGATGGCATTGCTGCAACTGCCTCAGTGCTCAGCGCCAACAACTGCCAGTTTCCAGATGCAATTTTACATCTCATCCGCTTCATCCTGGACCACAATATCTTCACCTTCAACAACCAGTTCTTCATCCAGACACACGGAACAGCCATGGGGACCAAATTTGCACCTCAATATGCCAACATCTTCATGCACAGGTTCGAACAAGACTTCTTCACCGCACGGGACCTTCAACCGGTGCTATACACTAGATACATCGATGACATTTTCTTCCTTTGGACTCATGGTGAACAATCACTGAAACAACTCTATGATGACATCAACAAGTTCCATCCCACCATCAGGCTCACCATAGACTACTCTCCGGAATCGGTTGCATTCTTGGACACGCGCATCTCCATTAAGGACGGTCACCTCAGCACCTCACTGTACCGCAAGCCCACGGATAACCTCACGATGCTCCACTTCTCCAGCTTCCACCCTAAACACGTTAAAGAAGCCATCCCCTACGGACAAGCCCTCCGTATACACAGGATCTGCTCGGATGAGGAGGATCGCAACAGACACCTCCAGACGCTGAAAGATGCCCTCATAAGAACAGGATATGGCGCTAGACTCATTGATCAACAGTTCCAACGCGCCACAGCGAAAAACCGCACCGACCTCCTCAGAAGACAAACACGGGACACAGTGGACAGAGTACCCTTCGTTGTCCAGTACTTCCCCGGAGCGGAGAAGCTACGGCATCTCCTCCGGAGCCTTCAACATGTCATTGATGAAGACGAACATCTCGCCAAGGCCATCCCCACACCCCCACTTCTTGCCTTCAAACAACCGCACAACCTCAAACAGACCATTGTCCGCAGCAAACTACCCAGCCTTCAGGAGAACAGTGACCAAGACACCACACAACCCTGCCACAGCAACCTCTGCAAGACGTGCCGGATCATCGACACAGATGCCATCATCTCACGTGAGAACACCATCCACCAGGTACACGGTACATACTCTTGCAACTCGGCCAACGTTGTCTACCTGATACGCTGCAAGAAAGGATGTCCCGAGGCATGGTACATTGGGGAAACTATGCAGACGCTGCGACAACGGATGAATGAACACCGCTCGACAATCACCAGGCAAGACTGTTCTCTTCCTGTTGGGGAGCACTTCAGCGGTCACGGGCATTCGGCCTCTGATATTCGGGTAAGCGTTCTCCAAGGCGGCCTTCGCGACACACGACAGCGCAGAGTCGCGGAGCAGAAACTGATAGCCAGGTTCCGCACACACAAGGACGGCCTCAACCGGGATATTGGGTTTATGTCACACTATTTCACATAAATATTTCTGCTTTTTTCCTCCTGAGTCTTTATCATGCGATCCTAGAATCAGAATTTATGTCACACTATTTGTAACTCCCACAGTTGCGTGGACCTGCAGAGTTTCACTGGCTGTCTTGTCTGGAGACAATACACATCTTTTTAGCCTGTCTTGATGCTCTCTCCACTCCCATTGTTTTGTTTCTTAAAGACTGGATTAGTTGTAAGTATTCGCATTCCAACCATTATTCATGTAAATTGAGTCTGTGTCTTATAAGTTCTGTTTGTGAACAGAATTCCCACTCACCTGAAGAAGGGGCTCAGAGCCTCGAAAGCTTGTGTGGCTTTTGCTACCAAATAAACCTGTTGGACTTTAACCTGGTGTTGTTAAACTTCTTACTGTGTTTACCCCAGTCCAACGCCGGCATCTCCACATCATGCCTACTGGAGCTTCCAGAATGGGCAGGAACCCATAATGTTGCTAACACAATATTTTTTGTTGAAACTAACTAACCCAGCACAGCCTAAATCTGGTACATTCCTTGTCTGTACGGCCAAGCTACTAAGTGGATAAACTCAATGGGTCAGCTTTTGAATCATAGCATCCCTACAGTGCAGAGGGAGACCATTCGGCCCATCGGGCCTGCACCAACAACAATCCCACCAGCCCCTACCCCCGTAACCCCACATATTTACCCTGCTAATCCCCCTGACACTAAGGGGCAATTTAGCACGGCCAATCAACCTAACCCACACATCTTTGGAGTCTGGGGGGGAAACCAGAGCAGCCGGAGAAAACTCACGCAGTAGGCTGCAAACAAATGGCAGCTCCAGCTGTTTTTTGGGTGTGTATTTGCCCAGACAAGAGGTTCTGCATGGTAAGTTGCTATCAGTGAGATATCCGAATGGTGCAACACCCTTTAAAGGGACCCATGTCAACAAGTCAAGAAACCATGCACCTCTGCAACCAATCAGGTTGAAGAAGAGTTAATAAACAGTGCAAAACTTGAACCAGGAAGTATAAATTAAACAGTGAATTTAACACCAAATCAAATATAGCAAGTGAGATAAAGGGGAAAAGATTAGATTAAGAAAGGGAGATATAAAAGAAACAGAAAAAAAGTCTTAATTTTTAAAAAATTTAATCTTAGCAAATCTCCAACTATAATAAAACTCTTAAGAAATGAGATTTCACAATTGTTAAAGTTAATTTTCAGTGCCAGAGGTTGTTTGTTAACAATTAAGAATTGCAAGCTGTTAAAAAGGGTACTTAGACTGCATTAACAGAGTGAACGCCAGTAGTATAGAAATCGCATGCTGTCAAATACATTTCAATAGAGAACTATATCGGCAGAATGCCATTTTTGCACAGCTTAAGAATGTTGAACTGAAGATGTGTCCTTGCCAGAGGTTGCTATCCAATTTGCATGTAAATAATAACGAGAACCATTAATTGTGTCAACGCTTGCCTCAACCATTCCAAGTGACAGCAAATTCCACATTCCCAGAACTGTCTGAAATTATTTCTAAATTCTTTATTTGGTTGCTTACCGGTTATGCTATATTTATGTTGTCTCACAGAGCAAAAGATTTTCAACCTTTCTTTACATTGACACTGCTATTTCCATAGCAAAGCTCATCCTACTAAGATAGTTGGGACTGAATCTTCTGAGCAGCATCAACGGTGGGTACATTGCAGCTATGTGTGAAGATTTTGGTGAGCCACTGCTGCTGCAGATTTCTTTCAGGATCTTCCAATCCTAGCTGACATAGAAATGTGCAGCACAGCAACTCCCAGGGAACTTCGTCGGAATCGAGTCGAGGGAAGAGAGGACAAGCCTCCCTTTTACAGCACTAGTTGCCATATCTGTCTGATAATCTTAAATGTCCAATCTTTTAGAATGTGAGTTGGTGAGTGGATAAATAGGTGAGGAAGTGGGGGGAGGGGGTACTTACTGGTGTTCATCCAGCAGTAAGGATACTTCTGTTGCAAGCAATAAAAGAACTAACTTCACAAAGTAAATCAAAGAAAAAGGTTTAATAAAGAAACATCATTATTCAAACCACTCCCTAGGCCACACAAGCTTCCTACATTTCCCACCTGCTTTCTATTTAAACCAGGTCAGCTGACCATCACATCATTTTGCCATTGGTTACATTGTCTACTGGGTCACTTGGCCAGCTGACCCTCACAGCATATTACCATTGGTTACATTATAATAGATTCTAATATTATTATTGGTTACATTATAAGAAGTGGAGAAGAAATGGATGTAGTATAAGGTTCTGGCATAAAGAAGGTTAATGTGGAACTGAGTGCAGTATCATTCACACAATGATGTAAGAGAGTACACGACCAACACCTAGAGTTAGTGTGGTGTTGGACTGAGCCACATGCAGACCTAAGCATGGAGACTTGTACCTTGATTACACTCTTCTAGTAGCTAATAAAGATTTACAATTAACCTGCTAAAGACTTTATCAAAAATACTGATGTGTAACCAGAGCCCCAGAACAAGGTGGCAGCTCATGGAAAAATCCAAAACCTCACTAAAATGCAGAGACAAACCAAAATGCTAGAAGACTAAGGAAAAAAAAAGCAAAAAAACATTCTGACCTGAAAAGATGCTCCAGGGGAAGAATTGCCTGGAAAAGTTCCAAAGAAAGGCTTGAAAGCTGAAGGCAGAGATTTAAAATTCCTCACTGCAACAGAAGACTCCACTGCAGCACTTTTGGAAATCCAGCTTCAAATCCCAGAGTTCAGAACCAGCAGGGTGAGTTAAATCTTTTATAACTCCAGGTGACAGAAAGTACTGAGAAATCTTTAAATAATTCAATCAGGAGTGCAGTTTGCAAGAAGTGCAATCGCTAAAATCTGGTGTGGTGTCCATGCTCGCTCCGAAATGGAGAAAACAATTAATTACAGAATCTGAGGGAAACCACAACTTCTAAATTCAGCTGCGAAAAAGCAAAGGCCAGGATTCGACAAATTTGTGACTTTAAAGTAAAACACTGGGCAAGCGAACTCTCCAGGCAGTAAATAGACGCAGACATCGTTGAATAATCTTTCAAGCTGAGCGCCATCACCTTTGTTGTGGAGCCCACCAAAACAAGCAAGCATAGGACAATCCTTTTTTCCCGAGCGAATGGCCATCTGTTAATTCAGACAGCTCTTAAAGCAGAACATACACTTCTAAAATTTAGAACATGGATCAGAATTCCTCGCTTCCGAGGCAATTCAAGCTAATCCAAGGGCCAAATCAATCACAAGATTGAGAGCTTTGGAGGAAACAATTCTTAAGATACAGCATTGTTTCGGGTTTAAATAAAAAATCAAAAGAAGAGCGAGTGAACATGCTGTTTACTCGGTAGGCCTGATGCGGACATGGTGGCACAGTGGTTAGCATTGCTACCTCACAGTGCCAGGGACCCGGGTTCGATTCCCAGCTTGGGTCACTGTCTGTGTGGAGTTTGCACATTCTCCCTGTGTCTGCGTGGGTTTCCTCCGGATGCTCCGGTTTCTTTCCACAGTCCAAAGATGTGCGGTTTAGGTGGATTGGCCATGATAAATTGCCTCTTAGTGTCTGGGGGACTAGCTAGGGTAAATGTATGAGGTTATGGGGATAGGGCCTGGGTAGGATTGTGGTCAGTGCAGACTCGATGGGCTGAAAGGCCTCCTTCTGCGCTGTAGGATTCTATGATTTTAACATTATTACAAGACAGGAAACTAATGAATCATCTACAAAACTCAATGTGGTACTAAAATTGTTCAACATTTATTTTAATCTTAGAAGCAATCAAATACTTGAAAAAGATAAATTCAACAAGAGAGTCCAAAAACCGGGAGAACCTGTCGATTCATTCATCAATGATCTGTGCAGGATTGCAGAAAGTTATGATTATGGAGCTTTAAAATTGTAACCCATCAGAGATGGAATAATAGTAGGAGCACTGGATGACACACTCTATGACCCCCTGAAATCAAAGGAAGATCTAAACCTGGAAAAGACGATTCAGGTAATTAGATAGTCAGACCTCTGCAAGCAGCACAGGATTATTTTAAGGGGAGAGAATAAATCATGGTGCAAAGGCCAACCAACATTTCAGCTAGTTAGGCAACAAAGGCACGGACACTTCAGGCCACCGAAAGCAATACCCAAACCAGCCAGTAGAGCAACCAGCCAATATTGTGGAACAAAGCACCCCCACAGGCAAAATCAATGTCTTGCAATTTCAGACTAATACTTTCAGCGCAATAGGATGGGACACTATGGCACACCACTCAGAGAAATCCAACTTCAAGTCATAGGCATGATTCTGGAACCACTAAGGTATAGCAGCAACAAATCTTCATGCTGATGTACATCATCTGTAACCAGCTTTTTTCTCTCTTGAGCGGAGGTGCCTGTTTAGCTCTGAATCTTCTCAAAATGGCAGATGTCAAGACAACCAATATCATTAATCATACAGAACTGCAAGTTCCAGAGTACTCAAACAAAGAAGAGTCCCTGACTGGGTCTTCAGCTCTGAACTGTCTTCTCTCTTTGTGGAGCAGGTTTGTCCCTTCTTGTTACACATTAGTGAGCGAGTGGGTTTTGGTCGGCAGTTGTGTCCATTCGAGGGTTGTAGTCAGATGGTATTTGGTTGGTTTAGAGGGTAGCCAGGTGGAAGTTGGGAGTTGGGGGTAATTGGGTTGGTGGGGTAGTCGGGTGGTAAGGGGCTAGTTGACTGGGGGGTTTGGTTGTTATCCAGGTGTTGAACTAAAATTTTTAACTAACATTTCCTAGGGAACTATTTCTCCCAAGGCTCTGACTCTATCTCAGAAGTTCAGAGCGAGCAGGGAAATTGCCTATCAAATGTTTAAACTTCCTAGGCAATTTCTACCTCGGTCTGCCATCAAGACTTCCACAAGCACATCTTCAGTCATACATCTGGCCTCTAATGATCCAGAGACCAGAGGTTCTGATCAATGTAATTCTAGAGAAACAACTAGAAGACTCTGATGGTTAATGACCGAGGTACGACTTAACCCAGGTGTTATAGGAATAACAATCAGTCCCTGGGATAGCACGGTGACACAGTGGTTAGCACTGATGCCTTACAGCACCAGAGACCCAAGTTCATACACTAAGTTTACTCTGACCAATCACATCATTATTTTAAGTGCCTTTATAATAGATTCTAGACTGACGTCAAAAGTTCACTATTCTCTCTTTCCCTCCCTTCTTAAATAGTGGGATTACGCTTGCTACTTTCCAGTCTGCCGGAGGTGGCACAGTGGTTAACAGTGCTGCCTCACAGCACCAGGGACCTGGGTTCGATTCCCAGCTTGGGTAACAGTCTGTGCGAAGTCTGCACGTTCTCCCCGTGTCTGTGTGGGTTTCCTCCGGTTGCTCTGGTTTCCTCCCACAGTCCGAAAAACATGCTGGTTAGGTGCATTGGCCATGCTAAATTCTCCTTCAGTGTACCTGAACAGGCACCAGAGTGTGGCGACTAGGGGATTTTCACAGTAACTTTATTGCAGTGTAAATGTAAGCCTACTTGTGACACTAATAAATAAGTGTAAACTTATGTAGTCTGCTGTAGAGTATATTCCCATATTCACCATCTGTATAGTTGGGTGATAGGATTGTTTTCTTGTCCCTTGTACTTATGCCCACAAAATTAAAAAATCTCTTAGTAACAGACAGTTTTCTAATAGAATATTGGATTTCATATTCAGTTTTTTAGTCTCCAATACACGTACCGCATGCATACTTTAAAAAAATCAACTACTTTAAACTAAAGAGTTTCTGAAGTAAGTTTGTAATCTCAGTTATTTGAAAATATAGCAAACTGATATTTTGGCTCTTCTATCAACAAATGTTTAGTTAAGAACACACTTAATTGTAATGTTTATGCTTTCACATGACTCTCAATCAAATAGCGCCATCTACTGATCACTTGAGATATATGCAAAAGATAATGTGTTATTTTAATTAGCTCTGCATTCTAGAATTCCCTTCTTAAGTTCTTCCAACTTGTTACATGTCTCCCTGTCTTCAAAAATTTCCTAAAAACTTACCTTTTCAATTACATCCTTGGTCACCTTCCAAACTCTGCCCACTTCCTGTAGGATAACATATTCCCTTGAAATCCTAAAGCAACAGCTAAGGTGCAAGTAATTGCTTGTTTGTTTTTGAATTAAATTTAGCAATCACCAAAGAAAACACAATTAAGATCATGATGTGGAGATGTGAATGTGTCAGACGAAGGAGCAGTGCTCCTAAAGCTTGTGATTTCAAATAAACCTGTTGGACTACAACCTGGTACCAAAAGAGAAAATGCTGGAAAATTTCAGCAGGTCTGGCAGCATCTGTAAGGAGAGAAAAGAGCTGACGTTTCGAGTCCAGATGACCCTTTGTCAAAGCTAAAAGGCATAGAAAGTGGGAGATATTTATACTGCAGGGTGAGGGAATGAAAGATGAGTCATAGCCACAGAAACCAGGGGAAAAGACTGCTACTGGCAGTCCATAGAGAGAATAAAGAGTGCGAATGGCCAAACAGCAGAGAAGCTAAAATCAGAGGGTAAGCTGTGACAGATGAAGATGTGGGGGAGGGGGAGAGGGAATCATAGAAACCCTACAGTGCAGAAGGGGGCCATTCGGCCCATCGAGTCTGCACCGACCACAATCCCACCCAGACCCTACCCCCACATATTTACCCGCTAATCTCTCTAACCTACGCATCTTAGGATTCTAAGGGGCAATTTTTAACCTGGCCAATCAACCTAACCCGCACATCTTTGGACTGTGGGAGGAAACCGGAGCACCCGCAGGAAACCCACGCAGACACGAGGAGAATGTGCAAACTCCACACAGACAGTGACCCGAGCCGGTATGGATGGGACAGAGGTAAAATTTAGAAACGGGGAAGCAAAGGCAAGGGAAGGGGGATAAAGTAAGGGAAAAGAGAGGGGGGGAGTTTTACCCCTCCACCCACACCTTCATCTGTCACAGCTTACCCTTGATTTTAGCTTCTCTGCTGTTTGGCCATTCACACCCTTTATTCTCTCTATGGACTGCCATTAGCAGTCTTTTCCCCTGGTTTCTGTGGCTATATTCCCTCACCCTGCAGTATAAATATCTTCCACTTGCTATGCCTTTTAGCTTTGATAAAGTGTCATCTGGACTCAAAACGTCAGCTCTTTTCTCCCCTTACAGATGCTGCCAGACTTGCTAAGATTTTCCAGCATTTTCTCTTTTGGTTTCAGATTCCAGCATCCGCAGTAATTTGCTTTTATGGACTATAACCTGGTGTCATGTGACCTCATCATTAAGATCAGAATAGACAGATGTGAAATTGAATTTTAAGCACAACAAAACAATATCAAATGCAGCCTTATATAGACCAGTTCAGATAGAGGCCTCCTCCAGGACATTAATGGTCATCTTGTCAGGTGTCAACCAACGAATTAGTTATTGAATTCAACTTCATTACTTGGAGGTTGGAGCTTGGACACACAATCTCACGATTATTATTCCAGTAACCATTAGACTACTATAGCCCCACATTATAATCAGCTGTTACATGCATTAATAATGGTGAAATTTATTTGCTTTTCATAAAGATTACTGCATACTATAATATACATGGAGGTTTTCAAACTGTTTCCTTTTAATAGGGGGATCCTAATGTGCAATGGAACATGGCAACAAATTGCCTGCTAACTCTTACTGGCAAAACTAGCAGTGAATTCTCTTTCATCAGGTTTACCTGTTCTAGGTTTCCGGATGCCTCTAATGATTAGTAATGATGCACAATTACTAAATAATATATAGGTTACATATTTATTTATTTTCTAAAAATGCATCCAGTGACAACAATGTTGTCAATAAAGCTTTCTAAACCTAACCCAATTGCAGTTTTTAATCTTAATCCTTAAATCTTTCACCTTAAACTATGCAGTGTCAATAACGCAATACAAAGCCAGTAATGGGGTCAATAGTTGGTAATGCAGGTTGGTCACAGTGTCAATAGTAACTCAAGTATATACATGTACACATCTCATTAAAAAGATTATGCCTGCACATACTTCTTGTCTATAAAACCTTACTTCACGCATATGAAAATGTAATTCTTGTTGGTTGGAAGTGTTGGATAGGGTGGATGTGGAGAAACCATTTTTCTACATAGTTGAATCCAGACCCAGGCCACAAATATAAGATAACTAGTAACCAACCAAATAATTTAGAAGGAATTTCTTTACACAGACAGCTCTGGGAATGTGGAGTGGTTGAAACAAAAAGCATTGACACATTTAATGGGAGTTTGATACAAACATAAAAACCATAAAAACTAGGAACAGGAGTAGGCAATTTAGCCCCTCAAGCCTGCTCTGCCATTTAACACGATCATGGCTGACCTCATCTCAGCCTCAACTCCACTGTCCTGCCCATTTACCATAGCCCTTAAAACCCTTACTAATTAAAATTCTGTCCACCTCTTCTTTAAATTTAGCTCAACGTCTCGGCATCCACCACGCTGTGGAGTAGTGAATTCCACAGACTCATGACCCTTTGAGAGTGAAGGGCAAACTTGGGGCAAGATGACTTGAATGGCAGAATCCTCATGTGGAGTATTAACACTGGTGAGCAGTTAGGCTTGTCTGCGTGCCATAAATTCTATATAATTCTATGTGACATGTTTTTTTTTAAAGCAACTTTTTTCCTCATTATGAAATCCTTTGTCCATACTTAAAATGGAAAAACGCAGCATTACATATAATCAGTGAGTGGTTTGCATTTGATCCTGATTTTGGTGTCAAAATGATGGTGAGACTAATGACTCACCTTCTTAATTGTACATGAATAAATTATGCTTCAGGCAGGAGCCAGATGTGCAGTATCCAAAAGTTGCTGTTTAAGTTGCACACTTCAGCTTTTGCTTCTCAAAACAGCCTCACCAGTGACATGCATTGAATGTCATGAAGTTTGCATGATTTGCATGATGGATACAAACTAAGGCCATTGCAGGCTAGTAACCAAAGCCTAAGTACCCTTTTAACAATGTTAAATGTGTTCATCACTGCCAATTCACCTCTTTGGCACCAAAAACTAATTACTACAAGTATGGAGTCTCGTTTCTTCAGGTTGCAAATTATTTTCTGAAAAGTAAAATTTTAAACTAATTATTTTCTTCCTTTTCCTTTCTGGCGCATCTTTTCTCTATAAGTACAATATTATCTCTTTTTGTACCTGATTGCCTCTGCCACTCAAGATGGATGGTGGTAATGTTTTCTTCCCTGATGGTGTACAATATATCGCAAAAACAAATGGATGGATTTCAACAGAACTTGGTACACAGATGGGATATGGCCCATGGAACTGATTCCTTTTTGCCAAGGATCTGGATCCTGTGTTTTTTTAAAGTATATGTTAACATTGGGAGATAAGGTGAATTGACTTTTTTTTCACAATGCTATGTGTTGTTTTATTTAGAACTTTGTTGATTGTTTTGGAATGTTGTTGATTGTCTCAGCTACTATGCTGGAATTTGTCACAGCTGTCAAAACGTGAGCAGAGTTTTCAGAGTGGGTTGTTGGATGTGGATTGGCCTGAAGCTTCCTCCGTGGGATCTTAATTTAAAAAATCATTTTTCAGCTTTGTAGTTACAAAGCATCACTGAGGCAGGGAAAAGCCTCAAGGAAGAATAACACATAATGATGTCGAGTTAACACGGCATGGTTGAGCTATTCACTCTACTGAGAGCCTTCTTCACTTGTTTGATCATGATATTCCCAGATTCCCCAGCCAGGGGAAACAACCTCTCAATGTCTACTCTGTCAAGTCCTTCAGAATTATGTCTGTTTCTATGAGATTCTTGTGAACTCCATGGAGCATAGCCCAACTTATTCAGCATCTCTTCATAGGACACTGCTGTCATCCCAGGAATCAATCTAGTGAATGTTCGCTGAACAGCCTCCAAACTAATATATGTTTGTTGAGAAATGGAGACCAATCTGCACATAGAATTCCACATGTGGTCCCACCAAAGTCCTATACAATCGGGGACAGTTTACAGTGAAACACAAAATACACCGTGCCCGCCATGGGGCCCCAAAACGACAGGAGGCCCCAAAATAATTGCGCTACTATCCTCTATGATTGAATCTCACGTGATGATACTTGTTTTCTTTACAAATCTGTGCTCTGAATGTCATAGAAACCATAACGTATCGCAAAGATAAGGAAATAATATCAGCAAAGTAATTCAATGATGTGAAGTTCTCAGTTCTGAGATCCATAAATTCTTCCAAAGTGCTCAGTGGAATCATTGCTTCTAAGTTCATTTGGAGACCTTGCATTTAAGGGATGACCCATTGTCACCTAAAGTTCTGATACTGAGAAACCAAAAGCCATAGTGCAGGATGCCATGGAGAGGAGAGGACTACCCCCAGCGCCTCTAACGGCTACTGGCAGCAAGAATATCTCATTTGTGATGCTGCCCCGGGTACAAACAAATCCCGGCCAACTGCCGGCTTACTCGCCTTTTTATTCAGTTGTGAGCCATTCCGATCCTCACTGGCAGCAAATCTGGGCCGTGAAAGCTGGTCATCAAACTGTCATAAATACATTATAAAACAAGGTGGCTCCAGGAAAAAGAAGCTAACAACAAAGGGGACCTCCTGAATCTTTCACTGCTCTTGTCTCTTAGAAGTCATATGCATGCCACTCTTTATCAGTTGGGTTTGAGACTGATATGATTTCCCACTAGCATAATGTAAGATTGGAAGGCCTTACAGGATTGTGGCAGCAAGTTGTTTTGATGAGCATCCATGAGATGCAAATGAATACAAACACCACCAGACCAACCTACCATTGGGAGAATTGCAACATTTTTTACACCAGTGGATGTCTGACTTTATGGCTCCTGCTCGATTCTCCACTCTGACCCGCCACCAAACCTGCCACAGGTGGGATGGGAGTATTCTGCCCAGTGTCTAATGAGTCTATGAAATGCTTCAAATTTCAGAAGCACTTAATTGCCAAGTATTAGAAATATAAGGACATGCCACTTTTTTTTTTGTAATTGTATAACTATATTTTATGCAAAAAGAAAGTGTTGTCTAACAGAGGGGTCCATAGACCTTTCATAACATGGTGGATCCTCAGAAACAGAAGGGTTGAGAACCCCTGCACTAGATGTTCCACTTTATTATTTTTTAAAATTTACTCCATTCTTAAAGTTACAAAGCCAAAGCTCAGAGCGGAACAGCAGACCCAAATCCATCTCCTTGCTTTCTCCACAAACCAAATTCTAATTGAATACAATTCATGGTCTCTACAAGAGACAAACAAGATCCAAAATAAAGCATTGCACCCCATCTTGGGCTTGATTCAACGCTTGAAGTTAGCCAAAAGGCTGAGAAGCGATCTTCCACTTTCATATTATTACTAATGGTTCTTCCATGACTTTGCTCGGGGTATATTGCAGGATATAATGTCTGCCTTACCAGTCAGTGTCATCTTCATAGTGGTTGTTTGTCTGGTTTCTGATTGTCTCTATTTATTCTGTTGTTTTGTGATTCTTTTGTCTCTTTTGGAAGTCTGTTGAGTTTTTTTTTAACCTTTTGACTTTTCATGTCACTTCATTTTTCTCTGTTTCTTTTGGATGGGAAGTGGTGTATGGAGGAATGCATGATGGCTGGGGCTGCAAGCATTTGGGCCAGGTGGCACGGCAATGGCCAAAAGTAATGTGAAAGTGTAATTCGCATTCTTTCCAATCTTTCTGTTGTTGTGCACGGTAAAACTGAAAAATAAAGGTTCCAAGTGCAATATCCTTCTGTGTCCTTATTATAGCAACAAGGTTAAAAACAAGGTTCCAGCTGGAGTTCAGTTTGCAAGAGAGGCTGTAACTTCCTTGCTGCCTGTTCAACCTACTCTTTAACTGTAACTGATAAAGTGGGGTTTGCCGGTGATGCAGTTAGCTCAATTGGCTTGATGGCTCATTTGTGGATTAGATTAACTTCAACATCATGGGTTTATTTTTTACCCCATTCTGGCTGAGATAGACTCAGGGCCTGCCTCCTCACCTCACCAGTAGTAAAATATCATGGTACTCTGTTGAGGGTTAGTGAATAATCGCCAAGGACCTGTCTTCGGGCAGAGAAGAAAAGAACCAATAACAGATGCATTTAAAAATATGGGCCCTTTATTTTGCACAACTACACATTCACAGTAACTTAAGAGACAGATTTGTGCTCAGCCTTCATGAGAAATTGTCAGATGGCAGAGAAAAAACATTGTGTTAGAATTTTGCTGTGGGCATGGGAAAGGTAAAACTGAATTGTTTGTAGGTCCTGAACATCTCCCCCCACCCCCCAGAAATAGGAATGAGCCCTGAGTTTCATGGGTGAAACCTTTTAATTGATATGAAGATGGGTTTGGCGGTCAACTAACTGTCATGGACGTGGGACCAAAGGTGGAACACTGAAGTACAGGTCTGAGTTAAATTCACCACAACAGCCATTACTGTGACTACCATTTCACAGTTGTAATCGGAGAGTGAAGAACAGAAAGCTTTGGGTAGGATTTTTCATTTTAATAGCATCTCAGGAGAACCTGGACCTCATTTTTCAGATGCCAACCTGGAAGGAGGTTTCTTCACCCAAAGGTTGGTGAGCCTGTAGAATTCATTACCACAGAAAGTAGTTGATGCCAAAACATTGAATGTATTCAAGAGGTGGCTAGATATAACACTTGGGGCGAATGGGATCGAAGGTTATGGAGAGAAAGCAGGATTAGGTTATTGAGTTGGATGATCAGCCATGATTGTGATGAATGGCGGAGCAGGCTCAAAGGGCCAAATGGCCTCCTCCTGCTCCTATCTTCTATGTTTCTATGAGGTCCTCTTTCTGGATGGTGGCAGGAGGAAGTCTCCCACACAGACTAAGCAGCCTTAGATGGACAATTGTTGTCACTGTCAGGAAAAAGCATGGTAAGAAGAATTTAGATCCAGTGCAGGAATAGGTTCAACAACCTAATACCATCATGTGCTTTCCTCAAATCCCAGGACAGGCCTCTGGGTATTCAACCTTCATCAGACACACTAGCTTAGGAACCACAGGGCAAAAGCAACACGAGACCATGGGAGTCCTATGTGTGCAAATAAATTACTGACCCTTTATCTGAGTCAAAGTGCTGCTGAGGACCTGCTAACACTGAAACATGCATCCTCCAATGAATTGAAGCAGCTGCCATTGGTCAGAGGACGGCAGTGCCTTATCACGCTTTCTTTTGTTATTGCAGAGGAAATAGGCAGAAAATTCCCAAGAGAGGGTCCATACAGGTGGGGAAGAGTACCCCTAACTTCAGATCATCACACCAATAGAGAATAGAAGAATGGAAATAGTCAGTGCCTGGGGACATGGTGGAGATGTTAATAACAGAGAGCAATGCCACCCTGTCCAACAGCATGCCAAAACACTGAGTTGCACTGGGAAGCCTCAGCACTGCAAAGGATTCTGCTTTCTAAGACTGTCATGATCTCTCTGTGTGCCAACCAAGACCGTCTCCCTCTTGATCATCAGGTCAAGATCCGAATAAAGAACTGTCACACCATATAAGTGCACTGTCCACCAACAAATACATTCACCTTAGTGGGTCCTCACATACGTTTAGATAGGATGGCACTGGGTGAAGAATAGGGCACTAATGTGCAGGAGGTGATGCCTGAGGCCGAGGCAGCTGTGGATAGTTTCCCTTGGAGGATGGACGACAGACAGAGCTCTGCAACTTGCCACAGATGAGGATGCAGGGCCTTAGGAGTTACTAGAGGGGGCTCTACCAAGACCAGCAGCAGCTGTGTTCCCTGAAGCAGTGCAGTATCATGGACAGAAAATGGAGGAGCCCATCCAGCTCATGTGGTCATAATAGCTGAGGGCTATGAATGCATGAGCTCCTCCAAGGAGAGAGGGGCCAATCTCATGGAGAGCCGTATGTAGCAGCATTTGGAATGCATGCTGAAACTGCACATTTATGTACACAGGGTGCATACACTCTATAGCTTGGACAGGTCATCAGTGCTGGTGGCAGAAAGGTTTGGAAGGAGTGCCAGTTGTGCTCCAGCCATCAACGGGTAACAACGTCACCAAAGACCATGAGAGCGCCACTCCTCAGGGCTGCCTTCATCATCCTCAGTCTCTTTGGTTCCTATGACAGTGGGAGCATCTGTACAGCAAAGCCCAGCTTTTGAGGTTTCCCCTTCAGTGATGCAGGTACAACAGCCTTTGGAGATGTCCCCATAGGCACTTCTATCCACCAACCTCATCTCAGATGCAAGCTGACACAATTGAGCAGACTGTCTTCATCTCTTCCGAGGCAATAAAGGAAGTACCGCATAAAAGTGGCTGACCACAGCAGCCACCTTCTCCCACAAAGCAGAGTGGGTCGCTGGCATGTCTTCTTGCTGTAACTGTGCAGTTTATTTTCTGAGCACTATGTAAATAAGAACATTTTAAGTCACGTGTGAGTCTTACTGCTGTCATGTTAGTGTACCTTTAAGAGGTTTTTTTAAAATCATGGTCACAGCCTTGGGTGATGTCATTGGCAGGATGGAAAAAAAAACTGTGCCGGTCAGGTGACAAGGGTTGTTGTTAATTTTGTTTTGGGTTGTGTTAGAGGCAGTCTTAGAAGCAAGCTGGAAAAGAAGTCTCTTTCTCTGTTTTACTTTGAAAGTTTTACCAGTTAGCTGAAAGAAAGGCTTTTTGTCATGCTGCAGTAAAAAAATTATGTTTTGGGGAACTGATGACTACAGGCTGCTGAGTTTTCAAGATCATTTGAAATCAGTATTCAACCCAGGGAATTGGATTCCAATATCACATGAGCTTTAGCCTGTGCAGTGATAAATCTGTGTAAAGGGTTTTATTGATTGGATATTGGTTTTGATCGGAACATCTGATATATATATATATATTGGTTAAGGGTTATACATTATAGTGGTTGTTTTGTTTCTTGTTTGTAATTGATAAAAGTTCTTGCTCATTTTCTTACTATCCATGTTAACTATATTCTTAAATAAACTTTGTTTGAGAAAAGCTCCCTAGTGGGTCACTTGAATTATACCTGAAGTGAAACACCTCATGCTTATCCTAGCCAAATTCAAAATTTGTGATTCAGGTGGGCTTCATAAAACACTTTAGTTTCTGACCTGAACCATAACACCATGGAGGAAGACATGAAGACTTGGGAACCTGGTAAAGTTAGCAGCGAAATATTGGGGACAGTTTGTATTATAATAAAGGTGATAGTTGTATTAAAATGTATGAATGTGGATAAATCTCCGGCCCTGACCAGGTATATCCAAGAACACTGCGGGAGGCTAGAGAAGAAATTGCGGGAGCCCTGGCTGAGATATGTGCATCATCGTTAGCCACGGGTGAGGTACCAGAAGACTGGAGGATAGCAAATGTGGTGCTCTTATTTAAGAAGGGCTGCAAAGAAAAACGTAGGAATTATAGATTGGTAAGCCTAACATCTGTGGTGGGTAAGTTACAAGAGAGGATTATGAGGACTAAGATATACAGACATTTGGAAAGACAGGATTTGATTAAGAGTAGTCAGCACAGCTTTGTGCATGCGAGATCATGCCGTACAAATTTGTTGGAGTTCTTTGATGGAGTGACCAGGAAGATTGATGAGGGCAGGGCAGTAGACGTAGTCTATATGGACTTCAGTAAGGCCTTTAAAGTTCCACATGGTCGGCTGCTCTGGAAGGTTAGATCATATGGTATCCATGGAGAGCTGGCAAATTTGATATACAATTGCTTTGATGATAGGAAGCAGAGGGTAATGGTGGAAGGATGCTTGTCAGACTGGAAGCTGGTGACTAGTGGCGTGCCTCAGGGGTCAGTGCTGGGCCCATTGCTGTTTGTTATCTATATCAATGATTTGGTTGAGAATGTACAAGGCATGATCGACAAGTTTGCAAATGACACTAAAGTAGGTGGTATTGTAGACAGTGAGGAAGGTTATCAAAAATTACAGCAGGATCTTGATCAGCTGGGGAAGTGGGCCAAGAAATGGCAAAAGAAATTCAATACAGATAAGTGTGAGGTATTGCATTTTGGAAAGTCAAATCAAGGTAGGACTTTCACAATGAATGGTAGGACCTTAGGTAGTATCATGGAACAGAGGGACGTTGGGAGTTCAGATGCACGGTTCTTTAAATGTGGAGTCATAGGTAGGTAGGGCAGTGAAGAAGACATGCTGGCCTTCATCAGTCAGGGCATTGAGTATAGAAGTTGAGAAGTTATGTTGAATTGTGCAGGATGTTGGTGAGGTCACACCTGGAGTATTGTGTTCAGTTTTGGTTGCTTTGAGATTGAAAGATGTTATTAAACTGGAGACAGTGCAGAAGAGATTTACAAGGATGTTGCCAGGACCCAAGGGACTGAGTTATAGGGAGAGATTGGACAGGCTAGGACTTTTTTCTTTGGAGCATAGGAGACTTGAGGGGTGATCTTGTAGAGATGTATAAGATCATGAGAAGCATGGGTGAATGCATAGTCTTTTTCCTAGGCTTGGGGAATCGAGAACTAGTGGGCATGGCTTTAAGAGGAGAAATAATTAATGGGAACCTGAGCATCAACTTTTTTACAGAGGGTGGTACGTATGTGGAATGAGCAGCTGGAAAAAGTGATCGAGGCAGGGACATTGACAACATTTAAAAGACATTTGGAAAGGGTTAGAGGGATATAGGCCAAATGGGTTACCTTAGATGGGCATTTTGGTCGGCATGGAGCAGTTTGGGCCGAAGGGCCTGTCTCCATGCTGTAGATTCTATGAGTCTCCTTTCATTGATGGCAAGAGAAGAGGTATGAGGTGCTGAAGAAGATTAATGATTCCTCAGTTGTGATAGCAAATCCTCTGGGCAAATGTGCATCCTAAATGGGCTGAATTTTCAATTGACGTGTTAGCACAGGCACCTCAGAGTTCCATATCAGATTCATCCTGGATCAGAGGGGTCAGTTGAAATGTTCTTGCCCTGGCAATCTTCCTGGTATAGTCATAAAGATTAGCTAGAAAGCCCATGTATTGGCATTCCCTGGATGGCAACATAAATGCTGTCCACGGGCACCAAGCTTTTCAAATCAACATACCTGTAAACCTTGCAGTAACTACTACTTGGAAATGGTCAATAAAATGATATTGGTGTGTCGATGTTGATTTCAGTGAACTGAAGCAAAAATTTGTGATTTTGGATTCTCATTTTAATGGCTAAATGTTATGATCAGAATGATGATGATTGATGTGTTACAATATTTGGCCAAATATGGACTTATTTTAGAACTGGTCTTTGTCAGGGGAACCCTTTTTCAATCAGATTTTTCTCAATTGTTGTATAGGAATGGTGTGTTTCATGTCACTTCTCCACCTGGCCATCTGAAAATCAAATGGGAAAATTGAGAGGTTTATACATTCAAAATTGTAGTAACAGGTGCGCTTGTTTTAATTTAACCCATTTTTGCTGTTTTTACCCAGAAGTGTTTTCTGACATCTTTTTATTGCACAACATACTTGCTCAATTTCTTTACTTAATTTTTAAGATGTTAATTAGGTTTATTCTTGGAGATGGTTATTGTCACCTTGGGTGGGGTTGTGCTCACATATTGTGCAACTGAACACTAGAAGGTTCTCGGGTTGGAGAAGGGCATAATCATATCAATTACACTCCAACAGCAGCTCCCTTCATGCTGAATGTTATCTCCGGATCCTGAAAGAACGTTCCAGAATCGGAAATAAAAACAGCAATAACACATTTTCAATTGGCGTAGCTATGCATATTGAAATGTATCCTCATCCCTTCATTATCTGTGGTATGATTAATGGTGATACATGCTTACATTAACACTGCAACGAAATTACTGTCAAAATCCCCTTCACAAGGTGCTTAAAACTTTCGTGGCGAGTGGACATCATGGCGTTGGATGAATTAATGTATTAAATTCACCCAAGATCTGTCGATTGGGACAATCAATCCGACGGGGGAGAACAATCGATTATATTTTAATTATTTTTTTAAAATAGCTTTTGAATAGAAGGACTAATCCGGACCACCAATCAATCATTTTAGACAACTTATTCACATTCGTAAGACATTTCTAACAATGAACGTGTTGTTTGAAACGCGATCTTTTTTTTACTACAACATAGGTTTTTGACGGTTATCTAAATTCAAACAATAAAATTGCCGTTACGTATCTCAAATTATATGGTGGTTGTATGTGTTGTTTGTTACGAGATGCGCTATCTTCACTTTTTTTCCCCCTTGTTCGTTTGTGTTCGCTCGGCGATGAAGACGCCAGCTCGCGCGCACCTCACACAACGGCTCAGAGAAAATTCCAGCAAGCCGAGAGGCGGCGACTCATTCACAAGCTTTCCGCAGCGCCCCGCCCCTCCCAGCCGCCGATTGGCCCGTTCGGCTTTGGCACGCCGGCGACTCTGCTTTCCGATAGGCCGAAGCGGCTGTCAATCAGCGCGCTGCCCCCCCCCGAGATTCGAGATGTTTCTCGAACTTCAGCGAAGTCGAGGCGCCATATAAAAAAACCGGTTCGCCGCGTTTTCTCCTCGCATAAGCTAAGGTGCTTCTGTGGAGGAGGATCGTGCGGCTTAAGGGCGGCGACAGCCACTGCATTCATTTTTATAAAGCGAGTACCCCTTGCAGGAAGGTAAAAAAAGTTGGAGGACGATGCTGGATTTTAATTTCAAATATTATTGTGAATTCCGATTGGTGGGCGTTAATTTGATGGGTGATTTCAAATCGTTGAGGTGACTGACTGGAGGGATGTTCTGGAAGGATGCTGTGTTTTGTTTCGCGGGGTTTGTAATTTTAACGGCGGAAAAAGAAATCAAATCCATATAGTTGGAGGGAGGGAGGGAGGGGGGGGGGGGGGGGGAGACCTGATTTTCCTCGAATGATTGCTCATTGTCAAGCGCTATTAACCGCGCTATGGCTTCTGGTAACTCGGAGACTTTTCTCGAAGCTTGTTCTCCGGGGGTGGAGTCACCGGGCTTCTCTATAACCCCTACAGTCATCAGCGATCACTTGTTATCGTCTTCTGTTTGTTTTACCCCTGTTCTTCAAACCTCTTTTTTTTATTGTTGTTGTTTTCTTTTTTTTGTGTTGTACGAACAGATGCCTGAAGAAACTCCGGTCGCTACGCAGGATATGCCAATGGAGGAAGAAGCTGAGACCTTCGCCTTTCAGGCAGAAATTGCTCAGTTGATGTCTTTGATCATCAATACATTTTATTCCAACAAAGAGATTTTTCTGAGAGAGCTCATTTCCAATTCCTCTGATGTAAGTCATTTTTCAAGTGACTTGTCCCGATCTAACTTTCCTCCTTTTTTCACACGATTTTAGCACCCTTAATAAAGGTTCAGTGTCGTTTGTGGTGATTTCTGAGATGCTGCAGTGATGCATTTTCTGATTTATATGTCGATATAATGTCACTAGGTCAACTGCAAACCAATTTACTGAGTAGTGGTAGTAGTGTCAGGTTGTCCTAGAAGCTTCAGTAGGTGGGAAATGTGTTTACACCACCTCTTCCTCAACTCTAGTGGAGAGTGTACCCTACAATAGACTAGTGTAATTCACTTGAAATAAATTGCACTACTGATCATGAAATGAGCAGTATTAATGTTTTTAGTAAACTCAATGAAACAAAACCATTGCTATTTGAAACAATTATGTGCTTTAGAGCTTGGTTTGACTCCAACCATAGACCAAAAAAGTCAAGTTTTTTGGGGGGGGAACTAGGTGAGATGGCTTTTCCTGCTGTGACTGGTAGAATCCTTTTTAGGATCCAAATCCTGTTAAGGTAACTGAAGTTTATGGTTTATATACTTAATACCTCCTAAAATTGCAAAGTTGCTTCAGTATAGTAACATTGGCATTGATGAATTGGGCTTAGACAAGTCATTTAGGGTGCATAGCATCATGCAACAGCTTTCCTACTTTGGGTGTAATTTTGAACTAATTTGAGTAAATCTTCAGTCAATTGAAACTAGTATCTGATGCATATCCATGCTGTATTTAAGGGTGTTAGTGAAAAGATATATTAAAACTACATAACCGATCCCAATGAGCTTTGGAACAAAAAATGTTAATATTTGGTCAGAATTGCTCACAGAAGCTCTATTAAAAAGCCATGACATTAAAGAATTGGAACCTATGTTTGGTGTTGATTTGAGGGATCATTGTTCTGGGAGGAGGAGCTGATGCAGGCTGCTGATCTTTAAATACGGCCATTACTTGAGCCAAGACTGGATCTGCTTCCTTCTGAATGCTTGCAGCAAAATTAACCATGTGCTAGCAACTTGCTAATTTTTTTAAAAGACAGTATCTGTAGTTGCCCTTGATGATGATGGATCATCTTTGGTAAGAAGTTTCAGGCTTTTGACCAGTGATGAGGGACAAAGATCCATGTCAAAATGGTGTTTCTATACACCTGCCAGAGTATCTTTTTTTTTAAATGGAGTGAGAAGTTACAGAAGCTTAATTTCCCCCTTAAGTGGAGAAGCGTCAGCATTTCACAAGTCAGCCATGCAATCATAATACCTACCCCTTGTCATGGTAATTGTGGGCCTTGTCCAGTAGTTCCACCCACCAGAAGTTGGTGGGGGAATGTTGATCGAACATCTGAAAATGGTCTGTCTCTTTTTGTAACCTGCTGTAGCCTAACAAATAGCCACTAATGTGAACTGTCTTAAACTATTTCTTCTAAACAAATTTGTAGATTTTTAATCTGTCTTGTTGGCCATACTTGGGCCTTTTTCCAATGAGGTATTAATATTAAGCAAATCACTTGAATAGCAGACCTAACACCACGAGGGTCACCATAAACCTCAAAAGCCAAGCTGACAAAACATTGATTTCACTATTTTAAACCAAAGTTCATTGGTTTTCATCTTGTGCAAATAGTTCTATTCCGTGATCATTTGGGAGTTGTCAGTCAAACTGCTTGCTTAACCATACTGCACTGATTTGTAAAATCAGTTATTGCAGCACAAATTTGATAATGGTAACCTCCTCAGTCATGTCAACACATAATGAAAATATCAAGCATTGATTTTATTTAAACTTCAAGCTTTTTATAAATTTAAATCCATTAACGTCTTTGCCAGTTCCAGCAAGGTTTCCTGTTCTTTGACAGCTAATGTTTAATTCCGACAAGAACTGTTATCTGTATGTATGCAACATCTTTAATGGTGCAGACTCATGGGAAGGAACCATTTCTTATCCTTTAGCCCTGTATGGATACCACTATACTATTGGTGTATGGTCCCAGATTTTCTCAGTCATTACTATAGAATATAGTAACTGTACAACTTTGCCTTTTCTGGCTTACATTGGAGTCTCAACATCCTATTGTAATGATTGCAGCCATCTGGAAACTGCTTCATGCCCCTGAATGTCCAGGGAGGTTACTTAGATTGAACTCTGGATTGGGACTTGAACTGGTGCTAATGTTGAGCTACCGTTCACCCAGTCTAAATTAGTGCACTCGCTGTTAAAGCTGAGGCAGTTGGATCATTTCATTGCACTTGATGACACCAGAGCATAAGAGCAAGAGGTTCTCTTTCACTACTTGCTTCCAACAAGCTGGCCAGAAACTAACTGATCAGTTAATTTAATATTTTCCAATCAGGTTCTATGCACACTATGGTTATAGGCATTCTTGGCACTGCTGACATGTATTGCCAATCCCTAGTTGACATTTAATGGGGACTGCACTCTATGTGGAAGAGTGGCCTGGATATTCCTCTCCACTGTTGATGAGAGCACATTGACCCCCTTCAATGCTCTCTGCAACCTGACCCTTGTACATTTTTCAGCCAGAACCAATCCCAGCTAAAGCATCAAAGGGTTAGGAAGGTCATCAGATGGAAGAAGGAAGGGTATGCCCTGTTTTCAGTGGTAGCTTTGCCCAAGTAAGGTCTGTGTTTTGGTGCTCTGCTCAGTTCTAAGTTAGACCAGATATAACAGCGTAATGTGGTTCACAAAATATGGGTGTCACTGGTTAGGTGTTTTATTCCCCACCCCAAATTGCCCTTGTGAAGGTGGTGGTATGCTACAGCATTGAACTGCTGCAACTCATATGGTGTAGGTATGCCCATTGTGTTGTTGGAGGAGTTCATAGGTTTTGACCCAGGAATGGCAATATAGTTCCAAATCAAGATGGTGAGTGGCTTGGAGGGAAACCTGCAGGTGGTGGTGTTCCCATTACCTCCAGCAACCACAGCCATTTTCCTTTGTGCCAGGTTGGTCTTCCTGTGCAGTTTTGCTAGGGCCCTATGATGCCACACTTGGTCAAATTCTGACTTGATGTCAATGGCAGCCATTTTTTTAGATCAAGGCTGTAAACGAGGTCAGGAGCAGAGTGGCCATGTATTACAGTCATAGCTAGGGTGTAGAGAAAGATAAGCTTTAATGCAAGATAAGTCTGACAGTAGCAGGGAAGCTGCTGTTTGTTACCATACCTCAGTGGTTCATGCCAGGAACTAGAGGTTTTTTGTGATCTAATATGCTGGATTGAGGGTTGGTCTCTGCCCCCAGAAGTGGTTTTCCCCTTAGAATGGTCCTGCATTGTTCACATAGCTCCCATAACTCTACTATGTAAAGTTAATGCACATGGGATTGCAGGTAATGTCTTGATGGGTTGAAAAGTTAACAGAGAGAATGCAAAGAGTTGGCATAAATTGGTCTCTTTCTGATTGGCTGTCAGTGACTAGTGGGATTCTACAGGGATCATCTGTGCTAGGACTCCAACTGTTCACTTTATAAATGATTTGGAAGAGGGAACTGAATGCATTATCTCCAGATTTGCAGATGATACAAAATTAAAGGGGGGGGAGGGGGGGGAGTGGTGAGCTGTGAGAAGGATGTAGAGATGCTTCAGCATGATTTGGACAGGCTGTGAGCATATGCATGGCAGATGCAGGATAATGTGAATAAATGTGGTTATTCACTTTGGTAGCAATAATAAGAGTCACTCGAATGGGTGTAAATTGAAAAGTGGATTCTCAGTGAGACCTTGGTGCCCTTTTGCATCAGTCACTGAAAGTAAGCGCACAGGTACAGCAGGCAGTAAACAAGGCAAATGGTATGTTGGCCTTCGTAGTCAGAGGATTTGAGTATCGGGATGTTTTGCTGCAATTGTATTGGGTGTTGGTGAGGCCACATCTGGAATGTTGTGTGCAGTTTTGTTGCCCTTATCTGAGGATGTCCTTGCTATAGAGGGAGTACAGCAAAGGTTTACCAGGCTGATTCCTGGGATGGCAGGTCTGTCATGAGAGACTAAGTTGGTTAGGATTATATTCACTGGAGTTTAGAGTGAGAGGAGATCTCATAGGAACTTATAAAATTCTGACAGGGTAGATTCAGAAAGAATGTTCCCTATGGTGGGAGAGTCCAGAACTAGGGGCCATAGTTTGAGGATAAGGGGTAAATCTTTTAGAAATGAGGTGAGGAGAAATTTCTTCACTCGGGATGATGAATGTGTGGAATTCACTACCACAGAATGTAATTGAGGCCAAAACATCTGATTTCAAGAAGAAATTAGATATAGCTCTTGGGGCTAAAGGGATCAAAGGGTAGGGGGGGGGGGATCAGGATGTTGGATTTGATGATCAAAATGAATGACAGAGCAGGCTGGAAGGGCTGAAAGGCCTATTGTTTCTATCTCAAATGTTTCCATGTGTGATTAGGATTTTAGCTTTCCAACCTTGTTGTGCTGAGTTCCAGGTCAAAATTCTGACCCCCTCATCAATATCCTAGCTGTCCATAATTGGGCTAATTAAATAAAATTTCCATTCTGCCTCTGAAAGAAAACCATCCCAGATTGTTTCTACTGATAACATTGCAGTCACATCCTTCCTGCAATGTGGACACCCAGTACTCCAACTTTGGTCTAACTAGTGCTTTATATGCAATACTTTGAGCAATGATTGACCATCTTCTCTACCTCCTGCCACTTTAAGGCTGTGAATAAACACACTAATGTGTCCTCTTCATTTCTTTCGAATCTGTATTCCCTTGCTCTTAAATGTCCTCCCAATTGCATTGCTTCAAATTTCTGGCTAGTCCATCTGTATCTTCCTGCAGCCTTCTGCCTTGCGTTCAACCACATGACCAAATGTGTTCATCAGAGGTCCATTACTGAGCCCTGCAAGACCCTACTTGAAATAGTCTTCTGGCCACAAACACCAGTTGACCACAATCCTTTGCTTTCTACTTATTGAGGCAGTCTAAGAATATGTGTATTTAATTTTTTTGTGTTTTCAAGGTGCTGGAAAAAGACAGGCCTGAGGAGAGAAACGGTTAAACTTTGTGAGTCCAGTATGATTTTTTTAAAACTAATTTTCTACCATATTGGACCTTCACAAAAACCCTAGCAGTTTGTGTACATAAGTCAGCTGAAAGTAGCACATTTGATATTTTTGGGTGGTGATAACGGTCAATTGAGTCAGGTGTAATCTTCACGAAACAAATCTATACAGACTGATTAATCCATGCAATAATAAATAGTGACAATGTCATAAATGATCCTGTATGCTTGTACCCCTTGACCCTCATGCTGGAATTTTAGTACTATAAAGCATATTGATCTGCATTCCATACACAATTTGGGAAGCCTATGACCCTGTGCAAAGAAAGATGTCTCTTTCAAGTTAGTTATAAGATTTGGGTAACTGCAGTGGATCAGATAGAAACTTTCAAGAACAGATGTTTTCTGGTTTGAGGCAATCTTGGCAGCAGGCATTATGTAATGTCAAAGGTTCCCATCCTGACTTGATGAACATTTGTATAGTGCACCCCACAGCCAGTGAATGCTATGCATTTTCCTGAGCAACTGACAGCAGCCATTTGGGTTACCAGAGTAGGTTATTGGAATAGCTCACAAAGGCACTTCCACTCACTACCAGTAAGGACTGTGATAGAAAACACTACTTTCGTATATGTTCAACAATACTGACGCTTGATACCATCCAGAATGGCTGAATCATCTGGAGTCAATCCATCACTTGTTCATTCTCTCCACACTGCACTGTAGCTGCAGTGTGCTAGCTATAAAGTGCACTGCAAAACTTGCTATGGCTTCAGTAGTAATATAGCACCCAACACCTCTACCCACGTCAAGTGGGTAGTCACATCTCCATGTAGCATAACTTGACATGTTGCTTCTCTGTTAACTGCAAAAATTCTAATGGATGGCATTGTTAGAAGTCCCACCACATTATTGAGGGATAGATGATAAATAGCAGAGCCACCATATTCCAAACAATGGAACACTTTTGATCCACAGTGTCTGACTCCTTTAAAGCCTTGCGAAGATAGTATGCAGTGAGACCCATATAATGAGAACTGATAGCCAAATTTTTAATTAAGTTTGCTTACAGTGAGTAGCAGAGAACATTTAGATTGGTCTGGCTCCTAAGATGGAAAATAGTTGTTTCAGTCTGGTAGCCAGAGAACATATTAACATGGTTGATAGAAAATACAAGAGATTTGCTAAAACCTGGCATACACAACCTGAAAAAATGATGGCAACAGTTTCAATAGTGCCTTTCAGTGGCTAAATTTGGATGGCCTCTATTTCTATATTCAAATATAGCACATTCTCTGGATGGCTTATTTTAATGTAGAGGCAAGCTTCAGTTGGCCATTGTTATAGTCCAGTTCTTTCATTGTGATTCAGTTGACTTGTTTCCTTACTGCTTTTCTTTCCTAATTTCTATAATTGAGTATTGTGTTTTTATTTTTAAAGGCTCTTGACAAAATTCGTTATGAAAGTTTAACTGATCCAAGCAAACTGGATTCTGGCAAAGAACTGAAGATTGATATTATCCCAAATCAAAAGGAGCACACTTTGACCGTTCAGGATACTGGTATTGGAATGACCAAAGCTGACCTCATTAATAACTTGGGCACAATTGCCAAGTCTGGAACAAAAGCCTTCATGGAGGCCTTGCAAGCTGGTGCAGACATATCAATGATTGGGCAGTTTGGTGTCGGTTTCTATTCTGCTTACCTGGTTGCAGAAAAAGTAACGGTCATCACTAAGCACAATGATGATGATCAGTATGTGTGGGAATCATCTGCTGGAGGATCTTTCACAGTGAGACTAGACCATGGTAAGTAATTGGTGCAGAATGATTTATATTAAATTATAGACCCAAATTTGAGTCAGCTAGTTTTCTAATTTAACCTTGTTCAATGCATCTGGAATGCTACACTCCATGAAAATGGAAAGGGATATTACATGATAAATAGTGATGCACCACTTTCATGCAAGAGGCTTTTGTATCCAATATAAGAAATATCATCTTGTACAAATTTGCATAAGGCCAAAATATAAACATCTATTTTCTTTGGTTTTAACTTATCAAGATGAAGAAATTGGTCGTGGGACTAAAGTAATCTTGCACTTGAAAGAAGATCAGATGGAATACATAGAAGAAAAAAGAGTAAAAGAAATTGTGAAGAAACACTCCCAGTTCATTGGCTACCCTATTACTTTATTTGTAAGTATTTTTCTTCATTCAGTGTTTTGCCTTGCAGCAATTTTGATGGTCAGTGATGTGTAATAATCCATAAAGTTTCCCTCAATGAAGTGTTTTTTCTAAACAGGTAGAGAAGGAGCGAGATAAGGAGATCAGTGATGATGAAGGGGAAGAAAAAGAAGAGAAGAAAGAGGATGATGCTGCAGAGGAAGATGATAAACCAAAAATTGAAGATGTTGGATCAGATGAAGAAGATGAAAAGAAAGAAAGTGACAAGAAGAAGAGAAAAATTAAGGAGAAATATATAGATCAAGAGGAACTGAACAAGATGAAGCCTATTTGGACAAGAAATCCTGAAGACATTACCAATGAAGAGTATGGAGAATTCTACAAGAGTCTGACGAATGACTGGGAGGAACATTTGGCAGTGAAAGTATGTGTAATATTGTTTGCTGTTTAATAAACTGATTTCAATTGCTTACGCAACAAACTAATTACAAATGTTTTTGCAGCATTTTTCTGTTGAAGGGCAGCTGGAATTTAGAGCATTGCTCTTTGCTCCAAGACGGGCACCCTTTGACTTGTTTGAAAACAGAAAAAAGAAAAACAACATTAAGCTGTATGTGCGCAGAGTTTTCATTATGGATAATTGTGAAGAACTCATTCCAGAATATCTCAGTACGTATTTATTTTGGCAGGAATAACCTAATGCAGAAATGCACTTTTGTAAATGTTTTTATCAAGTGGATGTATCTCATTTGAGATGCACATTTTCTTAGTAATTTAATACATTTTAACTTGTTTTCTCTCCAAGATTTTATTAAAGGAGTAGTGGATTCAGAAGATCTTCCCCTCAACATTTCCCGTGAAATGTTGCAGCAAAGCAAAATTCTAAAAGTTATTCGTAAAAACCTGGTGAAGAAATGTTTGGAGCTCTTCATAGAATTGTCTGAGGACAAAGAAAACTATAAGAAGTTGTATGAACAATTTTCCAAAAACCTCAAGGTGATCATTGTGGAGCTGATTTTGTTTTTTCTTGCCACTATTTGAAATAACTTGGCTGTTGGTCAGCTTGTTTCAAGAGAGGTGTAGTGATTCTGCCTTGATTTTTAATACTGTTAAGTAACTGACTTTTTGTGGAGTAGTTGCAGATGTTTCTTCTTTAGATTTAAAACAGTTGGGGATGCTTCTGCTTTGCTTAGTTTTCTCTTTCTGTAAGTCTTGGAAAAAGCTTCATTACAGGAAGTGCATGTTGGAATCAAGGAGGATGCCAAGAGTTTCCACTTTGAAACCTTGTGTGATAGTATACACTCAAATAGCCTATAAATGTCCATCCTTTCACATATGGGCAAAAGTTTTCACTAGCAAGATATTCCACTAGAACAAAGAACAATACAGCACAGGAACCGGCTCTCCAAGCCCGTGCCGCTCCCTGGTCCAAACTAGACCATTCTTTTGTATCCCTCCATTCCCACTCCGTTCATATGGCTATCTAGATAAGTCTTAAACGTTCCCAGTGTGTCCGCCTCCACCACCTTGCCTGGCAGCGCATTCCAGGCCCCCATCACCCTCTGTGTAAAATATGTCCTTCTGATATCTGTGTTAAACCTCCTCTTCCCCTTCCCCCCCCCCCCCCCCCCCCCCTTCACCTTGAACCTATGACCCCTCGTGAACGTCACCACCGACCTGGGGAAAAGCTTCCCACCGTTCACCCTATCTATGCCTTTCATAATTTTATACACCTCCTATTAAGTCTCCCCTCATCCTCCGTCTTTCCAGGGAGAACAACCCCAGTTTACCCAATCTCTCCTCATAACTAAGCCCCTCCATACCAGGCAACATCCTGGTAAACCTCCTCTGTACTCTCTCCAAAGCCTCCACGTCCTTCTGGTAGTGTGGCGACCAGAACTGGACGCAGTATTCCAAATGCAGCCGAACCAACGTTCTACACATCTGCAACATCAGACCCCAACTTTTATACTCTATGCCCCGTCCTATAAAGGCAAGCATGCCACATGCCTTCCTCACTACCTTCTCCACCTGAGATGTCACCTTCAAGGATCTGTGGACTTGCACACCCAGGTCCCTCTGCGTATCTACACCCTTTATGGTTCTGCCATTTATCGTATAGCTCCTCCCTACATTTTTTCTACCAAAATGCATCACTTGGCATTTATCAGGATTGAACTCCATCTGCCATTTCTTTGCCCAAATTTCCAGCCGATCTATATCCTTCTGTAGCTTCTGACAATGCTCCTCACTATCTGCAAGTCCTGCCAATTTTGTGTTGTCCGCAAACTTACTGATCACCCCAGTTACACCTTCTTCCAGATCGTTTATATAAATCACAAACAGCAGAGGTACCAATACAGAGCCCTGCGGAACACCACTAGTCACAGGCCTCCAGCCGGAAAAAGACCCTTCCATTACCACCCTCTGTCTTCTGTGACCAAGCCAGTTCTCCACCCATCTAGCCACCTCCCCCTTTATCCCATGAGATCCAACCTTTTTCACCAGCATACTATGAGGGACTTTGACAAAAGCTTTACTAAAGTCCATATAGACGACATCCACGGCCCTTCCCTCGTCAACCATTCTGGTCACTTCTTCAAAAAACTCCAGGTTAGTGAGGCATGACCTCCCTCTCTCAAAACCATGCTGACTATCGTTAATGAGTTTATTCCTTTCTAAATGCGCATACATCCTATCCCTAAGAATCTTCTCCAACAACTTCCCCACCACGGACGTCACGCTCACCGGCCTATAATTACCCGGGTTATCCTTCCTACCCTTAAATAACGGGACCACATTAGCTCTCCTCCAATCCTCTGGGACCTCACCTGCGTCCAGTGACGAGACAAAGATTTGCGTCAGAGGCCCAGCGATTTCATCTCTCGTCTCCCTGAGCAGCCTTGGATCGATTCCATCAGGCCCTGGAGATTTGTCAGTCTTTATATTCTCTAACAAACCTAACACTTCCTCCCTTGTAATGGAGATTTTCTCCAACGGTTCAACACTCCCCTCCGAGACACTCCCAGTCAACACATCCCTCTCCTTTGTGAATACCGACGCAAAGTATTCATTTAGGATCTCCCCTACTACTTTGGGCTCCAAGCATAATTCCCCACTTTTGTCCCTGAGAGGTCCGTTTTTTTTTTTTCCCCTGACAACCCTTTTGTTCCTAACGTATGAATAAAATGCCTTGGGATTCTCCTTAATCCTGTCTGCCAAGGACATTTCGTGACCCCTTTTTGCCCTTCTAATTCCCCGTTTGAGTTCTTTGCTACTTTCTTTGTACTCCTCCAGAGCTCCCTCCGTTTTTAGCTGCCTGGACCTAACATACGGCTCTCTTTCTTTTCTTTTTGACCAGTCCCTCAATTTCCCTGGTTATCCACGGTTCTCGAATCCTATTCTTTTTTACAGGCACATGCCTGTCCTGTAGCCCTAACAACTGTTCCTTAAAAGACTCCCACATGCCAGATGTGGATTTGCCCTCAAACAGCCTCTCCCAATCAAGAGCTGCCAATTTCTGCCTAATCCCACATGTCTGAAAAATCAAATCTAAGCATAAATGGCAGTCTTGCTCCCAATCTGCTAGTTCAACAAGAGTTGTACAATAGACTTTGACATGAGATGGTCGGTCGGGGGGGGGGGTCAGTTATTCCAATTTGTTTTTTTTATTCCAGAGCTTTTGTTTGAAGCTTAAATTTGGCATGGTTTGTGTGCTTTTATTTTATATTTCAGGTGCAACTTCCATTTTGTGGCAGCAAATAATGCTTGTTCACACTTGATATTCTAACAACTAGAATTAAAAGATTTTTGTGCACCTACATGACATCAGAACTGTGGCCCTAATTTCTTTGTTTCCTTTTTAAAACCTCTTCCGCAGCTTGGAATCCATGAAGACTCCCAAAACCGCAAGAAGCTTTCGGAGTTGCTGCGGTACCATACTTCTGTGAGTGGTGATGAAGTGGTATCCCTGAAAGATTATGTCTCCCGTATGAAAGACAACCAGAAACATATCTATTATATTACTGGTATGTATAATGTACAATTATGACATTGCTTCTGAAATATGTATAGGCATGTATGGTCATTCTAAACTGTTTTATCAGGTGAAACCAAGGACCAAGTAGCCAACTCTGCGTTTGTGGAACGGCTAAGAAAACATGGTTTGGAGGTGATTTACATGACTGAGCCAATTGATGAATACTGTGTGCAACAGTTGAAAGAATTTGATGGGAAAACTTTGGTCTCCGTAACTAAGGAAGGCTTGGAGCTTCCAGAAGATGAAGAGGAGAAAAAAAAGCAGGAAGAAAAGAAGGCAAACTTTGAAAATCTGTGCAAGATTATGAAAGACATCTTGGAGAAAAAAATTGAGAAAGTATGTTTAATTATAATATGAATAATAGAATACAATTGCAGTGAGGTGATTTTGTTTTTTCTGCAAATCCTACTTCAGCTGATTTCTATAGCTAAAGCTGAGTTGAAGATTCTCCATTCCTATCTGTTGCAATCATAAACACAAGTGAAATGGGTAACAATAGATCTTTGGGTATTTTGGTTAAGTACGGACTAGTGCATTACAATACAGCTGGACTATTCTGCCCACTTATGAACACTTGAAAGGCCTCAGAGTGCATTTACCAGAAGCGGGGTTAAAATTCCCAGTTTGAACTTTCATTAGATAGAGTCTCTGTTCACAATCTTGATGGATGGACTTAACTTGATTTGCGAGGCAATTGCACATTCAAGTGTTAAGACCTGGAATGTATTTACTGAAGGTGGTAGTAGCCCTTCAGTAGTAAGTTGTAAATGCACTGGATAAAAAATCTGAAGGATGAGTTGAGCAATTGGAAAAAGGCAGACCGTGGAACTGTTAGTTATCTGAAGTAGCTATCCGTAGACAATGGGCTAAATGGTCTTCTATAGTTCATTGTTCCATGATGCTTTCATTCTGTAATTGCACTTTCTTTCCCCAGGTAACTGTTTCCAATCGTTTAGTTGCTTCTCCATGTTGCATTGTTACCAGCACCTATGGATGGACTGCCAACATGGAAAGAATCATGAAGGCTCAAGCACTTCGAGATAATTCAACAATGGGTTATATGGCAGCTAAGAAGCACTTGGAAATCAATCCTGATCATCCAATTGTTGAAACACTGAGGCAGAAAGCAGAAGCTGACAAAAATGACAAGTCAGTGAAGGACCTTGTCATTCTTCTCTTTGAGACTGCACTGCTGTCCTCTGGTTTTTCATTGGAAGATCCGCAGACTCATGCTAATCGCATTTACAGGATGATCAAACTTGGTCTTGGTAAGTATTTTGACCAAAATGTATTTTATGGGAGCCATAACATTCTGTGCAAACACTAATCAAATTCTAACTACTCTGGTTTCCAGGATCTGATTTTATTTATTTTTCCCCTGTTCTTTAGTAATTGGTTTTATTGAAGGAAAAACTGCCATTTTGTTCTCATTAGGTATTGATGAGGAAGATCCTGTCGTGGAGGATGCAGGCCCAACAAATGCAGAAGAGATGCCACCACTAGAAGGTGATGATGATGATACGTCGCGAATGGAAGAAGTTGATTGAACAAACTACAACTGACAGCAATCCATTTCACTCAAATTCTGAAGAACTGTTGCAGTCAGAGTTTAAAAAACCTAGTAATAGACAACTGTAAAAGTATCACACTTCCGTGAAGCACAGTTGATGCTGAGTTTCTGTAAACTTGTCAGTACCGATAAACAAGTTTAACAATTGAGCATATGTTAAATAAAAATTTAGTTTAAATTCTTCGCTGTGTTTTTTCTGAAGGCATTGTAAATACTGTTTAGCTTATTTGTCATTCCTTGGCCAAAGCCAGTACTTGATATTGAAATTCCTATGCTTCCCTTATTGCATGTGGATATTACATAGCAATAAGTTAAGTGTGTCTCCCCACTATCCCATTAAGTTTTTGATTCTGAAAACATTAGTCTTTCTTCTGGCTTAACCTTGTGAAACTTGTAGACCAGAACAATTTGGGATCATTTCACAATCATTTAACATTGCTACAATGCTCAAGGAGAAAAGCCCTTTAACATTGTCAATGGGCTTGCTAGTCCTCTGGCATTCTGATGTCTGTCCTGCCTTGTGCCCCTTACCTTCCCATTTAAATTAAAAGGATCATTTCAAAATTGGTTACTTTCTTGTTGGATGCTGTTGTTAAGATCTTGAGCGTTCAATAAAAAATAATTCAAGACAATTTGGGCTAGATTTTGTGACTTACTGTAGATTGGCATTGATGTACACTTTTTTCCAAAGAAATGTCATTGATTCTGCATTAATTTTATGAAATGGAATATCTTGTAAGGTTTTGTCACGTTAGTGTAGCAGGCCAATATATTGAACAATAAGGTTGATTGTAACGAGGGCCAAAGTTCTTAAATGCAGTGACTAACCAAGCTGTCAATTGTTGGTGGCAACAATTGGTGTTCTCCAAAACAGCATATCATTTGGGCAGATAACCAAGTTATTGCAGTAACTCTGGATATTTTGGATATATCTGACCAGGTTACAGGCTAAAGAATAGGTCTTCTGACTTCAATGAACTGTTATTCACATACCTCTCATGGCTGTTTTGTACAACCTTTCACAACTTTTTGGTGCTGGACCATGTTTTTCAGGACAGTCTGAAGATTTATTGACTTTGGACCACAGAAGCTTAGTGATTTTTATGATCTGGTGCAGTTTCTATTCTGAAATGAGGCCCACTTTTAAACTGATAGGAACAGGAGCAATTTAGAGGGGCTGGTTGAAGACCTATTTTTAAAAAAAACTTGTAAAGAAATGCCGACCAGCAAGTTATAAATTTTTGGCCATTGTCCTTTTTTTTAAGAGTAAAGAATGGTTGCCTGTTTTTTGAATCAACTTGGATATTGGAATGTAGCAAATCTCCTATCAAGCTTTGACAAATAGGACAGATGGAATTTGGAGAAGTATGCATTTTAGAAGGGAGAGATAAACTTGTGCAGTGTTAGTGGACAGGGACTTGTGTTTAGAATCGCAAATGGTTATTGGGTACAGCAAATTAAGCTGGATGAATTATCAGTTATTGCAAGGGGAATTAAATACAATTCAGTTGTGGTACAATGGTAACTCCTCAACTGGAGTACTGTATACAGTGGTCTCATTTTCGGGGAGCAGTTCAGAAGATTTTCTAGACTAGTACCTGGAATGGGAAAGTTGTGAGAAAAGGTTGGAACAGCTAAACTTGTATCCACTGGAGTTTAGAGGCAACTTGATTGAAGCACAAGATCTGGTGGAGTCTTGACAGAATAGATGTGAAAAGATTGTTCCCTGTTGCGGGGAAAATCTAGAACTAGGATTGCCTATTTTTAAGATGAGAGATTTATCTTCTGGTTTGAGCCTCAAAAGTGGTGGAATCTGTCTTTGAATATTTTCAATATTCAGGGTAAGATGCTGTTTTGGAGAATCGGGCAGACATGATGGACTAAATGGTTCTATTACAATTTTAAGAGGCCCCAAGTGCAAAGGAAATTTACCAAAACAGCTCAAGTTAAATTGGAGAAGGGCGGGTGGGGGGGGAGATTTGGTAGAAGTGTGCAAGATTCTAGTAGCTTTTAATAAGGTAGACAAAGCTGTCCTCATTAACCAATGGCACAAGGTCTTGGGAGATGAGGATGGTAGAAATTCAGATGCTTTCAAAATGAAATTGCATTGATATGAGGGGAAATAAACTTGGACTACGGGGATTGAATGCAGATAATTAAGATGCCTTTTGAGAGCCACCATAGACTTGAGTTGAATGGCCTCTTTTAGTGCCATAATGATTGATTGCTTAAGAGCTTTGACAAACAGACTCAAAACATCAGCTCTTTTCTCTCCTTATAGATGCTGTCAGACTTGGAGATTTTCCAGCATTTTTTCTTTTGGATTCTTAAGTGCATTGAGTTCACATCCTATTGTCACTCGTCTCTTAGTCATGTTTGTAGAAATCTGTCAAATTACCGATCTTGAATAAAAGCCGTCCTAATTTTTTTTTCTCCAGAATAAGAAATACTAGGCTTTTTAACCTCTCTTCATAACTTGCTTGAAGACCAGCAGTAGTTTGGACATCTCTATTGTAGTACAATGACTTGAAGTGCTCCCAAGTATCATGGTACAAACCGCCTTGTGTTATGCATTCTAGGATCTAGCTTGCTGTTGCGTTTTAAAATCAAAATCCTGCAGATTTTCCTCCTGTGTTCTGTCATCTATAATTGCTGTCTATTCTTTCCTTGATTTCTTCTCCTAGTTTAAATTGAACTTGTTGATAAATGACATGTTTACCTCTCCAGCTCAGTTCCACTCACCGTTTTTATTTTGCCTATAATTTGAACCCTTATCTATCGCTCGCTACCCCAATGCAATCGAAACAAAATTAGAGTAACTGGGGAGCAATTGCCTTTTGACAAAAGGGTCCAAACTCTCAATGCTAAAGGCTTCAAGTTGCCTTAAGAGGATAGACTGGAATCTGATGACAATCAACAACTGCTATTGAGAAATAGGAACCAGCCTATTTTGCCCATCAATAAAATCAAAAAGATACAAATTATGCAGCGCTACAATGATTTTCAGAAGAGCCACTAGCAGCAGTTGACCCAGAACTATGAAAAACATCTTGATTTCGAAGTTTAGGAGCCAATCTCCCTTGGTTCCTGAATCATGATCCCCAAAACCAGCTTGTAAGATTAGCCATCCAATAACACCAATGTGATTTAATGTCAATTAAAAGTTAGAAAATTGTAAAGTCTTGATTCTTGACTTTCTGAGCCCAATGAAAGCTCCATACTTCAGTTTGAAATGGCCATCCTCAGCACAAAAATCAAATCTGGCAAGAGCATTGCAGTATTGGAGGTGCCATCTTTTGGATGATAAACCAAGATCCTGCTTGGATGTAAAAGATCCCATGGCCATTATTTATCCCTCGACTTCAAACAAAAAAAAATCTGGTCATCATCGTTTGTGCGGGTTCGCTGAGCACAAATTAGCTGCCGTGTTTCCTGCATAATTACAGCCACAACCAATGGAATACTTTCTTGAAGAGTTGTCAATGTGCTTGGAGACATCCGGTGGTCGTGAAAAGTGCTATATAAATGCAAGTCTTTAATGTAAGATTTACAATGCACTGCCTGATGGGATGGTATTTATGTAATTCAGAAGTAGCCTTCAAAATGAAATGTGATAAATACTCCAAGGATTTATTTCAGTACTGCTAAACCTGAATTTTATATTTCTTTTAGTACTTCATTCAGCTCAAATTCAGTCTCTATGCTGAAATTTGCAGGTACACTATGAACACAAAATCATTCAAGATTTATACTATTCCTAGGTTATATCATATATCACCTTTGATATCTTTTATAGTCTGACAGTTTTCCATTTTACGTGCTGTACCTTGGTCTTTATATTCATCCTCATCCACTTGTATGCTTTAGGGCCATTTATTTTGCTTTTATTCTCCACGTTATTTATATTAATGACCACAGCAATCTTCTCTGTGCCACTTTTGTAGTATGCATCTATTTTTACACCTGCACCATGCATAAAATACTTCGTCGTTGCTCTTCCCCTCCCTGTTACTCTGTTGCCCAGTCGGGCGGCATGGTAGCACAGTGGTTAGCACTGCTGCTTCACAGCTCCAGGGACCTGGGTTCGATTCCCGTCTTGGGCCACTGTCTGTGTGGAGTTTGCACATTCTCCTCGTGTCTGCGTGGGTTTCCTCCGGGTGCTCCGGTTTCCTCCCACAGTCCAAAGATGTGCGGGTTAGGTTGATTGGCCATGCTAAAAAATTGCCCCTTAGTGTCCTGAGATGCATAGGTTAGAGGGATTAGTGGGTAAATATGTAAGGATATGGGAATATGGCCTGGGTGGGATTGTGGTCAGTGCAGACTTGATGGGCCAAATGGCCTCTTTCTACACTGTTGGGTTTCTATGATCATTTCTATGATCAATTTCTTAAACATTACTTTTATTTTTCCATCACAAGGCTCAATTCTATGTGGTCAGTGGTGTGAAAAATATCTAACGAAATCTTAAATTAATTGTTTATTCTAGAAAAGTTCTTATTTCCATTATTAAATTCAATCTGCCAGAGCTGACACAGAATATGAGTCATGATTGATGTATGTTTTTATCACACAGCCTGTTACCTGACCATCAACACAATGTAGAAGCTGATCTGAACTAAACAACTGTCCGAGTGAAATTAGCTAGATGTCCTTCCATGCATAAGCAGAGGGATGACCTCATGAACCAGGGACGATAGTGGGAGAGGAATACTCCGGGTAACTGTCTCTTAGTGAATGATAATTAGATACAAATATGCAATTGAATGAATCGTTGCGATGAAATATCGACCAATCCCTACAATTAAAGTATATGATTGGGCAGGAGGAAACAGCATGAACAGAGGAGGAGAGCAGGCTCTTTATGGTTGCTAACATTTGTTTTTGATTTGACTTATTATTGTCACATGTATATGTATACAGTGAAAAGTATTGTTTCTTGCACGCTATACAGATGAAGCATACCGTTCATAGAGAAGGAAAGGAGTGAGTGCAGGATGTAGTGTTACAATCATAGCTAGGGTGTAGAGAAAGATCAACTTAATGTGAAGTAGGTCCATTCAAACGTCTGATGGCAGCAAGGAAGAAGTTGTTCTTGAGTCAGTTGGTATGTGACCTCAGTCTTTTGTATCTTTTTCCCGATGGAAAAAGGTGGAAAAGAGAATGTTCAGACTGCGTGGGTCCTTAATTATGCTCGTTGCTTTTCCCAGGCATTAGGAAATGTAGACAGAGTCAATGGGTAGGAGGCTGGTTTGAATGATGGACTGGGCTTTGTTCACAACCTTTCGTAGTTTCTTGCAGTCTTGGAAAGAACAGGAGCCATACCAAGTTATGATACAACCAGAAAGAATGCTTTCTATGTTTAACACCCTGATCACCTAAAGACATGCAAGAGATTGTTACAGCGGGCAGCAAAGATCCGGCCATTCTGTCCATCCATTCTGAGATGGGTAAACCTTCTCCCCCATCACAGGTTATTTGTCTCCCATATCCGTTATGATTATGTGTTGTATTTGAATGGTGACTTCTTAATAAACCACTTTAAACTGAACCACTGCACTTGGGAATAACTATTACCCAGATCAAAATCCTACACTGTTGCAAAGTGGCACAGTGGTTAGCACTACTGTCTCACAATACCAGGGACCCAGGTTCAATTCCGGCCTGGGGTGACTATCTGTGTAGCAATTGCACATTCTCTCTGTGTCTCTGTGGGTTTCCTCTGGGTACTCTGGTTTCCTCTCACACTCCAAAGATGTGTGGGTTAGGTTGGTTGGCCATGGTAAATTGCTCCTTAGTGTCAGGGGGATTAGCAGGGTAAATACATAGGGTTACAGGGATGGGGTGGGGGTGGAATTGTGGTTGTTGCAGACTCAATGGGCCAAATGGCCTCCTTCTGCACTGTAGGGATTCAATGATTCCACTCCCTGACTCACTTACCTTACAATCTATTGGTGATTACTTAATATTCAACACAATAGTGTCCTCCACGTAATAATCCAATATTGTGTCTAGTTTCATGTTTTCACTTAAACCCCCTGAATAGATTTCTTAGATTGTTTCAGGTAAATTAATTTATCAATGAGAGCTATTTATTTTCTGGTTTTGGTCACAAAGAAATTGGTCTAATCTCCCCCCTGACTCATTTGGTTAAAACATAGCAGGATCCCATAGTAAGTTTTAATTACCTCATATCTCTCAACTCTAACTGCCGGACTTCTACTTTATGCACACTTAACTGTTTGGGTGGTACAGTGGTTAGTACTGCTGCCTCACAATGCCAGGGACACGGATTCGATTCCTGGCTTTGGTCACTGTCTGTATGGAGTTTGCACATTCACCCCGTATCTGCATGGGTTTCTCCCACAGTCCAAAGATCTGCACACTTAACCATTTGCAATTGGAACTGTCATCAACCAAACCCCAGTTTTGTTATGCAACATCCAACAGTGCATCTTTTCTACATGTCATTCATTCATTTTCTAAGTCTGCTCTCCTTCATTCCTGCTCTATTTTCAATATCCCCTCTCCCCATTACCTTATCTACCTTCTTTGCAAGTGGAACAAGAAGCAATTCTGAGATTACCACCTTTTACTCAATATTAGTGTTGATGCGTAGCCAGAGCTGTAATGCCAATCTGTTGGCTGCATAGAACAGAATACAAAAACTAATGAGACTATAATCTAAAATACTCAAAACTTTACAGACCCTGTGTAGTTACTTTACAATGTGACCAGGTACATTTGTAAGAGATAAACATTATTACAATCGCACAAACCATTTTTCACACAAACTTAAGAAGAACCCTACTTTAAAACCTCTTGTAAGTGTTCCCGTGTTTTATTAACATAATTGAATAACGATGGAAATAAAATAGGAAAGTGAAAACTAGTGGACAACACTGCTCAAAGAACAAAATGGAAATGGCAGGAAGTTCTGCACCAGTTGGTGCTTAACAGCAATCCCGTGTTTATTTCTCTTTAGGAGCGGAAGTTTCCATCCATTTCCAGCTGTTTCTCTTTAAGTGATAGAAGGAGCCACTGTTCCCACCTCCCCTCCAATCAGATCGCTCCCCGCATGGAGTTGTCCCATTGGTCATTGGAGATCCTAGGCTGGTTGGGGCTGAATGGCACCTTCCTCTGGTAGTGACATTGAAATGAATCAAGTCTGTTATAAAAACTAAAATTAAATTAGACATGTTTGGTTCGGTAGTTTGCTTTTTAAGGAAGGTGACCAACCATGCCAGGCAGGAGGAGAAAGAGGCGACTTCGCTGCTATGCTCCAGGTAAAGGAGGGTGTTGTGATCTGAACGGGGTTGCCTAATAAAGGGACTGACTGTTGAGATTTTTTTTCCATTGAGCCGACTAGATTTAGATAATTTAATATCTAACTGGACTGCAACAAAGTGGCATCGCATAGATGGAGTGCAAAGTATAGCATTATTAATTGGTTGTTGTGCTTCTTGTTTGTTTTATTCGAACAATGACTTACGTTCTTTAATTTGATTATATCCGCTATGGAACATCAGCCTGAAATCGGCTGTTGCAGAAAACTAACATTAACACGTTTATAGCCACCATTTTAGTTTCGCAAACATGCACGTTATTATGTGTCAAGTGGATTAATTATTCTATTAAGGAGGAGACATTCAACTTTTGCATCTACTTTGGAAATAAAAGGATTAATCTTCCTGAGTGTATTTTAATGTAATAACCCAGCGTTCCAAGTTAATTTGTAAATGATGCACAAGTCATCACTCGGCCTTTGTCATATCAGTGTCACTAGATATTGGTTATTAAAAGTTGATAGAAGGGTAAATACATCTGAGACAATTCAACACGGCTTCAGGAATATTTAAGGTGTAGTTGTATAAATGAGATGAGAGCGGGAGAGATTCCTGGTCAACCATGTGATGGAAAAAAATTGGAGCCTTGACCATCTCTTTCCATAGTTCCAGGCTACAATGTACTCTGCTACAGCACCTGAGACTTCATGGGGTTGGGAGAAAGGATCCAGTTGGCACAATGACCATTGTGGGTCAGATTAGCACCAACAACAATTCCATATGCAGTAAAATGTCCCAAGGTACTTCAGGATGGTTGTCAGACTCCAAACCTCTGGAAATACTGGGATAGGTGACCAAGAGCTTGGTGAAAAAGGCACATTTTAAGGTTTGCCTTGAAAGAGGAGAGAAAGGTTTGGAGAAGGAATTCCATGGTGTAAGGAACCAAAAGAGAAAATGCTGGAAAATCTTGGGTCTTGCAGCATCCGTATGGAGAGAAAAGAGCTGACATTTTGAGTCCAGATGACCCTTTGTAAAAGCTGAACTCAAAACGTCAGCTCTTTTCTCTCCATATAGATGCTGTCAGACCTGCTAAGATTTTCCAGCATTTTCTCTTTTGGTTTCAGATTCCAGCATCTGCAGTAGTTTGCTTTTATTCATGGTGTTAGGCCTAGACAGCTGAAGGCTGGTAGAGGAAAGGAAATGGGATGCAAGACAATTTATTTGAAAGTCTTAATTTTATTGACCAACTATTTTTTTGCTTGTCCTATATCACCGGTAATTTATTTTAACTAATGCTTGTTTTCTTTCAGAATTTGCAAGTGCAAATCTACACACAATTCCAGACTGCATGGAAGTGTTGGCAACTCAATACAATGTAATGTAAAAAGTATTAAACACTTGCTTTTAGAGTAGTCTTATGAAAAATAGGATAAATAAATAAGTAAACATGTCTCTTCTCTCCCCCTCCCCCCCTCCCCCACCCCACAAGGAAAAATGTAAAGTAGAATCAAGTACAGAATCTGAATCCGATGCCTGTACAGCTAATGAGGTAATTTTCCCTTTCACTTAAGAGGCTAAAATGTTTATAAATATTTTTTAAAATGTTGCTTTATTTATCCCCTACAGGCACCGATGAACCCAAATTTAGCTGATCCTATAAAGGATCACAAAACAATGAAACAAGTAAGTATCTGAAGCTTAAAGTAAATATTGGCATCTCATTTTTGTGTCTAGTGTTGCTCCTTTAAATGCCTTTACATGACAAGGTTGGTCCCCTGGCTTGATTATAAGTGGGGATATGTCCAATCATGAACTAACAGACTGTGGTTGAATACAATCTTCTACTACTGATGGCCTGGAGTTTCTTATGGGTGCTTAGTTTTGAGGTGCTCGATCTGTTCTGAATCTATCCAGTCTGGCAGATATGACCTTCAGACTTAGTTGGTGGCTCAGTAGCATCAACATTTGGTAATGGACATTGAAGTTGTTTCCAGCTTACTTTTCAGTGTCCTTGATACTCTCAGTGCTTCTTCCAAGTGATGTTCAGCATTTAAGAGCACTGGGGGAGGGCAGGAGGAGGTTTGCATGTAAAAATGGTACAGTAATTATCATGGGGGATTTTAATCTACATGTCAATTGAGCAAACCAGGTTGGTCAAGGCAGCCTTGAGGAAGAGTTCATAGAATGTATTTGCGATAACTTCATTGAACAGTATGTAAAGGAACCTACGAGGGAACAAGCTATCCTAGATCTGGTACTGTGTAATGATGTGGAGATGCTGGCGTTGGACTGGGGTGAACACAGTAAGAAGTCTCACAACACCAGGTTTTTGCTACCAATTAATAAGTAAACATGTATTTATTTAAACATGGTATTTGCTACCAAATAAACCTGTTGGACTTTAACCTGGTGTTGTGAGACTTCTTACTGTGTAATGAGACAGGAATAATTAATGATGTTACAGTTAGGGATCCTCTCGGAAGAAGCGATCACAGTATGGTTGAATTTAAAATACAGATGAAGTGTGAGAGTAAAATCCAATACCAGTATCTTGTGCTTAAACAAAGGGGACTACAATGGGATGAGGGAGGAGTTGGCTAAGGTAGACTGGGAACAAAAACTTTATGGTGGGACAATTGAGGAACAGTGGAGGACTTTCAAAGCGATTTTTCACAGTGCTTAGCAAAGGTATGCCAGTGATAAGGAAGGACTGTAGAAAAAGAGATAATCAGCCATGGATATCTAAGGAAATAAAGGAGGGTATCAAATTGAAAAAAAAATGCATAAGAAGTGGCAAAGATTAGTGGGAAACTAGAGGATTGGGAAATCTTTAAAGGTCAACAAAAAGTCACGAAAAAAGCTATAAAGAAAAGTAAGGTGGATAATGAGAGTAAACTAGCTCAGAATATAAAAACATAGGAAAAGTTTCTACAAATATATAAAATGAAAGAGAGTGGCTAAAGTAAATATTGGCCCTTTTAGAGGATGAGAAGTGAGATGTAATAACTGGAAATGAGAAAAGGGCTGAGGCATTGAACAGGTATTGAACATTGAACAGGTCTTCACAGTGGAAGACACAAATAACATGCCAAAAGTTGATGACAAGAAGGCTATGGCAGGTGAGGACCGAGAAACTATCATTATCACGAAAGAGGTAGTATTGGGCAAGCTAATGGGGCTAAAAGTAGCCAAGTCTTCTGGCCCTGATGGAATGCATCCCAGGGTACTAAAAGAGATGATGGGAGAAATAGCAAATGCACCAGTGGTAATTTACCAAAATTCGCTGGACTCTGGGGTGGTTCCCGCAGATTGGAAAACAGCAAATGTGACGTCACTGTTTAAAAAAGGAGGTAGACAAAAGACGGGTAACTATAGGCTGGTTAGCTTAACTTCTGTAGTAGGGAAAATGCTTGAATCTATCATCAAGGAAGAAATAGCGAGACATCTGGATATAAATTGTCTCATTGGGAAGACACCGTTTGAGTTCATGAAGGGCAGGTCATGTTTGACTAATTTAGTGGAATTCTTTGAGAACGTTACATGTGCAGTGGACAATGGGGAACCTGTGGATGTGGTGTATCTGGATTTCCAGAAGGCATTTGACAAGGTGCCGCACCAAAGGCTGCATAAGATAAAGGTGCATGGTGTTGCATGTAATGTATTAGCATGGATAGAGGATTGGTTAACTAACAGAAAGCAAAGAGTGGGGGTAAATGGGTGTTTTTTTGGTTGGCGATCAGTGATTAGTGGTGTGCCTTAGGGATCAGTGTTGGGACCGCAATTGTTTACAATTTACATAGATTATTTGAAGTTGAGGACCAAGTGTAGTGTGTCAAAATTCGCAGATGACACTAAGATGAGTGGCAAAGCAAAGTGTGCAGAGGACACAGAAAATCTGCAAAGGGATATAGATAATCTAAGTGGGTGGGAGAGGGTCTGACAGATGGAGTACAATGTTGGTAAATGTGAAGTCATCCATTTTGGTAGGAATAACAGCAAAATGGACTATTATTTAAATAGTTAAAAAATTGCAGCAGGCTGCTGTGCAGAGGGACCTGGGTGTCCTTGTGCATGAATAACAAAAAGTTGGCTTGCAGGTGCAGCAGGTAATTAAGAAGGCAAATAGAATTTTGTCCTTCATTGCTAGAGGGATGGAGTTTAAAAACAGCGAGGTTATGTTGCAGCTGTATAAGGTGCTGGTGAGGCCACACCTGGAGTTTTGGTCTCCTTACTTGAGAGAGGATATACTGGCACTGGAGGGGTGTAGAGGAGGTGTAGAGGGTACTGAAAGAAATGGCAGAAGTAATAGCAGGTGCGTTGGTTGTAATTTATCAAAATTCGCTGGACTCTGGGGAAGTGCTGGCTGATTGGAAAACAGCTAATGTGACACCACTGTTTAAAAAAGGAGGTAGACAAAAGGCAGGTATCTACAGGCCAGTTAGCTTAACGTCTGTAGTTGGAAAATTGCTGGAATCCATCATTAAAGAAAAAATAGCAGGACACCTGGGAAAAAAATGGTTCCATCAAGCAGACGCAGCATGGATTCATGAAGGGAAAGTCGTGTTTGATGAATTTACTGGATTTTTATGAAGATTGAATGAGTGCGGTTGACAGAGGGGAACCGGTGGATGTGGTGTTTTTGGATTTCCAGAAGGCGTTCGATAAGGTGCCTCACAAAAGGTTGCTGCAGAAGATTAGGGTACATGGAGTTGGGGGTAAAGTGTTAGCGTGAATTGAGGATTGGCTATCTAACAGGAAGCAGAGAGTTGGAATAAATTGGTGCTTTTCTGGTGACTAGTGGCGTGCCGCAGGGATCGGTGCTGGGGCCTCAACTGTTTACCATATACATAGACAATCTGGAGGAGGGGACCGAGTGTAGGGTAACAAAGTTTGTGGATGATACAAAGATGAGTGGAGGATGCGGAAAGTCTGCAGAGAGATTTGGATAGGCTAAGTGAGTGGGCGAGGATCTGGCAGATGGAGTATAATGTTGACGAGTGTGAAGTTATCCACTTTGGAAGGAATAATAGTAAAATGGGCTATTATTTAAATGGTGAAAAATTAAAACATGCTACTGTGCAGAGGGACCTGGGGGTCCTTGTGCATGAATCGCAAAAACTCAGTTTGCAGGTGCAGCAGTTGATCAAGAAGGTAAATGGAATGTTGGCCTTTATCACGAAAGGGATGGAGTATAAAAGCAGGGAGGTCTTGCTGCAATTGTACAAGGTACTGGTGAGGCCGCAACTAGAGTACCGTGTGCAATTTTGAACAAAGAACAATACAGCACAGGAACAGGCCCTTCGGCCCTCCAAGCCCGTGCCGCGCCCTGGTCCAAACTAGACCATTCTTTTGTATCCCTCCATTCCCACTCCGTTCAAATGGCTGTCTAGATAAGTCTTAAACGTTCCCAGTGTGTCTGCCTCCACCACCTTGCCTGGCAGCGCATTCCAGGCCCCCACCACTCTCTGTGTAAAATATGTCCTTCTGATATCTGTGTTAAACCTTCCTCCTCCTCCTCCCCCCCCCCCCCCCCCCTTCACCTTGCACCTATGACCCCTCGTGAACGTCACCACCGACCTGGGGAAAAGCTTCCCACCGTTCACCCTATCTATGCCTTTCATAATTTTATACACCCCTATTAAGTCTCCCCTCATCCTCCGTCTTTCCAGGGAGAACAACCCCAGTTTACCCAATCTCTCCTCATAACTAAGCCCCTCCATACCAGGCAACATCCTGGTAAACCTCCTCTGTACTCTCTCCAAAGCCTCCACATCCTTCTGGTAGTGTGGCGACCAGAACTGGACGCAGTATTCCAAATGTGGCCGAACCAACGTTCTATACATCTGCAACATCAGACCCCAACTTTTATACTCTATGCCCCATCCTATAAAGGCAAGCATGCCATATGCCTTCTTCACCACCTTCTCCACCTGTGACGTCACCTTCAAGGATCTGTGGACTTGCACACCCAGGTCCCTCTGCGTATCTACACCCTTTATGGTTCTGCCATTTATCATATAGCTCCTCCCTACATTATTTCTACCAAAATGCATCACTTGGCATTTATCAGGATTAAACTCCATCTGCCATTTCTTTGCCCAAATTTCCAGCCTATCTATATCCTTCTGTAGCTTCTGACAATGCTCCTCACTATCTGCAAGTCCTGCCAATTTTGTGTTATCCGCAAACTTACTGATCACCCCAGTTACACCTTCTTCCAGATCGTTTATATAAATCACAAACAGCAGAGGTCCCAATACAGAGCCCTGCGGAACACCACTAGTCACAGGCCTCCAGCTGGAAAAAGACCCTTCCACTACCACCCTTTGTCTTCTGTGACCAAGCCAGTTCTCCACCCATCTAGCCACCTCCCCCTTTGTCCCATGAGATCCAACCTTTTTCACCAGCCTATCATGAGGGACTTTGTCAAACGTTTTACGCAAACGCAATTTTATAATTGTCCCCTTATTTGCGGAAGGATGTATTGGCCTTGGAGGGAGTACAGAGAAGGTTCACCAGGTTGATACCGGAGATGAGGGGGTTAGCTTATGAGGAGAGATTGAGTAGATTGGGCCTGTACTCGTTGGAGTTTAGAAGGCTGAGGGGAGATTTTATAGAGACATATAAGATAATGAAGGGGCTAAACAGGGTAGAGGCAGAGAGATTCTTTCCACTTGGAAAGGAAACAAGAACTAGAGGATACAGCCTCAAAATAAGGGGGAGTCAGTTTAGGAGAGAGTTGAGGAGGAACTTCTTCTCAGAGGGTAGTGAATCTCTGGAATTCTCTGCCCATTGATGCAGTGGAGGCTACCTCGTTAAATATGTTTAAGTCACAGGTAGATAGATTTCTGATCAATAAGGGAACTAAGGGTTATGGGGAGCAGGCGGGTAAGTGGAACCAAACCACTATCGGATCAGCCATGATCTTATTGAATGGCGGGGCAGGCTTGAGGGGCGAGATGGCCTACTCCTGCTCCTATTTCTTATGTTCTTGTGTTCTATAGCTTCTCCTCTTAACTATAGTTTACCACCCTTGGTGTAGTTCTAGTGAATACATGTTCTATCTGGATTTAATACCTTTTCTCTAACAGGATACCTGAAATAACACACTCACTTCTAACTGGAGCTTAACCAATATTTTGTAAAAGAAAATCATTACTTTCCTATTTCTAGAAGCCAAATTTCTATTGGCGTTTTTAATCTTGCTTGTTTGAGGGGTTTATATATTTGAACCCTGATGTCTCTGCTCATCTACAACTTTAAGCACCTTTCTATTGTGTGTGTTATCTTTTAGTTATTTCCCCCCTAAAATGTGTTATCTTCCATTTCTTCGTATGAAATGGAATCTGCCATTTGTCTGCCAATTCCTCTCATGTCTGCCTTTCAAGTCTTTTCAAATCCTCCTTATCGTTTGCTATACTCACTAACTTTGTATCAACAGCAAATTTCAAGATTTTGTTCTTTTATATTCCTGTCCTCAAATTGTTTATATACTGAAAGGGATCTCCAAACTAACCCTTCTCAAATCCAGGAAACATCTGTTTGCCCTTACCTTTGTTTCTTGTACGTTGTCTAAAACTCCATCTCTAGTACCACATTTCACACTGAACCATGCGTTTGTATTTTTTTTCCTGTATGCCATTTGAGACAACTTTTTATATTGAATGTTTATTTTAAAATCCATATAGGAACAGGGGTAGTCCAAAAGAATGTTCTGTTATCATTCAGTAAGATTGTGGCTGAGCTGTACCTAACTCCATCAAACTGCCTTTACCCCATTATCCCTTAACACCTTTTTGGCTAACAAAAATTTATCAATCTCAGTATTAAAACCCAACATTAAATGTCGCTTGTGGAAGAAAGTTCCAAACCTCTACCAGACTTTTATGTATAGAAATGTTTCCTAATTTCCCACCTGAATGGTTTAACTCTAATTTTAAACTCTGTATTCTAGGCCTAGACTCCCTCTCTCTTTACACTCTGTTCCCTCAAAACCTGATCAGTTTAACCCGGGGAATACAATCCTGTTTGTGTAATCACTCCTCATTATCTAACCTTTGGAAACCAGGCATCATTCTGTTAAATCTACACTACATTCTTACCAAGGCCAATCTAATCCTTCCTAAGTTGAGATGCCCAGAACTACTCACATTACTCCAGATATGGAATAAACAGTATAAACTGGGCTTTGTATAGTTGAAGCATAATTTCTATTCCTATGTATTCCATCCATTTGCCCTCTTGATTTATTTTCTATTCCTGCCATTTTAATGACCTGGACCCCTCCCAGTCTGTTTGGAGCTCCAGTTTCCAGCTTTCACTATTTCAGAAAATTTATTGCATTTCTTTTATCTATCCAATCAGTTACTACTTAATTTCTAATTAATTTGTCAAACGCAGCCTGCCTTTGGTGAAAAAAGCAAAATGCTGAAAAGCTGGAAATCTGAAATAAATGGATGAAAGATCACCAGCTTTCTCCACAGATACTGCCAGACCTGCTGAGTATTTCTTCGTTTTGTTATAGTCTTTAAGGAATCTGCTGGCATTTCCCATTTGCCTCGAGCGTTTCCAAATTCTTACTAATTTGATCTGTAGTTATGGATTCTAAGAATGTCCATAACTTGGTTAACTGGTCTACAAACCTTCTATTTTATCCTCCTTTCCCTTTTTAGTTAAGGGAACTATTCCACAGATATTACACAGCCATCTCCCTTAATGGCCCAATGTGCAGGTTTGAGGAGGATTTTAAAGTGTGTTCAGAGCATCTCTTGGGTCCACTCAAGGACAAAGGAGGGAATTTATGCGTGGAGTCAGAGGAAGTGGGTGAGGTCCTTAACCAATATTTTGTATTGGTGTTCATAAGGGAGAAGGACATGGTGGCTGGTGAGTCTAGAGAGGAGTATGCTGATATTCTAGGGCATGTTGATTTATAAAAAAAGGAGGTAAAGGGTGTTTTGAAAAGCATTAAGGTAGACAAGTCCCCTGGACCTGATGGGATTTATCCCAGAATACAGAAGGAGGAAATTGCTGGGGACTTGTACAAAATCTTAATATCCATAGGAGATGTCCCAGAGGACTGGAGAATAGCCAATGTTGTTACTTTGTTTAAGAAGAGCAACAGGGATAATCCAAGAGATTACAGGCCGGTGAGCCTTTCATCAATGATACGGAAATTATTGGAGAAGATTCTTGGGGACAGGATTTACTCACATTTGGAAACATATAGGCTTATTAGTGATGGGCATCGTGGCTTTGTGCAGGGGAGGTCGTGTCTCACAAACCTGATTGAGCTTCTTGAGCTGACAAAGTCAATTGATGAGAGCAGCGTGGTGGATGTTGTCTACATGGACATTAGCGAGGCCTTCAACAAGGTCCCTCAGCAGTCTGATACAGAAGGTGAAGTCACATGGGATCTGTGCTGTGCTGCTAAAGTGGATACAAAACTGATTTGGTTATAGAAGGCAGAGTAGCGTTGGAAGGGTGTTTTACTGACTGGAGATCTGAGACTAGTGGTGTTCTGCAGGAATCAGTGCTAGGACCCCTGTTGTTGGTAATATATGTAATTGACTTAGATGGGAATGTAGATGGTCTGATTAGTAAGTTTGCAGATGACACAAAGATTGGGTGGAGCTGTGGATAGTGAGGAAGATTGCTAGAGGATAAAGCAAGATATAGATAGGCTGGAGAATTTAATCAGGACAAATGCAAGGTGATACCTTTTGGATGGTCTAATGCAGGAGTAAATGGAAGAACCCTTAGAAGCATTAACATAGAGGGATCTAGGACTTGCCTTGCATTAAGTTGATCTTTCTCTACACCCTAGCTATGACTGTAACATTACATTCTGCATTCGCTCGTTTCCTTCTCTATGAACGATCTGTTTTGTCTGTTTAGCACGCAAGAAACAATACTTTTCACTGTTAATACATATAACAATAATAAATCAAACCAAAAGATGTACAGGTTCACAGTTCCTTAGAAGTGGCAAAACATGGATAAGGTTGTCAAGAAGGCATACGGCATGCATCAGTCAGGGCATAAAAGTATAAAAATCGACAAGTCACATTGCAGCTACATGGAACATTTGGAACATTGTGTGGCAACCAGAACTGTACACAATCAGAAGGAGATATGGAGGCTTTGGAGAGGGTCCAGAAAAAGTTTACCAGGATGTTGCCTGGTTTGGGGGGTATTAGCTGCGAGGAGTGATTGGACAAACTTGGTTTGTTTTCACTTGAATGTTGGAGGTGGAGGGCTGATAGAAGTTTACAAAGTTATGAGAGGCATGGATAGAATGGAAAGGGAGTCTTTTCCCCAGGGTAGAAATGTGTGCGCGTGCTCGCGTGCGTTCGTGTACGATCTGAGAACAAAGAACAGCACAGGAACAGGCCTATCGGCCCACCAACTCTGTGCCAACAGAGATCTCTAATATTTTCTTGCCTCTGTGGTCCATATCCCTCTCTTCCCTGCCTATTTATGTATCAATCCAGATGCCTCTTGAACGTTGTTATAGAATCTGCTTCCACCACATCCTCCAGCAACGTGTTCCAGGTATTTGCCACTTTGTGTGGAAAAACTTGTCTCCTGCATCTCTCGTAAACTTTCCCTTTCTCACTTTCAACCTGTATCCCCAAGTAATTGACCCTTCAAAGTCTTGTACAGCTGCAACATGGTTTTCCGATTCCTATACTCAACGCCCTGACTGATGAAGGCCAGTATGCCATATGCCTTCTTGACCAACTTGTCCACCTGAGTTGCCACCTTCAGGGAACTGTGGATCTGCACACCTAGATCCCTCTGTATGCTAATATTCCTAAGGGCACTACCATTTACTGTATACTTTCCTTTTGCAGTAGACTTTCCAAATCGCATCACCTCTCATTTGTCCAGTTTAAATTCCATCTGCCACCTTTGGCCCACGTCTCCAGCCGATTTATATCCTGCTCACTCTCCGCTATTCTCCCAGTTTTTGTATCATCTGCAAATTTACTAATCAGACTTGCAAACAAGAGGCCCCAGCACTGATCCTTGTGGAACACTGCTTGTCACAGACCTTCAGTTAGAAAAGTACCCCTCCACTGCTACTCTCTGCTTTCTATGTCCAAGCCAGTTTTGTGTCCATCTTACCAGCTCACTTTGGATCCCATATGACTTTACCTTTTGTATCAGCCTGCCATGAGGAACCTTATCAAAGGCTTTACTAAAGTCCATGTATACAACATCCACTGCCTTCCCCTGGTCAAATTTTCTTGTCACTTCCTCCACTCAATTAAGTTTGTGAGACACGATCTCCCCTTCACAAAACCATGCTGCCTATCACTAATAAGCCTATTCTCTTACAGATGTAAGTACATCCTGTCCCTAAAAATCTTCTCCAATAATTTCCCACCACTGATCTAAGGCTCACAGGCCTGTAATTTCCCAGATTGTCTCTTCTGCCCTTTTTAAACAGAGGAACAATGTTGACTGCTCTCCAATCCTCTGGTACCTTGCCCGTGGCTAAAGAGGATACAAAGATTTTGGCCAAGGCCTCAGCAATTTCTTCCATCGCCCCCTCTCAGTATTTTGGGATAGATCTTATCTGGCCCTGTGGACTTGTCCACCTTAATGTTTTTCAAAATCTCCAATACCACCTCCCTTTTTATTTCAACATGTCCAACATCTTCCTTTCTACACTCACCATCAACCACATCCTTCTCCTTTGTGAATACTGATGCAAAATATTTAAGGACCTCACCTGGCTCCACACACATTCACTCCACTGTCCTCGAGTGGACCTACCCTTTACTGAGCTCACCTCTTCCTCATATTTGCATAAAAAGTCTTGGGATTCTCCATCCTGCCTGCCAAGGTGAAATTCAATCCAAAAGCAGGGGATTTGCTAGTAATTACTGAAGTACTGAGAGGAGATGAAAATAAATCTCAATATCAATCCACGTCTTGATGTGGGCTAAATTAATTTTCAAACTCCTATATGATTAATGGGTTGAATCCTGTAAGGCTGGATGTAAATAATTAAATACATTGTGGTGGGATGATACATGAGTCTTTCATAGAATGCTGGATTTTAGTTCTAAAAATTAATATCTCAAAGCTTTAAATTAATATATTGCTATTTTGCTTTAATGGAGTGAATGTACTAATGGTTTTATTTTAGAAGCTTTATTATTTTAACTGCATCCTTCAAGAGATTTGAGTTCTGTGGAACTGCTGGATGACACAAAACTTGAATCTAGAGAAGAAAGATGATTGTTGGGTCTTGTATTGTCAGTAGTTATTTCTAATAATGGCTTTCCCAAAATGTAGTATTTAGATCCATATGATGGAGACTTGGAAAGTACATCAAGTGAATCGGATAATAGTAGAGGTTTTCTGCCAGATGCTTACACTGAGGAGATAAATTATCAGTCCCATACTATTGGACCAATTGACGGAAAGAAGTTATTAAAATCGTACAAACAATCATTCCAAGCAACTTTTGAGCCTGTGTGTAGTTATAAAGAGTTAAACTCCACACAAATGGAACCTGTAACCGCTGATGATGTGCTTCTACAATCTTCCAGTGAATCAGAAGTATTTTCCAACAGAGTACATGATCTGACATTTCCCACAAATCGGCTTGTCTTAAATACCAAACAGAAACAGCTTGGATCATTAGATTTGGGGGTGTTGACTGACTCTCCTGCTAGAAACTTGAACATTGGAGAACATGGACTTATCAACATGCTAGTTCTGCAAAGCCCTGGTGGGAAGCATTACCCAAGACACCAGGATTCCCATCTGTGTTCAGGACGAATCTTAAAGGTCTCTCATGAAAGATGTATTGAAGGAAAATTCACACCGAAGAGAAAACTTGGAAACTCTTTGATTGATATAGGCAATGACCGGATAAGTAAAAAGAAAAGCAGTGTAATTAAAAACTGAGGTAAGTTTGTGTCTAGTGAATGTGCTTCTTTGAACTGTAGCATTACCTAAAATCTATATTAACATATTTTAAATTTGTGTGCTCATCAAACTGTTGTTCGACAATGGAATTGTTCCCATTTCATGTATCCAGTGTTAAGGCTCCCAACACTCTACTAAAATACCTATGTCTGAGCAACAAATATTTGATATGGAATGTTATTTTGTAACTTTTTTTTGACAAATTATTTCTGTGGGTGATAGTAACTAAGTTAGCAGTATTGTGAATGCCAATGAATTTTAGCAGATTGGGAAAGTAGGAAGGCTGTATGTCGCAATCATTCTTTATAGTACAGGGCCATTTGCTGTATTGGATACCTCAATACAGACCAAGTCTCAAACTTAGAATCTTCTGTTCTATATGATTTAATATCAAACCCAACTAGTCATTTGTCTATTAAGGCATTATGGAAGCTTTGAGTTTGTGAAACACAATTTGATTTCCATGATGAAAGCTGCTTCTTGATATGATCTATGTAACTGAGTTTTTGAGTCTTGTTGATTTTTGAACTCTTTTTGATGTAGTTTAAAAAATAAAGAAAAGCTATGGATGTTTATTTCTTTGCACTATGAGCAGTTTATGGTAAAATTGCACTTGCAGCACATCCTTAGTTCCACTGATATGATCTCTTTCTAGAGAGATTGTCTTTACAAACTGCATCACTTCTAGTCCACTTCAGTGGGTGTTGAGTCAACAAAGTATGGGATTGAACTTGTATAGAGGCTGGACCAGACAAAGGTGTAAGATTTCCTTCCCTGAAGGGTATTAAATAAATGACAGGCTAAAACTTTTTTTCCTACATGGACGAACAGTTTAAATTAGGCCATTTATACTATGCACCTAGAAATTGATAGTCACTGGGCTTATGCTATGTAACTTTGTTTCCTCTACTGTATTTTTGGGGTTCATGAGAAATCTATTATTGGAGAAGGCAGCAAACCTGTTAATTTTCTATTACACCATATTCTGGTGTCACTAAAACATATCCTTTCCACTTGAGGCAAAGCTTTTGCTGAAATAGGGCATTTAACATCAGGTTAGACCTGAAAATATCTGAAAATTGTGCTTGCTGGGAAATCTTTTAAGTTCAGAATAATTGTCCAGCAACAAGGATTGGCTATATGCTACCTTGATTAGCATCAAGTAGAAAGAAACCACAAATTATCAATCTTGTTTTAGATTTTAGTCTCACAAGTAACACTGCAATGAAGTCACTACACTCTAGTGCCTGTTCACTGAGGGAGAATTTAGCATGGTCAATGCACCTAACCAGCACATCTTTTGGACTGTGGGAGGAAACCGGAGCACTGAGAGGAAACCCACACAGACACTGGGAGAATTGTGCAGACTCCAGTGACCCAAGCCAGGAATTGGACCCAGGTCTCTGGTGCTGTGAGGCAGCTGTGCTAACCACTGTGCTGCTCCAGATAGAATAAGTTTATTGGACTTGAACCACTTTAAGGATTTTTATTTTTTTAAGATAACTTTCACTACAGTAATTGCCTGGCAAGGGAGAGAAAGCCCATCACTGAATTGGAGTCCTGGTCTTGGAGTAGACCAGTTTATGCTCATCAGTCCCATATTGTTTCATTCCAGTGCCCCATAAAGAGGGGAATGAAGTTGTGAAGAATGAGAAATTCTTCTCCATAGTCTGACCAGAAAGTGTGTAAATTCAGTTGAAAAAATATTGTATTAAATGTGAGAGGCTGAAATGCCTCATGATATGATCTATGTAACTGAGTTTTTGAGTCTTGTTGATTTTTGAACTCTTTTTGACGTAGTTTAGAAAATAAAGAAAAGCTATGGATAAGGAGTGGATAGGCTGAACAGCCTATTTATTCAGTACATACCATGCAATCCTATCTATAAACATATGACTCATTCTTTGGGTGAAGATGGAGTGAGCCATTTGATGAACACACTTGCAGGAGCACCAACTCAGTATCTGACCCAAGTCCTTTCCTGCACTCAATTTCCCCAAAACCCCACATTTCTCATGGCTAATCCCCTTGGGACACAGGGGCAATTTAACATGGCCAATCCACTTAACCTGCACAGCATTGGACTGTGAAAAGAAACCCAGCTCCCTGGCACTGAGGCAGCACTGCTAATCACTCTGCCACTCCTATTCATGAATAGGTCTAAAGGAAAATTGTAAACAATTAAAGATTTGCCACAATCAAATGTCTATGCAAACTCTGAAAGTAAAGGCATAGTTTTCTCTAGCCAGAGTTGATTGGCAGGCCTGGAAATGGCCTTACCTGGTCTAATAACATAATACCAATTGCTGCAAAAGCGTTTGAATTAGAAGTACTGCCCCTCTAAGAGCAAAATGGTATTTGACTCATTCAAAGCTATGGTTAACTGGGAGCCAGTGGCTCTGTTCTTCTGCAAGAGCAACTTGGTGACTCCCACTCCATGTTTTCATCATACTTTTACAATTTTCTCTCCAGCTAATTTTCCCAATTCTCTTTTAAAGTCAAGATTAAACCTACTCCACCACCCACACACAAAGCTTTAACTTGTGCTGCCTTTGATTCTTCTGTATTGAAAAGAAATACCCTTCTGCCAATGAGAAGTTTCTCCCTTTGCACTGACCTAGTTATGTTCTTCCCCACAGAGGAAACATTCTATAACCACAGCCTTTCATTTCTGGCATAATCCGTGTAAATCTTCTGTGCCTCTATCCACTGCTAGTAGCTGTGTGAAATGGATAGCTTCACCTGTTGTCTCAAACTTCAAAATATTTTACTATTTCACAGTTATGAAGCAGGAATAATGAGCGGCATTTTCCACCAACAGGATGCTATCAAGTCAAAAAAAAACTTCTACCACCCACAATGAGTAATATGGTATATGAATTTGTGCGATTATGATACCAGGAACCCAAGTAGTTCACTTGCTCCCATTGAAATTTGGCATTCTTCCCGATGAGTGCAGGACAAAGCACTGGCATCTCTTTTTGCAGCAATATGGAAGTAGAATGTAGGAACTTGAGGCACAACTTCAAAGCAGCTCTCTAACATGTGAATTTGAAGGTAATTCATCACTATACATTCCAATATTTAACAATTCAATTTTGAGTACCATTAACTATTATAGAAAACAGACTTCAATCATGATGTATAATTTTATTAACTGTAAAACCACTTGGAGAACATCCTCAAAATGAATTACAAAACACATTTTCCAACTTTGCTGAATCTCAGTAGCCATCATACCATCGCGTTTACAGAACCCTAATAAAATCACTCATTACTTTGAAAAGGTTACTACTATTCAGATCTAATAGCACATGCAATTAAGTAATATGTCATTTCAAAGCAATAATTTCCATTTATTCTGTGCAAAGCAGTGCAACACCACGTTCATAAAAGCTGCGCGAGTCTTCCTTGGTTGCAATTTCAAAGTCAACAGTGAAGATCAGGTCAGCACGAGTGAAGTTTAGGTACACTGGAAGTGTCACCTATAAAAGGGAAAAATGAGAAATGGTACATGCACGTTAGAAGGGCAAAATAAAACCTTTAAACAGGTGTTTGGAAAATAAAAAGGATACAACAGTGTTCCTTTGAAAAAAAGTGAACAAACAGCATAGATGCTGGAAACCAAATTAAATACCAAAGCACTCAGCAGGCCAGGCAGGTATGGTCAGGACAAATTGACATTACAGGGTCCAAACCCAAAATAAACTCTGTTTCTCTCCACTGATGCTGCTTAATCTACAAGCACTTTCAGAGTTCTCTACATTTGTTTCATTGGAGTGGTATACTATCTACATTAAACATTCAGGGAACAAAAGTATAACACTCACCATTCTTGAATTTAAAAAAGGAACCATTTCTTAAATCTTAGCATTAAACTTTAAAATTTTTTATCTTGAGGCTAAGTAAATTAAGTCAATTCTCACCACATTAGCTTTCCTTTCAGCATTTGTTTCCTTAACCCATCGAAGCTGTGTAAGAGGCAGTTCAGTGGATATCGAATTGGACAAAGACAGCTTGTTGTTATTACAAGTGGCACCCTGAAGTGTCAGGCCTGTACAAAGGAAAAGGTATATTAAAATCAATCCTTTTAAAAAGGCTGCCATTATGTTACCATTTGCATATCAATATAACATGACTTTACACATGCATTCACATGGGAGCAGAAGTAATCAGTTTATCATACAACTCCTGAATGTATTAACAAATCAAGATTTTATCTAACACCACACAACTTAATGTCCAGTGTAGTAAACCAGCCAGACATCATTTGTCATATTACCCACTAGCAATATATTAACATACTAATGTAGATTGCATAACTTGTGAAAAAAATCCCAAAGACTTTGACTAACAATTTTGTTCAGCTTCTTTCTTGAATGAACAGCAATTGGTAGTGTATGATACTTTGGTACAAATATCAGTTGGGAGAAAATATTACAGATGACACTGAGAAATGACCAAACCTGGTACAGAATCAAAGCCATCAGTATTAATAAAATCACAATCCTAAACTGCTATCAATCTTTGACACTACGTTCAGGATTGTGCTATAAAGAATTGAAATAAATTCTCTAAAACGTTCCAAATTGAATTGTGTCATACATGTTGTAATAAGCAGAACTCATTTCCAACTCAATTACGTACACTCAGATCATATTAATTACTATCTCAACTAGAAACTTGTATCATCTGTCAACATAGATGCAAATGAGTGGCACCAACCTGTTATCCCAAAACTGCAAGCATCCAGGACAGCATTCTGATTATTTGTAACTGTGACTTCCAGTCGAAGCTCTTCCAATGACCAACTATTTGCCTGAGCCACGTACTGCCGTGTTGCTGTGATGTAAGCCTCTGGCACATACAAGCCACCCAGGCAAACATGGATATTCTACAGCAAAAAAAGTGTGAAAAACACAGGAAAATATTTTATTCTAGCAATACAAAAGATGACCACTTGATATTCTTTGATCACTGGCTCGATGGTTTATAGGGAGAGATGATTACTTGCCCCACTGGAATGAGCCAAGGTCTTAATTCAAAACACTCGTCCTTCTGATCCCAAGACAATGTTAAAAAGAACATTTTACATCCTTCTGAACTAATATGTTGGTACACCATTGTTATCAGATGCCACGATCGGTTTAAAGAGAAAAGCGATTTGCAGCATAGATACTATTTTATGCTGCTAACGTCTATGGGGCTTGCAAACATCAAGAGTTATAAGGAGGAATAGTGAACATAGTTGGTTTAACAGTTTATAGAAAGTCAAAAAACAGACCAAGTATAACCTAAAATTGTGTTTTTCTACATTTCTGTATGGTTTCATTGCTGGAATGAAATGAATACACATTAATTTGTCTAAAGTTACTACTGTTGCTGACTTTTTAAAAAAATTAGGTATACATAGTTAGCAACTCTGAATAGTTTGCTGCAGTCCCCCACTTTGTACTGAGGTACAGCGAGTACTCATAAGGTGGTCAGTTGTAAGGCCATGGGTCCAGACCATATACCAGTAGAATTACTTAAGGTGGGAGGAGAATGGGTAGAGAACAGGATGTGGGGCACTGTGGAGACCGGCAATTGACTGGAGAACTGGAATAGTTCCACCGTTACCCGTCTTCTGAAGGAAGGAGACCGGAACAGTGCACAAGTTAGAGAACGATTGCTTTGACCTCCCATGCTAGTAAAAACCTGCTTGTGATCTTCCTGGAACTGCACCGGAAAAATACCAAAATTAACGATGAACAAGATGTATTTTGATGTGAAAGAGGAGCCAGAGATCAAGTCACTAATTTTCAAATTCAATTCAGCCTCATACGAGAAACTCTGGTTGATAAAGTTAGACATGGGACACCCACCACATCTAATCGACTTGAAGGTCAAGCTTGATCATAAGCAACAAACTAGGTTCAGAGTTGTTGGCATTATCTCAATGATTCAGTCAAAAAGGGTGTTAGACAGGAGTGCATCCTCTCACCATATTTATTGAACAACCTTGCAGAAATGATTATGAGGGAGACACTTAACTGATACAAAGATGGGATATCAATTGGTGGGCAACACGTTTTGAATCTTCGAGATGACAACAAAATTCTGCTGGCTAACTCAGTGGAGGAGCTACAGAGGTTGGTAAATCTTGATCAAGGTAACAGGAAATACAATCTCAAACAACGTTCACATAACAAAGACAAAGGTGATGGGACTGAGAGGAATGACTTGCAAGATTCTAATTAATGCAGTTCAGCTTGAACAGGTTGATATTTTTCACTATCTTGGGTCACTCGTTACAGAAGGTGCAGAATGTACTGAAGGAATTTGGGCTAGACTTAACAATGGTCATGGAGTAGCCACAGTATCGCAATTACAAAAAACTGTCTTCCGAAAGCCCGCGTGGCTGGTGAGTGTATAGCTGTGAAAGCTGGACCATCAAGTAGAGTGACAAGGCTCAAATAAGAGCATTCAAAATTAAAGGACTCAGATTAGAATTACGTGCGTCATCGACAGCCAAGAGGACAAATGAGTGGGTGCTGAAGAAAGCTGGTGTCAAGAGAAACTTGTTTGAAACAATGATATCAATAAAGCTCTCACATTTTGGACACATGATGCCAACAGGAGGATTGTGCTTGGAAAAAGAGGTGATGTGTGGCAAAACACCCAGAAAATATGCAAAAGGAAGACCCAATATGGCATGAATGCATATCAGAATGTGAATTGGACTCTCGATGGAACAGGAAACAAGGCCAGTGAAGAATAGAAACCAATGAAGGTGATGGGCCAACCCTCAGAATGAGAACAGATGAAACACAAGACAGTTAGCAGCTTCTTTCTCCAAAATCACAAAAAAGTATTAAGTAGCAATTAGAATTTTTGGTTTATGTACTGAGTTGTTTTGTTCACATTTTGAAACAATGCTCTACACAGAATCACAACTAACAGAAACACAGCATCTATCAAAAAGACCTATTCATATGTAGCTGATCACATCAGTTCACAGAGGCTAGCAACTCCCAAACGTGCACACTTTCAATTTACTAACGGCTTGATCAGCTGGGCTTGCAGTTTTACAATTTTAAGGGTAATATATACATACCTTTAGTTCTTTAGCTCCACCAGTGGATGCTGCTTGAGATATCTGTTGCAACTGCTTTATACGTTCACTGAAGTCAGATACCCATTGGATAACCGTCACATCTGCAGGAATCGTATAGCGGACCCAGCTGCGAGGCAGGATACCTTTTTTGATAGGGTGGAAGGATGAGAAAAAAGTCTGATTTGTAATTTTTAAAAGACAGTCAGACATGCATTTATATAGCACCTTTCATAACCGTAGGATATTCCAAAGCACTCGAAATACTGTTGAAGTGTAGTCAATGCAGCAGCAAGAATAGCACACTGCAGGCTTCCATAATGACTAGATAATCTATTTTAATGATGCTGATTGAGGGATAAATCTCGACCAGGGCAACAGGGATGATTCTTATGTTCTCTCAAATTGCAGCATGGATCTTTTACATCCACTTCAGAGAGATGGGATTTGGTTTAATATTCTATCCAGAAGTCAACCCAGCACACTCCCTCACTGGCATCTCCATCTAAAACCTTTGCAGATAATTGGGACGGCACAGTGGTTAGCACTGCTGCCTCACAGCGCCAGAGACCAGTGTTCAATTCTGGCCTCGAGTGACTGTGTGGAGTTGGCACGTTCTCCCCATGTCTGCGTGGGTTTCCTCCTTGTGCTTTGGTTTCTTCCCACACTCCAAAGATGTGCGGGTTAGGTGGATTGGCCATGCAAAATTGCCCCTTAGTGTCAGGAGGATTATCAGGGTAAATCCATGGGTTTATGGGGATAGGGCCTGGATGGGATTGTTGGTGGTGCAGGCTTGATGGGCTGAATGGCCCCCTTCTGCACTTTAGGGATTCTATGATTATTGGGTTAGACCAGGTATATGCACAGGTTATTAACCGATGTACCACAGTATGATTATTATAATGAACCATTTAAGTAACTCCACAGGAAATCTATTATAAATAGTTTGAATGTATTTGCAAACATATGTTTATAGAACTTTATGTTGCTGCTTTAAAGATTATACAATTTTAAATACAGTTCGGATCATAAATACCACATATTAATATCCTTACCCTTCACCATCTCGCTGATCAATGTCCGTAGATAGTTGGTCTGTTTCTTTTTCCCTTCACATACTTGCACTATATCAGCTAGATCTTGGCGAATATCTTGCAATAACTTTGCACCACTCTTAACCTCTCTTTCAAAGAATCTAAACAGTGGATCCTAGAATGACAAACATTTGTATAACTACCCTCTTTGATTTGTAATGATTTGCTTGCAATGGACATTTTAATTTTATTAAGGGATAATGAGACCCACTGCTGGGGAAAATGGAAATAAATGTAGTTACAAAGGACTATTCTACACTTTCTACATAAATACATTCTGCTCTCCATTACCATTCACATTTTTTCTTCATTCCTGGCATATTAATTTGATGTAATTATCCACAGCTTCAAAAAACTCAGCTTTTTAATAAATGGAAAATGCACAGTTTGAATAGATGACAAGTACAACGGTGACGTACTAACACATGAAACATAAACTTACCTTAATGCATTCAAGGCCATTACTCAGCCTTCCAAAAAAAAATCATGCAAGTGCAAACATATACAGAAGCAAATCTCTTCTGAATGTTTTTTTATGGTAAGAAATCTGCAGGGAGAGAAACAGAGTTAATCTTTCAGGTCAATGGCCAATCATGATGAGGGGCCATCAGTCTAAAGCATTAACTCTGTTATTCTCTCTTCACTGATGAAGTATTTTCAGCATTTTCTATTTTTATTTCAGATGTCCAGAATCCAAAGTGTTTTTCTGTGATTGAAAATCTCAAGAGCATTTTGAAGGAGGAGGAAAAACGCAGGCTATTCTTTCGTGCCACCAGATGAAAGGTAAAATGTGAGTGCCTTTCATCAACACATCCTCTAACTTTTTAGTGCACTGGCAACTTGTTCAAGTGCACCGGCAACTTGTTCAAGTGCACCGGCAACTTGTTCAAGTGCACCGGCAACGTGGGCACAGTAATTTGAGAGTCAATTTGTGCACAACTGCAAAGGAATTTTTGGCTGCTGCACAGTTTAGAGGGAACATTGCTCATCACTGAAAATTCCAGACAGACTGCCTCTTTCTGAACTCCTGATGAGTTCATCTGCCCCACACAATTTTTAAAAAGAAATACAAGGGGCAGATGTTAAATTTAAACACATTTTCGCAGATCTGGGATTCTGAATAAAATGAAACAAAAAATGACAACAGTATACATTAATATAGTACCTACAAAAAAGTGGTTTGCTACAGAATTTATTCAAAAATTGGTACAGACCCAAAAGGAAGAGATAGTTGGAGAAATGACAAAGGGGATGCATTTTAAGATGTCTCTCAAAGGAGCTCTGGTTACTGGGGTGTGGTGGATGGATGTAGAGAAAGAACACCAGAGCTTCATGCTTAAGATAGCCGAAGGCACAACTGCAATAGTTGGGTGAAGGGAGCAGCAGATGTACAAGTGGTCAGAACTGGAGGAACGTTCTTGGAGGGTGATAGATCGGGAGATGATTACAGCAATAGGAAGGGGCATGGGATGAGGATTTTAAATGAGAAGATTTGGGGACCTGGTGCCAATATACAAGGGAGACGGACGCATGGGTTTTCTTGCAATTTGGAATACAAATGGCAAAATTTTGGATAAGCAGACAGAGACCAGAGAGTGTATCGGAACAGTCAGGTTTAGGACGAGATCAAATTTGGATAAAGGCTTTGACAGCAAGAGCTGAGGTCAGGCAAAGATAAATAATGTTACAAAGGTGCTAGTAGGTGGCTTTCGTGATGGAAAAAATATGGGGCAATGGGCAGTTGTGCCTTCGGTTATCTTAAGCATGAAGCTCTGGTGTTCTTTCTCTACACCCATCCACCACACCCCAGTAACCAGAGCTCCTTTGAGACACATCTTAAAATGCATCCCCTTTGTCACTTCTCCAAATATCTCTTCCTTTTGGGTCTGTACCAATTTTTGAATAAATTCTGTAGAAAACCACTTTGTTGTAGGTACTATATTAATGTATTTTTTGTTTCCTTTTATTCAGAATCCCAGATCTGCGAAAATGTGTTTAAATTTAACATCTGCCCCTTGTATTTCTTTTTTAAATTGTGTGGGGCAGATGCACTCATCAGGAGTTCAGAAAGAGGCAGTCTGTCTGGAATTTTCAGTGATGAGCAATGTTCCCTCTAAACTGTGCAGCAGCCAAAAATTCCTTTGCAGTTGTGCACAAATTGACACTCTCAGGAGCACAGGAGTTATACTGGAGGATGAGGATGTGGTCAACTGAGTATTGTGGGGGAAAATGAGAAGTTGTCCAATCTGGAGGAAAGATTCAAAAGTCACATTTAAATGGTGTGAGGGAGGATCTGGGTGTCCTCACATGAGCATGTAGGTACAGCAAGTAATAAGAACAAAGGAATGCTTACCTTTATTGCAAGGGGAATGGAGCACAAGAGTCTTTGGTTTCCTTATTTAAGAACATACTTGCCACGTAGGCAGTTAGAGAAAGTTCACCAAACTGGTTTCTGGGATGAAGGAATTGTCTTATGAAGCAAGGTTGAGCCTACACCCATTGGAGCTGAGAGAGGTGTTCTTAATGAACAATGCAAGATTCGGAGGGGGCTGGACAGGGTAAATGCTGAGAGGACATTTCCCCCTTTGGGGAATCTAGACAGTTTTAAATAAAGGTGCATTCCACTTAAAAATGGAGATAAGGAGGAATTTCTTGTTAATATTTGAAATTCTCTACTCGGGCAAGCAGTGAAGGCTGGGCCGTTTAATATATTCAAGGTTGAAGTTAGATAGATTTTTGATCTATAAGGGTCAAAGGGTTACAGTGGGCCCTTTCAGGAAGGTGGAGTTAAGGTGATAAGCAGATTAGCCATGAACGTATTGATTGTCAGAGCAGGGGTCAAATGATCTTCGCCTGCTCTTGCTGCTTATGAACTTGCATACAAAGTCATCAAAAAGGATGAGGAACTAAGTGCACCATTACATGTCATTTTAGTACTTTGATCAGCAAACCACTTTGTTGTAGGTACTGATTTCTAGGTTGGGAATTGGCTGGCGAGATTCAGAATGACACTGCAAAACGCAGGGGTGGATTGGAAAATGGAACCACCAAAGATGATGAGAAAGAGTACTAGGACGTGGAACAATTATTTGGAAGGATCAGAGTGGATTTTAAAAAGGGAGAGAAGAGTGTTACAATCAGGACTAGGACAGGTCATGGGTAAAGGGTGGATATGGCAGAAACAGCCAATTAGATTGCTTCAATCTTAGTGAGACTTCCACGACTTCCTTAGACTTGAAGGTGAGAGCGTGGTGACAGCAAAGTGATCCAAGGAGATGACAAGTAATGGGAATAAGCCAGGAGTTATCTTTGCTTTCCAGGATCATCTTGGAATGGTTTTGGCAGCGAAGAGCAAAATGTGCCAGGCCTAGCTAAATCACTCTGACAAAGGGCCATCTAGACTCAAAACGTTGGCTCTACTCTCTCTCCATAGATGCTGTCAGATCTGCTGAGATTTTCCAGCATTTTCCGTTTTTGTTTCAGATTCCAGCATCCGCAGTATTGTGTGTTTAAACCAGTTTTGTGACAGAGACACTGGAAATTTTTGCGCTCTCATGTCCAAGATACGCATGTGGAGGCTACGCCAGGGGAAATAATTAGGTTGGGACTGCATTAGGTTTTTAAATGCAAACAGGGGCTCAAAAAGTCATCAATATAAGTAATAACAGAAAGTGGGTTCTGAAGAATCAAACGGCACTAAACTTTAACTGTGCTTCTCTCTCCACGGACACTGCCAGTCCTGCTGAGTTTTACTGGCACTTCCTGCTCTTATTTCAGATCTCTTGCATCAACAACATATTACTTTTACATCAATAGTAGTACCCAGGATTTTCTTTGAATAGTGCTAGGCAGATCTTTTAAATCCACCCAGAAGCAGAAAGGAACATTTGGTTTAATGGTTCATCTGAAAGGCAGTACCTTCAAAAGTACAGAAGTTCAACATGTTACATGTTCAAGTTTCTGGAGTGTGGCCAGAACCCACAACTTCACTTAAAATCCAGAGTGCTACTGCTGAGCCAAGACTGACACTGGAAACAGCACCGAATATATCAGAAAATGTTGTTCCAATACAGGACTACATGCTAAACATCGAGGTGCATATTTCAGCGGGCTAAATGATCCCTTTAACAATGGACTCAAAGTTCTGCAGCCCTACCATTTCAGTTTGCAGGTGGAGGACGACATTTAAGGAACCAACAGGAGAAGGCTCCAAGAACCTCCCCATCCTTCGTGGTGCAGGAGCTCAACAGACAAATCCAAGAATATTTGCAAACATCTGCAATCCCACGTTCTTATCCTCCAGAGTTCACCAAAATTGCAGATGTTAATCTGCAGCTAATTTGATTCACTACATAAGAAACAATTGTGGCTATGGACTTGGACAACATTCTGGCTAGACCTAAGCTCCACTATTAACCACATCTCTAAACAAGTTGCTCCAGTTTAGCTACAACATTGGCATGTACCTGATTTCACTGGAAACAATGCTTTCAAGCATCAATCCTACTTCTTGTGCATTATTTGTTCCTTTATATCTGACAAATACCTGCAGTCCAACCATAATTTTAAAAAGGATTTGCAGATGTATTCCAAAATTGAGAATTTGAATCTAATCCATACCTGAACTATAAATATAGCCTTAAAAATGACCTGCCTCATTACAAGGAAGCAATTTCTGCATCAGGGATCTAAAATCAAGGTCAAAACATCATGTTTCCGAATACAATTAAGTAGACTTCCCCCAGTTAGCATGCACCAGAAACAAAAAAACTTCCTTTAAGTTTGACTATTGTTTCTGATGTGAATGTTAGTAGAAAGTTTAGGCCAAGCTATGCATGTGGTCAGTGTATGCCATACAAAGCCCTTTACATATTGACTCTCAGTTACAACATAGGTTTTTTTTTAACATTATGCCTGGCAAATTCCATAAACAGTTAGACCCTACTAAAATAATTATAGATTAGCTTTCATACATACATCACTGCTCCTTCATTGTAGGCAGATATTAAACAATGCTTCACATTTCTTACCTTAATATTGTCAACAGTACGTTTAAGATGGTTGAGTGATTGTGGAATAAGTTGGAGCCAGTTACAGGCTGTGGTATGAAGTGTTCGCATCCAAATTGGGCGTCCATCTGAAGTAGAACCTGTCCGCTGCTTCTTCTCTGTCTCAGCATAAGCTAGATCGTCCTCATCCTCCAACATCTGCATTTTCAGCATTTTGCTGAGCATGTCAGTGCCTGGACCAGATAAGGGTCAAGGGATCAAAGATAGTCTAACTAAATAAAGGCGGCGCTACCCAATCAGCTAACACCAGAGAATGGTGGTAAAATAAATCAATTTAAAGTAGGTATCAAAAGGATTTTAAAAAAACAAGACAACTGAAAATGTGGTATACTGCCAAAGAGATACCCAGGTAACTTGTTCAATAATAGTCTAGGGATATATTCATTTAAATAAAAAGTTGTGTAAACTCAGGCTGCTGATAATCAGACAAAAGCATGAAAGTACATGTCTGCTGAAGAATGAGATCAGGCTAGTGTTAGTGACTGTGTTGCTACACAAGACACAGAAAAACATGCCAGACACAGAAGTAGTAGGAGGACAAATTGAAAAATATGAATTTTTGTAAGCAAAGATACAAGTTGTAGCTAAAAGGATTTTGAAGCAGTACAATGTCCTTAGCAGGCGATGATTTGATGGTCAATTTCATGATCAGCAGTGAAGTGACAGCACCTGCTGCAACTGTGGAGAAAGCTGCCCACAAATATGTAGGAATTTCTGTGGTGAGGCTTTTCCCTTTCACAACAATTTGAATTTGACATCTAGTCAAAAGGATCTCCACGCGTCCAGCAATAGTGATGTCATCAAGTAGGGTAGGCAGCAATCACAATGGAAGTACTCAGACAACAAATCAGAAAGTCGGATGCCCAATTGTCCTTCACTTTAAAATTTTAGAGTTAAATAAATGATTGGGGCATACACCTGAGACTAAGGTAGATGCGAAAATATCAAAATGAATTTGAACTATAGGAAAAAATGGGAAACATCATCATAATGAAGAAATTCAACAGTTTCATAGATATTACCAGTACAAAATATGGACCATTACGCTTCAAAGTAGTACAAAGCATATAGTTGATAAAATTATGATGCAGTGTAAGAGAGAAATCTCTCCAGCAGTTGCATAGTAATTGAAAGTTAAACATAATGACCGGAATTTTCCAACCGTTCTCGCCAGCGGGATTTTCCCACCATGCTACACTGCATGGAGATTTAGCTCATCACCAAAATCTTCGCTGCAGTGGGAGCGTGGCACGAACGGGTGGTTAAGATCGTACCCAATGTTTTTCTTAAATTATTTAACTGATGAATTTGCCTCGTTCTGCATACATTAAATTTACATAGTTCTTGTAGAACTAAACACAATTCAGTTTCAAGAAAAGGCATGCATGAAATATACTATATCAGTGTTTAAATGTATTACTACTTAATCAACAATATTAAGCTTATTCTACACTGGACCACAAAATTACCCATTCTTTAATAATTAACTCTCTTGTTCACATGGCTCGCTACACTTTAAATCTCTGACCATCTAAATGAGTTATAAATAGAAATAACTAGAAAATTTAATTCCTCCAAATAATTACTCCTAATGCATTCTAAATATATAGTGAACAAACCTGATTAGTTATGCAATGAAAACTTGGAATTTGAACATCAAATACACATGATTTCCAAGGTGTTAAGGTATTTTTGGGCAGGGGGGTGGCAGAGGGGACAAGGGGAAAGGAGACCAATGGGAAGCATGTAAAATGGGAACACAAAGGTACAGAGACCACTTTCAATCCAGATTTTCCTCCTTCGGTGGAAACTGAGTGCAAGGAACGAAACAAGAGCCATCTAAAATAAATACCTCTGGGAGAGGAATGAAGTATCTGAATCAGAAATGCAATAGAGTTAGCAAAGTTAAATGAAGAGACAAAGATATATTTTTGACAGAGTGCAAAGTTGTAATATGTTGATATATATATATATTTTTTCAAATCACAACAACACTAATTATTTACAATGGTTAACAAAGTTCTAGTACTTGGAAATCTTAGTTACCCTGTGTAGTTAGAAGCACTTTTTCAGCATTGTTCGGCAAACCCAGCCAGGACGGCGTCTGAGTGTCAGGAAGCAGCTCAACCCACTGGATGAACTCCTCTCGTCTGCATAAAAGATCACCATTTGTTAATTCAAACTAAAAGGGAGAAACTTCCCCAAATTAAGTTTAGAAATATTGCTGGATTCCATAAAGTAAGCACATTTTAAACAACCCACTATGAGAGGGGATCTTACAGCAAATAATTTCATTTTCTCTGAAGTCAGCATTTAGACATGAAATACATCTTTAGTTGATACAATTGTTACTTAATTTTAGATTTTTACCTGATGCCATCTGGCATTAGAATATCCTTATGTCCATCGACCTTGCATGCCAATTTAAATTCGCTGTCAAAGCTAGCAGTTGTAAATAGACGCTCCAAAAACGAATTTAACAACCGCTGGTCAAATTCATTATCGATACGCCCACCATAAATGGACTGTGCCATCAGGGTTTTCAAAGCTGCCCAAGGAATTTTATCAGGTGAAATGTTCTGGCGTCCCTGAAGAAAACAAGTAATTTCATTTTTAAATCACTGAAATTGGGAATATTTGTGATTTGTAAGTTCACTATATGACACTCTTACAATGCTTGTGCTGTAAATACATCACTAACACCAAAAACTAGTAATAATGACAATGATTTTACAACATGTAGTCACTGCAATAGCTTCTAATCATTTGTGCAATGAATGTGCAAATTAGGAAATGTTCAGCCAAAGTTAACTAGCTTGGTCCCTGGGGCGAGAGGATTGTCCTCTGATGAGATGCTGGGCAAACTGGCCCTACTCTACTCAGGATAATGGGAGGTGATCTCATTGAAACATTCAAGATTCTTAAGGGGTAGATACAGTAGATATCTACTTAAGACAGTAGATACCGAGATATTGTTTTCCTGGACTGGGGAATGTAGAAAAATCAGAACAGTTTCAGGATTAGGGAGTTGACCATTTAGGACTGAGACAAGGGGAAATTTCTTCAAAGGATTATTTGGAATTCTCTACTCAAGGGTTATGGAAGAAGCACCATTAAATACATTTAAGGCCGAGATGGACAGATTTATGGCCTCTCAGGGAATCAAGAAGAAGAATGTGGGGAAAATGGAGCAGAAGCCCAAGATCAGCCATGATCATACTAAATTATGGAGCAGACACAATGAGCCATTTAGCCGTCCCCATTTCTATTTATGTTTACTCAATTTCATGATTTTGTTGAAAGCTAAATTAATGCTCAAAATGCCTGGTGACTCAGTTTTCCTTCGATGGAAGCAAAGCAAATTTGAACACATACAGAAAATCAACCTCTTCTGCTGGGTTTAGAGTTTACAGGATGAATGTCTTGGGAACAGTCCATAGGCAAGTGGATTTGACCACCACTAATCAGCTCAATCTCCCTTTCACATTTGCAGAACCACCCCAGAATATAAAAGCAATTTCAAAATGTTAAAATTGCCCATTAGAACAGTATTAATCTTTTGTTGTATCAGGTAGCTAAACTACAATTACTAAAGGGTATTTTTAAAAGAGGACATTTTTATTAATAGCTACATTGCAGTGTGTTCAGAATTCCACAACTCTTAAATTTCAGCTAAAAGCAGGTGGTTTCACACTCTTAAACAGTTAGGTGAACTGGCCATGCTAAATTCTCCTCAGTGTATCCAAACAGGCAACTAGGGGATTTTCACAGTAACTTCATTGCTGTTATTGTAAGCCTACATGCGACACTAATAATAAATAAATATAAACAAAGGTGCAAAAATTTCAGTAGTCAAGTAGGAATACTTTCAAACATTTTTCATTCATTAAGCAAAATGTAGTCTGCATGAACTAAATGTTGACTTTCCATTTAGGACTTGCGTCTGAAAGAAACTTTATGCAAGCAATTATTGATATATCCTGCAAGGACACACCCATAATTTACAGAGTCCGCAACAGCTCCCAATATGATCCAAACTGAAAATTTAAATATCTCAGTTGTCTGCCAATGTGAAATAATGCACAGTAAGAAGTCTCAACACCAGGTTAAAGTCCAACAGGTTTATTTGGTAGCACAAGCCACAAGCTTTCAGAGTGCTGCTCCTTCATCAGGTGAGTGGGAGTTCTGTTCACAAATAGGGCATATAAAGACACAGACATCAAGTGTCTACAAAACTCCCATTCACCTGATGAAGGAGCAGCACTCAGAAAGCTTGTGTTACCAAATAAACCTGTCGGACTTTAACCTGGTGTTGTGAGACTTCTTACTGTGCTTACCCCAGTCCAACGCCAGCATCTCCACATAATGTGAAATAATGTCAACCCAAGCATCTATAAATACTGCAGGCAGAGTTTAAAATAAAAATGTTTGTCCCTGACATGTTTTCCTTAAGTTATATTTTAAAGCACTATTTTTATCTTCTAAATCTTGGTAACATGGAACAAATACATTTTTACTCCTCCCTCACCCCAAAACTAAACACATTTAATGCATCCTATTTAGTTATCGTAATTTATTTAGCAGTAAGAATTCTAACGTAATCGCAGTTATTTCCATACTGTTTTGTTCTGGCATCGTGTTTTAAATAAGAATTTACCTTTGCTGTATCATCCAACCAGGTGTCCACTGTATCACAAGCAGATCTCAAATCAGATTCACCAAACTCATACTTCTTGGACCAACCCAGAGGAGCATATCGCAGCCGTTCTTGTATAATAGCATGGAACCAGCCCAGAAGGAAGTACAGACGTGCACGTTCATTTGGAGACTGGAATAACATTTAATCAAATAGTTATAAATCTTGGGGATTTCCAAGCCTGCACAATATTTCAAATTATAATAGCTTCTAATTTGTACATCAACGAATTCAGTCAGAGTGTAAGTCAATTTAAGTTGTTTAAATCACAGCAAAACATGCTAAAATACAAGCAAAACATTCTAACGTTAAATGTGCTTTTATGACAGATGTTAAAAACGCGAAATGAACATATTACACGGAGAAACAAAGCAGGATAAGCTTTCAATTTATTAATTAGTATAAAGATTAAAACCAATTTGATGATTTATCAAATAATTAAAATCAGTGCTCAATTAATTAACGAGATTTAGGGGATGAAGTGATATAATATGGGATAGTAACACTACAATTTTTGCAGTAATTATCTGAAATCCTGAGATCATAAAAGCAATATCAGAGAGGAAACAGCTGATTGGCGAGTAGCTGGTGAGTGAGTCTTTATTTAATTATTTCAGGAGTAAGTTTAATTATCTAACAAATAGAAGCATAGCAGGGCAACTTGGACCCTTGGAGCACACATCCAGTTTCTTGTGGGAATTACATGTGTAGGAAATGTAGTCAACTGTACAAAATCAACCTTCTGGTTTCAGATCTTCAGCAGTAGCTGGCATCACTGTAGTGCACCTGCAAGGTTGAGCGTTTTCATGGATAGTACATTTATAGAAGTGGTCAATTGGCAGCTAAAAGGTATGCAGGCAGAGGGGGAATGGATGACTGCCTGGCAGTCGAAGAGCAGGTAGTGCAGGAGTTCCCGGAATACACCTCATTCTCCAACCAGTTCTGAATCCTGGTGGATTTGCTCTGGATGGTGCATGGTATCACAGCTTACTCCGCATGAGCAGGAGGAAGATTGAAAAAGCAATTTTAATAGGGAATTTGAAGTTAAGAGTGCAGACAGGCATTTCTGCAGCTACAGATCCAGGATAATATATTGTCATACTGGTGAGAGCGCCAGGGTTGTTATTGAAAGGGATGGCGGGGTGGGGTAGGGTCAACAGCCAGCAGTTGCTGTCCATACCTGTACCACTAATATAAGCAAGAAGTTACACATGATCCGACAGTTTAGGGAGCTGGGAAGGAGACTAACGAGCAGCAGGACTTGCTGAGTACTCCCAGTACCATACGCAAATCAAAGCAGATGCATGTGTGGCTGCAGGAGGCAGGACTTTAGATTCCTGAAACACAGACTGGTTCTGGGGAAGATGAGATCTGTACAAACTGGACAGGTTGCACTTGAACATAACCAAAGCCAATCTCCTTGTGGGGAGATTTGCTCCCATCATTGGGAAGGGTGCAAGTTGGCAGGGGTGTGGGAACCAGGAGGTAATTTCAGCAAGGAAAACCAAGGTATTAGGTGTATAGAGTAAAAGTCAGAGTAAACGGGAATGTAATGTCTAAATTAGTTACTGTGCAAGTTTTGTAAATAATGTTGGTCAGTAGCTGGCACCCATAGCTACATGAAAATTTGATGTGATGATAATGGAGATCTTGTTCAAAAGGCAAGACTGAGTACTAAATATTCCTGAGTACAAGGTGTTCAGGAAAGATAAGTGGAGGATGAATAGCAACATCAATCAAGGAAAACATTGCAGTGTTGGAGAGAGAGGACATCAAAGAGGTAAAGGACGAAATCTTTTTGGTTACAGCTGAGAAACAATAGCGATACCATTACATGGCCGGGTGTATTCTATAGGCCAGTTAGTAGGAAAGATAAAGAGGAATAAATTTGCAAGAAAATTGCAGAGGGACACACAAAAATTAGAACTACATTATATAATGGAAAGCTTCAATTAGCCTAAAATAGACTGGGATAGTAATAGTGTAAAGGGCAGAGAGGGGCAAGCTAGGGCAAACAAACCAGGATTCCATTCGTTGATAAGAGATGGATGACGCAAAAGGTAGAGCAAGATGAAGCAGAAAACAGATATGACAGATGTCAGGTGAAAAATACAATCGAGACCCAGCTCAATATAGAAGGTTCAGAGGGAAAGTGAAAAAAAAGAGAAGCAAAGAGTATAAGAGACTGGCAACAAAGTATTTTATACGCATACAAATTGGAAAAGGGAGGTGTGGAGACAATTGGAGACCTAAAAAGGGATTTATGCAAGAGGCATGTCTAAGGTACCATACGAGTACTTTGCCGTGGAAGAAGGTGCTGCCCAAATCATATCTAACGAGGACGCTAGTTGAAACATTAGATGGGTTAAAAAAAAATTAAGGACGTATTAGCATGGCTAGTTGTACTTAAATTCGGTAAGTCACCAGGATCAGATAAGATGCATCCAAGGATACTGAGGTAATTGTTGTGGAAGCACTGGTCTCAACTTTCCCAACACCCCATCACAGGGGTGTTGCCAGATAACTAATGAATTGTAATTATCACACCCTTGTTCAAAAGAAAGGTGCAATGATAAGCTCAGGCTTGTGAACTTAACCTTGGTGGTGAGGAAGTTTTTAAAAAAGGTAACTCAGCAAAGTATGCTGAATTGTGAAGAGGATGGTTTTGAATCTAAACGACAGACAAGACTGGTGCAATAAACAAAAGCAGCAGATGAAATGTAATGCATTTCATTTCAGAAGAGAGGAGGAAGAATTATGAGGGGGTCTGGGTGGAGTAAATCGGGGGTGAATGTTCCCACTGACTTAGGTCAAGAACCAGGGGACACCAATTTAAGTTGATTGGCAAAAGAATCAACAGCAACAGGAGGGAAATCTTTACCTAGTGAGTGGTTAGGATCTGGAGTACATTGCCTGATGGGTGGCAGAAATGGAGGCGGTTTCAACTGTGGTTTTCAAAAGGGAATTGGCTAATTACCTGAACAGGGCTATGGGGTAAAAGCAGGAAAGTGGGACCAGACGAGTTGCTCTTAGAGTTGGCACAGACACAATGGCTGAATGACAGAATATGCTGTAACCTCTCTATGATTCTATTTTGTTTTATTATTTAAGTGTACACACAGTTTTTGGTCCCTATGACAATATTTGGTGGGTGCTTAGGGTGCATGGCACCGTTACTGATGATCCTGCAGAATATAGTTCTTAGACCAGCAAGATTAATTAAAGGGTAAGGAAATCCAAAAGTAGATCATGTGTTAGCAAATGAATCTCTGTACAATTATAGGCAAGACATACCTTTGAAATCCTGTCAAGCAACAATCATTGTCTTGGACATGGAATTCTCTAGTGAGTGGGATCAGAATGCATGTTTGTAACAACTGTTACAAGAAGCAAGCATCTGCTGCAGAAACTCTGAACTGTCAACTATTACAATAGACAACACCTGTGTACACCGATTTTGCAGTTAGGAAGATGATGGCAAAGTATCCATTTTATACTGTGCTGCTCAGCACGCCACACACAAAGCAGCCCTGGTTTTTGCCTCTATTCAAGACTCAAAAATGTGTTCCTCTGTACTCGAATGACCAGACTTGTAAGTAGCCTCTGCCCACTTGACATGGGAAATTTGACACATCTGTCAATACAAAATAAACTTTCTCCAAGAAAATATTGGGATTGAATCTTTTCTTACTTTGCACATCCTGGAAACCGGGATACTACTAAAGGTCCTCAGCATGTTGGCCTTCACACCAGGTGGTGGTTCAAATACAAATATACGCCCAGCTCTCAACAAGTTTACTGGAACCTGCACATAAGTTAACAGATTAGTGTGAAACTCACTGTTTTGTTCTACAAGTACAGGTATACCCACAGATGACAGGAATTTAAAAACTCAATTGTATTCTTTTAAAACAACTGGATAGCAAAATTTGAATTACTATCAGCTCACTCTATTTCTAGCCTACAAAGTTGTTTATTTAAATCTTTTCCAAAATATTTTACTTGTTTTCATTCATAAAAGACAATACAATTATTTCCATACATGTTCCTGGTAGGAATGGAAGATTTGATTAGGTTGCTAGAGGATCATAATTGGGCTGACTTCACATCCCTTGGTTAGATGGCTATAACATACTGAAGGGTTAAATCAATCCACTTTTAGTCAATAGCATATAGTAATATAAAAGGTGATTTTCTTATGTAAATAGGAATGTGGAAATACTACCATTAAATAGTAAGATAGTTATAGATTTAACGAATGCAAAGTCCCTAAGCCAAGCAGTTTATTCTGGTCCTGCTGTGTGGAGTGTGGATAGCCTCTGCTGAGTCTGTGGATGCGACACGCTTCCATGTTGTGGTGCATAGTTTGTTCTCTCCCAGAGGCACAGAGGACTGGCACTAATGCCCCATCTGTGGAGGTTGGCTTAACAAGGGCCGTGGTTGGTCCTGAATCTGTTGAGATTAGACCACTCTTCCCTTGGAAGGTTGAAACCAGGAAGACGTTGGGTTGGTTTTGAGACCAGATACTTTCTTGTCGTGAACGATTCCCATTCATTTGCCCATATGAAGTCCTGTGGGAGAGGACTTTTCCAGATCGGCCTTCTTAATGGGAGTCATATTGATTTTTTGATCTTATTGAATGCATAGCAGACTCAAAGGGCCAAATGGTCTACTCCAGCAACTATTTCTTATTGCCAAGATTAGCTGTCATTCTTATTCTGCTTGCTGGTGTTTGAATTTAAGGTTTGCTAAAAAAATGACCAACATGTTCAGGGCAAATTTAATTTGTTTGACTTCTGTATATGAATTAATCTAGTTTAAAAAATCTTTTGGCAATAAAGAAAACTGGACATAAATATTAATGGAGTTACATCTTCAGTAAAGTCCAAAATATACAAACAGCGCTACCAATTTATTGAAACTCTAATATTTGGATTTTAAGTGCAACACATTACCTTGGGATTGATCTCCATGGTAAGGAAGAGGCGGAAATTAGAATGAGGTTGCAAGGAATGCAGCTTCTTCTCAAGTTGCATGAGCCAACCGGGAGCTAAATGCACATTCTTCAACATCACCCACCTATTAAGACCATTAAGTTGGTTACAAAGTGACATTAGCAGAAGATCAAGGGTACACAACCTGCCATTAATTCTTAGTCAAGTAATAAATCTGGTGCACTTAACTGTCATATATCCATTTGTGTATCGCACATGAATTACATTTGATCAAGATGCCGATTTCTCAATTGGCAAAACTAGCTTTTGTTTACACATTTACGGACTTTGTACACTCAGCAGATATCAAATTCTAAAACGTTACGAGATCAAGATAAGAGTGCAAGGTGTACAATGTTAGAGCACCAACATTGCGCAAGTTCATTAAAACAACTGTAAACAAGAAACAACTTCAACTAGTGAAACATGCGAGTAATCTCACATACCTTCCAGATTTGACAGCTGTATTAATAGCCTTTTCTGCCTGGTTGAAGCCTTCTGCAGAACCTATGTTGCACATTGTTAAGACAATAGTCAATGGGAAGCTCAATTGAAGGTCGCAAGGATTAAAACACAATAATTGTATTTTGGTGATCAAATGCTATTTACTAAAACAGCAGAATTCTTACCAATGGCAATAGATGTAATCTGTGTATTTTGCTCAGCGGCAAGATCCTCTCCACGTCCACTGGCATCATAACCAGGTACAGAGCACATAAGCACGGGAGTGTTTGGTTTCACCTAAAAAGAGAGCAAGCCAGAAATAACCTCCAACACATTACATACACATACCCGTTAGTTATTTGGCTACAGGCTAGAACAGTCATTGCAAAACGTTAAATTAATTTAAAGTACAACAAATATATGATTGATATTATGTCCAATAATATCATCTATTCAAATATATCAAAGTGATTGGAAAGGAAATGGATAGACACTAAACTCCTATGAGGAATAGGAGAGTTAAAGTATAGATCAGAAAAAAAAATTGGAATTTTCTACTCTTCTGATAACTACCAGCTACTGTTATGATTTTGCTGGGGAAAATGGAATTCAATTCCTTAAGCACCTGGAAACTCATTTAAAAAAGTTCAATCAATGGCTCTTCAAATGTTGTGCAAATTGTTTCATCTACATACCTCAGTATCTACAATGGTCGACAGGTCTAACGGCTGCTCGATTGTTGACATGAAACTGTCTCCCAAAACTGTAGCCACAAAGATGTGAGCCATTGCCAAGAGGCGATCTGGTCGGAAAGCCTGGATCAGCAGCAGTCGGTGCATAGCCTGCCCAATGGGAGCTGGACGAAATAAAATAAGTTTTAACCTTGTGTGGAGCTTGGAAAATTAAAAATGAATAAATTCAACCACAAATATTCAATCAAAGTTTGAAATTAAAGACTTATACTTACAGAAAGGTTTCTCACTCATCCACAGATAAGGCACAGTTTGTTCAGGTGAACTACTCTCCAGCCAGATGTTAAACTGCTGCAGTGAAAGAATATTTGGAAAATTATTGACCAAAAAAGTATCAAATACTTGAACAATTGTTTGAGTTTTTCCTAAGTATCAGGCAATTGTTTTCTGGACTGCAGTTTAAAATATTCAGGTCAGACACAGCCATATTTTCCAATTGCAACATCTATTTTGATGTTACATGCACATTTTGTACAGAGTACTTTTCATTTTGCTGCATATAATGATGTTCCATGACAGATTCTATGATGGATTTTGAACAATGTACAGAATACTGGAATGTGCTGGTAAAGGCATTTCAATTAGAGATAACATGAAGTCTTTTAACATAACTAGATCAGTTATTTCAAGCTCACTTTTTTGTTCACCCTTTTCTGGAGTAGAGAGGAAGATTTCATGATGTACAATGAAGACACAAGTTAACGTTGAAGAACACGTGTTGTGCACACAGATTCCTAGAGCTCATCGCTAGAAATCTTTAGGATGAAATTATTCCAATTTGCTGTTAACTTTTTATTAAAACAACAGCAAATTAATTTCTTTGGAACAATCCGAATTGCATTAAATTGAATAAATAGATGCTAGACATCAGTGCATTGGGCTCTCCAATCCAGACCAGAGACATCCTTAATTGTGTGAACAAGTTTGAGGATGAAAGAGATTGTTTCGGACCACTGATTTGTGGTACTCAACCTCCTTTCCCACCCCAAGAAAAAGTTAGTCAACTCAAATTTGTGTGCAAAGTGATAAGCTTGGGACAAAATATTCAAATATAATTGCCAGATATTAATTCATTTAAAGTGCAACTTACATCATCCACCTGAACTTTGGAAATTAGATCAAAAAAGACAGGTAAACGACTCAGTCTCTCCATGCCTTCTATCTGTTCTGTAGTGAGATAATCCATCTTGCACAAAGAACCATTCAGCACAATCTCTCGACCACGAAGGAAGTGGTGGAACTCCACGTCATATGATGGTTCACTGGAAAGAGAAATTGGAGGATTTATATTTGGGGGAGAAATGAATGTTTATAGCCTACTTGTTAAGCAAACTGAAGTTTTTACAAATAAATTGAAATCCCCAAAGAGCAAAAATAAAATGCATATTAACCTTCCTTGGAATGCAGAAAATCAGATGATATGGATGAATGCTACAAATTAACTGACTCTTTGTAAAAAAAAAACCAAGTTCCCTCACACAAAATGTTAAAATTGATTCATGGATGGCAAGCAAATTTTTTTTTTTACCTGGTTAAACCCTTGAGGCGAATCTTAGCCAACAGCATTGCAATGGTGATATGATCATTGTGCACCATACCCCGTGCCACTCTGTTAAATGTTCCCTGCAACATTATAAAGTAGCGCATTATTTGTATGCTTGCAAAATAATAGCCTTTTTTGTAAGAAGTTTACAGTTAAGCTTTTTATTGATTGTTCATACATACCTGGAAAAGGTCTTTCGTAATAATATAGAGGCGTTGTGTATGATCAGTAACCCCTTTCAGATTTGGATTCTCATACAGAACAGTGTGATAAACATCCAGGAAGAACTGAAGTGAATACTGATATAGGAAGTGAATCTAGCGATAAATGAACAACATCATAAGCAACCTGATTCTATTATCCAGAAAGTACTATCATGTATTTTTCACAATTTGAATTCTCATAAATCTGGAGTCAAAAGTGTCAAAATACATTTGATTAACAATGCGTAAAAAAATTGAAAACAAATTATTAGACATGCCATGATTTATATGATTAATAGCCTTACCATGCATTCGCACAAACTATTTTAAAGCCTCTACTGGCTTTATTCTGATTGCGAATTAACTGATTACTCCAAAACAAACATAGTCAAGCCTGTATCAAGAGCTAATGCTTTCACACAAAATACAAAGGATTTTCTATTTTCCTTCATGTTATACCCATTTCAAAAATATCTCCCAGGTGTGTTTCAATTTTAAAAACAATCAGACATAAATTAATGAAAAGAATTAAGTCTTAGTTGCATGTTGTCTATATTTGCTTCAGCTCATGTTATATATACACATTTAACCTTATTCTACCTGGTTTAGTGATTCCATTGTGAAATAGATACTGCTACATGCTGTAGAAAGTGGCAAGTACTGTTGGGAGACAGCATCCACCTCTGCCATAACAATATCTGTTTCTTCAACCTTCCTAGTGACCTCTGCTGCCTCTTTCTTTAGGTTCTCCAGCGTAGTGATGATGGTGTCATCATCCAAGATACGACCTTTAACTTCGTTCAAAGCTTGTAGTAGAGACTTCTCCAGCTGGCGCAAACGAAGCTGGAATTCACCTATCAGAAACAAAATCAGCAAAATTACAGCTCTCGCTTAACCATAACCAGAATTATATTCAAATTGCAGAATACAACAGTTCCCATTTTTAGTAAACAAATTAATAATAAAATCAAATACTTAATTTATAAAAACCTACATTGAAGGGAGATTGTAGAAAGTGTCCAATTTGTGCACTACCAAGCTATCTTTTGTGCCTAGCAACACATTAAGAGTTTCACACAGTAGTCCAAACAAGAAGCAGAAAGCAAATTTAGTTTTACATGTCATTTAGAACTGGTGAACTCCAGTCTATTCACCAAGGCTTAAATAAAAACTAGTCACCAGTGGATCAGTGCTCACGGAAAACCAACCTTGCAATTTCAACAGGTCTGAACGTTTTTCATCTACATCTGGTCTCTCTGCCTTCAGCACCTCATTCAGACATTGGCTTTGTAAGCTGCTACGAGTCACTGTGAAGTTAACAAACGTAACACGAGAGCAAAGGTCTGGTGGGAATTCAACCTGCAAGAGAACATATGAATAATAACTATTTCTATTTAAACCCGTTTCATATCACAAACCAATTAAGTTATCTGAAGACTCTTAAATATCATCTCTTCTGCAAACCCTCCCCCGCCCCACCAAATTACTCCACTCCATCTCAAAGGCTGGAGTTGCTGAAATATAGTCCTACGGGTGGCCTGTGTATTGCTATGAAAGTTGATAATGACCGCTACAAGTTATTTTTACTGTCAGAGACATTTTCATTGTTTGATCTAGTATCTGCCCAATGTCAACACTCCCACATTTCAGAACATCATGATTTCCGGCTCCATAATCAAAGGTGCTTATATTATTATGCTTTCAAATGTAGTCCTGGATGAGATCAACCATTTCAGCACAGATAAAATGTTTCCAAAATCAATTTGAAGCTTAAACATGGAAGGATTTCTAAAATAGTAAATTCTGAAATTTTCAACTAAATTCAAGATGACTATAAGGAAATCAATTATGGCGTCAAATACAGTGACTCTGCTTTGAATCAAAGCATTGATTTCTAAAAACTTCTAAAATAGAGATCAACATTTATCTAGAAAATGGGAAAAAAACTTAAAGCACTGTGAAAATGTATAACTAGTACTTAAAATGAGACCATTCTGAACGTATTAATTCCAGTGACTTACAGTTGGGTCTCGGGTAGAGAGGAAAATGACAAATGATGGCGACAGGTCAATATCTTGATCACCAAGAGTAATGAGCACTCTACCCCCAGTCCTGCGAACCTCACGATTCAGCACTGGGTTCAAGATTGGATCATAACTTTCAACATCCTAGAATTAAAAGGGATAGCTGAGTAAATATTTGGAAGCTAGCAAGAACAGAAAAAGACATTTCACGATGTACCTTTACTACATACCTGGACCAGTAATGGGTTACCGAATCTCAATGCACTCTCTAGATTCTTTCTGAAGGCATCATCCAAGAAGCTAGTTCTAGTAATCTTGCGTTCCTTGTACTCATTCATGATAAACTCAGTGGCCTGACCAGATGGGTCAATAATTAATGGGTACCTTTTCAAAAATAATGTTGGAGGAAATTACAATGTAATAAACACATGAACTAGATTCAATTCCTTAAATAAAAACATAACAAGATCAGAAACTTTTGTCAAGGAGCTAACATGAACAACCCAATTTGTAAACTGGAGCTTCAAAAGGTAGAAGAAAGAATTGAACATTTGGAATCTCAACCATTGCAGAACACAAAACATCTTGCAGGAGAGAATGATTTTTTAAAATGAAAGGAAAACTTGGCATTGGATTTCACCTCCAAGCCTGCCTGGCCCAAGATTCCATTTGTTGATATTGCAGTGTGTTCAAAAGATATGGATTTGGAATGACTGACTAAATGCAGCAGAGTGCAACTACAGCATGGAGGGCATATGGGTCACTAACTAGAATAGGAAGTAGTAGCTGGGCTAAGGTTGTTAGGGAACACATAACACGTCCAGATTAGGAAGTAGATGCATGGATTCTCAACATCACAATCAGATTAACTGATTTTCTCAGTAGTTAAGCATTTGTACTCATATGGGATATGGTCACACTACGTCTGAGCAAGTGAAAGTTGGGGGGGGGAGAGACACGGGACACGACGACTCTCCCATCCCGTTGCGCTGCTCTAGCATCGCCAGCTCCAAGTTTTTTGGATTAAATCAACTATCAGCATGGAGCTGAAGAGGTAAGCTGGTCCCCGGGCACCAGACATTAGGCAGTGCCAAGGAGACACACAATTGGTGGGGGTGGGGGGCCGTGTTGCCACTCTGCATAGGGAAGGAGTGATCGGTGCTGTTGAGGTGGGGGGAGGGAGAGAGGAGAGATAGTGATGGGGGCGTTGCTGTGCTGGCCAGCGATTGAGCTGGTCAGCAATCGGGAGGCTGGCAGTACAAGTGCCGATCTCCACTCTGACAGATCAGTGTATGCACAGCAGCCTGCTCAGTGCTATGCTGCCGGCCTCTCCAGTGAGGAAAGGTCCTGCCCACTGATTTTCAGAGTGAATCACACTAGGGCACACGGCAGTGCTCAGAGCGTGGGAGATTCATTCTGAAAATCCTGCTAAAGAAAATAGGGGAGTTACTCCAGTTTTCACACGAATTCGCCCTTTGAATTTTTTTTGGGAGAATCGCCCCCTTAGTATCGCTCACACTTTAAGTTTAAGGCTCTTCCCTAACACCCGTTAGTCCCAGATCTGGTCTTTCTGTTCATGGTCCTGTACTGCTGCCAAAGCCCAACTCCATTGCTCTAAAAGATGGAGAGAGTGGAACACATTCCTCCAGTCCTCCTTCTGCCCAAACAGAACTTTTTCACCTTCCTCCAAATCCTCTTAAAATTGCCTCATCCCACGCCCCATTCCATCGCAGTCTCTTTACTTCCCCAACAGGGTTCATCAATTTCTTCCATCCCTAATCTCTATAATCTGATTTCTCAGATCTAAATCCCCACCCCTCTATCTGACCCAAACCACCCCTTTTTATTCTTAGGTTAAAATTCCCTCCCGAGTCCAAGTCAGTCAAATGCCCCTCAACCCGAATCCTTGCCTTTTGCCTTCACACTACTGCTTCTCCTCGTGTCAATTGTTCATTCACCGAAATAAGAATTGTTCAGAGGTTAGGTTTTACATGAGAAAAATTAACTTCAGGCGTATTTGTTGCAATTAATGGCATTTTTTTCACATTTATCACCAGATGACATTAAGTGCCAATCAAAAAAGTGAAGGGAGCAGGGAAATATGTAACCCTTCACATGTACAGTAAGTTGCATTCATAGAATTCCTACAGTGCAGGAGGCCATTCAGTCCATCAAGTCTGCACCAACCACAATCCCACCTAAGCCCTATCCCCATAATCTCATGCATTTACCCTAGCTAGTCCCGTCCTGACACCAAGGGGCAATTTAGCATGGCCAATCAACCTAACCCGTACATCTTTGGACTGTGGGAGGAAATCAGACCACCTGGAGGAAACCCACACAGACATGGGGAGAATGTGCAAACTCCACACAGACAGTGACACAAGCCGGAAATTGAACCTGGGTTCTTGGCGCTGAGAGGCAACAGTGCTAACCACTGTGCCACCGTACCATTCAGCTAGAGACCTTGAGTTAAACATACAAAATATTTTCTGTACGTTCAAGTCCATGGTCTTTTGTCAAAAAGATTTAAAAACTTAAAAGCAAGTTTCCAATTTTACAGTACGGACATACATAGAGCCAGAGAGTAGTTAAAACCATTTCAACCATTAGTCCAAACTTGCAAGTTTAACCTATCTGAACTACAACACCTCCACTACTATCTTAAACTGCAGACATAAACAGTCTTTTGGTCGTAGAGAACTTGAGTATTGCTGAAAAAGACACATTATTAAAGCTTATTCATCAGGACAATTCTCAAGAATGCCAGACATAAAGGGAATAACAATCAGGGGAGACAGAGGCATAGTGGTATTGTCACTGGACTAGTAATCCAGAAATCCAGGGCACTGCTTCAAGGACGCAGGTTTGAATTCCACCGTGGCAGATGGCTAAATTGGAATTAAATAAAAATCTGGAATTAAAAGTCTAACGATGACCATGAAACCATTGTTGATTATTGTAAAAACCCATTTGGTTCATTAATCCCGTTTAGGGAAGGAAATCTGTCCTCCTTACCTGGTCTGGCCTAAATGTGACTCCGGATCCACAGCAATGAACCTGGCAAGCCACTCAGTTCAAGAGCAATTAGAGCCTAGACAGTGACGCCCACATTAAATGAATAGAAAAAAAGATTATATTGCACAAGAAGAGTGCTGATTGGTTGACAAGCGGACTCTGGTACAATGCACCAGTTAACTGATGACAAATTGGTTCTCAGTGTAATTGGTTAAGGTCAGTGTATATTTTACACTTTTGCAGACACATTGTACCATTCTCAAGTTCATTTCCCAGGGCAATAGTCAATCTGCCTAGTTTGAATTTAAAGAAAGCGTGGCAGTTAAGTCATCAGTTAACTGATGCATTTTCCATGGCAACGCTTCTATCAATTAGCACTTGCAAAAAACTTGGTATTCTTGCAAATTGTTCTGATGAGTGCAAGATGAAAAACTTCGACAATATATCTTTTTCAGCAATATCAAGCAGAAGTTCCTTTGTTGATTTAATACTTTGTCATACTATTCTTCCAAATCAAAATTTACACAAAAATATTTTCTTTATAATACATACCTATTGAAACGTTTCAGCATGATAGCGTTTTCCGTGCACAAGTCATCTGCAGGTAGGGAATTTGCTTGCCAGCGCAGGCGTTCATCAGCATTAGACAGATACTCCGTTCTTGCTATGTCTGTACGGAACTGAAGTTAAACGGCAATCACTAACCCATAGATAACAAATTTTGTCCATTTATGATCAAATTAATATCTAAAATAGTTTGGAAACAAAGATAACAGAACTAAGTCATTCAGCCTCTCTGTTCTCATCCTGCATCTGATCAGATCAGGGATGATTTGTACCTCTGCTGATTTACTGATCTTCAAACCATTTTCCTTGCACCTCTGATTTAAGTAGTATCTATCATACTCGTTCTTGGAAATTTAATGGAGCCAGCATTCTCAGCCTTTTGGGATACAAGAGTTCCAGATTTCCACTGGAAAGAAGTGACACTTACTGCACTCTTAGCTCTAATCACAACACCCAACAGAAAAATAGTTTATCTTGCTTGGATTTTAAACAGTTAATTTATACAGAGGGCAAATCACTAAAAGTAACAATGTAGATTTAATACAATCATTTTTAAAAACAGACTAATGCTGGGGTTAATTTCCAGCGGAACAGAAATTATTGACCTGAAACATGGTCTGTCTCCACAGATGCCGCCTGACAACCTTGTTTGTGCAACCTGTCCTCTTACTTTAATCCTTCAGGCTCTGGTGCCACTGTAACCAGGTCTCTAATGATTGTACCATCATAATAGTTAAACTGAATTTGTGCTTCTCACTAATTTGTTTTATTTCTTACAACCTATATTTTTCTTTTTGTTCCGAGTATTTAATGTGTTTTTGTACACGTGAGCATTGAGATCTCCAGTTACTTTTCCTCCCACTGGACTCTTCTCCACTATCTTTTCTCCCCCCGGACTGTGGTTATAACCCAGATGCAGACTATACCCAATACGAAAACTCCTTCTCCCACAAAAGAAAACCCTTCAGTCCAATTTCCTTAGCCACACATTTTCCATCTGTTTATTGATGTATCCATATGTCAATTTGCATGTGGCTCGGATAGTAATCTCATGATCATTATCCACTCATTTAATTCAAGATCTAGATAGTGATACCCTAGATAGTGATACTCCCTCATCCTTCCCTGTTCCTTCTTATGCTGTTAGTTCAGACTTGGATTTTGAAAAAAGTTTTCCACATCAACCACCTCCCCACCCCTTTTCCAGTCTCTCAAAGAAATCCCTTACCCTGGTGCCATAGTAGGGAACACACCCTTTAGGCTCCTGATAACAGTAACTATCAAATATCCTGGAGCTAAAACCTTTCTATTCTGCACATCAATCGTTAATCGGATCAAAAAAAATTAGGCTCACAGATTTTACTTATTTCATTGTTATCTCTGATCAACACATCTTAAGCTATTGAAAATTATTTAAAATTACCAGAATGCTTGCTTGTTGTAGGTGATGTGCCCAAGTTGTAAACAGATTTTGGCGCATTTGCTGATCAAAGTATCCTGCATAAGCGATGAAAGCAGCTGATAATAAGCAGTCTCCAGCAATAGTGGCCATCTGATTCTTAAATGTTTCACTGGTCTTTTCCCAGCGGTCTCGTTCAGCGGACAAACTCTTCAATAGTGCAGTACTTCGGTTAACCTGAAAAACAATTAATGGATTTTATGGCCAATAATGCATTTTACTGACAAACTGAATGTTCGAACTGAGGAGATAAATTATCCAAGCCCGAGTTGCTGTCCCACCCCTGTGCTGTTAGAAGGATTCCTATAATGCAACTGGAAGCTCCATTAGAAAGGTTTTACTTATGACAATTACCTTCGCTTCTACATTTGCAAGATCTGCTTTAATGGCTTGGGCTTCTGATATCAGAATAGCATACTCCTCCTTGTAACGAGCAATACTGGTTTCCAGGTCCCGGATCATTTGCTCGACTTCATCAGCCTTCTGTTGGTTCTCTTTTGCATCATCCTCCAGCTTCTGAAGTTCATTGCGCAAAGGTTCTACTCGTTTTAACATATCAGCATAATTGAGCTTCGAAACAAAAAAGGTAAGAAATTAGACTGGCTATGCAAGGCTACAAATACCTGGGGGGGGGGGGGGGGGGGGAGAACTGGAAACCCCCAAGTGAACCTGCCTTTTAAAAAGGTTATGTGGGGGGGACTGGAAACCCCCAAGTGAACCTGCCTTTTAAAAAGGTTATGTAGTACAGAATGTGCAAATTCAGAGTAACAGCAAAACACTAGTTCACCATTTTAATTTGAAGTGTTTCAACCAAGCAAATGACAAAACAATTCTCTTCTAAAAATTCAAATTTGTTACATATCATTGGGGATAACCATTGGGATTAATAAGGGCGAGAAACTTAAGGTAATTAATATCAGTAGAAAAAAGGTATTGGGAAAAACTTGACTAAAAGAGGCAGCAGTGAATGCAGTTTATGATTATCCTAAATTATCTAGATTTTAGAAAAGTCGCAGCAGATTGGAAGTCAGCAAAATTAAGAAAGGAAGAATAATAAAGATGCAAGCCATAGGCCAGTTAACCAGACAATCTCAGAATCCCACATCTTTCCATTTATAAAATTTGGACACCATAGCAAACAAATCCATTTCGGATGGGGTGTCTTCATTTGGTGCACTTTTGCTGATGGTGGAGACCAATCCTTGAGAGGCAGGTTCTGCCATTAGTGCCGCACATGGAACTACCAATGCCTTTGTTGGTTGTTGTTTTTAGCATTGGCATCTGTTGCCAAGCTACTGGCCATTGTGGTGGTGCATGCTAAATCATAAGAGGCGTCCCCATTTTTCATTGGTCAGCTAGTTATTTCCAGGTGCGATAATCGGTGCCAATGGTCACTAGGTTATCATAGAATCCCTACAGTGCAGAAGGAGGCCATTCGGCCCATCGGGTCTGCACCGACCACAATCCCCATAACCCTACTTATTTACCCTACTAACCTGACACTAGGGTCAATTTAGCATGGCCAATCAACCTAACCTGCACATCTTTGGACTGTGGGAGGAAACCGGAGCACCCTGAGGAAACCCACGCAGACACGGGGAGAATGTGCAGACTCCACACAGACAGTGACCCAAGCTGGGAATCGAACGCGGGTCCCTGGCGCTGTGAGGCAGCAGTGCTAACCACTGTGCCACCGTGCCACCCCATGTTATGTTTACAACCATCCTACCGGTCACTTGGCTCCAGCTACCTCACCATACAGCAAATCTTGCAAATGACCTGCAAATGTGCCCAAGTCAATGAAGTCACCCCTGTTTGATGAATGCTAATAAACTTGGAAGCTCTGCCCCATTCATAATTTTTGTTCTACCATATATACTCCCATGCCTGTAACTTGTTCCCCCTGACTAGAAGCATTAAGAAAACCACGAACATGTGACATGGTGTTGAACCTCTATCCCAATCACACTAAACAACCTCCCACTAGAAGTGGTTAGAGGCAACCAAGCCTCCCCTGGTACCACAGTAGAAAACAGTACCACTGCAGGAAAGTCCATTGTCAACTTATCGGACTACACACTTCAGCCAGATGAAATCGAAGTTCTCAGCCGAGGGCTTAACTTTTGCCCCACTACCAAAATAGACCCCATCAGTCTCGCAGCGGACACAGAGGAATTCATCAGGCGAATGAGGCTGCGGGAGTTCTTCCACAAACCCCAAGAGGCCAACAGCGAACACAATGAGACAGCTAATGAACCGGAACAGCAGACAGAGAGATCCGCAGTGCAACCGAAGAGGAAAGAGTCGAATTGGACTCCTCCGGAAGGCCGCTGCCCTCGATTTGACATGTATGCCCAAGCCATCAGGAGGTGCGTCAACACCAAATTCATCAGCCGCACTCACAAGAAGCACCGAACATCACCCAAGCACAACGCAACGCCATCCACGCTCTCAAGACCAACCGCAACATTGTCATCAAACCAGCAAAGGAGGGGCCATCGTCATACTGAACAGAACGGATTACTGCAAAGAAGTGTACCGACAACTGAACAACGAGGAACACTACAGACAGTTACCCACAGATCCGACCAAAGAACACACCCGTCAACTCAACACTCTGATCAAAACCTTTGATCCGGACCTTCAAAACACCCTCCGTGCTCTCATCCCACGTACTCCACGCGTTGGAGATCTCTACTGCCTCCCAAAAATACACAAGGCAAACACACCCGGCCGTCCCATCGTTTCAGGAAATGGAACCCTGTGCGAGAACCTCTCCGGCTATGTCGAGGGCATCTTGAAACCCATTGTACAAAGAACCCCCAGCTTTTGTCGCGACACTACGGACTTCCTACAGAAACTCAACACACACGGAGCAGTTGAACCAGGAGCACTCCTCGTCACAATGGATGTCTCGGCACTCTACACCAGCATCCCCCACGATGATGGCATTGCTGCAACGGCCTCAGTACTCAATGCCGTCAACTGCCAGTTTCCAGATGCAATTTTACAACTCATCCGCTTCATCCTGGACTACAATATCTTCACCTTCAACAACCAGTTCTTCATCCGGACACACGGAACAGCCATGGGGACAAAATTCGCACCTCAATATGCCAACATCTTCATGCACAGGTTCGAACAAGACTTCTTCACCGCACAGGACCTTCAACCGATGCTATACACTAGATACATCGATGACATTTTCTTCCTTTGGAGTCATGGTGAGCAATCACTGAAACAACTATATGATGACATCAACAAGTTCCATCCCACCATCAGACTCACCATGGACTACTCTCCGAAATCGGTTGCATTCTTGGACACACGCATCTCCATTAAGGACGGTCACCTCAGCACCTCACTGTACCGCAAGCCCACGGATAACCTCATGATGCTCCACTTCTCCAGCTTCCACCCTAAACACGTAAAAGAAGCCATCCCCTACGGACAAGACCTCCGAATACACAGGATCTGCTCGGGTGAGGAGGATAGCAACAGACACCTCCAGACGCTGTAAGATGCCCTCATAAGAACAGGATATGGCGCTCGACTCATCGATCAACAGTTCCGACGTGCCACAGCGAAAAACCGCACCGACCTCCTCAGAAGACAAACACGGGACACGGTGGACAGAGTACCCTTCGTCGTCCAGTACTTCCCCGGAGCGGAGAAGCTACGGCATCTCCTCCGGAGCCTTCAACATGTCATTGAAGAAGACGAACATCTCACCAAGGCCATCCCCACACCCCCACTTCTTGCCTTCAAACAACCACGCAACCTCAAACAGACCATTGTCCGCAGCAAACTACCCAGCCTTCAGGAGAACAGTGACCACGACACCACACAACCCTGCCACAGCAACCTCTGCAAGACGTGCCGGATCATCGACACGGATGCCATCATCTCACGTGAGAACACCATCTACCAGGTACACGGTACCTACTCTTGCAACTCGGCCAACGTTGTCTACCTGGTACGCTGCAGGAAAGGGTGTCCCGAGGCATGGTACATTGGGGAAACCATGCAGACGCTACGACAACGGATGAATGAACACCGCTCGACAATCACCAGGCAAGACTGTTCTCTTCCTGTGGGGGAGCACTTCAGCAGTCACGGGCATTCAGCCTTGGATCTTCAGGTGGGCGTTCTCCAAGGCGGCCTTCACGACACACGACAGCGCAGTCACTGAGCAGAAACTGATAGCCAAGTTCCACACACATGAGGACGGCCTAAACCGGGATGTTGGATTTATGTCACATTATCAGTAACCCCCACAGCTTTCCCCCTGGTCTTGCAGAATCTCACTAGCTGTTCTATCTGGAGACAATACACATCTCTTTAACCTGTGTTGAATGCTCCCTCCACCCACATTGTCTGTACCTTTAAGACCTGGCTGGCTGTAGAGATTCGCATTCTAATTAGTATTCTGTAACTTGATTTCTGTGTCTGTGCACTGTTTGAGAGCACATTTCCACTCCATCTGACGAAGGAGCAGTGCTCCGAAAGCTTATGGTATTTGCTACCAAATAAACCTGTTGGACTTTAACCTGGTGTTGTGAGGCTTCTTACTGGGGAATTTAGAACATAAGGGTAGAGTCTCAGGATGGAGGTCAATCATTTAGGACCGAGACAATGAGAAATTTCTCCACTTGGAGGGTAGTGAATCTTTGGAACTGTCTTCCCCAGAGAGTTGTGGATGCTCTATTATTTATAATCTTTAAAACGGAGGTATAGATATTTGGGGCGAGAGTTTCTGCTCTCGCCTGCTACAAGAATCGTAATGGGTGGGACAGAAAATTTGGCGGACCATTTAACGTTAACCTCAAGTGGGAATTTCCGGTCTTGAGCGCGCGCATGGCTGGAAAATTCCACCCTTGATCTTTCAAGGAATTAAGAGGTATGGGGGATTGCGCATGCAAGTGGAGTTGAGGAAAATGATCAGCCATGATTGTACTGAATAGCAGAGCAGGTTTAAGGGATCACATGGTCTACTCCTGTAACTATTTGTAACTCACCTGTGCAATAGCCCACTTCACCATTGGACCACAAGCCAAAGATGCTCTGTTGACTATTTCGTAGTTGTAGCTTGGGTTGGACATGTAGTTTTTCTTCATCTTCTCGCGAATAACGTCACTGATGAATAAAAATGAACAATGTTAATACAGCTGCCCTCTTGAAATTTTAGGGACGGAAATTTATCAGTGTGCTAGAGCGCTAGTTATAAACTATGTGGTGCATAGCAATGAAGAGCTGCAACACAGTCAAAATGCAAGATAAATGTGATTTTTAAAATAAAAATAATGAATACCTTAATTCTTCAGTATTAAAGTTGACTATGCTGGTGATGAAATTATCTCTGATAATAACTTGTCTGATCTTTTTCCAGTCATTTGTCTCCTCACCCAGCAGGAGACAGATTGATTCTAACGCGAGTTTTACTGCAGCAGGTGGATTGGCCATGGCTCTCACTTCAACAAGATGCTGCTTCTTTATAGAGCTCACAGCTAATAGAGGGGTGAAAAGAAAGGGGCCATAAATGGACATGCAAAAGGATAAGGGTGTATACAGCCACTGGGATTTGAAAGGAAATTTTTTATTTGAAGACCAGCAGTACATTTTGTCACCCAAACAAATTTGTTTGGTTAATAAATGCTACGCCCAAATCTTTAAAATTCGATTCAATTATTAATTGCTTTGGTAGTTTTTCAGCTTTAAGCTTTGGCTGGTCTTCTGGGCAATTTCCTTCTACTCCAGCAACTGCATGCACCCCATTATTCACCTGATTTCGTCAGCTGAAAAATTTACTATGGTCGGAATGAAGTTTTCCCTCATAATGATCGATCGGATTTGTTTCCAGTCAGTTGTACTTTCGCCCAGGAGAAGACAGATTGACTCGAGTGCTAGCTTCACTGCACCTGGCGGATTAGCCATTGAACGAACCTCTACCAAGTGCTGCTTCTTGATCGATTTTACAGCTAATCAGACCAGCACCGTAGGCCACAGTGCAAATAAACAGTAAGAGAAAGTGAAGATTAGGGGAGAAGAAAATCGAGAGATAAACACCACACAGAAAAGATCAGTTATTCAGTTGTTTAAAAAAGGTAGAAAATTAATAGGATTATAGTTCCAAAAAATATAAACTAAATAAAATGTTACTATAGATTGCAATTCAGCATACTAGATAAATTTCATTAAAAGATGTATTTTATAGAAAAAGCTCAATTCAAAACACATCTAACCATTCTGAGCCTCAATAACAGCAGGCTCTACCATGTCCAGATCTTCCTTTACTTTCATCTGTTTGTCAGCAATAATTTCCTGTTGCTTGTGAAGCTGCTCCTGAATTTCTTGACTCATAACCTATCAAAGATAGTGAAAGATGTCTTATTTGATCAGACTCTGCTCTCCGTGCCCAAAATTTTCATTCCAAATAATGAGTTCTTAAGCTATAAATTATTACCTTTTTCTTTTCAGCTTCTTGTTGATCCTTCACCATTTTCTTCAACTTATCATTGGCTGCTGCATTTTTAACCTCCAATTCTTGGCTCTTAATTCTCAGATCACGCCGCAATTCCTCAACCTGGAATGAGTGAAATAATTTTTTGAGTAGCAAGTGTTTATTATGACATTTCCACTGCAAGTCAATCAGAACCACCTTGCATTAGTATCCAGGTCTACATTTACCCAGAGCAAAAGCTGTTAACATTCTTTGGTTTACTGGTAAAAGAAAATACTTTTACACATTAACAAATAAATGAACACTAGAAAAATATTTATGATATCCTTAAAAAGGGGGAAGGGATGACCAAAGGCAAAAGAAAAAAATCCATATTGGATTTACAAAAATGTAAGGTGTTTAGTAAGGTTTTCTGCCATTTCTTTGCTCATCATACAGGTAGTGGTGTGGATGGAAAAAACAACCGCCATTTGGGACATTAGCCCTTTAAGGCCTCAGATGCCACAAGACATGAACTGCTACACCAAAGGGGAATTTAATTTCATTCAATCTTGTACATACATTAATGTCTCAAGCCAATATAGCATACAAGTCTAATGTGAAAATCTCAAAGGACTAGTTCAGACAAAAGCAGTGAACTTGCTGTATGTTAATTCAATAATCATTAAGCAATATTAACATATGAAATTATTTGCAAGGTTAATACTTGGGGAACAGTTATATGAAATCCAAAAGGGTGGGAGAAATGGGGGAAGAAAGGAAACAAGCCATGTTAGATTTACAAGATGCAACAGTACCTTTACGAAAAAGCGAAATCCATAATTTGCGCATTCTCACGAGCACAACACAAGATTCTTGGATCTTTGCTAGTAGTTAGTTAATTACAATATAGTACCATACCTGTACCTTGCTTAGAAACAAAATTTACCCAAGTTTAGGCCAAACAAAACTCAAACCAAAAGTCACTGCTCAAGCAGAATCCCAAAGCTTAGTGAAAGATTCCTTCAGACAGAAAGCACAGTAAAAGTTTGGCACCATGATTATCAGGAAAAAACCTCAAATTATGCAATGTGATTTTATGACTTGTTGACCATACCTGATCGACTGTTTCCTTTATCTTTCTCAGACCAACATTTAAATGCATCTGTTGCTCCTCCAATTCACTACGCTTTTCATTGAACATGTTGGCATAGTGGTTAATGAAGTCCAGATAGTGGCGAGGAGTGATTGCCATTATTCTGCCTCCACGTTTGGCCAGCCGAGTATTTGCCTAATAAGAAAAATAATACTTCCACTTCAGCTTATTTCAGGTATTCTCAGGTGAGCATCTTGAAATTTAGGGCCCCAGATAAAAGTATTAGCAAAATATTCCTATAGCTGCAATTAAATAGTTGATCAACAACTGAATCAGTAACTATGCAAAACAATATCTGATAAAAGATCACTCAACTTGAAACATTAACTCTTTCTTTCCACAGATACTGCCTGACCCACTGAGTTCTTTCAGCATTTTTTTAAAAATTCAGATTTCCAACACCTGCAGTATTTTGCTTTGTATTTGTTCAAATCCATGCTTAAAAATGGTATTCACTTATGATTTACACATCTAAAAAAATATAGCTCTGGATATTATTTGCGCGCAGTATTCTCACCTGATGCAATGTTAAATGAACAAAAACACAACTGTTGACAATAGCTTCTCTGTGGGATGGTGGTTGAGGGAGTTTATCATATGCAATTGGCATGTAATCAGGGACAACATAATTGGGCTTTTCAAGGTCCATTTTGCTGGTGAACTCTTTGCCGACTTGATACAAAGCTTCAGTGGACCAGTCTCCAAACCAGTTCAAGACACATCTAAGAGGATTTAAAACAAAAAGGAAAAAAGTTGCAAAACAAATCAAGAGGTTTTGAACATTCTAATTCATTCAATTAATTCTACACTGATGTATAATGCTTGAATGAAATAAAGACAACACAATAAATATGAAACTGTGCTAATTATAGTATGTAAACCAACTTTTCATGTGACTTTGATTTTAAAATGTATTCTAAACTAAACAAAGGGAAACTGAAGAGAGGACATCAAACCATGGCATTTCCGCATCTGGGTTCTCCCTCATGCTCTGCCAAAGGCCAAAATCTTAAGCTTCAACTTCTTAACATTAATGAGCCAACAATCCTGGCAATGGCGGTATTCAGATTGGTGGATTTTGACCAGGTCTCTGGTCCAAGAACTTTAAGGAATTAAAATTCAAAGCTGAAGTTGCTTTTGGCCAGATTGAAAAGGACTCTTTGGGTCACATCTTGGTTGTGTTGCAACACTATTTGCTTTCAATATTTGATTTGCATTCAGGATGGTTGGGTTGTGTACACTTTGGGCACTGCCTCAAATTCTATTCAGAATTTAATTTTATTTATTAGTGTCACAAGTAGATTTACATTAACACTGCAATGAAGTTACTGTGAAAGTTCCTTAGTCACCACACTCCAGTACTTGTTTGGGTACACGGTGGGAGAATTTAGCATGGCCAATGCACCTAACCAGCACGCCTTTCGGACGGTGGGAGGAAATTGGAGCACCCGGAGGAAACCCACGCCGACGGGGAGAACGTGCACACTCCACATGGACAGTGACCCAAGCTGGGAATCGAACCTGCATCCCTGGAGTGGAGAGGCAGCAGTGCTAACCACTGTGCCACCGTACCACCTTAACTAAGCTGACCCACCTGCACAACAAGCAGATGTTACAAACCAATGATACCACACATGCAAATAAACTTAAAGTAAAAAGGTTTGCCAATAAAGAGCAGGGGAAGAGGGAAAAAAAAACTTAATTCTAAGTGTTCAGTATATACCACTGTTTGGCCAGCAGGTGGCTTCTGTTTTACAAGTATTTATCCTCCTTCCCAGATTTCAAAAGTAAATAAAAATGCTCAGTAGTTATTTCAGAGCTCCAGGACTCAAATCCAGGACTGAGGACACCATCAACTGATGACCCTCTTATAAACACATTTCCACATTTAAAAATAAACAGGCATATACTGTACTTTGAACAATGTAACTAGAATTGGAAAGGCCATACAAAAATCAATTTACCTGTTAAAGAGAGCTGGGGAAGTTGCAGCTCTATCTTTCAAGCCTTCAGATGATGGATTCATGGTGAATACAACATGCAAGTTCCGGATAACTTGACCTGTGAACCACTTGTACAGTTCTTCATGAGTGTCAAGCATTAAACCTTCCTTTTGAGCACCTTCTTTGCATTGCGTCATTAAGGTAGCATACTCATCTCCTTCAAATAGCCCAGGCACCTGTTCAGTAGCAAGTCCCAGATTAACATGCTTGATTTTGGCTGGATTTAATTATTTTATTACCTCAAGCACAAGCTAAGCAAATCTGAAGCTTTTTGCAGTTTGCCTCATTTCAATTTATCTGACAAAAGATGGCCAACCTGAAACATTAACTTTCACCCGCCACAGATACTGGCAGATCTGCAGTGGACATCAAGGTTTATTTTCCAGTGTTTAGCTATCAACATTTCTATTGACTCCAGTATCAGCACAAACTCAAGTTGACCAAGTTTGAAAGCCACCCAATGTACAGTAGTCATTTCACTCAAAATCATTTTTCTAATGGCAAGAAAATCAACATTTTGTAAAGTTTAGTGCTAAAATTGGTTTTAATGAAAAATGTTTGATATATTTTTAATGCTATGACAGCTCATTAGTTTGCAAGAATAGTTCACGTTTGGAATTTTTCAACATTTTAAATATTTACCTCCCCATTGGCCAACAGCGTATTCATGCGTTCCAAGAAACTGGAATCCAGTACGTTGGACTCATCCATAATGAAAGCAATCTTCTCATTTTTGCAGCCAGAACGCCTCAACACTGTCCTCAGATCCTCATCAAAATCTTCACCAGTATACTTCCTATGAACCTGAAGACACCAAAATTTCATTTTTAGAATATGAATGTTTTTTAAAAATGACCTCCGTTTTCAGTTTGCTAGAATAGGGAAAATTAGGGCTAACCTTTATCTGATAAACACTAAGGCCATTCATCCAGGCAACAAAACGAGAGAGTGTAGTTTTTCCTGCGCCACTAACTCCAATAAGCAGCAAATGACCTTGTGGTTGCCGGAATATCCTAAAAAGAGTTTGAGATATAAGAAAATAATTATATTGACATTCCAATGTTTACTCAAGTGTAAATCAAACCACTCAAGTTAGAATTCACTTTTGAACACCACACAGACAATACAAATATATAGCAGTTCACAAAATCCTCGACAATAAGGGTCACATTCCTTTCAGAAGTTTTAAGCGTCAACTTTATAGCATCAGTTTTGTAAGCTCTTCTCACCTTTTCATCCAACTAGCCACCAAACTCAGTTATTCTGTTTCCCTAGCAGAACAACGCTGGTACACCAGAGTCACAATCAGACCGCAATTCCATGAACTTCGGTCCCAACCTGAAACCTCTTCTCCTACCCATCCATTCTCCCCCTACATGCTGAAGGGCTAAACGTCTAGATTATGTCCAGTACTACAGCCACTGTTACCTTGTTTTCCATCCTGTCATCACTCACCAACACTTTATGCCCGAGATCTCTGTGCTGCTCCAGTTCTGGCTTTCAGTGCATTCTTGATGTCCATCACATTATTGGCACTCGTGCCTTCCGCTATCTAGGCCCCAAGCTCTGGAATTCCCTCAGTAACCCTCTCCACATCAACTTCTTTAATTGCTCCTTAAAAATTGATGCAATCATGCATGGAGATTTTAGCACAAATGACCAAAAAGCTTAGGGCCTAGATAGCTGGAGGCACCAATGGCAAGGCTAAGAAAACCAGAGAAGCAAAATAGGTCAGAATTGGATGAAATGTAGAATTCAAATGTAGGTTAGAGGGGCGGGGTAAAGCCATGAAGAGATTGAATGACAAGGATGAGAATTTTAAAACTGAGTTGTTGGTAGAGTGGGAGTCAATGTTGATCACAGCTGAATGGGACTTGATGCCAGTTTTCTGCAGAGTCGTGCATGAGCTCAAGTTAATGGAGGATATAAAATGGAGACATCAGCCTGGAGAAAGTTGCAGTCACTGAATCTGGAGTTAAACCATCATCCAGCTGTTAGGTAGAAAATGGACTCTGGTAGGGAAAAGACCAGCGATACCTCAGAACGTGAGAGCAGGTGGCCTTCGCGATGAAAGAGATATGGCGTTGGAAGCTCATTTCAGGTTCAAATAGCTTAATAAGTAATTCAGAGGACAAAAGAAAGTTAACTGCACTGGATGACAGGATGGTGGAATGGGAAAAAAGCTGCTCATGATATTCAGGGTTAATAAATGCAAAATAGTATGTTTTGATTATGTAAGTATGATTTATAGAGAAGACTGGATCACAAAGTGTTTAGGGAGGCTAAAGTTCACAAATTTCTCCTGCCTTCTGCTCTGAACTGCTTACATTTCATCTTCTATGCACAAGTCCCTCTTCCCTGGCCCTTTAACTATTAGAAAGGGTTTGCTTCGAAATTTACCCTATCACACCCCTTTCATAATTTTAAAACTTTCATCATTTTGTCCTGTAATCCGCACTGAAAAATAAAATTTTCCAAGTATTTCTATGTATCTCTTCATATCTGGCAGTGTTCCAGTAAATCAAAGTTGTAACCTCCCTGCCATCTCTAAATCTGTCCTATAGTAGAGTGCAAATGTAATTTTCCATAAATTTAAATACAGATACAAATTTGTGTCACATCTGCTTCAACTAATCCATGGATTCACTGAAAATTAAAGATTACGCAGATACTTGTGCATAATTGTTACCTGTCAATTCTCAGCACATGGTCCAATACTTCATTAAACAGTACCAAGGGGACATCCAACTCCTCCTCATAGAAAACTTTGAGCCTGGCTTTGACGTAGTCTCTTAATTCTTCCTGATCTACGGGTATATAATCCTAAAGAAAAATATACACAGGACTTTGAAAAAGACAGACCAGACTGGTCAACATATAATTCAATTCACACTAGTCAATATATAATTCAATGCAGAGTGTGGAATAGTGGGATTCCAATTGTGGCCCACAAACCACTTCAAGGTGAATGGAAAAGCTATAATGTCAGCATAGTCTTTATTTAAATGGAGACACAGATTCATATTGGCTGATTTAAACCCATAAATGAAGAGGGCAGAACACTATGGATCCACTACCAAGTGGAATCAAGGTGATGTAGGAGGGAAGTCCACGAATAACCAAAGGTGCGCATATAGGAAATCCAAAGTACTGAAATAAAATGTGTGTGTCTTGGAAACATGGAGACAATCCAGGAAAGTTTTTCAGGCAAGCATTGGATTTAATAACTGGGGAACAAAGTTTAAAATTAAGGGGGTGGAGTGAAAAGGGAAGAGCCAAATGAAAATAAAGTACTTTTGCAAGTTTTTCAGTAACAGCCGAGAAATGTGAAATCAGATTGCCAGTAGGTGAGCTTTAAAACCAGGAGGTCTCATTGAAAAAATTTAAATAGAATGCAGGACCCTTAGTTCCAGAATCAGAGGAAGGAATCCGATTGGTGTGTTGGAAGGGTAGACCAGGACTAAACCATTCCTAATTTGTTCATCAAAAAATCATGAGCTTTGTTGCTCATGCATACTTTTACACGTTTATCCAAGCATTAGCAGTTTATAACTATTTAAATTTGAGAAACGGATAATTAACCATTCGCAAATAACATTTAGTACACGATCTAAATGATTTAACTGAAAATTAATAAATCGAGCACATCAAGCCCACCAAATTTTGACAATTTACATTTTATAAAAGGTGTTTCATCAGCCAATTTTTTTTACCTTGGATAGCCAGTTGCTGTACAAAATGGGTCTGGTCAAAGCTTTGTCTTTGTCAATGTTAGGGAAATGCTTGAGAGCCACCACATCAATGTTTTCATCTGTCCATTGTCTTTCCTCATCCTCTACAAGTCTTAAAAAATAGAAGCAATGGAACATGAACTTTGCGGTCATACATTTTAACTTAGTTCAGTGTAAACAGCGAAAAGAACAACAGTACTGATAAAGGATGTTGAACATATAGAATACAAACCTGTCTTGGAACAAACGCAGACCCTCATGCGCCCAGATTCTAATCAAACCTTCAACAGCTAGCGTTTCCAATGGTCTCAAAGCTTCAAAGATTCCTCTCACCCAACGTGTCATTTCACGGGGGGAGTAAATGTAATGCGGCTGTATGTCTTGGGTGAAACGCTCCTGTGAAATAATTCAGGATATGTTATTGAACAAAGTTCAGTTTTTACACCATTTCAATAAAATTTCAAACTGCATTCAATTCACAAGGTAATCATAGACTGCCTGAAGACCTTTAACTTGCGCAAATAGAAAATATATCTTTGTATTCAAAAATTTAAGCATATTTAGCAAAAATATATGATTCTGCATTAAATAGGAAGTGAGGATTGAGATATACAAGAAAGTCCAGAGCATAAAGAGCACATTAAGTTGATTCCATGCAAAATTTGGCTAATATTTTTCTGTCATGAACTCTCTTCTTGTGGCATCATTAGGTCCCTAATTTAAGAAATGTGCAACTTCCTACCTCAACCTCCACTAAAACATATCAAGCAATGTTAGTCTAGCCCACTCAATAGATGCTGATCCAGTCTTTTGTTTTGCTAAAAAGGTTCAACAGAACCAACAGTTACACTCCCCCCACCATTTTATTTGATACCTGTGCACTTTCTCCCCCCCCCCATCACTTTAACCAAGATGCTGAAATTTATCCTGATCTACACCTATTCATTTGAAGACTTGAAACATCTTTACCGCAGGCTTCAATGCTCCAGATGGCAAACATAATCTACCTGTGACATAATGTAGAATTCCACCATAGCTGCAGTAAGAGGATCTGCATATGTCCGTAAAGATGGAATGAGTCTAAGCATAGCACGGTTGAATGTTCCATAGATCTGAGTGAGAGATGCTGGTCCTGGATAATCCACATACACAACAGGCACATGGCGCAGGAATCTGTGAAGACAGAAGTAAAAAGGCTTTATATGTTCCCAACCATCACTTACAGGCTTAATAGTACAAATTTAGGAGCTTTGAACATAGCTGATCCAAGGCTGACCTAACCAAAGCTATCCTGCTGGATCCCAATGAACAAAAAGACAAATGTAGGAAATTTATGGATAAAGAAAGTAGCTTTACTATGCATTGGGTCCAAATTTCTGATATTAGGGTAAAAGAAAGTTGACAAAAATTGAAAAAGATTGAGCATTTTGTTTTATGTAAAGTTTCAGCCAACTTATTTATCTTGTGAATAATTTTAAACATATTCTGTGACTGAAAACTAGCAATTAAAATTCTTAATTTTGTCATTTACAATATTTATTCTTTAACTTTATACACACCACTTTGCATAAGTTGAATTCATTCAAAACCTTAACCTTCTGTACACATTAATGATAGTTAAAATGCAAAACAACAGAATTATTACCTGTGCGAAAGTGGCTTTCTTCCTGGATCAGTAGATGGGTTACAAGCTCCAACAAATTGAATTCTTTCCAATTTAACCCACGTCTGATCTGAAGTACGGAAAAAACCTCCATGTTCTACCATCTGAAACAAAGTTGGCCCACAATGAATATGCTTCAATCACTGCATTTTTGCTTTAACTCAGTTATCTGCCATGCCTCCTTTTACTAACCTGTCTAATAAAGGATATAACTCGCTGAGTGCCATATTTGTCCATGTCCGGAAGATTGATTTCATCACAAAAGAGCACGAGCCATTTGCCAAGCTGCACAGGTGCTAAGACAACTCCATTTGGTGTCCGACGATATTCGCAGTAGTGATCAAATGTTTTCAGAACTAACTCAGGTGTAGTTGCACTGGAGAAGTTCAGACCTACGACCTAAGAAAAAGACGACAAACATTGCTGGAATAGCTTTAAACTTATATCAGTTTATCAATGAAAACTAGAGGGAGGAAATGGATATTCCAGAAGCAACGATTACATAGTTCTGTTTTAATGGCAAAGCTACAAAGACAAGTTGAAGGATGAGAATACTTACTTCCATATCTGGTAGAGCTCTTAGGGCACTGAATAACGTCATAGTCTTGCCAGAACCAGGTGGGCCACATAAGACTAATGGTTTATGTTCAGCCAACCATGTGTAAAGAAGGGCTTCATGACGGACTGTATCCAAAGTTGGTACAACAACATCTGGGGCAGCAACTTTGTGAGTCTCAACTTCAATCTGTGGTACCTTTGACTGCCAAGGAACCCATTCTCCAGTAATGGATACCTAAATATTGTGTGGGGCGAGGAGGGGGAGAGATAAAAAAAGGATGTCACAAAATCAAGCCAATTATTTTCAATTTGAATCTGCTCAGTTTTATTATGACCAAATAACTTTGGCAAAAAGATAATGTTATGAACGAACTGCTTGACTAGTAAAGTCAAATCTATAGAGTTTGCTCCATCTAAACAAAATAATCCTGACCATTTGCTACTAGCATACAAAACATATGACATTACATTCATAACACATATATATCAAACGTAATAGAGAGATCTTGGGGTTCATATCCACAGATCTCTAAAGGTTGCCACTCAAGTGGATAGAGCTGTGAAGAAGGCCTATAGTGTGTTAGCTTTTATTAACAGGGGGTTGGAGTTTAAGAGCCATGGGGTTATGCTGCAACTGTACAGGACCTTGGTGAGACCACATTTGGAGTATTGTGTGCAGTTCTGGTCACCTCACTATAGGAAGGATATGGAAGCGCTGGAAAGAGTGCAGAGGAGATTTACCAGGATGCTGCCTGGTTTGGAGGGTAGGTCTTATGAGGAAAGGTTGCGGGAGCTAGGGCTGTTCTCTCTGGAGCGGAGGAGGCTGAGGGGAGACTTAATAGAGGTTTATAAAATGATGAAGGGGATAGATAGAGTGAACGTTCAAAGACTATTTCCTCGGGTGGATGGAGCTATTACAAGGGGGCATAACTATAGGGTTCGTGTTGGTTGATACAGGAAGGATATCAGAGGTAGGTTCTCTACGCAGAGAGTGGTTGGGGTGTGGAATGGACTGCCTGCAGTGATAGTGGAGTCAGACACTTTAGGAACATTTAAGCGGTTATTGGATAGGCACATGGAGCACACCAGGATGATAAGGAGTGGGATAGCTTGATCTTGGTTTCAGATAAAGCTCGGCACAACATCGTGGGCCGAAGGGCCTGTTCTGTGCTGTACTGTTCTATGTTCTATGACACGTTTTCCACTTGATTTCCCCCAAATTATTAATCTTAACGTTATCACAAGTAGGTGTCAACTGGAGAACACTGCTCTTTCCATAAGGGGAACAAAGGAGGGGCAAAACCACAATTTCCATTCCAGTTTTAGAACAGCATCAGCACAAGCCTGGAAATAGGTTGCTGGCCTTCTTGTTCAATACAAGAGGGAGAGATTGTTACAGTGATGGTTTCTAATTTTAGGATCAGCATACAAATTAAAACATCTTTTAGTTCTGTTGGGAGAGATCCTTCATGCCACAGGCCTAGTTGAAGGAAGATCATTCATCCATGTCCTGAGCATTTCCTAGAATCCCTATAGTGAGACATTGTCCTTAGAACAGAGGGAGTTTGGAGGGGTTTTGATAGAGGTTTTCAAAATTATAAAGGGCCATTGTGAAGAATTCTAACAGAGTAAAGGGGAAACTGTTTGTTGGCTGAAAGATCAGTAACCAGAGGACGCTGATTTAAGATGAGTGATTAAAAAAAGGTGACATGAAGAATTTATTTTAAATGCAGCAAATAGTTGTGATCTAGAATGATGGAAGCATGTTCAAGAGTGCTCAAAAGGGAACTGGAGAAATACTTGAAGGGAACAAAACTACATACTGTTGGGAAGAAGCAGGGGCTAAGCCAACAAATCGGCAGAGGCATGATGGGCTGAATGACCTATTATTCAATAATTTCATTCATGGGAAGTTACTCAATTAATGTTGCCAGCTGATCAGTGCCAATTTAGCCGAATGTAGGAAGCATCATGTACATTAAATATTCTATCCACCCCTATCTAACATTATGGGTGTACACTCACCAATTAACCACTGCAGTTCAAGATGGGAGTTCACTACCACCTTCTCAAGTGCAATTAGGATGGATAATAAATGTTGCTCATACCAGCAATGGCAAATTAATTAAATGAATGAAAATCTACCAAATCAAGCATTCATAGGTGAAGTTTAAATATAGGTTCTCTGTCTAGAAGCTTCATGAAAATCAAAGAACACTAGGAAGTTCAAAACAGAATATAAAATGTAACAAATTGGCAAACAATCGGGATTAGATCTAAAATTATACACTTCCTACCTCAAAGTCAATGATAGGCATGTTAGGCGTGCTTGGCAGTGGAATGGTGGTAATTCGTCTGATGTATTCACCAAGTTCTGCTCTCATCTTCAATCTCGCATCACCCGAAAGTGACCACAGAATAGCATAAATTAGGTATTTCTAATCAAAAAAAAAATCAAATGTTTTAAGGTTACATGACACAGTACATTAGCTAATTTTATACATGGAAATGAATCCAAGACTTGCAGAAAACCATACCTGGATGTAGCGTTCCAGTTGGTCACTCTGCATTGGGAAGTCAGGATGGTTAGCATTATATAATGCAATATTTCGACAACCTTGGTGCATCATCGAGAAGAGAGAACCAAGACATCGTAATCGGGTAAAATCCATAATGTGTTCCATCTTAGCGGCGTGTTCTACTGCTTTGATAATTAGGCCATTTGAAGTGAAATATGGCTGCAAAACAGTTGCTGCATCTCTCTGTATCTGTAATAAAATGTTTACAGTGTGATGTAACTTTACAGAGCAACTTCTGCACAAGAATACCACAACATTTTAAGGCACCTGTTGTAGATGCCAGTTCACAAGTTGATGTTTGGGACCATGAAAAATCCCTCAAAAAAAAACAACTGGTTGACTTGCACGGAGACTTTAAAAGTGAAACTGGTACGAGGGGTGGGTGGTCAATATTTTGAAATGTCATTTGCTTCTGGTGCAAAAACTGGGCATAGCTTAAATTCCTACACAGCTTTGCAATACAGCCCTAGATCGTCTGCTTGATTCTTTATGCTCTTTTTTATATAAAAGGTATCAATGAGTAAAACATGCATTTGGGGGGAGAAAAATTGAGATCACTGAGTATACGGGTATAGCATGCTGAAAAGAGGGTCAATATATATGCCAAGTATATACAAAAACATGATTTTTGGGGCTGGAAAATGGGGTCAACCTTATATGCCAGGTTGACTTACACCGGCAGCAGCAGCAGCAGCAGAAATCTGTAGGTGGTGTTCTGTGATAATCATAGCTCAGGCAATGCAATCTAACCACATCTTCTCTCTAGTGCATCCAACAGAGATGTTTCGTGAACTCTCTTTCTCTGCCTGCCAGGCCCCTCCTGACCAAATCATTGTTTTCTTTCTCTATCTGCATTACTTAATCTAATTAACCACTTGGGGGATGGCTCACCTGATTTTACAAAGTAAAACAGAAATCCCAGTGGTTTATTTCACGCTCTCAATGTGGTCCCTGGTGGTGCAAATTCTAGTCAGCCTGACTTTAATTTGGAAAGTCAACTATAATAACCGTGGTGGTGTCAACTGCACCTTAAAACCCTGTTCTGATTCTTATTCTAATCTGTAGGGGAAGAAGTATACTTGTGTTTGTTTTACTAAAACCAGTGAGTGAAGAATTTAAGGACAATAGTGTGAACACTGCTAATGTTGAAAAGAGTAGGATAGCAGAAGAGGTAACAAGTATACTAGCATTGGAAAAGTTCAGGGAAGGCTCAAAGTTGATTTCTGGGATGAAGTGGTTGTTTTTTAAAAAAAAAAATAGTGGTTGAGCAGGCCGTTACACATTAGAGTTTTGAAGAATGAGGCCATCTTATTGCAACGTAAAAGACTCCAAGGGATATTGACAGGGTAGATTCTGGGAGGCTGTTTCTTATTGCAGGGGAATCTAGAACTGGGGAAAGTTTTAAAAATAAGGAGTCTCCTGCTTAGTATGGAAATGAGGGGGGGATTTCTTTTCAGGGTTGTTAGTTTTTTGAATAACCCAGCAGTGAATGCTGGGTTATTGAACAGAACTGAGTTGCGCAGATTATTGATTGAAAAGATAATTTCAGGGTTATGGCAGGACAGGCAGGAAAGTGGAATTAAGGTCCCATTCAGATTAGCCATGTTCTTATTGAATGGCGAGTAGGCTTGATGAACTAAATGGCCTATTCCTCCCCTCATTTCTTATGATCTTATGAGACTGTGTAGTATATAGAAATATTGGTGTCCCAAGTCTGTGCGTGTGTCTGGAGTGGGTGGGGGCGCATTAGCAACAAGTGATACTTAGAATGGCGTAGTCATTTGCAGGACATGGAGCTTTAAATGTTATTGACTGCATCAGTAGGCCTGTTGCTCACATTTGTGCTGTTCCTTAATTTCTGAACTGACAGCGTTTCCCTCTGTCAGATATCCTGAAATGAAAAACATTCCAACACTTTGGAAGTGAACAATGCACCTTTGATCTCTAATATTTGTAGACGTAAAAGCATGATCTATTTGAGCCCATTAACAACTACAAAACTCACTATGGCGCTATTTCAGGACATCAAAATTATGTAAGAGCTAATATTAAAGAAAATGTTTGCGGTTAAAATTTATGACCAAGATGATTGAGAGTTTGGAAACTCATTTAAATCGAGCAATTAAAGCTGGGTTGTTCAACATTTGGTCTGTGGGCCAGAATCCAGCTCCACATAATTGAAATGTGGCCCCTCGCATGAAAAAGTTGAACACCCTGGCTTAAAAAGTTCTCAAAGTAGTTCATGCATAAAAAGTGCAAAGCAGATTTGCAAGAGATCGACCGGTGGGGAAACACAGTATGAGTTTTCTATTATTCAATAGGGGGAAGATACAGCACCAGTTACCTTTCATTTCAATATACAGCTTCCCTAGTTATCCAAATCGTCTGGCTCAAAAAGATTCAGCCTCTGCCAAACCAATTCAGGATGCAAATATAAGAGTGATCTTCCTGTTCTGGAAGCAAATTACATAAACTTTCTTGCGCAGAAAATTCACCAATAAACTGGACTGGGTACCTGAAGCATCGGAGAAGCAGCTTCTTGTTCCTCATCCTCTTTGCCCTTGCGTCTACGCTGGGCCTCATCCTCTCCCTCATCCAGAGGAATGCTACGTAGTCTAGCCAAGAAGTTATTGAATATCATATCAGTGCTGAGAACATCCTCACTGAACCATACCATTCCACATCTGGATACAGTGGCCAGCGTAGCATATTTCAAGTCTTGGACCTCAAACATAATTCGTACCTGTTAAAAACAAAATTTTAAGCAGGCATATTTTTTACGACTTGTCACTTTCTTTTGGAAGAGCATAAATTCTGTATCTGTCCTTTGCAAAAACTCTTACATTTGGAGGAAGGCTGAGACGCTCTCCATTGGGCAGAGTAAGCAGTTTGTTATCATCTAGAACGGAATTCAAATTTTCTACCCATTCAGGATCCACATCACCATCAAAGATAATCCACTGGCGTTTCTGCAGTTCACCTCGTACATTATCAATAATCCTAAGAATGATAGCATTTACATAGTTAACAACCTTCATGTATATTTGTTTTTACACTAAGCACATTTAATACTGATTTTAACCAAATAAAAAATTCAGGCTTCCAACGGAGGGGTGAGCAAGTTTATCCAGACTGTAGCTGAGCCATATTGACCACATCTGGGAGGGCCCCCCTCCCCACCCGAGTTAGTTGATTGCAACTTAATACCCACAAATTAGGAAAGAAATTAACAGAAAAACTAGGCTAATCCTTGATGGAAGCATGAACATTTGGTTAAGATCAAGCTTGGCTACCACATCACTGCTGTTGAATAGCCTACTGGCATTCAATGTGGAGTCTCAATTGTGAAAAATGGCTCATTGGGCAAAGTAGAGGATAGCTAACACCTTGGAATTAAATAGGGGATTCAACATCTTCAGGAAGAGGGGGGAGAAAAATTGGTGAGAAAACAAAATTTCCATTCAACTTACTTTCTAAGAACATGTGTGAACAATCCATCAGTCCATTCTCTAGTGTTTGGGTCTAACGTTCCATATAAATGGTCCTTGCTGATAGCTTTTGGATCAATGATGTGAGCAACTCCTTCTATCCCCTCAAGCCGTTCAAGGGCCTTTAATAAAACACGCCAGGCCATACTTTTTCCACTGCCAGATGGTCCCACCATCATCAAACCATGGTTTATCTGAGAGATCTGATATAGCTGAAGCACCTGATGTGGAACATATTAAAGTTAGTTTGCAGTTAAACAGCCAAAGAATATACAAATACAATATACAATGCTGGACAAAGCATAAAATCTACAAAGATGGAAATTCAGAACTCACCTTTTCAACCCACATTCCACCAACATCTTCACCATCACCATAGGTAAGGTACATTTCCAAACAAACCTTCTTCAATTCCTCACGCAATTTAGTCATTGCTCCTCGATGGTACTGTACTCCAGGGAATACATCAGACAAAAGGCTAAAGAGCAATGGGATATCTTCTGCAACCAGTTTGGGAACCATTGTCTCACAGACACTTTGGATCAGAATCTGTAGAGATGGATCAATTCATGACTCGAATTATTCAATACAAAAATGATTCCACAAGTTTTAACAAAATCTAACGTTAAGGTTTGGTTGATGTAGAGGTCAGAAATGCTTATTTTTAAGATGCGTTCCACTGCACATTCTGAATGGAGAATGAGAGAGTACATACGAGTACAATAACCAAAGTTCAAGATATTCAAGAAACACATCCAGTTAATTTAATCTATCTTAGCATCACAAACATTTTACATTTATTTCTCAATATTTTGTTGGTGACATGGGCTTAAATAAAAACAAATTCTAAGATTGAAACAGCAATGGTTAGGGCAGGATAGCAATGAAATATATTTTAGTCTTATGCTACATGTATTTTTCTTTCACATGCTTAAGTGACATAGAATTTTCAGACAGTGTTGTGTTGAACAACTAACCTCTTGTTCAGGCAAGTTCTCTGCAATTTCTGCCTCATCAACATCTTCACCACGTTCTCCTTTCTCTTTCTTTATCTTCTGAATCCTCTCCCGCTTCACATTACCTGCACTTACTAGCACGCTCTTCAGGGCTCGCAGGCCAAAATCATAGTGGCTCTGAGATGACAGCTGCTCATCACAAAGCCTTTAAAAAACAATTTTGAACAAATTCAATGTACACCAGTTGTGTAACTAGAACATTTAATAAAACATGAAAGGTTTATAATTTCTCTCAATTATGCCACAAAAAACTCAAAGTGAACCAGTCAAGTTTAAGTTGAGATTCTTACTTGAAGAATGGAACAATCTTGTTTGCAAGGGTTTCAGCTGTACGGAACCCTTGTGAATACAACATAACCTGCGCAATGAGTTGGCGATCAGGTTTCGTCATGGCCAGACTACGGAAGAGTTTCTTCAAGTTATCTGGTAGGTTGGAGCGACCAGCGTAGCCTGGATTCATAGTAATGAAAATAGCCATATCTGCCCTGACTTTTACTTGTTTGTTCAGCAGTTCACATGTGATTGTAGGAGAATCTGAAAGAAAATTGGCAAAGCTGAAATTGCAAATTCAATGCTTCACGTAAGAGTAGCAGGCTGGTCAGCATCTCAATCCTGTGTTTCATCATTCCATTAGATCATGTCTGAACTATTCCACAATTCTCCTGCTCATCTTCCAATTACAACTTAAATAATTCAGAAAATGTCAAGAGATGGACAAAAGCAGAGGCTAAAATTACTTCATATTTAATTAAATGGTGATGGATTAAAAGAACATTCCACTGAAACAATTTAAAGTAATAATTAATAAATTGTATTGAAAACTGTACATTCATTAAATGGACGAGGAAAGGAGTAATCCGATTCATAATTTATATTTCTGATCTTTAAGAAACTGGTTTGGAATATTTTTGTATCGAGTGTGTAAAAACAGATTGTATTTCAATTTTTAAGGTAAATTCAGGTTATAAATGTTATTTAATAGTTTAGAAATTCATCTCTAGGCATGGCAGAATGATAACCAGGGGAGCACCTAAGCAGACCAATGTGGAAGTTTTCATAAGGTTAGTGCAGGCTTCAATTCCAATATTAAAATTATTTCAGAAGGATCCATGACATTATGTAAAAAATTTAAGTTACTTTCACCCGACCACATCCATCGGATAAGATGGTAGCCGAATGCTAAAAACCTTCTATATGGTGAACTGGCTTTGAGGGCATGGCCTCTTGGGCATGATACCTCTCTACAAGGGCTTTTGCAAGCACAATATGTAGGATATTGACACTGTCGATGGGGACAGTCACCGATGGCTGGTGACCTCTGGAGCTGACTGTTTGGGAGGGCACTGGAAGAGGCTAGCAGAAACCAAAAGCTCAGCTGGCCGAGAAAAGAGGGGTCAATGAATTGTGCACCTTCTTAGCCCACTTTCTTCCTCTGCAGCAAATGCCGCAGAGACTGCCATGCTAGAGTGGGCCTCGAGCCACAACAGGCAATGGCCAACCACCATGTAACAAATCATCTTACAAGGTGACTGCCACCAGCTCCCACGTACATAATATACACAAGCTACTAGACTATTTTTATTGGGTAGAAAATAGCCAGTTACAAAATTGCTACCCCTCCACTCAACCAAACATCCCCTCTAACTTAATCGGTGTTCCTCTCCCAAAGTCCACAAATGTGTCATCCCCAACTCTATCCAACCTCCTGTCCAAAACACTATTATCTAGCTTTGGCTATCGCATAAGTCTTGGATAAAAAGGTACTAACTGTGGCTGCAACGTATTACATTTTTCCTTCACTTCTGTACAACTGTCAACATGATCAACCATGCCTTTCCACTTCACCGTTCTGGGGCAAATCTACAGCAACAGTTGCACCTTCTGACCTGGCCTGTATTCACTTTCAAATCCTGTAAAGTCCTATTCCTTACTCTCACGATCCTTACTCATCCACGGGCTCTCTTTTCAATTTCTGGAGACACATGACCAGCTTCCATGTGGAAACAAAAAGACCCAGGTCTAACCCTCCAACACAGCCTACATCTTATGATCACTGGTTGACAGCTGGTCCAAAAATCAAGCACTGGGTGTGTCAAATTGCCTTCAAACAGTGGGATGGTTGTGGGCTAATTGTTTTCAGTCCTTGACCTAATGTCATTTCCTTCCTGGTCTTTGACTCAGGCTGAATCCGTTCCAGGCTGATTCTGATTGTGCAAAATATTGGTACCCTGCTGAATCGACAACTGAGCTTCAAACCCCATATTCTCATTGTGATTTCCATCTCCTTTATTTTCAGCCCACAGCTGCTGAGGCCCATACCTATACTTTTGGCATATTTAGACTCAATTTTACAGAGGTCCTCCCATTGTCCTTCTACTTAAGCAGGTCATAACTCAAGCTTGTCAAATGTATTCTGTCCTGCATTGAATTTCACTTGTTCATTATTCTCACTGAAGTATACTGGTTCCCTGTCTCAACACAATGCAAAATGATCTTCCAACCACTGCCTTGCCCCATCTCAACAAGCTCCTACCAGTTTAGATTTTGTCCTTCACCCACAATCCCCTAACAATGGATTTAGTTTTTTCCCCTTCTCTGTAAATCACCTTAGAATTTTAAAAAAACATATAAACACAAGTGGTCGCTGTTGGTCTGCGCCATTCTCAGTTTTGCTGCTTTTATAAAAAAATAGAAGTCCATAGATACAGAATCAATTGAAGGTCACATACTTCAATGCAGAATACTTAGGCTAATAGCAAACATGCCAGCTGAAAAACGAAGTAGCTAGGTTGCTGCACTGTAGAAAAGCTATAAACTTCCAATATCTAGAAAGATCAGAACAGCACAAATCAAATACTGAACAATGTTACCTACTTCGATCACGGCTGGGATTAGAGTGCTCACGGAGTGCTTCCTGGATGCACTGTATTTGCTGGGATACAGCCGACAGCATGCGCTCTTCAAGGCGATTGAATTCATCAAAACAACCCCAGGCTCCCACCTGACAGAGACCCACAAATATACGACCCATGGCCTAATTTAAGGAAAAATCAATTAGGTGAGAAAAACCTCTAAAAAGTACTGAAAGCATTTTAGAAATTTTATGTAAAGCATCCAAAAATTTAGAGGCAAGAGAGATCAGTAATAAGGCACAAATTTTAAATTACTTTACCATTTTGCTCAGTAATATAAATAAATTAATTGGAGGGGTTACATTGGTTTAAACTTTCCCACATCAGGTCCTCCTTTCATAGTTAATACTAAATACCATAACAAGTAGCCTATCCAAGGTACAATTCATGTCACTACTGCTCAATAGAGTCTAAGAGTTGCACAGTGCAGAAGAGGCCCTTCAGCCCATCGAGTCTGCAACACCAATAACTACCATTAAAGTCGGGCTAATCCCATTTTCCAGCACTTGTCCCATTGTCCTTTATATATAGGTAAAATTCTATTAAACTGGAAAAGTATTCCTGTTTTGCACAAGTTTAATCAAACACATTTGATAGATTGGCACCACAGTACTAAAATCAGCACCTGGAAATCAAAGGTCTCATCACAGTTAAAGACCAGAACAAAACGTCCAAGCTGGTGTCCGAGTGCCTTGACAGATTCTGTTTTTCCAGTGCCAGCGGGACCTAATATGGAACAAAAGAATTAAACATGAAACACACAAACCACTGCGGTAAGCGCGTTGCTAGAAAATGAAATGTCACTTCACTAACAGATGCTGCTTTTAAAATAACCAACTAAATGCTTTGAAGTGTGCTTTTTCTTATGATCCATTTGAAATATCTGAGCAAGAGGAACTCAGTTGGAAAAGACAAAAATGTTAGTGTGGTCAATGTTAAGGTGTTTTTATTGGCCAATTTTAATTCCTTCCTTTTGTCCTGATATTGACCCTGGCTGAGAAATTGTGCTATGGAGGATCAGTAGGAGCGAGCAGAGGTGGCATTTCTCATGTCAGCCTATTTAAATGTGGAGAGCAATACAATTAAGCTTGACTGTCTCCATCAGATGTTCATAGATGCAAACTATGAATCTGTTTTATGATAGGATCATAGAATCCCTGGTGCAGACGGTGGCCATTCAGCCCATCGAGCCTGCACCAACAACAATCCCACCCAGACCCTACCCCCGTAACCTCACATATTTACCCTTCTAAGCCCCCTGACACTAAGGGGCATTTTAGCGTGGCCAACCTAACCCGCACATCTTTGGACTATGGAGGAAACCGGTGCACCTTGGAGGAAACCCCCGCAGACACAGGGAGAACATGCAAACACCGCACAGAGAGAGTGATCCAAGCTGGGAATCGAACCGGGGCCCTGGCACTGAGGCAGCAGCGCTAACCACTGTGCCAACCCAACATCAGATTTAGGAGGCGGCCATTTGGCTCATCAAGCCTGCTCCACCATTCAATAAAATCATGGCTGTGGTCTCAACTCCACTTTTCTATCTGTCCCCCAAAACCTTTGACTCCATTGTCTATCAAAAATCTGTCCAACTCTACCTTGAATAAACTCAATGACCCAGCCTCCACTGTTCTGAGAAACAGAATTCCACAGAAAATATTCTCCTAATTTCTTCTCAAGGCTGATTCTTAAACCCTGTTCCCCAATCCTAGCCTCCCCCATGAGTGGAAACATCCACCTGGTATCTACCGTCAGGTCCCCTCAGGATCTTAATGGGCGGCACGGTGGCACAGTGTTTAGCACTACTGCCTCACAGCACCAGGGACCTGGGTTTGATTCCCAGCTTGGGTCACTATCTTTATGGAATTTGCACGTTCTCCTCGTGTCTGTGCGGGTTTCCTCCAGGTGCTCCAGTTTCCTCCCAGTCTGAAAGACGTGCTGGTTAGATGCATTGACCTGAACAGGTGTCAGCGTGTGGCGACTAGGGGAATTTCACAGTAACCTCATTGCAGTGTTAATGTAAGCCTTACTTGTGACTAATAAGCTTAAAAAAATTTTATGTCTCAAGATATGCTTATCATACCTTATCTAATGATGTCTAGAGGTCAATGGGAAAGGTCATTTAATTTTCTTTAGTGTGGCTAAGCCAAAAGTATAATATTTAAGCTGTTGACCACCACCTACCAAATGGAGATCCTCCAAGACGAGCTTCCAAAGCCTGCGTCATAGTCAAGTAACAACGGTCTGTGAGAGGTGTCTGTACAAGTTTATCTTGGACACCAAGGTACTCAAAACCATAGTTAAACTTGGCATTAGCCATTTGTATGGATAGCTGCTGTAACACATCAGTTTGCTTGGGATCAAAGTAGAATCGCATTTGACTGAGCCAGTCAAAAGATTTAGGCTGATCTACTTTGTTCTTGATCAGCGTTCTGGTTACATCTCTCTGATGTACTAATTCAGTGATCTGTAACAAAATATATTGAATTATTAGAAGTGCTAGAAAGTTAAAATTTTATCCAGTACATTTTTGTGCAACGTGGCCAGGTAACTCTGGAGAATCCTCCACTAATCTCTTGACATAGCAAAACTAAAAGTCTTAGAAAATCTATTCAGTATATGCCATCTTCTAGAAGATATTGGAGTCAACTATTATGTATTTGCAAGTTAAACATTAAATATCCAAAATAAATGTTAATCGGATTTTGAAAAACTGCATCAAATGGAGAAAAATATTAAGGACACATTGAGAATGTGTGTCAAGTAGATCACTATTTAATAGAACTGTTCACAGCACTGCTAATTTTTCCTGCAGGGATACAGGACATTCACTCACCAGATGCTCAAGTTTCCTCCTGCGAAGTGCTGGTTGCTCCATCAATACAGAATCTGCTAACACAGTCAAAGTAGCTTCTACATTGACCAGGACTGGGGCAAGTGGGGACTGACCACCACTAGAACCATTATTCAGGGCATTTTCCACATTTTCAGACCATGATATCTGAGCTGAAAGGACAACAAGCTGGGCCTACATTTAGAGATAAATTAAGAAAATCTAGTTAGACATTAGTGTTATATCTTGTGGTGTATTACAGCATGGACAAAGCAAAGCCTTCAGTGTTCTAGTTTTAGAAGCATTTGCCAAGATTTAAGTGCATCATAAGGAAAATAAATAAACATGCTGAAAAGGTTTTTAGAAATGGTATATTGCTACTTTACTGTATATTAGTCATTCTTTACTTCTGCATACATACTTGGTATTTATCAATCCAGGAAATGTAGTCTGCAGAGTCAACTGAAGTGCCTTGGCCAAAGATTCCAACTTCAGTGACTGACTCAGCCAACAACTTAGCCAGGGTAACCCTCATTTCCTTCTCCACCAAGGTTAACCACTCATTAATTTTAGGATGCTCAGTGATTGAAACGGGAGTCTTGAAAAGCACCTGTCAGAAAAATTATTTATCTCCTCAATGTTACTTTGAAAGATTAAATGCATTTAAAACTTTCTCCCATATTTAAAATCAACATACTCGTGAACTTCAGTAAAGCAAAATACATTTTAAATAAACACTTAAAAATACCTCTTCGCCCTCACGCGATGCAATTCCCAAGACAACTGTAGCATCTTCATTAAGAATGATGCTAGAAACACCTGCAAACATCTTCTTAAAGTGTTTCTGCAGCTTAGCCACATTCTTACTGTTGCCAATAATTTCCAGCAAGTCCTCATCACCAACAAAATAGAACCTGAAAATCAGTACAAATATATACCATATTCATTGGTAAAGAACATAAGGCCATAAGGAACAAGAATACATCATTCAGCTTGAGCCTGTTCTGCCATTCTGTAAGATCATGGGTTGAATTGCTACATCAACTCCACTTTCCTGCCCTATTCTCTATCCCTTTGTGGGCAGCACGGTAGTACAATGGTTAGCACTGCTGCCTCAGTGCCAGGGACCTGGGTTCACTTCCCGGATTGGGTCACTATCTGTGTGGAGCTTGCACATTCTCCCCTTGTCTGCGTGGGTTTCCTCCGGGTGCTCTGGTTTTCTCCCACAGTCCAAAGACGTGCAGGTTAGGTGGACTGGCCATGCTAAATTCTCCATGTGTACCTGAACAGGCACTGGAATGTGGCGACTAGGGAATTTTCACAGTAACTTCATTGCAGTGTAAGCCTGTGACTAATAAACAAACTTAACTTATTCCTTTACTGCCCAATCATCGATTGAACTTGGTTTTAAATATACTCCCATCCAACTTCCTTTTGATTCTCTTCCTTATTAAACAGCAATACAAACCCTGCCTTGTACCTCTAAGCATATATCATCCTCTTTGACCCCAATAGGGGCCACCCAACTACTTACTATTTACATGTTGGTAAATGATTTCTGGGTTTCCTTTCATATTAACTACCATTCTATTCTTATATGGAGGAGCAGAGGGATCTAGGTGTATGTGTGCATAGATCCCTGAAAGTTGGGAATCAAGTAGATAAGGTTGTTAAGAAGGCATATGGTGTCTTGGCGTTTATTGGTAGGGGGATTGAATTTAGGAGTCGTAGCGTTATGTTGCAACTGTACACAACTCTGGTGCGGCCGCACTTGGAGTACTGTGTGCAGTTCTGGTCCCCACATTACAGGAAGGATGTGGAGGCTTTGGAGAGGGTGCAGAGGAGGTTTACCAGGATGTTGCCTGGTATGGAGGGGAGATCCTATGAGGAGAGGCTGAGGGATTTGGGATTGTTTTCGCTGGAAAGGCGGCGGCTAAGAGGGGATCTTATTGAAACATATAAGATGATTAGAGGTTTAGATAGGGTGGATAGTGATAGCCTTTTTCCTCTGATGGAGAAATCCAGCACGAGGGGGCATGGCTTTAAATTGAGGGGGGGTAGTTATAGAACCGATGTCAGGGGTAGGTTCTTTACCCAGAGGGTGGTGAGGGATTGGAATGCCCTGCCAGCATCAGTTGTAAATGCGCCTAGTTTGGGGGCGTTTAAGAGATCCGTAGATAGGTTCATGGACGAAAAGAAATTGGTTTAGGTTGGAGGGTCACAGTTTTTTTTTAACTGGTCGGTGCAACATCGTGGGCCGAAGGGCCTGTTCTGCGCTGTAATGTTCTATGTTCTATGTTCTATATTCTGTGGTTGTATTTTCTTCTTCATATTCCCTTCCAACTTATTGCATTTGGCCTGTTTCTCACATAATTCATTCTGTATGCCTCTCTCACCTTCTGTTTTTTTTTGTTTCAACATATTCTCTATTTTCTTTGTCATCCAAGTAGCCCTCGTTTTGGTTCTCTTAGCTTTAATCCTAGTTGAAATGGTATTCGAAACATCTCTTTAAAGATCACTCATGGCTGTCAATCTGTGGCTCCATTTTACTCAGGCTAGATCCTTTCTCATCCCATTGAAATAATTTTTTACATTGTTCCTTGCTCTTCTCCATTACTAATCTAAACCTTATGATAGGATCACTCTTAGCCAAGTATTCCCCCAGAACACGTAGTCCAATTAGGGAGGAGGTATTATTGGATCTGAGGAATGACGGGGGATAAGAAAATACTGGTCAAGGAAGTGCTCCTGAACACTTCTTAAATATCTCCCACTCAGCCTTTAGATTAGGGCCATTAAAGTTCATCAATACTTTATAATTTTTGCACATCTGTTTTCGCTGTAGATTTACTTTTTTACCTCTTTCACTATGTGGAGGCCTACTGAATATCCCCAGTCGTGTGATCACCTCTCCCCCCTCATGCCTCAACTTCAACCAAGTGGATTCTGTATTTCTCCATCAAGTGGCCATCCTCCTTCCAAAACTACAATTCCCCCTTTATGAACATATTGCTTCCTTCAACATTAAGTGCTCAGTTCTTATTGTTAAGTCAAACTATTTCCATTACTGCCCTACATCATATTCCCAAACAGCTACTTTTGCTTGTTGCTCACCAACCTCATTCACCACATTTGTTAATTTACATACATGCATTGCAAACCTGTCTTTGTATTTAACATAGTTCTTCTTTGTCTGCTCAATTCTAATCAAGTACTACTTCCTTCTCCAGGATGCTAGCCTTTTCCCTGTGCAATTTCTTTTTCCAATGCAATGCACTGTGTTTTTCAAAAAACAAATTAATTCAATTCTCTACCGAGGGAAGGATGATCGCTCTCTCTCCAGATATTCTCCCAAAGCCTTCTGTATCTTGCCCAACAGATCTGCCAACCGTTCCAATGACCGCTGCACTCCTGGGATATTCAAAACATCCATGACGAGGGGAGACTTGGTCACTTTCTTCATTAGTGCTAGGAACTCTGTGCTGATGCTGTTTAATAACAATACAATCAGAACATGCACTTCAATTTAATAATTTTGAAATAACTGTTTAGCTTTAAATGTTAATATATTCAGGTACCTCTGGAATCTCTGAGTTTCCACAGGTAGCAAATGCTTAATGTCTGCACTTCCTGTAAAGATGCCTTCAAGATAGACCCAGCGACGCTGGACATCAATCCATACATCAAAGAGTGCCATTATACGATTTAGCTTATCTTCCCAGCTCAAGGCATCCTCTTCAAAGACCTACAGAAATGTTACAATTAGCACAGAAAATTATGTTGATTAGGCTTTTATCAAAATCTATAGTCTGCTTACTACACAAGCTGCTTGGGAAAACCATCATTGCTGAACTCTACAAATATTTTGAACGGAGCAGAAATTCTTAAATGACTTAAAACAAGAAGTAACTAAAATCTCACTGCATCAAAAATGACTACAAAGACACGCAGCAGATACCTTGTAATTTGGTAATGCCTAATGCAAGGTGAGCGAAAGCATGAAGGAATAGAAATTAAAATGCAAAATTATAAAAATATGAACACAAAAGCTGGAAATGTAACAATTGTAAAACATATGGTGGAAGGATGATTAACTACAATTCAGAAAGGATTTCATCTCAATAGGAAAAAAGGCAAAGCATAAAGCAACAGAATGGTAAAAAAAAACACTCCCATAAATACTTACTTTGTAGTAGGGGGACAGCTTCATGGCAGATACACTGTTGATGTGCTCTTTCACCCTGTTGAACAGATCGTCCCAACCACGAATCAACCTACACTTGTTTTGATAATTCACCAGGTCCAACTCATAGGAGTTCCACATTTCTCTAATCTGTAACAAGTTTTAGATCAAGATCAATTGCACATAATTAAGCTCAGTGATCAGTATTTCAGGTGGCAGAAAAGAATACCATTGGAATTTATCCCTGATGGTTACTGGGACAATACTTGGACTAAATGCACTGAATTACAAACAGGCTACTGGAAATTTGCATTGTTTATCACATCATCATCCATGGACAAGTGTATAGTATTTAAATCTGTATTTGAACATGGGTCAAAATTTGCTGGGACAACTAGAAGAATGAGACGTTTGAAGCTGCACCACATGTATACTGAGAAGACTTGACATACGGAATCAGAGACACTAACACATCAGCACTAGTCCTAAGAAAATGAGAGGCCATTGATCTACTCAAACTCAAGAAAAAGGCAAATCAAATTTGAAAATTACCTTTCATGGCCAGTGAAAGCTATTTATTTCCTTTATTCTTTGATAGGATTGCTAGCATTTGTTGCCCACCCCTAATTGCCTTCAATAGAGTGGCTTCAGTGTGCATTGCAGTGGGAAGCCAAGAATCAACCGCAGTGCTATGTCGAGTCACGTCGGCCAGATCAGTTACGGATGACAGGTTTCCTTTCCTGGAGGCTGTAAAATCTATAAGGCCCCCCAGCCTGATTCTTAAATCCAAGTCCACCCAAAAAGAAAATGGACAAAAACCACAAGTGCCTAACTTTGCAACCTGAACATTCATCTGAGGGAACCCTGCAATTACCCAAATGTCAATGTCAACTGTTTGAACTCAACTAAGCTACAGTTCAAGGGGGGGAAAAGACTCCTTTCTTTACAGGACCTTTAATGCCTGCTCTCCTATAATGAGCCAGACATACGAACTACAAATTATTATTTTGGTTTACAAAGTATAATATTCTCTTTAGCTGCATCATTATATGTGGAGGCATGAGTGATGTAGCTGGGTGAGTTCCTGAATAAGTAATCCTATTTTCCAGTATAAATCATACTGTTCATGTGAAGTAATGGTAAGGGTACAAGGATTTCAGTTCTCTCAATCCTGTCTGTAACAAACCTGTTTCAAGAATTCTTCTAAAGCCATTTCACCCTGGGCCACAAGTAGCACATCCTTAACAATAGCTTCATTTTTTTGCAAGTCAACATCCCATATCTGACCCAGGGTTAATTCAGACACCACCCAGTTAACATGGAGTCGTTTCATCAGCTGCTTCCAGTGGCGGTCCTTCAGGGCCTCAGACTTTAGCTCAATCACCAACATGTTAATCTACGGAAAAAAAGGTTTAAAATTAGCATTTTATCGTTTGGTCACACATATGAACAAAATGCTTTCCTATACTAAATTTAAATTAAAGGACATACCTTCATGTAGCCCTTCAGAAGTCTCTGGACAAACTCGTACGAAGCGTACTGGCGTAGACGAGCTGGGAAATTTTTTAGTTGGTTAAGCAATCCATCCAAATTCTGACGAAGCTGTTTTATATGTTAAGCAGAAATAAGTCAATGCAAGGTATCAATTACCTATAAAACACATTAGCACTGTATCAAATGTGACTGCAGGGATTTCAACCACCAAATTTCACAGAAACAGAAGGTAACATTCAGAGCTCTGTATTTAAACATCATGTTTGCAAAGAGAAAGAGTCTGGGAGAATACGTGGAACATCTGGTAGCAAGTCTAGGTGAAAGAGGAACAATTTTCAAATCAGCACCTGGAAATAACAAGGATATTGGATTCCCAATGCTACTGATAAATCACTTTCTAATAAGAATTAGATATTTTATGATCAGAAATATGTTTTTATATAAAAAAGACATTGATCAGACTACAGGATACTAGGATTATTGATTTCAAGTGTCTGATTGATCCATGCACGATTAAATGCCATTTTGGGATTTTCACTAGTTTGCAGGGAGAGTTCTGCAACTACACATTATTCTGTGGAAATCAGTGGCTTTTTTGAAACGCGTGTCTGGCTTTCATCCATTTTTAAAGTCAAGGCCACATCAAGATATCTGTTGCTGGAGGCTTAACTGTTAAATATCTATGGAGTGTGCTAAGTATCTGTACTGGGGACTAATCTGGGCTCTGGGGTGGGCCTAAGGCCTGGCATGACTAAACTATGGCTCACTAGTAGGTTTCTGTGGTCAGCCAGTGAACCAAGATAGAGAACATTAGCCAACCAGCAATTAGGGTGTAAGGACGGGTTTCCACCTACATGTTTAGAAAATCTCCACAGAACATTTAGTTCAGTGTATGGACATCTTACTCTCCTGCCCCTTTGCCGCTCCCCCTCAATCGCTGTCTCTTATTGAATGCTAAGCCGAATATTTATGTTTTCCAATCAAACAACAACATAAGACAGAAGAAAACTAGAAGCTGTCTGCCCACATTTAGGCATTGTAATTTTAGAGAAAAACCTCAAACACGAGTAAATGTATTTTCATACTTTGCGTGGCTGAACTGAAACCCATGGTTGTTCTTTCAATTGGTCAATTTGTTCCCAGACTTTGGATAGCTCAGACCAAACTCCTTTGAGATCCTGCAGTTCTTCCAATGCAATCTGGTAAAAGGGGAGATAAATGATAAGTTTGAGAGCTGTAGTTAAGAGACATCATTTGCCGAGAATGATATTCAGGTTGGTATACGTAACAGGGCAATAATATTTTCCATGCACAGGCTAGCTCGCTTTTTGCCTTTCGGAAAGGACATGTACCTTCTATTTGATTTTGTATAAAATAGAGCAGATATTCTGGTAAGATAACAGCTTGTCTAAAATAGGCAGATTCTGGAGACTAAAACAGAAGGACACGGCTTAGCCAAGCATTCAAGGTTAGACCTTTAAATTAGTCATGTTGACACAGGTGATTCCCTGCCCATCTCATTTTAGATACATTTTTGATATCCCCAACACATGCAAACCTCGGAAACTGAAGCACCCATCAGAGCCAAGCTCTTCCTATATCATTGGTTCCCTTCCCTCCACCCAGAATCTAGACAGCGCTGAGTTCCAAAAGGACAAAATCTATTTCATTACTTGCTGCCAGAAATAATTGCATAGCAGCATCAAATCTCATCTTCAAAGTTATTGGAATACATACCTGTACTCGTTCTTCACTCCCACTGAGCAATCCAGTATCTGTAAGCTCCAAAGCCTCTTTGGCTTTTGCACATTTTTCACGATCATCTTTTAGACGACCAAATTTCCCTTCGTAGATGGTGAGTGCTTGCAGAGCATCCTCTGGTCGAAGGTTCCCCTAATAGCCAGTTTAATTTTTATAATTAACATACATATTCAAAGCACCTTTAATTTTGTAACAGCACAAAATGCTTCACATTGAAAAAAATTTTAATCACACACTTGTAAACAATATTACATTTTGTTCTCTCTAGCTCCAAACATTTTAGATGCAAAAGAACTTGTTTACTGACTAAATGAACTTGCGTCATTTCATGATTTTATCAACTATAATAGACAAAACCTTGACTCAAGTTAAAGTTAATGGGCATCATGTATTCAAAAGAACATTTCTACAAATAAACTGCAACTGACATTTGATGCAAACATTAAACATGCAGCATTTGGTAGAAAGCAGCAAAATTTCTAAAAGATTTGAAATATGAACAATTACTTACAGCTACAGGCTTTGTTTTCTCCCATTCACCCAAAAGATCAGTAGTACGGCTTTCCACAGCACGATCCTCCTGAACAATCTTCATTTGTAGGTTAGCCACCTGTTGCTGGATAGCACTGTCCTTCCTACGCATGATGTCATTGAAAGCACCCCATTCTCCCTCAATGTTATCAATGTAAAGCCACGATGGAGGAAATTGGAATCGCTGTTTTTCCAACAAACGTTGGCCATTGCGATAAAGCTACAGGTGGAAGAATGGTCAATTAACTTTCTACAAACTTATCTAAATTGCATCGAATCTGACACTCAAGAATAGCCATACAAGATTAGTCATTTAGTGCTCCAACTGTCATCTACTCAAAACTGAAAGCAGACTGAAAAATGTTAATATAACCAAAAGCGTAAAGACTAGATATGGAGCAAACCTTCCTGCAGCAAAACAAAATGAAAACTAATATTAAATTTCAAAGTTCATGCATCACAGTTTTGCCACAGCTGGTGCAATAAGGTTGCCAGCATTTTTGTATTACTGTGCAGTCGTTTCAATTTTTTCCCCAATCCTGATAAATCTCTACAGAGTTAACTAAGGCATGGGGGTGCCAGCATTGGTGTTAGCATTCTGAAGTGGAATCTGGAAAGGTTACTTAGGAGGAGGAAAACCAAAATTGAGATTTTTACTTCTAATTGCTACCTTGCGATCAAGGAGTATTTATGCAGATATCAGCTGAAAACAGAGACTGGGTTCAAAAGTAAAATTACATGGCTAAATAGCCCAGCTTTAAATTTATGATTCTTCCTCTGGATGCAACCAACAGAGGAACAGTAAATCTGCATCTACCCTATAGGCTTCAATATTTTAAAACCTTGATTAGATTGTCCCTAAACTATATAAACCCCGCCCCCCCCCCCGGGAATATAGAGTAAGTTTGTGCATCCTACCTTCATAACTTAACCTTAGACAGGTCCTTTGGCCCATGCTGACCAAAAAGCTCATCTAAGCTAACCCCATTTGCCTGCATTTGGTCCATATCCCTCTAAACCTTTCACACCCATGTAATTGTCCAATGGAGCCAGGCCTTCAGGTAACAATTTTAAAAAGTACCCATTACATGTTAAAATGCTTCAAAATAATTAATGCAGGAACCCTCCAAGCAATAGGTGGCACCGAGTTATATCCATCGCAGTTGACCAGGTTCTCACATTCAGTATTGCTAAACCCTTCATTGTGACAACTGCCACTCTGCATCCATCCCTGCAACCACAAACCTCGCCATTCCCCCTGACATGCAACTCAGTGGCAGCTTTGCTGCTCTGTCCTGAATGTACCACTTATCGTAGTGGCTTTGTTCATGCGCTTGCTACCGCCATTAATTTCCTTTGCCCCTCCATTTCACCAATTCCCAGCACTAAACGGGGACAATCCGTTTTAGCACAATGGTGTTTGCACCTAACAATTCTTGGAACAAGCTTCTCTTCCCCGGTTTAGTTCTCTATCCAGCACTAAACAAGGACATAATTTTAACCCTTTAAAAATAACTTACCAGCTCTAAACAGTGTGCTGGAAATATGGCAGGGACCTAAAAACCCCAGCTATGGACCCGTTTGTCCCAATCCAAGTCCATTATGCTCCATGTCACCACCATTTTCTAGCACTATATTTTGAATCTGCCAGATCATATACCCAAATGAAAGAAAAGAAAGCTTGAAGGAAACAAAATCAAGCAAACTAAAAGGGAACAAAGATATAACCAACAAAGAGGCCACATTTGAATTATTTGGGCAATCATTTGCAATGATTAAAATCTAGGTAAAGAATGCTAACACTTACATCTACTTGTTTCTCAAACTGTTTGATCTTTCGTTTCAATGACTGCACATAAGTTATGAAGGTCACAGCATCTGAAGTACTTGCTGTATCTACTGAGTGTTGCTCCAATTCTTGACGAGACTGGATTTAAAAATAAGTCATCATTTAGAGACAAGAGATCAACATAGAATTCAATTATATAAATGCTTTGCACATTACCCCAAAGACTACATCGTACCTTGGAAATTTGGGAATGGAACTCCTGCATATTCTGACCAAGCATCTGTCCAAATTTGCTGAGAACCTCCTTATGCCAAGAATCATACTTCAGATTCACCTTCGATTGCACCTTGAAGAAAACAGCAAGTTTACAGTACAGTTCTAGATATACAGATAAGCCAAAAGTCTCAAATACAGATACAGCAGTCTCACTAAAATACTCCAAATCTGATTTACACCCTTGTGAAAGGTCAGCCCAATAAACAGGCAAATTAAAACTTTTAAACCAACGAAGGGGAAATGTCCAAACTACTCTTTACTCTTACCTTTCCATAATCAATGACAACAGGCCCAAATTCTTTTCTCGTTTCTGCATTGTCAAAAGTTCCTCTCGCCTTTCTGATTTGGACAAGCAGGGCTTGCCATTTGTTCAGATCATCTTCCAAACGGTTATAGATATTTTCAGGTTGCATATCCCACAAACACTGGTACTGAAGCCAAACCTACAAGAAAAAGTAGCACACATAAAAAGATTTGTTTAACAGAATAAGACCAGAGGCTCAATACAAGCAATCTTAAAAATGCTTACCTTGACATATTTTTCAACTTCTCTGACAATTCCCATAACAGCTTCATGAGCTTCTTCCAAAGCAGTTGGCCCATCTGGCATTCTTGTTAGTGCATTACGGTAGAATTTCTCCTCTTCAGACAGTTCATACTGAAAACCAACCTAATTGGGAGCAGAGAAAAGAGATCAAAACATCCTATAGAATTTCAAGTCATAGTTGTTAACCACTACAATTTTCTATCAAGTTAAATTGGGGTCAAAGTTAGGTTTTTCATATTTCAAACCCAGTAGTGAAAGAACAGGAAAACTTTATATTCAACATACCAGCTATAAGCTTCAAAATTACACCAATTGAAGTATAATCCTCAAACATTTTTGCATCCTTTACAAGAGAGGTTATTAGCTAGTACTTTCCTAATTTTGTCTAAAAGTTGTATGGAAAACCATACCATTAAAAATAAATCATGTCCCTCATTGATTTTGTAAAGTTGGGCAGTAGGTGTATATTATGCCAACCACGGTCCCATGATATCCAGTTATTATTGATCACTGCCTTATATAAACCACAAAATAGTAAGAAAACAATTGCCTTTGCTCACCTGATATCGTTGACTCTGTATTCTAGGAAGTGTTAGGATTATCATCTTCCAGCTGAACAGCTCTTGGTATAACTTGTATCTGCAGTCTTCAATTGGTGGGTGCAAGTAAATGACCTGATTTGTGATGTGAAGCTCATGTACTATATTCTAGAAGTGAGGGGGAGAAAAGTGTTTTCAAAGAGTCTTGGAGCAAATTTATATTTTCATGCAGTCTATTTATTCTAATCCATAGGAACAGGTTGGACAACATTCACAAAGTGGAGGAAACGTTAGAAAAGGTTTCACATAACTTCCTTATTTTTGTACTCTATATGTTTACTTTTAAAGCTAAAGATCACAGATGCCATTGTAAAACAGCCTTCTCAACTTGCCCTGCTGCTTGTTCATGCCCAGGTCTCTGCAATGCAGCAACCCCTTAAACTGTGTACCATTTAGTTTATGTTGCCTCCCTTCAGTCTTCCCATCAAAGTAAATCACTTTACATTTCTCTGCATTAAACTTCATCTTTTACCTGTCTGCCATTTCAGTAGTCTGTCTACATTGCAGTCTGCCTTCCACCCACTGACACTGTCTACACTTCCCATTACATTGAAAAAGTAGCCAGCATAATTAAGAACCCGATACATCCCGGACATACTCCCTTCCACCTTGTTCCGTTGGGAAAAAGATACAAACGTCTGAGGACGCGTACCAACTGACTCAAGAACAGCTTCTTCCCTGCTGCCATCAGATTTTTCAATAGACCTACAGCGCATTAAATTGATCTTTCTCTACACCCTAGCTATGATTGTAACACTACATTCTGCACTCTCTCCTTTCCTTCTCTATGTACGGTGTGCTTTGTTTAGTGCGCCAGAAACAATACTTTTCACTGTATACCAATACATTCTACTGTATTCAGTGTGACAATAATAAATCAAATTTTTCTGAAGTCTATCAATTGTTTATTACATTTCCAAGTTTCTTGTCATCTGCAAATGTTGAAATTATGTCTGATATACCCATGTCCAGGTCATTGTGGTCCCAGCACCAACACCTGGGGGACACCACTACATGCTTTCCTCCAGTCAGAGGTTACAACTCACCATTACTCTCTGCTTTCTGTGCCTTAGCCCGTTTCGTATCCAAACTTTTCTACTAATCTCTTCAACTTTGCTCACAATTCTACGACCAAAACACCGTTTCAAACTTCAGAGTCAAACTGCACAAACCTCAACTACCACCTCAATTACTTCAAGGACTTAAAGATAATCAAACATAAATGGCCTTTACAAAAATCATACCGGAGTGGCAATTAATTCATTTTTAATAAAAAAAGCTTTAAAACGAATGCTACTGGGAATTTAACCCATATAGCCAGTGAGGTGACAGTATTTTCATTATTTAAATCAGCTCAAATCCATGCTTTGAATAAAAAAGTAGAAAAGTCTTACTCTGATCTTTGGATCGCCTCCTGGTTTATGGCTGGTTTGTGGAGCATCTGTATCCATATCAACATCAGCTTTGTCATCTGCCTGTCCAAACAAAACCTGGGTCCACGCTTTCAATCCAGCCTGTAAACGAACTCCCAAGATCCTTTCAATCTACAAGAACAGTTCAGTTAGTGAATTCTCAACCCAAATAATCTTTTCTCCCTTTACAAACAAGTTCTATAGACATCTTCAAACACCATTTCCAGTTATGACAAATCTTACCTCAATATCCAGCTTATTGACCCAAATTGGCAAATTGGAATACGAATGGAGGTTCAAGTCATCAACTGCTTTCTGAACACGGTTCAGGATTTCAGAAAATACTTTCTGGTCATATACGCAGGTTTCCAATGAACGAACTTCAAGGTCTATTTTCTCTTCAATAATTAGCAGATCATCCACCTGAAAGATTTATATTGATAGCCTATGTTACTGCATTCATGCAGTGGAATTGCTTTTCTGCAGTAGATTTCTCACTTTTTAGATAATTTTATGTATCTGTTGATTCCAAGCTCTGAACAGACCTCGTCAAAATTCCACACAAATGTTTGCAGAAATAGACATTTAAAATCAAAAAGTATTAAAAAACTGATTAACTGTATTCATCAATACTTAGAACTATCCCTCTCTCCCAACCACACCCCCATCATCATGCTCACAAACCAACTGAATTACAGTCATCTACAAAGAGCAAATAAAATTAGAATGGACAAACCTTTTCCTGGAAGCTGAAAACACTCTCTGCCAAACGCTGTACATAAGGATCTAATTTGTAGGATTCCCAGACCAACGCAATTCCTTCAGCTATCAATCCCTGAACCTCTCTCTTCAGACCAGCGACCAACAAAGATATTGAAATTCGCTCTTCTACCTTTTCACATGTTCTTTCATAGGTGCGAACGCTTTCAATCAGTGAGATAGCAAATGGATAGAGCTGGTTAGCTTGGTGAGCTTTATTGACAATTGCAAGTGGAACACGGAACCCAAGCCATTTAAGATTGCGAACTTCTTTGGAAAGTGTAATAATCTCAGGCAGAAAGTTCACTTTCAACTTCAGAACATTGCCACTGCGACCGCGAGCACGTGTGCTTTCTATTGTGAAGATACGACCAGACACTCCAAGGTTACGCTGTTGGACCTTTCTTGCCCAATCATCAAAAATCTCTTGCGTGTTAAGCTTCATACGAAAACTGTCACCATCTTGTTTGAGCTTCTGTCCTTCTACATGATTTTCCCAACCCTTACCAAGAACATCCTCTACACGTTTCATGTAGGCTGTGAGTTGTCGATCAATCTGTTTTGCCCAAATGATAGACCCAGAAACAGGAGGCAAGTCACGGACATGGCTCATCTTACAAGCTTGGCTTTGTGGATACTGCACTTTGAACTTATCATGCAAGGCTTCAATATCATCCTTCACACGTTGGATTAGCTGTGTTTGGTATTCACGAATAGCACCTCGAATGTGAGGACGAACAAAGAGAGCATTAAACCTGGAAAATATTCTGAACATTTCGTTGGCATTTTTTGCAGTGCCAAGCTGATCTCTAAGACGGGCTGTAATACGTGTTTCAACTCTGTCAATTCTCTCATCATAGCGTTTCAGTGCTGCTTCCCAAGCTTCAGTTCCTTCTTTGGAAACATCCAACCCATCAACTTCCTTGACGTTTTCATAAGCAAGATTCACTTCTTCAATGGCATTTGCATCAGCTGCATCAAAGAGAACTTCGGCTACTTTCATGTCCTGGGGTTCAGGGCCTTCCCCCTGCGACTGCTGGGCAACTGCAGTCACCTATAAAATTTGAAAAACAAACATAAACAACTCCTAAAGTGTGGCAAATAAATGTTAAAAGCAAATTTCTTGATGTCTCAAATAGCAAGATGTTGAAGATAGACTTCACATAAATGGGATAAATATGGTCCAAAAGTTGGCAAAGCAAATAACTTCCTTTGGAACCCTTCAATTATGCAAGACCAGTACTAATGTCACCGACTCCCAACATAGAGCTTATCTTGGGGGTTTTTGCCGGACAGATTTGCATGTTAAACTGGAGTGCCATTTGCCCTGGCATTGACCTCAATTATAAGTATTAAAATGTGAATTAAAGTTTGTGCTCAGTGAATTAAAGAGTTATTCACTGTATAACACAATTATGAGCTTCATCAGGCTAGACCTCCTGTACATCAAAAGTTACCTGGGGTCTAAGAACTCGGACAATAACAGCCCTCAGTTGTTCGTGCTGCCTCCTAAATTTTCTCATTTGGTCAAGACGAGCTTGAAGCCTGCGATGAGCAGGGTTGATACGCCAAACCATCTTAAGATTTTCTTCCCGCTTTCGTTTAACTATGTCTCTGAGCAAAACTTGAAGCTTCTCATACTCGTCGTCCCATGTCTGGAACACTTCAAAACACGCCACCATCACCTGAAAAACAGTTCCGTACAAAGTTCAATACTAACACAGATTATATACACAAGCTTACAGAAACTGCCATAAAAGCTGTTCAAGTTTGAAATGAATTGAAAACTATATAAATTTCAACTTACCTTTTCAAATTCTTCATAAGCAACATGCATCAATTTTCGTGTTCCCAAGACTTTAAGCAACTGGGAGCTCAGGTCTCTTGAAATTGCTTCCACCAGTCTCAATGCTCTCTGAATAGGATATTTTGTGTTTCTGATTTTTCGCAAGTGAGTGAAGATTGCAACTAGTGCCTGCCTGATTTTATCCAATTCAGTTGCAGACAATAAATCATTAAGCGGGAAATCCTTCATCAGGGGATTATAGTCATTTACTGTTTCCAATGCCTGTTTAAGTCCTATTATTTTAGGAAAAAATATCTAAAGTCAAACACAAATTATATTCATATGGAAACATGCTCCAAGATAAAGAATGACATTTAATAACTAGCAACCCAACCTTCTCAATAATTTGATATTGACCAGCTCACGGTACTCCAGATGTGTTCTAACCAGACTTTGGCATAACTGAAGCATGACTTCTATTCCACTGAACTCATTTCATCTAGCTATAAAGACCAGCAGTCTATTAACCTTTGTGGTTATTTTCTGTGCCTGTTCAAGACATTTGAACAATGTACATGGAACACCAAGTCTCTTTGGATCTCCACTGTTTCTAGCTCTTCATCAATTAGCAAGTACACCATTCTATCCCTTTTTAGGTTGAAAGTGAAATTCACTTGTTAGTTTTACCCATTTACTTAATCCATCAACATCTCAATTTTACGCTTCCACGGCTTACAATACCAAGAATTTTCCAATCAGCAAATTTGGTGCGACTCTATCCAGTCCAGAAAGTAGTTGAGGCCCTCACATCTTGTAGGACACTACTAGTCAAAAACATCAATTAGACACCTGCCCATTCTTTTCAAATTCAAGCTGGTTCTCTCTGAACAACTGAAAAGCTTCACGGTGTTCAGTCACCTTATCCTGAATTATAAAAACCAGCAATTTCCTGACAACAGACGTTAGGCTAATTAGTCTACATGTACATTAACTTTGAGTCCCTATTCCTGCCTCAGTAATGGCTTCCTTGGGATGTCTGGCACGATGACCTCTTCCTCAGTTGTAAATGCTGATATAAATGGAGTCTTTCCACATCATGTATTTGTGAAAAAGGGTTGATTTTACCATCCCTTAAATTTCTTCTGGACTCCCATTTGTAGCATTTAGTGCTTTGATACTATTTGCATTTTTTCATTCATCACAACCTGTGGAATCTTTTGCAATTTTTAGTTTTTTCTTTTTGTTGTGAGTTGTACTTCACTTCTTGTGCCCATGGCTGTCTTTTTGTTTTGGTAAGTAGAACCCTTGGCCGTTTAGGGGCATAAAATGGTTCATATTAAATTATTTTTTGAACACCTCCCACTGATCTTCTATAGTTTTATCCATTAATGAATGGAAAATGTTATCCTTTAATAAATTTGCCCAATTTATCATGGACAGTTTGTCTTACGTCAAAGTCAACTTTGCTTAAATTGAAAATCCTAGCGGTTTCATGTTTCTCCTTTTTAAACATTAAAATCAGTATTATGAACATTATTTGATAAATGCTCACACCATTAGCGCATTAATATGTATTTAAATGCATGCAAGTGTATACAAATACGTACCAGTATCTGTATCAAAGCTCACAGTGGCATGAAAACGTTTGCCATGTTTGAGAATTTCTAAAGTCAGGAGCACTTCTCCACTTTCACGTTTCTCTTGAATGCGATACAAGGCTCTCTCCAGATTCAACCAGAAACTGATTTCTTGCAGAGCAGTCCCTGAGGCAGGATCACGGTCCAGTTTGGTTACCTACATATAAAATGTTGACAGAACAGAATATCATAATAGGTTAGCTTTATCTTTAGATATTAACAAAGTTCCTTTAATGCTGTGTGTGGAATTAAGCCATTAAAAAAGTCATGAAGGTTTGTGCATCGAGTCACCAGGTTACTAAAGTGCTGAAACTGATCTTAAAACCCCTGAGCAAAGCCAGTCAGTGTTCCTCCCTGCAAAAATTAAAATTGGTCTATATTTTTCCTGTTTGATAAGTAGAACAGGAGAAAATACAGTAAGTACACTAACTTTTTAAATCATGGTTTGTAGTGATTCTTTGGTCATGACATTTTTGGGCTTCGTTCCTTGAAAAACTAGGGGTGTCCAAAAATCATGGGGTCAACATTTACATGTTTTTAGATATTTTTACATACTAACCTTGTTGGGGAGCTGATGTCAGGAACTTCAACTCCCAATAGACAGAGTTTTTGTGTATGCGTAGATTGGGAACAGGCTGCCAATGTGCAGTTCTAAAATTTCTCTTTCTTTTGGGCCCCGCTTGCATGTGCAAGAGAAGAACAATAGCACAAAAACCCAGGTCATTTGACTGGGAGTAGAGCACCATTGCAAATGTCCTGGGAAGGGGACAGGTAGAATTCCAAAAGGGAGAGGGGACACAAAGTGGTGCCAAACAAAGAGTTGCTGACAGGGGTCAGGGACCAGAAAAAGTTCACAGCTCAGTTGAAAGAGCAGACAAACAGGCTCCAAAGAGGAAGAGGGCTGCGGGGAGCAGACTTTAAATGAAAAGGACTTCGGAGAAGCCCTGAAGATCCAAGACGACAGCCAAAGGCTGGCGACTCCATGCTATGAGCAGTAGGGTTCTACTTGATGAGGCTGAAGAACTGAAGTTGTGCTAACGTGTTGATGCTCAATTTATATACTTGGGAGTCCAGTGAAATAGAATCGTGGAAGATGAGCATTTGAGTTGGGCCATTGTTGATTTTGGCCAAATTGGAGCGACTTCAAAAGTGAAGACTGGAACCCCACGAGACACAGTTTGAGAGATTGGTTGAGTCCGTGTGCATGGACGTCTGGGTTGGTTGTTGAGAAATCTGTGTACTGTGTCTTGGTTGTAATTGCCATTGTGTATAGAATCATAGCAGGAGGCGGCCATTCGTCCCATCAAGTCTGCACCGATCACACTCCCACCCAGCCCCTATCCCCATAGCCCCACATATTTACCCTGCTAGCTCCCCTGACACTAAATTGCAATTTAGCATAGCCAATCTAACTCTCACATCTTTGGACTGTGGGAGGAAACTAGAGCACCCGGAGAAAATCCACGCAGACAAGGGGAGAACATGCAAACTCCACACAAACAGTAATCCGAACCAGGATTCGAACGCAGGTCCCTGGCGCTGTGAAGCAGCAGTGCTAACCACCGTGGCACCATGCATGTATAATGTGATGTTTTCGATCACAGTTGGCCTGTTAATTCACATGTACCCCATATTAACACGGCATGTCAGAGTGTAATATAGATATTGTAAATTGTTTTCTTTGACCTTGTGTAGCAAAATTCATTTTTTTTGTTCAAAACCTGTGGAATTTTGTGGCTTTACTCCATTAACAGGTGTCTTAAATCCCAAATTTTATCTACTTTAAAAACATTATTGGTCCCTAATTAGATCTTACTAAAAACTTGACAAGTATATACAGTACTTAAGCAAGGTGGCTGCTGATGGATGCAGAGTGGATGTTTATGCATACAATTTACTGTATGTGCCAATTTTCTATATTTTCCAATTTTCACACCTGCAATGTTGCTTGAAAGCTCTTCTTAGCTCAACCTAGTTGAAAACTCAGACCAGCTAAAAACTGAAATGACAAATGTATTCATTGCATTAAATGCTTGCAGACAGGAATGTGAATGAGTTTCAAAAGTAGAAAGGAAAAAAAATGACCACAAATTGTCCAACTTTATTGACTCCTCTCTCCAATTTTATTCTTCTCCAGGAGTGCTCATCACCTTGTTATGATGTAATTCCACAAGCATCAGGTTATCCAAGACATTACACATTAGAATACACAATGTGTAGTGCTTTTGCCAAGACGTGGTAATTATAGCTACAAATACGATTTCTTCAAATTTTGGCAGAGTTACTATTATGGCCAGGATATTTCAGCTGCCTCCATCCCTCAAGTAACGAAAGGCAATGACTTACCGAATTTGGTTTCTTAGCCACTACTGAAAACAAAGAGCTCAAGCATATACAAATGGAAAGACCAGCCATTCTTTTGGTGGTCTCAGGACTTCCAATCAGAAAAGCTGGAGGAAGGGGGTGGCCCGGTAAATGTTTGGTAAGGTATGCCATACAGTCTCAGCACTATCAGTACTCTTGTGGGAGGTGACATAGCTCTCAGTGAAGAGAGCGGAAGATGCCAAGGTGGGAATTGCGATTAGCAACAAAACAAAAAGACATTTGCATTTTACTCGCCTAGGCCATATAATACGCAAGAAACAATACTTTTCATTGTCTACTAATACATGTGACAATAATAAATCAAATCAAAAACGGTCCACTTACAGATGGAAGCATTGTGATCGATTGACTGTGTAGATTAAGTATCACTGGAACATAGCAAATTATTTATTGCAGAAAAAAAAGACGTTCATTTTCTTTTGTCTGAAGTGGCAGGAAAGACAGGCAAAAGAAAGTGGATCGTGACAGAAAAAGGGACAACAGCAGAGGTTGACGTTTCCTGAATCACCCCAAAAATAAAACACCGATCAGGTCTTTTTGGTTTGCAAGCGAATGCAAAGGAAGACAAAAATTGAGGGTTGTTGTGTACAGGGCTTCAAGTATTTCAGCCAACAAGATAATATTTGTATCTCAATGGTTTAGCGTGGAGATTAGAGAAATTGGCAGAAAGCTAAATTTAAAAAATCTAAGTACTAGATAGCAGTAAGTTCATGCAGTGCCTTTTCACTACTATGGCCTAGAATCAAATCCAACCTAAGTTGCCTAAATCAAAGTCTTCTCTGCTAACTATGGGGATTTGATGCAAAATGAATTTGGGGAGTTTCAATTAATTTGTTGATGGATGTGTCTCCACAAAACTGCCCATAAAACGTGCGACCTTGCTTATGGATGGGGGCGCAAGCATACTGCTATTAGAAACAGGGGAGAAAAAGTACAAGAGTCTAATAAGAGGGCCCTTTTAAAAAGTCAGGTACACAAAGCTTTGTTTTGCATCTAATTGCACTGTAGCACAACATGAGAATAATCGAGCCCGACGCTAAGTGGGGGAAAATAAAGTGTTCCAAATCCCAGAGCATTAACAATGCTAAAGGGAATGAATAAATTTTTTTCCAAAATACATAAGGGACCAGGGAAAACCAGAGTGTTGATTTAATATTTTGAAATGGGCATTTTCCATTGCAAGATTATTGTTAAATAAACTAAAATGTTCATTTCCTCAGCATTATAAATAACAAATTTAAATAAGATTGTTAATAGATTTCAAATACTTTTTAGTGAATATCGTCACTAGATTCCTTGTGTTCAAGGATTCTCCCACTACCCTCTCATCAAGCTGAAATATGACTATAAAATAATAATATTGGGGTGCCCAGGGTTGAAATGAAACCCATGTTACTGAAGTTACCATGAAATCAACAGGCATAATCTTGTATTTCCCTGGTCTTTGGACTCAAGAATACTACACAAGTTAGAAGCTAAGAAATCAGGCACATTGAAAGTTGAACAGTAGCAGACAAATCAGTACAAAAAGATTTTATTTGATTATAGAATCAACAACTACACATCTGTTAGGCTCCTGGACCCAAACCCCAAGGTAAATTATGAAGCCAGACTAGACCAACAATTGTTCTATTTTGCATAACTGAGGATAGGATGCTCACTCCAGGAATAATTCCGCAAATTATGGATCATTTATAGTAAAACATTTAATAACACAGCCTAACTCTAACAAATGATGCAGCTTAACTATTACCCACTGAACAAAGAAAAGAAAAAGCTCAGTTTCAGTTCCAAATAAGCATCATTCTTCTTAGACTTAAAAGCCACGTTAAATACAGTTAACAATAGACATACTTGATATAACGAATTTAAACAGAGATACTGATTTTTTAAGAGCAGCTAGCAGATCTGTCTTCAAGCAATTTACAGCTAGAATTCAAAAGCTGTTTTCTCTGCTACGTACCTAGCTCCTCCCATTAACCACATCAAATGACCCTAAACCCACCTTCCATCTCTTTAATCAAATACTCCATGGGACCATTTCTTTGTGTAAACTAAAGTCTATTAGCTCTCTAAGTAAATACTACATTGCTAAAATGAGCAATGATCTTGCTTTCCCGGCATTTGAACTGCATTCCTACCAGACATACCGAATGCATGTAGAAATTTTTTTTAAAACAGTATACACACATACACTTATAGTAATAGCATACCATCACACATCCTTAAATACAAATATAACAAAACAGATTGCTAAATTAATACTAAAGCTGGATCACCATCTGTTGAAACTAGGTGAGGTTTTGCATAAGCAACAAAATCTACTAGCTAACTCCAAAATGGTTGCAGTAAAGAGCTACTTCAGACTGCCGACGGTTAATAAAGTCTGGGGAATTCAAATTTTACTTGGAATTCTTTAAATTCAAGAGCCTAGCTTCCATATTCATCACTAACATAAATACTGCCAAACATTCACACATGTAGAGTGGTCTCATATTTAGAAAGCATTGTACATAGTAAGTGTTAATTAACTCTTACCTTCTGGATTTCTCTAATCCAACGGTTTACACCAGACTGCAGTTGGTTGAGGAAAGTTGGATCCTCCACTTTATCACCAAAGTCAGTAACTTTGGGTTTCTCTCCACGTTCATAGCACTGCTTTGCTAAATTGGTTATGACTGGATGGATTGGGAGACTGATCTCTGGGATCTCAATATTCTGCTGCAGATGCAGAAGCCCCATTTCTAGCTCTGCAATCTTCTTCTCAACGGATGGTGCCATTTTGTCGCCATCCCTGAAAAAGCAGAGAAAATATTTGGTGGAAAAAAACAATGAAAAAACACTTCATGTAAGAATACATTACGCTTCTTTTGCAATCCAGTTACAATTAAACAGAGGATACTGACTTCCTGCTGAAAATGTTCCAAGGCAGCTTGGTGTCAGGTTTGGTGTCACACAAATTGAACAGATTTTGCCCAACTTGTATTATTTAAAAGGGCTCTATTAGTATACAATGATCAGCTGTATTGATATAATCAAGCTGTGTCATAATTGCGGTTCTACATGCTCAGTTTACTGCGAAATAAAATAGTTTGCTGATTCATATTAGGCTTCATCAGACCAAGTACCTGGACTGAAGCTTTGCGCAACAGTCACTAAAAAGAATAAGTTACACCCTCAGGTTCTGTTACAATATATATTATAGGGCATTGACACTCAACTCTTACTAAAACCACATACACAGAAGCAAATGACACCACTAATCTCAAGAATTCACCTATGGAACCCCCACCTTTGGAACCAGTTGCAACCACCCTAAAATCTGCAATGGACTCTTTTAAACTTTCCATTGAGAGCAGTCCTGCAGATACTTCAGAATAGGGTGGTGGGCAAGATGACAGGTCATAAGAGAATGCTGAATACCAAGCAGTAATCAGTTCCCAATTTGAAGTGGGGAGGGAGGTGATCTGGCAGTGCAAGAGAAGCAGGCTCCAACAGTTTAAGAGTCATCTATGCCCCACATTGTGATTACTCTAGGTTAAGCAAGACATATTATTGAGAAGGTGTGCCAGTTCTACCAACTTTTAATGACATAGATTTTGATGCTCTTTATAGCCAACATGCAATAACTTTCAAGCTGGAAGATTAGCTGGTGATAATCTGCAGTTGATTTGCAGTATAAAGTTAACATGTACCCATGACATTCTAAAAGCTAGAAATAACATTTGCTAGACTTAAAATGTACATATAAATGTAGAAGTAATATATCGGCAGATTTAAAAAGTACCTGTCTGCTTTGCCAGACTCTCTAATGTACGATTTGAAGAATGGAGCCACTGCATTGCTAATGATTGAATGCAATGTTTCGTATGGAGAGTCTTCGCTCAGTGTTATAACACGCAGCTGAGATGAAATTGGCTTATCTGCATCAATAACTGGAGTACGCTTTATGAAGGCCAAACTAGAAACAGAAAATATTTTGAAACTGAAACAAATGACTAAATTATGCACAAAAATACCCATTTAAGCTCAAAGAAATATATACGAGATTTGTTTTCCCAAAAGCAAATTAATCCCATTGTAAAATTAGTATGCAGGTAGAATACAAAATTACATAATTAATTCTAACACACCATAGTCACTTAGCAGTAAGTTTTAGATCAGGATGGCAAATATTATCGAATACACACTCAAAGTAATGCATTATATGTTGTTCAACACCCCCCCACCCCACACACAAAATAAATTTGTGCCAATTAATGCATTAAATACTTGTTCAAATGAACAGATCCAAAACAGAACAGTAAATTTGGCCAAAAGCGATTCTGCACATGTTCATAAATCCAAAACAGTACCTGTTAGACTTAAGTCCATAATGAATATCAGTGTTAATGTTGTAAGCAATGTGCTCTTTCTCCTCTTCCCCTTCATCTCCAACATCCTCTATTAAGTAAACAATTGTCAAAATAAATAAAATCGGATGGCATCTAAAGGGTAAACAATCAAGCAATTTGCTTAAAAACAATGTAATTGCTAAAACAGTTCTATGATAGAATTGCAGTTATTTAATTGTTTCAGTTCTAATTTTCCAAATGCTACAAAAGCACATATTTCATGCTGAGCTATGCCACATATGGGTTAAAGGATGAAATGGATGCTTCTGAAGACACTAAAGGCCACAGCTGGTTTCACATTCCACTTGATAGCCAGCTAAAGGTCTGTATGGACAACACCCCAATGTCTGTCTCTTCAACTGAAAAAGGAAACAAATGAAAAGACAGAAAATAAAATTCCAGAACATTTAAGGATTCTGAAGGATATTTTAACAAGAAACATCTATATTTTGTTTGAATGACAAAAAGTTTGTTCAACATTAGACTGGCAGCCCTGTTTTCCAGACATCCAAAAACTGCAAAGAAACGGCTGAAAAACTAAAATCTACACTAACCCTCAAGTTACTTACTATGCAAATCTAAATCAAATATATTTAGATGAAAAAGAAAGAGATTCCATAATTTGCAGTGAAATCATTGAAAATTTTACTGCTTGTCTATGACTGGACCTTCATATGTTGGCGTTGCTCTGCATCACTAACCAGCTGTCCAGTCAACTGAACTAAAAAACTGACCCCGCTACACTGCAATGCAGATGAATCCTGACCCAAATATTGCAGATAATGACAATGAACACTTGAGCATTTAATAGATAAATCCTTTATAATTAAACATAATTTAAATCTGATGCGCCCCATGATATATTTACACAAAACAAATAATCCAACAGTTCCTTCTGAACTATGCTAATGTGTTAATATGGCATGCAACACTGCCCTATGCAAACAATTTACCATTTCTACCAAATGCACTGTGCCAACTTCACATCTACCTTCCACTTCAGTTCTTCCCCAAAAAGTGTTCTTGTTCTGGTATTTTAATATGCGAACATACTCAGACAATTATTCCCTGAACAGGCCTGTATGCAAAGGGGAGGTCACAACTTCCTGCTTTCAAAGTTAAAAACGCCCATTAATATAAAACTGACATCAATACAACTGTTAGAAATATTTAAAATGGTGCCACGGTTATAGTCATGCGTTGATCCATCTCATGAGTCATGGTGTTAAAACAAATACTCATCCACATCTAGCTCTGATGTAATGGTGTTCATGAAGCAAATCACAACATTCCTCTTCCTAAACCACAGCTGTGTCCACAAAGACAAACAACATCTTAACAGCACGAATTACTACATTTGAACAGAAATTCAACCCAATGTCCTTAACATAATTTAATATGGGGGGGTGGATCATGCATTGCTCAAACTAAAGTCCAGTGGTTCCAGGGTTTTTATTTCTTTTAAATTCCAGATGCCCAGCAACCGCAGTGTTTTGCATATGTTGCAGTAGAGGGATCCGCCCCAGGGGAAATGCTGCAGCTGTGCTGGGGAGCTGTCACAAGGAGCGGGCCCCCTGCATCGACACACCTTTCCCTGCGACAGACTTTGTCCCCGAGCCTACACCCTTGTTTTAGATTCTCCCGGTCATTTTCCACCGGCCTCCAACACACACACAGACCCAGCCCGCTTTCCCCTTCCTGAGGGAGGAGAGGGCGGCTTTTCCCTTCAGCCGCCGGCTGGGTGTGGCCGCCTTTCGGGAGATAACAAGAGAGAAAGGGGGGAAAGGATGGGGCGGCTCCGCTAACCTTTCAGGGTGGTCCGCTCGACCAGCACCGTGTGCATCTGAGGGTCGGAGAGGAATTTTTTCATCTGCTCGAGCGCGCTCTTCTCCTCGAAGGCCGTCTCCAGGGCGGCCGGCGCCTCGCCGCCATCTTCCAGCAGCAGCGGCACCAGCTTGCGGATGTGCTTCTGCAAAAGGGACACGTCGGCCACATTCTGCACGGTCACCTCCAGGCCGGTGGTGCCGTCTTCTCCCCCGCCTCCACCACCTTCGGACATGGTGAGCGCCTCTCAATGCTCGACACCCCCCCAGCCGAGCGGCGCTCCTTTCCCGCACTGACTGACTGAGAGCTGCGCCGCAAAGCTGACTGAGGCTGATCGCGTCACGTGAGACTGCAGTGGATGAGATCATGCGGGACGCGCAGTGCCCACTGGGAGTTGTAGTCCGCCTCTCGCCCACAGCAACGTCCAGTGGCCGCGGAGTGAACTACACCTCCCAGAGTGCACCGCACTATCCGCAATGTATCACCCAGCTGCAGTCTTATTGTTCTTCTCCCCCACCCATTTCCAGATATTCATTACAAATTAAATACCGAATAGAACATTTTTCGCGATATTGCAGTCCTTGTGATCCCCCCTAGCCTTGTGCATCAGTATCAATCGAGAGAAAACTCTTTCACCTCAAAGATAAAATTTGATTTGATTAATTATTGTCACATGTATTAATATACAGTGAAAAGTATTGTTTCTTGCATGCCACACAGACAAAGCATACAGTTCATAGAGAAGGAAACGAGAGAGTGCAGAATGTAGTGTTATAGTCAGAGGAAGGGTGTAGAGAAAGATCAACTTAGGTCCATTCAAAAGTCTGATGGTAGCAGGGAAGAAGCTGTTCTTGAGTCGGTTGGTACGTGACCTCAGACTTTTGTATCTTTTCCTGACGGAAGATAGTGGAGGATATGCCCCTGCCTACATTAATGGGGACGAAGTAGAAATGGTCGAGAGCTTCAAATTTTTAGGTGTCCAGATCACCAACAACGTGTCCTGGTCCTTCCATGCCGATGCTATAGTTAAGAGAGTATGTCTGGGGTGCATGGGGTCCTAGGTTATGCTGGCTGCTTTTCCAAGCCTTCAACATCATTATTCCTACAAATCTCGTCTCCAGATTCTGTGGCCTCTCCCTCTGCGACTGGATCCTGAACTTCCTACCCACAGACCACAATCAGTAAGGATAGGCAACGACACCTTCTCCACAATCATCCTCAACACCAGTGTCCCACAAGGCTGTCTCCTCAGCCCCTTACTATGCTCCTTATACGCCTATGACTGTGTGGCCAAATTCCCCTCCAACTTGATTTTCAAGTTTGCTGATGACACCACCATAGTGGGTTGGATCGCAAACAATGATGAGAAGTACAGGAAAGAGATAGAGAACCTGATGAACTGGTGCAATGGCAATAATCTCCCCCTCAATGTCAACAAAATGAAGGAGATAGTCATCGATTTCAGGAAGGATAGTGGAGGATATGCCCCTGCCTACATTAATGGGGACGAAGTAGAAATGGTCGAGAGCTTCAAATTTTTAGGTGTCCAGATCACCAACAACGTGTCCTGGTCCTTCCATGCTGATGCTATAGTTAAGAAAGCCCACCAATGCCTCTACTTTCTCAGAAGACTAAGGAAATTTGGCATGTCTGCTATGACTCTCACCAACTTGTACAGATACACCATAGAAAGCATTCTTTCTGGTTGTATCACAGCTTGGTATGGCTCCTGCTCTGTCCAAGAAACTACAAAGTGTTGTGAACGAAGCCCGGTCCATCACTCAAACCAGCCTCCCACCCATTGACACTGTTTACACTGCCCCGCTGTTTCAGAAAAGCAGCCAGCATAATTAAGGACCCTACGCACCCCGGACATATTCTCTGCCACCTTCTTCCATTAGGAAAAGATACAAAAGTCTGAGGACACGTACCAACCAACTCAAGAACTGCTTCTTCCCTGCTACCATCAGACTTTTGAATGGACCTACCTCGCACTACCTACCTACCCTACCTATGACTGTAACATTACATTCTGCACTCTCTCCTATCCTTCTCTATGTACAGTATGCTTTGTCTGTATCGTGCGCAAGAAACAACACTTTTCACTGTATGCTAATATATGTAACAGTAATAAATCAAAGTCAATGGATGGGTGGTTGGTTTGTGTGATGAACTGGGCTTTGTTCAGGATCCTTTGTAGCAAATTACTGTGGATGCTGGAATCTGAAACTATACACTTTTCACTGTACACCAACACGTGACAATAATGAAACAAATCAAAATCAAACAAAAAATGCTGCAGAATTTCTGCAGGTCTGACAGCATCTGTGGAGAGAGAATAGAGCCAACATTTGGAGTCTGGATGACGCTTTGCCGGAGCTGGACCTGACTCGAAACGTTGGCTCTGTTCTCTCTCCATAGATGCTGTCGGACCTGCTGAGATTTTCCAGCATTTTCTGCTTTTGTTTCTTTTACCCCTAAGTTTGCCCCCCTCAATTAGGTTATTTTCACTATTCATCGGTAATTCATTGGCAGAAGCGATTGGAAGTAAAGAAAATTTCAAAAGCCTGCAACTGATTGAACCGGAAAGTGGCAGTCTTCTTGCTGAGTAGTTATTCAATGACTACTGCATGCTGTACACAATTGCAATGTTACGCGATTACTCAGAGGTTTTGAAACAGCCCCCAATATTTGGGAGGTGCTGCAGTTCTGTTATAAAAAGACCGGCTGCGGGTTCGGGTCGACCAATCCACCTATGTTATTAAAACTAGAAAATTAACTGCAATTTTGTTCAGTGAGAAAACCACACACAGCCCTGTGACAAATAAATATTAAAAGCATTTTTGTTGCAACTGTATTTTTTAAAAATCGGGCTTTACACAGATGGGAGAACAAATTATGTATGATAAATTGCATTGTTGCGATTATTTAATATGTCAAAGTTCGGACCTAGACCCGTGTTCCAAGCACAAGCTTACTGGTAATATTGACAGAATTATTATTGTAGGTACCATGTTATCGTTGCTGCAAGTATTTTGAGATGATTATCTGTTCATCCAAAGTGAACGATTTGTAGAAGACTCGGGAACAGGATATTATGTCTGAATTGTAGGCAGTTACATTCTTAAGGTTTGGGTGCGCAATTTCTTTGAGAATGCCATCACAATTCAAATTTTTTTGTACCCTTTTAAAACGCAAGCTTTTCATCAGCCATCAATCGCAAGCTCTGTAATGTACCAATCCATGGCTCGTTTTAATAGTCCCTTTAAATTTTGGTTTATAAGTTTTTTATGTTTACCATGTTAAATATTTGATTTAATATTTATATATTTTTCATTTTTGAATGTTTTTATCATGTGCGATTAATGTACATAGAAATTCGCTTATTTGTGCGTCAAATGTGAGCGTGTGTATCGCCTTCCATTTGTCTCTCCTTCCTGTTGTGAGCCAATCCCATCTCGACCAGATAAAGGCAAAATGCTACGGACGCGGGAATCTGAAACAAAAACAGAAAATACTAAATGATCAAATAGATACCTGATACTGTGCAATAACTTTTATTCGCAAATAACCGTTTTAGTATAGATTTTTTAAAAAACTATATAGATTGCAAATCATCTCTTGGTTTCCTTGTTGTGGGGAATTGGCACAATCCAGCTCAGCACGTCCTGAACTATATTCAAATGTTTGATTTGATTTATTATTGTCACATGTATTAACATAGTGAAAAGTATTGTTTCTTGTGTGCTATACAGACAAACCATACCGTTCATAGAGAAGAAAACGAGAGAGTGCAGAATGTACTGTTACAGTCTTAGCTAGGGTGTAGAGAAAGATCAACTTAATGTAAGGCAAGTCCATTCAAAAGTCTGACAACAGCAGGGAAGAAGCTGTTCTTGAGTCAGTTGGTAGGTGACCTCAGACTTTTGTATCTTTTTCCTGAAGGAAGAAAGTGGGAGAGAGAATGTCCAGGGTGTGTGGGGTCCTTAATTATGCTGGCTGCTTTGTGTAGACAGAGCCTATGGATGGGAGGCTGATTTGCGTGATGGATTGGGCTACATTCACGACCTTTTGTAGTTCCTTGCAGTCTTGGGCAGTGGAGGAGCCATACCAAGCTGTGATGCAACCAGAAAGAATGCTTTCTCTGGTGCATCTGTAAAAGTTGGTGAGCATTGTAGCTGAAATGCCAAATTTCTTAGTCTTCTGATGGGCTTTCTTAACTATAGTGTCGGCATGGGAGGACCAGGACAGACTATTGGTAATCTGGACACCTAAAAACTTGAAGCTCTAGACTCTTTCTACTTTGTCCCTGTTGATGTAGACAGGAGCATGTTCTCCTTTACGCTTCCTGAAGTCGATGACAATCTCCTTCATTTTGTTGACACAGAGAGAGATTATTGTTGCCGCACCAGTTTCTCTATCTCATTCCTGTACTCTGTCCTGTCATTGTTTGAGATCTGACCCACTACAGTGGTGTCGTCAGCAAACTTGAAAATCGAATTGGAGGGGAATTTGGTCACAGTCATTGGTGTATAAAGAGTACAGTAAGGGGTTGAGAACACAGTCTTGTGGGGCACGAGTGTTGAGGATGATCGTGGAGGAGTTGTTGCCTATCCTTACTGATTATGGTCTGAGAGTTAGGAAGCTCAGGATCCAATTTAAACATTTGAAATTTAACGTGATTCCAGACAGAAACAAAAACAGCCTTCAGCCATTTCTTGATATCTCTCGGAGTGAATTGAGTAGGCTGAAGACTGGCATGTGTGACACTGGGTACGGTAGGAGGCCGAGATAGATAATCCAGTAAGAAGTTTAACAACACTAGGTTAAAGTCCAACAGGTTTATTTGGTAGCAAAAGCCACACAAGCTTTCGGAGCTCCAAGCCCCTTCTTCAGGTGAACTTCAGGCTTCACCTGAAGAAGGGGCTTGGAGCTCCGAAAGCTTGTATGGCTTTTGCTACCAAATAAACCTGTTGGACTTTAACCTGGTGTTGTTAAACTTCTTACTGTGTTTACCCCAGTCCAACGCCGGCATCTCCACATCATAGATAATCCAATCAGCACTTCTGGCTAAAAATTGTTACGAATGCTTCAGCCTTGTCTTTTGTACTGATATGCTGGACTTCCCCATCATTGAGGATGGAGATACTTGTACAGCCTGTTAGTTGTTAAAATATCTACAATTCACAACTGGATATCAGGACAGCAGAGCTTGGATCTGATTCATTGGTTGTATAATCACTTCATTCTGTCTCCTGCATGGCTTCTCACTGTTTGGTTTTCAGGTGGTGGTGGGGTGGTTTTGGGTGGTATGGTGGCACAATGGTTAGTACTGCTGCCTCCTAGTGCTAGGGACCTGGGTTCAACTCCAGCCTTGGATGACTGTGTGTGTGTGTGTGTATGGAGTTTGCCTCTCTTTGTGGTTTTTCTCCAAGTTTTCCCTCTCTGTGGGTTTTCTCCAAGTGCTCCTGTAAGCCCACATCAGTGGGAACAACCTGGGTGGGAGACAGCAAATGTTTTAGTGGCGGTAAAGGCAGCAGAGTGGAGGTTTAGTAGGTGGTTGAGCACATTGATAACTGTAGAAACAGCAGGGTAGATCTGGCATAGTGCTAACATCACTGGAGTCGCAAGCCAGAAGCCCAGGCTAAAGCTCTGTTACATGAGCTCAAATCCCACAATGGTAGCTGGTGGAAGTTAAATTCAAATTAATAAATCTGGCATTGGAAACTAGTCTCAGTAATGGTAACCATAAAACTACCATCTGGTTCACTAATATCCTTTAGGGAGGAAAGCCTGCCATCCTTACCTGGTCTGGCCTCCATGTGACCCTAGACCCAACAGCTCTCTGAAATAGCCTCGCTAGCCACTCAATTCATAGGCAATTAGGGGTGGGCAACAAGAGCTAGCTTTGCCGGCAACAACCACATCCTATGAAAGAATCAAGAAAAAAAATGTATAATGGCCAATAGTGAATCAAATGACATACAGTTGAGGCTAGAGAATTTGGAAGTGGCTTGCTTATTTATAAGGGGGTTATTTCAGAACTGACGCAGAATATCAATACATCAGTAGCCTTTTGAGTTGATTTGCTAAGGTTATTCAGTAGATGGCTGAAAGGTAGATTGCATAGCAAACTGGTAAATGTAAATTTTTCAGATTGGCAGGAATGGGTTACTGAGGTGCCACTGGGACTTGAAGGGATGAGTCTCAATGCCAAATTGGGTGTACATTGAGTATAGCACGAAACAAATAATAAAGACATAAATAGGCAATGTGAATGGAGAAGTAGCAGACTCATCTTAATACAGAAAAGTGAGAGATCATAGAATGAGAATGTGGCAAATTTTCTCAATGTAATGGCAAAGCAAAAATGCATCTACACAAGCAGTTGGACATAGGAAAATAAGCCAAGTGGAAATTTGGGCTTCAGTGTCATAACCCCTGTGGTGAACAATAATGTTCAAAGAGGATATTTGAATTCCAGTGACCGATTGAAAGGATCTACTCAAGCCAGGAAAGTTACTGTGTGGCATGTCCTGTCTCATAGAAACAGTAGTTTGTCTGTAACAACTATGACATCCATAATCCAACTAGGCTTTAGGTTAACCTCTCTTTCTATTGCTATGGAACCATAGAATCTCTACTGTACAGAAAGAGGCCATCTGGCCCATCGAGTCTTCACCGACACACAAAGAGCATCCCACCCTTCATTTTCCCTCTAAAGGAGATCTCTGTAGCTTTACAGCTCTGATTAAATGGCTTAAATACTGTCATTTTCTTAGTATTGTTTGCTCTTGTAATTTTCAGCCTATGTCAGAGCATTCACATTTCAAATGCCTCTATTTTCTTCCACATTGTCCAGGCTTCTGGGGTATACAGGAAAGTAGATAGAATGCAGCATCTTTTCCTTTATGAGCTTCAGTTTTCTTGTTGTCAACATATTCTTAATCTTCACAAAATTACTTTTGTCGCTTTCTTAACTTCTGCATTGCATCTATCATCTTATTTGTTCTAAATAGGCAAACCTATCCGCTTATTCCCAGTGTGACACCATCCATTTCAATTTTCAATCTAGTTTCTTCTAATGTATCTATTCTAACAACTATTGTTCGTCTTTCTGGTGTTTATACTCAATCCATATTCTAAACTTCTAGATCTTTTTAAATCTGTGTTGTCAGGCCTCTTCTGGTACACCAATAGTGTTAACAGCATAGTGCAGGTTTGGTATTTTCCTAGCTCCAATTTTCACCCCTGGAAGTATGTCTAATTCTATGGACATTTTGTATATAGATTGAATAATTTTGGCAACAGTACACAGCCTTGTTTTACTCCACTCCATCTGGATGCCTCTCTTCTACCCTGATGCCTACAGTCAATCACATTTCAGTGTAACATTTGATGATTAGACACAATCAAAAACTTTCATAGTCTAAATGTTCTTATTTACTTCTGAATATTTATCAGAGATTGTCCGTAGGTTAAATATCCCCCCTTGCTTCTTGCTCCAGGTCCAAATCCAGAAAGCATTACCAATTTTTGTTTTGTGGAATTATTTCTATTACGGTTTTCAAGATCACTTTAATGAAAAGGTGCATTAAACTTATAGTTATAAAATGATTGTACTTCATTACTTTAGGCTTCTTAGTTACTTAACAGATAATGAATGTCTCAAGTTACTTGGATTGTATCTGGTGGTATATCTTCCATCAAATTTCCATTATCACTTTCAATTGTGTTTCTTTAAGGGCTTTTCAATGTTCTGCTTTACTTCATCAATGCCTGGAGATTTTCATGTACTTATCACTTTCAAAGCATTCTTTACCTCTTGATATAATGTTGGGTGAATTGTTTGCCTCTTGATGCCTCATTATATAACTCTCAAATATTCTGCCCATCTTTTTGCTACTGCAGCTCTTTCAAACTATATGTCCATATTTGTCATGCATCCACTACTTGATGCTCTCATTTGAGAAATCTTTCATCACACATCGCATACCAAAGTTTTTTACCTGTCAACGTCCATTCTTTATTTTCTTTTCAATTTCATCATACTTAATGTGCTTCTTTTCTATTATATGAGATACTAGTAATCACCCACTCCTTGCCTCTTTTCATTTTGGAAATATTTCCTTTGCAACATGTTGCATATTCTCTTTCATGTTTTCCAATTGCTTTCTACTTTGTTCTAGATTTATTCTGAATGTCTCAGGATTGAGAAATCATACTTGTTCTTTACTTGAAGAGTGAATGCCTCTCTGATGTTCTCATCTTTAATATGTCAAATGATGTCTCATAATTTGAAACTAAAAATATCAAAATCTGCGCTGGGATATGTTCTTTATACTGTTTCTAAAACGCTGTTTCATCATCACAATATTTGGTTTCCATACATGGTGATTGGATTTCTTTGTAGTCTTTTTGGTTGCTTAACGATGTTTGCCACCGTCAGGTTTTTTTTGGACAAAATTGTATTAGTTTCTCGCTTTTCATTTCTTGCTCCAAGGCCATACTGATTAAGTAATATCAGGAATGCATGTCAATCAATTTTAGTATTCAAGTCACCTATTACAATGATCACATCCGTTCATTTAACTTGAGCATAACACTTCATGATGTCACCAGAAAGTGCCTCTATTCCCTGTTCACTAAGCGTGTGCCTGGGCATTAACGTTCATGACAACCAGATCAGAAGGCTCTTTTGATCTTAATCACAATCACTCAGATTGGTCAGTAATCATAGAAATCCTAGAAACCCAACAGTGCAAAAGGAGGCCATTCGGCCCATCGAGTGTGCACCGACCACAATCCCACGCAGGCCCTACCCCCACATATTTACCCACTAATCCCTCTAACCTACGCATTTTAGGATTCTAAGGGGCAATTTTTAACCTGGCCAATCAACCTAACCCGCACATCTTTGGACTGTGGGAGGAAACCGGAGCACCTGGAGGAAACCCACGCAGACACGAGGAGAACGTGCAAACTCCACACAGACAGTGACCCGAGCCAGGAATCGAACCCAGGACCCTGGAGCTGTGAAGCAGCAGTGCTAACCACTGTGCTACCGTGCCGCCCCGGTAATCTTGAACCTATTTCTTGTATCTTAAGTTTATTAGGATTCCTACTCCATTTCAATGTTTCACATCACCTAGAAGTGAAGCTTGTAATTCTTTACCATCACAACAGATTCTAACCATCTTATTTCTTTAAGTCTTAGTAGACAACACAATGTCTATCCATCATCCATATGCAATCAAGATTTCCTGCCTAATATACATTCCCATCCTCAAGAAGCTACTTCTTCCATCGAGTGCAACTGGATCAGGAGTTGACCTCTCTCGTAAATGTAAGTTAACTTTCTCAAGTTCGTTGGTTACTTTGTCGGGCAAAGTCTTTTCTTTCCCTATCACTATTTACAATAGAATCCATTCGAGGAGGCCTAATCTCTCTGCATCCCCTATTCTTTGACTATGACTTTCTAACTATTGGGGTTTATACTGTGCAAGGTCCCAGACTCTTTGCAGGTGACTGTAACCTTGGGTATGTCACACACACCTTGCCAGTCTCCTACAAATTTGTTAGGAGCTATGCCTCTTCACAAGATCACATGACAATATTTCAAGTTGAGACTTTTACTGTAATAAACTAAAAGCAACACTAGCACTATTTTTGTAGGCAACTTATACAGCTACAGAAAAGTTCTCCCATTTAACTTTTAAAATCAATAACCCCCCCTCCAAGTTATACTTTGTCTCTTAAGTGGACACTTCATTTTGCAGGAGCCAGTCCAAAGCTATTCTCAGTTTGATTAGTTTGTCTCTTTTTATCCTTAACTAGCCCAGTAACATTTAATCCCATAACTTTCAGTGAGGGTTACCCAAGAGATCCCACCCTCTAGCCAAATATTGCTCATTAAAATCCAATGAACTTGGTCTTTTCAGTTGGAGCATGAGCTCCCATCCACATTTTACATGGTGAACAACAGAGATTGGCTGCCTCCCTCGGATTCCGCAGACCTGCTTCAGGGATATTACAATGAAAAAAAAACCAATAACCTGATACTAGAATAGCTTTTATGGATGCTTCCCTTCTCAGTCCAAAGATGTGCAAGTTAGGTTGATTGGCCATCCTAAATTGACCCGTGTGTCATGGGATTAGCAGGGTAAATATGTGGGGTTACAGGGAAAGGGCCTGGGTGGGATTGTGGTCGGTGCAGACTTGATGGGCCGAATGGCCTCTTTCTGCACTGTAGTGATTCTATGATTCAACGCCCATCTCCATGGCAATGTGAAGCACATGGTCCTTGTATCCAGGTAGAATGTTAATTCGTTATCCTTTAGATCCCTAGCCCCACTATCTTGAAACTAAAACCTGACATTCCTAACCCCTCTCAGAGACTTGGAGACTAACTGTCTACCAAAGTAATCATAGATGCTTTTTGCTATTGTCCCTTCCCAATAAATCAAACTGGGCCTCTCTGTCCCCAAAGCAGTCAAGCCACTGAATTCAGAGCAAGTCATATGACCCTTCCCTTCACTATTCTCTATTTTACCTTAAATTAAACTGACAGTTCCAAAACAAACTTACAAATTTTGTATTTGTAACATTTAAATTTAAGAGATTAACCACAAAGATGAAGCGGTCATGGTTAGTAAATGCAAGAATACCAAGTGCAATTTTGGGCTTTTCACTAATAGAAAATATAGGGCAGATTTACCAGGATGATATCTGGGATGAGGAATCTGAATAAAGCTCAATCAACTAGGTTTTGTTCTTTCAACTAAAAATTAAATTAAACAATTCTAGATGTCCAAAACGATAAAAAGAATACATAATGTACAAAGTAAATCAAAAACAAAAATGGCTGTGACGTCAAGGTAAGCACGGAATGTTTTCACCAGAAGATTATTACAGAATGTTACTGCAATGTAATGCATGGTTATACTGCAACAGTAAGCACAAGCCAATTGAACATTGCTCAATACAGCTCACAGGCTAAAACTGTTAAGAGTAAAATGTTATTTTGATTTTCTCTACAAAGTTGTAGAGTTAGTCTATAATTCCGAACTGGAGTTTGAATAAATTTACATTTTTTGATATTTAAATTTTTTTAATGCCAACATATGGCAAATATTTTCTAAAATAACAACTTTGCCATTTACCAACTTGTTGCTAGGAAGTTTTTATTCTGTACATAGGACCATTTTGTACAAAATATGAAATCTACTTTATTAGATATTACACTACTTAAAACAAAGTACAACATATGTACAATATTAAAATGAAGCCGTTTATATAGGTATCACACTAAAGGTCACTTGTCGTTACTGGACATTCCTCTTGTACAGGGCTTTTTATTTAAAACAAATACAAATAAACTTTAAAAAGTGTCAATCATAAAGCTGCTTTTAAAGAAAAACAGTCACCAGAACAAGCTTTGGAATTACTTTTCTTTAGAATTTTTATAACCAATCATAAACTGCTCATGTGCTGGATGCGGGGTATCAGTTTTGTGCTGGTTAATCTACAGAATGATCAAAAGCCATTCTGCAGATGACTTTAAATTACCCCAGTCTTCCAGAGTCTTCATACCCTTTACAAAATTGTCACTTAGTTTTAGATTGAGTAAAAATATATTCTAGCAATTTATGAATAGACAACAAATCTGTTTTGCACAGTAATTGCAAGTACTACTTTAATAACAACCCAAGCAGGTGAAACCTGCCACAACTACCTGTGTAGTGTCCATTGTAAGTCAGAAAACAAGGACTAACCCTTTTTTAATGAGGCAATTTGCCAATTAATGTGAAAATACTCCCAATCACACTAGCAGAAAAAGGTAATTCAAAGTTGACTTGCAATTTGGTGATTGTCAATCTTTAGCAATAGGCAAGTTAAAATAAGGGAAAACTGCTAAAGACAGGATCATATTCTGACTGTATACAAACAATATACACTTTCTAGTGGCCAAAATAAAATTACAATCCTTCTTGAACACCTCACACAAACGTACTGTTGGAACACCCAAAACCAAATAATGAGATAAACTACTAGTCAATGTCAGACGGAAGTTCAAACAATGGTATGCAAATAAAAAAACAGCACAGCCAAAGCTTGTAAGATACCACATGGTAAAAGCATCCGACTGTCCTTAAAGAAAAGGTACTGAGGACAAATTTCCATGACAATGCCGAGAAGAAAATACATTTAACTACACGCAAGTCAAAATATATTTGCAACATGCTTGTGTAGGACATTACTTTAAGCATTCGCTTTTCAAGTTAAACAGGAAGTGCTTTCTGAAATTTGAAGATTTTTCTTATACAATAAAAGCTGGGAAAAATGTTATTTTCTTTACAGCCCTGAATACCCCTACAATTTTAAACTTTTAGTATGTTGACTCAAAAATCCTAAAATAACAGAAATGGGAACACTCAAGATATTGTAATTGATGGTATTTGCAGATATTCTTACTATGCACCATTTGCATCACAAACCTGATATCAGCTGGGGGTTATAGTCACTCAAACTTGGTGCTGAAATTACATCAAACTGACCAAACATGAACTTCAAGAATATGTACAAACACTTATTTTTGGTTTTCCTCTGACCAGCTTCTGATTACTAATCATAATCAGTAATTTCATATAGCTTACAACAGATATACATACCTTGGTGTATCACATGTCTAGCCCATTGTCCTTCTAACAGTTGTAAAATCTAGTGCACATTAAAGTTAAAACAGCATGTGACATTTTTTTCATATCCAAAATCTAGTGCACATCAAATTAGAAGAGTGTGACATTTTTCCAAATCCATTCTCTACAAGAGATCTCAAAATTTTCCTTAGTTTTGAGACTGAACACTTTCATAAAGTAAACTGGCAAACTGACAAGACGGATTATAAAAACACCAGGAAAGTTACGTTTGAGAACATTAATAGGTTGAAGGAATGGATTAAGGTGATAGTGAACCCTGAGAATTTTTGCCACAGCCGATTTAGTACAATTAGAGCTCCATCAGAACTCCTAACTCGTCTTGCGTAACATACATGAAAGACAGACAACATGTAAAGAACTTTGACAAACTTTAAAAACTATTAAATGAGATGTCAAAGCACCTGAATGAGAAGATTAGATCCAAACCAATCCAGCAGGAATTAATTGTAGTTCTTTTATACATTAACTGGGAACTAAAATCAGATTAAAAATTTCAAGTTAATAATTTACTTAAAATATGAAATCCTATGTGTTCTAAAGGTGTGGTATTATTATATGGGAAAGGATTATGACCAATACTTTTAAAATCCCCTAAAGATACTTTCCTTTTCATGCAGTGCATTAATAAAATTTACTTTAAAAACAGGATGGTTCTTTCTTTAAAGAGTCAGATTTAGTGCAAGATGTTTAATGAGTTCAGAAACTCTTGACATTTACATCAATAAGTTTTGGGATGCAGTGATAAGTATACTGGGTTGAATATAGTCATAATGCAAAAATGGTGGTTTTAGTACTAAAAACTCAGTCTGCGACTTCTCAGGAATAATTTTAGACTCAATCTCCCATTTATTTTCAAACACAGGTGTAAATAAAAGGATAAATATAAATGCTAAACAAATTTTATAACTCAATGGTTCTGTGGACATGACAACTCACAAATTTAACTCCATCTTTTGATGTAGATTGTAGAAAGCACAATACTCTATTTACCATTGTTTGAACTACCAAGGCTTGACTTCATACATGGTAAGTTATTGCCTACAAACTGGATTCAAGAAAGCGGTGACTCAATGTATAGCTGATTGGTATGGCACAAAGCATAATAGCTTCTACAATAGACTGAGTTCAGAGAACAGCTTTTTACAATATTCTTCTGTTGAAATAGCCTAATGCCCATCATGAGCAGATATTATCTCTTCAGCCCGGCGATGGGATTCCAAGGCCTTCACGGTGTAGATATCCTGAGGCAGCTCAGACTTGCGACGCACAAGTGGACGATCTTTTCGAAGATCTTTTTGTGCCTGCAGAAAAGTAAGTGAATGTCAAGCAATGTGAATACTTATAACTAAACTAACCACATTACTGGTTTTACTGCATGATTTGGCCACAAAAAAAATTGCATCAGGAATCTAAATTCAGAGATGATAGGCCATTGACCCGAAATGTTAACTTTGGTTCTGTCTTCACAGATGCTGCGCATTCCAGAACTTTGTTTAAGATTCTTTGTTCTGTCTGTAATTTAATTTCAAATCACTCTTCTATTTAGAAAGTAGGTATTAATATACAAACTCTGCTTTTCCTTCAAGGGATCAGTTGATAAAGATATGCCTTTTTAATAAAGACTTTCCACAGGAATTAGGAAAGACCCTGTTACAACAACAATTAATAATAAAATGCCACTGCACTATATTGAAAATTTAGTGAGTGCAACTCGAGATCTGAAATGATATGCTGTATTAATACCCAGTACATTGCTTAAAATGTTTGCTGACAATGTAGCTTTGCACGTGGATGCGATCTGATATGTTAGCAAAATGTGACATCTCTCAAAACAAGTGCTTTTTGTGTAACGGCGCATGCATCATGTGCTACTTGTAATTAAATGTAATCGTTGTAAAGTATAAAGTAACTGAAGGTAGAATTTAATTGCTCTTCAGGCGGTTCAGGACAGAAGTCTAACTTGCACTTGTATTTTTATTAGTGACAAACACCATGGTTTTGTACAAGGGAGGTCATGTCTCACTAATTTGAGTTTATTGAGGAGGTGACAAAAATGATTGACGAAGGAAGAGCTGTGGATGTTGTCTACATGGACTCCAGTAAAGCATTTGACAAGGTCCCTCATGGCAGACTGGTGGAAAAGGTTAAATCACACGGGATCAGGAATGAACTAGCTGGATGGATTCAGAATTGGCTAGGTCATAGAAGACAGAGGGTAGCGGAAGGGTGTTTTTCTGAATGGAGGTCTGTAACTCATGGTGTTCTGCAGGGATCAGTGCTGGGACCTCTGCAGTTTATAATATAAATGACTTGGGAGAAAACATAGCTGGTCTGATTAGCAAGTTTGCAGATGATACTAAGGTTGCTGGAGCTGCGAATAGTGAAGATTGTCAGAGAATACAGAATGATATAGATAGGCTGGAAAATTGGGCGGAGAAATGGCAGATGGAATTTAATCTGGACAAATGTGAGGTGATGCATTTTGGTAGATCCAATTCAAGTGGGAGCTATAAAATAAATGGCAGAACCATCAGGAGCATAGACACACAGATCTGGGCATGCAGGTCCATAGATCCTTAGAAGTGGCAGCACAGGTGGTAAAGGGTGATGAATATGGCATGCTTACCTTCATCAGATGGGGCACTGAGTATAAAAGTTGGCAAATTATGTTACAGTTGTATAAAACGTTGGTTTGGCCACATTTGAAATACTGTGTCCAATTCTGGTCACCATACTACCAGAAGGACGTGGAGGCTTTGGAGAGAGTACAGAAAAGGTTTACCAGGATGTTGCCTGGTATAGAGGGCATTAGCCATAAGGAGAGATTGAATAAACTGGAATTGTTCTCCCTGGAAAGATGGAGGCTGAGGGGCGACCTGAAAGAAGTTTATAAAATTGAGGGGCATGGGGTGAACAGTTGAAAGCTTTTTCCCAGGGCAGGAATGACAATTACAAGGAGGGACAAGTTCAAGGTAAGGGGGGAAAAGTCCAGTAGAGATGCTCGGGGGAAGTTTTTACACAGACAGTGGTGGGGGCCTGGAATGCACTGTCAAGTGAGGTGGGTGAGGCAGACATGTTAGCGACATTTAAGACTTATCTGGATAGACACAGGAACAGATGGGGAATAGAGGGATAAAGGCAGTTGGCCCAGATGGGACAATGTGATTGGTGCAGGCTTGGAAGACCGAAGGGCCTGTTCCTGTGCTGTACTTTTCTTTGTTCCCTTGTTAAAGTGCAGTTCAAGTTTGTACAGGGTTCAGCCAGTAACTAAAGCATTTTTGGCTAGAGAGGAACTATCCAACTCTAAATAAATTTAAAATAAACAAAAATGAGGAGTGGCATGACTAACATAAGAAATGCACTGAAGGCATATTTTTTATTATACTAGCTAATCTCCGATGGCTCTATCCAAGGAAAGTTCAAACAAAGCATGATTTTACAAGGACTGGAAGGTTATAATATGGAGCGCAAAATGTGCTATCCTAGTGGCCATATTTAAATGTGCTCCTTTAACACTACAAACATTACTTATGTTTATATCAATAATGGACTGAAGTGAAACAAATGTGCATATAATTAAGCAATTAATAGTTCAGGTAGACTTATTTTTAATATATTCAAGCAGATGAACCACATTGATTCAAGCTATGCTCATGCAAGAAGGGTTTGTCGAATTGTACAAGCAGAGCAATGTGTTCACAATTTCACTGAAATAACTTCAAAAGGAATGTTTTAAGACTTCAGCTGTGACAGTAAAACAAGTATTTTAAAATAATGAATACCCACTACAGGTAGATGAACAGGTAAATAAATAAACCTGTAAGCAATCATATTAAGATTATTCTAAAGGTCAAATCGATGAGTCTCTTGCCCCACTTTAACATACAGTAATCCCCGAAAGGATTTGTGCGGTAACATTTATCCATTCCCATTTACTACTGTAGTCTCCCATTGCCTCCTACATGAACTTTATTCAAATCTAAATTGTGGAATTGCTCACACAAAGTCAATCCTATTTGTTTCCACTTGTGGCAAGACCTTTCGTAGGGCCTTGTGGATTCCAAAAAAAGTGGTCTTGGGCTGTTCCAATCTTTTATGCAATTTCATATTTAAAGAGACTTGAAATTATAATAGAATACATATACCTCCTTAATTAAGTTCCAATTTATATCAGCATAGCAAGAGCAATTATTACACTGAACACCAATGAATCCACAAGATTAAATACTATAGGAAATTGTATTTAAAGCTAATCAAACAGGTACCAATTTACAGTCATGTGAATTGTATATCATTAAATCATTAAAAAAGTAATAATGCCATTTTATACCTGAGTTGCTTGATCTTCCACTGTCTTTCTGATCATTTGGATATCTTCTATCAATGGACCATCTGTTTCCATAGCAACTGGACTATTCATGCCACTGGGATCGATGAGAAGCTGATACTGAAAGACAGAATTGAAGTTTAACGTACAACTAAATCGGAAATTATATATTAAAATAAACTTGGCTCATAAAGCATGTTGCAAATTAAAAACTAAAAAGATGCGTCAGCTCTGGATGTTCATGGCCTTAAGGAACTTTTATGTGGTGCTACTTAAGTGGTGGTGGAAGGAAAATGCAAAACAAACTAAAGAGAGCTGAACCTGGGTTGACAGATGGCCGACTTAGAGTAGCACTGAAACGAGTTAGCTGTCCAGAAACTTGGTCATCTTGGGTTAGCCAATCTCAGTCACAGCAGAAGTAGTGACACAATTGGTTAGGATTCCCACTTTTAACCTTTGTGCAGCATTCCTTATTTAATTTGTGTTTTTATAGCTATACAGTAAAGATAGGACTAAGCTCAACTATGGTGCCCTGCTGTCAAATAGCCTCCACCATTCATTGGTGTTGATCATATATGAATATTTGGCATTTAGGTTGTTGGAGGGGGAGGGATTTCAACATTGTAGTCAGCCACAGCAAGTATCCAATACGTATTGGAGGAAGGAAGCTTAAAACACAAGGGGGTCGGTGGAGGGGGGAAATTTGGAAGTAGGCGACTTGCTCTCAGTCACAGATGTTCATAACACAGAAGATTCATACTCAAAAATTTAGTACAAGTCAATGAAATAAAGCATAAACATATAGTTTGTCATCTTAAAGTGACCAAAATGTGTGCAACCTCATATCAATATATCAGACATGTTAAATTTATTGCACAAAATTTTATAATTCAGAATTCTCAAAGGTATATGCAAGTTGTCCAATTAGGTAACCAAAAAAAACATTCCTTTTAGTATGTCAATCAATTTTTTAGTGGTGTAGTATCCTATCCAGTTGCACTGGCAGGCACTAATGACGCCTATTCACATATTACCTTTAATGTATTGGGACAGGACAAGCATAAAGCTCAATACAAGTGACAATCAAGTTCTGATGTTCCATTGTTTCTGCTGCACAATACATATACTGTATCTCAAACTTCTCTAACAAATGGACTACATTAAGTAAACTTCATCTGCCCACCTTGCAAAGTGTGTTAAAATGATAAAATTGCATGAAACAACATAGTCACTAGTGACTAAGTTCTAGGAGAGAGTTCCTTTATTTTCACATCCATTCACACACTTTTGGATCATATATTGCAACGAGCAGTTAAGATATCATACAAAGTAACTTACATATTTCTACAAAACAATCATCTTGAAATAAAAAATGTAAATGTTGGAAATCAGATAAAAACATGGATGGAAATTATATTTATTTTCATGTCTGTTTTGAGAAAAGGTTGGAGAAGTTAGGTTTGTACCCACTAAAGTTTAGGACAGAAAGGTTGCAATCAAGCCACCTCTTAAAGATCTTGAGAGATACTGACGGGGTGGATATGCAGAGGAGTTTCCTCTTGTTGGAGTATGTAGAACTAGGGGTCACTTTAAAAATGAGTTGCTCATTTAGGACAGTTGAGGAGAAACCTTTCTCCCAGGTCATGAATCTCTGGGACTCTTCTTCAAAAGGCAGTGGAAGCAGAGTTTTTGAATATTTTTAAGGCAGAGTTAGATAAGATCGGGTGGGGGGCATAGAAATGTGAGGTTCAGGTCAGCCATTATCTTATTGAGTGGCAGAGGGGTTGAGCGGCTACTCCTGCTCCTAATTCAGATGTTCATATGTTTTATAACTCCAATTGAAAAATTGTAACAGATTTGGGACCAACATGCCCAAATGTTCTTTCCATTTAGGATGATGAAATTAACAGAAATTCTATAAGGTCAGTGCAGCTAATTTTGAACTTAGACTTGCAAAATACATTAATTGGAATTTATCTGGATAAGTGCAATGTCCTAACTAAATTAGGGGTTGTGGATTTTAAACAAGAAAAGCCATGGTTTGTACATGTATATCCAAACTAACAGCAGACTCATTCTAGGAGGCCATGCCTGTACAGAACACAAATAAAGTAATACTGCAGCCTATGCAACACCCTAATGTTATCACCATCAAATCATGTGATTAGCTCTTAAAAGTAATCCGCAACAACTTAAATATTTAATAAGCCTACCACACAATACCATATAACATGGAATTATAACATCTTAAAATAACATATGTTGCATGGTAGGCTTATGATGATAGAACAACATACCATTCAACATCTTACAACAGCATCTTCACACAAGGACAGACTACATCAAGGAAAATAATCTTTCATTCTTTGAATTTGTAGCTCCAACTTTCCAAAGATGGATTAGTGGTGTTGAAGCATGAAGGCAGCAATTATTGTCATAGTTGTGTATGCCTGGATTTCCGGCTGGTGATTTTCAGTACGAAAGGAGACACTGCTACCTCCATTCTTGTGTCTCATTTAAACAGATCATTTATGCAAATTTAGTCTAATCAGAATTTCCAACTGTGGCATTGGGAACAGAGCTGAGTAGGCCTCAAGCTACAGTCCATGCCATGTTCATCGGAAACTTTTCTTTGTTTGAGGTTTCTATTCAATGTTGCTGCATTTTGCTCTATTAACTTGTTTTTGCTGCTAATGCTTTCTTTCAGTGTATTGAAATGGCTGTGTGAGGTGTGTTAATTATGCATATACCTCCCTTCAGGGGTCCAAACATGCTATATGCTTTAGATGAACTAAAGAAGTTCACAAAGGACCATTAAACACTGATGTAACTCTGGCTGCATAAGTCATTATTCAAAAGCCATATTTGGACACTCCTCCATATGTACCTGCACAAGTCAGGACAAATCTTTTTCCATTTTACAAAGAGGACTGTCACACATTATTGTTTGCTGTAGGTTGATCTGCAAACAACTAGAACAATCATGGCTTTTCCGATACAAGTGCAGCTAAAGTGTTTATACTACTGGATTTTTTAAGTCACGTGAGAAGAATTGTGCCATATAAAGCACTCTTCAGTACACACCTGCATAAAGCAAATGTTTGCAAAGGTAGCATCTTCACCACTCTATTGAAAATAAACTGCCAGCATTCCAGTCTGTCTGGTAGTAGACTTCTCCCAAGGGCAACATGTCATCAATGACCTTTGTGAGTATTGCAGATCCTCATAGCAATACAACAACTGATGTGCAAAGATAGGATTTTCATTCAGTTCATCCTCAGAATTATCTGGCCACAGAAATATTACACACAACAATGACTCGTATGCAGCAAACAGCCAAGCAAGATTCAAGGTGTAAATGGCTGTATTTATGAAAAAAGAAACACAAGTGCTTTTAGATGATCACGGCTAATCTATGCTGACCCCACAGTGACATTATCCCTCACGAACAGCAGAGGGCAGCCTTGGGCTGAGCATCTGACCAGCTTGATTGCCCACTCACATCTGCAAGAGGAGTCTCCCCATCCAAATTTAACACAAACAAGCTGGATGCAAAGGGCAATCAGTGGCTGTATAAAATGTTCAAAATGGTACCTCAAGAGAACAATATTGGAGAGTAGGGAAAACATGAACTGAGTAAAAGCTAGATTTAAATTTTATGACAGGTAAAAGTTAGCCAGAGGGCAAAATGCCAAAATCATGTGGATCCTGTATTTCCTGAGGGGAACCACAGGAAGCCCCAGAAATTATATTTCTTTGGCTGACAAATGGTGGACAGTAAATCTTTACCAAAGCAGGACATAGACATCTCCTGGAGAAGTTTAAGGGGTTCAGAATTAGAAGAATAAACATTTGGATTTAAATCTGGAAAAACTAAGGAAACAGAAGAGGGGGTAATAGATGTTTCTCAGTTGTTTGAAGTAGGCATCAAAATCCAATAGGGTTGTGTCTGGCACTGCATATTTAAAATAATTTACGGGATGTGGTTGGCTAGGCCAGCATTTACTGCCTCTGCCTTCATGAATCACTGCAATCCCAGAGGTGGGAGTACACCCACAGTGCTGTAAGAGTGTTCCAGGATTTTGACCCAGCAAAAGTGAAAGAATGGCAACGTATTTCCAAGTCAGGATGAGGAGCGACTTGGAGAGGAAATTCCAGGTGGTGGCCAGAGAGAGTCACAGTCTTACAGTGCTGAAAAGTCCCTTTGGCCCATCAAGTCTGCACTGACAATAACTACCACTAAAGTCACGCTAATCTAATTTTCCAGCACATCCCATATCCTTGAATGCCAAGATGTTTCAAGTGCTTATCCAAATACTTTTTTCCGGCCTCCACTATCTTCCCAGGCAGTGCATTAATGATTCCCACCACTCGGATTCCTGCCCCTCACCTTAAAACTATGCCCCCTTGTGATTGACCTCTCGACCAAGGGGAACAGCTGCTTCCAATTCACCCTGTCCATAACCCCCAATCTTATGTCTCCCCTCCCCAAGCCTTCTCTGCTCTAGAAAAAAGAAAACAATTCAAGCCTATCCAGTCTGTCCTTATAGTTCAAATGCTTCATCCCAGGCAACATCCTGGTGAATCGCCTTTGTACCCCTCTCTAGTTCAATCACATCCTTCCTATAGTGAGGTGATCAGAACTGCACACACTACTCCAGCTGTGGCCTAACATTACCTCCTTGTTCTTATACGCTATGTTACGACTGATAGAAGCAAGTGTCCCATATGCCTTAAGTAACCCTATTCACTTGCTCCGTCGCCTTCAGGGATCGGTGAATAAGCACCCCAAGATCCATCTGTTCATTTGAACTTCCTAGGTATCCTGCCATTCATTAAATACTCCCTTATCTTGTTACTTCTTCCAAACTGCTTCACCTCACATTGATCAGTATTAAATACCACCTGCCATGGTTCTGCCCATCTGACCAACCCATCTATATTTTCCTACAACCTTCGACCTTCTTGTTCACTATTAACACCCTACCAATCTTGGTGTCATTTCAAACTTGCTTATCACACATTGATCATCTATATCGTTTATGTGCATAACAAATGAGGGAGCCAGCACTAAACCTTGTTGTACGCCACTGGGCACCGGCTTCCAGTCACTCAAACAGCTTTCTACATCACCGTGTGTCTTATGCCATGTAACTACAGCCCTTGTTCAAGGAACGTGAGTGAGCGCTCCTGTAGTGCATCTTGTAGATGGTACACACTGCTGCCCAGGTTATGTTTGTTGGTGGTGCAGTGAGTGAATGTTTGTGGGAGGGGTACGGATCAAGCAAGCTGCTTGGTCCTGGATGGTGTCAAGTTTGAGTGCTGTTAGAGCTGCACTCATCTAGGCAACTAGAGAGTATTCCATCACACTCCTGAATTGTGTCTTGTAGATTCTGGACAGGCTTTGGGGCGTCATGAGACGAGTTACTCGTTTTCTGATTCCTAGCATCGGATCTGCTCTTGCAGCCACAGTATTTATATGACGAGTTCAGTTCAGTTTGTGGTCGATGGTAACCCCCAGGATGTTGACAATGGAGGATTGAGCGATGGCAATGCCACTGAATGTCAAGGGCCGATGGTTAGAATCTCTCTTCGTTGGGAGATGGTCATTGCCTGGCACTTGCGTGGCATGAACATTACTTACCACTTTCCAGTCCAGGTCTTACTGCATTTGGGCATGGAATGCTTCAACATCTGAATGAGTTACAAATAGTGCTGGACAGCGTACAATGATCAGCACGCAGTCATCTGTGAACATTGCCACTTCTGACCTTATGATGAAGCAAGTTTAGTGTTGGAGCAACTGAAGGTGGTTGGGCCTAGGACACTACCCCGAGGAACTCCTGCGGTGATATCCTGGAACTGAGATGATTGCCCTCCAACCACCACAACCATCTTTCTCTGTGCCAGGTATGACTCCAACCAGTGGAAGGTCCAGTTTTGCAGGAGCTCATTGATTCCATATGGGGTCAAACGCTGTCCTAATGTCAAAGGTAGTCACTCTCACCTCTTCTGCCTATGTTTGGACCAAGGCTGTAATAAGGTCAGGAACAGAGTGACTTTGGCGGAACACAGACAGAGTCAGCATCAGATAATTGTAAGTGCCACTTCAGAGCACTGTTGATGACCACTTCCATCATTTTACTATTGACCGATAGAGTAGACCGATAGGGCAGTAATTGGCAGGTTTGGATTTGTCCTGTTTCTTATGTACAGGACATACCTGGGCAATTTTCCATATTCCCAGGTAGATGCCAGTGTTGTGGCTGTACTAGAACAGTGTGGCTAAGGGTACAGCAAGTTCTGGAGCATAAGTTTTCAATGCACATTGTTGCAATGCAATGTTTCCTAATATCATACTGGTTGAACGGAATCGACGAATAAGAAGAATGTAGCACCCTTAATATCGTGGGATTATTAATTTATGGTTGCTAATTATTCAACTTGTTTTTCTAGCTAGCTTTCTCTCATTTTCTAATATTTCCCCTCTTAAATGAAACTTTTAGTCGTTCTTTGCTGTTTTTAATACTCTGTCCAACATTCTGACCTGCCATCCACCTTCGTGCAATTGCATGCTTTTTCTTTAAGTTTGATATCTTTTAGTTAACCAGGAATGCTGGGTCCTCCACTTCTACATCCCAGTTTCCTGAACTTCGGACATTCCTCTCCATTGTGCTAATCCCATCATTAATTAACAGATCTACCCCATCACCTTTTCCTAGGTTCCTGTCCCTCAAAAATGTCAAGCACCCAATATTCAGGTTTTAGCATATGTCATCCTGCAGCCAAGTCTCGAAAATAGCTGTCAGATGTATTTATTTTTATTTGCACTGTCGGTTAATCGGCTTTGTTCTGAATAGTACGTGCATTCTGAAACAGAGCCTTCAATTTTGTCTTATTATTTTTGTAACCTCCAGACCTTTCTGATTTAGTGTTAGATTTGTGATCTGTCTCTTCTTGTCAGCCTGTTTGTCCTTTCCCATATTAATACTTTTCTCTCTTGCCTTATCGCCACCCCTTTGATTTACCACGTCTTCCCAAATTTGATCCCTTGCCCCCACTATGTAGTTTAAAACCTGCTCTACTTCCCTAATTATGCAGCTCACTAAAACACTGGTCCCAGCACAGCTCAAGTGTAGACCATCACAATGGTACAGTCCCCACTTTCCCCAGAACCCTACATTTTCCAGTAAGGAATCTGGAATCTATTTCTCCCACACCAGCCCTCATACCACACATTCATCTCTCTAATTTTATTTACTCTATAGCAATTTTTACAGTACTCAGGTAATAATCCAGAGATTACCACCTTTAACATTCTGCTTTTTGAGTTCCTAGCTCCTCATAATCTCTGCGCAAACCTCTTTTCTGTTCTTATCCATGTCATTGATACCGAACTGGACAATGACCACTGGATCCTCCCCCTCCCACAGGATGTTCCTCTCCAGTCATGAACAGATATCCCAGAGAGCAGGCAACAGGGCAGTCTTGACTCATTCTCTTGACTGCAGAAAACAGTATCTATCCCCCTTACCACGTGAGCTCCTATCACTTTGCTTCCACTCACTTGAATGGCATCCCTCACCAATGTGCAGTGGTCAGTCCTTCACCTCATCCACAGAAGTAACAAGTAGCTTGTATTTGTTTGGGCAAAGTCGGGGCTGAAGCTCCTCCATCACTTTATGCTGGTTCCTCTTGCCTATTTGCAGTCACATCTTCCTGTCCCTGACCATTAGTTCTGTCTGCCCTAAGGGAAGTGACTGCCTCCTGTACTGGATCATCTAGACCAGTGACTTGCTCTTTGCTGAATTAACCAATTTCAGTTGGGTTTGTGGCAAAATGATCTCAGCATCACTGGAATATTGAGCTCAAGAAATTGACTAGGGCCCTCCCTGACTGCTAACAGTAACCTTTACTGGAAAAGGTGCTTGTGTGGATATTGGATACAGGCAGGAGCATATTGACTGCCTATGGAAAAATAGCATTGGACACATTTGCAAGGAATGACAGCTTCAGCAAGGTATTGGAAACTTGCAAGTCCCCAAAGAACTTCATAACAAAATAACCAACCATACATGGGAGAAGAGCAACTGGAAAAAATTGGAGCGGGGGGGGGGGGGGGGGGGGGGGAATGATTAATCAATTAAACAGGTGGTGAGGAATGCAATAGAGTAAGCTCAAAAAGCTGCCATGCTATTTCTAAACAGGTTGTCATCTTCTATAAAGCAAATTCACAAATTTGAGGGGATTCATCTTGCAGCCTATGAACTAAGTACTCAATGCCGGAACAACTTTGTTTTCTGCAACATACATATGTACTTTGATAGTGCTAGGAGATGTGCTATCTTTCAGGGGGGGAAAGCTGAAGAGACATTTGTTACCAGATTAGAATATTCAATGATTTTGCACTGAATTAATGAATTAAGGTGCCTTTTTGGTATATAGCAAGCATCAACTCTGGTTAATTACCTTTTTTAAAAGAAATACTTTTACTGAATAAACCTGTCCACACCGGTTTATGAATTCTCATGTTTTTCTCTGTTGACTTCATGGACACGGACTAAAAAGTGATGATTAAATGCCCAGAGCATTTTCAACCTATTTTAGATATGTTTTTTTTGCAGTCAACCAGAATACCTTTATGTTTTTATGATCTATGTAACTTCATTCTTTAGTGTTAATGTAGCCTACTTAAATAAACTTTTAAACAGTCTGAATTTTTTCAGGTCAACTTCTCTCTCCTTCCCACTGCATCAAAAATCCATTTTCACATTTGTAAAACAAAACCTTTACAAATTAGTGCGTGCCTTTAGTTCATGGTGAGGAAATTAAATGAACAGAACAACTTTCTCCTTGGATGGCCATCCAGTGGGGGGGTCCAACATTCCCAAAGCAGGCAGATCACAAACAAGCAGTAGCACTGAAGGCTTCTTCTATTCTCCTCTGTCATATTTCTGAGCCTCAATCACAGAAAACCAACTTTAATTGCAGTAAAGTTTGTTCTCTCTTTTTCATGTGGGCAATTCCATTTAGCATTAAGAAATACTGGTGAGGCAATCCTTGGTTGTAATTAATATGCAAATCTAGTGACTATACACACGCAGTTAAATGTGGAAATTAGGAAGTTGCTGTCTGAATTGCTCGGCTTCTTCAGAAGTAGCACTATACAGCTAGGAGATACTCACTATTGAAATATGTGGAACTGTACGAAGTTGACATACTTATGTGATATATACACAGTAAACTCACCAGAAGTCAGGATTTGTCTATTCCATGTAACTACAAGTCTTAAATAATTCCAAGCAATCTCTCTGGCAATGAAAATTAACTTTCAGATGCGAGGAGTCACATTCCTTCAGATTTTAATTTGTGTTGGAGATTTAAGGTAAAAAATGTTTTAAAACTTGTGTTAACTTTTCATTCTCTCTCTCTCAACATCTTTATTTTCCTCTGTTCATTTTTTTGTACTTACTTTCTGGTTCAGACTTTACACAGCTTGTTAAGAATTCTTGCATCTGATGAGCAAGGAGATGCATGTTTGCCTGCTTCACATAGGTTTCAGGTCTGCTGTTGCAGATGCTACGCCAAGATGGCCTTCTAAGCATAGTAAGCTCCCGTGTAAAACCCACAGAACGCCTGTGGACAAGTGTGCTGCCCATAAAATCCAGCCCATTTGTCTACATAGTTTTGTCACATGTCAAATTATTAGTGATTTTGCACTGAAGCCTCATATGCATCAGAAACTGAACCAAGACTAATTCTACAATCTTTAGGTAATAAAGTTGCAAGAATGCATTTACACTCCAACTGGTAATAATTCTTGAACTATTAAAAGCAGATCTAACACCAAGGCTTTCCACGTGTACCCTGAAGAATATGCATGTATGTTATTGTTTAATTGTTATGGCACAAAACTATAGAGCTGCATCCTAATTGGATATTTAGAAATTCTAAAATTCCAATTTTGGTGATAAATAAGCTATTTTCTTTTCCTCATGGATGGATCTTGTGCATTCCTACACAAGGCTAAAAAACAATGGAGTAGTTACACACAGCCAACAAAAGCATGCCAAGACATTAATCAGTTACAATCTAACCTAGTGGGTTGCAGAGTGGTTAGTACTGCTACCTCTCAAGACCAGGGTTTGATTCCAGTCATGAAATGACTGTGGAATTTGCATTTTCTCCCCATGTCTATGAGGGTTTCCCCCGGGTGCTCGGGTTTCCTTCCATAGTCCAAAGATGTGCAGGTTAGGGGAATTGGCCATGCTAAACTGTCCCTTAGTGTCTCAAGATGTTAGGGGGATTAGCAGGACAAATGCGTGGAGTTACAGGGACAGGGCGGAAGGGTGGCTTGGGTAAGATGCTCTGTTGGAGAGTCGGTGCAGGCTTAAAGGGCCAAATGGCCTCCTTCTGCACTGTCGGGATTTGATAATTCTATTCGCTTGAATAGAATTGTAGCAAACTAGATTACACAATTGAAATGTTTAACTACTTTAACATGAACTGATAACCATGTTATCATAACAAAATGATTCTAGTAAAATACCTATGGTTATCTTACAACACTGATTCATCTGTACTTCTGCATTTAAAACAAACTTTCCCGTCCGTAAATGTTCCATAATAGGCATATTTAAATAGCTTCACACAGTAGTGCCAAATTCTTGTTGCGTTCAATAACCACACTCCCTCCCCTGCAAAGCATTAACTTTCAAACTTGCTTGTCCCAGTGACTGACATTTTACATGGTCTCATTCTGGTCACTTGGAATGTTTTCACACATATACAAATAAATACATGAAGTAGCACCACATAATAATGATTGCAAAATACATCTTATATCAACTGATACAAAATGGCACTGATGAAAGTCATGGATACAGAAAAAACACAAAAGTCTGTTACAACAGTGAATACACAAAAGTACTTCATTAGCTGTGAAATATACATGCAAGTTCTTGCTTCCTTTTCTTTTAAAGATTTAAATCACTAATTGCCTGCAAGTACTCTTAAAACTGGAACTGGGGAACATGAGCAGGCTACTTGCCAGTTAGCCTCATATAAAAGTATTGTACAGAAGATTACTCCCATTTACTGATAAAGGTGTATAGCTTATTCCTGTTCTGAAATCATGTGCGCTAAAAATGCATTTAAAGGGACAACTTTGAATGAACAGGTGCAAACTCTACTTCAAAAGGATAAATTTACCACTTACAAACTCCAGTCAATGCATTGCACATCAGAGTGTGAAACTGCAAGATGCACCTTCAATCTTTTATTTAGTAATATACAGTTGGTGATCAAAAGCTATTCAAAATTAAGTACACAAGGATGTGCAAATACCAAATAAAAAATGTTCAAAGGATAGCGAAATTTGACAATTACCACATATTCTAAATGGAAAGGAACAACAATAAATATAAAAATAATGAAAAAATGCACTGATTCTTTCTATTCAATTTTTTGGATGGCACTAAGATTAAGTGGTAGTTAATAGTATTCCCTTTGAGCTCATTGACTTTACTTCTAGCACACTGTATGTGCCATCAGCAAGAGCGTCAAATCTGTATCAAAGCAGAGCTCTCTGTTCCAGATATTAGACATTTCAATTGTTCAATGGGCTACTGATTTTTTAAAAAAACCACAAAACATTTTTTTAAAAATTGAAGCTTTGGTGCATTTTGATACAAGTGCCTACCTGGTTTTTGGAGACAGGGCACATGGACAGTTCCCAGGATGACCAGTTTTGAAAGGAACCCAGTGTCTGATGAAAGGAAGTCACTTATGAAGTTTGGTTAAAATAAAGCATTTTTGATTCGGAGATGTGTCAATATTTATGGAAAAATAACCTTGGGTTAGGCAAAGCACAAGAAAAAGCACAGTAAATCTTCCTCTACTTTTCCCAACAATGGAATTAATTTGATTGAAAGGAATTCAACCTCCATTTCAGATGGGTACTCCCAAATTGATTTCCAGAAGATAAGCTGAAACTTTGTATTAAATTATTGGTGGTTTAGTTCTGTGGGCCTGTGCCCAAGTTGAAATTGGTTAACAAGTCATTCACTCAATTAGTATTGACTGCATAACCCAGATGCAAGGAGAAAACTACTGCGCCACTCAGTCACTTCAGAGTTTACTAATCGACCTCAAGTAATGCTACATATGTGAAATCAATTTCACCACTCAAAGCACAGTTTGTGGGCAGGGTGGGGAAAGGGGACCAAGGAAGGGAAGCCGGTGGAAAAGGGTTTAGGAAGCCAGAAATCTGTCAGATTGTGGGGAAGGAAAGGCCAAAAGCTTGCAGTAAGGAAATGCTATTTGTAATTTACTACTGGCAAGTCTGTTAAATAATCTAACTATGGGATGGTGTGAGGGGCAGGGATGGAGGTGGTGGAAAAGGATGGACATGCATCCATTGAAATTCATAGCTTGTCGGTCACTGTCAGTAAAGTCTTGGAAAACTAATTCCGGAGGCCTGCTGCATATTTCCTGTATTTGTTTTAGGATTAGAAAGAGATTTATACAGCGCATACAAAAAACCAGTAGAAAAGGATTGTAAACTTCAATGCAACATGAAGTTAATGTTCGGGAAATAGAGGTGGGTGGAGAAAAATAGTAATATGTGAAAATTAACTTAAATTGTCTATGTGTTAAATAATTCTAATGCTTTGTTGCATTGGTAATTTTAGTAAACATGCCGAAAAGCCACTCAGCATTTTTAGTGTGCGCATGCGCACAGAGCAACTTGAACAATTTATCTTTACGAGTTACAACACAGTAAAGCCTTACCATATAGCTACTTATAGTATAAAAAGGCATGCAAGGACATATTTTAAAGTATATATTCCCATAGAAATTAGGTGACAAGGGAGTTTTCAATGCATCTTCAAATGAAATGCTGTGATCTACCAGCAATTTTAAGTAAAATGAATGACTAGCAAAAGCTGACATTAACCTCATCAATAGTGACATTGTTGGTTGGTGGGGAGATTAAGAGTGGGATAAGACTTCAAGATCATTCTGATATTTTTGGTACACCACAGGTTTCATAGTTGAACTCTGGACAAAAGTAAAGAGACTTAAAACAACTTGTGCAATTCTGAAAAATCAGGATATATAGTTGGAATTGGAAGGCGCTAGATATTTCAACATTCCATTTTAAAAAAAGGTTTCAAATATTCTATTTTTTAAAAGTTCATAATCTATGATCAGGCATCGATACAAGTTTACAAGCAGACTTCAATTTCTAAAGTTTACAAAGCAAATCAATCCAATGTCAATTCTATTTCTGAATTTGATTTAAAACACGTACAATGTTTAGTCCATGCAGATAAAATTAATAAATAATCAGCTTAACATAATCCAAATCCCACCTGTGCTGAAAAGAAATAGCTATGAAGGTTGTTTACTTCAACACATGTTCTACAGACAATAATGTAACAGTGATAATATAAACATACCTGTGGATTAGCTTTGGCTAGATTCTCTATTTTGAGCCATGCCTCTTCACGTTCTTTCAACTTTGCTTTCTCCCTAAACATTACAAAAACAAAAATGAAAATGTTAAAGCTAAGAAACCAGTTTAAAAGTTGAAACAACAATTTCAGATAAAGCAAGGCTGGAATGTGTTAAAAGCAGTACCAGTAATTTTAGTGGTATTGCTCCAGTATGTGAAGTGAACCCAACTGTCACTGGTGGACATAAAAACAATGGAATCAAAGCAATTTACAGCACAGGTGGCCATCATGTGGCCCACTGTTTATGCTGGCTCTTTGTTTAGAGCAACCCAAAACCGGCTCTCACCTTTCTTTGCGAGTTATTCAATGTTAAACAATGACCTATTCATGACTGCCTTCTCAACCAGAAGAAATGGTCTTTCTCTATTCACTGTCAAGATCTTTTACAATGACAAGAGCTTCTTAAGTCTTCCTTCTTGGGTTTCTCTTCATAACTATAGCTTCCAGATATTGCCGTGATGAATCTACACTGTATGTATCCTTATGGCTTTAATGTCCTTGAAATACTGGCACCCAAAACTACACATAACACTGACTAACTATTGTTTTACACTAATTTATTATCCCTTTACTCTTGTACATTATGCTATTAAATCGTTGAATTTACTAATCCAAACTGTTGCTGGCCTTTATGACTTCAGCTGCCTAGACTCAGTTTAAGGAAATTTAATTGAATAGCTAAATGTTATTCACACCCTTCAGCACAAGTATGTGCTCCTGGTCTTTGTTTTTTCTCCCATAATTTATTCCCTCATACTTATCCATTCTAAAATCACGCAAATTATATTCTGCCCATTAAATTAACTTGTCTGTGTCTTATGAAATACTTGACAATCCTTTTTTCTAGTTGCCAAACCCTTTATTTTCTGCTTGAGATTTTGCCCCTTATATCCAAATCATTTCCATACAGAATGCAAAAAAAGTCCAGGCTGGGTTCTGGCCACTTTAAATCATTCTCTAATTCAAAAACTTAATAACACAACTCCAATTAATGTTCCAAATATATAACCATGGACTGCTACACCACAAGAGGACCTCTTACCCCACTGTTCTTAGAATCATAGAATCCCTACAGTGCAGAAAGAGGCCATTCAGCCCATCGAGCCTGCACTAACAACAATCCCATCCAGGCCCTATTCTTTCAACTCCATGCATTTACCCTGCTAATCCCCGTGACAGGGGCAATTTAACATGGCCAATCAACTTAACCTGCACATCTTTGGAATGTGGGAGGAAACCGGAGCACCCAGAGGAAACCCACACAGACATTGGGAGAATGTGCAAACTCTGTCACCTGAGGCTGGAATTGAACTCGGGTCCCTGGTGCTGAGGCAGCACTGCTAGCCACTGCACCACCTTGCTGCCCTATATAAAACGTAAAAGGAGACTGAAAAGCTGACCGAGAGTGTTCGCATAAAATTGAATCATTAGAAAATTGAAAAGAAATGTTACCTATTTTTATAAATATATTGGCAGCATGTTTTGCAGCAGCAGAGGGAACCTGCCACTGGCTGGCTGTGGGATCTTCTGATCCCATTGGCATCAATGCGTTTTCCAGTTGTTTGCACCCTCTGCCACAAGGGAACCCATGGCAGAGGTTTGCCATTGACGGGACTGGATGATCCTGCCAGCAGGAACGGCTGGAAAATCCCACCCATTTGCATTGAAAGAACACTGGGGCACAGGCAAGGAGAAAGAGAAGCACAGCTATTGGATGAGGGGAGGCAGATAGATGGCTGGGGTGGCTGTACAAAAAGAAAGAGAGCTTTCACAGAACAGCAGCACCAATAGGCGTAGGTAATTAAAGACAATATGCGAGCTCCAGCTGAACGTCATACTGGGATATTTAAGGTGCTAGCTAACAAAACTAGTCAAGCCCTTCATCAGAAATAGGAATAGTGCTTGTGGATTGGAAAGTAGCTAACATAATAGTTTAAAAAGGAGGATAAAATTGAGCCACAAAATTAATGACCAGTGAGTCTAGCATGTGTCGTAAGGAAATTATTAGAACATATCCTAACACACGGGGGAATAATGAAACAACCGATTTATTATCGTCACATGCATTGGGACACTGGGATATAGCGGAAAGTATTGTTTTTTGCGCGCTATACAAAGTATGCCTTTCATAGAGTACATAGGGATGAAGGAAAGGAGAGAGTGCAGGGTATAGTGTTACAGTTATAGTTAGGGTGTAAAGAAACATCAACTTAATATAAGGTAGGTCCATTCAAAAGTTTGATGGCAGCAGGAAAGAAGCTGTTCCTGAGTCAGTTGGTATATGATCTCAGACTTATGTATCTTTTTCCCGACGGAAGAGAGTGTTTGCCCAGGGTGCGAAGGTCCTTGATTATGCTGGCTGCTTTTCCAAGGCAGCGGGAAGTGTAGATGGAATCAATGGATGGGAGGCTGGTCTGCGTGATGTACTGGGTTACATTCCAACTCTTTGTAGTTTCTTGCGGTCTTGGTCAGAGCAGGAGCCATACCAAGCTGTGATACATCCGGAAAGGATGCTTTCTATGGTGCATTTGTACAAATTGGAGAGTCGTAGCGGACATGCTGAATTTCCTTAGCCTCCTGAGAAAGCAGATGTGGTGGTAGGCTCTCTTAACTATAGCATCAGCGTGAAGGGACCAGGACAGGTTGTTGGTGATCTGGACACCTAAAAACTTGATGCTCTCGACCATTTAATTTCCACTTCATCCCGGTTGATGTAGACAGGGGCATGTCCTCCACTACGCTTCCTGAAGTCGATGACCATTTCCTTCATTTTACTGACATTGAGGGAGACATTATTGTCGTTGCACCATGTCACCTGATTCTCTGTCTCTTTCCTGTACTTTGTCTCATCATTGTTCGAGATCCGACCCATCACGGTGGTGTCATCAGTAAACTTGAAAATCGCATTGGAGCAGAATTTGGCCACACAGTTATAGGTGTATATGGAGTATAGTAAGGGGCTGAGACGACAGTCTTGCAGGGCACCCATGTGGAGGATAATCGTGGAGGTGGTGTCATTGCCTATCCTTACTGATTGCAGTCTGTAGGTTAGGAAGTCTAGGATCCTGTCGCAGAGGGAGGAGCCGAGCGGTAGGCTTCTGAGTTTGGAGATGACTTTTATAGGGATAATGGTGTTGAAGGCTGAGCTGTAGTCAATAAATAGGAGTCTGGCATAAATATCATTGTTACCTAGGATTGAGTATAGGGCCAGGGAGATGGCATCTGTTGTAGAACTGTTGCAGCGATAGACGAACTGTAGTGGATCCAGGCAATCTGGGAGACTGGAGCTGATGTGTGCCATGACTAACCTTTCGAAGCACTTCATAATGATGGATGTCAGAGCCACTGGATGATAGTCATTAAGGTACGCTATCTGGTTTTTCTTTGGTAGAGGGATAAATAATGGTCATCTTCTTGAAGCAGGCAGTGACCTCAGGCACAGCAAGGGGGAATCAGCATGAATTTATGGAAAGGATCATGGATCACAGATTTATTAGATTCTTTCATAAATTGACAGAAATTGTACACAATGGAAATTCTGTGGGTATGATTTATTTGGGTTTCAGTCTCACAATAACATTCAAGGGATGGCATGACAGATATATTTTATATATAGAAATAAACTGTCAAGTTGCATGTTTCATCAGCACTTTTCTATATTATTTTTCCTATAGGAAAAACCCATTGCAGTGCATGCATGTATGAGCTGTTATTTTTGTAGGTGGCACCACAGATATTTCCAATAAGGCTCTTTATAAAATATTACACACCATTTCCATACCCTTTCTAGACTTACCGGTCCCATCTTTTGTCCCTCACACTTTCCTTCCAGTCATTTAGATACATAATGCCTTATCTTTAATATTTTCAAATACAAGTACAAAAGTAGCAGCTTGTGAGTGTAGAAGAGAGAGATTGTGGGAATTTAGTAACTCATGAAATTTTAGGGGTTAATCACTTTCTAAAAACTAGTCAAGTTTAAATTGATAATTTAGCTAACTATTTGCTGTTAAATTTAAGATTCTCTCAGTTTTAGTCTAAGATTCTGTTCATTCTTAGTCAGGGATAAACAAACGTCTTGCTGGAGGCGCAGCAACAGTTAGTTAATTGGGGAGTTAGTGAGATTGGTTTCTTTAGCCAGCAGTGCCTGACTCAGCTTAGAAATTCAGCTAGTATCAATGCAAGTGGCCTTGCTCAGCCCATGAAGTGAACATGCACAAAGAAAGCAGTTTGTGACTGATTGCAACTCAAGAAGTGAGAGAACTTGGGAATTTGGCAAGTTTGAACTTTTTATCATCTCAAGAAATTCAGCTGGAGTCTGTGGGGCATAGATGGTGGTACGTCACTACTGTTAGTTAGGTGATTTCACTAGAACACTGGAACTGACTTTGACAGTTTTGCAGTCTGTTGGAGGCACTTGTTGGCTTATTCCCAGATGGAGAGACGACCCGTTTGTCTCTGGAGGGGTAACTGATGAGGCTGTCCTGCTTGTTAGACAACTTGGCTCTTGTGAGCGAGTACTATGTGCAGGCAGGGGCAAGATGTTCAATGTGCCCCTAGATAGTTGGTGAGGCTGTAGTCCATTTCCATGACACAGGAAACAAAGAAGTGGGATAAATGGGTCATTTTTAGGATAGCAAACTAACTAGTGGAGGTCAGTGCCGGGGCTTCAACTACTAATGTATGATTTATATTAATGATTTGGATGAAGGAACAGATTATAGCATATCCATATTTACTGACAATACGAGGATAGATAGGAAAGCAAGTTGTAAGGACACGAAGAGTCTGAAAAGGGATATAAACAGGTCAAGTGGATTAAAAATTGGCAGATGTAATATAAGGTGGGAAAGTGTGAGGCTGTCCACTTTGGCAGGAACAACAGAAAATCAGATTATCATTTAAATTGAGAGCGTGCAAGGCTGGGTGTCCTTGTGCATACTCTCAAAATGTTAACGTGTAGGTACAGCAAGTAATTAGGAAAAAGAATGTTGGCCTCCATTGCAAGGGGGATGGAGTAGTGAAGTCTTGCTGCAAGTTACAGGGCATTGGTGAGGCCACACCTAAAGTACTGCATACGGTTTTGGTCACCTTACTCGAGGGACATAATTGAAACGAACTGCTAATTGCTGGGATGAGGGGTTTATCTCATTAGGAAAAGTTGGTTGGACGTATACTTACTGGAGTTTAGAAGGATAAGAGATGATCTTATTAATACACAAGATACTGAGAGGGGTTGACAGATGCTGAAAGGATGTTTTTCTCTTGTGGGGCAAGGTAATGTAGAAATAAAGAGCACAGTTTCAAAATAAGAATATCACATTTAAAATGGAGATGAGGGAGAATTTCTTTTCTCAGGCTGTTGTTTGGAATTCTCTTCCCAGTGGATGCTGGATCATTGAATTTATTCAAGACAGATTTTTGATGACAAGCACATCAAGGGTTAGGTGGGGGCGGGGGGAACAGCAGCCAGGAAAGTGGGATTAAGGCCACAATCAGATCAACCATGAACTTATTGAATGGTGGAGCAGGTTTTGAACAGCCAAATGGCTTTTTCGTGCTCCTATTTCTTACGTTCGTATATGTCTTTTATGGAAAGGTGATTAATGATGGATTTTGCCTTGAAAATGTGATAGTTACCACACTTATCATTATTGCCCATCCTTGTTGTTTATTTCCTAGTCTTTTCTCAGCTGACCTTCACCATGCTGTACCGCTCACTTATTAGATCCAATATGAAGTGTCATAAGTGCCCAATTCTGCTATTGCTTTAAATTTATTAGTGTCACAAGTAGGCTACATTAACACTGCAATGAAGTTACTGTGAAAATCCACATTGTAACTTTTTGCCATGATTTTGAAGTGGGGCCAAAACTAGCTAACCAACCAAACTAGAAATAATAGACGTAGCCGCACAAAGGCTCAGCTCAAGTGGGGCTGAAGACCATGTGACAAGTTATATTTCCTTCAGATATAGAGGGAGAAGGATGACTGCAGGGACAAACACCATCCCAGGTACTGCCTTCATAATTCGCCAAGGCATTTACAGTTGAGCATGCTATTTATTTTGCAAATGAGCGCCTCTCCCTTTGGAGCTCTTCACAAACCTTTATGGTTATATTTTACAATGTCATTATCACAGAGATACAGGACACCATAAAAACTGGAGATTTACTTGCTAATATCTACTCAATTTCTACCCTACAGTTCCTACTTCCCTATAGTTAGCCCATTTTATTTAAATGTGGACTGTTCATAGAATGATCATAGACTGTTCTGTTTGCTAATTGATGTTTCTCCACTGACTTTGTCATGTGGTTTTAAGAATGCAAGTTTGGGTCAATTTTGTAAGAACTGTATGACATCAAAGGCCTGGTAGATGACTTCATGCAAGAGTGAGATATGTACACACAGATAAATGGCTGGACACCAGTTCAACTTACTTTTGCCTTTCTGCTTTGAATTGTTGGGTGCAGTCATCAAATAGTTTCTGATTCATTTCCATAAAGAGTTTCAGAGCATTGTAGATTAATCCATGGATAGTCCTAAACACACAAAAACGCTTAAATCTCAAGTATGCTTTGCAGTGCATTTCTGCTTGTAATAGATCTACATTAGGTGATTACAAAAATATCAACTATATTGTCAGACTAAAAATTGTGCATACATCTTATTCAGAATCTAAAACGCACATTAATAAACACAAAGTTAAAAGTCCCTCTTTCTCCTGCCCAAAGGATCTACACCTTAACTTAACATTGCCAAAATTGCATAATTTTAATAAGAACCAAGAGGGTAATTTTCACCTAACCCTTCTGGGTATGAAACTGATGAATCGGCTAGTTGTTTTACATTCTGCCCATTTTTTCTTTTATTGAAGTCAATGTAAAGTAAAATTGGCAGGTGTAAAACAGGATGACTGATCTTTCGTTTTCACTGGGCTTGTAAGGTGAAAATTATCCCCCAAGTTTTCAGTTGAGAATACTTCTAAAACAGCAACATTTTAGCAACTCCATTTCCATTTATAATAACCTAGAAAGTGAACTTGCATGCTATCTAAAGTAATGTCAAAATCTCACTTTATTGTTAACATATACTTTCAAACTGGTTATTCAAATTTAATTTACAAACAGGGCAATGTTGAACAGATGTTTTAAAATATTAATTTTAAACTTTTAGAACATGAAACCCAAAGATCACAGGGACGACACAAATGGGTTTCCCAATTGCAAAGCTAGCCAATCCAAGAACCTTTGTACTGCTCCACCAAAATTGCATCTAATTAGTGCCTGAGTGCTACTGTTTTCAGGCAAATTTTAATTCTGGTAATCTGCAATTAGAACCAAAATTATAAACTTAAAATTAAACTTTAAACTATTTTGAGAAACATTTGTGTCCTCCTAGCTCCTAAATGGTTACCTGCAAGCAGCAAGTTTATTTTAAATTTTCGAATGTACATGGAGGACTTGTATAACAATGTTCAGAACAGATCCTCTGCCTTCTATTATGGAATTAGCTATACTTCAAAAGTAGTAAGTCTCACAACACCAGGTTAATGTCCAACAGGTTTATTTGGAATCACGAGCTTTCGGAGCGCTGCTCCTTCATCAGGCGAGTGGAAGAGTCTCTAGTCACCTGATGAAGGAGTAGCGCTCTGAAAGCTCGTGATTCCAAATAAACCTGTCGGACTTTAATCTGGTGTTGTGTGACTTCTTATTGTGCCCACCCCAGTCCAACGTCAGCATCTCCACATCATACTTTAAAGTGGTATTTAAGTCAGTACCATCAAATACTGAACTCAAATCTACTTAATTTGACAAATACAAATTGGGAGGCAGGACAGCACTAAAGTATCAGAATTATACCAGTTTGAAAGGTTAAGTTATGAAGCCAGACTGCAAAAAAATGGGTTGCATTCCCTTGAGTTTGGAGAGCTCAGCATGATCCAAGGGCAAACCAATTGACATGATTAAATTGATTAAAGTATTTGATGGGGAAATGTTCTCTGAAGGGTTAAATCAAGAACTTGAGGCATAATCTAAAAATTAATCAGGCCAACCAGGAGTAGAATCAAGAAGCACTGATTCACAGAGAGCAGAAATCTGGAATTCTCTCTTCAAAAAGGTTGTTGCTCAATTGAAACTTTCAAACGGAGGTCAATAGATTTTTGTTAGGCAAGGGTATCAAGCAATATGGAACAAGACAGATGGGTACAGACCAGACATGATGTAATGGAATGGTGGAACAGGCTCCCGGTTGACTGGCTGAATGATCTACTTCTGTTCTTACATTCCTATACAAGCACTTTCAGCTTATTTGTACAAAATATTGTTTTGTAAAATTAATACTACCCAATTGGATAATTAAAATACACAAATAGAATATTTATGTTCCAAGTGCCAGAATGAAAACATGAACTTTATTTCATGTGAACGTGCTTTAATATTCAATACACCACAACTTGAGAAACTTTAATATGTGCCTTTATTATTCTTCATTAAGCTACTTTAATATTGCAACTTATTTCAAAAGAGTTTTTCTTATAAAGATTATGAAAGGCCAAAGCTAATATACTACAGTAATCAACTTACTTGTTCCAATGAGTCTTTGAATTACGGTACAGGGACGGGAACATAATGGGCAAGATCTTGGCAGCATTGTCGCTGATTAGACTCATAATGTATTCATTATTCCAATAATACAAGGCGCGTTCTGCCACCTAGATCAAAGAGTGCAGAACAAGACTTGAATAAAAGCATAGTTGATATTGCTCGCAACTAAAAGGATTTAAAATTATTTTATACAGAAAAGGCAAAAATAAAGCTTTTTGATTTTAATAGTTTGGTTAGTGTCACTCTTACTTTAAAATAATTTGCATTAATGTGAAAACATAATTATCCAAATTATTTTCTATACAACTTGCTACTCACCTGAAAATGTGGACTGGAAACACATTTAGCCAACTGTCGAAATAGGGGCTCCATGACTTTTACAAATTCTGATGGTTCAATTACATCTAAAATCTCTTCCAATTCATTTAGAAACATCACTTCCTTTGGACTGTGGGTTTTTGGCCAGTATTTGAGCAATGCCATAACCACCTAGAAAATTCAAAACGGTGTTGGAACTGAATAGTCTGAAAATTCTGAACATCTTACAACAGCCAATAGAAGAAAAAGTTCAGCTTTTGAATGAACCATTGAATCCCTACAGTGCAGAAGGAGCCATCAGGCTGATCGAATCTGCACCAATTTATCCAGGCCCACACCCCCGTAACCCTGTGCATTTACCATGGCCAATCCGCCCAAGCTATACATCTTTGGGCTACAGATAATTATTAAACTAGCCTGTAAAGCTACTTTTTTTTCAATACAATGATGACATTTCAACATTGATTGTTTTCTGCTGACAGCCGGAAAGTGGCATCTCTCAGCATTTTGAGACTTATGATTATCAGCTGGTAGAAACAGCATCATGTAATAGTCCAATGAAGCCAAACAACAGAAGTTGGAAGGAGTAGGCCATTCGACCCTTTGAGTCTGCTCTGCCAATGTGATCATGGCTGATCCTGGATTTCAATACCATATTCCCACTTTCTCCCCATACGCACCGATGCCATTAAAAGCTTAAAAACATAAATCTACCTCTTTCTTGAATACATTCAGTGACTTGGCCTCCATAGCCTTCTGTAGTAAAGAACTCTACAGGTTCACTGTCCGTTAGAGTGAAGAAATATTTCCTCATCTCAGTCCTAAATGGTCTACCCATATTCTGAGACCGTGTCCCCAGTTCTAGATTCTCCAAACAGGGAAAATATCCTCCCTGCATCTAGTCTGTCCAGCTCTGTCATAATTTTATACGTTTCAATCAGATTTCCTCTCATCCTTCGAAACTCCAGTGAATAACCTTTATGTATTTTGTACATCTATTTAGAAGCCACTGTTCTTTAAATAAGTAGCTCACTACAGGAGATATTTTGCATACTATCCAAGAAATGCATTATATATAGCAATATACCCCATTAAACACACCGATTAACTGGAACACATTTCCTATTGGTAACATGAAAACAATTATTTAATACAACTCGAACTAAAGATTTCTCAAGGCAGAAATTGCAACGAGTTTATGGTAATAAAACTCCAACCAATAATACTGGGCAGGAGTTTCTGGCCCCGCCATAGCAGGTTTCCCCGTAGTGAATGTGGCAAGCCAGCCAAAAGTCTATCAACTTCAGCAAGACTGAAGATCCTGCCACGTGGGTGGTGCCAGAAAATATAGCAAATTATATTCATCACAATGGATTTTTAAAACATGTTTACTATTTCTAAGAGGTAGAACAGAACTAAAATTTAACTTTGATAGTTATATAAATGAAGTTCAAAATACTAAATGTTTCATAAATAAATTTAGAAAGCATTATGAACATTTAAAAACTATACATCTCCAAAAATGCAGCCTTCAAAATCTTTAAACCAAATAGAATAGATCCTTTTAAAGAAATATTTCACTACAGAAGATATTTTGCACAAAGAAATGCAAGCACACATCATAAAATATTACAGCAAACTTACAGGTTCAGTAAGAGTGCTGTCTTTTTCTAGGAACTGTACCACACAGTACGCCAGCTAAATGAAGTAAAGAATCAACAGGTTAAAACATTGCATGTGATATCTCCTTTAATATGCGCGACCTGCAAGGTTACTATCGCCAGCGTACCTTTCAAACAAGTAAAATAAATGTGTTTATTTTAAACACCTATCCCGCATGGCATGGATCTAATGCCAGATATATAGATTCTCACTATGCTAACTTCTGTCTGATAAGTGACAAATCACATGGGAGGATATAGATTTTAATAGGCACATAAATGCATGCAGGTTCAGTGATGAAAATGCCAATATTTCTGAAGTTGGAATGCAAAGAAGGGAATTTGCCTGGTCAATAGAATCTCCACAGAAATCCCAGCATATTCTGGGCTACCTATTTAAAATCAGATAGCTCCACTACAGTATTTTAATCTACTTCATAATTTCTTTAATAGCATTTGATATAATATTAGTGTACAGATGAAGCTGGTTGGCATCAGGGTAGACAGTAGGGTAGGTCCTCTTTGTGCGGGTAAGTTTCACCACAGTAAATGACCTGTTACAAATTGCACTAAGCAACTCTTTAGTTGGATACTGGAAAACATACAAGGTGGGTGCAGGCAATTTGGTTTCCAATTTTACCTACTTTTGGGAACAATTTTGCTTCCATCTAATGCATAGAAGCATGGGTGCAAATGTGTAATTCACTGTGGCATAGGACACCAGATTCTGAACTACCCCAATATTAGGTTCCATTCTATCACTCAGTTAACAGCGTAGCTAATTTTATATTATGTGGCATAGCTGCATTACACTGCGCAACATGACTAATATATGTTCCGCACACGAGGATGGCCTAAACCGGGATCTTGGGTTTATGTCACACTATCAGTAACCCCCACAGCTTGCCTTCTGGACTTGCAGAATCTCACTGGCTGTCCTGTCTGGAGACAATACATATCTCTTTAACCTATGCTTAATGCTCCCTCCACTCACATTGTCTATATCTTTAAAACCTGGTTGGCTGTAGAGATTCGCATTCTAATCAGTATTCTGTAACTTGATTTTGTGTCTCTGTGCCCTGTTTGAGAGCAGATATCCACTCCATCTGATGAAGGAGCAGCACTCCGAAAGCTAATGGCATTTGCTACCAAATAAACCTGTTGGACTTTAACCTGGTGTTGTTAAAATTCTTACTGTAATATATCAAAGCCATGGTGCAAGCATTCCTTGAAGAATAGTTCAGGAAAAGCAAAATCTGAAACTTACAACACCCATACGAGTCAGAGTTTTACAGCACAGAAAGCATAAAGCACAGATGGAGGCCTTTCAGCCCACTGCGTAATTTTCAGCCACGAAAAGTTATGCAGTCTAATCTCACCTACAAGCTCTTAGTTCACAGACAACCTATGCTGGTGAGTGCGCCACACGAATGGTCCTCCTCCACTTCAGTGGGCCCCAAGATTGAAATGGGGCTGTTCACTAACTATGACCTCTTGAATAATATCGAGTGCATAAAATACATGCCAAATATTTCATAACCTGTTACAGAAAATGTTTACTCATTCACATATTGATAGAACTCTCAACTTCAAATTGTAGAAATGAAAGAATTAGCACTTTGATTGGACTCCGAGGGAGCACACAGCCCTGTCAATATTGTGTGCAATTAGCACGCACCTCATTTCACGTGCACTTGCTTTACTTGTGCATCAGTTTAGTCATATCTGTAGGGAAAAAAAAACTACACAGATGGAAACCAGTGGAATGTGGCAACGTTGTGTAGGCAGTCAACAAAACGTTTAACCTCAGAAAAAATTCCTCCTTTTCTGTCTTAAATGGGTGACGCCTTACTGAGATTATGCCTTCTGGTCCTAGACACTCCCACAAAAAGGAAACAACCTCTCAGTATCTACCCTGTCATTAACCCCGAGAATCCTATATGTCTCAAAAATGTCTCACCTCATGGCCCAATCTACTCATTCTCTTCTCAAAGAAAATCCTTCCATACCAAGGATCAACCCAGTGAACCTTCTCTGGACTGCCACCAGGGCGGCACGGTAGCAGTGGTTAGCACTGCTGCTTCACAGCTCCAGGGACCTGGGCTCGATTCCCGGCTTGGGTCACTGTCTGTGTGGAGTTTGCACATTCTCCTCGTGTCTGCGTGGGTTTCCTCTGGGTGCTCCGGTTTCCTCCCACAGTCCAAAGATGTGCGGGTTAGGTTGATTGGCCATGCTAAAATTGCCCCTGTGTCCTGAGATGTGTAGGTTAGAGGGATTAGCGGGTAAATGTGTAGGGATATGGGGGTAGGGCCTGGGTGGGATTGTGGTCGGTGCAGACTCGATGGGCCGAATGGCCTGTTTCTGCACTGTAGGGTTTCTATGATTTCTATGATTCAATGCCAGTACATCTTTCCTTAGATAAGGGGACCAAAACTGTTCACAATATTCCAAGTGTCTTTTAGTTTTAGCAAGTCCTACCTAGTGTCTTTTTAGTTTTAGCAAGACTCCCTATTTTTATACGCCATTCCCTTTGAAATAAAGTCGTCCGCATTCTATTTGCCTTCCCTATTACCTGCTGGACTGGCATGCTGGCTTTTTGAGGTTTATGCAAGAGGACCCCCAAATCTCTGCTGCAGCTTTCGGCAGTCTTTCCATTTAAATAATATTCAATTCCTTTATTCTTCCTACCAAAATGCACAACTTGACATTTTCCTACATTATATTCCACCTGCCAAGTTTTTGCCCACTCACTTAACCTGCCCACATCCCTCTCTCTAGACTTGTCATCCTCACCACTTGCCTTCCCACCTATTTTTGTGTCATCTGCAAACTTGGCAATAGTACATTCATTTCCCTCATTCAAATTAATAAATATTGTAAATAATTGTGGCCCCAGCATTGATCCGTGTGGTATTCCACTAGTTACAGGGTGCGATCCTGAAAATGTCCCTCTTATCCCAACTCTGTCTTCTATTAGTTAGCTGATCCTCTATCCCGGTGAATACACTACCCCCAACACTGTGGGCTCTTATTTTATTCAGTCTTTTGTGCAATACCTTATTGAATGCTGTTTGGAAATCCAAATATATTATAGATCCCCTTTTGCTTGTCACAAGAATTCTAATAAATTTGCCAGGCATGATTTCTCCTTCATGAAGTCATGCGGATTCTGCTTGATTATATTATGTATTTCTAAATGCTCTGCTATTACATCCTTTATAACTGACTCGAACATTTTCCCAATGACAGATGTTAAGCTAACTGGCCTCCTGTTTTGTTGCCTCCCTACCTTTTTGAATAAGGGCACTTTGGCACTTTTCCAGAATTTAAGGATTCTTGGAAGATTACTACCAATGCATCCACCATTTCTGTAGCTACTTTTTTTAATAATCGGAGGATGCAACCCATCAGGTCCATAGGACCTATCAGCCGTTAGCCCATTATTTTCCCTAGTACTTTTTCCTCTAATGATAATTACTGCATTTATTTCCTCTTCCCTTTTGTCCGTTGATTATTTACTATCTTTGAAATGTTATTAGCATCATCCACCATGAAGACTGATGCAAGGTACTCATTTAACTCTGCCATTTCCTGGTTCCCCGTTATTACTTCCCCAGTTTCATTCGCTAAGGGGCCTAAGTTCACTTTGGTTTCTCTCTTCAGTTTTATACATTTCAAGTAGTTCTTGCTGTCCATTCAGATATTACTTGCGAGTTTACCGTCTCCCTCTATTCTTTGTATGGTCGCATTTTGTTAGTTTATAAAACTTTACCAATCCCCTGCTTACCAGTAATCTTTGCTATATTGTATGTTTTTTCTTTCAGTTTCAAACTATCCTCAACTTCCTTGGTTAACCATGGTTCATTTATCCTCTTCCTAGAATTCTTCTTCCTCACTGGAATACATCTTTATTATGAGTCATGAACTATTTTCATAAACGTCGGCCATTGCTGATCAACCATCTTTTCTGCCAATCTTCTTAAGATCCACTGAAGCTAACTGCCTTCATTTCTTTGTAATTACCCTTATTTAAGTTTAGCACAATTCTTTCTAACTAAAGTTTCTCACTCTCAAACTGAAGGCTACATTCTACCATGTTATGGTCAGGGTTTCCAAGGGGATCTTTTACTCAGATTATTTATTAAACATGCCTCAGTACACATTATCAGATCCAAAAAGCCTGATCCCTAGTTGGATCCACAATATATTGTTCAAGGAAACAATCCCAAATGCACTGAATTTTTTCAACTTCATCTTCCCAATCCACAAGAAGATTAAAGTTTAAAGACACCCATGATTAATGCACTTGTCTTTTTTTACATGCCCTCTATGCCCTGATTTGTCTGTCCTACAGTATAGGGACCTATAGATTAACCCACCAGTGTCTTCCTCTCCTTGTTATTTCTTACCTCCACCCATATGCATGCAACATTTTCCAATTCAAAAGTTATTTCTTGCTACCGCACTTACTCTGTCTCATACTAACAAAGTTACCCCACCATCTTTTCCTTCCTGCCTATCCTTGCGAAAGTCTCATTCCCCGAATATTTAGTTTGCTTTTTTACTATTATTTCCACCTCTGACCCTATTTGCTGCTTTAAAAAAAAATATGTTTGTACACCCTGTTCTTTGTTCTTTTCTGTCACATTCTGGGTTTTATCTGCCTTGAAATGCTGTCATATCCTTTTGCTTTGTAAGCTGATGTATCCAGAGATTATAAACCTTGGAGGTTCAGTTGTTTAATTTAGTGCCTAGCTCCTTAATCTATGCAGAACCTTTTTTTTGTTCTACCAATGTTGTTGGTACCTACATGGACCACAACAATGGGATCTACCCACTTCCACTGCAAGTTCCTCTCTAGCCGAGCAGATGTCCCAAACCCTGGCATCGGGCAGGCAAAACAGCCGTCTGGACTCACTCTTTCCTGCACAGTGTCAATCCCCTCACTATATTGCATCCTACTCTCCCGAATGTGCTCTCCCGACTGGAATAGCTTCCTGTAGCAAGGTGCCATGGTCAGTCAGCTCATCCACTTTGCACCCCCCACTATCATCCAAACATGCTGAGAACCTCAAATCTTTTGGACAATTACAGAGGCTCACACTCCTGCCCTCTGAGTCCCTTATCCTAGTTCCAGTCTAGCTGGAGACCTGTATAGTTCTAGAATAACCTCCCTGATCTTATATTCTGTGTCTTGGCCAATAGAAGTGTCCCATATGCCTTCTTAACCACCTTATCTACCTGTCCTGCTGCCTTCAGGAACATATGGACAAGCACTCCAAGGTTCTTCCACACTTCTCAATGCCCTATAAATTTATTATATCCTCCCTTACCTACACCACACTTCTCTGGATTGAATTCCATTTGCCAGTTTTCTGACTAACTGACCAGTTCATTGATATATTCCTGCAGTGTTCAACTTCTCTTTCTCAGTTTCACCAGAGTTTTGGATCATCTGCAAACTTCTTAATCATACCTCTACATTTATGTTTAAATCATTGATATATGTCAAGAACAAAGGATCTGGTAGGAAGCCCCATTAAATACCAGAACACCTGTTGGTCTCTACCCTAGTCATTGAGTCAATTTTGGATCCACCTTGCCACTTTCTCTTAGGCCTCATAAGCTTTTGATTTTCTGATCAGTGCGCCTTATGGGTCCTTGCCAAAAGTCTTGCTAAAATGCATGCAGACGACATCAAATGCATTACCCTCTTTGACTATCCTTGTCACTTAAAAAAAAATTCAACCCAGTCAAATATGACTTTCCCTTAATTAATCCATGCCAACCATCTTTGATTAGTCCATGCTTTTCTAAATATTGATTTATACAGATCTTCAGAATTGTTTTCTACTGATTTTCCCGCCACTGGTCCGCTGACTGGCCTGTAATTACTTTGGTTCTCTCTCTCTTTTAAAGAACAGTGTAACATTAGCATTCCTCTATTACCATGTCTGTTGCCAGAGGGGACTGGAAAATGGTCAGAGCCTCCTGAGTTTATTTCTTCCCTCACCTACTTAACTCACCCTATTTAACCCATCCAATTATTACACACACCCCCTCCTCAAGCACAATTGCTGCTTCATCCCCTCTTTTGAGAGTTGCCTGGCTGTGCAATTGATGTGAAAATTCTGCCAATAAGACATGGTAGAACACATGTAGAATTACATGCAAATTAAATCTTAAGATAATAAAGATGGTACAATAAATATCCTTATAATTCTAAGCTTTTGAGGTGGTAATTTGACACTATGCAACTACTTCTGGGAACATATGTTTGATGAAGACAAAATATAGAAAATAATCCAATGTGTCTACCTTGACCAGAGCAAAATGTCTGATTGAGGGGAAACCTGAAGTTTGAATAAATTAGAGGAATCTTCAAGTTAAACTTTTACAGACAGCACAACTACCTTTCTTTTGTTCTCACCCCTGCCACTGGGATTACAAAATTATATTATTTGTTCTAATTTAAAACAAAGAGCAGCTCACATTAATCTGTACACTTGTAAGGCTACTGAGGGCGCTTGGAATGCAGTTCCTGATCCCCACTCCAAGCAATTTGAAGAACGTTGTCCCATTATCAAATTTCTGTCTAACTGACCAATTAGACAAGTCATTTTTTATGCTTTGAAAAATGAATTACAGGCTGATGACTGATTTAAGCCGATCCCTATTTAAATTTAAAGGCACTATTTTTGACCAATTTCAAAAGCAAACGTAAATTTCCATTGAAATTCTTTTCCAAATACTGATCACAAAACAAATACAATATTTTTCCTGAAGTCACATCACAAACCAAGAATTTCTCATTTGTTTGTAAAGCACTTGCAACTCCATAATGATATTTTACAATATGCTGCATTACATCTTCAATTCTCAGCCAATATAGTTATCAAGTACAGAACATTAGGTTACATGAAAGCAAGGTTCACTCAATCCAACTTATAATTCTAAGCTTTTGAGGTGGCAATTTGACACTATGCAACTACTTCTAGGAACATGTTTGCCGAAACATAACTTCTGAAGACAAGGTCCAACATGTAAAGACTAGTGAAAATTAGATGCACTAAATGTGTAAAGTTTAAATATTAGAGCTTCTACCTTTTTGAAAGTGGTTATAACTTTATACATTCAAAATGATGGAATGGGTTCATAAAATTTATTTAGAAAAACTGTTTATTAATGACCATTTTGAGGCCTAATTTGGGCACTCCATCACAAGGCCCGACTTGGCCCATTCCGTTAAAGAGGTCAAAGCATAAAGTCCCCCATATGCAACCAAATTGTGCAGTTAGAAAGCTACAGGTGAAAATAGCTGGAGGAAAAAGGATAAACCAAGCAATTAACTTTTAATTTTGAAGATTAGGATAATTCAGTAACTGGAAATTCATGCATAACTATTTCACATAAAAGGATATTATACACGCGGTAAATAACCAGGAAAAAAAAAATCAAAGCAAGTAGTTAGAAATGGGCTCAAACAACTAGATGCATTTCTGACTGACCATATTGAATAAATTCAATTAATACTGAGTAAATGAGTAATGATTCAGTGTAAATTCCTACATCACATTAAAACATTGCTGTTTCCACAAAATATCAATCTTAAATTACCTGTGGATGGTAGACACTGAGAGATTTTACTTTGTGGAGTGGTAGCAACACTTTCAACAGGAAAACCTTGTGCTCTTCTTTTAATGGCAAGGCAAATCCATTAATTATGCTGCGGCAAGAAAAAAAGTTAGCCAATGAGGTATTCCAATCGCTAACATACAAACATGTGAATCAGGATTAGGAGGAGCAGGCTACTTAGCCCCTCAAGCCTGCTCCAAGATCATAGCTGATCTGACTGTGGCCTCAACTCTAATTTCCTGCATTTCCCCAGACCCTTTGCTTTCAACAGCCTTAAAAATAATGACCCTGCCTCCACTGCTCTGTGTGGGAAAGCAGATTACCAACACTCATTCTCTTCACCTCCATCCTAAATGGGAACTTATCTACTCCAACTACTTTAAATAAATCACGACTACTAGCAAATCTCCTGTGGAATTACTGCATTTCAGTTCTTTAACTGCATCTTCCTACAGTGTACAATGAGTCACAAAAGTCAGACATGATTAAAACGTTATTAACTAGCAACAATAATTGGACTTAAAGGGAGCCAAGGAACAAAATTTAGAAATACATAATATAATGAACAAAAAGTCACCTTAAAAAAAAATCTCCATTTACCTGAAATGCTTCGAGTAAAAATAATATAAATCATCCATTCCTTAATGTACAATATCAAATAGGCTGGCTGGCCCAATGTGGTTAGCATGAGTTTTTACAGGTGAGGAGCAAGAATCTAAAACAGGATTAAACTAATTTGCATTGTTCCTGTTGAACAAATAGTTCAGGAGTGACATTTGTTATTTTCGAGTCTGTGCAAACATTTTATTTCAGGAACATTCCTATTCAAACTGGAGTAAGGATAGTATTTTTGGAAGTTGTCATTCTTTTAGTTTTTCTCTCAAACACAGGTATTTCAAATGTTTCCAACAAACCACAAAATTTTACATATCACTATAGCATAACATGCACAAATAAGAACCGCTTATATAAAACTGCTTTAAAATAGTAACACTTGATACTTCATTCTGGTGAATGCGACCTCATACTTGTGAATGTGAGTGTTACCTCACTTGAATCCAAAATTGTATTGATATTTGAAGTTCGGATGTAATACAAAACACATCTGAATTGCTTTCAGTATCCAGATTAGTACTTTTTTTTAAGGATTTTAGTTGTCAGTTTTCCCTTTAAAAATTGGCAGAACCGGAAAAAGGGACAAAGCTTACAATAGCAAGCCTTGACAACACTTTGTGAATGACTCATCCAACAAGTAAAAATAAATGCTGGGGGAGTAGCTGAAACTGCAGGTTCTGGGAGTCATGATAAACTGTAAACACTCATGCCTTTGATAGGAGGCAGGCATTTTGAACACGAAACTCTACGCTTGACAAGTTTAATTATTTTTTGCCAACTGTTACAAATACCACAAACCTAATCCTCAGCACGTCTTAAGCTTGGTAGTGAATGGAAGAAGAATTTTGAAATGATTTTACTGCCTCTTATTGATGGGATTTGCAAACTGCTTCAGCTTAACTATTCTAATACACCCTTAAATGTTGCTTAATGGAATTTTTTGAGCCTCCCTCTTTTTGACTCGTGCTGGGAAAATTAGTGACTAGTGGCCATCGTGAGTGTGTGAGAGACAAAGAGAGAGAGAGAGTCATGCCCAAGAAGCAAAGGACTCAAAATTTCTTAACTCACGCAGCAGTGCCTGGAAACTGTAAACATCCTCCACCATCACTCTCAGACTCATGCTATCACTTTATTAATTACCGACAGATAGCCAGAATCTTTTAATGATCCTCTTTGGTTATAATCCATTTTTATGAATGGTGCAATTTCACTGACTTGAGTCCATGCACAATACAGAATCCAAATTCAGCTTTTGTTGCATAATATTCTGGATTTCATAGCAAAGCTTTGAAGATCAAATAAGCTAATGGTGCAGAACAAAACATGCCAATTGAAAATAGATATTTGGCCTTAGATCTTCAATCTACAAAAAGCAGTGGTTGATAGTGATGAGGATAGTTATAAGCTTCAGGATGACAGAAAGGTTGGTAAAATGGCAAATGGGGCTTCGTAGCAATTCAGCTAAATGTCAGGTTCCTGTCAGCAAACACCCTTTATTGCATACCAAGAAAGAGGCTGCTTCCACCACTCACAGCTAGGTAGTTCAATACTTTGCAACCTACAACAACAGTCCAAGTAACAAGTTTAAAAGCCCCGTTGAACATTTCCTATTGAGCAAGCCTCTGCTTGTTTAATAAAAGGAACCTCGTAGTCCACAAAGCCCACAGGGAGATCTATCGACAATCCCCAGGACCTTCGTGGCTAACATAAGACACAAGTTTCTCCCAGCACCCCCATTGCAAGAAAGTCCATTTGCACAATTTAGCAACTGATTGGAGGTCTGTCTTTGACCTTGTACAATACTGATCCTGTTTTCTCCATAATCCCAGGGACCAGTCCATCCCTGAAGTTTCTCATGTGAACCAATCACCCATTGAGAAAGTTCTCTGTCCTGCAGAATCGCAACTTCTCTTTCTGGTTTCCTTGTTGGGACTCCATCCCGCCAGTTTGGGAATAGCAGCTCAATCTGGTACGAAGCCGTTGCACCAACAACAACTCCAGTGGGGCAATGCCTGTTGTGTGCAGTGTAGTCCTGTAATCTAACAAAAGTTGCGCCAGTTTGGTCTCCAAGGATGCCACAGTCGTTTCGTCATACCATTTTTGAAGGTTAGCATCACCCATACTGGCGATGCATTTTACGGCAGATGATGTTGCGTTGGATGTGTCGGTTAACAATGGAGAGCACGAAGTTCTGGAAGTCACCACTAGTAAAGGCAGTGCTGTCAATGGAAACTAGCACTTCCAGTATTCCACGTACATGGAAGCTTTACCACAATTTCTCGATTGAAGCCAGGGAAATCATGAAGCCCATGCAGTGCACCTCCAACCACTTGGAGCATGCTTCCACCATGATTAAGAACACGGAATCCAGAAAGGGCCCTGTAAAGTCCAAATGTACATGTACCCATGGCCTGCTAAGCCACTCCCATGGATGTAGGGAGACTAACGGTGGGAGTTTTGATTTTCCTGGCACAGGTCACATTGCTTTACCAAGTCTGTGATGTTAAGAGTCAAGACCGGGCCACTAGACGGAACTTCTAGCCAGTATCTTCATTTTTGATACTTCTGGGTGGCCATTAGATAGTTCCGTTCATATTGGATGTCGTGCTGGGGGCGGACCATTTACTCAGGGCTCCCCAAAGAATAATCCCGTCCTCAACACTAAGTTCTTCCTTATTACTTGCCATTTGTTCTTTTATCCCCCCCCCCTTTCCTTCTTTCTCTCTCTCTGTATTTGCTTAAAATATGTTACAACTTCTTCCAGTCCTGATGAAAGGTTATCAACCTGAAAAGTGTGCTTCTCCCTTCACAGATGCTGCCCGACCTGAGTATTTCCTGCACTCTGTTTCTATTTAAAATTATGACTGTTCTTTCCTTATTTTAAATAAGATTACATGCTTTTACACCTCCTCTGAAATTAGATCATGTAGCTAATTTGAAAATATTAGGAATGTTCATTTCTGGAGTTTTGTCATTCAATTCAGCCATAGACTCTGGGTTTCTAGAGCAAGGAAACAGATTACTGTCAAAGGAATTAAAGCAGAATAAAAAACACTTCAAATGGTTCCTAAATACTTGATCGGGTTTTGAAGAATGTGCATAACAAAGTGTTGAGAATATGTAGCTAATGTACTTAATGCTTAACTCCATACCCAAAGAATACAAAAATTACACAAAATTCAACAGTAACATTTCACAAGACTCTATTTTCAAGTATTACAGTATTGTTTTTCCAGAGTTCCTTTTCTTTCATCAGTTATTATACTAAACCCAACACTTTTCCTCCTTCCTCCTCCCCTCTCAAGCACAAATGCTCTTTTCCTGAAGCAATATTCTAAACTATTACTTGTCAACTTTGGTTTAGAAATACTTTATAAACCTCTCAGGAGTACATCCTCTAGCATTGTTACACCTTTTAGCATTTTTAGAGACGGTGAAATCACTCATTTCCTGTGACTATGCTTCTTGGCTACTTCTGCATTAAATACAATGCATTTATTTTCTATTTTAGCTGGTATAGCTAGTGCTTTTAGAGATCTTATCTACATTTAAGTGCAGTTTACAGGTCAAGATCTTCGCTAATGCAAAAACCTACTGAAGTAAATATCACAAGCACATATAGATTCAAATGCATTACCACATGGGAGCAAAACAGTACATGTAACCTAGTTACATTTCCTCTAGATATACCACAGACCTATTTTTAAAAACCTCTGCTCAAACAAGCAATGATCAAAATCATGTACTCTCTCCCCTGGTAGTCATGGTGATTATAATCAATACTTTAAAAGAGTCCATTCTTTTGGAAAAATAGAAGCATATTACTAATGCTAATTATGACATTTAATTCAAATGACTCAACTGAAAATAGCAACTACTCACCTTCCCAAAATTTCCAACAGTTCTGCTATACCATTGTGATGTTCGGTTTCATAAATAAACCTAGGACAAATAAGGAATTACAATATAACATTCAGAAAGCTGTTAGAATACTTAAACCTAAAAACCACTAGTTTATATTTATTGACTGTAGTCCAGAGGTCATGAGTTCAAATCCCACTTGTCCCCTGTGGTAGCGATTCCCACATTCTTACCACTCTGGATGAAGAAATTTCTTCCGATTTCCATCTCGGATTTCTTGGTGATTATTTTATATGGATAGGCTCTAGTTATGTTCTTCTCCACAAGAAAAAACATTCTCTGCATCCGCAGTATCAAAGTTTTTCATAATTTTAAAAGACCTCTATTGGTTCACCCCTCAGCCTTATTTTTTCCAAAGAAGTAACCGAGCCAGTCAATCCTTTCCTGCTATGTATACCTACACATTTCTGGTACTTGTAAATTTTCTCTGCGTCCTTTATAGCCTTCTTATAATATGGCAACCAGAACTGCAAACAGTACTCAGGAGTGTTATCTAACCAAGGTTTGATACTGGTTTAGTCATTGATGTATTTGCATTTTGCAATCTTTGTTCCTCTACCCCACCTAGACTCACACCTTCCACGTGCCAAGTGATCATCCCATTCTTCCTACCTTACTGTTTGTCCATTCAAGTTTATTAATGTCCACCTGTAATGCGTAGTTTATTTTAACGTGGATCAATTAAATTTAATTGAAAGAAATGTCTGGTTATCCGACATTGGACAAATCAGTGAGGCAGCAAAGGTATAGAGAGGTGGTGATGGAGGTAAAGCTGGCAGCTGTGAAAGCACATGTGGAAATATTACAACAAAGTTATAAAAGAGAATTGAACATCACTGCATCAGGATAAAAGTAAGGCAATCCTACCCTAATCAATACTGAAAAACCCCATTCATTAATATAAAGAGGTTGGTTCCCAAGTTGAGAGGGGAATCCCACAAACTGGTGAAGAAACATTCCATTATAATTTACTCAATCATTTCTGTCAGCCAACTTCCCTGGTTATGTTCTTACCCATCAGATGTTAAAGAACAGCCTGGTGAGAGTGGCAAAACAAAGAGTCAACATTCACAATGATCTGGACAGGTTGGTGAGTGGGCAAATCAATGGCAGATGCACTATAATTTGGATAAATGCGACGTTCTTCACTTTGGAAGCAAAAACAAGGCGGCAGATTACTACCCGAATGGCTGCAAATTGGGAGAAAGGAGTGTGCAGCGGGACCTAGGTGTCCTTGTGCTCCAGTCATTGAAGGTAAGCATACAGGTGCAGCAGGCGGTAAAGGCGGCAAATGGTCTGTGGGCCTTCATTGCAAGAGGTTCTGAGTACAGGAGCAGTTGTTGCAATTATATAGGGCCTTGGTGAGGCCACACCTAGAGTATTGTGTGCAGTTTTGGTCTCCTTTTCTGAGGAAGGATGTTCTTGCTCGAGGGAGTGCAATGATGGTTTACCAGGCTGATTCCGGGGATGGTGGGACTGATGAAAGAGGAGCAATCGACTAGGTTAGGATTGTTTTCGCTCGAGTTCAGACGAATGAGGAGGAAATCTCAGGAGTGGTTGGGGAGGGTTTAAACTAATATGGCAGGGGGATGGGAACCTTTGCAAGGATTCAGAGCAGGGAAAATTAAGAACAAGCGGAAAAGACAGTAAAGTGAATAAGGAAAGTGATAGGCAGAGAAATCAAGGGCCAGTGTCAGATAAGGGCAGAGTAAAAAAATAGTGGGAAAGGGAAAAGAAATGTTAAAAGTGCCCACCTTTAGGTTTTGTACCTGAATGTTCGGAGCATTTGAAACAAAATGGATGAAATAGTTGCACAGATAGATGTAAAGGGGTATGATATAGTCGGCATTACGGAGACGTGGCTCCAAGGTGATCAAGTATGGGAACTAAACATTGAGGGCTATTCAGTGTTTAGGAAGGACAGATGGAAAGGAAAAAGTGGTGGAGTTACATTGTTGATTAAAGACGATATTGATACAATATTGAGGAAAGATATTAGCATAGATGATATGGAATCTGTATGGGTTGAATTAAGAATCAAGGGGGAAAAAAACATTGGTAGGAGTGGTATACAGACCACCAAATTGTCGTGATAATGTTGGGAAAAGCATTAGACAGGAAATCAGATGTATGAAAGTAACCTAGCAGGGAACCTAAAAACTGACTGTAAAAGTTTCTATACATATGCAAAGAGAAAAAGATTGACAAAATCAAATGTAGGCCCCTTACAGTCAGAAACGGGAGAATTCATAATGGGGAATAAAGAAATGGCTGAGGAATTAAATTTGTACTTTGCTTCAGTCTTCACAAAGGAAGATATGAATAATGTGCCAGAAGTGCTGAGAGAAACATGTTTTAATGAGGAGCTGAAGGAAATCAGCATTAGCAGAGAAATAGTTTGGGGGAAATTGACAGGATTGAAGGTGGATAAGTCTCCAGGTCCTAATAATCTTCATCCCAGAGTACTTAAGGAAGTGGACTTGGAAATAGTATGTCCTTTGGTGGTTATTTTCCAAAATTCTTTAGCTTGGAGGGCAACTAAACAGGAACTATAGACCAGCGGGCCTAATGTCACTACTGGGGAAGCTGCTAGGGTCTATTATCATAGATTTCATAACTCGGCATTTGGAATAATCAGACAAAGTTAGCATGGATTTACAAAAGGGACATCATGCTTGACGAGTCTATTGGAATTTTTTGAGGACGTAACTAGTAGAGTTGACCAGGAACCAGTGGATGTGGTTTATTTAGACTTTCAACAAGGGCTCATGTAACAGACTACTATGTAAAGTTAAAGCAGATGGAATTGCAGTTAATGTCGTGAGATGGATAGAAAACTGGTTAGCAGATAGGAAGCAAAGAATTGGCATAAATGGGTCTTTCTTCTGATTGGCAGTCAGTGATCAGAGGGGTTCCACAGGGATCTGTGCTAGGACCCAAAGTGTTTTATAAAATTCATTTGTGAGACGTGGGTGTCGCTGGCTGACCAGCATTTATTGCCCATCCCTGGTTGCCCTCGAGGTGATGATGGTGAACTGCCTTCTTGAATCGTTGCAGTCCTTGTGCTGTGGGTTGACCCATAATGCGGTTAGAGAGGGAATTCCAGAATTTTGACCCAGCGACTGCGAAGGAATGTTGATATATTCCCAAATCAGGATGGTGAGTGGCTTGGAAGAAAACTTGTAGGTGGTGGTGTTCCCATGTATCTGCTGCCCATTGTCCTTCTAGATGGAAGTGGTTGTGGGTTTGGAAGATGCTGTCTAAGGATCTTTGGTGAATTGCTGCAATGCGTCTTGTAGATAGTGCTACTGAGCATAGTGGTGGAGGGAGTGGATATTTGTAGATGTGGTGCCAATCAAGCGGGCTACTTTGTCCTGACTCTACAAGCTGCACTGCAGGAACTCAAGATTCTTTTGGCAGCACCTTCCAAACATACAACCAATACTATCTAGAAGGACAAGAGAAGCAGATGTCTCTGGGAACATCACCTGGAGGTTCCCCTCCAAATCACCCACCATCCTGACTTGCAATTGTATTGCTGTTCCATTACTGTCACTGGGTCAAAATACTGGAATTTCCTCTAACAGCACTGAGGGTATGCCTACACCACAGACTGCAATGATTTAAGAAAACAGCTCGCCACCACCCTCTGAAGGGCAACTAGGGATGGGCAATAAATGCTCGCCTAGCTAGTGACTCCCAAATCTCAAAATAAATTAAAATCCTTTCCTGGTTAAGAGCAGCTGCAATAATACTTAAGTTCAACATCGCACAACACAGAACGGCTTGTTTGATCAGTGTCTGCCAAATATCCAATACTGGTGCACAATGGCGGCAATATACAAGATCTCTCTCTTGTAACCTCCACTGTTGGATTATAAAAAATAAAAATTACTAGGAACACCAGCGCCTCCAAGCTACATTCCCATGTGGCCTTGCATTGGCCACATCCCTAGAATAAAAGTGAAAGTCATAGTCAAATTGAACAATGCTCTGGTCAGAGTCTGAATACATTACCCAATTCTGGCCGTCAAGGTACAAGGCTGCTTTGAAGCCTTGAAAGAAAATCACCCAAGACACTAGGTTGATTTATAATGCTAGAGGACTAGAGGTTGGGATTTTGAATCTTGAAACATTACCACCTTGAGGTATATGATAAATCACATTGAAAATGTAAATTCAGAAAATCTTTGAAGGCTAAACTATGAGAACAAAAAGCTCAAACTGTAAAAGGTACATTTAGGGCTACAGCAAGTTTCTTGAAGACACGAAAATGAAAACCCTGAACTAGTTAAGGAACAACTGAATGTTGTGATGACGGGAGAGAAGGAACACCACATACGGGGCTTCTGGACAGATAAATGAACATGTTTTCCTTACCGTACCTGCATTTTTGCACAAAATAATTGATATTCTGCTTTTAAAAAAATGACAACCTACTGGACTCCCCATTATTAATCAAAAAAATACAGATTGCAAATTTATACAAACAGCATTTTGTCTACACACCTGTAAAATATATTATTGATTTGTTTTCGGATATAAGCTCTTAGGCCCAAAAATTTTCCATAGATGCGATGCAGGGTTGTTTTCAAAAAGTCTCTTTCACGTGGATCTTCACTGTCAAATAATTCTAACAGCTGGTGAAAAGAAAACAACATTAAAAATTAGGTTGAAAATTATGCACAATTCTTGCCAGATAAGAATATTATGTAACATTCATTGGTTGACAAAGAGGTCGGCAATCATAAACAGGGCAGACATTGTTGGTTTGAAATAGACTATAGTGACACTTCAAAGGACTATTTTGCTTCCTATTCGCTTTGCATTGAGAACAATGTCATTTCCCCCCTTCAATTACGCCAAATTACATGGCCAGGATTAAGGCAGCTAGAACGACAGGAATCAAGTGCATGCAGTTGATGCAAATTGATCAGTTTAATCAGGATATTTAAACTCAAAAACAGTAAACTCAGGAGCAGGGCTGAATCAGAAACTGCATGCTATTTGGACATTGTGCTTTTGACACAGTGGAAATCCCAGCATTTAGTTTGTTTCCATTCAAGAAGAGGTGAACGAAAGTTTTTAAATGCCAAAAATACTGGTAATCCAGAGATTAGAAGAGCATTATCCATCCACACAGTCGAGAATGCACGATAGACCCTGAACAAAAGAAGTTAATGATAACAAAAAAGAATTTGAGAGATTAAGCTCAAATTCCATGATTGGAGGCAGATCAAATATTTAATTGCACATAGTCCAGTCTTCGGAATTGGGATAAAACTGTTGAAATATTGATTGCGATATGCTGACATTCTAGAATCTTTTTCTGAGATTAACTTTGTGGTAGAAATTTCAAAACTTTCTCAAATTTCACCTGGTTATTTATTTATCTCCAGACATTTGTGAATCAGTGTATGTTGACATAAATTGCAGCATTGACTGCCAGTGGCTTAGTGGATTGAATGGCCTTCCCAATCCATTCAACACTTAAAAACAGGCAATTGATCATGACGCATTGTTGCTTCAGAAATCAGATGCTGTTTCTGCTTGGATGATAGCATTTTCATCTCCAAAACAGAATGTTGGAAATTCAGGCCCACTGTCGAACCGGAGTTCCTAACCTAGGCTGACACTCTATTGCACTACAGGGAGTGTTTTACGTTAGTAGATGGTCAATAATTAGGTGAGATCAATCTGCCTGTTCTGATTAAATATCCCATGGCATATATTTTCTCAAAAGCTGTTCTGGCACCAGAAAACTCAACAAATCAATTGGTGACATGAGACAAATACATCCATCAAAATCATAAACAATACAACTGCTGCACACTAAAAAACTACTCAACAACTCATAGCACTAAGGCCAGCTTCCTTAGAAACCAACATCACTCAACACTTTCCGCTTTAACATAAAATTCAGATCCTACCTGGCTTGTCCGCTTAACCTCAGAATGAAAGCCCTAAATCCAGATCAGTATTATTATGGAAGGATGGTCTTCAAGAGCCACATTTCACACTTAAATTACAAAAAACTAGTTAAACAGAAGAGATAGGTCAACAAGAAATCCCTCTTAAAAGCTGGACTTTGTAAATTCTGACAATGCCCTGACCTTGGAACAGTCTACTCTCTGCTTGCATTCAACAACACGGTGCTGCACCAAGGCCAAACATGATCAATGGGGAGGAAGCCAGGATAAAATCTACATTGTGCAAAATTAAGCATAAATAAACATTCAATAAAGTCAGAAAACCAGAAGTTCAATCTCCAGTGACCCCCACTGAAAATAAACAGTTTGTTAGATACTGTGCTTTCCTCTCAACCTCAAGTGCAGACCACAAAAGAAATAAAACTTCATCTCATCTTATAAAGGAAAACTACTTTCCACATGTTAATGTTGTTCATGCCAGAATCTTTCAAGTCACCCACAAAACATAGAAACAGGTCACTTGGCCCAAGCCAGTTTCTATGCTCTACATAAACCTTCACCCACCTACGGGTACCAGCATAGAAAACAAAGCAAATACCCTAATGCTGAAACCATTCAACTGCAATTAAATACTCAATTCTGACCTCCAAACCCCACAAATGCTCTCAATTAGTTTCCCCAATTGGACTCATTCAAGGAAACATCAAAAGCTAAAAAAAAAAACTCAGGTCCATACCTACTTAGCTCAAAACTAGAGCATGGAACCCCCAATACTCTCAAGTTTGTTCTAATCATGTTCCTAACCACTAGAAGATTCTGCACCTTTGGCAGAATTTAACATTTTTCTCCAACTATTGTAAACCAAGAACACACACTGCCTATCTACCTACAACCAGATCAATCCTAGTGCTAACTGCTTAGCATACAGTAAGAAGTCTCACAACACCAGGTTAAAGTCCAACAGGTTTACTTGGTAGCACGAGCTTTTGGAGCGCTGCCCCTTCGTCAGGTGAGTGGAGGATTGGGTTCACAAACAGGGCAAATTTAGACACAGACTCAATTTACAAGATAATGGCTGGAATGTGAGTCTTAACAGGTAATCAAGTCTTTACAGGTGCAGACTATGCAAGTGGAGAGAGGTTAAAGAGGTGGTGTGAATTGTCTTAAGCCAGGACAGTTAGTGAGATGTTGCAAGTCCAGGCAAGCCGTAAGGGTTACAGATAGCGTGACATGAATCCAAGATCCTGGTTGAGGCCGTCCTTGTGTGCGCGGAATTTGGCTATCAATTTCTGCTTGGCGATTCTGCCACCTTGGAGAACGCTTACCCGAAGATCAGAGGCTGAATGCCCTTGACTGCTCAAGTGTTCCCCGATAAGAAGGGAATATTCCTAACTGGTGATTGTTGAGTGGTGTCCAAGCATTCTCCAAGGCTGCCTTCAAGACACATGAATCGCCGAACAGAAATTGATAGCCAATTACAGCATCCCATCATATCTTCAGGAGAACCTAGAGCATCTCACAAGTGTACTTATGTGGACAAACAATGCAAGAGCTCCTTATTGCTTTACGCTACGTCTCAAAAACAGAAAAAAGCTAAAATTTAACCAATATATTAATGGTATCATTGCATGACCTGTAAAACTAGACTGCTTTATGATGGTGCAACTGAGTCAACACAGAAGCCAAGATCAGTTCTAAACTAAAATTTATAATATTAAACATGTGAAGCAATATAGCCCACCAACAACAAAGATGCACACAAATCTATACAGCAACAATCACTGCAGAATCTGATGTACCAAAGTTTCACGCTAAGATTTATCGTGTCTGGACTATCACCACATGGCAATCAGTAACAGAAATCATGGAAATTGATACTGAAGGTGATTCAACTCAATGTGATTAGTTTGATTATCAAGAAGATTATTATGCCACACAATTGGAAAATACAAAGAACGTATTGTCATCTACATTGCAGATTATAAATTTCAGAAAATGAACAAGATACTTTAGAAGGGAAAGAAGAGAAAAATTTAACAGCTGGTTATTTTGCTTACCTGCATTACAAATTTCTGGTCAATGTATTTCTTTGCTATATTTGGTTGAAAATCAGGAGACTCTAGAAACCTCAAGAAAAATTCATACACCAACTGAAGAAAGAAAATTTTAGCAAAGTTTATTAGCATTAACAGATCACCAAGATCACATTACATTGCTTAAAGAGATAATAAAAGTGTAATCATGTTTTAATATTAAATCTCTTTTGCTTGTATACCATTCTCAGCTGAGCTGGCTCATAGTATATGTACAAGTGGCTTATGACAACTTGCCACTATTTTTACCTTTTCCTCCCCCTCTTCATTGGAAAGTGCTTTATCCTCAGCTATTGAATCTGCAGCAACTAGGCAGAGATCAGAATCCTAGAGCTTTTAAGCCAACAGTGCTTTTAAAAAAAACAAGAAGAATGGTCGGAAATATATTACTTCCTGGTGTGGAAAATCACTAGACATTGGTTGCAGACTTTTTACCCACATTCCTAAAACACCTCTCTCTCAGCTTGTGGTTTAACTACTACTCACAATTGATTCCGCAATTGTTTTTGCTTTTCTAAATTTATACAGGCCTATGACTTCCTGTTATCAACTGTCTGCACTCAAATGATGGTTGCTTACTAATAGTAGGATGCTGGTTTGTAGTAAGAAACACTTAATGCTGATTGTTCCATGCTCATTTTGCTTTTAGAACAAAATGCAACTAAGGCCCAATGTAGGACCGTACAACAACAAATCACTGAATTAAAATAGTGTAAAATTTCAGGAATATTTGCTACTTTTTCAGAAGGATTTTGTTTCAATTATCCCTGTGTTACTGATTCAGCTTATGATTAACTTCAGAGATACCCAAGCCATTTAGTAGGGTTCTGAGGTCTTACCCTAGATTTAATGTGCAGTGAAGGTAATTGGGCATCTGAAACAAAGTTAAGTAGCCCAGTCATTAACAGTGCAAGTAAATCTAATGACTGCCAATAACTCCTGTTGCTCAGAAAGTGAACCATTATATGTGTGGACTCGTAATTCCTTCAAAGAAAATTCAGGAATGGAGGAGGAGGAGGACCGAGGGAGGAGAGCGAACTTGAATGGGCGAATGCCATATCAAACCAGGAATAGAAAAAGAGGGGAGGGATAGGAAGGTAGGATTGAGAGGGGAAAAAAGACAAAGGAAATATTATAAAATGATGTTTTTACAATCTCAAAACAATTTACAACCTGAAGGAATTACGAGTCCACACATATAATGGTTCACTTTCTGAGCAACAGGAGTTATTGGCAGTCATTAGATTTACTTACACTGTTAATGACTGGGCTACTTAACTTTGTAACGAGTTTAGAAGATGCTGGAAAATCTCAGCAGGTCTAAGAGCATCTGTAAAGAGAGATTAGAGCTAACGTTATTCTCTCTACAGATGCTGTCAGGCCTGGCGAGATTTTCCAGCATTTTCTGTTTTTGATTCAGATTCCAGCATCCGCAGTATTTTGCTTTTATTTCTGTAATGAGTTTAATGGACATTCATGCAAAAAAACTACTTGAAATCATAGGACGATTAAGCACAAGATGCCATTTTCACAAATCCAACAGTGGTATGGCACAAATTGGCTAGCCCCTCTCCAGGCAATTCTCAACACAAGACACTTCTTTGTCACAATATGCTCATCAATTTGCATATTAATAGGGTGCATTGTTCAGACACTTATCAGCAAAATCTGGTCCCTTCAGACTCATGCAACTTGCATAGGTCTCCACAAAATCTTTCTACCCAACTCTCTTCTATCCCTCAAAGTTAGCTTTTAAATTTCACGTCACCACTTGCCTCAGCCAGTGATGCCTTAATCTTGCTCAGCAGGTTGTGTATTTTCTTTATTCCCAATTTCCTTTATGGAATTCACACATCTTACCAAAATCTGCTCATAAGCCCTTGAGCGAGAAAGAAATGGAAATGTGGTCCTCCACACAAAAAGGTTGGTATTGAGGATTACACAGGGTTAGATGAGGAAATATAGGAGGCTTGAGCCAAACAAACCTCGCCATTTCGCTTTGCCTGCAGTTTCCAAACCTATGACCTCTCGCATTTTGAAGGACAAGGGCATGAAATACCATCACCTTGAAGTTCCCCTACAAGCAACACAACATCTTGGACTTGGAACTATATCACCGTTTCTTTAATGTTGCTGGGTCAAAATCCTGGAACTTCCTCTGTAACAGCACTATGGATATCTATGCCACATGGACTGCAGCTGATCAAGTGTAATTAGTAGAGATGGGCAATAGCAACACCTACATGAAATACCATCTTGAAGTTCCCATCCAAGCAACACAACATCTTGACTTGGAACTATAATCACCATTCGCATTACATCCAGCTCCACTGTACACCATCTCCAGGCTGTACAGTACTCATCAGACATCCAAACATTGATAAGATTACTTTGAGCTATTGCCTTTGGCCCCCATCACAAATTATGCTCCTCCATGTCCACAATGCAAGATTGAACTGAACTGTTTGCGACATGGCATTCTATTCAAGCCGAGCTTCCAACCGTAAACTGTTACTTCCATTTCAAAGTTGCCCACCTCTAAATTCCATTACTCTAATAGCCAGTCTCAGATATTGTGTCATCTTTGGATTCTCCGCCTAATAGCTCCTTTGTTTCAGTATCTATTTTCTTTCTGCTTCCGTGAAGCACACTGGGACCTTTCCTACATCAAAATGACTATCTAAATACAAGTTATGTTTCAACTTGTGTTGGGATTTGTAGTGAGTAAACCATAATCATCCAGTGTTATATCGGCATCAATAATGAATGTTCATAAGCTAAACTGACTGACTAAATTAGAGAAATCAGCGTTTTGAATGATATAGCACAGTTGCCTCATTTTATCTGAACCAGCTCTGAGAATTTTAATTAGACCTACTCCTTCTCCATTATCTTGCAAATTTCTTCTATTACAGGATTTAAATGGTAATTCAACATTCCTGATTACAGGGTTTTCAGACAGGATTAAGAATGGCATCAAAAAGGAGGAAGTAGGGTGCAGAATATTGGTAAAAAAAAAGAATCACAGCTGTGAGAAAGATGATATTCCAGGAGGATCAAATAATTCAAGTTGAACTGGAGAACAAAAAAGCATCACACTTCTGGAAAGATACTGTAGACCTGTCAGAGGGAGGTAGAAGGGCCAGTATGTAGGAAAATTGCTGAGAAGACCAGAATTATAGGACAGTAATAGGTGATTTCAACAACCCTAGTATTAAGTGGAAGATTATCAGTGTAAATGCTAAAGGACGCAATTGTTAAATAGATTCAGCACAATTTCCTTTTGCCTATATGTAGCAACAAAATGCAGTTTTGAAATTGGGGATGTGGAAAGGGAAGACATTTGATGGTGTTTAGTGTAGTTAAAGTTAATATGAATAAGGTAAAAGATAGGTCAGGTATAAAGATTCTAAATTGCAGAAGGTTAATTTTACAGAGTTGTAATGTTTGACAAAGTGGTCCGGAAACAGCTTCTTGAAATGAAATCATTGTCTGAGAAGTGGGAGTCATTCAAGGAGAGAGAGGAATCAGAACGAATACATATCCACAAAGAGGGCGGCACGCCCGAATCTCGAACTCACCTGGATGTCAGAGAACATACAGGGTAGGTTAAGGCAAAAGAAAAAGGGATGTTTACATCATATACTGAGAGCTCCATGCTGCAGAAAATCTAGAGGACCATAGAAATTGCAGGAATGAATTTAAAAAGAAAATGTAAACTAAAGGGTATGAAAAAAATACAAGCAAAACAGGAAGGGCAGAAACCAAAATGGATACTTCTGCCAGGAGAGAGGTGATGGATGGTTCTCGAATGAATACTTTGCATTTGTCTTCACAAGAGAGATGATGATACTGTAGTTGAGGAGTGAAATATTGGATGGTACATAGGGAGAAGAAAGACAAAAGGATTTGACATAATTGATCTGCAACTGGTCACTGACCTAATAATTGTCTTTTCGATTTATCTGATATCAGCTTTAAACAAGTGAAGTTAATTTACAAGTTACTCTTCAATAACCTTCAAAGTAGTTGCTTCAGCTTGTTGGTCAGTTTTGATCTGGTTGCAAGGCCTTCAGAACTGAAATACTGAGAAAAAAGCTTTGATGGAATTGTTCAAACCCAGTGACTGCTTTTTTGAACTTTTGATTATTCCATGTTCTCAGGTGATAGAACAAAAATAGAGACAGTACTTGGCAATAGCATCCTTAGGCAAACGATACTGGAAACAGGTGTCCTGTGTCTTATACTCAGATACTTGAAATAACGCTCAAGAAAATTAGGGGTCTAATTTGAGAGTCACGTTAGGCTTATGTTAGGTTGTTATGCAAGGTTGAAGCTCCCAGAAATTCATTGTTATATTGCAGTGGATTCCACAGTATTGGCAACTCAATCTGATTAGATGCAGTCAGGAAAACCAGAAGTTCATTCGTACACCACGTCATACTCAGCTGATTTCTCCCTATCTGAATCAAACCTTTTTTGATTGAAAAGGGCAATATCTTGAAGGATGTACACCTTGGAATTGTCAGCACTTGCAGAAGAACCAAGCTTGGATATACTTTCTATTAGAATCACCTTCCAGCAAACAAGCCCAAACAATAAGGGCAGCACGGTGGCTCGCACTGCTGTCTCACAGCACCAGGTACCTGGGTTTGATTCCAGCCTTGGGTGAATGTTTGGAGTTTGCACATTCTCCCAGTGTCTGCATGAGCTTCCTCTGGGTGCTCCGAGTTCCACCCACAGTCGAAAGATGTGCAGGTTAGGTGGATTGGCTATGCTAAATTACCTGAGTGTCCCAAGATGTTAGGGTTAGGAGGATTAGCCATAGCAAATGCCGGGTACGGGGACAGCTCGCGTAAGATGCTCTGTCCAAGAGTTGGTGCAGATCCGATGGGCCAAATGGCTTCTTATGTGCTGAGTTTGGACCAATTTTCAACTTCTGGAAGCTGCAAGCTTCTAGTTGTTTGCTAAAGAGCAATGTTCAAAAAATTCCAAAGCTGACCAACATGAACATTTTGTTTCAAAAGTCTACCTGGCAAATTTACCAGAAACCGGTCTCAGTAGTCTGGGATTTGGAGCGCAAATGCAAACTTTTACCAATGCACCAAAGAGGAGAAAATACACAGAACCTTGTCCCATGTGGGTGGACAAATTGGTGCTGTTAGGAAAACAAAGGTAGCTGTAAGGGATTTATATTTGCACTGGTAAACATTAGAAATAAAGGTATAGTTTTCAGTGTGTTTAAATTAATGCTTCTGTGCCTGGGAGGGTAGAGAAGAGAGATATATTGTAGTTGGAGACATGGCACTGCGAATATTTCAACTTTTCCAGGAGAAACTGGACAGGGCAAGAGGTTTGCAAAGATGCAGGCTTTCTAAAGAACAAGTTACAGTCCAGATAACCAGAGAATTGGGACAGAAAGAATGTCTAAGATGACTAAAGTTGAGAGAGTAAGGTACAATTGAGAAGAATTCAAGGAAGAGCAAACAGAGGGTTGAGTTAGAGACAATTGCAGTAACCAGTTTTAAAATGGGACAGCAGACTTCACATATAAATGAAACATTTGATGCCATGTTATACTACAAAGAAATTCTAAAGAGGTTGGTGTAAATCCTGGATGCGGGGCAGAAGCTTTGTTTAGAAGTGTCACTTGGAAAACATGGTCTGGATTTTGGAATGCAAACCAGTAAGGGATCTTCTTTATCTTGACTACAGTACAAACTGTTTGCAATTGCTTTAACTCTCACCTCCCAGATAGTATAAAATGGCATCAAATGTTTCATTTATATTTGAAGTCTTCTGCCCCACTTTAAAACTGGTTACTGCAATTGTCTCTAACTCAGAACCTTTTGTTTGCTCTTCCTTGAATTCTTCTCAATAGTACCTTACTCTCTCAACTTTAGTTATCTTAGACATTCTTTCTGTCCCAATTCTCTGGTTATCTGGGCTGTAACCTGTTCCTTAGAAAGCCTGCTTCTTTGCAAACCTCTTAGGAGAGAAGATTTTAAATGCATGTTTTCGGAGTGGAGTTTGAAAACTCTTATGTGACAATCATCTGGGGTGATCGAGGACATCCACACGCAATAATCTGAATTCAGAGTGGCATGCGTGTATTTAACCACAGTCATCTTGTTTGCTTAAAAGGGATTATGGTGGTTAGTGAACAATTGTAGTTTAGGGGGGGGGGGTCACAATGCAATATTTTCATGTTTAATTTTTTGTTGTTAAGACTAATTGGTGGTCCTGTGACTCTGTTCCTCCACATTTTAAAGTTATGGTCTTTTGAGCCAGGGTGGCATTCTGAGATTTTCCAGTCCAGATACATCAACTGGGATAGTAATACTACCAAAGGGCATGATATGGAACAATATTTAATTTGCAGCATTTAAAGACCTCCGAACAAAACTTTCAAAACGATACTGCTTCGAGGTCATTTCCATGCCAGAGAAATCATGCCCTATTGTATTCAGCAGCTGACTGAACAGGATACCCGAAAACAAATCAATCTTTTCAGATTAGACAACAATTCATGAATGGTGCGTCACGGAATGCATTTAAGCAGTCTTCAAAGATGGAAAGGTTTTGGTAGAATGTAAATAATAAATAAACTAAAGGTTTCAAAAGACAGAAAAGAAACAAAAGGAAATAGAAAAATGTTTTTAAAAATGCTTAAGAATTTTTGATTACAGGTAAGTATTTGGTACCTGTAGATGAGGCCATGCAGCCTCCAGTGTTGGTTCATCTTCTTCAGGATCAAACTCCGCTCCTGTGGGGTTAGACGATGGTGGTAATGTTCGAAACATGTTCACCGCAAACTGAAAAGACATTCCAGAGATTAGCAGTACTTCACATTTGTTAAAAATCAAGTTTGGTGTTATTGAACCACTGAAAAAAACTTTAAAGATTCTAATGTTTTATTCTAGTTCAAAAATATGGTTTCAGCTTATCCACATTTTTAAAGTAATAAAATATTGATAGTACACAAGCCACAAATAAAAATCTAACGAAGGTAAGACTTAGTTCAGTGTTTAGATAATTGGCTTTTCAAACTATTCTGAGTAAAATAGAAAAAGGAAAATTATAGCCTGCTCGGGACCACTAAACTCCAAACTTTGAACCATTTTTAGTGAATCTTTTGCATTTAAAAAGCCAAATTTTAAATTAAAACTTTTCAAAAAGCCGAAGAATATCCTTGAGCAAAATATGATGAAAGCTAATCAGAATGATTCCAAATATAACAAACATATTTTTCTACACACGATGTCCTCTTTCTTTCCAAACTCTTCCCCACGGGCCCCCATCCAAACAAAGGTATTGGTGCCTTGCTGGGTCACTACGTTATCTAACCCAAGTAGCATGCTGGAAGTGTCCCAAGTGAGTTGCCCTCCACCTTCACTTGATACCCACACACTCAAAATGAGATAGGGGCATGATTGAACTGCTAAATTAAAAACTGTCCCCGCTTTAAACTTTGAGCTAAATGTTGGCACAATATAGGCTGTAATTTTAGAAGATTGAAATGTCACACAGAACTGCCTGGTTTCTTACATTTTGACTATAAAATTGAAAAACGTTTTTCTAAATAAAATGAAACAAAGTACTAAATAAAACCGAAATTTTGACAAGACAACGATGGGAATTTTGGTAAAGCTACAATGTGAACTTCAATGTGATGACCAATTAATTGCTTCATGCAAACTACAATTTAGCTTGGCTCGATTCAAATCAACATAATACTGTAAAATCATCAGCATATGTAGCAAACTTTCCTCTGAAGTTTTAGATGAAAGGGTACAGCTTCAAGGTCATTTTGATAGATTAAAAACTTGGAGTTATTCAAATCTTGATAGGTGATGTATTTGTTTCCCTTCCAGTGGAATAATTTAGTCCTATAAATGAACGCTAATCTCATGTGCTCCAATTAATCCAAAATACTTTAACATGTGGCCCTCTAACCAATTTGTACCACAGTAGTCATTTTTTTCTCATTACCTGTTTAAATAAAGATGTAATTTCAGCTCAGGATTCTATTCATATTCCATTAACGAGGTCCTAACTACCATTATCCATCCCAACAATCTCTACCTTCATTAGGTAATATTCTATAACTTTCACCATCATGATCCCACGAGTACATTTTACTCGCCAGTCTTGGTTTCTAGAGGGACTGGGTCCTTCTTGCTCACTCTTTCACCATCCCCAGCCAGCTATTCTTTGATTGGCACCTTTAGCATGAAAGAAAATACCAAGCAAACTATTTATCTCATCCACATCACTCTTTAAAGCTCTAAATCTCCAGGCTTGAGACAGTAATTCTGCCAATCTAACATCACATGGTCATTGTGAGGTTGCACTGAACATCTGTTTTGTCTGCAAGTGTGGTCTGTAACTCTGACTTGCCATTTTGCCTCTCCCTCCAAAGCCCATGCTGACTTTGGCCTTCAATCTATTTAATTGAAGCTCAACACACTTCAGAACTACTTGAACAATGATCAGCTTCAAACCTCATCTAGATCCGCCATAGTAGTGGTTCTTGTGATGTGGGTACTGTCTGTTGGGGTATGGAGGAGGAGAGACAGGTTGACATTTAAATTGGAGACTCTCAAGTCAAAACAAGAACAGCCTAAAGTGAAAGGCTATGGTGTGGACCTGCTTTTTCCCTTTATAGACCAAATAACCTAATTCTGTTGTTCTCATGTTTTGTTTGTATGTACACCTCGATCAGTGACACCTTCGTCACTCATTTATCCTTTCTTAATCTCTGCATCACCGATTATCCTTCGCCTTTTATGCAGTTTGCAAGTCATTAACTCTCAAACTTCCTTCCTGTGATTGTTATATCTGATATCGATCACTAAAACAGCTACTTATCTTTCAGTCTTCAGTTTTGATAAAATTACATACCTGAAATCCATCTTTTTACTTTACAGGCCTGCAATTTTCTGCAGCACAATAATTTTGTTTTTGCGTCAGATTCCCAATGCAAGAATGCACATTAAACAGACCAGCATTGCTCCCAAAGCCCTTTTAAAAAGGAATTGTTTACTTTTGAGACTATTTTCTTTTAAAAGTCCCTACCAAATTTACTATGCCAAGAAATTAAGATAAGAGTTTGATTGAGTTATTATAATATTTTGACATAAAGATGATTATTTCATCACCTTTATCATGAACATATTGAAAGATTGGCTTTCTTCTGTAGCATTCTGGAAACTAATTTTACATTTGGCACCTCTGGTAGGTTGTTACAAAACTTGAGCTCCAATTGGAGCTAATGATTATTGGTCAATCTGTAAAAAATGATCTGTATATTATTTTGTGGACTATTTGACAAATGACTGTCCCCATTTCAAATGACAAACAAGATTTTCTTGATAGAAATAGATTCAGAATGCAAGGGTGAACACTTGTATAGTTATCAATTTGTAGTACTTGTGTGGTTTTACAGGAATAGTGTTCAAATTCCAATTGACACACATCCAACATAGTTTAACTAGTCTGGACTGGCACCAGTTTAGGGAATCTATATTGTGTATTTGGCTTTTGCATTGGCAGCCAATCAAATTAAGTTAAGAATTTTGACAGAGATGGCAGACAAAATCTCAGTGCTCATGCTCCTCAACCATTTATCATTTATCTTTGGTCAAGCACCGCACAGCAAGTATGCTGACAAATTACTTACCACATGGACAACTTCTGGATAAATAGGCTCTGTGATAACATTGCGGTTGTGTGTGATATATTCCACCATTTCACTTAAAGCAGCCCTTTTCACTTCCTTCCATTTTAAGTCACTCAGTGGATCAGCAATAAAGTCGAAAAGGACACAGCACTGACGCAGTTTTTGAATAAAAAGCTTTTCTTGTTCAGGTGCAGGAACATCTAAAAAAAAAAATCACATTTGTTCCTTTAAAGACTGGAAAGAATTGTAACCCAAAAGTTAATTTTATTTTCATCTTTCAATCCATTGAACATATACAGATCAGGACTAACAGAGCAAGCACAAATACAAGTGTAAATATAATGCACATCACAATTGTCCCTGTTTCACAAAGGAATAAGATATTTACACAGAATTAGGATTCAGGTACTCAAAACTTGGAATTCATGCAACAATACAGCTACACTACTGGTAGCTACCTGGCAATTGCAGTATGTGCTGTATCTGCAAAAAGCAGGACCAATGCAATCAAGCCAATTTGCCACCTCATCAGCCTACTCTCAATCAATAGCAACCTAATGGAAGGTGGTGGCGGCAGTGCGATCAAGTATCATTTGCACAGCAATAACCTGCTCACTAAATGCTCAGTGACTTCACTGCAGTCTTCATCCAAACATGGACTAAAGAGCTGGACTCAAGGTATGAAGAGTGACTGCCCTTTGTAGAATGTGCAATCAAGGAATCCTAGCAAAATTGAAGTCAATGAGAATCAGCAGGAAAACTCTCCACCAGTTGGAGTCATACCTAGCACAATGGGACATGATAGTGATGAGGTCAATCATCTCAGTCCCAGGGCATCACTATATGGGTTGCTCAGCACAGTGTCCTATTGCCGAACCATCTTCATCTGCTTCATAAATTCATTCACTCCATCATAAGGTCAGAAGTGGGGTTGTTTGCTAGTACATTGTTCAGTACCATTCACAACTTGGAGTGGCACGGTGGCAGTAGTTAGCACTGCTGCCCCAGTGCCAGGGACCTGGGTTCAATTCCGGTCTTGGGTCACTGTCTGTGTGGAGTTTGCATGGTCTCCCCATGTCTGCGTGGGTTTCGTCCGGGTGCTCCGGTTTCCTCCCACAGTCTAAAGATTTGCAGGTTAGGTTGATTGACCATGCTAAATTAACCCTAGTGTCAGGGGGATCAGCAGGGTAAATATGAGGGGTTACAAGAATAGGCCCGAGTAGGATTGTGGTTGGTGTAGACTCAATAGGCCGAATGGCCTACTTCTGCACTGTAGGATTCTATGAATTCCTCAGATACTGAAGCAGTTCACGTCTGTATGCAGCAACCCCTGGACAACTTTCAGGCTTGGGCTAATAAATGGCGAGTAAAATTTGCACCACATAACGACCATGAGAGAATCTAACCATCTTCTCATGACATGACTAGCACCGAATCCCCCACTATAGACATCCTGAGGATGACCACTGACTAGAAACTGATCTGGAACAACGATATAAATACTATGGCTACAAGAGCAGTCGAGAGATTGGGTTTTCTACAGCAAGTAACTCACAATCTGGCTCCCCTGCTCATCTATAAAGGCACAAGTCAGGAATGTGATGGAATATTCTCTACTTGTCTGGATGAGATGCTCAACACCGTCCAGGTCAAAGCAGCCAGCTCGATCGGCACCCTATTTGCTACCTTTACATTCAGTCCTTCCACCATCACCAGCTCACAGAGGTCGCAGCATGTACCATCTGCAAGATCCATTCCAGCAATTCTCAGCACCTTTCAAACCAGAGACCATTACTACCTAGAAGGGCAATGGCAGAAGACAAGTGGGCATACTACACCTGTAGGCTTACCTCAAAGTCACACACCATCCTGACTTGGAACTATAGTATATTGTTACTCCTCTGTCACTAGACAGAATCTTAGAACTCCATTACCAACAGCACTCTGGGTGTACCTGCACTAATTAGACTGCAGCAGTTCAAGGTCGCAGCAGCTCACTACCATTTTCAAGGGCATTTAGGGATGGGCAACATAGGTGATGTCTTCTTCCCATGAAAAAAGCAAAATAGTCACTCTCCACTTCTGCTAATAAAAAATGTCATGCGTTTTACTTCATAAACTACTACTTTTTACAAATGACCCATTCTGCAGCTAAATGCCTTATGATTTAAGGCAAGATTCTAAAGCTACAGGGCACATTATTCAAATCTGCATCAATAAAACACTACCAATTCATTAATACACATATATGTATGTGGGGAAAATAAAATGCCATTTTTGAAGTGCATATGGTTTGAACCATTAATGAGAAGTTACTGACGTGTGGGAAAGTTAGACCTCAAATTGTTTCTTTAGACTCAAATTAGTCATCTTACTGTGTGCATTTTTATTGTAGTTGATGAGGAAACCTGAAAGTTGAGAATTTGTTGATGGCTGTATGAGAAAGAGCGCATGAAGCCAATTATTTAAAAAAAAAGATATGTGCAGCAGTCTAAGCATTCATCAACACAAATGGCTGTGTAAAATCTGAAGCTATGCACTTAGTGGATACAAATCTACAGAAGTAACTTCGATCAAATGGGAATCTGCAAGTAAGTCTTGTTGCGGCAGTCGAATAAGTGAAGCATTGTTATAATACTCATTTATTCCTTGGAGATACAAATTGGGATGGAATTCTCTGGTATTAAATGTCATAAGTGAAAGTCACTCCTTTGTTAATTTAGATTAACTGGCCAAGTTTCCAGAAATGATAGCAGGTTGGTGCCTTCGTCAACAATGTATGCAATGGCGCAGAGTTCCTCCTAATCTGATGTGACCATGCTCCAAAAATAGGCTTGTAGTTCACAAAAATCCATACTGAACATCTTTTGCAATTTCCTTTTTTACTGTATCGATAAGCAGTCAGCCACCTGATCTCCGATGGGTTAGGAGCAGTTACAGCACAGGCATATAATTGCATTGCTATCTGACCAACTAGGTCCTGGAAAGATGGAATAAATCTGTAAAAATGGAAACCAACTACAATGACATGCTGCCATTTCCCCTTTTGTTTTAAGACTGAGCAGAAATCTTGCAAAATAGCTCCATGTCCTATTTATTTTAAATTCAACAAAAAATCTATCTATTCTAATCCCAGTTTCCAGCACTTGGTCCGTAGCCTTGTATCCTATGAACACATGAAATATCATAGCATACAAGGCTACGGATCAAGTACTGAAAAATAGGATGACAGGTGCTTGATGGCTGCCACAGACATGATGGGCCAAAGGGCCTCTTTCTGTGCTGGAAAAATTCTATGACTTCCTGTGCTGGTGTGACGTGGCAAGGAATCATGTGGTGTCAGTAGAAAATACAATACAATGCAATGCCATCAGGCAGAACTTGCACTCTTTTCATAATTGCACAGCAACCTAATAGGGATCGCCTTTAAAACTGGGGAAAATGTTATTTAACCCGACTTGTCAGGCACACGTACAAAGTGAACTTGTCAGCACTTTTTAAAAAATATATAAATCTGGATAAGATAGAAGCATAAGTAGGCCTTTTACTCCTTGAAACTGTTCTTGATTCAGTTACATCACGACTAACATGTACATCAATGATATTCACCACAGATGTAAGCATACAAGTTGACCTTTGAAACCTTAAAAAATTTCTCCAAAAACAGCGGTTGACTTATACACCAAGTATAAAGTAAATCACTGGTGTGGATGGTCGCCATGTTTATTGTTCACGTGGGGTAGTTCTGTGTGGGCATGCCTTAAACATTTGTGGATCTTTGCAGTGCTCTCCTGATCCATTGCACTAAGTAATAAGTAAAACATCCATTTGTGGGGGGAAAACCGGAGGCTGACTACTTAGGACAGTATCGCATGTAGTGACTGAAAAGGCTTATATGCTAAGTATGCAATTTTTGAGGCCGCAAAAATTTACACTGCAATTTATGGTATGCATCTTTGCTCCATAAGCCTCGATACTTAACCAAGATTAAAAACTAAAATCAAGATCAGTCTTGAAAGTTGAATTTGATTCACCATCATTGCAACCTGCCTTCGTTTTGACCCTTTGAAGCTCTATCTTTCCCATTCCCTCAACTATCTTGTATCCCTTTAAATGCCCTTTTTCCATGCTGACAATCCCAAGTTTAAACGAAATCAGAGCTATTATGGAGAAACCAGCTTCTTGGCCCTTCGCTGCACTACTCCCAAGTTCCATGGTGAGCAAAGCTGAGTATTGTATTCAAAGTGTGGCCTGAACAGTTTTGAGCATAACTGCCTTTGACTTGCATTCTGCAGTTTGTCATATAGATCAACAACCTCTTAGCTTTGGTGATTGGTGGTGTTCTGCATTGGTTCAACAACGAGAACTCCTTCAGCTTCACCTAAAGAAATTTCAACACTTTTCATGAAGTGTGTGATCAACAACTATGGAGTCAAACATTTTACTTAACATTTGTGGGACCTTACTAATTGCCTCCTAGCCATGGCCTAGTGGTGTTATTGCTGACTTTTAATCCAGAAACTCAGCTAAGTGTTCTGGGGACCTGGGTTCAAATCCTGCACGTCAGGCTGTGGAATTTGAATTCAATAAAAATATCTGGAATTAAGAATCTACTAATGACCACAAAACCATTGTCAATTGTCGGAAAAGCCCATATCGTTCACCAATGTCCTTTAGGGAAGGAAATCTGCTGTCCTTAACCTGGTCTGACATACACGTGACTCCAGATCCACAGCAATGTGGTTGACTCTCAACTGCTCTCTGAAATGGCCCATCAAGCCACTCTGGGGCAACTACGAATGGGCAATAAAAAATGCTGGCCAGCCAGTGACGTCCGCGTTCCGCAAATGAAAAAAATCTACTCAGACAACATTCATGCCAGTGACTTCCTCGAAAAATCCACCTAAACTAGTCAGACTTGAGATAACTCTTCACACCTTCATGCCAACTTGCTGATCAACCAGTTTTCATAGAGACTCATGGCGTGCATGGCTAGTCAGGCAGTAGACTTTTTAAAGGAGGGAAGTATAATGCACAGCACATTATTCTGCTACCAAGTTGAAGCTTTCTCCCTTTCAAGGCACAAAGTCAAATTGTTAAATAGATAGGGTCACAAGCCAATTAGTTTAATCATTATTTAGTGAGGAAATCAAGATTAGAAAATGCTCAACAGTTTCCGACTTCAGACTAGTGCACCCACCATTCTGTTAATGTTACAAATGAAAAACAAAGTCAGTCACTAAGCAACATCTGGATTGTGGAGTACAAACATATACAGGATGTTCTGCTAATATGGAAGTGTTTTACACAATATATTTTTCCACGCTTGCAGTATGTGGCAAAAGCCCTCAACAAAAAGTTCTTTACATACTGAACAACTTTTTAAAATGATTTGTGATCCTTTCGGAAGTTCTTTTGTGATTTTAGTGATGACAACAAATATGCTCCTGGAAATTTCAATTCAGAAGTAATTTTAAAATTCATTTGCTGCAGTATTTAATAATATGCCTTAAAGGAATCAAACAATGAGGAAATTAGCAAGAGGAGCACTGCATCAAAGCAACCATTCAGGTTGTGAAAACCAATTCAATTTGTCCTTTTAGCTGTGTTGCCAGGCGATAGCAAAACCCTCTAACTACTAAATGATAGCTGTTTCTCAAAATAGCTATGACATCTTGATATTCCAAGATAATCGCACTGGATTTTTAAAAAGTGTAAAATATTTGGGAAACCAGAAAAAATTTGTAAATTTTGAATTTTTCATTCAAAATTTAATCACCACAGCAAGACAAACATCTGGTGGGAAGTCACGGTGAAACATATTCTTTACTAGAAAAGTAAAACACGTGGAACTGTTCATTGTGAAGTACCTCCTCTAGAAACCAATTAATCCAGAAAAATATTATATCAGCAATCTACAGAAGACTTCCATGTTTTAGCTGGATACCATTATCCTTGTGGAGGGCCACTTTAAATTAAAATTTCATAATCACATTTTCCAAGCATAATTTATGAATCTGGACTGCAGGAGCTCTCTACCTAGATTGCTTGACTGTGTTCAAGGCAACAATGCCCAAATCACTGAGGAGCAGAGGAACAAAATGACAGGAAACATATTTTTTGTTCTCCTGGAAAATGACTCAGATCCATCAGTTCTCATACATTTTAAAAACATCTTACTCCTAAAAACGAACACCATTTTGAGGCTTGAAACGCGCCATACTTATTCTAAATCTTATTCCTAACATTTATATTACTGCACAGACTTGCATTGTTTGGGTCAGATAAAATTTCCTCCCATCCTAAACAACTGCAAGCACCACAGGAGGACTTTGGAGCATACTAAGGCAACTTTAAGAATTTGCTGTTTCTTTCAAACTTCCACAGTAGTTACAATTTGGTTCATGAGGTTTTGCTAGGAAAAGTTGATTCCACACAGAATCCCTGCCCGCCTATTCTCAAAGTTACAACAGATGTCTGCAGTAAACTGCTATGAGTCTAGTTTAAAAAAAAGCTATCCTTGTCAGTAAAGCTTCTCTAGACTACCCCCATCCATCCTAAACCAGTTGTCCATCTGATTACTATGAGCAAAGTTATCACCATGAGAATTTAACTACTGAGAGATGACGATTGTAAGGTTTCCTAATATTTTGGTGGCAGAACACACAAAAGATAACCTGGAATCCTGGGAGTGCACAAACTGTGAATAATTCAACTCTGTTTGAAAATAAAGTCTGTTGATATTAGAGTTCTCGGATGTAAATCCAGATGCTGGGAACCTAAATTGTCAGTTGTGGCTGAGTTGATAGCCTCCAAGTCACAAGGTTCCAGGTTCAAGCTCCACTCCAGGGCTTGAGCAGAAAAATCAAGGTTGACAATTTAGTGCAGTACTGATGGAGTGCTGCACTGTCAGAGGTACTATTCTTTGGATGAGATGATCAACCAAGGCCTCATTTGCCTACTTGGGTGGATGTAAAAGATCTCATGGTACCATTTTAAAGAAGAACAAGAAAGATATCCTTGGTGTTCTGGCCAATATTTATTCTTCTGGCCTCCTTCTGCATTGTAGGGATTCTATGATTCAATTATCACAAAACACAGATAATCTATTCATTATCATTTCTGAACGTGGGAACTACTTTGTGCAAATTGGCTACTGTGTTTGTTACACTGCTGCACTTCAAAAATACTTCAGTGGCTGCAAAGTGCTTTTAGACATTGTGAAAGGTGACTTTAGTCATCCAGAGTTGTGAAAACTGCCAAATGAATGCAATTTCTTTTTTAAAAAGTGATGCGACCAGTTCTTGGAACTAAATTCTGAGGATATTCCTTAAGAATAGGCTACTCTCATTATTCTTGGATGATGTTCTCATTGTATTCTGGACAAAATATACAAGCTTCAGGATCGACAACATTAAACTGGGTTCTGCAGCATTTATATTTTTGGGTTATTACCACAACTGGAAGAAGAGTTATGACACTACAAGCAACTGCACAAAGCCGGGCCACACTTTGCCAAACATCTAAAAAGCCATGTGCAGTTTTGCTTGATCAACAACTTTAAATGACAAATACAACATATATATCAAATAGAAGAAAAAACAGAAAATGCTGGAAAATCTCAGCAGGTCTGACAGCATCTTTGGAGCAAGACGCAAAAACCCAGTCTGCAGGTGCAACAGGTGATCAAGGCGGCAAATGGGATGTTGGCCTATATCGCAAGGGGGATAGAATATAAAAGCAGAGATGTCTGCTGCATCTGTACAGGGCATTAGTGAGGCCGCAGCTGGAATACTGTGTGCAGTATTGGTCCCCTTATTTGCGGAAGGATATATTGGCCTTGGAGGGAGTGCAGAGAAGGTTCACCAGGTTGATACCAGAGATGAGGGGTGTTGATTTATGAGGAGTGACTGAGCAGATTGGGTTTGTACTCGTTGGAATTTAGAAGGCTGAGGGGGGGATCTTATAGAGACCTATAAGATAATGAAGGGGCTGGATAGGGTAGAGGTGGAGAGATTCTTTCCACTTAGAAAGGAAACTAGAACTAGAGGGCACAGCCTCAAAATAAAGGGGGGTCAGTTTAGGACAGAGTTGAGGAGGAACTACTTCTCTCAGAGGGTGGTGAATCTCTGGAATTCTCTGCCCACTGAAGTGGTGGAGGCTACCTCGTTGAATATGTTTAAATCACGGATAGATGGATTCCTGATCGGTAAGGGAATTAGGGGTTATAGGGATCAAGCGGGTAAGTGGAACTGATCCACTTCAGATCAGCCATGATCTTATTGAATGGCGGGGCAGGCTCGAGGGGCTAGATGGCCAACTCCTGTTCCTATTTCTTATGTTCTTAAGAATACAGCCAATGTTTCAAATCTGGATGACCCCTCATCAGAGCTAAAGATACAGGAAATAGGACGAGATTATACTGCAAAGGTAGGGGTGCGTGTAATTTATAGAATAGATTCCTACAGTGCAGAAGGAGGCCATTCGGCCCATCGAGTCTGCACCGACCACAATCCCACCCAGCCCCAATCCCCATAACCCCATGCATTTAGCCTAGCTAGTCCCCCTGACACGAAGAGGCAATTTAGCATGGCCAATCCACCTAACCCACACATCTTTGGACTGTGGGAGGAAACCGGAGCACCCAGTGGAAACCCACGCTGACACGGGGAGAATGTGCAAACGCCACACAGACAGTCACCAAGCCGGGAATCAAACCCAGGTCCCTGGCGCTGAGAGGCAGCAGTGCTAACCTCTGTGCCACCTTGCTGCCCAATCGACCAGGATGTCAGACAAAAGGACAAGCAAATGTAAGTGGTGATTATAAAGGCTGGGAATGGTGCTAATAACGTCCATTAAGAGATCGGAATATATAAATGACAGAACAAAGGCGCAGTGTCAAAGGACAACCTGGACGAATGTGACACATAGCCCTAGAGTGGCGGGCAGGGCAGTCTGGGTCCTGTCTGCAAAGTAGTCACCCAGTCTGCATTTGGTCTCAGATGTAGAGTAGGCCGCATTGGTACCAGTGAATGTAATAGACCAGATTAAAGAAAATGCACGTGAAGCGCTGCTTCACCTGAAAAAAAAAAGTGTTTGGGTCCTGGGATGGTGAACATGGAGGAGGTAAAGGGTCAAGTGTTGCACCTTCTACGATTATGTGGCAAGGTGCCGTGGGTGAGGTGTTGGGTATGATGCAGGTTTGGACCAGGGTAGCCTGTTGGGACCAGTCCCTGCAGAATGCTGACGGGGGGAGTGAGAGAAAGATATATTTGGTGGGGATATCATATTGAAGTTGGCAGAAAATTCTTTGAATGCAAAAGCGGTGGGTTGAAAATGAGGACAAAGGAAACCCTATCCTGGTTCTGGGAGGGGGGTTTGAATCCCAGCTTGGGTCACTGTGTGGAGTCTGTACATTCTCCCCGTGTCTACATGGGTTTCCTCCAGGTGCTCCAGTTTCCTCCCACAGTCCGAAAGATGTGTTGGTTAGGTGCATTGGTCATGCTAAATTCTCCCTCAGCGTACTTGAACAGGCACTGGAGAGTGGCAACTAGGGGATTTTCACAGTAACTTCATTGCAGCATTAATGTAAGCCCACTTGTGACACTAATAAATAAACTTTAAACTTGATAGAGGAGTGGAAATTGGAAGTGAAATTCAAGTTTCTTTCTAGGTCCAAAAGAGAGCATGAAATGGCACCAAAATAGTTGATGTACCGACAGGAGGGGGCTGAAGTAGGACTGGAACAAGAAATATTCCACATATCTCAAAGAGACAGATGGAGCTGGGACCCATGTGGGAACCCATGGTCGCACCTTTTATGTGGAGGAAGTGAAGCAAGTTAAAGGAGAAATTGCTAAGTGAGAGAACAGTTCAGCCAGACAGGTAAGTGATGGTGTATTGGGATCGTTCAGGCCTCTGTTCAAGGAAGAAGCAAAGAGCTCTCAGGTCATCCTAGTGGGGAATGGAGGTATAGAGGGTTTGGACATCCGTAGTGAAGAGGTGGTTTGGACCAGGGAACTGGAAGCTTGATATGGTGTAGAGCATCAGAGAAATCATGATGTAGATGGAAAGGGACTAGACAAGAGGAGAGAGGATGGTGTCAAGATAGGAAGAAATTAGTTCAATGGCGTAGGAACAGGCTGATACGATGGGTCTATGGGGCAGTCCTGTTTGTGGATTTGGGAAGGAGGTAGCAGCAGGCTGGCTGGAGTTGGGAGACTATGAGGCTGGAAGCTGTGAAGGGAAGTAGTAATGACAGCCCTGGAAACAATGGCTTGATGTTTGGTGGTGGGGTCATGGTCCTGGGGAAGTAGGAGGAAGTGTTTGAGAGTTGGCACTCAGTCTCTGCGAGAAAGAGGACAGCACATCAGGTAAAAACAGTATCACTCATCAGGAGGTTTGATGACAAAGTCAGGGTTAGACCCGAGAGAGCAAAGTGCAGTAAGTTCAGAAGGAGTCAGGTGCAAGGAGTAGAGAAATTGGTACGGCCGATGTCATGCCAATAGTTTGACGAAAAGATCAAGAGGAGGTAAGAGTCTGGAGGGAGGGGTCCAGGTGGAAGGAGAATGCTGGAGGTAGGTGAAAGGATCTGTTGAACAGGGGGAGGACTTCTGCCCAAAGAAGTGAACGCAGAAGGTATGGGAAATACATGGTAAGGGCTGAGGGTCCTGGAATCAATGAGTTGTTGGAGCTTGCATTTCTTAACAGCTGAAAGTTACACCTGTTTGTTAAAGCATTGGATGAGACGAAGAATGAAATGAAACTGGGGATAAGGACAACTTTGAGACAGCGAGTGTCAGTGCGGCTGGAGGGAAATATCAAGTGTGCATATGGCAACGCATGGCACTAAGCCTGGATCTCAGGATGTGGCAAGAACAGCAGTCCAAGGAACGTTGTATATCTGGAGATACCTGGAATCCTGAGTGGATTTAAAACACGAGGGGTGGAACTTCAGTTGGAATCCATGTGGGGCAAGTGGGAGACAAAGGCAGTTTCTGAGGAAGGAAATATGGCTGTGCAAGCGAGTTTTGGTAAACACCTCGTCAAACACCAGGAGGGAAATGGAAAGCAATGAAGATGGACAAGTAAGAGAGACAAACAGAAATTCTGTTGGGAGTGAAGAGCAGTACTTCAGGGTAGGCATTCCTGGGAGAGCTGTGGCAGTGAGTTAAACACAAAAGTAAAATACTGCAGATGCTGGAATCAGAAACCAAAACACACAATGCTGGAAAATTTCAGCAGGTCTGACATCAAATAGAAGATTTGCTAACGAAAGTCAGTTCCACTTGCAATGCATCAGTACAAAAGTAAAGAATCAGCTGCACTCAGCATTGCAATTATTTGTCAAAAGGTGGCTTTAGCACTATCGGTGCAATTACTTCACAGACTAGGCAACTTTGTCAAGTAAAGGCTCTGACCACGTGTCCATGCTATCACCAAGACCATCTATTTCCATCTCATTAACATTGCCCAACTTCACCTCAACCTCACTTCATCCACTGCCTAAACCCTCATTCATGCCTTCGTTACCTTTAACTTGACTGTCCCATCCCATTGCTGCTTGATCTCCCACATTCTACCCTCCATGGAATTCAGTCATCCAAAATTCTGCTGCCCGCATCCTTGCACCTAATAAGTCCCATTCACACATCACCCTGGTGTTCTCTGACCTATACTGGCTCTCAGTCAAGCAATGACTTGATCTTAAAACTCTCATCTCAGTTTTCAAGTCCAAAGCCTCACCCCCCACCCTCCCCACCTCTAATTTCCTTCAGTCTGATCCAACCTCAAATTTCAGTGAATAAATTCTAGCCTCTTGAGCAACCTGAGCTTAAGTGCTCCACCAGTGGTAGCTGTGTCTTCAGTTGCCAAGGGCATAGTCTCTGGAATACTCTTCCTATACTACTCCACGCTTCTACCACATTTTCATCCTATAAGACACGCCTACCTCTTCGGCCAAGCTTTTGATCATCCAATCTAATATTCCTTATGTGGCTCAGTGACATTTTGTTTTATAATGTTCCTGGGAAGCACCAAGATTTTTTAAATGTTAAAGGTGCTATATACGCTGTTGTGCTTGTTATTATGGGTACTATAGTTGGAATGGGTGAAAAAGTACACCAATAACAAAGACTGCATCTCCTGTCAACGCTGTGCATGCTCCATGCATGTGCAATTTGAGCATGTTGTTTTGTGACATCATTTGAAGCAACTGGGTAAGCAACAACTGCTGAAATCACCACAGTTGGGCGGTGGCATCCTCTTAATGTGCACTTGCAGCAGAATTGTGAATTGTATGAAGTTATTATCCAAAGGATGTTTTTGGCACAAGAGATCGAGTAGCTGAAAACTCGGCACCAATTTAGGATCAATAAGAATGCTCAAGAGGCCAGAATAGTAACACAAATCACAGAGGGCTGCAGGGGTTGGAGGAGGTCAAGTAGGGAAGGGTGTGGGGTCTGAGACAGGATAGTGAGGCTTGTAGTGATGGAGAAAGTACCAGAGATAGGGAGGTACACCCCACAGAGTCCGTTAGATCTCATTGTGACTGTTGAGTTCCCCTTGTTAACTCAGTTGCACCATACAGTGGCTTCTTCCGTCATGAACTTGTAGAAAGACTGCCAGTGGGGAAAAGGAGGGACAGCAAAAATAGGCTTCTTAATCCACAGCTAAAAACCCATCAAATTTTGAAGTTCGTACATGCACAATTCTTCTGCTGTTAGCATGCTTCTTCCCTGCTGCCATCAGGCTTTTGAATGGACCTACCTCGCATTTAGTTGATCTTTCTCTACACCCTAGCTATCACCAACACCAAATTCTGCACTCTAGTTTCCTTCTCTATGAACTGTATGCTTTGTCTGTATAGCATGCAAGAAACAATACTTTTCACTGTATACTAATACATGTGACAGTAATAAATCAAATGCCTGTGCAGTGACATCATCAATGCATGCGCAAAGGGGTCCTGACAGCTAGGCGCAGCATAGTGACAACAGTGGATTTCTGCACAAGCATGGAGTTGTGTACTTGTGCGGAAGCACTGTCGGTGGCCATCTTGCGTTGGCAGGAATTAGTACAAAGCAAAAACAAAAAGCACTCAAAATTAAAGTGATAGAGAACCACAAACAGAAATTACTAAATTAATGCATAAAATTAGATTATGCAAAATCAAGTAAATTTAGATAACATGATTGTTTAAAAAACAGGATTAATGGCAGATCAAGAACGGTTTCCCCGATATGGAATGTTAAATGAGAGGTGAATAAAAGGATGCAAATGGTACCATCGACATGAGACCACATATTTGTCATGAAAGGAAACAAATGGCTAGGTTTCCAAAATAGCTCATTTTGATGGCATTTTATTCATACAAATGCAATTTGTTCTTCCATGCATTCGTACCAGGTGAATACATCAAGATGACCAAATGGTGTTATGGTTATTGACCAAATCATAATCTGGACAATAGCTTAATTTTCTAAATGTTATTCAAGATACTTATTGATATTTACAGTGCAGTAGAGCAATCCAAAAATATTCCTACAGCCCTGAATCTTATTCTGCTTCAACAAAAAAAAAAAGCAATTCTATCCTCCGACAATTCTGAATAAAGAAATCTTTCAACTTCTGACAATTTTAAACTGTTAAACCCCATCTGTTTCAATGGAAATAGCTCCCATTATTTTCTCTTCATGAGAAAAAAAGCAAGACAAATTCAATCCAGTGAATTATCACCGCAGTCTATTCCAAATTATCAGCAAAGTGATGAAAGGTATAACCCACAGTGCTATGAAGCAGCACTCACCAATAACCTGCTTACCAATGCTCAGTTTGGATTTTGCCAGAACTACTCACTTTCAAACCTTATTACAGCTGTGGAGAACAGCTGAATTCCAGAGGCCGAGTGAAAGTGACATTAAAGTAGCATTTAACTGGATATGGCATCAAGGAGTCCTCGTAAAATTGAAAAATCAGAAGAAAAAAAACTCTCCACCACCTGCGGTCATACTCAGCACAAGCTGATTGTGGTTGTTGGAAGTCAAATATCTCTGGCCCAGCAGATTGCTGCAGGAGTTCCTTAGGGCAATATTTTTCCTCACCTGCATCAGGATACACACTGCAAGGGGAGTGATTGGTTCTTACCTCAGACCTTCCCCAGGATGTTGGCAATGACTGTTTTGCATTCAGCATGCGAGTGTCTCACCACAAGCCCCAATCATCTTCAACTGTTTCAATGACTTTCCTGCCATCATAAAAGGTCAGATGTGGGGATGCTTGCTGACAATTGCCATATTCACTTCCATTCGCAACTCTGCAGACGATGAAGCAGTCTGCACCTACATAAACACGACCAACATTCTGGCTTGGAACGCTAAGTGACAATTAACATTTATGTCATTAAATGTCAGGCAATTACTATCTTCGACAAGAGTCTAATCACCTCAACTTGATGTTCAATAGCACGAGGATTGCTAAATCCCCAACCATGCACATCTGGGGAGAGGGGCGCAGGTCAACAGAGTTTTAACAGTGGTTACAAGAGCAAGAGAGCAGGTTCCAATCTGGGTATTCTGTGATATGTTACTCACTTGCTGACTTCCTAAAGTACTTCTACTATTTAAGGCGGCATAATTCTGGAGAGAGATGGAATGCTCTCCACTTCCCTAGATTGTATCACACCAGCAACACTCAAGAAGCTCAACATCATCCAGCGCAAAGCAGCCCACTTGATTGGTACCCATCCACAATTTTAAACATTCTCTTCCTCCATATACAGCACTCTGACTGCAAGGTGTACCATCTACAAAGATGCACTGCAGCAACCTGACAAAGGCAGCAGGTGCATAGGGATATCACAACATATAAATTTCCCTCCAAACGACACACTATTCTGACTTGGGAATGCATTGGCGTTCCTTCATGTCAATAGGTTAAAATCCTGGAACTTCCTATCCATAGCACTGTGGAAGTAACTATGCCATACCGAGGTGGCAGCCCGCACCACCTCAAAAAGCAATAAGTACTCGCCTAGTCAGCAAAACCCACATCCAATGAGTGAATAAAAAACAAATAAGCCCTGGTGAATCTATAAGGCTTCCAAAACTGCAATCGACACAGTAACTGTGATTACTACTTATGGTCATGCGCTTATTAAAAACAGAATTCTATTACTCTCAGTATTATGTATTTACATCCATAGTTCGGTTCATCAGTGTAACACTCTTTAGACTGCTTCTATTGAGCTGTAATCCTTTCCATTTTCCCTCAAAATGCATCACCACACATGCCTTAAAAACCTACCCATGACTCCTGTCCTAGCAAATATCCATCCATTCTCCAACTTCTGTTCTACTTTCAAAATCTGTAAACACCTTTTGTGCAGTTCAATGTTTTAATATCAGAATTTCATCCCTATCAAAGAATTGAAATAATCCTAAACAAAACTCAAATTACACTCTAACTGATGAATTTCCCCTCCTCAAGGCTCCAGCAGTATTCAACACCGCACAACTGTGTTATCCAACAGCTCTCCTTTGTCCAATCTCAAAATTTGTGACAGCTTTGGGGAAATCAAAAGCAGATGCATAGTTTTCAATATCCATAGCATTCAAGTATGAAGAGTACAAGCTCCAGAGTTCTGCCAGAGGTTCACTTTTTCATACATCTTCTGATCTGGCATCAGGTTAGTCATCTTTGCTGCTGTGCAACCAATGTGCTTGGTTCCACAGATATCTTGTGCCATGTTGCAGATGCACAGAAAAGGTTGTCTCTCAATTCAGAGGCCTTTTTACACCATGACAATTTTACTTAAAATTTTAACTTTGCTCCCAGTCCTGTACATAAAAAAGGTGCAAGTTTTGAAGTATTTTTAAAAATGGGTCATAGTTTAAAGAGCATCAGATGGTGTATATATCCTTGAATTGTAGGTGTGGAGATGAAGAAAAATGTGTGATAGGCAGGGCAGTTAACCATCACTTCCAGCGACAATATAATGAAAATGGTGTTAGATTATTACAGCATTCAGGTTGATTCATCACCCCAATCATTTGGCCAATGAAGAAATGTGTACATTTGGAAAAAGCACACTGTAGATGCAAGCTTCAAATTTCATAAAATGTAGTAAAACCTTTCAGCAAAGGACATGTAACATAGTTCAAAGTAACTGGGAGAAACTGGAAAAACATTAAATGTGCCATGTTTTGTGTGAATCCCAAAATTAAATTTAACTGACAGATGGCATTAATTTTGGCAGTTCTAGACAGTGGTTGAAGAGAGAAGGCTTATGATATTTATTAGACGTAGTAAGGTGAATGGTCCATGTTTGAAATAGTTAGAAATTCAAATAAGCTCCTCATTTCCAACTTGAAGTACAGATATCTAAATAGACATACAAAATAATGTAATTGCACTGAACTTTTACCAAGAGAGTTCTTAAATTAGCAGCTCTCTCGTGCCAGTGCTCAAAAGTAGAATATATTATTTTAATAAAAATATTATACCATCTAAAAAGTACTATTTTACTCCAAAAGCAACTGCAGTGAGACCACGAGATCTAATGACTGTGCTTTCTGGGGGTTAGAGAAAAATGTTCTTGCATTCGTTAGATTTTTAAAATCATAGAATTCTCTACAGTGCAGGAGGCTGCCATTCAGCCCATCAAGCCTGCACAACAACATTCCCACCCAGGCCCTATCCCTGTAACCCCATGTATTTACCCTGCCAATCTCCCTGACATTTGAGGGTCAATTTAGCATGGCCAATCAACACGCATCTTGCGTGTGGGAGGAAACACGAGCCCCTGGAGGACACCCACGCAGACAGGGAGAATGTCAGTCACCCAAGGCCAGAATTGAACCTGGGTCCCTGGCAATGTGAGGCAGCAGTACTCACCACTGTGCCATCGTGTTGTCCTTTAAAAGGATTAATTTAAAAGAACAAAGTTTCACTCATTTAGAAGAGCTTGTTCCAGATCAGAAATCACTGGCTTCCCCATACACTCCCATCCAGCTGTTGCACTTTTAAAAAATATATTACAGAAATTTATATAACACCTCAAGTCCAAATGCCATTAATTCACATCAACTGCTTCATTATAGGAGACACATGAAGTACATTTAGATTTCAGTGTCTGTGCCAGAATATCACAAGCCTTCAATCCAGCTGCTCCAATTTAGAAAACTGCTGGCAGGGTAATGTCAAGCCACGAGCTTTAAACATTGACTCCTTTGAAATTGCATAGTTAAGCTTCAGAATGCAAAACTAACAGATAAGCAGCAAGCACAAAAAGTCTGACAGGTTTGAAGTTGCCTTGCACTGGAATTCTGGGAAATCTAGCAAATTTTAAAAAGTAAATCAGCCACTCTGTTCAAGTACCTGGACAAATTAGTCAGACAAAACTGATTCCCTAATGCCCTGCAGTCAAAAAGTTTCATTAAATGTGAAATATTCCTCATTCCTGCAAGCTTAAAAATATTTACAGCTATACTCCTCAATAAATTAGTTCACTTAGTGAGTAGTCTGTGCAGTCATTGGACTCAGCTATGACATCATGTAGAGTTAGAAAGAGGAACTAACTTGGCTTCCTCCATTGCTCACCAAAGACCAAGCCATCAACAAGGAAGAGGGTGACAAAGAGAGCAAGAGCATAGAAGATTAAAAAAGGAAAGAGACATGCACATAGCTGCGCAAAGAGTGCATTGAAGCAGAACAGGAGCTGGAGCCTATTCCACCATTCTATTAGATCATGGCAGATCTGTACTTCACCCCCATTTATTCAACTTTCTCAATACCCTTACAAGCAAAGTAAATTAATTGCATTCTTGGGTCTTTATTAACTTCATGCCTGGCATTAACGAACTCTAGCAAAGTTGAATGAAAGCCGCTTTATGTCGAGGCAGCTATTATCATCTCTCTTCTGATCTTGCTTCCATATTTGGAACAAAACTTTAATGAAGTCAAGAGCAGAATGGTTCTGGTATAATCCGATTGGAGCTGTAAACAGGTTACCGATGAGTAGCTATCACTACTGATTATTCCTTTCCTCATTTCAATAATGCCGAGGGAAACATATGGGGCAGTAACTGATCAGATTAGATGCATCAATTTTATGGCTAGGATATACCTGGACAACCTTGCAGTTTGCTAGATGCAGCAGCTCCTGACACGGAACCATAAGGCGATTGTCATTTTATTTGTCACTCTACCCCACCCTGCTACTTCACAGCATGAATACTGCACCAAAACTGCCATCCAATCAGTAACCAGATTAGTGTGCAGTCCACATCCTCTCAAACAGGATTATATTAAAAAGCCCATGTCACAGCACATATTTCCAAGAACCATGCAAATGGCCCAACCTATGCCTTACTGTACCAATTCAAGATAATGCTTTTCTTGTTTTATTCCTTGATTCTTGTTCTGAACAGCAGTTGACTTGTCAGATATTGCACTCGTGCAGAGGACCACATTCAGACTTTTGAAAATGATTTAAATTATCCCCATGCAACTGTACATCTTTGCAGCTAAACATACTCTTACATCCCTAGTGAGTCCGGTTTCCACTTAACAGCTCTTTTTACCTTGGCCTCAACAGGACTCTAAGATTATGGACGTCACTATATGGTACTGGTGTCAGTTTGACTGATTGCAAGAACAAAATCATTAAAATACCACTCATCACCTGCTGATGTATCAGTACTCTTGCATGTTGAACATCAACATCCATTAAAAGAAGCACTGAAGTAGCAAGGGCACAGAATGTATCCCAGTGGTGAACTCCAATGTCTTATAAAGTGGCCCAATAGCACCACACTGTATATCAAGTCTCAAAGGTGAATATTGAAGCAGTACTTTTTTCTCCCCAACCATGTAGTTGATGCTGATAGAGCAAAAAGAAAAACAATTTTATCACTGAAGTCCCTCTTCTTGATCAGAAATACATCCAAATATGCTACCCAGATTCATTATGATTTTTGCTGCAGAGAACTGAACTTCGTGCTGTGTGTTTCAGATTAGATTGTTTTGAACTTCCTTTTTGCCTGGCTTCCACTGTCAAGCTGCAATGGAACATAATTCAGATTATTTTAAAGTATTAACTTTTTGATGATGCAGCCCAATTAATGCCACAAGTAGTTTCATTAGTGGGGGAAGTGACAAAAGTAGCCACAACGAGGAGGAAAAAAGGGCTCACTTGCTGGTCTTTTTCAAAAAGAAAAATTAAATAAAATCCAAACATCATCTAGAAATTTCTGCTCCTCACTTCAGCTCTTTCACAACCAGACCTGGAGGCAGGGACAGTTTTAGTTTTTCAACCTTTTCTTTATCCGCGACAGCTGGCATGCATGGGTGTACCTCACTTGCCCTTGTTTTTCTTAATTTTCAGATTGTTAACAGCAAGAAGAAAGGATGCACAAAAGTCTTTCATTTTTGTAAACATCCGAGCCATCGTTGCGATGAGTCTAATGGCAGGGAGACAAACCCCGTTCTGAAGCTCAACGAGAAAGAACATGCCCGGCAACATTCGGGAATTGGCTAATAAAACTTCACAATCTGTATCATAGTACCTCAATGGCAGATGGAATTTAATCTAGATAAATGCGAAGTGATGCATTTTGGAAGAACTAATGTAAGGGGGAGTTATACAATAAATGGCAGAGCCATCAAGAGTCTAGAAACACAGAGGGATCTAGGTGTGCAAGTCCACAAATCCTTGAAGGTGGCAGCACAGGTGGAGAAGGTGGTGAAGAAGGCATATGGGATGCTTGCCTTTATAGGACGGGGTATGGAGTATAAAAGCTGGAGTCTGATGTTGCAGCTGTATAGAATGCTGGTTAGACCACATTTGGAGTACTGCGTCCAGTTCTGGTCGCCGCACTACCAGAAGGACGTGGAGGCTTTAGAGAGAGTGCAGAGAAGGTTTACCAGGAGGTTGCCTGGTATGGAGGGTCTTAGCTATGAGGAGAGATTGGGTAAACTGGGCTTGTTCTCCCTGGAAAGACGGAGAATGAGGGGAGACCTAATAGAGGTGTACAAAATTATGAAGGGTATAGATAGGGTGAACAGTGGGAAGCTTTTTCCCAGGTCAGAGGTATAACTCAGATATCAGAGGGACGTTTTTTTACAGAGTGGTGGGGGCCTGGAATGCGCTGCCAAGTAGGGTGGTGGAGACAGACACGCTGGCATCGTTTGAGACTTACTTGGATAGTCACATGAGCAGTCTGGGAATGGAGCGATACAAACGAATGGTCTAGTTGGACCAATGAGCGGCACAGGCTTGGAGGGCCGAAGGGCCTGTTTCCTGTGCTGTACTGTTCTTTGTTCTCACTATATTGCTTCTTTTTCCAAATTCTAAATTTTACTATTTATTGCAAAGACTAACATTTAGAGCGTTATCATTGCTAAATAATTTCAACACTTGAGGGTTACTAGAGGTTTAAGTTGGTCAGCCATGTAAATATGTGGATTAAAGAACAGGTCAGAAGCTGGCTATTCTACAGCATGTGGTTTACTTATGACATTCCAAAGCACAAGTCAGGAGTATGATGGAATATGCTTAGTTTGTCTGGTTGGGTGCAGTTCCAACAGAAGCTTGGCACTACCCAAGACAAAGCAGCCTACTTGACTAGCACATCATCTACTACTTTAAACATTCACTCCCATCACCCATGCAGTGTGTACAATGATCTAGAAGATGCACTGCAGCAATTCACCGAGGCACTCTCAAAGACCTTCCAAATCTGCAACCTCTACCAACGAGGAACAAGGACACCATCACATGGGATCACCACCACCTACAAGCTTCCCAAGTCATACACCATCTTGACTTGGAAAAAAAGTGAAGCTCCTGCATTGTCGTTCAGCAGTAGGGTTGTCTCTCCCCACCCAAAAATCTATCCTTGGCTCCCTATTACTCATTTGCATGCTGCAACTCCATCCCTCTGTCTGGCAACTGTGTGCGGCTGAGCCAGCCAGCTTGCAACCTTTGGCCAAGATAAACTACCATACCAACTATATATTTTGGACCATCACTGTTTTTCCATCTCTACCTCTGTTCGACTCAGCCTCTCCGTCAACTCATTTGCCTTGGAAACTTTCCTCCATGCTTTCATTACCTCCATTTAACACAGTAAGTCATCCAAAATTCTACTGGCTTTTTTCTAATTTGCACCAAGGCCTATGCTCCAATTGCAGTGCTTTCTAGCCTATAGATTCCCCATTAAGTAACACCTTGATTTTAAAATGTTTTTTCATGGCCTAAGCTCTCCCTAACCATGTACATTCCTCCAGCTCCACAATCCGCCAATTCTTTCCTTTTGCCAATCTAAAATTACTACCATTGCTGGTTCTATCTTCAGTTGCCAAGGGCCTAAGCTCAGAGTTCTCTCCATTAAGTTCTCTACTACTCTCACATTTAAGAGGCTTATAACCTATCGCTGATCAAGCTTTTGGTCACCTGTCCCTGTTGCTCAATGTCAAATTTTGCTTGATAATACTCCCATGAAGCATTTTGGGACATTTTACCGTTAAGTTACTACACAAGTGCAAGTTGAGATGGTAACTGAGGCCCTCTCTACCTGGTCCAGTGATTCAGATGGACTTAAAAGGCACTATTCAAAAGGTACCAGTGTGTTCATCAACACAATCAACATCTTTCAAAACTTGACTGATGAGGTAAGTAATTGACCAGATGGGATTAGTCTTTGCAGACAGAAATGCACCGTGGCATTTTTTTCCTCCCTCCTCACAGTGCCGTGTAGATGCGAGCAATGTAGCTGTACTGAACAGCTTGGCTTGGAACATGGCTGGTTCTGGAGCACAGGTCTCCAGTATTACAGCTGGGTTGTCAGGGACCATAGTCTTTCCTGTATCCAGTGCCTTCCACCATTTCTTGACCTCATTAGATGGGTTTGATCCCAGGATGAATGAAGGGGTTCATTCTGCGCCTGTCTGAGGTATATTGCCAATTAATATCAAGTTCTGTATAGATTTTGTGCCATGAAAAAACATTTTAAAATTGAGGTGTTACTTAATGGGGAATCTGTATAGGCTAGAAAGCACTGGCAACCCCTTCATGAAGGGGTTAAATATCAGATATGGGAACAGTGCAAATGATTTTAGGCAGTTTCAATCCAGTTTTTAATGGGCATGGACCTGTAGCACAAAATCTATACAGAACTTGATATTAATTGGCAATATGCCTCAGACAGACCCAGAATTGACGACCAGGAAAATGAAAAATCCATGTGGCTGCAAAAAAAGGGTTCCTGAAGTTGGAATGAAATATATTCAGGTAGAGCAGGGCTGATTGTAAAAAAACTAAGATCACTTTTTACAATACCTTGAAAAAGTGTTGGGACGGCACAGTGGTTATCACTGCTGCTTCACAGCACCAGGAACCCGGGTTAGATTCCCGGCTTGGGTCAGTGTGTGGAATTTGCACATTCTCCCCGTGTCTTTGTGGGTTTCCTCCAAATGCTCTGGTTTCATTCCACAGTCCGAAAGATGTGCTGCTTAGGTGCACTGACCATGCTAAGTTCTCCCTCAGTGTACCAAACAGGCGCCGGAGTGTGGTGACTTTCACAGGGGATTTTCACAGTAACTTCATTGCAGTGTTAATGTAACCCTACTTGTGACTAATAAATTAACTTTAAAGTGAGTTAGCTTATGTTAGATTTATAAAATATACATGTTATTAAAATAACAGGTTTATTTTGGATAAAAATATTGAATTAAAGAAATGCAAATATTCACAATTTTGATTTTACTTTGCAACTTTGCTAAGTATCCCAATAGAAAATCAAACAAAATATCAAGCAAAGTTTATCTTCTCATTTGTTTTTATTTTATTTGATAGTATGAAATATTGAGCACCAATTATTTTAAATCAGAAATGAGCGTTTGCATTTCCTTCTAGTGGATTTATTACAATGAGATAAAAATTAGATTTAAGGACAATAAATAAGCTCAAAAATCAGGCGTGGGACAATGTTTTGAAGACACAAAAAGTTGATAGTGTCCTGTTTACTTGAAAAAAGCTCAAGTTATATGTATTTAGATATATATCACAAATATCCATTTCCACTGATCGACATGCTGCACCTCTACAGTGTTTTGTACAGTACTTGTTAAAATTTGGGCAATACCCAGGAGTCTGCCCGCAACTTTTTTTAAACCTCATCATTTCAATGTAACATATTGTTCTGTTAAAATTTAAATCAATGTACCATTTATTTGAAATAGATCAAATAAATCAACTTGGACCAAAATTAGGCTTCAATACAGAAAACAGATCTGTGGTAAAGGGTGCTTTTCCAGACTGGTGTAAAATAAATATAAATGACTTGGATGTTAGAAGAGAGTAAAATTTAAAAATTTACCAAAGATATCAAATTTAAAGAATACCAACTGACTTGCAACAGAACTAAGTTGGCTAGCAGAATGAGAAGACTTGATGGTCGAATAGTTCCCTTTCTACACTGTGAATGAGGCGATAATCCTCCTTTCACTGCCTGTGAAATATTTTATGCATTAATTGCAGTATTCAGAAGTTACAAATTGCTCTGCACCCGAAGTGCTGGAAATCCTAGTATCTGTAGCCGAATATCATGCAGCACCCAAACATTTGCTCTTTAGACAAACATATGCTGTCAGAATGCTCGACACTATTGCTAACATGCTTTCCACATGCATCCAATTTCTTTGGTTCAAACATTTACTAATAGGCTGTTATTTGCAGTAATTTCTGGCAACATGTTACTTATGACTTGCAGTAAGACTTGCAACTTCTGACCACAAATTAGGTAACGGGACTGGTAAATGCTGTCCACATCCTGAACTGAGAAAGTAACTAAAGCTTCTAGCGTAAAAGCAAATTACTGCAGATACTGGGATCGGAAACAAAAACAGAAAATGCTGGAAAATCTCAGCAGGTCTGACAGCATCTGTGGGGAGAGAATAGAGCCAACATTTTGAGTCTGGATGAACCTTTGTCAAGCTCATAACATGCCAGACTGCAACTACCAATCACCTCAAATAATAATGTAATTGCTTAATTCTAGCCCAAATCTCGGCTTGGAATTATACAGCAAATTATTTTACAAAATACAATCCTCTATACCTAACTTAAGGAGATTTCTCAGTATTAATATTTGCAGCAGGTACTCTCAGGAATAGCCAGTCTGTGTGTTTAATTTCATAGCCATTGGTTGTCATCAAGTTCACACTAATTAAATTCAAAGAATGTAAACAAAAAAAATCAGCAATACGTTCAAAATCTCATGCATTATGAAATTGGCTTTAGCTTAAAAAATCTTTTTAATGAATGTTATTTAAAAAATAGTTATACTTAGCAACTGTCTATATGCGAGGCACTGCATTTTAAACTTCCAAAAAACACATTACAGACAGTAGAATGTTGAAAATATTTCAGTGCATATCCAATAAACATGATCTTAAAATAGGGAAGCTTCCTTTTCTAATAAACTGCTAAATTCTAAAAGTAGCTTTCGAAGACTTGGCTAATTATAATTCCTGGATAGGTCCCATCTTGTACACAACATTCCAAAAGCGTAAAAAAAATCAAGCAAGTAAAACACAACAAGCTGCAAATAAATACAGCACAACACACATCTAAATTTCCTCGGATTATTATTGCAATCATCCGCTATATAGAAGATCTTGAGGTTTTTAAAAAAGTCAAGTTGAATTGATTCAACTGAGGCTGGCTAGTTTTTAAGACTAATATGCAAGCAGGAAAAAGTTCTGTTACAAAACAAGCTCGGTGAAGAGCCAAAATTGGGCCAATGCCCAGCCCCCAACAATCATTCAATCTCTCCTAAAGGCTAATGACCTCACTTCCTTTGACATCAGCATGCTTGACTGGGGGGGATGGGACAGTGACAGCAGAAAGCAGCAAACCGAGTTTCTAGATTGTGAGAAATGCTTCAATGAACCCAAGCAGACTCACCAACCGTACAGCTGCAGCCTATTACAAGGTTTATCATTCCATTTTCAAGGAACAGCAAAAGGAAAAGCTTACGAAACAGAAGCTTCAACAAAACTGCGCTACAAGAGCGCACTTCCTTTATTTCTAATCTCACCTCACAAAAGCTCTGCACGAACAGATAAGCAAACGAAACATTCCACTATCGCTTACATTATAACCTACCTCGAAAGTGTAGAAGGCCCGTGGGCTGGAAAGGCCCATTCGAACTGGCTGCATCCACCACCATCCTGCTACCAGGTCTGTTACATGTCAACATCTAGCCTATACCAGCAGAACAAGCTGTTCCTCAAGGCAAGAAACCAGCTTCCATTTTAGCACAAAACACTCAGAAAATGAAGCTACACCGAAGGGAAGAGGCTAGTTAGTGATGTCAGCACTCAGCGGAAAGCTGATTGGGTAGTAATGACTACATAAAATGACACTAACAAACTGCAAATAGAAAAACGTTTCTGATTGGCCATCACTGTGCATTAAGTGTATACATTGATCAGATTACTGTTCAACTCTGCTCATTCCCGAGGTTTAATTAGGAGCAAGCAATAGCCCCTTCAAAGGAAACACACACAAATGTATTTAAAATGAGATTTTAAATCTTAGGTATGCTACAGATCAGATTTTGTATAACACTATTTTCTTTTATTCTCTCAAGTCGTCCTTGCTCATTTCAAATAAAGCAAATCTAGTTCATATATTCATAAATCCTTTAATTAGATCACCATACAGTTCTCATCAGTAAGGGAAGGTTGGAGCCTACCATTTAAAAGGTCCTACCATTTAAAAGGTGCCGTGTAAATCAATTTAGATTTGTCAATTCCCAGGTCTAGCAAATGAATTAATGCTTAAGCAATGACAGCCTTAGGGACTACAATGCATTTCCACCATCTAAGGTGTGGCTCAATTTCACTAATTGTTTCACCTTCATCTGTGAAGACTATGAAATAATAACAGGACATTTAGAAAGTCAATATGCAATCCATCAGAGTAAGCATGATTTTATGAAGGGTAAATCATAGAATCCCTACAACACAGGAGACCAATTGGCCCATCGAGTCTGCACCGACCACAATCCCACCCAGACCCTATCCACGTTACCCCACATATTTACCCTGGTGGTTCCCCCTGATACTAAGGGGCAATTTTCCATGGCCAATCAACCTGACCTGCACATCTTTGGAGTGTATCTGGACTTCCAAAAGGCAATTGATAAGGTGCCACACAAAAGGTTAATACACAAGGGATTAGGGGTAATTTATTAATTTGGATAGAGGATTGACTAACCAATAGAAAGCAGAGTCAGGATAAATGGGTCTTTTTTGGGTTGGCAAGATGCAACTAGTGGGGTGTCACAGGTTTGGCCCTTGGCCCCCAACTATTTACAATCTATATTGGCTTCAATGCAAAGAACGTAGGTACTAAAGCCAAATATGCAGATGACATTAAAATAGGTGAAATAGTAAGTTACGATAGTGAAATAAGAAATTTACAAATGGATATGTAATGGTTAAGTAAATGGGGTAAAATTTGACAGAGGGAGTTTAACGTGGAAAGTGTGCAGTTAGTTATCCATTTTGGTAGAAAGAATACAATGGCAAATTATTATGGAAGGAAACTTTAGAGTGCTTCAGTGCAGAGGAATCAGGGTGTCTTTGTGCATGAATCCCAGAAAACTAGTATGCAGGTACAGCAACTAATAAGGAAGGCAAATGGAACTCTCCCATCCCTACACTTTTAACTTCTCACTACAACACTGGCATCTACCCGGCAATGTAGAAAATTGCCCAGGTATGTCCTTTGCATATACAACAAGACAAATCCAACCTGGCCAATAACCATCCCATCAGTCTACTCTCAATCATTAACAAAGTGATTGAAAGGGTCATCAATAGCACTATCTGGCAGTCAAAGAACAAAGAAAATAACAGCACAGGAACAGGCCCTTCGGCCCTCCAAGCCTGCACCAACCATGCTGCCTGACTTAACTAAAACCCCCTACCCTTCCAGGAACCATATCCCTCTATTCCCATCCCATTCATGTATTTGTCAAGATGCCCCTTAAAAGTCATTACTGCACCCACTTCCACTACCTCCCCTGGCAACGAGTTCCAGGCACCCACCACCCTGTGTAAAAATCTGCCTCGTACTTCTCCTTCAAACGTTGCCCCCTAGTAATTGACTCTTCCACCCTGGGAAAAAGCTTCTGACTATCCATTCTGTCCATGCCTCTCATGATCTTGTAGACTTCTTTTAGGTCACCCCTCAACCTCCGTCGTTCCAGTGAGAACAAACCAAGTTTCTCCAACCTCTCCTCATAGCTAATGCCCTCCATACCAGGCAACATCCTGGTAAATCTTTTCTGTACCCTCTCCAAAGCCTCCACATCCTTCTGCTAGTGTGGCGACCAGAATTGAACATCATATTCCAAGTGCAGCCTAACTAAGGTTCCATAAAGCTGCAACATGACTTGCCAATTTTTAAACTCAATGCCCTGGCCGATGAAGACAAGCATGCCGTATGCCTTCTTGACTACCTTCTCTACCTGCATTGCCACTTTCAGTGACCTGTGTACCTGTACACCCAGATCCCTTTGCGTATCAATACTCTTAAGGGTTCTGCCATTTACTGTATTAGACCATTCTGTATTCTGCCATTTACTGTATTATCATATCTGTATTAGACCTTCCAAAATGCATTACCTCACATTTGACTGTGTCGATGGTAACTTGGGAGAGTTCTGTAACTTGATTTTGTGTCTCTGTAAGCCCTGTTTGAGAGCAGATTTCCACTCCATCTGACGAAGGAGCAGTGCTCCGAAAGCTAATGGCATTTGCTACCAAATAAACCTGCTGGACATTAACCTGGTGTTGTTAAAACTCTTACTGTGTTAAACTCCATCTGCCATCTCTCCGCCCAAGTCTCCAACCGATCTATATCCTGCTGTATCCTTTGATGGTCCTCATCACTATCTGCAAATCCACCAATCTCTGTGTCATCCGCAAACTTAGTAATCAAACCAGTTACATTTTTCCTCCAAATCATTTATATATATTATAAACAGAAAATCCTTCGCATTAATCAGCTCATTAATGCTCAGTTTGGATTCTGCCCCAACTTCATTACAGCCTTGGTTCAAACGTGGACAAAAGACTGAATTCCAGAGGTGAGGTAAGAGTGACTGTCCTTGACATCAAGGCAGCATTTGATTGAGAATGGCATCAATGAACCCTAGCAAAACTCTAGTCAGTGGGAAAAAATCCTCCACTGGTTGTAGTCATACCTAGCACAAAGGAAGATGGTTGTGATGGTTGGAGGTCAATTATCTAAGTTCCAGAACATTACTGCAGAAATTCCTCAGGATAATGTCCCAGGCCCAACCTAGGCTGCTCCATCAATGACCTTCCTTCCGTCACAGGGTCAGAGGGAGGATGTTCGCTGATGACTGCACAATGTTCAGCATCATCTGTAACGCTGCAGATATTGAAGCAGTCCATCCCCAAATGCAGCAAGACTTGGGCAATATCCAGGCTTGCGCTGACAAGTGGCAAGTAACATTTACACCACAAGTGCCAGGCAATGACCATCTCCAACAAGAGAGAATCTAACCATCGCCCCATGGTATTTAATGACATTACCATCGCTGAGTTCCCCGCTCACAACATCCTGGAGGGGATTACCATTGATCAGAAACTGAATTGGACTAACCATATATCTGGTATATGTAGGTCAGAGGCTAGGAATCCTGTGGCAAGTAACTCATTTCTTCACTCCCTAAAGCTTGTCCAACATCTACAAGCCACAAGTCATGAGCTCGATGGAATAACGTCCACTTGCCTGGACGAGTGCAGCTCCAACAACATTCAAGAAGCTTGCCACTATCTAGAACAAAGCAGCCTGGTCATCTCAACCTGCTTCTTTTCACTCACACCCAGTCCCCCCACTTGAAATTTTAACTAAATAAAGCAATTGAAATTTGTTCCCTTGCTTTTCTTAAAATAATCACGAAATAACAGCTGCAACTGTGAGAAGCTAAAGGCAAACATTCCAGCATTTCAGCTGACTGAATAGTACAAGGCATCCTGAAAACTGGGTACGAAGCACATGCTCAAACTGAACAATCTAAATTTAACTAACCAAATCATAGCTCTGAGCAAAAGTATCACTGTTAGCCCAGGCTTTTGTGAGTGGTCAATGACAACATTAAAAGGAGACAATACAATTAATAAATTTAAATGTGTTATTGATGGGCGGCACAGTAGCACAGTGGTTAGCACTGCTGCTTCACAGCTCCAAGGTCCTGGGTTCGATTCCCGGCTCGGGTCACTGTCTGTGTGGAGTTTGCACATTCTCCTCGTGTCTGCGTGGGTTTCCTCCGGGTGCTCCGGTTTCCTCCCACAGTCCAAAGATGTGCGGGTTAGGTTGATTGGCCAGGTTAAAAAAAAATTGCCCCTTAAGAGTCCTGGGATGCGTAGGTTAGAGGGATTAGCAGGTAAAATATGTGGGGGTAGGGCCTGGGTGGGATTGTGGTCGGTGCAGACTCGATGGGCCGAATGGCCTCCTTTTGCACTGTAGGGTTTCTATGATTTCTATGTACCTTTTTATTTTGTTTAAAATATAAACAATGGACATTAGAAATTTCAATTAGTTAGTGAGAATAAAATGGCCAATACCTTCAGCATGCATTTGGAATGATTTATAGGAAAATGATAAATACTACATGTAGATGGAACAAAGGCATTGCTCGGATCAATACTGGAAATACTATAAAGTGTCACCAAAGGGCATAACATAGTACCATGCCAGGCAACTGTGTTAAAACAATAATTCAAATTCTTGTTTACACAAGTTTTTAAAAGAAATTCACAAGAACTTCAATGCACTCTGGATATGCAATCCCTATGGTGCGGAGGCCATTTGGCCCATCCAGTCTGCACCAGTTCTCCGAATGAGCATTTCACTCGGGTCCACCTCCCGGCCCTACACCCATAACCCTGCACATTTACCTTGGCTAATCCATCCGACCTGCACATCTTTGGATTGTGGGAGGAAACCAGAGTACCCGAAGGAAACCCACGCAGCCAAGAGGAGAAGATGCAAATTTCATAGTCACTCAAGGCCAGAATCGAATCCAGGTCCCTGGTGCTGTGAGGCACCAGTGCTAACCGCTATGCCACCGCTATGCAAACTTATGGCAGTAACGAAATTGACAGTCCTAACTACATCAAAGCTATTCTTATAACAAAACCTCTGTTGCATTATATCATTATAAGCATCCCATTCAGCTACAACTCTACACATTTGACGCATGTAAAAACATCGAAAACATTAGTAGGCCATTTGGTCCTTCAAAACCACTCTGCCATTCAATACAATTATGGCTGATCCTCTTACTCAACACTATACTCCCATGCTCTACCCATACCCATATCTTTAACTTCTAGAAATCTATTTCTTTCTTAAACGAATTCAGTGGCTTGGACTCCACAGCCTTCTGTAGTAGAGAATCCCACAGATTCAGTACCTTCAGAGAAGAAATTTCTCCTCATCTCATAAAATACCCTCTATTCTGAGACTGTGACTCCTTGTCAAGATGTCTCAGGCAGAGGAAACAACATTCCTGCATCAATGTCCAGCCCTATCAGAATTTAAACAGTTCAATTAAATCCACTCTCATTCTAAATTCCAGTGACTACAGGCCCAGTCGATCCAACCTTTCCTGAAATGACACGCCTGCCATCCCAGGAATCAGTCTGGTGAACCTTCGCTCCCTCTATGGCAAGTATATCCTTTCTAAGGAGAGCAAAACTGCACCCAATACTCCAGGTGTGGCCTTACCAAGGCCCTGTACAGCTGCAGAAAGACATCCTTGCTCCTGTACTCAAGAAGCTTTGCAAAGAAAGCCAACAGACCATTTGCTTTCCTAACTGCTTGCTATACTTGCATGCTTGCTTTCAGTAACTGGTGTACAAGGACACCCAGGTCCCAATCTATCACCATTCTGTTTCTCCACCCCAAGTGGATAACTTCACATTTATCCACATTATACCCAACTGTCAATCAAGTTGTCTAAATCTCCTCAAAGTCTCTTAACATCCTCCTCACCATTCACATTTCCACTAAGTTTTGTATCATCAGTAAACTTAGAAAAATTACTTTTGTTTTCCTCATCCAAATTATTGATGTATATTGTGAATAACTGGGGCCTCAAGCACTGATCACTGTCTGCCAATTCGAAAGAGACACATTTATTCCTACTCTGTTTCCTGTCTGCTAACCAATTCTCAATCCATGCCAATATATTACCCCCATCCCATGTGCTTCAATTTTGCATACTAACATCTTATGTGGGACTTTATCAAAATCTTTCTGAAAATCCAATACATCACATCCACTGGTTCACCTTTATCGACCTGACTAGTTACATTCTCAAAAGAAAACTCCAGCAAGTTTGTGAAACATGATTTCCCTCTCATAAATCCATGTTGACTTTCTCTGATCCCATTGATATTTTCCAAGTGACCTATTATCACATCCTTTATAACAGACTCTAGCATTTTCGCTATTACTGGTGTTAGGCTTTTCATCCTGGCACACAAATAACTTTCCCAGAAGACCCAAATGTAAATCTAACACCGGTGTATCAGTACTCACCATCAGCAATTAGCTGTGGTCATGGCACTTCCTAAGCACTTTGGAACATGAACAGATGCAAGTGATCCAATCTTACAGCCATCACCTATATGCAAGCAACAGTTCCCTACCAGTACCTTGTCTTAATAAACAATATGAATACGTTCAAGATATAAAAGGTTGCCCTTGAGCATATATAGTTGCTCAAGATCAGTTAAACAGATCATAGAATGTAACATAATATGTCCTTCCTCACAGCTAATCATCAAGCATTGTGATGACTAATGTGGAACCATTCTAACTTGCAAATATACACAACTTGCCACATAACATACTGTCTGGTCTGGAAATTTCAAAATTATGCTTAAAAAGATTTAATAGCTTAAACTAAGTCACACAGTTAAGTGGAAATTTGAATGCAAAATAATTCTGGTAACTTGAATAAAATAATGGACTATCTAAAAATGATAAACTAAACTGTCAGAACATTTTAATTTTCAAAAAGTAACATAGAAGTTGTTCAAAAAGAACTTAAAACTCTAATTAGTAAAACAAAATACAACAGGGATGTCAGGGTAGGAAATGTGTTGCAGTTGTAGCATGTTAGGACTAGTGAACACCTGTGTGATACACAGCAGCCACATCTAACAGAACTTCAGGACAGAGTTGACAAGCTGGAGTCGGAGCTTCAAGTACTGTGACATATCAGGGAGGGGGAAAACAACCTGGACACACAGTCACCTCCTTGGGTTAGGTATTTCAGATTTGGTTTGTGGTCATGGACAGGAGGGTGCGACTATGACTGAGGGAGGTATGGGGATCTAGAAGGCAGGAAGAAATTACATCAGTCTTCCCAACATTCAGTTCGAGATTTAGGAGGGGGTAACTGTACCTGATGAGACAGACATGTTAACAATAGCAGCTAACATGGGCTTCAAGAAGGACAGCTGAGTAGTTAACAGTTTGGTCAGAATAAGATCAAGGGAGCTGGAGATAGGGCTCATGGTCAAGGTGAACTCAAAAGCCAGGGTAGAGGATAGGGTAAATCTACAGAAAGATGGGAGGTCAAGGCTAGAGCAGCAGGGAACATTTAAAATTTGGTCCAGTGGGCTAGGAAAAGGGCCGGAAACAGAACTGATGATGACAAAAAGTCCATGAGGGCCTTAAACTTGTTGGAGGCAGGGAAGAGTGTTTTAAGAAAACAGCTCGCGAAGTAAGGTGTCATCTTTACATTCCTGGATAATCTTTACTAAAACTGCTCAGCAATCAATGGAGAGTAGGACTCAAAATGCTATTTATGGTTCAGCCAGGTCTGGCAATGAATGATTAAACCAGCCATCTGCCAAACCTGCTCAAATCTGTGTTCTATAAATTTAAGGCAGTGGACATGAAGGGCACAAAAAATAGAAAATGCTGAAAAATCTCGGCAGGTTTGACAGCATCTGTGGAGAGAATAGAGCCAACGTTTCAAGTCAGGATGACCGTTCGTCAGAGCAGCATGAAGGTTATACTGGTGAGCGACAAGGGTGAGAGAATGTAATGGTTTTAATGGAGACAAGGGCATCAAAAGTGGTGGGATCAAGTATAGTAACGGTAGTAATGTTAGCCATGCAACAGCTCATTTTGAACAGCTTATTTAAGTAGGACATTTAACATAATAAAATGGCTCAATGCCCTTCACAGAAGCAATAGAAAGCAAAATTAGAACCAAGCCACATACGGTGATATCAGTGCAAAAGGATAAAAACTTAGTCTAAGAAGTGGGTTTTAAGAGGCATCTTAAAGGAAGAAAAAGAGATAGAAAGATAGGGAGGTTTAGGGAGCGAATTGCAGAGCTTAGGGCCCAGGCAGTTGAAGGCACAGCCACAAATGGTGGCACAATTAAAACTGGGGATGTTCAAGGAGGTCAGAATTAGATGAGCACAGGCATCTCAGGGCTGTGGGACTGGAGATGACATAGATAGGGAGGGGTGAGACCATGAAGGAACTTGAAAACTAGAATGAGAATTTTAATATTGAAGTGCTGCCAGACTGGGAGTGAAGGCAGGCCAGTGAGCACAGAGATGCTGAGCAAACATGACTTGAGACAAGCAAGTTTATGGAGAGTAGAATGTAGGAAACTAGCCACGAGTGCATTGGAATTAGCAAGTCTAGTAGTAAAGGAGGCATAAATGATCATTGTCGGCAGCAGATGAACTAAGGCAGGGACAGTTGGGTAATGTTACTGAGGTGGAAATAGTGGATCTTGGTGATGGTATGCATGTGTGGTCGAAAGGTTATCTCAAGTCAAATATAACACCAAGGTTGTGAACAGTCTGTTTTAGTCTCAAACAGTTGCCAGGAAGAGGAATGGAGCCAGCAAGTAGGAAATAGACTGAGGTGGGGACTGAAGATAATAGCTTCAGTTTTTCTAATATTTAATTGGAGGAAATTTCTGCACATCCAGTACAGGATGTTGGGGAAGCCGTTTGGTAATTTAGCGACAGTGGAGAAGTGAGAGAGGTTGTGGGGATGTACAGCTGGGTGTCATTAGCAAACATGTGAAGACTAACTGCTTTCAGATGTCACCAAGGGCAGCATGCAGTTAAGAAACAGGAGGGTGCCAAAGTTAGTTCGCTGGGGACCAGCAGAAATCACAAGTGTGGGAGCAGGAAGAGAAACCACCGCAAGTGATACTCTGGCTATGAATAGATAGATAAGAATGGAATCAATGAGTGCTGCTCCACCCAGCTGGACAATAGTGGAGAGATGTTGGAGGGGGAATAGTGTCATCAACTGTCAAAAATTGCATAAAGGACAAGAGGCACAGTGACACGGGATGTCACAGAGCCATTTTAGTACTTTGCCACAGGGAAAAATCTGATTGGAGGGATACAAACCGGAGTTCCATGAAAGACATAACAGAGTCCCCCAAACAAAAATACACCAAATCATTTGTTTTAGGTTTTGGCTGAGGGATAAATGTTGATCAGAAAACCAAGAGAGCTCCCCTACTTGTCTTTGAATAGTGTTGTTGAATCTTTTACGTGTAACTGTGGGGGAAGATAGAACTCCACTTAACTTCTCATCTGAAAGCCAGCACATTAGATAATGCAGCACTTCCTCAGTTCTGCACAGTATTGCCAGCCTAGATTATGTCCTCAAATCCTTGGAGTGGGGCTTAAATTCATGGCCTTCGAACTCAGAGAAAATTCTACCACTGAGCCAAGGTAGAATAATAAAGAGAGAAAAGGTAAAGCACAAAAAATGAAATAGGAGGCATAAAAGAAACCAGCAATAGAGACACACAGATCACTATTTCTGCTGATGTTGTATGTGCATCACAGGAAATTTAATAGTCCGGAAAAACATTGATGCTTTCAGAGTTAAACACACAAGACTCTGATCAGAAGTATTACCTTTCAACGGTGGTAGTTTTTGTAGTTCCCTGTTGTTACTGATATTGAACCTAGAGGAACTGTGACGCTTTTCTTTCTTCACTACTGCTGTAGGTCCAGGAAATTTTATCTTTGTTAACTGCGTAGTAGGAGGGGTACTGTTGTTGGGCCTCTTGTTTGAGATCTGAAAAAAAAAAACGTATTTTTGAATCCTACTGAAAAGCTTAATACTTTGACTTCAAATTTTATAATTTCTTTGCATCCCAAATCATTCACAGCATCTAAAAGATTACAGTTCTAATTGAAGTTTAGTTGGCTTTTTGAAAGCTGTAACTTTATAATTTAAATCAAAATTGACCTTTTTTAAAAGTCACTTGTTCATTTCAAAAATATTTTGAATAGTATGTCGGGAAGCTAGTCAATATTTTTAGTATTTCTAAAGGTAAGTCAAACAGCATATCTGAAAAACAAAATCTAATGTTAAAGCTATTCTGGAACAATTTTCATGTCCATACATTAGCAGTATGTTGTGAGAAGAAAGATTTGATACCCTCTACCAAAATTAACCAAATATAAATAAGGATAACAAACGCTTCTTATAGTCAGAAAATAAGTGGACAGAATAGTTTCTAGGAAGTAATACTAAAGGCAAATGCCCTTGATCAGAATTTAGAAAGAACTCTTGAGGACACAACACAAGAAAAAGAAGGAATAAGCCACCAGACTCTTCCAGCCTACCCACCATTTAATATATGCCAACCTCAACTCCTTTCCCCATAGTGCTCTATTCGTCAGTCTATCTAATATTTATTCACCTCCACATTAAAGACCTTGAATGATCCAACCTCCACCACCCTTTGGGGCAGAGAATTCCAGAGTTTCACCACCATCTGCGAGAAGAAATTTCGACGCACTTCAGTTTTAATTGACCGGCCCTTTATCTTGTAGCTATGTCCCCTTCTTAGAGACTCTCCGATGAATGAAAACATCTCATCATTTACCCTGTCAAGCCTCCTCAGGATCTTATATGTTTTAATAAGGTCTCCTCTCACTCTTCTCCACACCAAGGAATATAGATCCAGACTATTTAGTCTCTCTTGATAGAACAACTTTCTCATTCCAGGAATTAGCTTGATGAATATCCTTTAGACTACCTCGAATGTTACTATATCTTTTTTTAAGGTAAGGGGAACAAAACTATACACAGTATTTCCATGTGAGGCGTCACCAACCCCCTGTACAATTGCAACAAAACCTCCCTATTTTAAAACTCCAACCCCTTTGCAATAAAATCCAAACTGCCGTTTGCCTTTTTGACTACTTGTTGGACTTGCTTGCTAGCTTTTTATGCTTCATGCACTAGCTGTTGTCTCCTTCTGTCTGCTGGCCAGAAAACGAACCCATAAGAAGTTAACGAGCTCATGCCGTTTTTGACCTCAACCACATCTTTCCCACCAATGTGGGCAAATGTTTCTACTTTAGAAGACAGGTGAATTGAACAAAATGGTTCACAGAATCATAGAACACTACAACACAGGAGGCCATTCAGCCAATCATAGCTGTGTTAGTTTTTTTGGCATTTGCTACCAAATAAACCTGTTGGGACTTTTACCTGGTGTTGTTAAAACTCTTACTTAGTTTTTTTGAGCATAGAGAAGCAAAACCTAGCTGCAACAATAATCCAAATTCACAATATTCAAATTCAAATTTTCCAACAAGTACAAAGTCATCCAGATTATTTTGAAGAAATTAATCCTCTACTCTCATTATTTCAATTTTTGGTTATAAACTGTTAAATCTGAGTCCACACAATGCTTGTACCTTAAAGTCTGCTGAAAAGGAAAAGCAAATTCAGATAGGTAGAGCAAAAATTTCTTCAGCTTCGCAGCCTCAGGATAGTTACATTATTTCTACTTGTTATAGTTATTATTTGGACTTTTGTCCAATCTGATCACCCAGCTTAAATTGCAGTACCAGGTCAGGATGAGATATCAACAATATAGGCAGTCCTTGACTTTACGATGTTTGAGTTACAATGAACAGCACTTACAACATTTATACATTTGCACCCTGTTTTGGCTTTACAATGATGTTGGACTGGGGTAAACACAGTAAGAAGTTTAACAACACCAGGTTAAAGTCCAACAGGTTTATTTGGTAGCAAAAGCCACAAGCTTTCGGAGCACTGCTCCTTCGTCAGGTGAGTGGGAATTCTGTTCACAAACAGGGCATATAAAGACACAAACTCAATTTACAGAATAATGGTTGGAATGCGAATACTTACAGCTAATCAAATTGATTAGCTTGCTGCATACTGGATTAGTTTTCCAAAAACAGATGCTTGCAGTCAACAAACTGCAACAGCAAAAAATGCAGCTTCCTAGTCTATTGGAAAGCGAAGTAGCAATTCTAGACCCCCGCTTCAGCATTTCAAGGAACCATTCCCTCCATGTGTGGGTGGCACAGTTATTAGCACTGCCACCTCACAACTCCAGGGCCTCAGGTGACTGTCAGTATGGAGTTTGCACGTTCTCTCCATGTCTGCGTGGGTTTCCTCCGGACGCTCCCGTTTCCTCCCACAGTCCAAAGATGTGCAGGTGAGGTGGATTGGCCACACTAAAATTACCCCTTAGTGTCCCAAAATGTGTAGGTTAGATGGATTAGCCATGGGAAATGTGTGGGGTTACGGGGATAGGGCAGGGAAGAGGGCCTGTCAGGAAGTCAGTGCAGACTAGATGGGCTGAATGGCCTCTTCTGCGCTGAAGGGATTCTATGAATTCATTCTTCAATCACCCCAACAACCCTTTTCCATGACACCTACCTGCGCAATACCTGAAACAAGGAAACAATACCTGACTTCTCATCACCTTTTTCACTGTCAAGGGCCCAAACCCTCCTTCCAGTCGAAAGGCAACTTAATTGTACTTTCTTCAATACAGCATACCTTATTTGCTGCTCCCAATGCAGCCTGCTCCACACTGGGGAGACCAATTGCAGATCGGGCAATCATTTTGAGAGCACCTCCTTGAGTAGCACAAGAGCCTGAAGTCAGACAGCAGAACTGAATGATGATATTGAACTGGAGGAGACTACTGATATTGAGTGATCAGGCCATGGTGAAAATTATAAATTTGGAGTTAGACAGGCTGGGAGCCAATGTAAAACACCTTGTTCAGTTCACAAGAGTGACCAGTTCCAAATGTCCTGCCATTTCTGACCCTTCCCACACTGACCTCTCTGTCCTCAACCTCCTATGTCATTCTAATGAAGCTGAAAACAAATTTGAGGAACAGTACCTCAAATTTCAATTCGCCACCTTAGTCTTCCAGATTGAATTTAACAATTTTGAATCATTACTGCCCCATTTATTTTCAAATGGCAGCTGTTGACAATGATTCTGCTATTCTCATTTCATTAGACCCATCTTTACATTTGCCCCATAACCATTCCCCTTGCCTTGCAACATAATCCCTTTTGTTATTTAATATCTCTTGCCTCCCACTCTATCACAGACCTTCCCTTTTGGTTTTCCCCACTTTCCTCACTGTACTTGCCTAAAATCTATTACACCCCGAAATTTGCCAGTTCTGGTGATGTTAACTTTGTTTATCCCTTCACAGTTGCTGTCTGACCCAAGTATTCCTCAAGCATTTTTTATGATTTGAAAATATCAAAATCATTAGAAATTCCTTTTCCCATCCCAGAAGCAAATGATGGATAAAATTTCACACTTGCTGCATCTCCAGTCTGAACAATAACATTACTTAACTGGCTAAAATTATGACCATACTAGCCAGAAATGGACAAATGAGAAATTGAAACCGAAGTTAAAAAACTGAAATGGGAAACAAAGTGGTTAGCACTGCTGCCTCACAGTGCCAGGGACCTGGGTTCAATTCCCGGCTTGGGTCACTGTCTGTGCAGCATCTGCACGTTCTCCCTGTGTTTGCGTGGGTTTCCTCCGGGTGCTCCGGTTTCCTCCAACAGTCCAAAAGACGTGGTTAGGAGCATTGGCTGTGCTAAATTCTCCCTCAGTGTACCCGAACAGGGACCGGAGTGTGGCGACTAGGGGATTTTCACTGAAATTTCATTGCAGTGTTAATGTAAGCCTACGCGTGACACTAATAAATTAATAAACAAACAGAGTTGAAGATCCTCACTACCAACTTTCATTCTAACCACTGGTTTAGTTTGAACCAGGCTGATTTGAACAGTTCCAAACTTCCAATCCTATATCATCTTCATCACAAAAATCAATTATTTTCACATCTATCCATTACCTATTGAAACCATAATTTCATTTTTGCTCATCTGCATTGGCTCCCAGGCTATCCAACTCCAATTTAAAATTGAATCTTTGGCCTCCTCATTCAATATCTCTATAACGTCTTCCAGTCCTGTATACCACATAGCAATGCTGCTTTGACTTCAGCCTCCTGAACAGCTCAAGGATGAAGTTAAATGAAAGTACTTTAATTGGTTTTACAACTAATTGCAGATATGCACTAGAAAAGGATACAGAGAGCAATTATAACGAAAGGAAGTGGTTTAAAAGGAAAAAAAAAGCAAAACTCAAGGTGGTTAAGCCACTGAACCCTGATAGCATGCTGTTGAAAGTAGTCATATAAAGGTTCAATCCTCATTAAGTATGAAAATTCTGTCATGGGTCGTTTGTTCAAGAAAAGAATAAACTGGATAACTAGACCAATGTCGGACATCAGTTGTTGACAAAATGTATATAGAGATTAAATTAGTAAGCACTTAGAAATATGGGTTAATCAACGAAAGCAGCATTGAATGTTAAAAGTCAGTATTGTTTAGCAAATGTTAGTTTTTTTGAAATGTCCAATTTGATTAAAGGGATGCAATGCATATTAATTTTTAGAAGGCATTCATGTAATGTTGAGAAACAGTCACACGTATTACATAAAAATACAGCAGCCATCATTTAGAAAGTTAGTGATAGAGAGGACACAAAATTAGGGTAAATTGGGGTTGCTCAGATTGGTGCTGGGTTGGGAGTGATATATGCCATATATGTACGTGGTCTGCTCTCTATACACATAGAAATGATTTGAATTTAGGCCAATGGAGCAGATTAAGTTTAGATGACACAATTATGGAGATTAGCAAACAGTGTGTACTTCAAAGATGGGTAGAAGAATAATTAGATAGGTAACGTGTAAATATATTAAGCATGAGTTCACACATTTTGGGAGAACAAGGAATGGAGTTACAATTAACAAGATGTGCTGAAGGGAGCCATTGAGGGGTTGCACTTACAAATAAATAAAGAAACAAGCTCAAAAAGCAGTTTGGGTTTTATAAAGAGAGAGAGTACAAGTAGTAATAAGTAATACATTTCTTACAAAACAACTGTTGGATCCATAATTATTGTGCACGGTTTTAGGTGCCCCATATGAGTGACACTAAACTGATTCAAGAGCTGACACTTACATGATGGGTCAAAGATCTCTTTTTATATACACACACAATTGACTTTAATTTCAGAACTGTAATCATATATAAACAGTTGACTTATATTTTAAAATTGTAATATTGCTAAGCATTATCCATTTGCCCTGCAATTCACAACAAGCATTCCTTCAAATCATCAGAATAAATGGCTCTCAAATTCAGTGGATTGAGTTCTGGAATTTGAGCAGAAAAGTTTCAGTCTTGCATCACAATTTAGTTTGAATCAGCGTGAAGAACAACATGATAAATTCCACCTGCCTTTGACTAGTCAATGCAAATTGATTCAATAACCAAACAAGATATTTATCCGGTGATTATTTTTAATTAGATGCACTTAATTATAATTTGCATACCGTAACACCTCATTTCCATTATTCCACCTTAAAAATTCTAGAGGTAAGGTATGGTAAAAGTCTCTACCATCAACATCTACGCATCCTTTGACAAAATATGGCACCTTGTAAAATTGAAATCAATGGGTCAGAGAAAAAGATCTCCACCAGCTGGAGCCATACATTGCATAAAGAAAGATGACTTTGCTAGCTGCAGATCAAGCAACACAGCCACAGGGCACTGCTCTAAGTGTTCCTCAAGACAACATCCTAGGCCCAACCACTTTCTGTTATTTCAATTACCTTCTCCACCATCACCCCCTGCACAAGAACAGAACTGGGATTTTTGCAACATCCAGGATGCAACAACTGGATAACCTACATGAACTTTGTGATTTCCAAGAGCAGTCAGAAGCTAGGTATTCTACAGTAAGTAACACACCTCCCTAATTCCCAAAGCCTTTTCATCATCCACAAGGATCATGTCAGAAGGGTTATGGAATACTCTTCAGTTATTCCCATTGACCACCTTCAGCATTCATTCCCTCCACCACTGGTGAACTGTGGCTGCAGTTTGTACCATGTATAAGAGACAATGCAGCAACTCAACAGGGCTTCTTTGGCAATACCTTCCAAATCCCTGACTTCTAGTGCCTAGAAGAATTAAGATAACAAGCACATGGGAACACCCACTAGTTAGAAGTTCCCCTTCAAGCCATACATATTTCCAACTTAGAAATATCATCGCTGTTGAGTCAAAATCCTCAAACTCCTTACCTAACACTACTGTCGGTGTACCTACATCAGACAGGCTGCAGCAGTTGAAGATGGATTGCCACCACTTAAGGGAAATTAATGCTGACCTCACAAATGTTACCCACATTCAATGAACAATAAACAAAGAAATGCAGCTTTGCAATCCCCATGACCAAAGTAATCCTCTACTTTTGACAAATTTCATGGTGCCCCCTGCAGTGACACGAAAAAGCAAAAATCAGATAAGGGATAGGTAAAATACTAGAACATGCCTATCAAGGGGTTAAAAAAGTGTTTGCAGTTTGTCAAGATATCTAACACTTACGTACACAGCCTGGGAACACAAGGCCAAATAATGCAACCAAGGTAAGCAAATTAGATAGCTAGTAGTTGACCACAAGTCTATGTCTGGCTTCCATAAATGAACAGGATAGTCCAACTGATTTAAATTGGAGGCAGCTTGATGAACAACTGGATATAAAGAAAAGAGTGGATGAATCCAGCTAACTTGTGCCAAATGCTGCCACTGGCAGGAGGCCTGAAACTACAAAAAGTCACAGAGATAAGCTTTTCACTACATTTTTGAAATGACATCTTTTTGCTATTATTACCTGTGTTAGCTGCAGCTTACTGGTAGCATGGCTTACTAATATCATGCTTACCCAAGACAGGTGGTTATGGGTTTCTAGTCCCACCAGATGCTAACACAAGATATAGGTTGACGTTCTAGTGCAGTAAAGAGAGTGCTATATTACTGTCAAAGATACTGTTTTTTGGGGTCAGACATTAAACTTCTGAGGTGGATATAAAAAGATCCAATGACACTGTTCAAGGATCAGAGAATTTCCACAGTGTCCTGAGCGACATTTATTCCTCAACTAACATCACTAAAATAGATCACCTTGTTACGAACTTAGTTATTTGTTGGACCTTACTGTATGCAAATTAGCTACCACATTTCCTCCAATGCAACAATGACTATACTTTAGCTGCAAAATGTTTTGGGAAGTTCTGAGATTGCGAAAGGAATTATATAAATGCCAATTTTTCTTCCTTCCTTATAGAAGGTTGATATGCTGAGATGAGGTTTTACCATTATGAAATATTGACAAAAATGTAGCATAAAGGTTGTAACACAGGAAATAAGCTTATTTCAATAGGAAATGCATACCAATAGTCTTACAGATATGTAGAAACTTTAGCTGCCTTGGTATGCTCTAGCTCACGTTCAATATTCAGAAGTAAAGCATTTTTCCCAAAGAATTTCAATACCCTCAATCTCAAACCAGCTAGTAAGACAATCTGGGAAAGGTAGTTTTGTACAGAGTATTAGTCAACTACAGCTAACAATACATCAATATAACAATGTGCATACAACAGAATCACAAAGGTGAGGAACTTAATTTACTTGGTCTTCAATATAATTTATTTCATAGATCATTTTTCCAGGAGAATTATACACCAACAGTTCACATAATTTCACAAAATAATGGATGACATCTATACACTCAGATCTTAGACCAGGCAAATTGTGAACATAATCTTCAAAGCAAACCATTCAGAGGTTATGAACAGAAATCAGTATTGTACAATATGAATAGTGCCATTAATGTTTAAATTTTTTAAAAATATAGAAAGTATAATTAAGAACAAAATGTCATACTAATTATCTTAAATTGCAATCTAATATGAAGATGTTGACATATTTATCACCTGATAACATCACTGCCTTATTACATGATAGTGTGCTAATCAAGTATTCAATGTTCTAAGTCTTTAAATTACATAAAAATCATATTAATACATTTTAATACATTTCACTTGCTCTATTTACATATAGCTTATCAACTTACGTATTGTGTTTTCCTAATCAGGACCAAAGACATCAATGGACCATTTCCATTTATAGTCTTTGTAAAACCAAAAAGCACACTTACTGAAACACAAACAATCCACTGTCAAATGGTGGGTTTGAGTACCATTTCTGCTGATCCTGAATATTTCTTCCTGTTCCTCAATGCATCAGGGAGAAATTTACCTGATTACATTTTGGCGCAAGTCACAACTTTTAGGCAAGGTATCGCATATTTGGTCAGTGGTCAGGGATAGGAGAATGTAACTGCAGGAGAGGCAGGTATGGGGATCCAGACGGTATAAACTGAGAAACCTCAGCTCTTTATATTATCTGACAGGTTCAACGTGCTTGCATTTTGTATGGACAAGAGCCAGGACTAAAGGGAGGATGAGTCAAGTGACCACAGCATCATGGTGCAGGGAGTCAGTCAAGTGGGAAGAGCAAAAAAGAATGTAGTTGTAATAGGACACATTATAGTTAAGTGGATAGCCAGTGTGCTACGCAGCCAAGAGCGTGAGTCCTGGAGGCTGTGTTGCTTAACCGGTGCTAGGTTTAAGGACATCTCAGGCCTGAACATATGAATTAGGAGCAAGTAGGCCATTCGGCCCCTTGAGCTCTGTCATTCAATTAGATCATGGCTGATCTGATTGTGGCCACAAACTCCACATCCGTCTATCCTTTGCTTTCCTTGTTAATCAAGAGTTTATCTACTTCTGCCTTAAAATTATTCATGACCCGGTTTCCCCTGAACATTTTTTCAAAGACAGACAAGTTTAGTGTGGGAGGAGGAGAAGAATCCAGTTGTTGTGGGCCATGTGGGTGCTAACAACATAGGTAGGACTAAGAAAGGTTGAACAGATGGAGGCTAAATTAAAAAGCCAAACCACAAAGTAATCTCTGATTACTATCCAAGCGAAGCAAACTGGCATAGGGTAAACATGCGCAGATATTTGAATGCATGGCTGAAAGATTGATATGGCACAAATTAGTTTTGATTCGTGGGGCATTGATACCGATACTGGGAAAAGAGGGACTACAGGAATGCCCTTCACCTGAACTAAGAACAAAGAACAATACAGCACAGGAACAGGCCCTTCGGCCCTCCAAGCCCATGCCGCTCCCTGGTCCAAACTAGACCATTCTTTTGTATCCCTCCATTCCCACTCGTTCATGTGGCTAGCTAGATAAGTCTTAAACGTTCCCAGTGTGTCCGCCTCCAGCACCTTGCCCGGCAGCGCATTCCAGGCCCCCACCACCCTCTGTGTAAAATATGTCCTTCTGATATCCGTGTTAAACCCCCCCCCCCCTTGAACCTATGACCCCTCGTGAACGTCACCACCGACCTGGGAAAAAGCTTCCCACCGTTCACCCTATCTATGCCTTTCATAATTTTATACACCTCTATTAGGTCACCCCTCATCCTCCGTCTTTCCAGTGAGAACAACCCCAGTTTACCCAATCTCTCCTCATAACCAAGCCCTTCCATACCAGGCAACATCCTGTTAAACCTCCTCTGCACTCTTTCTAAAGCCTCCACGTCCTTCTGGTAGTGTGGCGACCAGAACTGGGCGCAGTATTCCAAATGCGGCCGAACCAACGTTCTATACAACTGCAACATCAGACCCCAACTTTTATACTCTATGCCCCGTCCTATAAAGGCAAGCATGCCACATGCCTTATTCACTACCTTCTCCACCTGTGACGTAACCTTCAAGGATCTGTGGACTTGCACACCCAGGTCCCTCTGCGTATCTACACCCTTTATGGTTCTGCCATTTATCGTATAGCTCCCCCCTACGTTAGTTCTACCAAAATGCATCACTTCACATTTATCTGAATTGAACTCCATCTTGCTGAACCTTGCTGGGACCAGTGTCCTGATGAATCGTCTAAAGATGGCTTTAAATTAAATAGTTGCAGGGAGCGGGGTGTGGGTTCACGCAAAGGGAGATTTTGAAAGTCAGAAAGGAAAGGTTAAGGTAATAGCACAGGGTAATGATATGGGCAATGATCGCCAGAGTTTAACAGAAAGGGGTAGAGCAGCAAATAAAGTCAGAATAGGGCAAAAGTCAGAGCGAGAGAATTAGGGGCTCACAGAATAAATGTTTCAGTCATAACGCGACAGATGAATTGGTAGCACAAACAGAAATAAGTGAGTAAGATAGCCATTACAGAGACATAGTTGCAAAGTGATCATGCCTGGACATGAATATTCAAGGACATTTGACATTTTAGAAGGACAAGAAGGAAAGTAGATAGGGTTAGCTCTGTTAATAAAGGATGAGGTCAGTACAATAGTGAGAAAAGATTTTAGTTTGGAGGATCAAAATCTAGAATCAGTTTGGGTGTGGATAAGCAATAGTAAAACAAAAAAGTCACTGGTGGGATTGGTTTATAGGCTCCCTGAAAGTAGCCTATGCTGTTGACCAGAATATAAATCAGGAAATACTAGTGGCTTGTAAGAAAAGGCACTGAATAATCATGGGGGATTTTAATCTTCATCTCGACTGGATTAAGTGATTTCATAGAGTATATTTGAAACAGTTTCTTAGAACAATACTTTGTGGGACCAACCAGGGAACAAATGATTTTAAACCTGGTAATCTGTAATGAGATAGAATTAACTACTTCATAGGTAAGAGTGATTAGAAAATATTGCCTCTGAAATTAGAGCCTTGAACTTAAATAAAGGAATTACAAGGGGAGGAAGCCATAATTGGTTGAATGGAACTGGGAAAAATAGGTTCAAATGGCATGACAGCGGATTAGCAGTGGTAGATATTTAGGAACTATTTCATGACTTGCAACAAACATACATTCCATTGAGAAAGGAAGACTCAAAAGAGAACCATGAACCAGTTGTGCCAGACAGTTAAGTATGGAATTAAATTGAAAGAGTTGGACAATGCTGTGAAAATTGATAGGCCAGAAAATTGCAAAAGTTAGAAACCAAAGGATTTCAAAAAAGGGAAACATTAGAATGAGTAAACTTCCAAGAAATAGAAAAAGACGGTAAAAACTTCGAGAGTAGCTGGAGTTGTTTGTCCCTTTGAGGATGAGACTGGAGAATTAATCATGGAAACAAGGAAATGTCAAAGACTTAGAAGTATTTTGTATCTATCTTCACAGTAGAAGACACAAAAGCATTTCAATGATCGTATCAAATCAAGAGGTAGAAGGGGGCTCTGACAACTGTACAGTGACTTGGTGAAACCACACCTGAAATACTTAGGTCACCTTTAACAAGTTATATGCTTGCATTGGAGAAAGTTCAGAGATGATTCGCTATGCCGGGGTGTTTTATGAGGATAGATTGAGCAGGTTGGGCCTATATTCATTGGGGTTTAGAAGAATGGGAGGCGATCCTGAGACATGAGACTCTAAAGAGGCTTGACATGGTAAATCATGGTAAATCTATGGACATGGTAAATACTGAGGGGTTAATTCCTCTTGTGGCAGAAATCTAGAACGAAAGGGCACAGTTTCAGAATAAGGGGGCTCCCATTTGAGAGAGAGAGAAAAAAATGAGGCATTTCTTTTCTCAGAGGTTCTTTAAATCATTGAAATTCTCCAACTCAGAACTGTGGACTGGGTTGGACAGATTTTGATATACAAAAGAACTCTAGGGTTTTAGGGAGTTGAGGCCATAATCCACTCAGCCATAATCTTATTGAGTGGTAGAGCAAGCCTGAGGGGCCAAATGACCTACTCTTGTTCCTACTTCTTACATTATGTTTAGTGAGGGCTGACTGAAGGCCAGTTAGTATCAACAAAGACATCCACTAAAGAATACTGGAATGCATTTCCAGTCAAGTTGCATGTGCTTCCTTGCAGGCATGACAAAATACCCAATGATATTCCCCCTCCAATTCCCTTACGACCATCACTGAACGTCAAAAATACATGGCTTTGGTTATTAGCAGAATTAAAAATGTCCTTTATAAATTTGACATTTTAATTTAGTCAATGATGTGTAAATATTTCTCCATGTACTTATATCTAAATGAAACTTTCAAAGATTTACAACTCAATATCACAGAAAGTCATAATAACTGGAGTAAATTATCTGTGTAGTTTTCTCACTGTGGTTGAATCACACCAGCAACTTGTTCCCAAGTCATACAGAATATCACTAGCCCATCGTACTTGCAGGCACAGCAAATTCTGAAGTTCTCACCCACATTGTGTGTGTTTTTGGGGAAAGTATTACCAAATGGGAGGGATAGACAATTTTCAATCATCATAAATCCTTATTAGGAAGAATTTTCTATTCTGTTAAGCATCATCTAGTCTTGATTTCTTCAGGCATACATTTTAGCTTTTTTTTAAAAATAGTTCATTGCTCTTACATTAGGATCAGCTTCACTGTCTCCTCTGTACAAGCTTCAGGGCCTGAATGCCCTACTCATTCTGTCACAATTATAATTGCACTCTGGGTTAATTCCAGTGTCAGAGAGAAATGAAAGATTTACACTGATGCAAGAGGCAATATTTTAAGATTAAAAATAAATAAATGTTGCTTCTGCCAAGAGTTGGGATGTGGCAATTTGTCACATAGTAAGAGTTAAGTATTCTAAACAGGGACTTCAATATCTGCTACTGACTGTGGCTTAGCAACACCATGATTGATCAAGTTGGCAGGGTGCTCATATAGAATCCCTACAGTGCAGGAGGTGGTCATTCGGCCCATCAGGCCTGCACCGACAACAATCCCACCCAGGCCCTATCCCCACAGCTCCACATATTTACCCTGCTAGTCCCCCGACACTAAGGGCAATTGAACAGGGCAATCAACCTAACCTGCACATCTTTGGAGTGTGGAAGGAAACCGGAGCACCCGGAGAAAACCCACGCAGACATGGAGAGAACATGTAAACTCCACACAGTCACCCAAGGCCGGAACTGAACCTGGGTTCCTGGCGCTGAGAGGCAGCAGTGCTAACCGCTGTGCCACCACCCAAACAAAGGGATCTTCATTGAACATGGCATCAGCCAGGGCAGCACAGGGATAGGCAATTCCTTTTGGCCTGTACGGGTATCGAACACATGACATTGGTGTTTTTAACACCAGTCTCTAACTGTCTGAGCTAACCAGCAACCATAGGAAGGACTAATGGACCATAAAACCCCTACAGTGCAGAAAGAGGGCATCTGGTCCATTGAGTCTGCACCAACACTCAAAAAGAGCATCTCACCCAGGCTCTCTCCTCCTTCAGCTTCAGAACAGGTCGAGCAGTTGAAAAGTGGAAATCCATTAGGCACTATAAGCTATCAGTAGCAGCAGAATTGTATTGCCTCATTCTATGACCTCATGACATAGCATATCCCATACTCTACCATAAATCCAGGAGATCAACCCTGGTTTATTGAATCTGGGAGAACATGCCAGCAGCAGTATCAGGCATACCCAAGTATGAACTGCCAAATTTGTGAAGCTGCAATATGCATTACATACATGTTAAACAGTAGTAGTATGTCATAAACAGAATGAAGCCAAAATATAACCAACAGATCATATCAAAGCTTCGCAGTGCTACACATCCAGCTATGAATGGTGGTGAACAATTAAACCACTAACAGGAGAAGGATTCAGATTCTGCCACCCCCACAATCCTCAATGATGTTGGTGCCCAACAAGTGCTAGAGACAAGGCTGAGGTGCTTATAACTACCTGCAGCCAGAAATGTTGAGCAGATAATCACCTCCTGAATGTCCCAACATCTCAGAAGCCAGACTTCACATGATAAAGAAGTGACTTAACACACTGGATACAGAAAAGGCTATGGGCCCTGGCAACATCTTGACTGTGGCACCGAAAATGTGCGCTCTGGAATTCTGAACATCTCTAGCCAAGCTGTTCCAGTATAGCTGCATTATAGCTGACATCTAGCAGATGGAAAATTGCCCAGCTATGTCCTGTCCACAAAAAGCAGGAAAAATTCAATACAGCCAATTACCATTCCATCAGCTCATTCTTAATCATCAAAGTACGGGATGGTATCATCGATGGTGCTGTCGATCAGCATTTGCTCACCAACAACTTGTTCACCAATGCGGAGTTTGGATTCCACCAACACCACTCTGCCCCAGAATAACAGCTTTGGTTCAAACACATGAACCAGGGAGCTGAATTCCAAGGGTAAGGCAGCATTCACGACATGACATCAAGGAGCTCCAGTAGAACTGAAGTCAATAGGAATCAGGGAATCACTGGCAGGGGTCATAGCGCATTTAGTGCTGGGGATTCTCCCAGCCCCTGCACCCTGACATAATCTGGTTCATATCCAGTGAGTGCGTGAACCAGATTAGCACATTTAAATAATCAGTAAAGTATGGAGGGTCAGTTTAGAGCCAAATTCTCTTGGCTCCTGCAATTCACTGAGCCTTGGGGACTGCAGGAACCTGGCACGAATTAATACTGGTCTCCACAAATGGAGAGAAGGCGGTTTGGGGGGGGGGAATGCCCCAATGCGTGTGTGCGTGCGTGTGCGGCCTTTCCGGGGTCAAGGCTTGGGGCGTTCCCAAGATGGGGCCTTCAACTTAACTTTGAGATCGCTCCTGTCTCTCAGAGCCAGTCTTGCCAGCACCTTTAGGTCCCAACTCCAAAAAAATTTCTAAGTATGGGAGAATTCAGTGAGAACCTCCCCAGGCTCCAAAAGATTTCTAAGTGTGATTGAATTGTGAACTGAATCACACCGACCCTCCTTGTGGGAATTTCACTGGTTTTCCTGCTGGGGACAACAATTAGAAATTTTTTGAGAGAGAATTGCACCCTTTAACTCAGAAAACTTTGTTTACTCTTCCTCAAATTCTTCTGAACAATACCCTGGTCTCGGTTCTCTTAACTTTAGTCATCTTAAGACTTTCTGTCCCCATTCTCTGATTTTCTGGACAGTAACTGGTGCTTTAGGAAGCCAGCTTCTTCGCAGCTCCCGTCCTGTCCAATCTTTCTTTTGGCAGAGTTGAGAGGTGTTCACTCCTTGGTGTGCTGTCACCAACAAATTCAGCTGAAACTAAGAACAAAGGATATCCCTTCCCTCTGGAAAGTGGCCCCCTGTTGCTAAGCAACCACTTTAGTTTATTTACACATCATGAGAAAGCCCTCTATAAGCGCAATAGACATACAGTTGGAACTTAACCAACCACCATATTCGTCCAACATGAATCTAACTATAGGTTTTACCTTTCCAGGCACAGAAACATTAAATTAAACCCATTTATAACTTAACTGTACCTTTTTTCTAATGTTTACCATACAAATATAAATCCTTTAAAACTACCATTGTTTTCCTAACACTTAGACCCAAACATGCTCAGCTTTTTCATCAATGACCTTCCCTCTAAATTAAATTCAAGAGTAGGGATGTTCACAGATGAATGCACATTTCCAACAAGAGAATCTAACCAACTCCTCTTCCCATCCAAAAGCATTACAATTGCCGAATCTGCCATCAATATCCTGGGGGTCACCACTAAGCAGAAACCTAACTAGGCCGGCCACATAAATATTGTGGCTACAAGAATAGGCCAAAGGCTGGATATTCTCCCCTATCCAAGAACACTTGTATATCATAGTGTTGGAATTCATTGCTCGCAACATCACATTGAAGGTTTTTGGATTTTTATTAATAATGCAATTCTATAATGTTCTATATGTTTCCATTTGACATTTTTTAAACAGCAGTATATTTGCAACAGGCAGGTTCTGTGGCCACAGCAGAAAGTTTAAATGATCAAAGATAATCCTGAAGCTAAAATGTTGGTATATGAACCACATACCTTTCGAGCCTAAATCTGTATGTTTTTTTTTAAAATACACATAACTTGGAGAAAGGATGCAGAGGAGGATCACTTTACTCATCAATAAAGGATGTCTAATGTGTGGAAAATATTGTTTTTCAGCCCTACAGATTTGTGATTTTAGATCTTCACACTTGCTGAATAACTATAAGACCATCAGGTAACTGCACTGGAAAAGACAATTAGCATCTTTCTGTCTCCAGAATATCAAGAAGCTGAAGCTGGAAAATTCAGAACAGCACAATGCTGAGTTGCACATAGAGTAAGGAGGAAACAAAGAAATATCAAGGCAGGATGCAAAAGAAAGTTTTGAAATCTTTAAAAACAAAATTCCACTCAACTTGAACACACTTGCGGTAGTACGTTCCAGGGTATCAACAGCTTATCAATATTTCACCCAATTAAGCATTCTTTATGTTTCAAAGATTTTGGGGGTGATCTTACCAGCTCATCCCACCTGTTAATCAACGTGGTGAGCGAGGTGAAAAACCGGCTTTATGCCTGGTTTCTTGCCTCTCGCGATACTACCGGCACTGTGAAGCTGTCGCGAGGCTGATTATAATATTTAAATATTAGTGAGCCCAGGATGGAATCGTCCAGGTTCACTTGGCTTAATGGCCTCGCTGGCGGAGGTCCTCACCAGCGAGGATTACATATGGTCCCCTACCAACAGGGATCAGACATGATGGCCTTGTCATTGGGACCCAAGGCCATGCTGAGTCGTCAGGGGCATGGGGCAGTGCCCCTTGGGCAGTGCCAGCCTGGTATCACCAAGGAGCAGGGCCTTAGGGGAGCGGCGCACTCTGCAATCAGGTATCTACCAGTACATTAACTTGTAAACAGTTAGTGCACTGAGAATTTAGCACATAGAAACATAGAAACCCTACAGTGCAGAAGGAGGCCATTCGGCCCATCGAGTCTGCACCGACCACAATCCCACCCAGGCCCTCCCCCCACATATTTTACCCACTAATCCCTCTAACCTATGCATCCCAGGACTCTAAGGGACAATTTTTAACCTGGCCAATCAACCTAACCCGCACATCTTTGGACTGTGGGAGGAAACCGGAGCACCCGGAGGAAACCCACGCAGACACGAGGAGAATGTGCAAACTCCACACAGACAGTGACCCGAGCCGGGAATCGAACCCGGGATCCTGGAGCTGTGAAGCAGCAGTGCTAACCACTGTGCTACCGTGCCGCCCCATGTGCAACGATGCCCTCGAACAGTCAATGGATGGCATGGTGGCAGTGGTTAGCACTGCTGCCTCACAGTGCCAGGGACCCGGATTCAATTCCCGGCTTGGGTCACTGTCTGTGTGGAGTTTGCATGTTCTCCCCGTGTCTGCCTGGGTTTCCTCCGGGTGCTCCGGCTTCCTCCTACCGTCTGCTGGTTAGGGTGCATTGACCCGAACAGGCGCCGGAGTGTGGTGACTAGGGGAATTTCACAGTAACTTCATTGCAGTGTTAATGTAAGCCTTACTTGTGACTAAATAAATAAACTTTACCAGCCAGCTTCCCAGCGAGAACTGACTCCATCCATTCCTCCTAAGCGAGAATCACACTTTGCTTCACTTTTTTCTCCAAGTGGCATAAATGTCTGGGAACCCGCCCAAAAAATGGGCATGATTCTCTCTTGTTTTCACACTCATTTGGCACTTAGAATTTTTTTGGTAATATTGTCCCTGATATGTCAATAGGTTGTGCCAAAGCACAGGCCCATACCTTCCAGCAAATGTTATATTTATCTTCCTCATGAGAATGTGGAAACAAAGGAAACATTCAACCAGAAATATTCCTTCCATTTGATGTACCACACTGTGGTAGCATTGTCCATTCACAAATACAGCAACTGATCACAAGGAAAATTCTGAAGCTTTAGAAAAACAAGACATCAATTCTCTCATTTGAGCATTGGAACTCTTAAGTCCAAAGTTTCAGGGTCCAGTCGTTTTACAAATGTGCTTCCCACATCCTCAAGGAACCTTCGAACACCACCACAATTTCAAGTGTCCAGCTAGATTAATTTATAGTCTCAGGACTCATAACTACAGAGCTCCATCTGGTTATAGTGATACCCATAATTTTAGAAAATCTTAGCAATCTGAGATTTCCTTGTTCAATAGTTTCATGCTGGGGAAGAATTTTCAGTTGTCCAAACAACCCTGACAAATGCAATGACCAAAAATCATATAAAAGTTGTTTTGTTTAAATTGGTCTAAGTTCTTCAATGCGCTGGAGATAATTGGACATCCAATGAGTTGTCCAAATATGAGCACCAAAGAAAGTTGGGGTTAGGCAGGAATGTATCTTAACTGAACAACAAAATTTTTTCAAAACTGGAGCACTCCTCTCACAGCAGCACTGTACTTGTTAAAGCATTTGAATCAATATAAACAGAGAAACTGAAATCATAAGTTATAGATAGATAACAGATACTTAAACAAAAGTAAATAATCAAAACTGGAATTATGCTTTCAAGCACCATTTCCACTAACATGAAACCATAAGAATTGATAGACATATGGAAATCTGTTCAAAATACATGGTTGGCGGAGGGGGGGAAACCAGGGGCAAACTTCCAAGGAAAGCTCATAAATAGCCCATGAAAACTCAAGACTGGGGCAAAAAATTCAACAACAGCCACGCTGTACATAATGCAGGGTTTCCTCTGGGTGCTCTAGTTTTCTCCCACAGTCCAAAGATGTGCAGGTTAGGTTGATTGGCTATGCTAAATTGCCCCTCAGGAGGATTAGCAGGGTAAATATTTGCAGTTATGGGGATTGGTCGTGGGTGGGATTGTCGGTGGTGCAGACTCGATGGGCCAAATGGTTTCCTTCTGCACTGTAGGGATTTTATGACTCCAGGGGATTTGTCAGCCTTTAGGTCTATTGGTTTTCCCAGCATTCTTTCCCTAGTGATGGTGATTGTTGAGTTCCTCCCTCTCTTTCACTTGAATTTTCAAGTATCTTTGGGAAGTTTTCTAAGTACTATGCAGTGAAGACAGGCAAAATACTTGTTCAACACCCCCATATTTCCTCGTTTGACATTACTACTTTCCCAGACTCTATCCCTCTAGAGGGCCAACACTAGCTTCACTTACTCTTTTAGCCTAGTTGAACACTTGTAGAAACACTGGACACAATTCTGCCAAAACATTTCTAAGTGCTGTCCCCAGTGAGAAAACTGGTGAGATTACCAGTGGGATGGATGGTGTGATTCAATTTGCAATTCAACCTGGGGAGATTTTCACTGAATTCTTCCAAACTTAGAAATTATTTTGTAGTGACAACCTAAAGACATCAGCAAGACCAGCTCCTCAGAGATGGGGACACTCTTTGGTTGTTCTCCCGCTCCCCCCACTCCCCCACCCCACCCCAGCCAGGTACAGCGAGGGGTCAATGCCAACCCGGCACTGCCAAGCCATGTTCGTGACCACCTGCAGCTTCAAATGGTCTCTGAGCCCCCAGTGTGGCCACCATGATTGGTCTCCATTTGTGAAGACCAGATTTTTGTCATTTAGTCTCTCCTGCCCTCCACTTTATCACAGATCTTCCCTTTTATTTTCTCCTCTTCCCAACCCTTACTTAAAGCCTATTACATTTCTAACCTTTCCCATCTCTAATGAAAGGTCACAGACCTGAAATATTAACTTTGTCTGTTTCCATCAATGTTGCCGGACCTGTTGAGTGTATCTTCTGGCTTTAAAAAAATTGCACCAGGTAAAGCCTCGGTTTTACCTCATTGACTACCCTGATCTTTTACTCTACCCTAGCTTAGGCAAACCACGATTGCAGGTGCCAGCACACCCCCAGTGCAATGGACTAGCCTTGTCCTCTGCCTGATCATGGTTTCACCCCTACCAGGTATTGCACCTTCACACTCGATTGAATATGCTAGTCATTGGTGGTCCCTTTAAATAGAAATTAATCCTTCATTGCTTGTTTGAGCATGTAATCCTATCTGCCTTCCCTAATTGGTCAGGGAACAGGAGGAAGGGTGATAATACATTGCTCTGGGAAAGAGCAACCATGTGGGTAAAAATTAGTCAAATTCCCAATCTGAAAATAATCCCATTGCTCAGACAAGAATCAAGGTTCACAAGATCCTGCCTGTTACTCAAACATCATTCCTATTACACAAATGCACCAATCAATATTCAGAATACATCCCAAACTAATGCAGACAAGTCAGATTCAATACAGTCAAGACTGAGCTATTATAAAGACACACATGTCCTCTGTGTCACTGCATGGGTTTCATTTGATTCTTCACAGCAACTGCTGTTAGAGGTGATGTTTGAAGTTGACAAATGTTTCGACAGGACACAAGGCAAAAATCTTTGCAAATACTTATCCATTTCCAAATGACAATACTTAAAAAGGCAATCTTTCCCAGGGCGTCACCAAGTCCATCACTGACCTTTTGAATTCAGTGAAATACAAGCAAAAATCAAGTGACCTCCAATCAGAAAAAGATTAAGACCCAAATCACATACGACCTGGAAGATCACCTCAGTGGCAGGCATTATTACTACCAAACCAACAATACTATACTAATTTTGTCAGTTGTGGTTCAGTGGATAACACACTCACCTCAGAAGATTGTAGGTTCAAGTCTTATTCCAGGAGCAGAGCACAAAAATCAACGCTGATACTGATGTTGAGGGAGCGCTGCACTTGTCAGGGATGCTGCCTTTCAGATGTGACGTTAAAGATACCACAGCATTATTTCAAAGACTAGGGCAATTATCCCCAGTGTCCTGGCAATAGTTATCCCTCAATTAACAGGTTATTTGACCAACATTATATTGCTGTTAGTGGGAGCTTGCTGTGCCCAAATTGGCTGCTGCATTTCCTACATGACAAGGGCCTACACTTCAAAATGTTGTAAAGCATTTTGAGAAGTTCTCCAATAAGGAAATCTGCTATATAAATGCAAATCCTTCTTTCTTATTAGAGTAAGTTTCTCCTAGATTCATGGAATCCCTACAGTACAGAAGGAAGCTATTCGGCCCATCAAGTCTGCACCGACCACAATCCCACCCAGGTCCTATTCCCATAACCCCACATATTTACACTGCTAATCCCCCTGACACTAGGGTCAATTTAGCATGGCCAATCAACCCAACTGAACATCTTTGGACTGTGGGAGGAAACTGGAGCACCCGGAGGAAACCCACTCAGACACACGGAGAATGTGCAAAATCCACACAGACAGTGACCCGAGATCGGAATTGAACCCAGGTCGCTGGCGCTATGAGGCAGCAGTGCTAACCACTGTGCCACCCCTAACCATTGTGCCACCCTTTGCCCATCCATCAAATCAAAGAACAAAGGTTCTTTGTTTTCACCAAATACTGTTGGGACTACAATCAATAATCAAAGTGTGTGGTTTTCCAGTTTCCAGATAGCACTGGAATCAAGATGAAAATGAGCTTGGTCACCTTGGTCAAGGTGAAAACTAAAAATTCTGTAAAGATGTTGAAACTGTAACAACACTACTTATTTTGAAGGTATTCCTTACAGTATTCTTGCCAAGCACCTCAAGTATATCTACCACTGGGGAGGTGGTGGCATAGTGGTATTGTCACTGCACTAGTAATCGAGAGACTTATAGTAATGCCCTGACGACCCAGGTTCGAATCCCACCATGGCAATTCAATAAAAATGTGGACATTAAATGTCTAATGATCATGAAATCATCTGGTTCATTAGTGTCCTTTAGAGAAGGAAATCTGCCATCCTTAGCTAGTCTGAGTCCTATGGAGGCCAGAAGGCACCCTCTGAGGGAGGCAGTGGCCTAGTGGTACTATCACCAGACTATTAATCCAGAAACTCAGCTAATCTTCAGAGGGACACCAGGTTCGAATCCCGCCACGGCAAATACTGGAATTTGAATTCAATTTTTAAAAATCTGGAATTAATAATTAATATGACCATGAAACTATTGTCGATTGTCGGAAAAGCCCATCTGGCTCACCAATGTCCCTTAGGGAAGGAAATCTGCCCTCCTTACCCAGTCTGGCCTACATGTGACTTCAGAGCCACGGCAATGTGGTTGACTCTCAACTGCCCTCTGAGATGGCCTAGCAAGCCACTCAGTTCAAAGGAAACTAGGGATGGACAAGAAATGCTGGCCTTGCCAGTGACACCCACATCCGATGAAAGAACAGAGAAAAGTTTATTAAAGTTCTTATAATTAAATTTAAAAATTCTTATAATTATAATTTAAAAATTACAAATCCAAAAGTATATCATTTTAATTTATAATAGAGTATGCGCATACTGACAAGGCCTGCATATTTACTGCCTATACTTAATTGCCCAAGAATATTGTGTTATGGACAGGAGGTGGTTTTAATTTAAAACAACTGTCCATAAACGGAAAAGGTATTTTTTGCAGTAATCCAATCCTTTATTAACAGCAAACTAAGGGTAAAAATCAAAGGATTAGTTTAATACACGCACGTGCGCACACACACGGGAAGTGTTCCATACATAGCCCTCAGTAAATTCATACGATAAAAGAGGGATAAAGGAAAGGAGGCAGCACAGGGCAAAGACACAAAATAATAATTATTTCACGCAAGTCTAGAATCTAAAGTCCAATGATGTATCCCTTCAGAAGGCTGAAAATACAGGGTAATCCACTTCTCCAGTCTCTTTAGTGACAACAAGATCCTTATTGTTTATGAAGATTAGAAACTAGTTGAGAGCCTTTGCCCATTATTTAAAAAATTAATAAAGTAGCCAGGATGCGCAGACACATATTTTCCTTCATGTCTTCTGGGCATGACAATCATGATGAGCTGCCTCCTTGAACCACTGCAATCCAACAGGTGAATGTTCTCTTGTTAGGTAGGGAGTTTAGTGTTGTTTGAATGAAAGATGAATTTCCAGCTGATTTTACTGTGTGACTGTGTTCCAAAGAAGCAAATCCACGTATTTCCAAACCGGAAACCATGGATGAACACCTACACATCCTGAAGAAGGGGCTTGCAGCTCTGAAAGCTTGTGTGGCTTTTGCTACCAAATAAACCTGTTGGACTTTAACCTGGTGTTGTTAAACTTCTTACTGTGAACAGGGATATCCACTGCTTGCTGAAGTCCAGGTCTGAGACTTTCAAGTCAGGCGACCTGGACCAAACAAGAAAGCAAAATACGATCTAAGGAGATCCATCAAAGATGCCAAGAGACAGCACCGGACCAAGCTAGAGTCCCATGCTAGCCACATGGACCATCGCTGACTATGGCAAGGTCTGCAAGACATAACCGGTTACAAGATGAAGGCACGTAAAATCGCCGGCATCAATGCACCCCTCCCCATGAGCTCAATGCATTCTACGTTGGTTTAGAGCAAGAGGTCAGCAACAGCACACCCTCCATCCTGGGAGCCTCAGACAAACCTGTATCCGAGGTCACCATTGCAGATGTCAGAGCAGCCTTTTTGAAGGTCAACCCACGGAAAGCGACTGGCCCAGATGGGGTACTCGGATGAGCACTCAGATCCTGCGCGGATCAGCTGGCGGAGGTATTCACAGGCATCTTCAACCTTTCTTCACAACAATCTGAGGTCCCTACCTACTTCAAGGCAATGGCCATCATCCCAGTATCAAAGAAAAGCCAGACAGCGTGCCTTAATGACTACCATGGCTCTGACATCCATCATTATGAAGTGCTTTGAAAGGTTAGTCAGGGCATGAATCAATTCCGGCCTCCCAGATTACCTGGACCCATTACAGTTCACCTTCTGCCGCAACAGGTTCACAGCAGACGCCATCTCCCTGGCCCTGTATTCAACCCTGGAACACTTAGATAACAAAGACATCTATGTCAGACTCCTATTTATCAACTACAGCTCAGCCTTCAACACCATTATTTCTACAAAACTCATCTTCAAACTCCATGGCCTGGGACTCAGCTCCTCCCTCTGCGACTGGATCCTGAACTTCCTAACCCACAGACCGCAATTAAGGATAGGCGACAAGACCTCCTCCACTGTCATCCTCAGCACCGGTGCCCCACAAGGCTGTTTCCTCAGCCCCTTATACACCTATGACTGTGTGGCCAAATTCCCCCTCCAACTCTATTTTCAAGTTTGCTGATGACATCACCGTAGTGGTCAGATCTCAAACAATGACGAGACGGAATACAGGAAAGAGATAGAGAATCTGGTGAACTGTTGCAATGACAATAATCTCTCCCTCAATGTCAACACAACCAAGGAGATAATCATCAACTTCAGGACGCGTAATGGAGGACATTCCATAATGGACGTTCTCCCTGTCTGCGTCGGTTTCCTCCGAGTGCTCCATTTTCCTCCCACAATCCAAAGATGTGCAGGTTAGGTACACTGGCCATGCTAACCTGCCCCTTCATGTCCCAGGATGTGTAGGTTAGAGGGTTTAGCGGGGTAAATGTGTGCAGTATGGGGGTAGGGCCTGGGTGGGATTGTTGTCAGCGTAGACGCGATAGGTCGAATGGCCTCCTTCGGCCCTGTGGGGATTTTATGACATGCCCTTGTCTACATCAATGGGGACGAAGAAATAATGGTCGAGAGCTTCATGTTTTTAGGTGTTCAGATCACCAACAACCGGTCCTGGTCCCTCCATGCCAATGCTATAGATATGAAAGCCCACCAATGCCTCTACTTTCTCAGAAGGCTAAGGAAATTTGGCATGTCCACTATGACTCTCACTAACTTTTATAGATGCACCACAGAAAGCATTTTTTCTGGTTGTATCACAGCTTGGTATGGCTCCTGCTCTGTCCAAGACAACAAGAAACTACAAAGGGTTGTGAACAAAGCCCAGTCCATCATTCAAACCAGCCTCCCACCCGCTGATACAGTCGACACTTCGCGTTGCCTCGGAAAAGCAGCCAGCATAATTAAGGACCCCACGCATCCCGGGCATACTCTCTTCCACCTTCTTGTGTAGGGAAAAAGATACAAAAGTCTGAGGACACGTACCAACCGACTCAAGAACAGCTTCTTCCCTGCTGCCATCAGACTTTTGAATGGATCTACCTCGCATTAAGTTGATCTTTCTCTACACCCTAGCTACGACTGTAACACTACATTCTGCACTCTTGGTTCCTTCTCTATGTATGGTATTCTTTGTCTGTATAGCACGCAAGAAACAATACTTTTCACTGTATACTAATACATGTGACAATAATAAATCAAATTCAACAAAACAATATGGAACTCCGATTCGCCCGCATTATCAAGTGAACATTTTGGAAAGCTAAAATGGAATGAGCATTTAAAAGTTCATAATTTAATGCAGCTGACAACCACCAAAAAATGATGTCAAACAAGAATAACATTTCAGGATTAAATTAAGGCATTTACGTTTTTCCCTTCTTGAAAATAGCATCATCTCTTTCGAGCAAGACAACAACTGACCCTGTTGTTGACTTATACCTTTCCTAGGCCTACTTCAAACTTGCTCTTCCTGTGCAGAAGCAAACAGCCCTCATTCAGTTACATCCTAGCTAACATTAGAAATTAAGGATAAAAACCACGTGACTAAAAGTATAGTTTCAATGCACTACTCCAAAACTAAGAATTTCTATCCCTTGATACCATGAGGAATAGTTAAGTTGCAGATCAGCACTTACCTCATTAAAAACTAAGACATTCGGTTATCAAACTTAGAACAAATTACAGCATCCAGAAATGAAAACTATGCTGATCTCTCAAATCTGTTAAACTATCCTTTGTTGACCTTTGTAGCTCTTTGCAGAGCTTATTTTTTTGTCCCTGCAAGGTCTGCATCAGCCCCTGGGCCTCTGCAATGTTTTGGAGGAAATATATTGAATAGATCTCCTTTAAAAGGTTCTTAGCCTCAAAAATGGGTTTAACGTTTAGTGCTCTGTGCCCTTCTGGAAAGAATATTTTGCCTGTTTGGAATTCACGTTGCTGCTTGTTTAAAGTCAATTTTAAAAAGGGAGAAATAAATCGAAAATGGCATCTACAATGGGCCTTTGATATTTGGGGAAACCTTTACTTCAATTTTACCTCCTCCAAAATCACTCAACAAAAATTCTCCCCAATTTCCTCAGCCAGGAACATTTAATCAGGAACCAACATTTCACACAGCCTAGGTTGAGACAGGTGCCTGCTGAAACTGCTACATGAAGCCCAGTTTCATTAAGTTTCAGATTGCTGTCTGCATTCAGAGGAAAGTCCTGGGACCATGTGCTAGTTAAATTTCAACGCCAGTCTGCTGACTGTTCATTAACACCAAAAATAAATTCTGAAACTTCTACTGTATTACCATATATGAAATGGGCGAGAAGCTGCAGGAGTACTAAACATCTTGTTCGAGATATGTTCATGCTCACATTCCCAAATACACTTAGGGAATCACACAGCAGCTTGTACCTATGCAAAGCATTGTTAGCTGCCCAGAAAAGCTTTCATATGGAATTCTGGGAGATCAGCCTCCCATCATTCACGTCAGATTCAAGAAAACTATTCTTTCCATCTTTGCCAAGATTTTCTTTATAGATTTCAACAAAGATAATTTAAAGTTTGAGAAGCCAGTGATGATAAATACATTTTAGCTGTCGTTAACTACGGCTGCCTCTAATTTCTCCCAGGTTTTAAAGTTAGAGTACTTCTTTTAAATCAGGCCTTCATCAAGCATTTCAGAGTGAATAAATATTGAGATTTCTTTCTCCTACGTTTGCTCAGATTTGCTTATCCACATAAATGTCGCCATATGTTCGAAGTGTTAACTGGTGGGTCAACTACCTTTACATTGTAAAGCCACAACAGCCAATTACCGCAAACAATTCGGGGACAGACTGTCCAACATACCATTCCACACAGGCCCTTTCCCATAACCCCAAGTAACCTACACATCTTGGGACACCAAGGAGCAATGTAACATGGCCAATCCACCTAATCTGCACAGCTTTGGACTGTGGGAGGAAACCCACGCAGACTGTCACCCAAGGCTGGAATTGAACACAGGTCCCTTGCACTGTGAGGCAGCAGTGCTAACCACTGTGCCACCGAAAAAGTATACATTAAATTGCCTGCATGGGGAGTCAGGAGTTCACTGCAGCATAACCAATAACCGTCTTTCTCTTGTAGCCACTGTATTTATGTGGCTGATCCAGATACGTTTCTGGTCAATAGTAACCCCAGGATATTGATGCTCATTAGAATCTCTACAGTACAGGAGGCCATTCGGCCCATTGAGTCTGTACTAACCACATCCCACCCAGGCCCTATTCCCATAACCTTCATTTATCCTGCTAATCCCCCTGACACTAGGGTCAATTTAGCATGGCCAATCAACCCAACCTGCACATCTGTGTGACTGTGGGAGGAAACCGGAGCACTCAGAGGAAACCCACGCAGACATGGGGAGAAAGTGCAAACTCCACACGGATAGTGACCCGAGGCCAGAATTGAACCCGGGTCCCTGGCGCCTTGAGGCAGCGGTGCTAACCACTATGCTACCATGGTGCCCACGTGTTGCTGGGGAACTTAGCGATGTTAACTCCATTGACTGTCAAAGAAAGTGGTTAGACTCACTTTCTTGGCAGATGGTCATCATCTGGTTCTTGTGTGGGAATTTCAAAGATTAAAAAAAGTATTCTATCCGCAGACAAGTAACAAAAGAGAATACAGGGTTTGGGCCACAATATTGCAAGCAAGATAAATTCACAAAATAGCACACTGAAACGGCAGGGATAAAATACATCTTGCTTTCGTGTTCACTACAAGTGGAATTACACAACAGTAGAAGTCGAGAGGGATATTACAACAGTTGAGATGGAGAGCGGATTCTACACAAACTGGAGGACTAATTTCTAGGACCATAGATACTCAAAGAAACCGGGGAAGAGATAACAGATGCACTTAGTCCCCATGTACAAAATGTAACTGTGTTAGGGCACAAGTAGGCCATATAGTTCCTCAAGCCTGCACTGCAATTCAGTAAGATCATGGCTGATCTACACCATCTCCAATTTTCTGCTCTGTTCCTAGACTTCCTTAGGACCAAAGTATCTGAAGGCTTGGGCAGCAAGAGAATAGAACATCTGTGCTCACTAATGCTAGCCGTTTAAACATCCGCAACTTTAAATGTTCCAGTGTGATTGGAGCAGAATGCGGAAATAGGAAGAGAAAAAGGCCATGTAGGAATTTAAAAACAAGGATGAGAATTTTAAAATCAACTTATTGCTTCATCAGGCACCATCTAGGTCAATGGACACAGGGGTGAATGGGACTTTAGTGCAAGTTAGGACAGACAGCAGAGTTAACCTCAAGGTTATTCATGGTAGAAAATGGGAGGTCAGCCAGGACACATTGCCTCTAGTCTTGACTGTTCCAATGATGCATCAGCTCGAGTGTTTCAGCAGATGAGTAGAAGCAGGGTTGAAGTTACAGAGATTGAAATAGGTTGAGATAATGATGGTGAGTGCAGTCAGCAACTCATCTCAGGATCAAATGTGACACCAAAGTTGTGAACAGACTGGCTTAATCCCAGTTAGAGTTTTAACAACACCAGGTTAAAGTCCAACAGGTTTATTTGGTAGCAAATACCATTAGCTTTCGGAGCGCTGCTCCTTCGTCAGATGGAGTGGAAATGTGTTCTCAAACAGGGCACAGAGACACAAAAATCAAGTTACAGAATACTGATTAGAATGCGATTCCCTACAACCAGCCAGATCTTAAAGATACAGACAATATGGGTGGAGGGAGCATTAAGCACAGGTTAAAGAGATGTGTATTGTCTCCAGACAGGACAGCCTGCAAGTCCAGGAGGCAAGCTGTGGGGGTTACTGATAATGTGACATAAATCCAACATCCCGGTTTAGGCCGTCCTCATGTGTGTGGAACTTGGCTATCAGTTTCTGCTCAGCGACTCGGCGGCCTTCACGACACACAACAGCGCATTGGAGAACGCGTACCTGAAGATCAGAGGCTGAATGCCCGTGACTGCTGAAGTGCTCCCCCACAGGAAGAGAACAGTCTTGCCTGGTGATTGTCGAGTGGTGTTCATTCATCCGTTGTCGTAGCGTCTGCATGGTTTCCCCAATGTACCATGCCTCGGGACATCCTTTCCTGCAGCGTATCAGGTAGACAACGTTGGCCGAGTTGCAAGAGTAGGTACCGTGTACCTGGTAGATGGTGTTCTCACGTGAGATGATGGCATCCGTGTCGATGATCCTGCACGTCTTGCAGAGGTTGCTGTGGCAGGGTTGTGTGGTGTCGTGGTCACTGTTCTCCTGAAGGCTGGGTAGTTTGCTGCGGACAATGGTCTGTTTGGAACTGTTGATCGATGAGTCGAGCACCATATCCTGTTCTTATGTGGGCATCTTTCAGCATCTGGACGCTGAAAGTTCATCAGTTCCGACGCGCCACAGCGAAAAACCGCACCGACCTCCTCAGAAGACAAACACGGGACACGGTGGACAGAGTACCCTTCGTCGTCCAGTACTTCCCCGGAGCGGAGAAGCTACGGCATCTCCTCCGGAGCCTTCAACATGTCATTGATGAAGACGAACATCTCGCCAAGGCCATCCCCACACCCCCACTTCTTGCCTTCAAACAACCGCACAACCTCAAACAGACCATTGTCCGCAGCAAACTACCCAGCCTTCAGGAGAACAGTGACCATGACACCACACATCCCTGCCACAGCAACCTCTGCAAGACGTGCCGGATCATCGACACGGATGCCATCATCTCATGTGAGAACACCATCTACCAGGTACACGGTACCTACTCTTGCAACTCGGCCAATGTTGTCTACCTGATACGCTGCAGGAAAGGAAGTCCCGAGGCATGGTACATTGGGGAAACTATGCAGACGCTACGACAACAGATGAATGAACACTGCTCGACAATCACCAGGCAAGACTGTTCTCTTCCTGTGGGGGAGCACTTCAGCAGTCACGGGCATTCAGCCTCTGATCTTCAGGTAAGCGTTCTCCAAGGCAGCCTTCACGACACACGACAGCGCAGAGTCGCTGAGCAGAAACTGATAGCCAAGTTCCGCACACATGAGGACGGCCTAAACTGGGATGTTGGATTTATGTCACATTATCAGTAACCCCCACCGCTTGCCTCCTGGACTTGCAGGCTGTCCTGTCTGGAGACAATACACATCTCTTTAACCTGTGCTTAATGCTCCCTCCACCCACATTATCTGTATCTTTAAGATCTGGCTGGCTGTAGGGATTCGCATTCTAATCAGTATTCTGTAACTTGATTTTTGTGTCTCTGTGCCCTGTTTGAGAGCACATTTCCACTCCATCTGACGAAGGAGCAGCGCTCCGAAAGCTAATGGTATTTGCTACCAAATAAACCTGTTGGACTTTAACCTGGTGTTGTTAAAACTCTTACTGTGTTCACCCCAGTCCAACGCCGGCATCTCCACATCATTAATCCCAGTTGCCAGAGAGCAATGGAGTCAGTAGGTAGGAAACAGAATTTTGAGTGTCGACCAAAAACAATAGCTTCAGTCTTCCGAATATTTAATTGGAGGAAATTTCTGCTCATCCAGTACTGGATATTAGATAAGCAGTGTAATTTAGTACCAGTAGGGAGGTGGAGAAGTGGTGATGAAGTACAGCAGATTCTATTTTTCTATCGATTTAAACTTCTGCGGTCCACATTGCCACTGGAGTGAATTGGGAGCAAGATACCCTCAGGTGGAATGGCTCACCACTCTTTTCTCTGACGTCAGCTCAGCTTCGAGGTAGATCTTGCACTGTAACTGGTGTCACAACTGCCTCATGCTGACTTTAGTTTGCAGTATAAATGCAGCCTATGTTTTGGAGCATGCACATGAACAAATGCCGCCACCGCCGCGCCCCCCCGCTCCGGGGTCCTGAGTTGATAAGACATTGTAATTAAATGGTTGTCAGGACTTGGAGCAGTGAAAACACGAGTGTGCCAAAATGCTTTTATGTTTGATATTAGTTTAGCTCATGACAGGGTTGGTAGCAGGTTACCTTACTTTACGAATAATCTAAAGGTCTGAATTAATGATCAAGAGTCAGGACTTCCCTTCCCACAGGAGGACTTAAACTGGACTGTTGTAACAAAAAACATCTGATGCACTAACATCCTTTAGGGAAAAGAATTATCCTTTCCTGGTTTGGACAATGTGATTCCAAACCCACATCAATATGGTTGATTCCTAAATGGCCTCTGAAATGGCCTAGCAAGCTACTCAGCTGTATTCAAGACGGCAGCTCACAATTGTCATTAGGGATGGGCAATAGGACATGACTTTATCGCACTGACACAAGGTTGACATACTATTTTGATCGCACTAATCCTTGGCTTGAGATGGGCTGAGCTGCTATACAGTAGGAAGTCTGTATGGTATTTGCATTATCTATCTAAAGAAGTAAATCCTGAAGAAAAAGTCAGCACCAATACAGAAGCAATGGCACTACATGATTGCTTCAGATGAAAAAGGAGGAATCGCTTTATACCAAGTATGTGGAACTTACTACTCCATCAGTTAGTAGATAGAGCATTGCCGTATTTGGAACAGCGTGATGAAGCCAAGGAGGAGCAGGGAAAGGCCAGCGGGGGGCCGGCGGCGGGGCCGGGAGGCCAGCGGGGGTCCGGCGGCGGGGCCGGGAGGCCAGCGGGGGTCCGGCGGCGGGGCCGGGAGGCCAGCGGGGGTCCGGCGGCGGGGCCGGGAGGCCAGCGGGGGTCCGGCGGCGGGGCCGGGAGGCCAGCGGGGGTCCGGCGGCGGGGCCGGGAGGCCAGCGGGGGTCCGGCGGCGGGGCCGGGAGGCCAGCGGGGGTCCGGCGGCGGGGCCGGGAGGCCAGCGGGGGTCCGGCGGCGGGGCCGGGAGGCCAGCGGGGGTCCGGGAGGCCAGCGGGGGTCCGGCGGCGGGGCCGGGAGGCCAGCGGGGGCCCGGCGGCGGGGCCGGGAGGCCAGCGGGGGCGGGAGAGCCAGGGATGGGGGCGGGAGGCCAGCAGGAGTCCAGGGATGGGGGGCGGGACGCCAGCGGTGGTCAGAGAGGGCAGAATGGGGAGGGGTGGAGGGGAGAGGTCGGTTTTATCGACATGTACTACTTGGGACAGAATTTTGAGTGTCGACCAAAAACAATAGCTTCAGTCTTCCTAATATTTAATTCTGTGCATTGGGTTCTACATGATCACAAATTAAACTACCCTCCCAGAAACGATCATAGGCATTTCTTCCATTTATAAAAGTGAAGAGGCATCTAAATGGGATTGAGGTGAAAGGGAAAACCTTCAGCAGGTCAAGACGGTACCCAAATATTGAGCTGCAGGAGTTGAGCGGGAGCCCTCCACCCCCCGGGAGGGGGGGGGGGGGACCCCGGCGCCCACTCCCAAACGGCGCCCACTCCCAAACTCTCTCCAGTTAAACCGCTCTGAGGGCGCGAGAGCCGCCTCCAAACTCCCTCCTTCAAATCTTTACCTCCACTTCGGCATTTTCCTGCCCGTCCTTCGTGCCGCCTTTGCCACTTTTGCCGGTTTTCGGAGGTTCCTGGAGGTGAGAGAGAAACCCATCAGGGCCGGAGTTGAGGAACAGGAGGGGCGGAGAGTGAACAGTTATCCCCAGCCCGGGATCGCGGCCGCTCCGGGAGGCGCGCCGGCGACCCCAGCGACTGTGAGGCGACCGCTGGCACAGTCGGATGGGACACCGGCCATTCCCTCCCTCCGGGCCGGGGAGACACACGGGCAGCCCCCCCGGGTGGTTGGGGGGGGGGGGGGGGGTATCCAGCCCCCTTCCCCCCCCTCTCCATAGACTGCCCGAAGAAACACAACATTCCCCCGGCTTCGCTCCGTCCACTTCGGCGCTCAGCGGCCACCCTCACTCACCTTGTCTTTCTTGTTTTTATTGGGCATTTCCAGTGCGGGCCGAGTCAGGCTCAGCTCCGGCTCCGGCCCCCCCGCTGCCCGGCCGCCTAGCAGCCCGCACGGCTATTGGTCGCTGCGACTCACGTGACTATCCAGCCCCCTCCCCAATATTTTTCACAAGGACATGTTCAAAACTTCTCACATGGAGCAAGTGGCAGCAAACTACACCACCAAGAATGCAAGCTCCACCAAGCAGCAAACTACACGACTAAGTTGCAAACTTCATCAGGCGGCAAGCTTCACCAAGCAGCACCACCAAGCTGCAAGCTCCACCAAGCTGCTTTGTTTTACACCGCTTGTTTCGTGGTGTAGCTTGCTCCATCAGGCAGCAAAACTACACCACCAAACTGCAAGCTCCACCACTAAGTTGCA